>NW_028273645.1:0-1200000 GCF_024610735.1 Ursus americanus | reverse complement strand
TACTGGAGGGCCCTGCCTGTTCTCCTGCACTGAATGTCCTGCCGCGCCCCTAGCAGCCCGTGTGCTGGCGGGGCAGCAGGGTGAGTCCAGCGCTGGAGCTCGGGGGTCCCCAATCCCTGGCGTTGCGGCGCCAGGCCCCTTGGGAAGGCCCCCTTGGGTGTCGACCTAGGGTTAGGGTTACCCCCAGGAGGCCGGTAGGTCAGATCTGCCAGCTGTGCGGCGAGCAGAGGGGCAGGCTGAGATGAGGGCGCTGGCGAGCGGGAATGTGGGCCCAAGCATTTTGGCGCAAGGGGCCTTCGAAGTTCGCCAGGGGCTCGGAGGGCCCTGCCCATTCTCCTGCCCTGAATGACCAACGGCACCCCTCGCAGCCCGTTTGGCAGCGGGGCAGCAGGGAGAGTCTGGCGCTGGGGCTCGGGGTCCCCAATCCCTGCCTTTTAGGCGCCTGGGCCCTTGGGATTTTCCCCTTGGGGACAGACCTAGGTTTAGGTTTAGCCCCCGGGAGCCCAGCAGGCCCGATTCGCCGGCTGTGCGGCGAGCGGAGGGGCAGGCCGAGATGAGGGCACTGGCGAGCTGGAACATAAGCCCAAGCGTTTTGGCGCGAGTGGCCTTCAAAGGTCACCGGGGGCTAAGAGGGCCCTGCCCGTTCTCCCTCCCTGAATGCCCGGCGGCGCCCCTACTGGCCCAGTTGGCAGCGGGGCAGCAGAGTGAGTCCGGTGCTGGGACTCGGGGGTCCATAATCCCCGGGGTTGTGGCGCCAGGTGCCATGGGAGGGGCCCCTCCTGGGCCGATCTAGGGTTAGGGTTAGCCCCCAGGAGGTCGGCAGACCCGATAGGCCAGCTTTGCGGCGAGCGGAGGGGCGGGCCGAGGCGAGGGCGCTGACAAGCAGGAGTGTGGGCGCAAGCGTTTTGATGTGGGGTGCCTTTGAAGGTCGCCCGTGGCTCAGAGGGCCCTGCCTGTTCTCACGCCCTGAATGACCGGCCGTGCAGCTAGCAGCCCGGGTGGTGGCGGGGCGGCATGGTGATTCTGGCGCTGGGGCTCAGGTGTCAGCAATCCCAGGCGTTGTGGCGCCAGGCCCCATTAAGGGCCCCTCGGGGGCCGACCTAGGGTTGGGGTTAGCCCCCAGGAGGCCGGCAGGCCGGATCCACCAGCTGTGCGGCGAGTGGAGGGGCAGGCTGAGGTAAGGGCGCTGGCAAGCAGGAGTGTGGGCCGAAGCGTTTTATCGCGGGGGGCCTTCAAAAGTCTCTGGGTCTCAGAGGGCCCTACCCGTTCTCCCGCACTGAATGACGGGCGGCTCCCCTAGCGGCCCGGGTGGTGGCGGGGCGGCACAGTGAGTCCAGCACTGGGGCTCAGGAGTCCCCAATCCCAGGCATTGCGGATGCCAGGCCCCTTGGGATGGGCCCTTGGGGGGCCTACCTAGGGTTAGGGTTAACACCCAGGAGGCTGGGAGGCCAGATCCGCCAGTTGTGTGGCGAGTGGAGAGGCGGGCCGAGGTGAGGGCGCTGGGGAGCGGGAGCGTGGGCCCAAGCGTTTTGGTGCGGTGGGCCTTTGAAGGACGATAGGGGCTCGGAGGGCCCTGCCCGTTCTCCTGCACTGAATGTCCTGCCGCACCCCTAGCGGCCCTTGTGGTGGCGGGGCGGCAAGGTGAGTCCGGCGCTGGTGCTCAGGGGTCCCCAATCCCCAGCGGTGCGACTCCAGGCCCCTTGGGAGCTGACCTAGGTTTAGGGTTAGCCCCAGGAGGCTGGCAGGCCCATTACGCAGGCTGTGCGGCAAGCGGAGGGGCGGGCAAGGTGAGGGCGCTGGCAAGAGGGAACATGGGCCCTAGCGTTTTAGCGTGGTAGGCCTTCGAAGGTCGCCGGGGGCTCGGACGGCCCTGCCCATTCTCCTGCCCTGAATGACCGACGGCACCCCTCGCAGCCTGGTTGGCAGCGGGGCGGCAGGGAGAGTCTGGTGCTGGGGCTCGGGGCTCCCATCACCGGCATTGCAGCACCAGGCCCTTTGGGATGGGCCCCTAGGGGGCCTACCTAGGGTTAGGGTTAGCCCCCAGGAGGCTAGGGTGCCCGATCCGCCAGCTGTGTGGCGAACGGAGGGGCAGGCCGAGGTAAGGGTGATGGCGAGCGGGAGCGTGGGACCTAGTGCTTTGGTGCGGGGGGCCTTCGAAGGTCGCTGGGGGCTTGGAGGGCCCTGCCCGTTCTCCCGCCCTGAATGACCGGCGGTGCCCCTAGTGGCTCGGGTGGCAGCGGGGGGCATGGTGAGTCTGGCGCTGGTGCTCGGGAGTCCCCTTTCCCCGTTGTTGTGGCGCCAGGCCCCTTCGGAGGTGCCACTAGGGGGCCGACCTAGGGTTAGTGTTAGCCCCCAGAAGGCCCACAAGCCCGATCCGCCCACTGTGTGGGGAGCAGAGGGGAGGGCCGAGGTAAGGGTGCTGGCGAGCGGGAGCGTGGGCCCAAGCGTTTTGGTGCAGGGGGCCTTCGAATGTTGCAGGTGGCTCGAAGGTCCCTGTCCGTTCTCCCTCCCTGAATGACCAAGGGCGCCCGTAGCAGCCCAGGTGGCGGTAGGGCGGGAGGGTGAGTCCGGCGCTGGGGCTCGGGAGTCCCCAATCCCCGGTGTTCTGGCAATAGGAACCTGGGATGGGCCCCTCAGTTGCCCACCAGCGGTTAGGGTAACACCCAGGAGGCCGGCAGTCCCGATCAACCGGCCCTGCAGCGAGCGGAGGGGTGGACCGAGGTGAGGGCCCAGGCTAGCGGGAGCACGGGCCAAAGCGTTTTGGCGCGGGGGGCCTTCGAAGGTCACCAGGGACTCAGAGGGATCTGCCCGTTCTCCCACCCTGAATGACCAACAGTGCTCCTAGCGACCCGGGTGGCGGCGGGGCGAGACTGTGAGTCCGGGCTGGGCCTCGGGGGTCCCCAATCCCAGGCATTGCGGTGCCAGACCCCTTCAGAGGGGCCCCTCAGGGGCCAACATAGGGTTATGGGTAGCCCCCAGGATGAGGTCAGGCCTCATCCGCTGGCTCTGTGGCGAGCGGAGGGGCAGGCCGAGGTGAGGGCGCTGAGGAGCGGGAGCGTGGGCTCAAGCGTTTGCATGGGGGGGGCCTTTGAAGGTTGCCACGGGCTCGGAAGGCCCTGCCCATTCTCCCGCGCTGAATGACCAGCGGCACCTCTAGCGGCCCAGGTGGCGGCGGGGTGGCAGGGCAACTCCGGCGCTGGGGCTCGGGGTCCCTAATACCCGGCGTTGTGGCGCCAGGCCCCTTGGGATGGGCCCCTCGGGGGCCGACCTCCGGTTAGGGTTAGCCCCCAGGAGGCTGGGAGGCTCATTCCGCCCATGTGCAGGTGGGGTAGGTGAGGTAGCTGGCGAGCGGGAGCGTGGGCCAGAGCATTTTGGCTTTGGCTTGGGGTGCCTTCGAAGGTCGCAGGTTGCTCGGAGGGTCCTGCCCGTTCTGTCGCCCTGAAGGACTGGTGACGCCCTTAGCGCCACCTGTGGAGGCGGAACGGCAGGGAGCGTCTGGTGCTGGGACTTGGGGGTCCCGAATCCCTGGCATGTGGCGCCAGGCCATGTGGGGGGGTCCCCTCGGGGGCAATCTAGGGAGAGGGTTAGCCCCCAGGAATCCAGCAGGCCTGATCCGCCAGCTCTGCAGCGAGCGGAGGGATGGGCCGAGGTTAGGGCACTGGCGAGCAGGAGCGTGGGAGCCAGAGTTTTTGCGCGGGGGGCCTTCGAGGTCGCAGGGGGATTGGAGGGCCCTGCCCGTTCTCCCTTCCTGAATGACTGGCAACACCCCTAGCACCCTGGGTGCTTGCGGGGTGGCAGAGTGAGTCCAGCACTGGGGTTCGGGGGTCCCAAATCCCCGGCATTGTGGTGCCAGGCTCCTTGGGAGGGGCCCCTCGGGGGCCAACCTAGGGTAAGTGTTAGCCCCCAGGAGTCCGGCAGGCCCATTCCGCCAGCTCTGCGGCAGGCGGAGGGGCAACCCGAGGTGAGGGCGCTGGTGAGAGGGAATGTGGGCCCAAACGTTTTGGCGCGGGGGGCCTTCGAAGGTCGCCGGTGGCTTGGAGGGCCCTGCCAGTTCTCTCGCCCTGAAAGACTGGCGGCGCCCCAGCAGCCCGGGTTGCTGCGGGGCGGCAGGGTGACTCCGGTGCTGGGCTCAGGGGTCCCCAATCCCCGGCGTTGTGGCACCAGGCCCCTTGGGAGGGGCCCCTCGTGGGCCGACCTAGGGTTAGTGTTAGTCCCCAGGAGGCCGGCAAGCCCAGCGCTAAGTGGTTCTGGCAATGTAACAAAAATGCCATACACTTATCTGTAAGAAATAACAGTGTACAGGAACCCTCTTAGCCCTAACATCATCCTTTGTGAATATGGAAGCCAGCCCCAAGGTGGTCGTGGAAGTCTGACGAAAGCGCTAAGCACTTTTCTCTGAATCACCACACTATACAGGGAAAGACCAATGTACATCATCTTTCACGAGTAGGAAGCATTAATGAAAAGGTTCTGGAATTTCGAGGACTCTGACCCATTCTTATTGGTAATAAACCACCCTGTACAGGAAAACACCTGCAACTCTCATCAGCCTCCTCAATCCTGATTCCGATTCAACTTTGGGTGTGTAGGACTAGGGAAATGTCCACATCTTATTGCTAAGAAAGAACGATGTCAGGGTAATGCCCTTCAAGTCACCTCAGCCTTCCTGAAGACGGAAGCAGGAATCAAGTTGGTTATGTTACCATGAGGTAAGGAAGATGAGCATATAAGTGAGAAACAACTGTGGGCAGGACCTCTCTTCCAACGAACAGTATCTTTGCTTAATGTTGAATCCCTATGGTAAGTGGTTGTGGGCATTTGTGAGGTCAAAATCTTGAGTGTTTTGTAAAATCTCTTGGCCATTCACAGATGAGACTAAGGTAGTTGGTGACTCCTAGGCAGTGATTTGTCCACTGTCAAAAATATGGAAAGATAAAAGAGACAGATGAGGTCTCCTCAGGCATTGTCCTTTATCCTCATCCTCCGTGAGGATGGCCATCTCTGGACAGCTCAGTGGCAGGGTCTCATTCACAGTGGGGGCATCTGTTCCTCACAGACATCAGGCAGGGAAATGGATTTGGTTCTCTGTGCCAGCCCAGCCAGAGCTGAGTGTCACAGCACCCTCTCGTGGGCTCATAAGAGTTTCACTGTCACTAGGCAGGTCATTGTATTTGATAAACCACTGTGAGAGTTTGCAATTGCCTTCATCTGCAACCTCCTAGAGGCAAATGCAGATCTCTGGTACCATGTGAAGTCATGTGAAGGCATCGTGAGAAAGTGTCCTTTTGCTTAAGAAAAACATGGCTGGGGCTCCTGGCTGGCTCAGCCAGTTAAGCATGTGCCTTTGGCTCAGGTTATGATCCCAGGCTTCTGGGATCGAGACCGGGCTCCCTGCTGAGCAGGAAAGGAGGTAGGGAAATAGCTTAGAACCCACAGAGAATGTGAATAAAGGGGAGTGAAATGGAACTTGGTCTGTGTTTTGCTTTAGGGATTGGAAGTTAGTTTTTTCTCAATTGTGATTGTTCTTGAAACAGAAAAGCTGTATTGTTTTTTTTTTACCTTTAATTTTTTTCTAATAATAATTTTTATTATGATATGTTAGTCACTATACAGTATTTCCTTAGTTTTTGATGTAGTGTTCCGTGATTCATTATTTGCATATAACACCCAGTGCTCCATGCAATATGTACCTTCCTTAATACCCATCACTGGCCCATCCCAATCCCCCACCCCTCTCCCCTCTGAAGCCCTCAGTTTGTTTCCCAGAGTCCATAGTCTCTCGTGGTTCATTCCCCCTTCTGTTTAGGGTCCACTGTTTAAAGGGACAGACAGTGGAAGTTCACCAAATATAAGATCGAAATTTCATTGTTCATTATACATGCCACCAAGTAGTTCCCAGACATTTCATTCTACTGTAGTAATTCATTATACCTGTGCAAGTGCACGTGGAAGACAATTGATGCATGTATAGTGGTAATAAAACATGCCCCTCAGTAGTAGAATAATAGAGGATGCATATGTGTAAAATTATTCGACTACAGCTTCCATGCTTTCCCTTTGGTTCCTTATTATCTATGAAATTGGACAATTTTTGTTCTCTAGGCTTCAAACTCATTGTCAGTATTCAGAGTTTTTCAATGCTGATCTTCTCCTGTATAAGTTACCAAAAACCTAAAATATGTATGAACTTTAAAAAACGCTATATTGAAAATGACAGCAGGGAAGTTCCATTTTGTGAATATTGTGTCAATGGATCTCTATTTTGACATCAGTGTTCATTAGAAATGATGACATTTCATGTGAGTATAAATATCAATGTGAAAAAGAAAAGGTAGGACGAACCTTGAATGTTTAAGTAATTGGTGAAATGACAGGTGTGTGTGTGTGTGTGTGTGTGTGTGTGTGTTTAATTTTCAGTGAATGGTTCAGCTACTTGTAGGGCCTCCGAGCGAGCCCAGGTGAACCTTTCAATGAGTTGGTATCTGTTTTCAGAACATGGGAATCTCTTAGTCCAATAGTCAATCAGGCAAGCTTTGAGGTCTTGAAGAGTTTCAGTCCTCAGAGATGGTGTCGCAGACCCTTGTGAGCAAACCCTAGGGTATGGTCAGAGCCCTCATTAGCTGGTACCAAGGTGTGACGATTTCAGACAGCATTTCCCAAAGAAGTACCTCTTGAGTCTCTGTCCTTGTCAGTTCCCTACACTTCCTTACACTAGTTATGTGTTCAGTGTGTTTCAGGACAATCCCCACATGCGATTTTTGCTATTTCCTACTAGTCCTATCTGTTTCTCATCTTCTTCTTTTATGGTAGGGGTTGGGAAGCAACCTGTGTGGTGGAGGAAGGGGTGTGGTAGTTGTCTGCCTTCAGAGGACCGAATGATGCCTAGAAATTGTACTGTAGTTTGAGGTCAATTGTCCATCCTCTGAGTGTCAGGAATTCCATCACTTTACTTTGATGCTAGTCTGTTCTTCAAGCTGTCCTCAGAAATAAGGATGTCATCCATCTAGGGAATACTGGTTTGTGTGTATGTTTTCATTTTAGGAAAGGCCTTGCTGTTCCTGAAAATAATACTGTAGAGCACCCTTTCCTGTTCTTATTGGCCATGAGTCAATCTTTTGTGAAGTATTCGTTTATAAATAGACTTTCTATGGTTGGTGAGCAGGAATTCTTTATTGACAAGTCTTTGTCAGTGTGTGTATTGCAAATCTTTACTTCCCAGCCTGCGGTTCACTTTTTCATTTTCTTATGGTCATAAGATAAGGAGAAATGTCACATTTTTATGACGTCCCACTGAATTCTTTTAAATGGTTAGTGCACCCTATGTCCTACCCCAAGATTGACAGGTTCTACGTTTTCTTTCAGAAATTGTCCAATGGGAAGCACAATCCATCTCAAATTTATAAATTGCATTTTTAATTCTAATAGGGTATTTATAGACTGTTTTGGATTTTCTATGTACACAATCGTATTATCTGTGAATAGTCACAATTATCCCCTCAATTCTTATACTTTTTGTTTCTCTTGCCTTCTAACACTGGTAGATTCTCCGATGCCACGTTGAATAGAGCAGCATTGTTTGAAGATTTTAATATACCTTTCTCAATATCTGACAGAAAAAGCAGACAAAACATTGGTAAAAATGTGACCTAATTGACATATAGGGAACATTCCATAATAAGTGCAGAATACATTATTTTCAAGTGGTCATAGACTCTTTACCCAAATAGATGATAGGTGGGGCCACGAATCAAGGCTACAAATGTTAAACCCTGAAATTAACTAGATTCTATTCTTAGACCACAGGGGAATTGAGCCACAGTCATAGCGAAAAGAAAACCAGGAAGTCCTTCAATGTTTAAAAATTAAATGGAACTTTGCTACATATCCTAAAGGTCAGAGAAGGAATCTCAATGGAAATACTGAACCTTTTCTACATGAGGGCTCACACACAATGGCACTTTCTTTGTGAAGATCATAATAATAACCTAGACAGGAGTTGAGCCTTAAGTCAGAGTTCTGCCTGCCCCAGCCACACCTGGCAGCCTTGGCCTGTGGTCCCCCTCAGCTGTCCTATCTGGTGGCCCTGAGCTAAGGGGGTCAACATGGCCATATGGAAATGGGAAGCTCCCCACTCATAGGGATGACGGTGCCCCCTCCCCAGCTGCCCTTTCTGGTTGCTCTGAGCTAAGGGGGTCAACATGGCCATATAGAAATTAGAAGCTCCCCACTCTTAGTGATGACGTCGCTATCGTATCATCCTCACCAGTCCAACAACATGATTCCTGAGTGAAATATGACACAAGAGCGACTTCTTGGCCTTCCTTCAGGTTTGAAAAACATCTGGTGAGTCATCGATTAGGAATATGGATTCAACATGTGTTCTTTCTTCTGGAAAAGAAATAGACCCAATAGCAATTATGGCTTCCTGAGCCCCTGTTCCTGAGAGACATCATACTGGCTCTTTATAGCATTCTGCCTCTTAAACTTCTCAACTAGGGTGTAGATATTTTTAGGCACATGTTCAGGTGGTTAGACAGGGACTCAGATGATATGAGTCACAGAGGATTTTAGTGTCAGAAACCTAAGTGGGATCCCCAAATTGACTCCAAATCCCTTGTTGTTCCATACAGGGTACTATTTCCCTCTTATCTCTGGTCTTCTCGATCTGGAAACCTATCAAGTATCAGGATTTTCTTGTCATGTGGACAACTGGAACGAATTCAGTGGGCCTTTTCACCTCTGCCAATGGTGATCATTAAGATCATTATCTCAGTGGAGGACCTCTGGGTAAGATACTCAAAGATCCTTAGGAATACAGACAGCATAATATTTTCCTGGTATTAAAGTTACTGAAACCAACTATCTTTTTTAGTCGATTCAGGCTCTGGTATGTTCAGAGGGTGCTGTAAAACAGGTCTGAAATAGTATTTAAAAACACTCAGCTCAGCCTCTTCTACAACGTGAGCCAATGCTTATAAACATGGCTAAAATATTGCCTTACCTACGATGACTTCCCAGCCATCGTAGTGTTTATATGATATGACTGTGACTTACATTAGTCAACATTTGCAGAGAAAGAACTTAGTGCATCCAGGGAGCACTTCATGTTGAAATTAGTTTGTGACAATGAGCTACTGTGTTTTATTCTGCAGTCCAAGGGAATGGTGCCAGACATCTCTAAGGTGTCTAGCAGTTCTACAATTCTGATTTTAAGTGGTCTGTGTGCTTCAGAGATTTGGGCAGGAGAAGGGCAGGAGTCCAGAGACTGGGAACACTTCTGTCACCTGTGCTGACCATGGAGCAGGCCGCCTTCTGTGGACATCATTTTGATTTCTTGGTACTCTTGGGAAAGGTGCTTTTGTCTCACATTCCTCCATTTAGGAGTAATTATAATGATGAAAGTAATTTTTATCTTATATCATCCGTGGGCCCTGATCCTGGGCTCCCAGGTAAGCTATCCTTTAACATTTTACCCGGCTCAAAATGACTGGGCAAAACCTGAAAGCATGATCCCTATTTCTGCCCCAAGCACATGTTGTACATCTGCTTCGAGAAGAAAACAATAACCAAAAATACCAACATAAAGATAAGAGAAAATAAAGAACCTCTTTGGCTCCCATAAGATTAAAGTCATACTGACATGTGCATACTGAAAATGCATGAAATCATTGCATTTCCTAAAGCCCAAGTCTTGGAGGGTCTGATAGTCACTGACTATGCCCAGAACCAGGCACACCCCAGCAGGGAGGGCTGATGCAGAAAGGGAAGGGGCAGGACTCTGAGGGTGGTCTGCAGCTAGAGAGGTCCCTAGAAGGGGCCAGGTTGTGTGGGGGCCCCAGCCCACGAGCCCACCCATGCCTGTGCCTGGTGTTGGGTAGAGGAGGCTCCTCTTGTGCCCCCTGCACTTTCAGGGTTCCAGGGGCTTGAGGACTGGTTGCGCAGCATCCAAGGAGCTCAGGCACCACCCTCCCAGACCATTCACCACTTGGGGGTGGAGCTACATCACTGTGGGCTGGCCCAGATTTGCAGTGGGTTGCAGACTTGGGGCAGAAGAAGGGGCACTGAGAGAGAGAGAGTTGCCCTGTGGAGATCCCTGCTGGTGAGTGAGCAGCATGCACTGGGGTGGGGGTCTGGGGGTAGGGTGCGCCTCAGGTGGGAGGCAGGGTTCTGGAAGGGCACGTGGAGAGGGTTCATTGTGGGGACTCAGGTGAGTTTTCTTTTTCCCTTTAAAGTCTCTTCTGCCCCATGCCCTCAACTGGCCTTATCTCCATACCCGTGAACTCCAGGGCGCCCGCTCCCCTGAGCTTTGGTGGGATGGGTTGCAGAATTTCAGGGTTTCCCCTGTTCCCCCGGAAGAGTGCGGGAAAGGACCTCACACAATCCCCACATTTAGTTCTCTGACACAGTGCAGGTGATGCCTCTTGAGCAGTACCCCGAGTTCAGCATGGTGTGCCCTGGTCCCCCAGGCACAGGTGTGGCAGTAGCAAGCCCCAGAGCCATCCCCCAGCTTCAGCATTATGCCCCCTGTGCCCCCGGGTTAGTGGTAATTGGCTATTAGAATCATGCAGGAAAATCCTCCAGGTGGGGGCCTGGAGGCGTGCGTAAACCAGACCCCACTCTAGTTGCATTGGGAATAGATGAATTGAGGGTTTCTTTAGAAGAGTAAGTCTGCTTTCCAGAAAAGGCAAGGTCATTGGTCTGTTAAGAATGAAGATAATTACTGACAAACAACAAGTATGTGTTGCCCCTTCGCCCAGAAACCGAAGCAGGTGTGCAGGCTTTAGGTCAGAGGTGCCTTCTTGTCCCCAGCTGACAACACTTCTCTGCTCTGGCTCCAAGACACCCGAGGTTTTGAACGTTAGCATCGGAGTCAGCGAGGCAGCTTGTCACAGGACGCCAGTGTTCAGAGAAAGCACAGGTATGTTTGGCAAAATGTCCTATCTATGTCAGGGCTGGAGGTAAAACCTCTCATTATCCCAAAACCTCCTGGGCTTTTCTCTTTTCTCTAGTTGAGCCACAAAGTAAAATTGAATTAGCTGTCAGGATTCTGGGTTTGGTGCAAGAATTACTTAGTTTCACTGCGGGTAGAACTTTGCAGGGGATCACAATTTCTCTGTCCATTTATTGCTTACACATGTATTTTGACCATCTGTTTCCTAGGAACCCTCTTTTATTAGAAAGGGAAGGTGAGATTCACTCTGTGCCTGTTTGTAACATCTAATTTGTTCCTTCATCTAACACTGTTTATTCAATTGGGCCTAAGATATGGTTGAGTGGCCAGCATCTAGAGTTAGGTGGCTTTTTTTTCATCTGATACAGACTTGGATGATGTAATTTGACAAAGGTGATGTTTCATCATTGATTAGTGTATTCATCAGAAGAGTTAAAATTAGGGTGGAGGGAAAATTGAAAATTATCCAAAGCAGCCTGCTCCTGTTTAAAAGTTGAGCTTGACTTTCTAGTTTTACTAAATGTATTATCTCGATATTTTGAGGTGCCATATTCTCTCTGTAGTTTCTTTGGTGGTGGAGTCAGAAGGAGAGTCTGGGAATTCTTTTGGATAGTGGCATGCTGGTGGCTTCAAGGGGCTTGGCGTCAGGAGCCTTGGGGTGAGGTCTGCAACTGCTTGCCTGACCCTGGGTGCATCTCACAGAGGTTTTGTTTCCTCTTATGAAATTGCCGGCAGATAATGTTCTGCTTAAAGGGGAACCCTCCCATCCTGTTGGTGGCAATGCAAAGTGGTTCAGCCAGTCTGGGAAACAGTGTGGGGGTTCCTCAAAAAGTTAAACATTGAAAAACCCCATGATTCAGCAATTGCTCTCCTATGTAATTACCCAAAGGATACAGAAATGCAGATTCGAAGGGGGTCCATGCACAATGATGTTTATGGCAGTAATGTCCACAGTAGCCAAACTATGGAGAGAATCCCAAAGTCCATGCACTGATGAATGGATAAAGCAGATGTGGGATACCTATATATAATGGAATATGACCCAGCTTCAAAAATAATGAAATCTTACCATTTGCAAGGATGTGCATGGACCTAGAGTGTATTAAGCTAAGCAGAATCAGTGAGGAAAGACAAATATCCTATGCTCTCACACTTGTGAAATTTCAGAAAAAAAAAAACAGATGAACAGAGTGGAGGGGTGATGAGAGAGGCAAACAAGGAAATAGACTCAACCTTGGAGAACAAACTGAGTGTTGCTGCAGGACAGGGGCGTGGGGGGAAGAGTTAAATGGGTGAGGGGTATTAAGGATGGTACTTGTGATGAGCACCGGGTACTGTATGCAGGTGAGGAATCACTAAATCCTACCCCTGAAGCGAATATTCCATGGCATGTGAACTAACTGGAATTTAAGTAAGAGAAGAAAGGAAAAAGTGTTCTGCTTCATGAAGAGTGAGGTAAAATTGTAGTGATTTGGGCTGTACTATTCTATAGATGAGAGTTGTAAAACACCCTGTTGTAAGATACACTAGTTTCTTATCACATAAGGAGTCCTCAGAAAGCTGCAATGAAAGATTCAGGTCTCAGAGCATGTTCATGTTCCACTGATATGTTACAGTTTGCACAGGTAGGAAAGAAGGTGGAGAGAAAGGCAACAGAAGGGGAAAGTAGGTGTGAACCTTTCATTAGTTAGCGTTATAGCTTTCTCATGAAAGCCTTGCGCCAGTGTGATTTTGGAAGAAGAGGGGGAATCCAGGAGCATTGCAGAAGATGGGGGAGTTCCAGGTCTGGGTAAAGCTGACAGGGGTCCCAGGTGAGAGCTGAATGCATTCTGCAGCAGGGTATGGGCAGGGTGGGCTCCAAGGGTGGCTGTGGGTCTCCTGGGTGAGAGTTGTGACAGGTGAGGGCTCTGTGCAAGTTCCTGGCTGAGGACAAGTGAGGCACAGGCGGAGAACTGGCAGAGAACCCTCTTCTGGGCCACCAGCCTCACCCAACACACACAGGCTCATCTTCTGTCCCTGTCACTCCAATTCAGACTTCTCCGAAGGTGAGTGAGAACACATCAAGAGCATTCAAAACAGAAGGGAAAGCATGTGCAAAGGCTCTGGGCCAGGAGAATTCCAGGTATGTCCAGCAGCAGCAAGAAGGCCCTGTGGCCACAGGAGACAGCTTAGGACATTACCTCAGAGAGGTGAAAGAAAGGCATTCCAGGGCTATAACCCCATGAGACCCTGTTTCACTGGGCCATCCTGGCTACAGTGTTGAGAACAGATGACAGAGTGTTGAAGACGGCAAGGCACGTCAATGACGAAGCTTTTCCAGGAACTCAGGCACTGTGGACCAGACAGGTGGCCTTGGATGGAGTGGTTAGACCTATTCTGGGTCCATTTTGAAGATGGAGCTCACAGGATTTGCTGATCGGTTAGCTATTAGGAGCAGGAGAACGGAGGAGTTGGGG
Source organism: Ursus americanus (assembly GCF_024610735.1). Taxonomy (NCBI): domain Eukaryota; kingdom Metazoa; phylum Chordata; class Mammalia; order Carnivora; family Ursidae; genus Ursus; species Ursus americanus. Next base: position 1,186,593 of record NW_028273645.1, on the reverse strand, counting down.
TAACTCCCAGCTGTTGTGGGTTGTCCTGATCGAGGGGAAGGAGAGGGTTTCTGGGGGTAGGATGTAGTCCGTGTTCCGCATGCTGAGGAAGGTGCCTTTCCCAGTGGGTCTGCTGAGATTTGTGTCTAGGAGAACCTTTCACATCTCCTCCCTCATCAATGCTCAAGTAAAAGTATCCCCCACTTTTTAAACGTTCACAGGAAGACACTGGGCTTTCTTGAAAGAACTATGTTATTACCCATCTTCAGTAAGAGGAAGAGACCTGAAGAGGATTTCCCTCTTAGGAAAAAAGGTGAACAGTGAGAATCACGTTCAGCATCTGTTTTGGGGAGAAGCACAACAGAGGCGGCGTGCACCCCAACCAGCTCCTTCCGCTGGGAACCGTTCTCCGCATCCAGCCACCAGCACATTGAATGGTGTCTGTGAGCCTCTGCTGTGCTTTATCTTCATTTATGCTGGGCCTCCCTTAGAAACTTGTGTGCTGAGGCCTAAGAAAAGCCAAAGAGAAGGAATTTTGGTGTTTGAGCACACTGTCTAACTGTTCCGTGTAAATTAATGGCCATTCCTTCTTGACACCATTTCTGCTGTGCAAGGTTTCTCAGAAGCCCTGTACTTTCAAAGAGCAGGGAAAACTATACCTCATGCTGCGGGGTTAGTTTTAGTCTCCATGCTGGACAGAACATTTCATGACTGTCGGATTTTCTCACTCAAACATTGAGACTTTGACCACATTTACCCGTTTCTACCACCCCAACCCTGAATCTGGCACCTACCAATCTGCTCTCAGTGTCTATGCGTTCAGTATTTGTTTATTCCTCGTGGAGTGTACATGAGATCATCTGGTATTGGTCTTTCTGTGTCTGAGTTACTTGGCATAAGGCCCCCAAGGTCTGTGTTTCCATGTCTGGTTCTTGTGAATAATGCTGCAGTGAACGTGGGAGTGCATCTGTCTTTTTGAGGCAGTATTTTTGTGTTCTCCAAATCAATACTCAGTAGAGCCATTAGTGGGTCATGTCGTAGTTGCTTTTATTTTTTCAGGAACCTCCATACCGTTTGTCACAGTGGCTGCACCAATTTCCATTCCCACCAACAGTGCACAGAGTCTCCTCGTCTGCACAGCCTTGACCCCACCTGGTGTCTGTCTCTGGGACAATAGGTGTTCCAACAGTTGTGAGGGAATAGCCAATTGTGGGTTTGACTGATGTTTCCCTGACAATATTTAGTGATGTGGAACATCTTTTTCTGTCTGTTGGCACCTGTGTGCCGTCTTTGGAAAGTATCTATTCACATATTCCCCACATTTTTTATACCATTGTTTTTTTTTGTTTGTTTGTTTTGATTTGTATTAGTGTTGTGTGTATTTTGGATATTAGCGTCTTCTCACACATATGATTCACAGATATTTTTTTCTTATTGGGTCTGTGGCCTTGTAAGTTTTTGCTGGTTTCTTTTTCCGCGTGGAAGATTTCACTTTGAAGTTGTTCCACTTGTTTATTTTTGCTTTTGTTGCCTTTGCATTTGGTGTCCGATCTGAAGACACTTTGTCAAAACCAATGTCGAGAGACTTAGTACCTGTGTCTTCTTGGAGGTTTATGGATTCAGGTCTTACATTCATATCATTCATCCATTAAAAATTTTGTGTGTGGTGTAAGAGAGTGACCCAGTTATATTCTTCTGCATTTAGTGTCCAGTTTGCCTGTTACCGCTCACTGAAGAGACAGTCCTTCCCTCATGGCATATCTTCTGCCTCTGTGTCGTAAGTTAGGATCATCTACGTGTGGGTAAGTTTCTGAGCTTTCTGTTCTGTTCCACTGACCTGGTGTCTGTGTTTATGCCAGTACCATCCTGTTTTGATGACAACAGCTTTGTAATCTAGCTTGAAATCCAGGAGTGTGTTGACTGCACCTTTCTTTCTCCAGGTTCCTTTGGGTATTTGGGGTGTTTTGTGATTCCATACAAGTTTGAGGACTGTTTTCTACTTGCTGGAATAATGCCACTGGAATTCAGATAGGGATTTCATCACATCTGTCGAGTGCTTTGGGTACGATGGACATGTTCACATAATTAACTCTTCCAGTTAAGGAGCATGGCATATGCTTCCATTTGTTTGTGTTGCCTTCCAAATCTTTGACCCATTCATCCTGCCCCCCCTCGACACACATGCTTTTCATTTCTTTTCTGCCATGTGTTGAGTGTACTATGTCTTTCTCATTCTTGGTTACTTTTATTCCTAGATTTTTTTTATGCAATTGTAAATGGCATTGCTTTTTTAATTTCTCTTTACGACAGTGTGTCATCAGTATACAGAAATGCAAGAAGTTGGGTCATCTGGGTGGCCCCATAGGTGAAGCGTCTGCCTTCAGCTCAGGTCATGAACCCAGAGTTCTGGGATCGAGCCCTGTGTTGTGCTCCCCGCTTAGCGAGGGTCTGCTTCTCCCTCTTTCTGACACTCCCACTGCTTGTGCTTTTTCTCTTCCTGTCAAATAAATACATAAAATTTGAAAATAAATAAAGACAACAGGTCTCTGTATATTGACTTTACATCCTGCAGCTTTCTTGAATTTGTTTATTCTTACAGTTTTGTTTTTTTTTTTTTTTGTGTGTGGAATCTTTCGGGATTTCATGTCATTTGCAAATAGTGACAGTTTTCCTGTATGGATTTCATATCTTTCTTTTTTTAAAATGATGTCAACCTACAGTACTTCATTTGTTTTTGATGTAGTGTTCCATGATTCATTGTTTGCATATAACACCTAGTGCTCATTATGACACGTGCCCTCCTTTTTTTTAAAAAGAATTTATTTATTTATTCGACAGATATAGAGACTGCCAGCGAGAGAGGGAACACAAGCAGGGGGAGTGGGAGAGGAAGAAGCAGGCTCACAGCGGAGGAGCCTGTTGTGGGGCTTGATCCCATAACGCCGGGATCACGCCCTGAGCCGAAGGCAGACGCTTAACCGCTGTGCCACCCAGGTGCCCCAACACGTGCCCTCCTTAATACCCATCACCAGGATAACTCATTCCTCTTCCCCTCCCTTTCTGCAACCTTCAGTTTGTTTCCCAGTGTCAGTAGTCTCTCATGGTTCATCTTCCCCTCTCATTCCCACCCCTTCAGTTTTCCCTTCCTTCTTCTAATGTCCTCCATGCTATTCCTTCCGTTCCACATAGGAGTGAAACCATATGATAATTGTCTTTCTCTGCTTGACTTAATTTCACTTAGCATAATCCCCTCCTGGTCCATCCACGTTGGTGCAAATGGGGGGTATTCATCCTTTCTGACGACTGAGTAATATTCCATTGTATAGATGAACCACATCTTCTTTGTCCATTCATCTGCTGAAGGACATCTTGGCTCCTTCCACAGTTTGGCTATTATGGACATTGCTGCTATGAACATTGGGATACAGGTGCCCCTTCTTTTCATTACTCTGTGTCGATGGGGTAAATACCCAGTAGTGCAATTGGTGGGTCATAGGATAGCTCTGTGTTTAACGTCTTGCGGAACCTCCATATTGTTTTCAAAAGTGGCTGTTCCAGCTTGAATTCTCACGAGTAGTGTAAGAGGGCTCCCCTTTCTTCACATCCTCTCTGACTTTTTTTTTATTTCTGTCTTGTTAATTTTTTTTCAAGATTTTATTTATTCATTCCACAGAGATAGAGACATCCAGCGAGAGAGGGAACACAAGCAGGGGGAGTGGGAGAGGAATAAGCAGGGTCATAACGGAGGAGCCTGATGTGGGTTTCGATCCCATAATGCCAGGATCACGCCCTTAGCCGAAGGCAGATGCTTAACCTCTGTGCCACCCAGGTGCCCCCTGCCTTGTTAATTTTAACCATTCTAACTGGTGTAAGGTGGTATCTCATTGTCATTTTGATTTGTATTTGCCTGATGGCAAGTGATGTGGAGCATTTTTTCATGTGTCTGTTGGCCATTTGTATGTCTTCTCTGGAGAAGTATCTCTTTGTGTCTTCTGCCCATTTTTTGGGTGTCGAGTTTGAGGAGTTCTTTATAGATCTTGGATACCAACCCTTTATCTGTAAAATCATTTGCAGATATCTTCTTCAATTCCATAGGTTGCCTTTTTGTATTTTGATCATTTGCTTTGCCGAGCAGAAGTTTTTATCCTGATGAAGTGCCAATAGTTCATTTTTTGCTTTTATTTCCTTTGCCTTTAGAGACGTGGCTTACAGGATGTTGTTGTGTCCAAGGTTGAAGGGTTCTTTTGATTTTGATATGATACAGGAATCCATTATCTTTCTTTCCTGATTGTATTCGAGTCCTCTGTCTTTCTTGGTGAGTCTAGCTAAGTTTGTCAGTTTTGTTTATCTTTCCAAAAAAGGCTGCTCTCATTTTCATTTTTTTTTTTTTTTAGTCTCCGTTGGATTTATTTATGTATTCATTTTTGTTATTTCCTTATTTCTACTAATTTGGTGCTTTGTTATTTTTTTTCTACTTCTTTACCACATAAATCAGGTTGTTTATTGGAGAGCATTTTCATGGATTGATGAAGATCTGAATTTCTATGAATGTCCCCCATAAAGCTACTTTTGCTGCATCCCATAAGTTTTTGTAGGTTGTCTTTTTCATCAATGTCAAGGTACTTCTAAAATTTTTTTGATTTCTTCTTTGACTGTTGGTTGTTCAGTAGCATGTTGTTAAATCTCCACATATTTTTTAAGATTATTTAAGTATCTGACAGAGAGTGAGACAGCGAGAGAGGGAACGCAAGCAGGGGGGTGGGAGAGGGAGAAGCGGGCTTCCCACTGAGCAAGGACCTGATTTGGGGCTAGATCCCAGGATCCGGGGTCAAGACCTGAGCTGAAAGCACATCCTTAACGACTGAGCCACCCAGGCCCCAAAAATCTCCACCTATTTTTGACTGTCCCATTTTTTTCTTGAGACTGATTTCTAATTTCCTATCATTGTGGTTGGACAAGATTTGAAGCAGAAGGTGAAGAGAGCATTCAGATGAAAGGTTTGTTTCCTGGAGGGTTTTCTGAGGGCAGACCATGAGTTCAGCGGGGATGGAGGAAGGCTTTGTGAGACGGGGGGTGGGGTTAACGCTTGTTCGAATTACTGACTACTACCATGCAGGCTGTGTGCTACTGTTCACACCATAGTCCTGATGGACTTGTACTTCATTAAATATTTTCTAGGAGATATAGGCATAGCCTTCACTTAAAGAAAGGTGCCATGTGGGTTCATGGCATGACCCCAGGTCAGCAACCAGAATGTACGGTATTGTGGGGTATCAGAACCAGGCTTTCTGTGGGAAGTGACAGAAATAAGGTATGGTGAGCTCCATGACCATAGGTGAGGTCCCGAGTGACCCACTGGGTGTTGGGTTCTGTGGATCTGTCTCATCATGTTCTGTGGAATTCAGGGACACCCTCCTGTCTGTGGATTTGTGTGGAGACAGGTAGACATCACTGTCTGGCCAGGAACGAGGGTCGCACTGGACCACCACCAGAGGTGCAGCGTGCGGGGGAGCCACTGCTTGGTTTCCATGAAAGCTGACCAGGGTCCGTGACCGTGATTCCTAGCAGCTGCAGGGGGAGAGGAGGCCGGGGGTGGTGCACACTTCCTAGACTTGTGGTCAGGACTAGTCTGGACCCCACTGAAGTTAGCCACACCGGGCACAGAAGGCACCCAGTCAGTGTAGCTGTGGGCACTGCTCCCATGGCACTTTTGGGCCAGCTCCATGCTGCAACCTCCTGCTTTTCATCATCATCTTCAAGGTCATGTGCCTCTGCTCTTGCCCCATGGCCTCCGGGGTATTGTCCGTCCTCCATCTGGCCCTCGTCCCTGGTGCCCTGTGCAGTCCGATGCCAGGGTAGCCTTCTCAAGACAAACATCTGGCCCTGATGGAAAACTTCCATGGATCTCGTGTGATGCGAGGATGATGCCCTGCCCTGGAAGGGGGCTGCAGGTCCCCAATCAGGAGAGCCATGTCTCCCTTTTCAGCATGGCCTGCCCTCCCCTCAGTCTTCTTCAGGGAAGCTCTCCCCACTTCCTGAGATGACAGCTCTGAACTTAAAAATGAATGTTATTTTACATATCTCTATGCCTTAGTTCATCCATGGCATGTCTTTCAACCCCGTTAGTGGGTTTTTTTAGCAGTTCTGAAGGGCTGTCTGCTCAAGGAGGGGATGACCTGGGTGGGGCAGCTTTCCCTCTCATCTCCCTCAGCCTGTCTCTGAGCCCTGGGGTCAGCTGTCCTACTGAGGATTGAGGGACCCAAGCCAGCCCATCCTGAGCCCAGGCTGTGTCAGCTCATAGACTGATGCTTGTCGGAGCGGTGGGCAGATGGCATGGGCCAGGGGCAGGCAGTGTCTCCTTCTCATTCCTTCCCTCCCTTCCTCCCAGAGGTAGCTCAGAGCAGCCTTCAACCCCTGCATCTCCAGATCCCTTGACCTGTGCCTCCTGTGTTCAGCTGGTGACCTTGGAGTTTCACATGGATTCTACCTCCCGTACCCTCTCCTGTAGCAGTTCCTGGATCAGGGGAGGGATCGGACCCTTGTCTGCTTTTGGTCTTCTTCCTGTCCAGCACCAAGCCCACCCACCTTTGCATCTTCCATGTATGTGCTTGGAAGCAAGCCCATCCACAGAGAACCTATTAGCCAAATGGTTCCAGGCAATGAACATTGAAGTAGAGATCCAGGATCCATAATAAATCTGCTCTGAAACCTGTCCCAAAGTCTGTGACTCTCTCACACTGAAACAGAAACAATAATAGCTATCTGGACTGTGAAGTGAAATGTGTCTCTATTTCCAATCTTGAATGCATAGGTGCTGAGCCTGGACTGAAAAGGACCATGGCTCCCGTGGGCTGGGATCCATGGTAAGAACTCAGTGAAATCTGAATTTTAGGCATAGAGTGAATAATTATTGTAGAGTGAATCCTCCCAAGTAGGGCTTTTGCACATTGCACAGGAAAAGCTTTTTCAAAGAGGTTTCTGAAAGAAAAATCTTTTTTTAAAATTTATTTTAATTCCATTAAAGCTAACATACAGTGTTACATTAGTTTCAGGTGTACAGTAGAGTGATTCAGTATTTCTATATATTACTCAGTGGTCATCAAGAAGTGTCCTCTTAATCCCCTTCATCTATTCCACTCATCCCTCTATCCACCTCCTCTCTTGTAACCATCCGTTTGTTCTCTATTGTTAAGAGTTTGTATTTTGGTGTGTCTCCTTTTTCTCTTTTAGTTATTTATTTTTGTTTGTTTTTTAAATTCCCCATTAGAGTGACATCATATGGGATTTGTCTTTCTCTGACTGACTGATTTTAGTTTGGATAATACTCTCTAGCTCCATCCATGTGTCTGCAAATGGCAAGGTTTCATTCTTTTTCAAGCCGAGTAATACTCCATTGTGTGTGTGTGTGTATGTGTGTGTGTGTGTGTGTCTGTGTCTGTGTCTGTGTGTGTGTGTGTGTGAATACTCACATCTATCATCTCATTTGTCAATTTTTCTACAGACACTTGGGTTGCTTACATATTGTGACATTGTAAATAATGGTGCAAGAAACATAGGGGTGCACGTATCCTTTTTACTTACTGTTTTCCTATTCTTTGGCTTGGAGGGTCCTGCCCATTCCCCCACCCTGAATGACCGGCGGCGCCCCAAGTGGCTCGGGTGGCAGCGGAGGGGCATTTTGAGTACATCGCTGGGGCTTGGGGGTCCCCAATGTCCGGCATCGCGGTGCCATGCCCTTTGGGAGTGCCCTTCAGGGGCCGACCTAAGGTTAGGGTTAGCCCCCAGGAGGCCAGCAGTCCCAATACGATGGCTGTGGGGCGAGCGGAGGGGTGGGCCGAGGTGAGGGCGCTGGGGAGCAGGATTGTGGGCCCCTGCATTTTGGCGCTGGAGGCTTCAAATATCTCCGGTTTCTCCAGGACCTTGTCCCTTCTCCTGCCCTGAATGACCGGCGGCGCCCCTAGCGGCCCGGGTGGCAGCGTTGTGGGAGGGTGAGTCTGGCTCTGGGGCTTGGAGTCCCAGATCCTGGGCGTAGTGGCACCAGGACCCTTGGGAGGGGCCCCTGGGAGGCTGACCTAGGGTTAGGATTAGCCCCAAGGAGACCTTCAGGCCCAATCCGCACACTGTGCGGCGAGCGGAGGTGTGGGCCGAGGAGAGGGCGCTGGGGAGCGGGAGCGTGGGCACCAGCGTTATGGTGTGGGGAGCCTGTGAAGGTCACCTGTGGCTCAGATGGCCCTGCCCTTCTATCGCTCTCTATGACCGACAGCTCCCCTAGTGGCCCGGGTGGGTACAGTGCGGCAGGGTGAGTCTGGCTCTGGGGCTCTGAGACAGCAATCCCCAGAATTGCAGAGCCAGGCCGCTTGGGATGTCCCCACAGGGCCGACCTAGGGTTTTGGTTAGCTGCCAGGAGCCCAGCAGGCCCTATCCACCGGCTCTGAAGCAAGCGGTGGGGTGGGCCTAGGTGAGGGCGCTGGCGAGCAGGATCCTGGGAGCCAACGTTTTTGTGCGGGGAGCCTTGAAAGGTCAGCGTGGGCTCAGAGGGCCCTGCCCAATCTCCTGCCCTGATTGACCAGCGGGGCCTCTAGTGGCTCGGGTGGCTGAAGGGCAGCAGGGTGAGTCAGGCACATGGGCTTGGGATCCCCATCCCCAGAGTTGCAACACCAGGCCCCTTGGGAAGGGCTCCTCGGGGGCCGATGTATGGTTAGGGTTAGTCTCCAGGAGCACCGCAGGCCCGATACACCACCTGTGCGTCGAGGGGATAGTTGGGGCGAGGTGAGGGTGCTGGTGAACATGAGTCTGGGCCCAAGCGTTTTGGTTTGGTGTGCCTTCGAATGTCTGTAGGGGTTCGGAGGGCCCTCCACTTCTCCTACCCTGAATGAATGGCGGCGCCCCTAGCGGCCCCTGTGGGGCGGGGCGGCAGCGTGCATCTGGCGCTGGGGCCTGGGGGTCCCCAATCCCCGGCGTTGTGGCTCCAGACCCCTTAGGAAGGGAGCTTCAGGGGCTGTCCTAGGGTTAGGGTTAGCGCCCAGGAGGCCGGCAGGCCCGAGTCGCAGGCTGTGCAAGGAGCGGAGGTGTGGGCCAGGTTGAGGGCGATGCCCAGCAGGAGCGTGGTCCCCAGCATTTTGGCGACCTGGGCCTTCGAATGTTGCCATGGCTCGGAGGGCCCTGCCCTGTCTCCTGCCCTGAATAACGAGCGACGCCCCTAGGGGCTCCGTTGGCAGTGGGGCGGCAGGGTGAGTCCTGTGCTGCGGTTCAGGGATCCCCAATCCACAGCGTTGCGGGGCCAGGCCCCTTGGGAGGGGCTCCTCGTGGGCCGACCTAGGGTTAGAGTTAGCACCCAGGAGGCCGGCAGGCCCAATCCTCTGGCTGGGAGGGGAGAGGTGGGTGGGAGGAGGTAAAGGCACTGGCGAGCGGGAGCCTGGGCCTCTGCATTTTGGCACGGGAGGCTTCAAATGTCTCCAGTTTCTCCAGGGCCCTGTCCCTTCTCCCGCCCTGAATGACTGGCGGTGCCCCTAGCGGCCTGGGTGGCAGGGTTGCGGCAGGGTGAGTCTGGCTCTGGGGCTTGGGGTCCCCGATCCCTGGCGTAGCGGCACCAGGACCCTTGGGAGGGGCCCCTGGGGGGCCGACCTAGGGTTAGGGTTAGCCCCCAGGAGGCCGGCAGGCCCTATCTGCCCGCTGTGCGGTGAGTAGAAGGGTGGGCCAAGGTGAGGGCGCTGGGGAGTGTGAGTGTGGGCACCAGCGTTTTGGTGCGGGGAGCCTTTGAAGGTCACCTTGGGCTCAGAAGTCCCTGCCCCTTTTCTCCCCCGAATGACCGGCGGCGCCCCTAGTGGCCCAGGTGGCGATAGTGCAGCAGGGTGAGTCTGGCTCTGGGGCTCTGAGTCACCAATCCCCAGTGTTGCAGAGCCAGGCCACTTGGGATGTGCCCCATGGGGCAGACCTAGGGTTTTGGTTAGCCCCCCGGAGCCTGGCAGGCCCTATCCACCGGCTCTGAAGCAAGCGGAGGGGCGGGCTGAGGTGAGGGCGCTGGCGAGCAGGATCCTGGGAGCCAACGTTTTTGCGCGGGGAGCCTTCAAAGGTCAGCGTGGGCTCGGAAGGCCCTGCCCGATCTCTTGCCCTGATTGACGGCGGGGCCTCTAGTGGCTCGGGTGGCTGAAGGGCAGCAGGGTGCGTCCGGCACATGGGCTCGGGGTCCCCATCCCCAGCGTTGCGACGCCAGGCCCCTTTGGAAGGGCCCCTCGGGGGCCGACATATGGTTAGGGTTAGCCTCCAGGAGCCCCGCCGGCCCGATACACCACCTGTGCGTCGAGGGGAGAGTTGGGGCGAGGTGAGGGTGCTGGTGAACATGAGCCTGGGCCCAAAGCGTTTTGGTTCGGGGCGCCTTCGAAAGTTGGTGGGGATTCGGAGGGCCCTGTCTATCCTCCCACCCTGAATGAATGGCGGTGCCCCTAGCGGCCTGGGTGGGGAGTGGCGACAGGGTGCATCCGGCGCTGGGGCTTGGGGGTCCCCAATCTCCGGCGTTGCGGCACCAGGCCCCTTGGGAGGGGCCCTTCGGGGGCCAACCTAGGGTTAGGTTTAGCCCCTAGGAGGCCAGCAGGCCCTATTCGCCAGCTGTGTGGAGAGCAGAGTGGCAGACCTAGGTGAGGGCGCTGGTGAGTGGGAGGGTGGACCTAGGTGTTTTGGTGCAGGGAGACCTTGAAGGTCACTGGGGACTCTGAAGGACCTGCCACTTCTCTCGCCCTGAATGACCAGCAGCGCCCCTAGCTGCCTGGGTGGTGACAGTGTGGTAGGGTGAGTCTGGCTCTTGGGCTCTGAGTCACCAATCCCAAGCATTGCAGAGCCAGACCCCTTGGGATGTGCCCCACGGGGCCGACCTAGGGTTTTAGTTAGCCCCCAGGAGCATGGCAGGCACTATCCACTGGCTCTGCAGCAAACGGAGGGGCGGGCCAGGGTGAGGGCGCTGGGGATCGGGAGCATGGGCACCAGCGTTCTGGCGCGGGGAACCTTTGAAGGTCACCGGGGACTCAGAAGGCCCTGCCCTTCTCTCACCGTGCATGACCGGTGGCGCCCCTAGAGGCCCAGGTGGCGATAGTGCGGCAGGGTGAGTCCGGCTCTGGGGCTCTGAGTCACCAATCCCCAGCGTTGTGGAGCCAGGCCCCTTGGGATGTGCCCCACGGGGCCGACCTAGGGTTTTCCTTAGAACCAAGAGCCCGGCAGGCCCTTTCCAACGGGTCTGAATGAAGCAGAGAGTTGGGCCGAGGTGAGGGTGGTGGTGAACATGAGCCTGGGCCCAAGCGTTTTGGTCCAGAACGCCTTCAAAGGTCGGCGGGGGTTCGAAGTGCCCTGCAGGTTCTCCCACCCTGAATGAATGGCAGCGCCCCTAGCGGCCCAGGTGGTGAGGGGTAGCAGGGTGAGTTAGGCCCTGCAGCTCGGGTATCTCCAATCCCCAGGGATGCGGTGCCAGGCCCTTTGGGTGGGGCCCCTCGGATGACAACTTAGGGTTAGGTTTAGCCCCTAAGAACTCGGCAGGTCCTATTCGCCAGCTGCGTGGAGAGTGGAGCGGCGGACCGAGGTGAGGGCACTGGTGTTTGGGTGCGAGGGCCCGGGCGTTTTGGCGCGAGGGGGACTCAAAAGTCACCGTGTCTCAGAGGGCCCTGCCCGTTCTCCCGCCCTGAATGAACGGCAGCACCCCAAGCCCCTGGGTGGCGGCTGGGTGGCAGGGTGAGTCAGGTGCTGAGGCTCAGGGTCCCCAATCCCCGGCATTGCGGCGCCAGGCCCCTTGGGAGGGGCCCCTCGGGGGTCGATCTAGGGTTACAGTTAGCCCCCCGGAGGCTGGTGGACCCGATCAGCATCTGAGCGGCACGCAGCAGGGTGGGCCGAGGTGAGGGCACTGGCGAGCCTGAGCATGAGCCCAAGCGTTTTAGAGTGGGAGGCCTTCGAAGGTCAGTGGGGGCTCGGAGGGACCTGCCCATTCTCCCACTCTGAATGATCGGCGGGGCCCCTAGTGGCTCAGGTGGCTGAAGGGCAGCAGGGTGAGTCCGGCACTTGGGCTCGGTTGCCCCATCCCCGGCGTTGGGGCACCAGGCCACTTGGGAAGGGCCCCTCGGGGGCTGACCTACAGTTAGGGTTAGCTCCCAGGAGGCTGGCAGGCCCTATACACCACCTGTGCGTGGAGCGGAGAGTTGGGCGGAGGTGAGGTTGCTGGTGAACATGAGCCTGGGCACAAGCATTTTGGTTCTGGGCGCCATTGGGGGTTCGGAGGACTCTGCCAGTTCTCCCACCCAGAATGAATGGCGGCGCCCCTAGCGGCCTGTGTGGGGCGGGGCGGCAGGGTGTACTGGGCGCTGGGGCTTGGGGGTTGCCAATCCCCAGAGTTCCGCCGCAAGGCTCCTTAGGATGGGACCCTCAGGGGCCATCCTAGGGTTAGGGTTAGCGCCCAGGAGGCCGGCAGGCCCGATCCGCCAGCTGTGCGAGGAGTGGAGGTGTGGGCCGAGTTGAGGGGGATGCCGAGCGGGAGTGGGGGCCCCAGCGTTTTGGCGTCCTGGGCCTTCGAATGTTGCCATGTCTCGGAGGACCCTGCCCATTCTCCTGCCCTGAATAGCCAGCGGCACCCCTAGCAGCTCCGTTGGCGGTGGGGCTGCAGGGTGTGTTTGGAGCTGGGGCTCGGGGGTCCCCAATCTCTGTCATTGCGGTGCCAGGCCCCTTGGGAGGGGCCCCTCGAGCGCCGACCTAGATTTAGGGTTATTTCCCAGGGCACCGGCAGGCCCGATCCGCCAGTGTGTGGCAACAGTGGGGTGGGCTGAGGTGAGGGCGCTGGTGAGCGGGAGTGTGGGCCCAAGTGTTTTGGCGTGGGGGGCCTTCAAAAGTTGCCAGGGGACTGGAGGGCCCTGCCCGTTCTCCCGCCCTGAATAACCGGCGGCACCCCTGGTGCCGCGGGTTGTGGTGGGGTGGCTGGGTGAGTCCGGTGCTGGGGCTCGGAGGCCCCCAATCCCAGGCCTTGCAGCTCCAGGCTCCTTGGGAGGGGCCCATTGGGGGCCAACCTAGGTTTAGGGTTACCCCCATGAAGCTGGCAGGCCTCATCCACTGGCTGTGCTGCGAGCAGAGCAGCGCGCTGAGGTGAGGGCGCTGGCATACGGAGGCGTGGGCCCAGCCTTTTGGCGTGCGGGGCCTTCGAAAGTCGCTGGAGGCTCGGAAAGCCCTGTCTGTTCTCCCGACCTGAAAGACCGGTGGTGCCCCTAGTGGCCCGGGTTGCTGTGGGGCAGCACGGTAAGTCCGGAGCTGGGGCATGGGGGTCCCCAATACTCTGCGTTGGGGCGCCAGGCCCCTTGGGAAGGGCCCTCGGGGTCCAAACCAGCGTTAGTATTAGCCCCCAGGAGGCCGGCAGGCCGATCCGCTAGCTGTGTAGAGAGGAGTGGGGCAGGCCAAGGTGAGGGCACTGTAGAGCGGGAGCATTGGCCCAAGCGTTTTGGCGTGGGGGCATTCAAAAGTTGCCAGGGGATGGGGCGCCTGGGTGGCACAGCGGTTAAGCATCTGCCTTCGGCTCAGGGCGTGATCCCAGCGTTCTGGGATCGAGCCCCACATCAGGCTCCTCTGCTGGGAGCCTGCTTCTTCCTCTCCCACTCCCCCTGCTTGTGTTCCCTCTCTCACTGGCTGTCTCTCTGTCAAATAAAAAAAAAAAAAAAAAACAAAAGTTGGCAGGGGTTCAGAGCGCACTTCCGGTTCTACTGCGCTGAAAGCCCGACGGTGCACCTAGCGGCTCGGGTTGCAGAGGGGCGGCAGAGTGAGTCTGGTGCTGGGGCTCGGGGGTCCCCAATCCCAGGTGTTGCAGCGCCAGGCCCCTTGGGAGGGGCCCCTCGGGTGCGACCTAGTGTTAGCGTTAGCCCCCAGGAGGCCCACAGGCCCGATCCGCCAGCTGTGCGGCGAGCTGAGTGGTTGGCCGAGGTGAGGGCGCTCGCGATTGGGAGCGTGGGCCCAAGCGTTTTGGCACGGAGGGCCTTCGAAGGTCGCTGGTGGCTCTGAGGTCCCCGCACGTTCTCCCGCCCTCAATGAGGACAGTGCTCCTAGCGGGCCGGGTCCTGGCGAGGTGGCAGGGTGTCTTGCACTGGTGCTCGGGGGTCGCCAAGCCCCGGCTTAGCGGTGCCAGGCCCATTGGGAGGGGCCCCTCTTGGGCCGACGTATGGTTTGGGTTAGCTCCCAGGAGGCCTTCAGGCCCAATCAGCCAGCTGTGTGGTGAGCGGAGGGGCGGGCCGAGGTGAGGCTGCTGGCGAGCGGGTGCACGGGCCCAAGGATTTGGGCGCTGGGAGCCTTCAAAGGTCTCCAGGTGCTCTATGGGCCCTGCCCGTTCTCCTGCCCTGAATGACCAGCGGCGCCCCTATCGGCCAGGGTGGAGGCGGGGCAACACATTGAGTCTGGCGCAGGGGCTCAGGGGTCCCCAATCCCCACGTGCCGCACCAAGCCCCTTGGGAGGGGCCCTCGTGGGCCGAACTATGGTTAGGGTTAACCCCCAGGAGGCCAGCAGGCCCGATCCGCCGGCTGCGCTGCGAGGGGAGGCGCAGGCCGAGGTGAGGGCGCTGGCGAGAAGGAGCATGGGCCTAAGAGTTTTGGGATGGGGGGCCTTCGAATGTCACAGGGGGCTTGGAGGGCCCTACACTTTCTCCCGCCAAAAATGACTGGTGGCGCCCCTAGCGGCCCGGCCGCCGGCAGAGCAGTAAGGTTAGTCTGGTGCTGGGGTTTGGGGCTCCCCAATCCCTGCATTGCGATGCCAGGCCCCTTGGGAAGGGCCCCTCGGTGGTCGACCTAGGGTTAGGGTTAGCCCCCAGGAGCCACGCAGGCCCGATACACCACCTGTGCATCGAGAGGACAGTTGGGCCGAAGTGAGGGTGCTGGTGAACATGAGCCTGGGTCCAAGCGTTTTGGTTCGGTGCGCCTTCGAAGGTCGGCGGGGGTTCGGAGGGCCCTGCCAGTTCTCCCACCCCGAATGAATGGCGGCGCCCCTAGCGGCCCGTGTGGGGTGGGGCGGCAGCGTGCATCCGGCGCTGGGGATTGGGGGTACCCAATCCCCGGCGTTGCGGTGCCAGGCCCCTTAGGAAGGGACCTTCAGGGGCCGTCCTAGGGTTCTAGTTAACGCCCAAGAGGCCGGCAGGCCCGAGTCGCCGGCTGTGCAAGGAGCGGAGGTGCGGGCCGAGTTGAGGGTGCTAGTGAACATGAGCCTGGGCCCAAGCGTTTTGATTCGGGGCACCTTCAAATATAGGTGGGGGCTTGGAGGGCCCTACCCGTTCTCCCGCCCTGAATGACCGACTACACTCCTAGCGGCCTGTGTGGCGGCAGGGCGGCAGGGTGAGTCTGGCGCTGGGGCTCAGGGGTCCACAATTCCCGGTGTTGCGGTGCCAGGGCCCTTGGGAGGGGCCCTTGGGGGTCGATCTAGGGTTACGGTTAGCCCCCAGCAAGCCGGTGGACCCGATCAGCGGCTGTGCAGCACGCGGAGGGTTGGGCCGAGGTGAGGGCGCTGGCGAGACTGAGCATGAGCCCAAGTGTTTTAGTGCGGGGAGTCTTCGAAGGTCGGTGCGGGCTCAGAAGGACCTGCCCGTTCTCCCGCTCTGAATGACCGGCGGGGCCCCTAGAGGCTCCGGGGCCTGAAAGGCAGCAGGTTGAGACCGGCACTTGGGTTGGGGTCCCCATTCCCGGCATTGTGGCGCCAGGCCACTTGGGAAGGGCCCCTCCGTGGCCGACCTACAGTTAGGGTTAGCCCTCAGGAGGCCAGCAGGCCCGATACACCGCCTGTGTGTTGAGCGGAGAGTTGGGCAAGGTGAGGGTGCTGGTGAACATGAGCCTGGACCCAAGCGTTTTGGTTCAGGGCGCCTTCGAAGGTCAGTGGGCGTTCGAAGGGCCCTGCCTGTTCTCCCACCCTGAATGAATGGCGGCGCCCCTAGTGGCACGTGTGGGGCGGGGCAGCAGGTTGCATCCAGCGCTGAGGATTGGGGGTTCCCAATCCTTGGCGTTGTGGCGCCAGGCTCCTTAGGAAAGGCCTCTCAGGGGCCGTCCTAGGGTTAGGACTAGCGCCCAGGAGGCCGGCAGGCCCGATCCGCCAGCTGTGTGAGGAGTGGACATGCGGGCCCAGTTGAGGCCAATGGCAAGCAGGAGCATGGTCCCCAGCGTTTTGGCGTCCTGGGCCTTCGAATGTTGCCATGGGTCATAGGGCCATGCCCGTTCTCCTGCCCTGAATAACCAGAGATGCCCCTAGCGGCTCCGTTGGCGGTGGGGTGGCAGGGTGAATCCCACACTGTGGCTCAGGGATCCCCAATCCCCAGCGTTGCAGGGCAAGGCCCCTAGGGAGGGGCTCCTCGTGGGCCGACCTAGGGTTAGAGTTAGCCCTGATGAGGCCAGCAGCCCCAATCCTCTGGCTTGACAGCGAGAGGTGGGTGGGCGGAGGTAAAGGCGCTGGCGATCTGGAGCATGGGCCCCTGCATTTTGGTGCAGGAGTCTTCAAATATCGCTGGTTTCTCCAGGGCCCTGTCCCTTCTCCTGCCCTGAATGACTGGCGGCGCCCCTAGCGGCCTGGGTGGCGGGGTTGCAGCAGGGTGAGTCTGGCTCTGGGGCTTGGGGTCCCAGATCCCTGGTGTAGCGGCACTAGGACCCTTGGGAGGGGCCCCTGGGGGGCCGACCTAGGGTTAGGGTTAGCCCCCAGGAGGCCGGCAGGCCCTATCTGCTCCCTCTGCAGCGAGTAGAAGGGCGGGCCGAGGTGAGGGCGCTGGGAAGTGGGAACTTGGACACCAGCGTTTTGGTGTGGGGAGCCATTGAAGGTCACCGTGGGCTCAGAAGTCCCTGCCCCTTCTCTCTCCCTGAATGACCGGCGGCGCCCCTAGCGGCCCAGGTGGCGATAGTGCAGCAGGGTGAGTCCGGCTCTGGGGCTCTGAGTCACTAATCCCCAGCGTTGCAGAGCCAGGCCCCTTGGGATGTGCCCCAAGAGGCCGATCTAGGGTTTTGTTTAGCCCCCAGGAGCCTGGCAGGCCCTATCCATCGGCTCTGAATCAAGCGGAGGGGCGGGCTGAGGTGAGGGCGCTGGGAGCAGGAGCATGGGAGCCAACTTTTTTGTGCTCCGGGCCTTCGAAGGACAGCGCGGGCTCAGAGGTCCCTGCCCGTTCTCCTGTCCTGATTGACCCGTGGTCCCCTAGCGGCTTGGGCGGCTGAAGGGCAGCAGGGTGAGTCCGGCACTTGGGCACGGGGTCCCCATCCCCAGCGTTGCGACGCCAGGCCCCTAGGGAAGGGCCCCTCGGGGGCCGACCTATGGTTATGGTTAGCCCCCAGGAGCCACGCAGGCCCAATACACCACCTGTGCATGGAGAGGACAGTTGGGCCGAAGTGAGGGTGCTGGTGAACATGAGCCTGGGCCCACGCGTTTTGGTTCTGGGTGCCTTCGAAGGTCGGCGGGGGTTCGGAGAGCCCTGCCAGTTCTCCCACCCCGAATGAATGGCGGCGCCCCTAGCGGCCCGTGTGGGGAGGGGCGTCAGAGTGCATCTGGCGCTGGGGCTGGGGGTACCCAATCCCCGGCGTTGCGGTGCCAGGGCCCTTAGGAAGGGACCCTCATGGGCTGTCCTAGGGTTCTAGTTAGTGCCCAGGAGGCCGGCAGGCCCAAGTCGCCAGCTGTGCAAGGAGCGGAGGTGCGGGCTGAGTTGAGGGTGCTGGTGAACATGAGCCTGGGCCCAAGCGTTTTGATTCGGGGCGCCTTTGATAGTAGGTGGGGGCTCAGAGGGCCCTACCCATTCTCTCGCCCTGAATGACCGGCGGCGCCCCTAGCGGCCTGTGTGGCGGCAGGGCGGCAGGGTGAGTCTGGCGCTGGGGCTCAGGGTTCCCCAATCCCCGGTGTGCAGTGCCAAGACCCTTGGGAGGGGCCCTCGGGGGTCGATCTAGAGTTACGGTTAGCCCCCAGGAAGCCGGTGGAACCGATCAGCGGCTGTGCAGCACGCGGTGGGTTGGGCCGAGGTGAGGGCGCTGGCGAGACTGAGCATGAGCCCAAGTGTTTTAGTGCGGGGGGTGTTCAAAGGTCGGTGGGGGCTCAGAATGACCTGCCCGTTCTCCCGCTCTGAATGACTGGTGGGGCCCCTAGAGGCTCTGGGGCCTGAAGTGCAGCAGGTTGAGACCGGCACATGGGTTGGGGTTCCAATTCCCGGCTTTATGGCGCCAGGCCATTTGGGAAGGGCCCCTCCGTGGCCGACCTACAGTTAGGGTTAGCCCTCAGGAGGCCAGCAGGCTCGATACACCTCCTGTGCATAGAGAGGACAGTTGGGCAAGGTGAGGGTGCTGGTGAACATGAGCCTGGGCCCAAGCGTTTTGGTTCTGGGCGCCTTCGAAGGTCGGCGGGGGTTCGGAGGGCCCTGCCAGTTCTCCCACCACGAATGAATGGCGGCGCCCCTAGCGGCCCGTGTGGGGCGGGGCGGCAGCGTGCGTCCGGCGCTGGTGCTTGCTGGTCGCCAATCTCCGGCGTTGCGCTGCAAGGCTCCTTAGGAAGGGACCCTCAGGGGCCGTCCTAGGGTTAGGGTTAGCGCCCAGGAGGCTGGCAGGCCCGAGTCGCCAGCTGTGCGAGGAGTGGAGGTGTGGACCGAGTTGAGGGGGATGCGGAGAGGGAGCGTGGGCCTCAGCATTTTGGCGTCCTGGGCCTTTGAATGTTGCCATGTCTCGGAGGGCCCTGCCCATTCTCCTGCCCTGAATAACCAGCGGCGCCCTTAGCGGCTCCGTTGCGGTGGGGTTGCAGGGTGAGTCCTGAGCTGCGGCTCGGGGATCCCCAATCCCCAGCATTGTGGGGCCAGGCACTTTGGGAGGGGCTCCTCCTGGGCCGACCTAGGGTTAGAGTTAGCACCCAGGAGGCCAGAAGGCCCAATCCTCTGGCTGGTTGGTAAGAGGTGGGTGGGCCGAGGTAAAGGCCCTGGGGAGCGGGAGCGTGGGTCCCTGCATTTTGGCGCGGGAGGCTTCAAATGTCGCAGGTTTCTCCAGGGCCCTGTCCCTTCTCCGCCCTGAATGAGTGGTGGCGCCCCTAGTGGCCTGGGTGGCGGCGTTGCGGCAGCGTGAGTCTGGTTCTGGGTCTTGGAGTCCCAGATCCCCAGCGCATAGGCACAAGAATCCTTGGGAGGGACCCTGGAGGGCCGACCTACAGTTAGGGTTAGCCCCCACAAGGCCGGCAGGGTGGATCCACCCTCTGTGCAGGGAGCGGAGGGGCGGGCCGAGGTGAGGGCGCTGGGGAGCGGGAGCGTGGGCACCAGGGTTTTGGCACGGGGAGCCTTCGAAGGTCGCCAGTGGCTTGGAGGACCCTGTCCGTTCTTGCGCCCTGAATGACCGGCGGCGCCCCTAGTGGCCTGAGTGGCAGCAGGGAGGCAGGGTGAGTCTGGCGATGGGGCCTGTGGTCCTAGTCCCAGACTTGGTGGCCACAGGCCCCTTGGGAGGGGCCCCTCTGGGGCCTGACTAGCTTTAGGGTTACCCCCAGGAGTCCAGCAGCCTGATCCGCTGGCTGTGCGTCGAGCGGAGGGGTGGGCCGAAGTGAATGCGCTGGCGAGCCGGAGCATGGGCCCAAGTGTTTTGGCGTGGGGGGCCTTCAAAGGTCACCAGGGGCTCAGAGGGCCCTGCCTGTTCTCTCGACCTGTGATGACGTTGCCCCTAGCGTGCCGGGTCACGGCGGGGTGGCAGGGTGAGTCTGGAGCTAGGGCTCGTGGGTCCCCAATCCCCAGTGTGGCGGCGCCAGGCACTTGGGAGTGGTCCCTCGGGGGCCTACCTAGGGTTAGGGTTAGCCCAAAGGAGGCTGGCAGGCCCGTTCTGCCGGCTGTGCGGTGAGAGGAGTGGTGGTCCAAGGTGAGGGCGCTGGCGAGCGGGAGCATGGGCCCAAGGGTTTTGGCGCGGGACTCCTTCAAAAGTCGCCGGGGGCTCAGAGATCCATGCCCCTTCTCCCGCCCTGAATGACTGGCGGCGCCCCTAGCAGCCCGGGTGGCGGCGGGGAGGCTGGGTGAGTCTGGCGCTCATGCTCGTGGGTCCCCAATATCTGGCCTTGCAGAGCCAGTACCCTTGGGAAGGGTCCCTCGGGGGCCGACCTAGGTTTAGGGTTAGCCCCCAGGAGCCCGGCAGGCCTGATCCGCCAACTGTGTTGCGAGCGGAGTGGAGGGCTGAGGTGAGCGCGCTGGCGAGCAGGAGCGTGGGCCCAAGCGTTTTGGCGCAGGGGCCTTCGAAGGTCGCCGGGGGCTCAGAGGGCCCTGCCCCTTCCTCTGCCCTGAAGGACCAGCGGCGCCCCTAGCAGCCCGGGTGGCGGCGGGGTGGCAGCGAAAGTCTGGCGCTGGGGCTCGATTGTCCCCAATCCCCAGAGTGATGGCGCCAGTCCCCTTGGGAGGGGCTCCTCAGGGGCTGAATTAGGGTTAGGGTTAGCCCCCAGGAGGCTGGCAGGCCCGATCCACTGGCTGTGTGGTGAGCGGAGCGTGGGGCCCAGGTGAGGGCAATGGTGAACAGGAGCGGGGGCCCAAGCGTTTTGGCGCACGTTGCCTTTGAAGGTCTCAGGGGGCGCGGAGGGCCCTGCAAGTTCTCCCACTCTGAATGAGGACGGCGACCCTAGCAAGCCAGGTCTTCGCAGGGCACCAGGGTGAGTCCGGCACTGGTGCTCGGGGGTTCCCAATCCCCGGCGTGGTGGTGCCAGACCCCTTGGGAGGGGCCCCTCGACAGCCAACCTAGGGTTAGGGTTAGACCCCAGGAGGCCGCCAGGCCCTATCCGCTGGTTGTGCAGCTTGCGGAGGGGCTGGCCGAGGTGAGGGCATTGGTGAGCAGAAGCGTGGGCCAAAGCATTTTGGCGCGGGGGGCCTTCGAATGTCACCGGGGGCTTGGAGGGCCCTGCCCGTTCTCCAACCTAGATGACCGGTGGCGCCCCTAGCGGCCTGGGTGTCGGTGGGGTGGCAGGGTGTGTCCGGCAGTTTGGCTCGGGGGTCCACAATCACCAGCGTGGCAGCGCCAGGCCCCTTGGAAGGGGCCTCTCGTGAGCTGACCTAGGGAAGGGTTAGCCCCCAGGAGGCCAGCAGACCCGATCCGCCGGCTGTGCGGCGAGCGAGGGGTGGGCTGAGGTGAGCACGCTGGCGACCGGGAGCGTGGGCCCAAGCATTTTGGCACAGGGGGCCTTCGAATGTCACCGGGGGCTCGGAAGGCCCTGCCCGTTCTCCCGCCTTGAAAGACCGGTGGCTCCCCTAGCGGCCGGTGTGGTGGTGGGCCGGCAGGGTGAGTCTGGAGCTGGGGCTCGGGGGTCCCCAATCCCCGGCGTGGCAGCGCCGGGCACTTGGGAGTGGTCCCTTGGGTGCCGACCTAGCGTTAGGGTTAGCTCAAAGGAGGCCAGCAAGCCCCATCCACCGGCTGTGCGGATTATGGAGTGGCAGGCCAAGGTGAGGGCTCTGGCTAGCGGGAGCATGGGCCCAAGTGTTTTTGCACGGGGGGCCTTCCAAGGCGCCGGGGGCTCAGAGGTCCCTGCCTGTTCTCCCGCCCTGAATGAGTGTCGGCGCCCCTAGCAGCCCGGGTGGCTGCAGGGCGGCAGGGTGAGTTCGGCGCTGGTGCTTGGGGGTCCCCAAGCAGGGGCATGGCGGTTCCAGGCCCCTTGGGAGGGGCACCTCGGGGGCTGACATAGGGTTTGTGTTAGCCCCCAGGAGGCCGGCAGGCCCGATCTGCCAGCTGTGCGGCGTGCAGAGGGGCAGGCTGAGGTAAAGGTGCTGGAGAGCAGGAGCGTGGGCCCAGGCGTTTTGGCGTGGGGGCCTTCGAAGATCGAGGGTGGCTCGGAAGGCTCTGCACGTTCTCCAGCCGGGAATGACCGGCGGCGCCCCTAGCGGCCCTGGTGGCGGCGGGGCGGCAGGGTGCGTCTGGTGTTGCGGCTCAGGGGTCCCCAATCCCTGGCGTGGCAGTGCCAGGCCCCTTGGGATGGGCCCCTCTGGGGCCGACCTAGGGTTAGGGTTAGCCCCCAGGAGGATTGCAGGCCCGATCCGCCAGCTGTTCAGAGAGTGGAAGGGCTGGCCGATGTGAGGGCGCTGGTGAGTGGTAGCTTGGCCCAAGCGTTTTGGTGCGGGAGGCCTTGGATGTTCCCCAGGGGCTCGGAGGGCCTTGCCAGTTCTCCCACCCTGAATGACCGGCGGCGCCTCTAGCGGCCATGGTGGCAGCAGGGTGCAGGGTGAGTCTGGAGCTGGGGCACAGGGGTTCCCAATCCCCGGTGTGGCGGCTCCAGGCACTTGGGGGGGAACCTCAGGGGCTGACCTAGGGTTAGGGTTAGCTCAAAGGAGGCCGTCAGGCCCGATACACCAGCTGTGCAGTGAGGGGAGTGGCGGGCCGAGGTTAGGGCGCTGGCAAGCAGGAGCGTGGGCCCAAGCCTTTTGGCGAGGGGGCCTTCGAAGTTCGCCAGGGGCTCAGAAGGACCCTGCCCGTTCTCCCGCCCTGAATGACCTGCGGCGCCCCTAGCGGGCCGGGTGATGGCGGGGCTGCAGGGTGTGTTCAGAGTTGGGGCTCGGGGGTCCCCAATCTCTGTCGTTGTGGTGCCAGGCCCCTTGGGAGGGGCCCCTCGGGCGCCGACCTAGAGTTAGGGTTATCCCCCAGGGCACTGGCAGGCCCGATCCGCCAGCTGTGCGGCGACGGTGGTGCGGGCTGAGGTGAGGGCGCTGGTGAGTGGGAGCATGGGCCCAAGCGTTTTGGCGTGGGGGGCCTTCAAAAGTTGCCGGGGGCTCGGAGGGCCCTGCCCATTCTACGACCCTGAGTAACCAGCTGCGCCCCTGGTGCCCTGGGTTGTGGTGGGGTGGCCGGGTGAGTCCGGTGCTGGGACTCGGGGGTCCCCAATCCCAGGCCTTGCAGCTCCAGGCTCCTTGGGAGGGGCCCATCGGGGGCCAACCTAGGTTTAGGGTTAGCCCCCAGGAAGCTGGCAGGCCTCATCCGCTGGCTGTGCTGTGAGCAGAGCGGCGCGCCGAGGTGAGGGCGCTGGCGTACGGGGGCGTGGGCCCAGCCTTTTGGCACGGGGGGCCTTCGAAAGTCCCTGGGGGCTCGGAAGGCCTTGCCCGTTCTCCCGACCTGAATGACCGGTGATGCCCCTAGTGGCCCGGGTTGCGGTGGGGCGGCATGGTAAGTCCGGCGCTGGGGCGCAGGGGTCCCCAATACTCGGCGTTGGGGTGCCAGGCCCCTTGGGAAGGGCCCTCGGGGTCCGAACCAGCGTTAGTGTTAGCCCCCAAGAGGACGGCAGACCTGATCCGCCAGCTGTGTAGCGAGCAGTGGGGCAGGCCGAGGTGAGGGCACTGTAGAGTGGGAGCGTGGGCCCAAGCGTTTTGGCGTGGGGGCATTCGAAAGTCACCGGGGGTTCAGAGCGCACTTCCGGTTCTACTGCGCTGAAAGCCCAATGGCGCACCTAGCGGCTCGGGTTGCAGAGGGGCGGCAGGGTGAGTCCAGTGCTGGGGCTCGGGAATCCCCAATCCCTGGCGTTTCGGCACCAGACCCCTTGGGAGGTGCCCCTCGGGCCTGACTGAGGGTTTGGGTTAGCCTCCAGGAGGCCAGCAGGCCGGATCTGCCAGCTGTGCAGCGAGTGGATGGTCGGGCAGAGGTGAGGTTGCTGGCGAGCGGGAGCGTGGGCCCAAGCGTTTTTGCGTGGGGGGGGGTTCAAAGGTCGCCGGGGACTCGGAGGGCCCTGCCCGATCTCCCGCCCTGAATGAGGACGTTGCCCCTAGCGGGCCGGGTCGCAGTGAGGCGGTACGGTGAGTCCGGCGCTGGGGCTCGGGAGTCCCCAATCCCTGGCATGGCGGTGCCAGGCCCCTTGGGAGGGTCCCCTTGGGTGCCGACCTAGGCTTAGAGTTATCCCCCCGGAGGCCAGCAGCCCCGATCTGCCCGCTGTACGGCGAGTGATGTGGCGGGCTGGAGTGAGGGTTCTGGCGAGCGGGAGCGTGGGCCCGAGTGTTTTCGCACGGGGGCCTTCGAAGGTCGCTGTTGGCTCGGAGGGCCCTGCCTGTTCTCCCGCCCTTAATGACCGGCGGGGACCCTGGTGGCCCGGGTGGCAGCGGGGCGGGAGGGTGAGTCTGGCAATGGGGCTCGGGGGACACGAAACCCCGGCGTTGTGGCGCCAGGCACCTTGGGAGAGGCCCCTCGGGGGCTGACTTAGGTTTAGGGTTAGCCCCCAGGAGGCCGGCAGGCCCGATCCGCTAGCTGTGCGGTGAGTGGAGGGGCGGGCCGAGGTGAGGGTGTTGGCGAGCGGGAGCATGGGCCCAAGTATTTTGGCAAGGGTGGCCTTCGAAGGTCGCCGGGGGCTCGGAGGGCCCTGCCCGTTCTCCCGCCCTGAATGACTGGCAGCGCCCCTAACGGCCCGGGTGGAGGCGGGGCGGTAGGGTGGCTCCAGAGCTGGGGATCTGGGGTCCCCAATCCCCGGCGTGGCGGCGCCAGGCCCATTGGGAGGGGCCCCTCGGGGGCTGATGTAGGGTTTGGGTTAGCCCCCAGGAAGCTGGCAGGCCCGATCCGCCACATGTGCGGTGTGCGGAGGGGCTGGCCTAGGTGAGGGCGCTGGCGAGCTGGACCGTGGGCCCAAGCGTTTTGGCGCGGGGGTCTTCGAATGTCGCCCGGGGCTCTGAGGGCCCTGCCCGTTCTCCCACCTGAATGAGGACAGCGCCCCAAGTGTGCCAGGTCATGGCGCGGTGGCAGGGTGAGACTGCCGCGGGGGCTCGGGGGTCCCTGAGCCCCGGCATGGCAGAGCCAGGCCCCTTGGGAGGGGCCCCTCGGGCACCGACGTAGGGTTTGTGTTAGCTCCAGGAGGCCGGCAGGACCTATCCGTAGGCTGTACTGCGAGCCGAAGGACGGGTCGACGTGATTGCACTGGCGAGTGGGAGTGTGGGCCCAAGCGTTTTAGCGAGAGGGTTTCAAAGATTGCCGGGGGCTCGGAGAGCCCTGCCCGTTCTAACGCCCTGAATGAACGGCAGCACCCCTAGAGGCCCTGGTGGTGGCGGGGCGGCAGGGTGAGTCAGGCGAGGGGGCTTGGGGGACCCCAATCCCAGGCGTGGTGGCGCCAGGCACCTTGGGAGGGGCCCCTTGGGGGCCAACCTAGGTTTAGGGTTAGCCCCCAGGAGGCCGGCAGGCCCTTTCCGCCAGCTGTGTGATGAGCGGAGGATGGGCCGAGGTGAGGGCACTGGCGAACAGGAGCTTGAGCCCAATAGTTTTGGCGCGGGGGGGCTTCGAAGGTTGCCAGGGGCTCGGAGGGCCCTGCCTGATCTCCCGCCCTGAATGAGGAAGGCGCCCCTAGCGGGCCGGGTCGCAGCGGGGCGGCAGGGTGAGTTCGGCCCTGGTGCTCGGGGGTCCCCAATCCCTGGCGTGGCAGCGCCAGGCCCCTTGGGAGGGGCCCCTCGTGAGCCGACCTGGGGTTAGGGTTAGCCCAAAGGAGGCCGGCAGGCCCCATCCACCGGCTGAGCGGATTACGGAGTGGTGGGCCAAGGTGAGGGCTCTGGCGAGCGGGAGCATGGTCCCAGGTGTTTTGGCACAGGGGCCTTCGAAGTTCGAGGGTGGCTCGGAAGGCTCTGCATGTTCTCCAGCCCGGAATGACCGGCGGCGCCCCTAGCGGCCCGGGTGGCAGCGGAGTGGCAGGGTGCATCTGGTGTTGTGGCTCGGGGGTCCCCAATCCCCGGCGTGGCAGTGCCAGACCCCTTGGGACGGTCCCCTCTGAGACCGACCTAGGGTTAGGGTTAGCCCCCAGGAGAATGGCAGGCCCGATCCACCAGCTGTGCAGAGAGTGGAGGGACGGGCCGAAGTGAGGGCGCTGGTGAGTGGTAGCGTTGGCCCAAGCGTTTTGGTGCAGGAGGCCTTGGACATTCGCCGGGGGCTCGGAGGGCCCTGCCCATTTTCACGCCCCATGAGGACATTGCTCCTAGCAGGCTGGGTCGTGGAGGGGCGGCAGGGTGATCCCGCAACAAGTGCTCGCGGGTCCCCAATCCCTGGCATGGCAGCACCAGGCGCTTGGGAGTGGTCCCTCGGGGGCCGACCTAGGGTAGGGTTAGCCTAAAGGATGCCAGCAGGCCCGATCTGCCGTATGTGCGGTGAGCGGAGGGGCTAGCCGAGGTGACGGCGGTGGCGAACAGGAGCGTGGGCCCAAGCGTTTTGGCGCAGATGGCCTTTGAAGGTCGCCGGGGGCTCGGAGGGCCCTGCCCATTCTCCCGCGCTGAATGACCGGCGCCGCCCCAAGCAGCCCGGGTGGCGGAGGGGCGGTAGGTTGAGTCGGGCCCTGGGGCTCGGGGGTCCCCAATCCCTGACATTGAGGCGCCAAGCCCCGTGGGAGGGGCCCCTCGGGTCCGACCTAGGGTTAGGGTTAGCCCCCAGGAGGCTGGCAGGCACAATCCGCCAGCTGTGTGGCAAGCGGAGGGGCGGGCCGAGGGGCAGGCGCTGGAGAGCGGGAGCATAGTCCTAAGCGTTTTGGCGCGGGGGGCCTTCGAAGTTCGCCAGGGGCTCGGAGGGCCCTACCCGTTCTCCCACTCTGAATGACCTGTGGCACCCCTAGCGGCCCGGATGACGGCGGGGCAGCAGCGTGAGTTTGGCTCTGGGGCTCGGTGTCCCCAATCCCTGTATTGTGGCACCAGGCCCCTTGGGAGGGGCCCATCGGGGGCTGACCAAGGGTTAGGGTTAGCACCCAGGAGGCAGGCAGGCCCGATCCACCGGCTGTGTGACGAGTGGAGGGGCGGGCCGAGGTGAGGGCGCTGGAGAGCGGGAGCGTGGACCCAAGCGTTTTGGTGCGGGGGTCCTTCGAAGGTCGCAGGTGGCTCGGAAGGGCTTGCCCGTTCTGCCACGCTGAATGACCGGCGGCACCCCTAGCAGCCCGGTGGCATCGCGGCGGCCGTGTGAGTCCGGCGCTGGGGCTTGGGGGTCCCAATCCCTGGCGTTGGGCAGCCAGGCCCCTTGGGAGATTCCCTCGGGGGCCGACCTAGGGTTAGGGTTATCCCCCAAGAGCCTGTTAGGCCCGATCTGCCAGCTGTGCAGCGAGCGGAGGGGTGGGCTTAGGTGAGGGCATTGGTGAGCGGGAGCGTGGACCCAAGCATTTTGGTGCAGGTTGCCTTCGAAGATCGCCAGGGGATCGGAGGGCCCTGCCCGTTCTCGCTCCCTGAATGACCGGCGGCGCCCCTAGCGGCCCGGGTGGCGGCGGGGTGACACGGTGAGTCCGGCGGTGGGGCTCGGGGGTTCCCAATCCCAGGCATTGCGGTGCCAGGCCCGTTCGGACAGGCCCCTCAGGGGCCCACCTAGGGCATATGGGTAGCCCCCAGGAGGAGGGCAGGCTTCATCCGCCCGCTCTCCGGCAAGCGGAGGGGCGTGCCGAGGTGAGGGCGCTGAGGGGCGGGAGCGTGGGCTCAAGCGTTTTGGATGGGGAGGCCTTCGAATGTCGCCGCGGGCTCGGAGGGCCCTGTCCGTTCTCCCACCCTGAATGACCAGTGGCACCCCTAGCGGACTGGGTGTCAGTGGGGCGGCAGGGTGAGTCCGGCGCTGGGGCTCGGGGGTCCCCACTCCCCGGCATTGCGGCGCCAGGCCCGTTGGGAGGGGCAGCTCTGGGCCCGTCCTAGGGTAAGGGTGAGCCCCCAGGAGGCCGGCAGTTCCGATCCAGCAGCTGTGAGGTGAGCGGAGGGGCGGGCCGAGGTAAGGGTGCTGGCGAGCGGGAGCGTGGGCCAAAGGGTTTTGGCGTGGGGTGCATTCGAAAGTCGCTGGGGACTTGGAGGGCCCTGCCCATTCTCCCGCCCTGAATGACCGGCGGAGCCCCTAGCGGCTCGGGTGGCAGTTGAGCCGCAGGGTGAGTCCGGCGCTGGGGCTCGGGGGTCCGAATCCCTGATGTTGTGGGCCAGGCCCCTTGGGAAGGGCCCCTCAGGGGCCGACCTAGTGTTAGGGTTAGTCCCAAATATGCTGGCAGGCCTGATCTCCCGGCTGTGTGGCGATCGGAGGGGCGGGCCGAGGTGAAGCGTTGGCGAGCAGGAGTGTGGGCCCAAGCGTTTTGGCGCGGGGAGACTTTGAAGTTCGCCAGGGGCTCGGAGGGACCTACCCATTCTCCCGCCCTGAATGACCGGCGGCGCCCCTAGCGGGCCGGGTGGCGGCGGGGCGGCACGGTGTGTTCGGAGCTCGGGTTCAGGGGTTCGCAATCCCTGCGTTGCGAGGCCAGGCCCCTTGGGAGGGGCTCCTTGGGGGCCAACCTAGGGTTAGGGTTAGCCCCCTGGAGGCCGGCAGCCCAGATCCGCCATCTGTGCAGCGAGTGGAGGGGCAGGCCGAGCTGAGGGCACAGGCAAGCGTGATCGTGGGCCCAAGCGTTTTGGCGCGGGGTGCCTTCGAAGGCCATCCGGGGCTTAGAAGGCCCTGCCTGTTCTCACACCCTGAATGATCAGTGGCGCCGCTAGTGGCCCTGGTGTTGGCGGGGCGGCAAGGTGAGTCTGGCGCTGCGGCTCGGGGGTCAGCAATCAGACACGTTGTGGCGCCAGGCCCCATCGTACGAGCCCCTCTGGGGCCAACCTAGGGTTAGGGTTAGCCCCCAGGAGGCCGGCAGGCCCGATCCGCCGGCTGTGGGGCGAGGGGAGGGGCGGGCCGAAGTGAGGGCACTGGCGAATGGGACCGTGGGCCGAAGCATTTTGGCACGGGGCTCCTTCGAATGTCGTCGTGGGCTAGGAGAGCCCCGTTTGTTCTCCCGCTCTGAATGACCGGCGGTGCCCCTAGCAGTCCGGGTGGCAGCGGGACAGCATGGTGGGTCCTGGCTGGGCTCGGGGGTCCCAATCTCCGGCTTTGCCATGCCAGACCCCTTGGGAGGGGCCCCTCGGGAGCCGACCTAGGGTTAGTGTCAGCCCCCAGGAGGCCATCAGGCCCGATCCGCCAGTTGTGCGGCGAGCGGAGGGGCGCGGAGGTGAAGGCGCTGGCGAGCCGGAGCGTGGGCCCAAGCGTTTTGGCTTGGTGGGCCTTCGAAGGACGACAGGGACTCCGAGGGCCCTGTCCCTTCTCCCGCACTGAATATCCTGCGGCGCCCCTAGCAGCCGGGTGGCGGCGGGGCGGCAGGATGAGTCCGGCGCTGGGGCTCGGGGGTTCGCAATCCCCGGTGTTGCGCTGCCAGGCTCCTTCGAATGGACCACTCGGGGGCCGACCTAGGGTTAGGGTTAGCCCCCAGGAAGCCGGCAGGCCCGATCTGCCAGCTGTGCGGCGAGCAGAGGGGCGGGCCGAAGTGAGGGCACTGACTAGCGGGAGCGTGGGCCCAAGTGTTTTGGCGCGGGGGGCCTTCGAAGGTCTCCGGTGGCTCGGAGGGCCCTTCACATTCCTCCACCCTGAATGACCGGCGGCGACCCTACTGGCCCGGGTGGCGGCGGGGTGGCAGGTTGAGTCCAACGCTGGGGCTCTGGGGTCCCCAATCCCCGGTGTTGTGGCGCCAGGCCCCTTGGGAGGTGCCCCTCGGGGGCCGACCTAGGCTTAGGGTTAACCCCCAGGAGGCCGGTAGGCCCGATCCGCTGGCTGTGTGGCGAACGGAGGGACGGGCCGATGTGAGGGCGCTGGAGAGAGTGACCCCGGGCCCAAGCGTTTTGGTGCGGGGGACCTTCGAAAGTCGCCAGGGGCTTGGAGGGCCCTTCCCGTTCTCCCGCCCTGAGTGACCAGTGGCGCCCATAGTGGCCCGGGTGGCGGCGGTCCGGCAGGGTGAGTCTGACACTGGGGCTCAGGGGTCCCCAATCCCCGGCGTTGCGGCTCTAGGCCCCTTGGGAGGGGCTCCTTGGGGGCTGACCTAGGATTAGGATTAGCCCCCAGGAGGCCGGCAGGCCCGATCTGCCAGTTGTGTGGCGAGTGGAGGGAACGGGCCGAGGTGAGGGCGCTGGCAAGCGGGAGTGTGGGCTGAAGCATTTTGGCGGAGGTACCTTTGAAGGTCGCCTGGGGCTTGGAGGGCCCTGCCCGTTCTCACGCCCTGAATGACCGGCGGTGCCGCTAGCGGCCCGGGTGTCGGTGGGGCAGCACAGTGAGTCTGGCGCTGCAGCTCGGGGTTCAGCAATCAGAGACGTGGCGCCAGGCCCCATCGGATGAGCCCCTCGAGGGCCGACCTAGGTTTAGGGTTAGCCCCCAGGGGGCCAGAGGCCCGATCCGCCGGCTGTGCAGCGAGCGGAGGGGCAGGCCGAGGTGTGGGCGCTGGAGAGCGGGAGCGTGTGCCCAAGCGTTTTGGCGTGGAGGGCCTTAAAAGGTGGCCGGGGGCTCGAAAGGCCCTTCCCATTCTTCCGCACTGAATGACCGGCGGCGCCCCTAGCGGCCCGGGTAGTGGCAGGGCGGCAGGTTGAGTCTAACGCTGGGGCTCTGTGGTCCCAAATCCCCGGCTTTGCGGTGCCAGGCCCCTTGGGAGGGGCCCCTCGGGGGCTGCCCTAGTGATAGTGTTAGCCCACAGGAGGCCGGCAGGCCTGATCCGCCGGCTGTCAGGCGAGCAGAGGGGCAGGCCGAGATGAGGGCGCTGGTGAGAAGGAGCGTGCGCCCAAGCGTTTTGGCATGGGGGGCTTCAAAGGTCGCAGAAGGCTCGGAGGGCCCTGCCCATTCTCCTGCCCTGAATGACGCGCGGCGCCCCTAGCAAACTGGGTGGCCGGGTGGTGGCAAGTTGAGTCCGGTGCAGGGGCTCGGGGGCACCCATCCCTGGCGTTACGGTACCCGGCCTCTTCGGCGCCGCCCTAGGGTTAGGGTTAGCGCACAGGAGGCTGGCAGGCTTGCTCCACCAGCTGTGGGGCGAGTGGAGGAGCAGGCTGAGGTGAGGGTGCTGGCAAGCGGGAGTGTGGGCCAGAGCATTTTGGCTTTGGCTCGGGGTGCCTTCGAAGGTCACAGGTGACTCGGAGGGTCCTGCCCGTTCTGTTGCCCTGAAGGACTGGCGAAGCCCCTAGTGCCCCACGTGGTGGTGGGGCGGCAGGGTGCGTCCGGCACTGGGACTTGGGAGTCCCCAATCCCTGGCATGCGGCGCCAGGCCACTTGGGAGGGGCCATTTGAGGGCGACCAAGGGATAGGGTTAGCCCCCAGGAAGCCAGAAGGCCTGATCCACCAGCTCTGCAGTGAGCTTAGGGGTGGGCCGAGGTTAAGGTGCTGGCGAGCAGGAGAGTGGGAGCCAGAGTTTTTGCATGGGGGGCCTTTGAAGGTCGCAGGCAGATCAGAGGGCCCTGCCCGTTCTCCGTTCCTGAATGACTGGCAACGACCCTAGCGCCCTGGGAGCTTGGGGGTGGCAGAGTGAGTCCAGCACTGGGGCTCGGGGGTCCCAAATCCCCGGCATTGAGGTGCCAGGCTCCTTGGGAGGGGCACCTCAGGGACCGACGTAGGGTAAGTGTTAGCCCCCAGGAGTGCAGCAGGCCCGTTCCCCCAGCTCTGCGGCAGGCGTAGGGGCAGGCCGAGATGAGGACACTGGCGAGAGGGAGTGTGGACCCAAGCATTTTGGCGCGGGGGGACTTCAAAAGTTGCCGGGGGCTTGGAGGGCCCTGTCCGTTCTCTCGCCCTGAAAGACTGGCGGCCCCCCTAGCAACCCGGGTTGCTGTGGGGCGGCAGGGTGACTCCGGCGCTGGGCTCGGGGATCCCCAATCCCTGGCGTTGTGATGCCAGGCCTCTTGGGAGAGGCCCCTCGGGGGCCGACCTAGGGTTAGGGTTCGTCCCCAGGAGGCCGGCAAGCCTGCGCTAAGTGGTTCTGGCAATGTAACAAAAATGCCATACACTTATCTGTAAGAAATAACAGTGTACAGGAACGCTCTTAGCCCTAACATCATCCTTTCTGAATATGGAAGCCAGCCCCAAGGTGGTCGTGGAAGTCTGACGAAAGGGCTAAGCACTTTTCTCTGAGTCACCACACTATACAGGGAAAGACCAATGTACGTCATCTTTCACGAGTAGGAAGCATTAATGAAAAGGTTCTGGAATTTCGAGGACTCTGACCCATCCTTATTGGTAATAAACCACCCTGTACAGGAAAACACCTTCAACTCTCATCAGCCTCCTCAATTGTGATTCCAATTCAACTTTGGGTGTGTAGGACTAGGGAAATGTCCACATCTTATTGCTAAGAAAGAACGATGTCAGAGTAATGCCCGACAAGTCACATCAGCCTTCCTGAAGACGGCAGCAGGAATCAAGGTGGTTATGTTACCATGAGGTAAGGAAGATGAGCATATAAGTGAGAAACAACAGTGGGCAGGACCTCTCTTCCAACGAACAGTATCTTTGCTTAATGTTGAATCCCTATGGTAAGTGGTTGTAGGCATTTGTGAGGTCAAAATCTTAAGTGTTTTGTAAAACCTCTTGGCCATTCACAGATGATACTAAGGTAGTTGGGGACTCCTAGGCAGTGATTTGCCCACTGTCGAAAATATGAGAAGATAAAAGAGACAGATGAGGTCTCCTCAGGCATTGTCCATTATCCTCATCCTCCGTGAGGATGGCCATCTCTGGACAGCTCAGTGGCAGGGTCTCATTCACAGTGGGGGCATCTGTTCCTCACAGACATCAGGCAGGGAAATGGATTTTGTTCTCTGTGCCAGCCCAGCCACAGCTGAGTGTCACAGCACCCTCTCGTGGGCTCATAAGGGTTTCACTGTCACCAGGCAGGTCACTGTATTTGATAAACCACTGTAAGAGTTTGCAATTGCCTTCATCTGCAACCTCCTAGAAGCAAATGCAGGTCTCTGGTACCATGTGAAGGCATGTGAAGGCATTGTGAGAAAGTGTCCTTTTGCTTAAGAAAAACATGGAGGTGGGGCTCCTGGCTGGCTCAGCCAGTTAAGCATGTGCCTTTGGCTCAGGTTATGATCCCAGGGTTCTGGGATCGAGCCACGCTCCGTGCTCAGCAGGAAAGGAGGTAGGGAAATAGCTTAGAACCCACAGAGAATGTGAATAAAGGGGAGTGAAATGGAACTTGGTCTGTGTTTTGCTTTAGGGATTGGAAGTTAGTTTTTTCTCAATTGTGATTGTTCTTGAAACAGAGAAGCTGTATTGTTTTTTTTTTACCTTTAATTTTTTCTAATAATAATCTTTTATGATTATATGTTAGTCACTATACAGTATTTCCTTAGTTTTTGATGTAGTGTTCCGTGATTCATTATTTGCATATAACACCCAGTGCTCCATGCAATATGTACCTTCCTTAATACCCATCACTGGCCCATCCCAATCCCCCACCCCTCTCCCCTCTGAAGCCCTCAGTTTGTTTCCCAGAGTCCATAGTCGCTCGTGGTTCATTCCCCCTTCTGTTTAGGGTCCATTGTCTAAAGGGACAGACAGTGGAAGTTCACCAAATATAAGATCAAAATTTCATTGTTCATTATAGATGCCGCCAAGTAGTTCCCAGACATTTCATTCTACTGTAGTAATTCATTATACCTGTGCAGGTGCACGTGGAAGACAATTGATGCATGCATAGTGGTAATAAAACACGCCCCTCAGTAGTACAATAAGAGAGGATACATATGTGTAAAATTATTCGACTACAGCTTCCATGCTTTCCCTTTGTTCCTTATTATCTATGAAATTGGACAATTTTTGTTCTCTAGGCTTAAAACTCATTGTCAAGTATTCAGAGTTTTTCAATGCTGATCTTCTCCTGTAAAAGTTACCAAAAATCTAAAATATGTATGATCTTTAAAAAATGCTATATTGAAAATTACAGCAGGG
Source organism: Ursus americanus (assembly GCF_024610735.1). Lineage (NCBI taxonomy): Eukaryota > Metazoa > Chordata > Mammalia > Carnivora > Ursidae > Ursus > Ursus americanus. The sequence continues at coordinate 1,153,005 of NW_028273645.1, read as the reverse complement.
AAGTTTCATTTTGTGAATATTGTGTCAATGGATCTCTATTTTGACATCAGTGTTCATTAGAAATGATGACATTTCATGTGAGTATAAATATCAATGTGAAAAAGAAAAGGTAGGAAGAACCTTGAATGTTTAAGTAATTGGTGAAATGACAGGTGTGTGTGTGTGTGTGTGTGTGTGTGTGTGTGTGTGTAATTGATTTTCAGTGAATGGTTCAGCTTCTTGTAGGGCCTCCGAGAGAGCCCAGGTGAACCTTTCAATGAGTTGATATCTGTTTTCAGAACATGGGAATCTCTTAGTCCAATAGTCAATCAGGCAAGCTTTGAGGTCTTGAAGTCCTCAGCGATGGTGTTGCAGACCCTTGTGAGCAAACCCTAGGGTATGGTCAGAGCCCTCATTAGCTGGTACCAAGGTGTGACGATTTCAGACAGCATTTCCCAAAGAAGTACCTCTTGAGTCTCTGTCCTTGTCAGTTCCCTACACTTCCTTACACTAGTTATGTGATCAGTGTGTTTCAGGATAATCCCCACATGTGATTTTTGCTATTTCCTACTAGTCCTATCTGTTTCTCATCTTCTTCTTTTATGGTAGGGGTTGGGAAGCAACCTGTGTGGTGGAGGAAGGGGTGTGGTAGCTGTCTGCCTTCAGAGGACCGAATGATGCCTAGAAATTGTACTGTAGTTTGAGGTCAATTGTCCATCCTCTGAGTATCAGGAATTCCATCACTTTACTTTGATGCTAGTCTGTTCTTCAAGCTGTCCTCAGAAATAAGGACGTCATCCATCTAGGGAATACTAGTTTGTGTGTATGTTTTCATTTTAGGAAAGGCCTTGCTGTTCCTGAAAATAATACTGTAGAGCACCCTTTCCTGTTCTTATTGGCCATCAGTCAATCTTTTGTGAAGTATTCGTTTATAAATAGACTTTCTATGGTTGATGAGCAGGAATTCTTTATTGACAAGTCTTTGTCAGTGTGTGTATTGCAAATCTTTACTTCCCAGCCTGCGGTTCACTTTTTCATTTTCTTATGGTCATAAGTTAAGGAGAAATGTCACATTTTTATGAAGTCCCACTGAATTCTTTTAAATGGTTAAAGCACCCTATGTCCTACCCCAAGATTGACAGGTTCTACATTTTCTTTCAGAAACTGTCCAATGGGAAGCTACAATCCATCTCAAATTTATAAATTGCATTTTTAATTCTAATAGGGTATTTATAGACTGTTTTGGATTTTCTATGTACACAATTGTATTATCTGTGAATAGTCACATTTATCCCCTCAATTCTTATACTTTTTGTTTCTCTTGCCTTCTAACACTGGTAGATTCTCTGATGCAACGTTGAATAGAGCAGGATTGTTTGAAGATTTTAATATACCTTTCTCAATAGCTGAAAGAAAAAGCAGACAAAACATTGGTAACAAATCTGACCTAATTGACATATAGGGAACATTCCATAATAAGTGCAGAATACATTATTTTCAAGTGGTCATAGACTCTTTACCCAAATAGATGATAGGTGGGGCCACGAATGAAGTCTACAAATGTTAAACCCTGAAATCAACTAGATTCTATTCTTAGACCACAGGCGAATTGAGCCACAGTCATAGCGAAAAGAAAATCAAGAAGTCCTTCAATGTTTAAAATTAAATGGAACTTTGCTACATATCCTAAGGGTCAGAGAGGGAATCTCAATGGAAATTCTGAACCTTTTCTACATGAGGGCTCACACACAATGGCACTTTCTTTGTGAAGAGCATTATAATAACCTAGACAGGAGTTGAGCCTTAAGTCAGAGTTCTTCCTGCCCCAGCCACACCTGGCAGCCTTGGCCTGTGGTCCCCCTCAGCTGTCCTTTCTGGTGGCCCTGAGCTAAGGGGGTCAACATGGCCATATGGAAATGGGAAGCTCCCCACTCATAGTGATGATGGTGCCCCCTCCCCACCTGCCCATTCTGGTGGCTCTGAGCTAAGGGGGTCAACATGGCCGTATGGAAATTAGAAGCTCCCCACTCTTAGTGATGACGTTGCTATCGTATCATCCTCACCAGTCCAACAACATGATTTCTGAGTGAACTATGACACAAGAGTGACTTCTTGGCCTTCCTTCAGGTTTGAAAATCATCTGGTGAGTCATCTATTCGAAATATGGATTCAACATGTGTTCTTTCTTCTGGAAAAGAAATAGACCCAATAGCAATTATGGCTTCCTGAGCACCTGTTCCTGAGAGACATCATACTGGCTCTTTGTAGCATTCTGCCTCTTAAACTTCTCAACTAGGGTGTAGATATTTTTAGGCACATTTTCAGGTGGTTAGACAGGGACTCGGATGATATGAGTCACAGAGGATTTTAGTGTCAGAAACATAAGTGGGATTCCCAAATTGACTCCAAATCCCTTGTTGTTCCATACAGGGTACTATCTTCCTCTTAACTCTGGTCTTCTCGATCTGGAAACCTATCAAGTATCAGGATTTTCTTGTCATGTGGACAACTGGAATGAATTCATCGGGCCTTTTCACCTCTGCCCATGGTGATCATTAAGATCATTATCTCAGTGGAGGACCTCTGGGTAAGATACTCAAAGATCCTTAGGAATACAGACAGTATAATATTTTTCTGGTATTAAAGTTACTGAAACCAACTTTCTTTTTTAGTCCATTCAGGCTCTGGTATGTTCAGAGGGTGCTGTAAAACAGGTCTGAAATAGTGTTTAAAAACACTCAGCTCAGCCTCTTCTACAAAGTGAGCCAATGCTTATAAACATGGCTAAAATATTGCCTTACCTACGATGACTTCCCAGCCATCGTAGTGTTTATATGTTATGACTGTGACTTACATTAGTCAACATTTGCAGAGAAAGAACTTACTGCATCCAGGGGGCACTTCATGTTGAAATTAGTTTGTGACAACGAGCTACTGTGTTTTATTCCGCAGTCCAAGGGAATGGTGCCAGACATCTCTAAGTTGTCTAGCAGTTCTACAATTCTAATTTTAAGTGGTCTGTGTGCTTCAGAGATTTGGGCAGAAGAAGGGCAGGAGTCCAGAGACTGTGAACACTTCTGTTACCTGTGCTGACCATGGAGCAGGCAGCCTTTCGTGGGTATCATTTTGATTTCTTGGTACTCTTGTGAAAGGTGCTTTTGTCTCAAATTCCTCCATTTAGGAGTAATTATAATGATGAAAGTAATTTTTATCTTATATCATCTGTGGGCCCTGATCCTGGGCTCCCAGGGAAGCTATCCTTTAACATTTTACCCGGCTCAAAATGACTGGGAAAAAACCTCAAAGCATGGGCCCTATTTCTGCCCCAAGCACATGTTGTACATCTGCTTCGAGGAGAAAACAATAACCAAAAATGCCAACATAAAGATAAGAAAAAATAAAGAACATATTTGGCTCCCATAAGATTAAGGTCATACTGACATGTACATACTGAAAACATAAGAAAGAATCTGTCACTTTCTGGATCTAAGAAGATCCTCACTGTAGTGTGTAACTCTGTATGTAAAACAAAACAGAAAAAAATATATAAGCCTGCCCCAAATGTTCCTTCCCTGGAGCACTCCCTTCTTGGTGAAGATTGTGTCTCCCAGATAGTTGTCCTGACTTGGGTTTGAATAAAGGTTTCTTCCTTTCTCTCTAAAATGTTATTAAAAGTTCATTCATGCAATGTCGACAATAACAGTGTTTTCTATTTAAGTGAGAAATAAATGTTCCACTCTAGTCGCATTGGGAATAGACGAATTTAGGGTTTCTTTAGAAGAGTAAGTCTGCTATCCAGAAAAGGCAAGGTCATTGGTCTATTGAGAATGAAGATAATTACTGCTAAACAACAAGTATGTGTTGCCTCTTCGCCCAGAAACCGAAGCAGGTGTGCAGGCTTTAGGTCAGAGGTGCCTTCTTCTCCCCAGCTGACAGCACTTCTTTGCTCTGGCTCCAAGACACCCGAGGTTTGAACGTCAGCATCGGAGTCAGCGAGGCAGCTTGTCACAGGACGCCAGTGTTCAGAGAAAGCACAGGAATGTTTGGCAAAATGTCCTATCTATGTCAGGGCTGGAGGTAAAACCTCTCATTATCCCAAAACCTCCTGGGCTTTTCTCTTTTCTCTAGTTGAGCCACAAAGTAAAATTGAAGTAGCTGTCAGCATTCTGGGTTTGGTGCAAGAATGACTTAGTTTCCCTTCTGGTAGAACTTTGCAGGGGATCACAATTTCTCTGTCCATTTATTGCTTACACATGTATTTTGACCATCTGTTTCCTAGGAACCCTCTTTAATTAGAAAGGGAAGGTGAGATTCACTCTGTGCCTGTTTGTAACATCTAATTTGTTCCTTCATCTAACAATGTTTATTCAATTGGGCCTAAGATATGGTTGAGTGGCCAGCATCTAGAGTTATATGGCTTTTTTTCATCTGATACAGACTTGGATGATGTCATTTGACAAAGGTGATGTTTCATCATTGATTAGTTTATTCATCAGAAGAGTTAAAATTAGGGTGGAGGGAAAATTCAAATTTATCCAAAGCAGCCTGTTCCTGTTTAAAAGTTGAGCTTGACTTTCTAGTTTTACTAAATGTATTATCTCGATATTTTGAGGTGCCATATTCTCTCTGTAGTTTCTTTGGTGGTGGAGTCAGAAGGAGAGTCTGGGAATTCTTTTGGATAGTGGCATGCTGGTGGCTTCAAGGGGCTTGGCATCAGGAGCCTTGGGGTGAAGTCTGCAACTGCTTGCCTGACCCTGGGTGCATCTCCCAGAGGTTTTGTTTCCTCTTATGAAATTGCTGGCAGATAATGTTCTGCTTAAAGGGGAACCCTCCCATCCTGTTGGTGGCAATGCAAAGTGGTGCAGCCAGTCTGGGAAACAGTGTGGGGGTTCCTCAAAAAGTTAAACATTGAACAATCCCATGATCCAGCAATTGCTCTCCTAGGTATTTACCCAAAGGATACAGAAATGCAGATTCAAAGGGGGAACATGCACCATGATGTTTATAGCAGCAATGTCCACAGTAGCCAATCTATGGAGAGAATCCCAAAGTCCATGCACTGATGAATGGATAAAGCAGATGTGGGATACATATTATATATATATATATATATATATATATATATATATATATATATATATATATATATATATATACACACACACACACACATATAATGGAATATGACCCAGCTTCAAAAAGAATGAAATCTTACCATTTGCAAGGATGTGGAAGGATCTAGAGTATATTAAGCTAAGCAAAATCAGTGAGGAAAGACAAATATCCTATCTCTCACACTTGTGGAATTTCAGAAAGAAAACAGATGAACAGAGTGCAGGGGTGATGAGAGAGGCAAACAAGGAAATAGACTCAACCTTGGAGAACAAACTGAGTGTTGCTGCAGGACAGGGGCATGGGGGGAAGAGTTAAATGGGTGAGGGATATTAAGGAGGGCACTTGTGATGAGCACCGGGTACTGTATGCAGGTGAGGAATCACTAAATCCTACCCCTGAAGCAAATATTCCATGGCATGTGACTAACTGGAATTTAAGTAAAAGAAGAAAGGAAAAAGTGTTCTGCTTCATGAAGAGTGAAGTAAAATTGTAGTGATTTGGACTGTACTATTCTATAGAGGATAGATGTAAAACAACCTGTTGTAGGATACACTAGTTTCTTATCACATAAGGAGTCCTCAGAAAGCTGCAATGAAAGATTTAGATCTCAGAGCATGTTCATGTTCCACTGATATGTTACGGTTTGCACAGGTAGGAAAGAAGGTGGAGAGAAAGGCAACAGAAGGGGAAAGTAGGTGTGAACCTTTCATTAGTTAGCATTATAGCTTTCTCATGAAAGCCTTGCGCCAGTGTGATTTTGGAAGAAACGGTGGAATCCGGGAGCTTTGCAGGAGATAGGGGAGTTCCAGGTCTGGGTAAACTGACAGGGGTCCCAGAGGAGTGTTGAATGCATTCTGCAGCAGGGTGTGGACAGGGTGGGCTCCAGGGGTGGCTGTGGTCTCCTGGGTGAGAGTTGTGACAGGTGAGGGCTGTGTGCAAGTTCCTGGCTGAGGACAAGTGAGGCACAGGCAGAGAGCTGGCAGAGAACCTTCTTCTGGGCCACCAGCCTCACCCAACACACACGGCCTCATCTTCTGTCCCTGTCACTCCAATTCTGACTTCTCCGAAGGTGAGTGAGAATACATCAAGAGCATTCTTAACAGAAGGGAAAGCATGTGCAAAAGCTCTGGGGCAGGAGAATTCCAGTTATTTCCAGGAGCAGCAAGAAGGACCTGTGGCCACAGGAGACACTTAGGACATGAGCTTAGAGAGGTGAAAGAGGGTGACAGAAAGCTATTCCAGGGCTATAACCCCATGAGAAGCTGTTTCACTGGGCCATACTGGCTACAGTGTTGAGAACAGATTACAGAGGGTTGAAGATGGCAAAGCAGGTCAATGATGAAGCTTTTCCAGGAACTCAGGCACCGTGGAACAGACAGGTGGCTTTGGATGGAGTGGTTAGACCTCTTCTGGGTCCATTTTGAAGATGGAGCTCACAGGATTTGCTGATGGGTTAGCTATTAGGAGCAGGAGAACAGAGGAATTGGGGTAACTCTCAGGTGTTGTGGGTTGTCCTGATCGAGAGGAAGGAGAGGGTTTCTCAGGGGGTAGGAGGTAGTCGGTGTTCAGCATGCTGAGGAAGGTGCCTTTCCCGGTGGATCTGCTGAGGTTTGTGTCTGGGAGGACCTTTCACATCTCTTCCCTCAGCAATGCTCAAGTACAAGTATCCCCCACTTTTTAAACGTTCACAGTAAGACACTGGGCTTTCTTGAAAGAACTACGTTATTACCCAGCTTCAGTAAAAGGAAGAGACCTGAAGAGGATTTCAATCTTATGAAAAAAGGGGAACAGTGAGAATCGCGTTCAGCATCTGTTCTGGGGAGAAGCATGACCGAGGCGGCGTGCACCCCAACCAGCTCCTTCCTCTGGGAACCGCTCTCCGCATCCAGCCACTAGCACTTTGAATTGTGTCTGTGAGCCTCTGCTGTGCTTCATCTTCATTTATGCTGGGCCTCCGTTAGAAACTTGTGTGCTGAGGCCTAAGAAAAGCCAAAGAGAAGGAATTTTGGAGTCTGAGCACACTGTCTAATTGTTCGTGTAAATTAATGGTCATTCCTTCTTGACACCATTTCTGCTGTGCAAGGTTTCTCAGAAGCCCTGTACTTTCAAAGAGCAGGGAAACCTATACCCCATGCTGCGGGGTTAGTTTTAGTCTCCATGCCTGACAGACCATTTCATGACTAGGATTTTCTCACTCAAACATTGAGACTTTGACCATCTTCACCCTTTTCTACCACCACATCCCCGAATCTGGCACCTACCAACCTGCTCTCAGTATCTATGCGTTCAGTATTTGTTTATTCCACGTGGAATGTACATGAGAGCATCTGGTATTGGTCTTTCTGTGTCTGAGTTACTTGGCATAAGGCCCCCAAGGTCTGTATTTCCATGTCTGGTTCTTGTGAATAATGCTGCAGTGAACGTGGGAGTGCATCTGTCTTTTTGAGGCAGCATTTTTGTGTTCTTAAATCAATACTCAGTAGAGCCATTACTGGGTCATGGGGTAGTTGTATTTATTTTTTCAGGAACCTCCATACCATTTGTCACAGTGGCTGCACCAATTTCCATTCCCACCAACAGTGCACAGTGTTTCCTCGTCTGCACACCCTTGACCCCACCTGGTGTCTGTCTCTGGGACAATTGCTGTTCCAACAGTTGTGAGAGGATAGCCGATTGTGGGTTTGACTGATGTTTCCCTGACAATGATTAGTGATGTCGAACAACTTTTTCTGTCTGTTGGCACATGTGTGCCATCTTTGGAAAGTATCTATTCACATATTCCTCCCATTTTTTTATATAGTTTTTTTTTATTTGTATGAGTGTTGTGTGTATTTTGGATATTAGCCTCTTCTCACACATATGATTCGCAGATATGTTTTTCTTATTGGGTCAGAGGCCTTTTAAGTTTTTGATGGTTTCTTTTGCCGTGTGGAAGATTTCAGTTTGATGTTGTTCCACTTGTTTATTTTTGCTTTTGTTGCCTTTGCATTTGGTGTCCGATCTGAAGACTCTTTGCCAAAACTAATGTCAATAGACTTAGTACCTGTGTCTTCTTGGAGGTTTATGGATTCAGGTCTTATGTTCAAATCATTCATCCATTAAAAATTTTGTGTGTGGTGTAAGAAAGTGACCCAGTTATATTCTTCTGCATTTAGTGTCCCGTTTGCCTGTTACCGCTCACTGAAGAGACAGTCCTTCCCTCATGGCATATCTTCTGCTGCTGTGTCGTGAGGATCATCTACGTGTGGGTAAGTTTCTGAGCTTTCTGTACTGTTCCACTGACCTGGTGTCTTTGTTTATGCCAATACCATCCTGTTTTGATGACAACAGCTTTATAATCCAGCTTGAAATCCAGGAGTGTGTTGACTGCACCTCTTTCTCCAGGTTGCTTTGCGGATTTGGTGTCTTTTGTGATTCCATACAAGTTTGAGGACTGTTTTCTATTTCCTCGAATAATGACACTGGAATTCAGATAGGTATTTCATCACATCTGTCTATTGCTTTGGGTACGATGGACATGTTCACATAATTAACTCTTCCAGTTAAGGAGCATGGCGTATGCTACCATTTGTTTGTGTTGCCTTCCAAATCTTTGACCCATACATTCTGCCCCCCTGGACACACATATTTTTCATTTCTTTTCTTCCATGTGTTGAGTGTACTATGTCTTTCTCATTCTTGGTTACTTTTATTCCTAGATTTTTTATGGAATTGTAAATGGCGTTGCTTTTTTAATTTCTCTTTGCGAAAGTGTGTCATCAGTATACAGAAATGCAAGAAGTTGGGTCATCTGGGTGGCTCCATAAGTGAAGCGTCTACCTTCAGCTCAGGTCATGATCCCAGAGTTCTGGGATCGAGCCCCGTGTTGGGCTCCCTGCTTAGCGAGGGTCTGCTTTTCCCTCTTTCTGACACTCCCACTGCTCATGCTTTTTCTCTTCCTGTCAAATAAATAAATAATATTTGAAAAATAATGATAACAGGTCTCTGCATATTGACTTTATATCCTGCAGCTTGTTTGAATTTTTTTATTCTAACAGTTTTTTTGTTTTTTTTGTGGAATCTTTCGGGATTTTATGTCATTTGCAAATTGTGCCAGTTTTCCTGTATGGATTTCATATCTTCTCTTTTTTTAAAAATTGTTATTCACCCTACAGTACTTCATTTGTTTTGGATGTAGTGTTCCATGATTCATTGTTTGCATATAACACCTAGTGCTCATTATGACAAGTGCCCTCCTTTTTTTTTAAAGAATTTATTTATTTATTCAACAGAGATAGAGACAGCCAGTGAGAGAGGGAACACTAGCAGGGGGAGTGGGAGAGGAAGAAGCAGGCTCACAGCGGAGGAGCCTGTTGTGGGGCTCGATCCCATAATGCCAGGATCACGCCCTGAGCCGAAGGCAGATGCTTAACCACTGTGCCACCCAGGTGCCCCCTGTCTTGTTAATTTTAACCATTCTAACTGGTGTAAGGTGGTATTTCATTGTCGTTTTGATTTGTATTTGCCTGATGGCAAGTGATGTGGAGCATTTTTTCATGTGTCTGTCGGCCATTTGTATGTCTTCTCTGGAGAAGTATCTCTTTGTGTCTTCTGCCCATTTTTTGGGTGTCGAGTTTGAGGAGTTCTTTATAGATCTTGGATACCAGCCCTTTATCTGTAATATCATTTGCAGATATCTTCTTCAATTCCATAGGTTGCCTTTTGTTTTGTTGATTGTTTGCTTTGCCGAGCAGAAGCTTTTTATCCTGATGAAGTGCCAATAGTTCATTTTTGCTTTTATTTCCTTTGCCTTTAGAGACGTGGCTTGCAAGAATTGTTGTGTCCAAAGTTGAAGAGTTCTTTTGATTTTGATATGAGACAGGAATCCATTATCTTTCTTTCCTGATTGTATTTGAGTCCTCTGTCTTTCTTGGTGAGTCTAGCTAAGTTTGTCAGTTTTGTTTATCTTTCCAAAAAAGGCTGCTCTCATTTTCATTGTTTTTTTTTTGTCTTTTTAGTCTTTGTTGGATTTATTTATGCCTTCCTTTTTGTTATTTCCTTATTTCTACTAATTTGGGGCTTTGTTGGTTGTTTTTTTTTTTCCAATTCTTTACCACATAAATCAGGTTGTTTATTGGAGAGCATTCTCATGGATTGATGAACACTTGAATTTCTATGAATGTCCTCCATAAAGCCACTTTTGCTGCATCCCATAAGTTTTTGTAGGTTGTCTTTTTCATCAGCGTCAAGGTACTTCTAAATTTTTTTTGATTTCTTCTTTCACTGTTGGTTGTTCAGTAGCATGTTGTTAAATCTCCACATATTTTTTAAGATTCTTTAAGTATCTGACAGAGAGTGAGACAGCGAGAGAGGGAACGCAAGCAGCGGGGTGGGAGAGGGTGAAGCGGGCTTCCCACTGAGCAAGGAGCCTGATTCGGGGCTAGATCCCAGGATCCTGGGATCACGACCTGAGCTGAAAGCAGATCCTTAACGACTGAGCCACCCAGGCCCCAAAAATCTCCACCTATTTTTGACAGTCCCATTTTTTTCTTGAGACTGATTTCTAGTTTCATATCATTGTGGTTGGATAAGATTTGAAGCAGAAGGTGAAGAGAGCATTCAGATGAAAGGTTTGTTTCCTGGAGGGTTTTCTGTGGGCAGACCATGAGTTCAGTGGGCAGGAGGAAGGTTTTATGAGATGGGGGGTGGGGATAACCCTTGTTAGAATTACTGACTACTACCATGCAGGCTGTGTGCTACCGTTCACACCATAGTCCTGATGGACTTGTACTTCATTAGAAATATTTTCTAGGAGGTGTAGGCATAGCCTTCACTTAAAGAAAGCTGCCATGTGGGTTCAGCAACCAGGATGTATGGTACTGTGGGGGATCAGAAACAGGCTTTCTGTGGGAAGTGACAGAAATAAGATATGGTGAGCTCCATGACCATAGGTGAGGTCCCGAGTGACCCACTGGGTGTTGGGTTTTGTGGATCTGTCTCATCAGGTGCTGTGGAATTCAGGGACACCCTCCTGTCTGTGGATTTGTGTGGAGACAGGTAGACATCACTGTCTGGCCAGGCACGAGGGTCGCACTGGACCACCACCAGAGGTGCAGCGTGCGGTGGAGCCACTGCTTGGTTTCCCCGAAAGCTGACCAGGGTCTGTGACTGTGATTCCTAGCAGCTGCAAGGGGAGAGGAGGCCGGGGGTGGTGCACACTTCCTAGAGTTGTGGTCAGGACTAGTCTGGAGCCCACTGAAGTCAGCCACACAAGGCACAGAAGGCACCAAGTCAGTGTAGCTGTGGGCACTGCTCCCTTGGTACTTTCGGGCCAGCTCCATGCTGCCACCTCCTGCTTTTCATCATCATCTTCAAGGTCATGTGCCTCTGCTCTTGCCCCATGGCCTCCGGGGTATTGTCCGTCCTCCATCTGGCCCTCGTCCCTGGTGCCCTGTGCAGTCCGATGCCAGGGTAGCCTTCTTGAGACAAATATCTGGCCCTGATGGAACACTTCCATGGATCTCCTGTGATGCGAGGATGATGCCCTGCCCTGGAAGGGGGCTGCAGGTCCCCAATCAGGACAGCCATGTCTCCCTTTTCAGCATGGCCTGCCCTCCCCTCAGTCTTCTTCAGGGAAGCTCTCCCCACTTCCTGAGCTGACAGCTCTGAACTTAAAAATGAATGTTATTTTACATATCTCTATGCCTTAGTTCATCCATGGCATGTCTTTCAACCCCGTTAGTGGGTTTTTTTCTTTTTTAGCAGTTCTGAAGGGCTGTCTGATCAAGGAGGGGATGATGTGGGTGGGGTAGCTTTCCCTCTCATCTCCCTCAGCATGTCTCTGAGCCCTGGGGCCAGCTATCCCAGTGAGGATTGAGGAACCCGAGCCAACCCATCCTGAGCACAGGCTGTGTCAGCTCATAGACTGATGCGTGTCGGAGTGGTGGGCAGCTGGCATGGGCCAGGGGCAGGCAGTGTCTCCTTCTCATTCCTTCCCTCCCTTCCTCCCAGAGGTAGCTCAGAGAAGCCTTCAACCCCTGCATCTCCAGATCCCTTGACCTGTGCCTCCTGTGTTCAGCTGGTGACCTTGGAGTTTCGCATGGATTCTACCTCCCGTACCCTCTCCCGTATCAGTTCCTGCATCAGGGGAGGGGTCGGACCCTTGTCTGTTTTTGGTCTTCTTCCTGTCCCGCACCAAGCCCACCCACCTTTGCATCTTCCATGTATGTGCTTGGAAGCAAGCCCATCCACAGGGAACCTATTAGCCAAATGGATCCAGGCAATGAACATTGAAGTAGAGATCCAGGATCCATAATAAACCTGCTCTGAAACCTGTCCCAAAGTCTGTGACTCTCACACTGAAACAGAAACAATAGTAGCTTTCTGGACTGTGAAGTGTCATGTGTCTCTACTTACAATCTTGAATGCATAGGTGCTGAGCCTGGACTGAAAAGGACCATGTCTTCCGTGGGCTGGAATCCACGGCAAAAACTCAGTGAAATCTGAATTTGAGGCATGGAGTGAATAATTATTGTAGAGTGAATCCTCCCAAGTAGGGCTTATGCACTTTGCACAGGAAAAGCTTTTTCAAAGAGCTTCCTGAAAGAAAAATCTTTTTTAAAATTTATTTTAATTCCAGTAAAGCTAACATACAGTGTTACATTCGTTTCAGGTGTACAATAGAGTGATTCAGTAATTCTATATATTACTCAGTGGTCATCAAGAAAAGCGTCCTCTTAATCCCCTTCATCTATTTCACTCATCCCTCTATCCACCTCCTCTCTGGTAACCATCCGTTTGTTCTCTATTGTTAAGAGTTTGTATTTTGGTGTGTCTCCTTTTTCTCTTTTAGTTATTTATTTTTGTTTGTTTTTTAAATTCCCCATTAGAGTGACATCGTATGGGATTTGTCTTTCTCTGACTGACTGATTTTAGTTAGGATAATACTCTCTAGCTCCATCCATGTGTCTGCAAATGGCAAGGTTTCATTCTTTTTCAAGCCGAGTAATACTCCATTGTGTGTGTGTGTGTGTGTGTGTGTGTGTGTGTGTGTGTGAATACACACATCTATCATCTCATTTGTCAATTTTTCTACAGACACTTGGGTTGCTTCCATATTGTGATATTGTAAATAATGGTGCAAGAAACATAGGGGTGCACATATCCTTTTAAGTTACTGTTTTCCTATTCTTTGGGTAAATACGAGTAGTGTGATTGTTGGATCGTAGGGTAGTTCTATATTTAATTTTTTGAGGAACCTTCATACTGTTTTCCACGGTGGCCACCACAGTTTGCATTCCCACCCACAGTTCGCGAGGATTCCCCTTTATCCACAACCTCCCAACACCTGGTCTTTGTTGTGCTTTTGATGTTAGCCATTCTGCCAGGTTTGAGGTATTACCTCATTGTCCTTTGGATTTACATTTTCCTGATGATGGATGATGGTGAACATCTTTTCATGGGACTCTTGGCCATTTGTATTTCTTCTTTGGAGAAATGTCTGTCCATGTCTTCTGCCTATTTTTTAACTGGATTATTTGTTTTTGGGGGGTTGAGTAGAATCACTTGTATATGTTTTGGACACTATCCCTTGATTGCATATGATCTTTGCAAATATCTTCTCCCTTTGAGTAGGTTGTCTTATTATTTTTACGTTTTCATTGTTCTTCTGCCGTGTGGAAACTTTTTATTTTGCTGTATTCCCAATAGTTTATTTTTGCTTTCATTTCCTTTGCCTCAGGACACAGTCTAGAAAAACGTTGGTATGGTCCATGTCAAGAAGTTACTGTCTTCCCTCCTGTAGGATTTTTATGGATTCAGGTCTCATATTGAGGTCTTGAAACTGTTTTGTGTTTGTCTTTATTGTGTAAGAAAGCAGTCTAATTTCATTCTTTTGTGCGTAGCTGTCTAGTTTTCCCAACACCATTTGTTGTAGAGACTGTCCTTTTCCCTTTTGATATCGTTGCTTGCTTTGTGGAAGATTCATGGACCACATAATTGTGGGTTTCTGTCTGAACTTGTATCCTGTTCCTTTGGTCGCTATGTCTATTTTTGTGCCGTACTGTCTTGTTAGGATGACTGCAGCTTTGTAGTATAACCTGAAATCTGAAATTGTGAGTCCTCCAGCTTTGTTTTTCTTTTCCACATTGCACTGGCTGTTCGGAATCTTTAGTGGTTCCATACAAATGTGTAGGATTGTTTATTCGAGGTCTTTTGTTCTTTAATTTAAATTCAATTAGCCAACTTACAGTACATCATTCGTTTCAGATGTAGTCTTCAATAAATTTTCAGTCATGTGTAACACCCAGTGCTCATTGTATCGTGTGACCTCCTTAATGCTACTCACCCAGTTACCACCCCCCCAACTTCTCCTCCAACAATCATCAGTTTCTTGCGATAGTTAAGAGTCCATCATGGGTTTTCTCCCTCTCTGATGACTTCCCATTCTATTTTCCCTTCCTTCCCCTATGGTCTTCTTCCTTGTTTCTGATATTCCACATAGGAGTGAAAGCATATGATCATTGTCTTTCTTTCATTGACTTATTCCACTCAGCATAATACCCTCCAGCTCCACCCAGGTCGGTGTGATGGTAAGTATTCATCCTTTCTGATGGCTGAGTAATATTCCATTATATATATGATCTACATCTTCTTTATCCATTCATCTATCCATGGTCATCTGCACTCCTTCCACAGCTTGTCTATTATGGATATTGCTGCTATGAACACTGGTGTGCATGTGTCCCGTCTTCACTACCTCTGTCTCTGGGGGTAAATACCCAGTAGTGCAATTGCTGGGACATCGGTAGCTTTATTTATAACTTCTTGAGGATACTCCGTTCCATTTTCAAGAGTGGCTGTACCGGACTGCATTCGTACAGGGGTGTAAGAGGGTTCCCGTTTCTCCACATCCTCTCCAACATGTATAGTTTCATGTCTTCTTATTTTTATATATTCGGCCTCGTGTAATATGGCATTTATAGGGGTTTAGATTTGCATTTCCCTGAAGCCAAGTGATATGAAGCATTTATGCATGTATCTTTTGGTCACCAGTACGTCGTCATAAGTGAAGTGACTTCCCATTTTAATCCATCTCAAGACCTAAAGCTGGGTAAGTCTCTGAAGCTGGATGATGCCATAGGTTGGAAGTGTGGAGAATTTCAAAAGATCTCCATGGAGAGCAAGTTTAAAGGTCAGTGTGAAGCTACTAATTGGATCCGGGGAGATCTCTGAAAGTGGGGGTTGCCTGGGATGGGCTGAGGGGGGCCCTCCGATTTTCCTATGAATTCTTGCTGCAGCCCCAAATGGACAGTTTCCTGCTGTGGGGCAGGCTGAGTCCTCTAGTCGTGCAGAGGTGAGCCCAGTGCCTGGTGCCTTGGAGGCAGGCAAATGGGGAGGGACCCTCAGCAGAAGACCCAGGGTTAGGTTAGGCCTCAAGAGACAGCAGGTCCGAACTGCCCAGTGCTCAGAGAACTCCCAGGCCGAGTGAGATGAGGGCACAAGGGCGGGTGAGTGTGAGCCTTGGGGTTTCATCCGGAAGCGCCCACAAAGGTCGGGGTTCACCAGAAGGGGCTCTCAGGGTGTGCCCCAATTCTCTTGCCCTGAATGCTCTCTTGTTCCCCAAAATGGTGCAGTTTACTGTGGGCTGAAGGCTGAGTCCTACGGTGGGGCTTGGGTTTCCCCAATCCCCCGGAGTGTGGTGCCAGGAATCTAGGGAGGGACCTCTCTGTGGCCAACCTAGGGTAAGGGTTAGGGTCCAGGAGCCCGGCAGGGACAATCTTTAGGCTGTGGGGCGAGCTCTGTGGATGGCTGAGAGGAGGCCATGGGGGAGGGTGAGAATGGGCCTCAGGGTTGGGGAACGGGGGGCTGCCAATGATGGGGATGGGCTCCAGGGCCCTCCCCAAGTTCTCGTGCCCTGTAGGCTCCGTAGAACCCCAAGGGGCATGGTTTCCTGTCGGGTGGCAAGCTGAGTCCTGCGGTGGTGCACAGATATCCCAATTCCCCGGGTCTGCGATATAAGGCTCCTGGGGAGACCCCCAAACCCGCAGCCGGCTTAGGGCTAGCGTAAGGCCCCAGGAGCCCCGCAGGCTGGATCTGCTGGCTGTATGGCGAGCTACACGGGCTGAGGTGAGGGTGTGGGGAGGGTGAGCGTGGGCCTCAGGGTTGGGGTGCGGGTGGCCGCTGAAGTTCGCTGGTGGCTCAGGAGGGCCCTCCTGGTTCTCCCGCCCTGAATGCTCTATGGCCTCCCAAGGCACACGGTTTCCTGCGGGGTGGCAGACTGAGTCCTGCTGTGGGGCTCAGGTGTCCCGAATCCCTGCAGCTGTGGCTCCAGGCTCCTGGGGAGGGGCCCCTCCACAGATGAACTAGGGTTAGGGTTGGGGCCCAGGAACCCCGCAGGCCAGATCTGCCCACTATGTGGCGAGCTCCGCCGCCGGCTGAGGTGAGGGTGCAGGGTGGGGTGAGCATGGGCTTCAAGGTTGGGTTTAGGGATCGCTGAAGTTCACCGGGTTTCTGGGGGCCCTCCTGGTTCTCCCACCCTGAATGCTCTATAGCCTCCCAAGGGGCACGGTTTCCTGCAGGCTGGCAGGCTTTGTCCTGCAGTGGAGGTCAGGTGTCCCCAGTCCCTGGGGCTTTGGCACCGGTCCCCAGGGGAGGGGCCCTACACACCCGACCTAGGGTCAGGTCTAGGCCGCAGGAACCCGGCAGGCCTGATCTGCCGGCTCTGCCACGAGCTCAGTGGCAAGCTGAAGGGAAGGCATGGGGCGGGATGAGCGTGGGCCTCAGGGTTGGGGTGTAGGGGGTCGCCGAGGATCGCTGGGGGCTCATGGGGGCCCTACCAGTTCTCCTGCAGGGGATGCTCTGCGGCGCCCCAAGGGGCATGGTTTCCTGAGGGGTGGCAGGCTGAGTTCCGTGGTGGGGCTCAGGTGTACCCAATCCCCGGGGTTAGGGTATGGATTAGGGTATGGGTTAAGGTTAGGGTATGGGTTACGGTTAGGGTATGGGTTAGGGATAGGGTAAGGAGAGGGTACGGGTTAGGGTTGGGTTTAGGGGTTACAGGTTGGAGGTTATGGGTTAGGGTACAGATTAGGGTTTAGGGTACGGGTTAGGGTTTAGGGTTTGGGTTTAGGGTTAGGGTTGGAGTACGGGTTAGGTTTAGGGTACGGGTTAGGGTACAGTTTAGGGTAAGTATTGGCCTACCGATTTGGGTACGGTTTAGGGTACGGGTTAGGGTTAGGGTACAGTTTAGGGTTATGGTACAGGTTAGGTTACGGTTTAGGTTTAGGGTTAGGGTACGGGTTAGGGAACGGGTTAGGGATAGGGATAGGGTACGATTTAGGGTTAGGTTATGGGTTAGGGTACGGGTTAGGGTACAGGTTAGGGTTAGGTATGGGTTAGGGTCCGGGTTAGGGATAGGGCACGGGTTAGGGTATGGGTTAAGGTTAAGGTAAATGTACTGGTTAGGGTTAGGGTACGGGTTACGGTTTAGGGTTTAGGGTTACAGTTAGGGTACGGGTTAGGGTTAGGGTACGGGTAGGGTTTGGGTACGGGTTATGGTACGAGTTAGGGTATGGGTTAAGGTCAGGGTTTAGGGTTAAGGTTAGGGTACGGGTTAGGGTACTTGTTAGGGTTACGGTTAGGTTTAGGGTATGGTTTAAATTACGGGTTAGGGTACGGTTTACGGTTAAGGTTAGGGTATGGGTTAGGGTACGGGTTAGAGTACGTGTTAGGGTTACGGTTAGGGTTAGGGTACAGGTTAGGGTTAGTTTTAGGGTACGCGTTAGAGTTAGGGTTAGAGTACGGGTTAGGGTACGGGTTAGGGTTAGGTTTAGGGTTAGGTTATGGGTTAGGGGTAGGGTTAGCTGAAGGGGTAGGGTTAGGGGTAGGGTTAGGGGTATGGTAGGGGTCTGGGTAGGGTTAGGGTTTAGGGTTAGGGTTTGGGGTTTGGGGTTAGTGGTTAAGGTTAGGGTTTCATGTTTAGGGTTTCCAGATTAGGGTTAGGGGTTAGGGTTTAGGGTTTAGTGTTAATGTCAGGGTTTAGGGTTTAAGGATTAGGGTTTAGGGTTAGGTTTAGGGTAGGGTTAGGTTTAGGGTAAGGGTTAGGGGTTAGCGTTAGGGTTAGGATTAGCGGTTAAGGTTTGGGTTTAAGGTTAGGCATTAGGGTTTAGGGTTAGGGTTAGACCCCAGTAGGCCAGCAGGACCTATGCCCCGGCTATGCCGCAAGCGGAGGAGTGGGCCAAGGTGAGGGCGATGGCGAGCGGGAGTATGGTATCCAGCGTTTTGTCGCCGGGGGCCTTTGAAAGTCGCTAGAGGCTTGGAGGGCCCTGCCCGTTATCCCGCCCTTAATGACCAGCGGTGCCCCTAGCGGCCCGGGTGGTGGCAGTGTGGCAATGTGAGTCTGGCACTGCGGTTTGGGCGTCCCCAATGCCGTGTGTTGCAGCGCCAGGCCCCTTGCAAGGGGCACCTCTGGGGCCCTCCTAGGGTTAGTGTTAGCTCCCAGGAGTCCAGCAGGCATGATCCGCCAGCTGTGTGGTAGCATAGGACCGGGCCAAGGTGAAGGCGCCGGCAAGGTGGAGCGTGGGCCCAAGCATTTTGGCGCGGGGGGCCTTGGAAGGTCGCCGGGGGATTCAAGGGCCCTGCCAGTCCTCCTGCCCTGAATGGCCAGAGGCGCCCTTAGCCGCCCAGGTTGTGGCGGCATGGCATGGTGAGTACGGCGCTGGGGCTCGGGGGTCCCCAATCCCCGGTGTGGCAGCACCAGGCCCCTTGGGAGGGGCCCCTCGGGTGCGACCTAGTGTTAGGGTTAGCCCCCAGGGGGCCGACAGGCCCAATCCCATGGCTGTGTGGAGAGCGGATGGGCACGCTGAGGTGAGGGGGCTGGCAAGTGGGAGCGTGGGCCCAAACGTTTTGGTGCGGGGGGCCTTCGAATGTCGCCGGGGTCTCGGAGGGCCCTGTCCGTTCTCCTGCCCTGAATGACCGGCGACGCCTCTAGCGTCGCGCGTGGTGGCGGGGCGTCCGGGTGATTCCGGCGCTGGGACTCGGGGTTCCCAAATCCCCGGTGTTGCGGCTCCAGGTCCCTTGGGCGGGTACCTCGGGGGCCGACCTATGGTTAGGGTTAGACCCCAGGAGGCCGGCAGGCCAGATCTGGCAGCTATGCGGCGAGTGGAGGGGCGGGCGGAGGTGAGGCCGCTGGCGAGCGGGAGTATGGGCCCAGGCGTTTTGGCGCGGAGGTCCTTCGGATGTCACCAGGGGCTTGGAGTGCCCTGCCCGTTCTCCCGCCCTGAATGACTGTCAGCTCTCCTAGCGGCCCAGGTGGTGGCAGGTCGGCATGTTGAGTCCAGCCTTGGGGCTCGGGGGTCCCTAATCCCTGGGGTTGCTGCGCCAGGCCCCTTGGGAGGGGCCCCTTGGGAGGGGCCCCTTGGGTGCCGCCCTAGGGTTAGGGTTAACCCCCAGGACACCAGCAGGCCCTATCTGCTGGCTGTCCAGCGAGCAGAGGGGTGGACCGAGGTGAGCGCCCTGGTGAGTGGGAGCGTGGGCCCAAGCGTTTTGGCACGGGGGCCTTCAAAGGTCACCGGGGGCTTGGAGGGCCCTGCCAGTTCTGCCCCCCTGAATGACCGGGGGCACCCCTAGCAGCCCGGCTGGTGGCATGGGGGCAGGGTGAGACCACAGTCGGGGCTCGGCTTCCCCAATCCCCGGCGTTGCGGCGCCAGTCCCCTTGGGAGGGGTCCCTCTGGGGCCCAACTTGGGTTAGGGTTAGCCCCCAGGAGGGCGGCAGGCCCGATCCGCCAGCTCTGTGCCAATTGAAGTGGCGTGCTGAGGTGAGGGTGCTGGCGACCAGGAGCGTCGGCCCAAGCATTTTGGCGCGGATGGCCTTCGTAGTCGCCATAGGCTCGGAGGGCGCTGCTCGTTCTCCTGCCCTGAATGACCGGCAGCGCCCGTAGCGGCCCGGTTGGTGACGGGGCGGCAAGGTGAGTCCGGCACTGGGGAGGGGTCCCCAATCCCCGGCGTGGTGGCGCCGGGCACTTGGGAGTGGTCCCTCGGGGGCCGATCTAGGGTAGGGTTAGCCCAAAGGAGGCCGGCAGGCCCAATTCGCCAGCTGTGCTGCAAGCGGAGTGGTGGGCCAAGGTGAGGGCGCTGGCCATCGGGAGCGTGGGCACAAGCGTTTTGTTACGGGGGGGCTTCGAAAGTCGCTGGTGGCTCGGAGGCCCCTGCCTGTTCTCCCACCCTGAATGAGGACGGCGCTAATAGCGGGCAGGGTCATGGCGAGGAGGCAGGGTGAGTCTTGCGCTGGTGCTCGGGGGTCCCCAAGCCCCGGCGTGGCGGTGCCAGGCCCCTTGGGAGGGGCCCCTCAAGGGGCGACGTATGGTTTGGGTTAGCTCCCAGGAGGCCGTCAGGCCCGATCAGCCAGGTGTGCGTCGAGCGGAGGGGCGGGCCGAGGTGAGGCTGCTGGCGAGTGGGAGCATGGGCCCAAGCGTTTTGGCGCGGGGAGCCTTCGAAGGTCTCCGGGTGCTCTGAGGGCCTTGTCCGTTCTCCCGCCCTGAATGACCGGCAGTGCCCCTATAGGCCAGGGTGGAGGAGGGGTGGCACGTTGAGTCTTGCACAGGGGCTCGGTGGTCCCCAATCCCCACTTTGCAGCGCCAAGCCCCTTTGGAGGGGCCCTCGTGGGCCAACATAAGGTTAGGTTTAACCCCCAGGAGGCCAGCAGGCCCGATCCGCCAGCTGTGCCGCAAGCGGAGGCACGGGCAGAGGTGAGGGCGCTGGCGAGAAGGAGCATGGGCCTAAGCGTTTTGGGGCGGGGGGCCTTTGAATGTTGCAGGGGGCTCAGAGGGCCCTGCCCGTTCTCCCGCCCTGAATGACCGGCGGCGCCCCTATCGGCCCAGGTGGAGGCGGGGCGGCAGGGTGAGTCTGGCGCTGGGGCTCGGGGGTCCAAAATCACGGGCGTTCCGGCACGAGGCCTGTTGGGAGAGGCCCCTCTGGGGCCAACTAGGGTTAGTGTTAGCCCCCAGGAGGCCTGCAGGTCTGATCCGCTGGCTGTGAGGTGAATGGAGGGGCGAGCCGAGATGAGGTCGCTGGCGAGCGAGAGCGTGCACCCAAGCGTATTGGCTTGGGGGGCCTTCGAGGTCGCCAGGGGCTCGGAGGGCCCTGCCCGTCCTTCCGTCCTGAAAGACCGACGGCACCCATAGCGGCCCAGGTGGCGATGGGGAGGCGTGGTGAGTCCGACGCTGGGTTTCATGGGTTCTCAATCCCCGGCGTTGCGGTGCAAGGCCACTTAAGAGGGGCCCCTCAGGGGTCGACCTAGGTTTAGGGTTAGCACCCAGGATGCCAGAAGGCCCGATCCGCCTGCTGTGCGGCGAGTGGAAGGGTGGCCCGAGGTGAGGGCGCTTCGAGCGGGAGCGTGGGCCCAAGCATTTTGGCATGGGGGGCCTTCGAAGGTCGCCGAAGACTCAGAGTGCCCTGCCCGTTCTCCCGCCCTGAATGACCGGTGGCGCCCCAAGCAGCCTGGGTGGTGGTGGGGCACAGGGTGAGTCCGGCACTGGGGCTCGGGGTCCCCAACCCGGCGTTGCGGTCCCAGGCCCCTTGGGAGGGTCCCCTCGTGGGCCGACCTAGGGTTAGTGTTAGTCCCCAGGAGGCTGGCAGGCCCGATCCGCCGACTGTGTGGAGAGCGGAAGCGCTGGCCAAGGTGAGGCTGCTGGTGAGCGGGAGCGTGGGCCCTAGCGTTCTGGAGCGTGCAGCGTTCGAAATTTCCCGGGGGCTCTGAGGGCCCTGCCGGTTCTCCCGCCCTGCATGATCCTCGGTTATCCTAGGGGCCTGGGTGGAAGAGGGGGGGCAGGGTGAGTCCAGTGCTTGGGCTTGGGGGTCCCAAATCCCCAGCGTCATGGCACCAGCACCTTGGGAGTGGTCCCTCCGGGGCCGACCTAGGGTTAGTATAAGTCCCCAGGAAGCCGGCAGGCCCGACCCGCCGGCTGTGTGGCGTCCAGAGGGGCAGGCTGAGGTGAGGGCACTGGCGAGTGGGAGCGTGGGCCCAGGCATTTTGGCACGGGTGCCTTCGAAGGTCACCAGTGGCTCGGAGGGCCCTGCCCGTTCTCTTGCCCTGAATGACCGGCGGCGACCCTAGCGGCTCGGGTGGCCTGGGGGCGCCAAGTTGAGTCCAGCGCTGGGGCTCGTGGGTACCCAATCCCCGGCGTTGCGGTGCCAGGCCTCTTGGGAACCGACCTAAGGTTAGGGTTAGCCCCCAGGAGGCTCGCAGGCCGGATCCGCCGGCTGTGTGGAGAGCGGAAGTGCTGGCCGAGCGGAGGCCACTGGTGAGCCGGAGCGTGGACCCAAGTGTTCTGGCGCAGGCAGCCTTCGAAGGTCGCCAGGGGCTCGGAGGGCCCTGCCCGTTCTCCCACCCTGAATGTCCGGCAGCACGCCTAGCGGCCCGGGTTGTGGCAGGGCAGCAGGGTAGAGTCTGGCGCTGGGGCTCGGGGGTCCCCAATCCCAGGCGTTGCGGCGATAAGCACCTTGGGATGGCCCCCTCGGTGGCCGACCTAGGGTTAGAGTTTGCCCCCAGGAGGCCAGCAGTCCTGATCCGCCCACTCCGCAAGGAGCAGAGGGGTGGTCCGAGATGAGGGTGCTGGTGAGCAGGTGCTTGAGTCAAGCGTTTTGGTGCCGGGGGCCTTCAGATGTCGCCGGGGGCTCAGAGGGCCCTGCACCTTCTTCCGCCCTGAATGACTGGTGGCTACCCTAGCAGCCCGGGTAGAGGACGGACAGTAGGGTGAGTCAGGCGCTGGGGCTCAGGGTCCCCAATCCTCAGCGTTGGGGCGCCAGGCCCCTTCGGAAGGGCTCTAGGGGACCGACCAAGCATTACTGTTAGCCCCCAGAAGGCCGGCAGACCTGATCTGCCAGCTGTGTGGCGAGCAGAGGGGCAGGCTGAGGTGAGGGCGCTGTCGAGCGGAAGCATGGGCACAAGCGTTTTGGCATGGGGGGGAATTCGAAAGTAGTCGGGGGCTCAGAGCGTCCTTCCCCTTTCTACCACACTGAATGCCCGACGGCATACCTAGCGGCCCGGGTTGCAGAGGGGCAGCAGTGTGAGTCCGGCGCTAGGGCTCGGGGGTCCCCAATCCCCGTTGTTGCAGCGCCAGGCCCCTTGGGAGGGGCCCCTTGGGTGCGACCTAGTGTTAGGGTTAGCCCCCAGGAGGCCGGCAGGCCCGATTCGCCAGCTGTACGGCGAGCGGAGTGTCGGGCGGAGGTGAGGCCACTGGCAAGCAGGAGCCCGGGCCCAGGAGTTTTCGCGGGGGGGGGGTCCTTCGAAGGTTGCCGAGTGCTCGAAGTGCCGTACACGTTCTTCCGCCCTGAATGACAGGCGGCTACCCTAGCGGCCCAGTTAGAGGAGGGGTGGTAGGGTGAGTCTGGCGCTGGGGCTCGGGGTCCCCAGTCCTCGGCGTTGGGGTGCCAGTCCCCTTCGGAAGGGCTCTAGGGGGCCGACCAAGCATTACTGTTAGCCCACAGGAGGCCGGCAGACCCAATCCACCGGCTGTGCGGCGAGCGGAGGGGCGGACCGAGGTGAGGGCACTGGGGAACGGAAGTGTTGGGTGAAGCGTTTTGCCTGGGGGGGCTTTCGAAGGTCGCTGGGGACTTGGAGGGCCCTGCCTGTTCTCCCGCCCTAAATGACCATAGGGGCCCCTAGCGGCCCCGGTGGCAGTGGAGCAGCAAAGTGAGTCCGGCGCTGCTGCTCGGGGGTCAACAATCCCCAGCGTTGCAGCCCCAGGCCTCTTGGGAGGGCCCCCTCAGGTGCCGACCTAGGGTTAGGGTTACCCCCAGGAGGCCGGGAAGCCCGGTCTGCCGGCTGTGTGGCGAGCGGAGGGGCAGGTTGAGATGAGGGCATTGGCGAGTGGGAATGTGGGACCAAAGTTTTAGAGGGAGGGTCCTAGAAGGTCGCCAGGGGCTCAGAGGGTCCTGCCCGTTCTCCCTCCCTGAATGACCGACGGCGCCCCTCGCAGTACTGGTGGCAGCGGGGCAGCAGGGTGAGTCTGGCACTGGGTCTCGGGGGTCCCCAATGCCCGGTGTTGTGGCGCCAGGACCTTGGGAAGGGCCATTTGGGGGTCGACCTTGGGTTAAGTTAGCCCCCAGGAGGCCCACAGGCCCGATCCGCCAGCTATGCGGCGAGTGGAGGGGTGGTCCGAGGTATGGGCACAGGCGAGCAGGAGCTTGGGCCCAATCGTTTTGGCACGGGGGGTCTTCGAAGGTCACCAGGGCCTTGGAGGGCCCTGCCTGTTTTCCCGCCCTGAATGACTGATGGTGCTCCTAGCAACCGGGGTGGCGGCGGGGTGCCACGGTTAGTCCCGCACTGGGGCTCGGGGTCAGCAATCCCAGCCGTTGTGGCGCCAGGCCCCATCAGAGGGGCCCCTCGGGGGCTGACCTAGGGTTAGGTTTAGCCACCAGAAGGCCGGCGGGCCTGATCCACTGGCTATCCGGTGAGCGGAGGGGCAGGACAAAGTGAGGGCGCTGGCATGCCGGAGCCTGGGTTCAAGCGTTTTGGCGCGGGGTATCTTTGAAGTTCGCTGGGGGCTCAAAGGGCCCTGCTCGTTTTCCAGCCTTGAATATCCAGCGGCAACCCTAGCGGCCCGGGTGGCGGCGGGGCGGCAGGGTGAGTCTGGCGCTGGGGCACGGGGTTCCCCAATCCCCGGCGTTATGGCGCCAGGCCCCTTGGGAGGGGCCCTTTGAGGACAGAACTAGGGTTAGGGTTAGCCCCCGGTAGGCCGGCAGGCCCTATCCGCCAGCTGTGCGTTGAGCGGAGGGGTGGGCCGAGGTGAGGGCTCTGGAGAGCGGGAGCGAGGGCCCAAGCGTTTTGGCATGGGGGGACTTCGATGGTTGCCGGGGGCTTGGAGGGCCTTGCCCATTCTGTCGCCGTGAATGACCGGCGGCGACCCTACCAGCCCGGGTGGCAGCGGGGCAGTAGGGTGAGTCTGGCGCTGGGGATCGGGGGTTCCCGATCCCCAGCATTGCTGCGCCAGGCCCCTTGGGAAGGGCCCCTAGTGGGCCAAACTAGGAATAGGGATAGTCCCCAGGAGGCTGGCAGGCCCGATCCGCTGGCTGTGAGTCTAGCGGAGGGACGGGCCAAGGTGAGGGCGCTGGCGCGTGGGAGCATGGGCCCAAGCGTTTTGGCGCGGGGGGCCTTCGAAAGTTGCCTGGGGCTCAGAGGGCCCTGCCCCTTCTCCCGCCCTGAATGACCAATGGCACCCCTAGCGGACCGTGTGGCAACGGGGCAGCAGGGTGACTCTGGCGCTGGGGCTTAGGGGTCCACAATCCCTGGCGTTGCGGCGCCAGGTGCCTTGGGAGGGGCCCCTCGTGGGCTGACCTATGGTTAGGGTTAGCCCCCAGGAAGCCAGCAGGCCCAATCGGCCAGCTTTGCGGTGAGCGGAGGGGTAGGCCGAGGTGAGGGTGCTGACAAGTGGGAGTGTGGGCACAAGCGTTTTGTTGAGGGGGGCCTTCGAAGGTCGCCCGTGGCTCGGAGGGCCCTTCCTGTTCTCACGCCCTGAATGACCGATGGTGCCGCTAGCGGCCCGTGTGGCGGGGGGGCGGCATGGTGAGTCCGGCTCTGTGGCTCAGGGGTCAGCAATCCCAGGCGTTGTCGTGCCAGGCCCCATTGGACTGGCCCCTCGGGGGACGACCTAGGGTTAGGGTTAGCCCCCAGGAGGCCGGCAGGTCCCATCCGCCAGCTGTGCGGCGAGTGGAGGGGTGGGCCGAGTGAGGGCGCTGGCGAGCGGGAGCGTGGGCCGAAGCATTTTGTCGCGGGGGTCCTTCAAAGGTCTCCAGGGGCTCAGAGGGCCCTATCTGTTCTCCCGCCCTGAATGACAATTGGCTCCCCTAGTGGCCCGGGTGTGGCGGGGCAGCAGGGTGAGTCCGGCGCTGGGGCTCAGGAGTCCTCAATCCCTGGCGTTGCGGCACCATGCCCCTTGGGATGGGCCCCTAGGGGGCCTACCTAGGGGTAGGGTTATCCACCAGGAGTCTGGGAGGCCCGATCCGCCAGCTGTGCGGCGAGCGGAGTGGCGGACTGAGGTAAGGGCACAGGTGAGCGGGAGCGTGGGCCCAAAGCGTTTTGGTGCGGGGGGCCTTCAAAAGTCGCCGGTGGCTCGGAGGGCCCTGCCCGTTCTCCCTCCCTGAATGACTGGCGGTGCCCCTAGTGGCCCAGGGGGCGGTAGGGCGGGAGGGTGAGTCTGGCGCTGGGGCTCGGGAGTCCCCTATCCCCGGTATTGTGGCAATAGGAACCTGGGATGGGCCCCTCGGGGGCCCACCAAAGGTTAGGGTAACACCCAGGAGGCTTGCAGTCCCGATCCACAAGCTGTGCAGCGAGCGGAGGGGCGGACCGAGATAAGGGCACAGGGAGCGGGAGCATGGGCCCAAGCGTTTTGGCGCGGGGGGGCCTTCGAAGGTCGCCAGGGGCTCGGAGGGATCTGCCCGTACTCCCTCCCTGAATGACCGACGGTGCTCCTAGCGGCCCGGGTGGCGGCAGGGCAACACAGTGAGTCCAGCGCTGGGGTTCAGGGGTCCCCAATACCCGGGGTTGCGGCGCCAGGCCCCTTGGGACGGGCCCCTCGAGGGCCGACCTAGGGTTAGGCTTAGGCCCCAGGAGGTCGGCAGTCCCTATCAGCCGGGTGTGCAGCGAAGGGGTGGGCCGAGGTGAGGGCGCTAGCGAGTGGGAGCGTGTGTCCAAACGTTTTGGCGCGGGGGGCCTTCAAAGGTCGCCGGAGGCTCGGAGGGCCCTGCCCGTTCTCCCGCCCTGAATGACCGGCGGCACCCCTAGTGGCCCGGGTAGCAGCGGGGTGACACGGTGAGTCCGGCACTGGGGCTCGGGGGTCCCCAATGCCCTGTGTTGCGGAGCCAGGCCCCTTGGGATATGCCCCTCGGGGGCCGACCTATGGTTAGGGTTAGCCCCTAGGAGTCCAGCAGGCCCGATCCACCTGCTGTTTGGAGAGCGGAGGGGCGGGCCGAGGTGAGGGCGCTGGCGAGCGGCAGCATTGGTCCAAGCGTTTTGGCATGGGGTCCTTCGAAAGTCGCTGGGGGCTCGGAGGGCCCCGCCCGTACTCCCTCCCTGAATGACCGGCAGCGCCACTAGCGGCCTGCGTGGCGGCAGGGTGGCACGGTTAGTCCAGCGCTGGGGCTCGGGTGTCAGCAATCCCAGGCGTTGTGGCGCCAGGCCCCATCGGATGGGCCCCTCGAGGGCCGACCTAGGGTTAAGGTTAGCCCACAGGAGGCCTGCAGGCCTCATCAGCCGGTTGTGCGGTGAGCGGAGGGGCGGGCCAAGGTGATGGTGCTGGCGATGGGGAAGTTGGGCCCAAGCGTTTTAGCGAGGGAGGTATTCGAAGGTTGCCTGGGGCTCAGAGGGCCCTGCCCCTTCTCCCTCCTTGAATGACCGGTGGTGCCCCTACCATCCCAGTTGGCGGTGGGGCAGCAGGGAGAGTCTGGCGCTGGGGCTCGGGTGTCCCCAGTCCCCGGTGTTGCGGTGCAAGGCTCCTTGGGCGGGGCCCCTCGTGGGCCGACCAAGTGTTAGGGTTAGCCCCCAGGATGCCGACAGGCCTGATCTGCAGCCTGTGCGGCAAGTGGAGGAGTGGGCTAAGATGTGGGTGCTGGGGAGCAGGAGCGTGGGCCCAAGCATTTTCGCAAGTGCGGCCTTCAAATGTCGCCAGGGGCTTGAAGGTCCCTGCCTGTTCTCCCGCACTGAATGACTGGTGGCGCCCCTAGCGGCTCGGGTGGTGTGGGGTCGGCAGGGTGAGTCCAGCGCTGGAGCTCGGGGGTCCCCAAAATCCGGCGTTGCTGCGCCAGGCCCCTTGGGAAGGCCCGCTCGGGGGTCGACCTAGGGTTAGGGTTACCCCCAGGAGGCCAGTAGGCCCGATCTGCCAGCTGTGCGATGAGTGGAGGGGCGGGCTGAGATGAGAGCACTGGCCAGCGGGGAATGTGGGCCCAAGCATTTTGGCACGAGGCGCCTTCAAAGGTCGCCAGGGGCTTGGAGGGCCCTGCCCATTCTCCTGCTCTGAATGACCGACGGCGTCTCTTGTGGCCCGGTTGGCAGCGGGGCGGCAGGGAGAGTGTGGCACTGGGGCTCGGGGTTCCCCAATCCCCGGCTTTGCGGCGCCAGGGCCTTTGGGAGGGGCCCCTTGGGGACGGACCTAGGGTTAGGTTTAGCCCCCGGGAGGCCGGCAAGCCTGATCTGCCGGCTGTGTGGCCAGCGGAGGGGCGGGCCGAGATGAGGGTGCTGGCGAGCGGGAACATGGGCCCAAGCGTTTTGGCGCGAGTAGCCTTCGAAGGTCGCCAGGGGCTAAGGGGGCCTTGCCCGTTCTCCCTCCCTGAATGACCAGCAGCGCCTCTACCAGCCCGGTTGGTGGCGGGGAAGCAAGGTGAGTCCGGTGCTGGGGCTCAGGGGTCCACAATCCCCGGCATTGCAGCAGCAGGTGCCTTGGGAGGGGCCCCTCGTGGGCCAATCTAGGGTTAGGGTTAGCCCCCAGGAGGCCGTCAGGCCAGATCAGCCAGCTTTGCGGTGAGTGGAGGAGCGGGCCGAGGTGAGGGCGCTGACAAGCGGTAGCGTGGGCACAAGCGTTTTGATGCGGGGTGCCTTCGAAGGTCGCCCGTGGCTCGGAGGGCCCTGCCTGTTCTCACGCCCTGAATGACCGGTGGTGCAGCTAGGGGCCTGGGTGGCAGTGGGGCGGCACAGTGAGTCTGGCGCTGGGGCTCAGTTGTCCCCAATCCCTTGTGTTGCGGCTCCAGGCCCCTTGGGATGGGCCCCTAGGGGGCATACATGGGGTTAGGGTTAGCCCCCAGGAGGCTGGGAGGCCCAATCCGCTGGCTGTGCGGTGAGCGGAGGGGCAGGCCGAGGTAAGGGCGATGGCGAGTGGGAGCATGGTCCCAAGCGCTTTGGCGCGGGGGCCTTCGAATGTCGCTGGGGGCTTGGAGGGCCCTGCCGTTCTCCCGCCCTGAATGACCGGTGGTGCCCCTTGTGGCCCAGGTGGCGGTGGGGGGCATGGTGAGTCTGGCGCTGGGGCTCAGGAGTCCCCAATACTCGTCATTGCGGTGCCAGGCCCCTTGGGAGGGGCCCCTAGGGGGTAGGCCTAGGGTTCGGGTTAGCCCCCAGAAGGCCCGCAGGCCCGATCCGCCAGCTGTGTGGCGAGTGGAGGGGAGGGCCGAGGTAAGGGCGCTGGCGAGTGGGAGCGTGGGCCGAAGCGTTTTGTCGTGGGGAGCCTTCAAAGGTCGCCGGGGGCTCAGAGGGCCCTACCCGTTCTCCCGCACTGAATGACCGGCGGCTCCCCTAGTGGCCTGGGTGGTGGCGGAGCTGCAGGGTGAGTCCGGCGCTGGGGCTCGGGAGTCCTCAATCCCTGGTGGTGCGGCGCCATGCCCCTTGGGATGGGCCCCTAGGGGGCCTACCTAGGGTTAGGGTTATCCACCAGGAGGCTGGGAGGCCCGATCCATCAGCTGAGCGGCGAGCGGAGTGGCAGACTGAGGTAAGGGCACAGGTGAGCGGGAGCGTGGGCCCAAAGCGTTTTAGTGCGGGGGGCCTTCAAAAGTCGCCGGTGGCTCGGAGGGCCCTGCCCGTTCTCCCTCCCTGAATGACTGGCGGTGCCCCTAGTGGCCCAGGGAGCGGTAGGGCGGGAGGGTGAGTCCGGCGCTGGGGCTCGGGAGTCCCCTATCCCCGGTATTGTGGCAATAGGAACCTGGGATGGGCCCCTCGGGGGCCCACCAAAGGTTAGGGTAACACCCAGGAGGCTGGCAGTCCCGATCCACAAGCTGTGCAAGGAGCGGAGGGGCGGAACGAGGTGAGGGCACAGGCGAGTGGGAGCATGGGCCAAAGCATTTTGGCGCAGGGGGCCTTTGAAGGTCGCCAGGGGCTCGGAGGGATCTGCCCGTACTCCCTCCCTGAATGACCGACAGTGCTCCTAGCGGCCCGGGTGGCGGCGGGGCAACACAGTGAGTCCAGCGCTGGGGTTCAGGGGTCCCCAATACCCGGGGTTGCAGCGCCAGGCCCCTTGGGACGGGCCCCTCGAGGGCCGACCTAGGGTTAGGCTTAGGCCCCAGGAGGTCGGCAGTCCCTATCAGCCGGGTGTGCAGCGAAGGGGTGGGCCGAGGTAAGGGCGCTGGTGAGTGGGAGCGTGGGCCGAAGCGTTTTGTCGTGGGGAGCCTTCAAAGGTCTCCCGGGGCTCAGAGGGCCCTACCGGTTCTCCCGCACTGAATGACCGGCAGCTCCTCTAGCGGCCCGGGTGGTGGCTGAGCTGCAGGGTGAGTCCGGCGCTGGGGCTCAGTAGTCCCAAATCCCGGCGTTGCTGCGCCAGGCCCCTTGGGATGGGCCCCTAGGGGGCCTACCTAGGGTTAGGGTTAGCCCCCAGGAGGCTGGGAGGCCTGATCCGTGGGCTGTACGGCGAGAGGAGGGTCAGGCTGAGGTAAGGGCGATGGCGAATGGGAGCGTGTTCCCAAGCGCTTTGAGGCAGGGGGCCTTCGAAAGTCGCTGGGGGCTCGGAGGGCCCTGCCGTTCTCCCGCCCTGAATGACTGGTGGTGCCCCTTGTGGCCCGGGTGGCGGTGGGAGGCATGGTGAGTCCGGCGCTGGGGCTCAGAAGTCCCCAATCCTCCTCACTGCGGCGCCAGGCCCCTTGGGAGGGGCCACTAGGGAGTCGACCTAGGGTTCGGGTTAGCCCCCAGAAGGCCCACAGGCCCGATCAGCCATCTGTGTGGCGAGCTGAGGGGATGGCCGAGGTAAGGGCGCTGGCGAGCAGGAGCGTGGGCCCTAGCGTTTTGGTGCGGGGGGCCTTCGAAGGTCGCTGGAGGCTTGGAGGGCCCTGCCCCTTCTCCCTCCCTGAATGACCGGCGGTGCCCCTAGCGGTCCAGGTGGCGGTAGGGCAGGAGGGTGAGTTGGGCGCTGGGGCTCGGGATTCCCAAATTCCCGGTGTTGGGGCAATAGGAACCTGGGATGGGCCCCTCGGGGGCCCACCAAAGGTTAGGGTAACACCCAGGAGGCTGGCAGTCCCAATCCACTGGCTGTGCTGCGAGCGGAGGGGCGGACCGAGGTGAGGGCATAGGCGAGCGGGAGCATGGGCCCAAGCGTTTTGGCGCGGGGGGCCTTCGAATGTCACCAGGGGCTTGGAGGGATCTGCCTGTGCTCCCTCCATGAATGACCGACAGTGCTCCTAGCGGCCCAGGTGGCGGCAGGGCAACATGGTGAGTCCGGCACTGGGACTCGGGGGTCCCCAATCCCAGGCATTGCAGTGCCAAGCCCCTACGGAGGGGCCCCTCAGGGGCAAACCTAGGGTTATGGATAGCCTCCAGGAGGAGGGCAGGCCTCATCCACCGGCTCTGCACCGTGCGGGGGGTGGGCCGAGGTGAGGGCGCTGGCAAGCAGGAGCGTGGGAGCCAGAGTTTTTGCGCGGGAGGCCTTCGAAGGTTGCAGGGGGATAGGAGGGCCCTGCCCGTTCTCACTTCCTGAATGACTGGCAACGCCCCTAGCGCCCTGGGTGCTTGTGGGGTGGCAGAGTGAGTCCAGCACTGGGGCTCGGGGTTCCCAAATCCCCGGCATTGCGGTGCCAGGCTCCTTGGGAGGGGCCTCTCGGGGGCCGAACTAGGGTAAGTGTTAGCCCCCAGGAGTCCAGCAGGCCCGTTCCCCCAGCTCTGCAGCAGGCGGAGGGGCAGGCCGAGGTAAGGTGCTGGCGAGAGGGAGTGTGGGCCCAAGCGTTTTGGCGCGGGGGGCCTTTGAATGTCGCCGGGGCTTGGAGGGCCCTGCCCATTCTCTCGCCCTGAATGACTGGCGGTGCCCTTAGCAGCCCGGGTTGCTGTGGGGCGCCAGGGAGACTCAGGCGCTGGCCTCGGCGGTCCCCAATCCCCGGCGTTGTGGTGCCAGGCCCCTTGGGAGGGGCCCCTTGGGGGCTGACTAGGGTTAGGGTTTGTCCCCAGGAGGACGGCAAGCCCAGCGCTAAGTGGTTCTGGCAATGTAACAAAAATGCCATACACTTATCTGTAAGAAATAACAGTGTACAGGAACCCTCTTAGCCCTAACATCATCCTTTGTGAATATGGAAGCCAGCCCCAAGGTGGTCGTGGAAGTCTGACGAAAGGGCTAAGCACTTTTCTCTGAGTCTCCACACTATACAGGGAAAGACCAAAGTACATCATCTTTCACGAGTAGGAAGCATTAATGAAAAGGTTCTGGAATTTCGAGGACTCTGACCCATCCTTATTGGTAATAAACCACCCTGTACAGGAAAACACCTTCAACCCTCATCAGCCTCCTCAATCCTGATTCCGATTCAACTTTGGGTGTGTAGGACTAGGGAAATGTCCACATCTTATTGCTAAGAAAGAACGATGTCAGGGCAATGCCCTTCAAGTCACCTCAGCCTTCCTGAAGACGGAAGCAGGAATCAAGGTGGTTATCTTACCATGAGGTAAGGAAGATGAGCATATAAGTGAGAAACAACAGTGGGCAGTACCTCTCTTCCAACGAACAGTATCTTTGCTTAATGTTGAATCCCTATGGTAAGTGGTTGTGGCCATTTGTGAGGTGAAAATCTTAAGTGTTTTGTAAAACCTCTTGGTCATTCACAGATGAGACTAAGGTAGTTGGGGACTCCTAGGCAGTGATTTGTCCACTGTCAAAAATATAAAAAGGTAAGAGACAGATGAGGTCTCCTCAGGCATTGTCCTTTATCCTCATCCTCCGTGAGGATGGTCATCTCTGGACAGCTCAGTGACAGGGTCTCATTCACAGTGGGGGCATCTGTTCCTCACAGACATCAGGCAGGGAAATGGATTTGGTTCTCTGTGCCAGCCCAGCCACAGCTGAGTGTCACAGCACCCTCTCGTGGGCTCATAAGTGTTTCACTGTCACCAGGCAGGTCATTGTATTTGATAAACCACTGTGAGAGTTTGCAATTGCCTTCATCTGCAACCTCCTAGAAGCAAATGCAGGTCTCTGGTACCATGTGAAGTCATGTGAAGGCATTGTGAGAAAGTGTCCTTTTGCTTAAGAAAAACATGGAGGTGGGGCTCCTGGCTGGCTCAGCCAGTTAAGCATGTGCCTTTGGCTCAGGTTATGATCCCAGGGTTCTGGGATCGAGCCGAGGCTCCCTGCTCAGCAGGAAAGGAGGTAGGGAAATAGCTTAGAACCCACAGAGAATGTGAATAAAGGGGAGTGAAATGGAACTTGGTCTGTGTTTTGCTTTAGGGATTTAAGTTAGTTTTTTCTCAATTGTGATTGTTCTTGAAACAGAAAAGCTGTATTGGTTTTTTTTTACCTTTAATTTTTTTCTACTAATAATTTTTTATTATGATATGTTAGTCACTATACAGTATTTCCTTAGTTTTTGATGTAGTGTTCCGTGATTCATTATTTGCATATAACACCCAGTGCTCCATGCAATATGTACCTTCCTTAATACCCATCACTGGCCCATCCCAATCCCCCACCCCTCTCCCCTCTGAAGTCCTCAGTTTGTTTCCCAGAGTCCATAGTCTCTCGTGGTTCATTCCCCCTTCTGTTTAGGGTCCATTGTCTAAAGGGACAGACAGTGGAAGTTCACCAAATATAAGATCGAAATTTCATTGTTCATTATAGATGCCGCCAAGTAGTTCCCAGACATTTCATTCTACTGTAGTAATTCATTATACCTGTGAAGGTGCACGTGGAAGACAATTGATGCATGTATAGTGGTAATAAAACACGCCCCTCAGTAGTGGAATAAGAGAGGATGCATATGTGTAAAATTATTCGACTACAGCTTCCATGCTTTCCCTTTGGTTCCTTATTATCTATGAAATTGGACAATTTTTGTTCTCTAGGCTTAAAACTCATTGTCAAGTATTCAGAGTTTTTCAATGCTGATCTTCTCCTGTATAAGTTACCAAAAACCTAAAATATGTATGAACTTTAAAAAGCGCTATATTGAAAATGACAGCAGGGAAGTTCCATTTTGTAAATATTGTGTCAATGGATCTCTATTTTGACATCAGTGTTCATTAGAAATGATGACATTTCATGTGAGTATAAATATCAATGTGAAAAAGAAAAGGTAGGAAGAACCTTGAATGTTTAAGTAATTGGTGAAATGACAGGTGTGTGTGTGTGTGTGTGTGTGTGTGTGTGTGTGTGTAATTGATTTTCAGTGAATGGTTCAGCTTCTTGTAGGGCCTCCGAGAGAGCCCAGGTGAACCTTTCAATGAGTTGATATCTGTTTTCAGAACATGGGAATCTCTTAGTCCAATAGTCAATCAGGCAAGCTTTGAGGTCTTGAAGAGTTTCAGTCCTCAGCGATGGTGTTGCAGACCCTTGTGAGCAAACCCTTGGGTATGGTCAGAGCCCTCATTAGCTGGTACCAAGGTGTGACGATTTCAGACAGCATTTCCCAAAGAAGTACCTCTTGAGTCTCTGTCCTTGTCAGTTCCCTACACTTCCTTACACTAGTTATGTGATCAGTGTGTTTCAGGATAATCCCCACATGTGATTTTTGCTATTTCCTACTAGTCCTATCTGTTTCTCATCTTCTTCTTTTATGGTAGGGGTTGGGAAGCAACCTGTGTGGTGGAGGAAGGGGTGTGGTAGTTGTCTGCCTTCAGAGGACCGAATGATGCCTAGAAATTGTACTGTAGTTTGAGGTCAATTGTCCATCCTCTGAGTGTCAGGAATTCCATCACTTTACTTTGATGCTAGTCTGTTCTTCAAGCTGTCCTCAGAAATAAGGACGTCATCCATCTAGGGAATACTGGTTTGTGTGTATGTTTTCATTTTAGGAAAGGCTTTGCTGTTCCTGAAAATAATACTGTAGAGCACCCTTTCCTGTTCTTATTGGCCATCAGTCAATCTTTTGTGAAGTATTCATTTATAAATAGACTCTATGGTTGATGAGCAGGAATTCTTTATTGACAAGTCTTTGTCAGTGTGTGTGTTGCAAATCTTTACTTCCCAGCCTGTGGTTCACTTTTTCATTTTCTTATGGTCATAAGATAAGGAGAAATGTCACATTTTTATGAAGTCCCACTGAATTCTCTTAAATGGTTAGTGCACCCTATGTCCTACCCCAAGATTGACAGGTTCTACGTTTTCTTTCAGAAACTGTCCAATGGGAAGCTACAATCCATTTTCTCTGTCCATTTATTGCTTACAAATGTCACATTTTTATGAAGTCCCACTGAATTCTTTTAATGGTTAGTGCACCCTATGTCATACCCCAAGATTGAGAGGTTCTACGTTTTCTTCAGAAACTGTCCAATGGGAAGCTACAATCCAATTTCTCTGCCCATTTATTGCTTACAAATGTATTTTGACCATCTGTTTCCTAGGAAACCTCTTTTATTATTATTATTATTATTATTATTATTATTATTATTATTATTATTATTTTAAATTGCATTTTTAATTCTAATATGATATTTAAACACTGTTTTTGATTTTCTATGTACACAATCGTATTATCTGTGAATAGTCACAATTATCCCCTCAATTCTTATCCTTTTTGTTTCTCTTGCCTTAAAACACTGGTAGATTCTCCGATGTCACAATAAATAGAGCATCATTGTTTGAAGATTTTAATATACCTTTCTCAATATCTGACAGAAAAAGCAGACAAAACATTGGTAACAAATGTGATCTAATTGACATATAGGGAATATTCCATAATAAGTGCAGAATACATTATTTTCAAGTGGTCATAGACTCTTTACCCAAATAGATGATAGGTGGGGCCAAGAATCAAGTCTACAAATGTTAAACCCTGAAATTAACTAGATTCTATTCTTAGACCACAGGCGAATTGAGCCACAGTCATAGCGAAAAGAAAATCAAGAAGTCCTTCAATGTTTAAAATTAAATGGAACTTTGCTACATATCCTAAAGGTCAGAGAGGGAATCTCAATGGAAATTCTGAACCTTTTCTACATGAGGGCTCACACACAATGGCACTTTCTTTGTGAAGAGCATTATAATAACCTAGACAGGAGTTGAGCCTTAAGTCAGAGTTCTGCCTACCCCAGCCACACCTGGCAGGCTTGGCCTGTGGTCCCCCTCAGCTGTCCTTTCTGGTGGTCCTGAGCTAAGGGGGTCAACATGGCCATATGGAAATGGGAAGCTGCCCACTCATAATGATGACGGTGCCCACTACCCAGCTGCCCTCTCTGGTGGCTTTGAGCTAAGGGGGTCAACATGGCCGTATGGAAATTAGAAGCTCCCCACTCTTAGTGATGACGTTGCTATTGTATATTCCTGACCAGTCCAACAACATGATTTCTGAGTGAAATATGACACAAGAGTGACTTCATGGCATTCCTTCAGGTTTGAAAATCATCTGGTGAGTCATCTATTCGAAATATGGATTCAACATGTGTACTTTATTCTGGAAAAGAAATAGACCCAATAGCAATTATGGCTTCCTGAGATCTTGTTCTTGAGAGATATCATACTGGCTCTTTGTAGCATTCTGCCTCTTAAACTTCTCAACTAGGGTGTAGATATTTTTAGGCACATTTTCAGATGGTTAGAAAGGGACTCGGATGATATGAGTCACAGAGGATTTTAGTGTCAGAAACCTAAGTGGGATCCCCAAACTGACTCCAAATCGCTTGTTGTTCCATACAGGGTACTATTTCCCTCTTATCTCTGGTCTTCTCAATCTGGAAACCTATCAAGTATCAGGATTTTCTTGTCATGTGGACAACTGGAACGAATTCAGCGGGCCTTTTCACATCTGCCCATGGTAATCATTAAGATCATTATCTCAGTGGAGGACCTCTGGGTAAGATACTCAAAGGTCCTTAGGAATAGAGACAGTATAATATTTTTCTGGTATTAAAGTTACTGAAACCAAGTATCTTTTTTAGTCCATTCAGGCTCTGGTATGTTCAGAGGGTGCTGTAAAACAGGTCTGAAATAGTATTTAAAAACACTCAGCTCAGCCTCTTCTACAAAGTGAGCCAATGCTTATAAATATGGCTAAAATATTCCCTTACCTACGATTACTTCCCAGCCATCATAGTGTTTATATGGTATGACTGTCACTTACATTAGTCAACATTTGCAGAGAAAGAACTTAGTGCCTCCAGGGGGCACTTCATGTTGAAATTAGTTTGTGACAAGGAGCTATTGTGTTTTATTCTGCAGTCCAAGGGAATGGTGCCAGACATCTCTAAGGTGTCTAGCAGTTCTACAATTCTGATTTTAAGTGGTCTGTGTGCTTCAGAGATTTGGGCAGGAGAAGGGCAGGAGTCCAGAGACTGTGAACACTTCTGTTACCTGTGCTGACCATGGAGCAGGTAGCCTTCTGTGGGATTCATTTTGAATTCTTGGTACTCTTGTGAAAGGTGCTTTTGTCTCAAATTCCTCCATTTAGGAGTAATTATAATGATGAAAGTAATTTTTATCTTATATCATCTGTGGACCCTGATCCTGGGCTCCCAGGGAAGCTATCCTTTAACATTTTACCCGGCTCAAATTGATTGGGCAAAACCTCAAAGCATGGGCCCTATTTCTGCCCCAAGCACATGTTGTACATCTGCTTCGAGAAGAAAACAATAACCAAATATGCCAATATAAAGATAAGAAAAAATAAAGAACCTCTTTGGCTCCCATAAGATTAAAGTCATACTGACATGTACATACTGAAAACATAAGAAAGAGTCTGTCACTTTCTAGAATCTAAGAATATCCTCATTGTGGTGTGTAACTCTGTACTTAAAAGAAAACAGAAAAAAATATATAAGCCTGCCCCAAATGTTCCTTCCCCGGAGCACTCCCTTCTTGGTGAAGATTGTGTCTCCCAGGAAGCTGTTCTGACTTGGGTTTGAATAAAGGTCTCTTCCTTTCTCTCTAAAATGTTTTTGAAAGTTCATTCACGCAATGTCGATAATAACAGTGTTTTCTATTTAAGTGAGAAATAAATGTTCCACTCTAGTCGCATTGGGAATAGACGAATTGAGGGTTTCTTTAGAAGAGTAAGTCTGCCTTCCAGAAAAGTCAAGGTCATTGGTCTATTGAGAATGAAGATAATTACTGCTAAACAACAAGTATGTGTTGCCCCTACGCCCAGAAACCGAAGCAGGTGTGCAGGCTTTAGGTCAGAGGTGACTTCTTGTCCCCAGCTGACAACACTTCTCTGGTCTGGCTCCAAGACCCCCGAGGTTTTGAACGTCAGCATCGGAGTCAGCGAGGCAGCTTGTCACAGGACGCCAGTGTTCAGAGAAAGCACAGGTATGTTTGGCAAAATGTCCTATCTATGTCAGGGCTGGAGGTAAAACCTCTCATTATCCCAAAACCTCCTGGGCTTTTCTCTTTTCTCTAGTTGAGCCACAAAGTAAAATTGAAGTAGCTGTCAGCATTCTGGGTTTGGTACAAGAATTACTTAGTTTCCCTGCAGGTAGGACTTTGCAGGGGATCACAATTTCTCTGTCCATTTATTGCTTACAAATGTATTTTGACCATCTGTTTCCTAGGAACCATATTTTATTAGAAAGGGGAGGTGAGATTCACTCTGTGCCTGTTTGTAACATCTAATTTGTTCCTTCATCTAACAGTGTTTATTCAATTGGGCCTAAGATATGGTTGAGTGGCAAGCATATAGAGTTAGGTGGCTTTTTTTCATCTGATACAGACTTGGATGATGTCATTTGACAAAGGTGATGTTTCATCATTGATTAGTTTATTCATCAGAAGAGTTAAAATTAGGGTGGAGGGAAAATTCAAATTTATCCAAAGCAGCCTGTTCCTGTTTAAAAGTTGAGCTTGACTTTCTAGTTTTACTAAATGTATTATCTCGATATTTTGAGGTGCCATATTCTCTCTGTAGTTTCTTTGGTGGTGGAGTCAGAAGGAGAGTCTGGGAATTCTTTTGGATAGTGGCATGCTGGTGGCTTCAAGGGGCTTGGCGTCAGGAGCCTTGGGGTGAAGTCTGCAACTGCTTGCCTGACCCTGGGTGCATCTCACAGAGGTTTTGTTTCATCTTATGAAATTGCCAGCAGATAATGTTCTGCTTAAAGGGGAACCCTCCCATCCTGTTGGTGGCAATGCAAAGTGGTGCAGCCAGTCTAGGAAACAGTGTGGGGGTTCCTCAAAAAGTTAAACATTGAACAACCCCATGATCCAGCAATTGCTCTCCTAGGTATTTACCCAAAGGATACAAAAATGCAGATTCAAAGGGGGTACATGCACCATGATGTTTATAGCAGCAATGTCCACAGTAGACAAACTATGGAGAGAATCCCAAAGTCTATGCACTGATGAATGGATAAAGCAGAAGTGGGATACATATATATAATGGAATATGACCCAGCTTCAAAAAGAATGAAATCTTACCATTTGCAAGGATGCGGATGGACCTAGAGTGTATTAAGCTAAGCAAAATATTTGAGGAAAGAGAAATATCCTATGCTCTCACGCTTGTGGAATTTCAGAAAGAAAACAGATGAACAGAGTGGAGGGGTGATGAGAGAGGCAAACAAGGAAAT
The DNA here is from genome assembly GCF_024610735.1 of Ursus americanus. NCBI lineage: Eukaryota > Metazoa > Chordata > Mammalia > Carnivora > Ursidae > Ursus > Ursus americanus. The sequence continues at coordinate 1,113,497 of NW_028273645.1, read as the reverse complement.
AGACTCAAACTTGGAGAACAAACTGAGTGTTGCTGCAGGACAGGGGCATGGGGGGAAGAGTTAAATGGGTGAGGGGTATTAAGGAGGGCACTTGTGATGAGCACCGGGTACTGTATGCAGGTGAGGAATCACTAAATCCTACACCTGAAGCGAATATTCCATGGCATGTGAACTAACTGGAATTTAAGTAAAAGAAGAAAGGAAAAAGTGTTCTGCTTCATGAAGAGTGAGGTAAAATTGTAGTGATTTGGGCTGTACTATTCTATAGATGAGAGATGTGAAACACCCTGTTGTAGGATACACTAGTTTCTTATCACATAAGGAGTCCTCAGAAAGCTGCAATGAAAGATTCAGGTCTCAGAGCATGTTCATGTTCCACTGATATGTTACAGTTTGCACAGGTAGGAAAGAAGGTGGAGAGAGAGGCAACAGAATGGGAAAGCAGGTGCAAAACTTTGAATACTTAGCATTATAGCTTTCTCATGAAAGCCTTGCGATTTTGGAAGCAGAGGTGGAATCCGGGAGCTTTGCAGGAGACAGGGGAGTTCCAGGACTGGGTAAAGCTGACAGGGGTCCCAGAGGAGAGCTGAATGCATTCTGCAGCAGGGTGTGGGCAGGGGTGGCTGTGGGTCTCCTGGGTGAGAGTTGTGACAGGTGAGGGCTGTGTGCAATTCCTGGCTGAGGGCAAGGGAGGCACAGGCGGCGAGCTGGCAGAGAACCTTCTTCTGGGCCACCAGCCTCACCCAACACACAGCCTCATCTTCTGTTCCTGTCACTCCAATTCAGACTTCTCCGAAGGTGAGTGAGAACACATCAAGAGCATTCTTAACAGAAGGGAAAGCATGTGCAAAGGCTCTGGGGCAGGAGAATTTCAGGTATGTCCAGGAGCAGAAAGAAGGCCCTGTGGCCACAGGAGACAGCTTAGGACATGACCTCAGAGAGGTGACAGAAAAAACCATTCCAGGGCTATAACCCCATGAGAAGCTGTTTCACTGGGCCATCCTGGCTACAGTGTTGAGAACAGATGACAGAGGGTTGAAGATGGCAAGGCAGGTCAATGACGAAGCTTTTCCAGGAACTCAGGCACTGTGGACCAGACAGGTGGCCTTGGATGGAGTGGTTAGACCTCTTCTGGGTCCATTTTGAAGATGGAGCTCACAGGATTTGCTGATAGGTTAGCTATTAGGAGCAGGAGAACGGAGGAGTTAGGGTAACTCCAAGCTGTTGTGGGTTGTCCTGATCGAGGGGAAGGAGAGGGTTTCTGGGGGTAGGAGGTAGTCCGTGTTCTGCATGCTGAGGAATGTGCCTTTCCTGGTGGATCTGCTGAGGTTTGTGTCTGGGAGAACCTTTCACATCTCCTCCCTCAGCAATGCTCAAGTACAAGTATCCCCCACTTTTTAAACGTTCACAGTAAGACATTGGGCTTTCTTGAAAGAACTACGTTATTACCCAGCTTCAGTAAGAGGAAGAGACCTGAAGAGGATTTCCCTCTTATGAAAAAAGGTGAACAGTGAGAATCGCGGTCAGCATCTGTTTTGGGGAGAAGCATGACAGAGGCGGCGTGCACCCCAACCAGCTCCTTCCGCTGGGAACCGCTGTCTGCATCCAGCCACCAGCACTTTGAATTGTGTCTGTGAGCCTCTGCTGTGCTTTATCTTCCTTTATGCTGGGCCTCCGTCAGAAACTTGTTTCCTGAGGCCTAAGAAAAGCCAAAGAGAAGGAATTTTGGAGTCTGAGGACACTATCTAATTGTTCCGTGTAAATTAATGGCCATTCCTTCTTGACACCATTTCTGCTGTGCAAGGTTTCTCAGAAGCCCTGTACTTTCAAAGAGCAGGGAAACCTATACCCCATGCTGCGGGGTTAGTTTTAGTCTCCATGCTGGACAGAACATTTCATGACTGTCGGATTTTCTCACTCAAACATTGAGACTTTGACCACCTTCACCCGTTTCTAGCACCCCATCTCCGAATCTGGCACCTACCAATCTGCTCTCAGTATCTATGCGTTCAGTATTTGTTTATTCCACATTGAATGTACATGAGAGCATCTGGTATTGGTCTTTCTGTGTCTGAGTTACTTGGCATAAGGCCCCCAAGGTCTGTGTTTCCATGTCTGGTTCTTGTGAATAATGTTGCAGTGAATGTGGGAGTGCATCTGTCTTTTTGAGGCAGTATTTTTGTGTTCTCCAAATCAATACTCAGTAGAGCCATTACTTGTCCATGTGGTAGTTGCATTTATTTTTTCAGGAACCTCCATACCATTTGTCACAGTGGCTGCATCAATTTCCATTCCCACCAACAGTGCACAGTGTCTCCTCATCTGCACACCCTTGACCCCACCTGGTGTCTGTCTCTGGGACAATTGCTGTTCCAACAGTTGTGAGGGGATAGCCGATTGTGGGTTTGATGATGTTTCCCTGACCATATTAAGTGATGTCGAACAACTTTCTCTGTCTGTTGGCACGTGTGCCATCTTTGGAAAGTATCTATTCACATATTCCCCCCATTTTTTATACAGTTTTTTTTGTTTTGATTTGTATGAGTGTTGTGTGTATTTTGGATATTAGCCTCTTCTCACACATATGATTCGCAGATATTTTTTTCTTATTGGGTCAGTGGCCTTTTTAGTTTTTGCTTGTTTCTTTTGCCGTGTGGAAGATTTCAGTTTGAAGTTGTTCCACTTGTTTATTTTTGCTTTTGTTGCCTTTGCATTTGGTGTCCGATCTGAAGACTCTTTGCCAAAACTAATGTCGAGAGACTTAGTACCTGTGTCTTCTTGGAGGTTTATGGATTCAGGTCTTATGTTCAAATCGTTCATCCATTAAAAATTTTGTGTGTGGTGTAAGAAAGTGACCCAGTTATATTCTTCTGCATTTAGTGTCCAGTTTGCCTGTTACCGCTCACTGAAGAGACAGTCCTTCCCTCATGGTGTATCTTCTGCTGCTGTGTCGTAAGTTAGGATCATCTACGTGTGGGTAAGTTTGTGAGCTTTCTGTTCTGTTCCACTGACCTGGTGTCTGTGTTTATGCCAGTTCCATCCTGTTTTGAAGACAACAGCTTTGTAATCTAGCTTGAAATCCAGGAGTGTGTTGACTGCACCTTTCTTTCTCCAGGTTACTTTGGGTATTTGGGGTCTTTTGTGATTCCATACAAGTTTGAGGACTGTTATCTATTTCCTCGAATAATGCCGCTAGAATTCAGATAGGGATTTCATCACATCTGTCGATTGCTTTGGGTACGATGTACATGTTCACATAATTAACTCTTCCAGTTAAGGAGCATGGCGTAAGTTTCCATTTGTTTGTGTTGCCTTCCAAATCTTTGACCCATACATCCTGCGCCCCTTGACACACGTGTTTTTCATTTCCTTTCTGCCATGTGTTGAGTGTACTGTCTTTCTCATTTTTGGTTACTTTTATTCCTAGATTTTTTTTGATGCAATTGTAAATGGCATTGCTTTTTTAATTTCTCTTTACGAAAGTGTGTCATCAGTATACAGAAATGCAAGAAGTTGGGTCATCTGGGTGGCCCCATAGGTGAAGCGTCTGCCTTCAGCTCAGTTCATGAACCCAGAGATCTGGGATCGAGCCCCCTGTTGGGCTCCCTGCTTATCGAGGGTCTGCTTCTCCCTCTTTCTGTCACTCCCCCTGCTCGTACTTTTTCTCTTCCTATCAAATAAATAAATAAAATCTGAAAAAAAAGACAACAGGTCTCTGTATATTGACTTTATATCCTGCAGCTTTCTTGAATTTGTTTATTCTAACAGATTTTTTTTGTGTGTGTGGAATCTTTCGGGATTTCATGTCCTTTGCAAATATTGATAGTATTCCTGTAAGGATTTCATATCTTTCTCTTTTTTTAAAATGATGTTAGTCACCCTACAGTACTTCATTTGTTTTTGATGTAGTGTTCCATGATTCATTGTTTGCATATAACACCTAGTGCTCATTATGACATGTGCCCTCCTTTTTTTTTTTAAAGAATTTACTTATTTATTTGACAGATATAGAGACAGCCAGCGAGAGAGGGAACACAAGCAGGGGGAGTGGGAGAGGAAGAAGCAGGCTCATGACGGAGGAGCCTGTTGTGGGGCTCGATCCCATAACGCCGGGATCACGCCCTGAGCCGAAGGCAGACGCTTAACCGCTGTGCCACCCAGGCGCCCCAACACGTGCCCTCCTTAATACCCATCACCAGGATAACCCATTCCCCTTCCTCTCCCTTTCTGCAACCTTCAGTTTGTTTCCCAGTGTTAGTAGTCTCTCATGGTTCATCTCCCCCTCTCATTCCCCCCCTTCACTTTTCCCTTCCTTCTCCTAATGTCCTCCATGCTATTCCTTCCATTCCACATAGGAGTGAAACTATATGATAATTGTCTTTCTCTGCTTGACTTAATTTCACTTAGCATAATCCCCTCCTGATCCATCCACGTTGGTGCAAATGGTGGGTATTCATCCTTTCTGATGACTGAGTAATAGTCCATTGTATAGGTGAACCACATCTTCTTTGTCCATTCATCTGCTGAAGGACATCTTGGCTCCTTCCACAGTTTGGATATTATGGACACTGCTGCTATGAACATTGGGATACAGGTGCCCCTTCTTTTCATTACTCTGTGTCTATGGGGTAAATACCCAGTAGTGCAATTGGTGGGTCGTAGGATAGCTCTGTGTTTAACGTATTGAGGAACCTCCATATTGGCTTCAAAAGTGGCTGTACCAGCTTGAATTCTCACGAGTAGTGTAAGAGGGCTCCCCTTTCTTCACATCCTCTCTGACTTTTTTTTTATTTCTGTCTTATTAATTTTTTTTCAAGATTTTATTGATTTATTCTACAGAGATAGAGACAGCCAGCGAGAGAGGGAACACAAGCAGGGGGAGTGGGAGAGGAAGAAGCAGGCTCATGACGGAGGAGCCTGATGTGGGGCTCGATCCCATAAGGCCAGGATCACGCCCTGAGCCGAAGGCAGACGCTTAACCAATGTGACACCCAGGTGCCCCCTGCCTTGTTAATTTTAACCATTCTAACTGGTGTAAGGTGGTATCTCATTGTAGTTTTGATTTGTATTTGCCTGATGGCAAGTGATGTGGAGCATTTTTTCATGTGTCGGCCATTTGTATGTCTTCTCTGGAGAAGTATCTCTTTGTGTCTTCTGCCCATTTTTTGGGTGTCGAGTTTGAGGAGTTCTTTATAGATCTTGGATACCAGCCCTTTATCTGTAAAATCATTTGCAGATATCTTCTTCAATTCCATAGGTTGCCTTTTTGTTTTGTTTTTTTTTTTAAGATTTTATTTATTTATTCGACAGAGATAGAGACAGCCAGCGAGAGAGGGAACACAAGCAGGGGGAGTGGGAGAGGAAGAAGCAGGCTCATAGCAGAGGAGCCCGATGCGGGGCTCGATCCCATAACGCCGGGATCACGTCCTGAGCTGAAGGCAGACGCCCAACCGCTGTGCCACCCAGGCGTCCCGCCTTTTTGTTTTTTGATCATTTGCTTTGCCAAGCAGAAGCTTTTTATCCTGATGAAGTGCCCATAGTTCATTTTTGCTTTTATTTCTTTGCCTTTAGAGACGTGGCTTGCAAGAAGTTGTTGTGTTCAAAGTTGAAGAGTTCTTTTGATTTTGATATGAGACAGGAATCCATTATCTTATTTTCCTGATTGTATTCGAGTCCTCTGTCTTTCTTGGTGAGTCTAGCTAAGTTTCTCAGTTTTGTTTATCGTTCCAAAAAAGGCCGCTCTCATTTTCATTGTTTTTTTTTTTTTGTCTTTTTAGTCTCCGTTGGATTTATTTATGCATTCCTTTTTGTTATTTCCTTATTTCTACTAATTTGGGGCTTTGTTTGTTGTTTTATTTTCTACTTCTTTACCACATAAATCAGGTTGTTTATTGGAGAGCATTCTCATGGATTGATGAAGACTTGAATTTCTATGAATGTCCCCCATAAAGTTACTTTTGCTGCATCCCATAAGTTTTTGTAGGTTGTCTTTTTATCAGTGTCAAGGTACTTCTAAAAAATTTTTGATTTCTTCTTTGACTGTTGGTTGTTCAGTAGCTTGTTGTTAAATCTCCACATATTTTTTTAAGATTATTTAGGTATCTGACAGAGAGTGAGACAGCAAGAGAGGGAACGCAAGCTGGGTGGTGGGAGAGGGAGAAGCAGGCTTCCGAATGAGCAACGAGCCTGATTTGGAGCTAGATCCCAGAATCCTGGGATCAAGACCCGAGCTGAAAGGAGATCCTTAATGACTGAGCCACCCAGGCCCCAAAAATCTCCACCTATTTTTGACTGTCCCATTTTTTTCTTGAGACTGATTTCTAGTTTCATATCATTGTGGATGGACAAGAATTGAAGCAGAAGGTGAAGAGAACATTCAGATGAAAGGTTTGTTTCCTGGAGGGTTTTCTGAGGGCAGACCATGAGTTCAGTGGGGACGGAGGAAGGTTTTGTGAGACGGGGGTTGGGGTTAACCCTTGTTAGAATTACTGACTACTACCATGCAGGCTGTGTGCTACCGTTCACACCGTAGTCCTGATGGACGTGTACTTCATTAGAAATATTTTCTAGGAGGTGTAGGCATAGCCTTCACTTAAAGAAAGATGGCATGTGGGTTCATGGCATGACCCCAGGTCACCAACCAGGATGTATGGTATTGTGGGTGATCAGAAACAGGCTTTCTGTGGGAAGTGACAGAAATAAGGTATGGTGAGCTCCATGACCATAGGTGAGGTCCCGAGTGACGCACTGGGTGTTGGGTTCTGTGGATCTGTCTCATCATGTTCTGTGGAATTCAGGGACACCCTCCTGTCTGTGGATTTGTGTGGAGACAGGTAGACATCAGTGTCTGGCCAGGCACGAGGGTTGCACTGCCCCACCACCAGAGGTGCAGCGTGCGGGGGAGCCACTGCTTGGTTTCCACGAAAGCTGACCAGGGTCTGTGACCGTGATTCCTAGCAGCCGCAAGGGGAGAGGAGGCTGGGGGTGGTGCACACTTCCTAGACTTGTGGTCAGGACTAGTCTGGATCCCACTGAAGTCAGCCACACAGGGCACAGAAGGTACCCAGTCAGTGTAGCTGTGGGCACTGCTCCCTTGGTACTTTCGGGCCAGCTCCATGCTGCCACCTCCTGCTTTTCTTCATCATCTTCAAGGTCATGTGCCTCTGCTCTTGCCCCATGGCCTCCGGGGTATTGTCCGTCCTCCATCTGGCCCTCGTCCCTGGTGCCCTGTGCAGTCCGATGCCAGGGTAATCTTCTCGAGACAAACATTTGGCCCTGATGGAACACTTCCATGGATCTCGTGTGATGCGAGGATGATGCCCTGCCCTGGAAGGGGGCTGCAGGTCCCCAATCAGGACAGCCATGTCTCCCTTTTCAGCATGGCCTGCCCTCCCCTCAGTCTTCTTCAGGGAAGCTCTCCCCACTTCCTGAGCTGACAGCTCTGAACTTAAAAATGAATGTTATTTTACATATCTCTATGCCTTAGTTCATCCATGGCATGTCTTTCAACCCCGTTAGTGGGGTTTTTTTAGCAGTTCTGAAGGGCTGTCTGCTCAAGGAGGGGACGACCTGGGTGGGGCAGCTTTCCCTCTCTTCTCCCTCAGCATGTCTCTGAGCCCTGAGGCCAGCTGTCCCACTGAAGATTGAGGGACTAGAGCCAGCCCATCCTGAGCACAGGCTGTCAGCTCATAGACTGATGCGTGTCGGAGTGGTGGGCAGCTGGCATGGGTCAGGGGCAGGCAGTGTCTCCTCATTCCTTCCCTCCCTTCCTCCCAGAGGTAGCTCAGAGCAGCCTTCAACCCCTGCATCTCCAGATCCCTTGACCTGTGCCTCCTGTGTTCAGCTGGTGACCTTGGAGTTTCGCATGGATTCTACCTCCCGTACCCTCTCCCATAGCAGTTCCTGGATCAGGGGAGCGTCGGACCCTTGTCTGTTTTTGGTCTTCTTCCTGTCCCGCACCAAGCCCACCCACCTTTGCATCTTCCATGTATGTGCTTGGAAGCAAGCCCATCCACAGGCAACCTATTAGCCAAATGGATCCAGGCAATGAACATTGAAGTAGAGATCCAGGATCCATAATAAACCTGCTCTGAAACCTGTCCCAAAGTCTGTGACTCTCTCACACTGAAACAGAAACAATAATAGCTTTCTGGACTGTGAAGTAATATGTCTTTCTACTTCCAATCTTGAATGCAAAGGTGCTGAGCCTGGACTGAAAAGGACCATGGCTCGCGTGGGCTGGGATCCACGGTAAGAACTCAGTGAAATCTGAATTTGAGGCATGGAGTGAATAATTATTGTAGAGTGAATCTTCCCAAGTAGGGCTTATGCACATTGTACAGGAAAAGCTTTTTCAAAGAGCTTCCTGAAAGAAAAATCTTTTTTTAAAATTTATTTTAATTCCACTAGAGCTAACATACAATGTGACATGAGTTTCAGGTATACAATAGAGTGATTCAGTAATTCTACATATTACTCAGTGGTCATCAAGAAAAGTGTCCTCTTAATCCCCTTCATCTATTTTACTCATCCCTCTATCCACCTCCTCTCTGGTAACCTTCCGTTTGTTCTCTATTGTTAAGAGTTTGTATTTCGGTGTGTCTCCTTTTTCTCTTTTATTTATTTATTTTTGTTTGTTTCTTAAATTCCCCATTAGAGTGACATCGTATGGGATTTGTCTTTCTCTGACTGACTGATTTTAGTTAGGATAATACTCTCTAGCTCCATCCATATGGCTGCAAATGGCAAGGTTTCATTCTTTTTCAAGCCGAGTAATACTCCATTGTGTGTGTGTGTGTGTGTGTGTGTGTGTGTGTGTGTGTGTGAATACACACATCTATCATCTCATTTGTCAATTTTTCTACAGACACTTGGGTTGCTTCCATATTGTGATATTGTAAATAATGGTGCAAGAAACGTAGGGGTGCACGTATCCTTTTACGTTACTGTTTTCCTATTCTTTGGGTAAATATGAGTAGTGTGAATGTTGGATCGTAGGGTAGTTCTATATTTAATTTTTTGAGGAACCTTCATACTGTTTTCCACGGTGGCCACCACAGTTTGCATTCCCACCCACAGTTTGCGAGGATTCCCCTTTATCCACATCCTCCCAACAGCTGCTCTTTGTTGTGCTTTTGATGTTAGCCATTCTGCCAGGTTTGAGGTATTACCTCATTGTCCTTTGGATTTACATTTTCCTGATGATGGGTGATGTTGAACATCTTTTCACGGGACTGTTGGCCATTTGTATTTCTTCTTTGGAGAAATGTCTGTCCATGTCTTCTGCCTATTTTTTAACTGGATTATTTGTTTTTTGGGGGTTGAGTAGTATCAGTTGTATATGTTTTGGACACTATCCCTTTATTGCATATGATCTTTGCAAATATCTTCTCCCTTTGAGTAGGTTGTCTTATTATTTTTACGTTTTCATTGTTCTTCTGCCGTGTGGAAACTTTTTATTTTGCTGTATTCCCAATAGTTTATTTTTGCTTTCATTTCCTTTGCCTCAGGACACAGTCTAGAAAAACGTTGGTATGGTCCATGTCAAGAAGTTACTGTCTTCCCTCCTGTAGGATTTTTATGGATTCAGGTCTCATATTGAGGTCTTGAAACTGTTTTGTGTTTGTCTGTATTGTGTAAGAAAGCAGTCTAATTTCATTCTTTTGTGCGTAGCTGTCTAGTTTTCCCAACACCATTTGTTGTATAGACTGTCCTTTTCCCTTTTGATATCGTTGCTTGCTTTGTGGAAGATTCATGGACCACATAATTGTGGGTTTCTGTCTGAACTTGTATCCTGTTCCTTTGGTCGCTGTGTCTATTTTTGTGCCGTACTGTCTTGTTAGGATGACTGCAGCTTTGTAGTATAACCTGAAATCTGAAATTGTCAGTCCTCCAGCTTTGTTTTTCTTTTCCACATTGCACTGGCTGTTCGGAATCTTTAGTGGTTCCATACAAATGTTTAGGATTGTTTATTCGAGGTCTTTTGTTCTTTAATTTAAATTCAATTAGCCAACTTACAGTACATCATTCTTTTCAGATGTAGTCTTCAATAAATTTTCAGTCGTGTGTATCACCCAGTGCTCATTGTATCGTGTGACCTCCTTAATGCTACTCACCCAGTTACCCCCCCCCAACTTCTCCTCCAACAATCATCAGTTTCTTGCGATAGTTAAGAGTTCATCATGGGTTTTCTCCCTCTCTGATGACTTCCCATTCTATTTTCCCTTCCTTCCCCTATGGTCTTCTTCCTTGTTTCTGATATTCCACATAGGAGTGAAAGCATATGATCATTGTCTTTCTTTCATTGACTTATTCCACTCAGCATAATACCCTCCAGCTCCACCCAGGTCGGTGTGATGGTAAGTATTCATCCTATCTGATGGCTGAGTAATATTCCATTATATATATGATCCACATCTTCTTTATCCATTCATCTATCCATGGTCATCTGCACTCCTTCCGCAGCTTGTCTATTATGGATATTGCTGCTATGAACACTGGTGTGCATGTGTCCCGTCTTCACTACCTCTGTCTCTGGGGGTAAATACCCAGTAGTGCAATTGCTGGGACATAGGGTAGCTTTATTTATAACTTCTTGAGGAAATTCTGTACCATTTTCAAGAGTGGCTGTAGCGGACTGCATTCGTACAGGGGTGTAAGAGGGTTCCCGTTTCTCCATATCCTCTCCAACATATATAGTTTCATGTCTTCTTATTTTTAGATATTCGGCCTCGTGTGATATGGCATCTATAGGGGTTTACATTTGTATTTCCCTGAAGCCAAGTGATATGAAGCAATTATGCATGTATCTTTTGATCACCAGTACGTCGTTATCAGTGAAATGACTTCCCATTTTAATCTATGTCAAGACCTAAAGCTGGGGAAGGCACTGAAGCTGGATGATGCCATCGGTTGGAAGTGTGGAGAATTTCAAAAGATCTCCGTGGAGAGCAAGGTTAAAGGTCAGTGTGAAGCTACTAATTGGATCCGGGGAGATCTCTGAAAGTGGGGGTTGCCTGGGATGGGCTGAGGGGGGCCTTCCGATTTTCCTATGAATCCTTGCTGCAGCCCCAAATGGACAGTTTCCTGCTGTGGGGCAGGCTGAGTCCTCTAGTCGTGCAGAGGTGAGCCCAATGCCTGGTGCCTTGGAGGCAGGCAAACGGGGAGGGACCCTCAGCAGAAGACCCAGGGTTAGGTTAGGCTTCAAGAGACAGCAGGTCCGAACTGCCCAGTGCTCAGAGAACTCCCAGGCCGAGTGAGATGAGGGCACAAGGGCGGGTGAGTGTGAGCCTTGGGGTTTCATCTGGAAGGGCCCACAAAAGTCGGGGTTCACCAGAAGGGGCTCTCAGGGGGTGCCCCAATTCTCTTGCCCTGAATGCTCTGTTGTGCCCCCAAACGGTACAGTTTCCTGTGGGCTGCAGGCTGAGTCCTACAGTGGGGCTTGGGTGTCCCCAATCCCCCGGAGTGGGGTGCAGGGCCCTGGGGAGGGGCCCCTCTGTGGCCAACCTAGGGTAAGCGTTAGGGTCCAGGAGCCCGGCAGGGACTATCTGCAAGCTGTGCGGCGAGCTCTGTGGAGGGCTGAGAGGAGGCCATGGGGGAGGGTGAGAATGGGCCTCAGGGTTGGGGCATGGGAGGCTGCCAAAGGATGGGGATGGGCTCCGGGGGCCTCCCCAAGTTCTCGTGCCCTGTAGGCTCCGTAGAGCCCCAAGGGGCACGGTTTCCTGTCAGGTGACAAGCTGAGTCCTGCAGTGGGGCACAGGTATCCCAATTCCCCCGGGCTGCGGTGTAAGGCTCCTGGGGAGGCCCCCACACCCACAGCTGACCTAGGGCTAGGTTTAGGCCCAGGAGCCCCGCAGGCCCGATCTGCTGGCTGTATGGCTAGTTACACGGGCTGAGGTGAGGGTGTGGGGGAGGGTGAGCGTGGGCCTCAGGGTTGGGGTGCGGGAGGCCACCGAAGTTCGCTGGTGTCTCAGGAAGGCCCTACTGGTTCTCCTGCCCTGAATGCTCTATGGCCTCCCAGGGTGCACGGTTTCCTGCGGGGTGGCAGACTGAGTCCTGCTGTGGGGCTCAGGTGTCCCGAATCCCCACGGGTGCAGCTCCAGGCTCCTGGGGAGGGGCCCCTCCACAGATGAACTAGGGTTAGGGTTGGGGCCCAGGAACCCCGCAGGCCAGATCTGCCCAGTATATGGTGAGCTCCGCCGCGGCCTGAGGTGAGGGTGCGGGATGGGGTGAGCATGGGCTTCAAGGGTGGGTTTAGGGATCGCCGAAGTTCGCCGGGGCCCTGGGGGCCCTCCTGGTTCTCCCGCCCTGAATGCTCTACAGCCTCCCAAGGGGCACGGTTTCCTGCGGGCTGGCAGACTTTGTCCTGCAGTGGGGCTTAGGTGTCCCCAGTCCCTGGTGCTGCGGCACTGGGCCCCAGGGGAGGGGCCCTACCCAGCGGACCTAGGGTCAGGTCTAGGCCTCAGGAACCTGGCAGGCCTGATCTGCCGGCTCTGCGTCGAGGTTGGTGGCAAGCTGAAGGGAAAGCGTGGGGCGGGATGAGCATGGGCCTCAGGGTTGGGGTGCCTCAGGGTTGGGGTGCCGAGGATCGCTGGTGGCTCAGGGGGGCCCTACCAGTTCTTCTGCACAGGATGCTCTGCGGCGCCCCAAGGGGCATGGTTTCCTGAGGGGTGGCAGGCTTAGTCCCGTGGTGGGGCTCAGGTGTACCCAATCCCTGGGGTTAGGGTACGGATTAGGGTATGGGCTAAGGTTAGGGTATGGGTTACGGTTAGGGTATGGGTGAGGGTAGGGGTTAGGGTTAGGGTAAGGAGAGGGTACGGGTTAGGGTTGGGTTTAGGGGTTACAGGTTAGAGGTTATGGGTTAGGGTACAGATTAGGGTTTAGGGTACGGGTTAGGGTTTAGGGTTTGGGTTTAGGGTTAGGGTTTGGGTTGGAGTACGGGTTAGGTTTAGGGTACGGGTCAGGGTTAGGTTATGGGTTAGTGTACGCATTAGGGTACGGTTTAGGGTACGGGTTAGGGTACGGTTTAGGGTAAGTGTTTGCGTACGGATTTGGGTACGGCTTAGGGTACGGGTTATGGTTAGGGTACGGGTTAGGGAACGGGTTAGGGATAGGGATTGGGTAGGGTTTAGGGTTAGGGTATGGGTTAGGGTACGGGTTAGGGTACAGGTTAGGGTTAGGTATGGGTTAGGCTATGGGTTAGGGTCCGGGTTAGAGATAGGGTACGGGTTAGGGTATGGGTTAGGGTACGGGTTAGGGTATGGGTTAACGTTAAGGTAAGGGTATGGGTTAAGGTTAAGGTAAGGGTACTGGTTAGGGTTAGGGTACAGGTAGGGTTAGGGTACGGGTCATGGTACGAGTTAGGATATGGGTTAGGGTCAGGGTTTAGGGTTTAGTGTTAAAGTAAGGGTATGGGTTAGGGTACTTGTTAGGGTTACGGTTAGGTTTAGGGTACGGTTTAAATTACGGGTTAGGGTATAGTTTAGGGTTAGGGTTAGGGTACGGGTTAGAGTACGTGTTAGGGTTTCGGTTAGGGTGTAGGTTAGGGTTAGGGTTAGGGTACGGGTTAGGGTTAGGTTTAGGTTTAGGTTACGGTTTAGGGGTAGGGTTAGCTGAAGGGGTAGGGTTAGGGGTAGGGTTAGGGGTATGGTAGGGGTCGGGGTTGGGTTAGGGTTTAGGGTTAGGTTTTGGGGTTAGTGGTTAAGGTTAGGGTTTAGTGTTTAGGGTTTCGGGATTAGGGTTAGGGGTTAGGGTTTAGGGTTTAGTGTTAATGTTAGGGTTTAGGGTTTAAGGATTAGGGTTTAGGGTTAGGTTTAGGGTAGGGTTAGGGTTAGGGTAAGTGTTAGGGGTTAGGGTTAGGATTAGGGGTTAAGGTTTAAGGTTTAAGGTTAGGGCTTAGGGTTTAGGGTTAGGGTTAGACCCCAGTAGGCCAGCAGGACCGATGCGCCGGCTGTGCGGCGAGTGGAGGAGTGGGACGATTGAGGGCGCTGGCGAGCTGGAGTATGGTATCCCGCGTTTTGGCGCAGGGGACCTTTGAACACCACTACTGGCTCGGAGGGCCCTGCCCATTCTCCCGCCCTGAATGACCGGCGGCGCCCCTAGCGGCCTGGGTCGTGGCGGGGTGGTAGTGTGAGTCTGGCACTGCGGTTTGGGGGTCCCCAATGCCATGCGTTGCAGCGCAAGGGCCCTTGGGAGGGGCCCCTGGGGCCGTCCTAGGGTTACTGTTAGCACCCAGGAGTCCGGTAGACATGATCCGCCAGCTGTGCAGTAGCGGAGGGCCAGGCCAAGGTGAGGGCGCTGGCGAGATGGGGCGTGGGCCCATGCAGTTTGGCGCGGGGGCCTTGGAAGGTCACCTGGGGATTGGATGGCCCTGCCGGTTCTCCCGCCCTGAATGGCCAGAGGCGCCCCTAGCGACCCGGGTCGTGGCGGGGCAGCACGGTGAGTATGGCGCTGGGGCTCGAGGGTCCCAAATCCCTGGCGTTGCTGCGCCAGGCCCCTTGGGAGGTTCCCCTTGGGGGCCAACCTAAGGTTAGGGTTAGCCCCCAGGAGGCTGGAGGCCCAATCCGCTGGCTGTTTGGTGAGCAGAGGGGCGGGTCGAGGTGAGGGCGCTGGTGAGCGGGAGCATCGGCCCAAGCATTTTGGTGCGTGGGCCCTTAGATGTTCACCGGGACTCGGAGGGCCCTGCCCATTCTCCCGACCTGAATGACCGGTGGCGCCCCTAGTGGCCTGCGTGCCAGCGGGGTGGCAGGGTGAGTCCGGCGCTGGGGCTTGGGGGTCATCAATCCCCGGTGTTGCGGGACAGGCCCCTTGGGAGGGGCCCCTCAGGGGCCAACCTAGGGTTAGGGATAGCCCCCAGGAGGCCAGCAGGCCCCATACGCCAGCTGTGCAGCGAGCGGAGGGGTGGGCCAAGGTGAGTGCCCTGGCGAGCTGGAAGGTGGTACCCAAAGTTTTGGCACCAGGGGCCCTCGAATGTCGCCGGGGACTCGGAGGGCCCTGCCCGTTCTCCCGCCCTGAATGAGTGGCGGCTCCCCTAGCAACCCGAGTGGTGGCGGGGCTGCAGGGTGGGTCTGGTGCTGAGGCTCGGGGGTCCCCAATGCCAGGCGTTGCGGCACCAGACCCCTTGGGCGGGGCCCCTTGGGGGCCGAACTAGGGTAAAGGTTAGCTCCTGGAGGCCGGCAGGCACGATCCACAGTCTGGGGTGAATGGAGGCGTGGTCGAAGATCAGGGCACTGGCGAGCAAGAGAGTGGGCCCCAACGTTTTGGCGCTGGGGGCCTTCGAAGGTCACCGGGGCAGGGAGGGCCCTGCCCGTTCTCCCGCCCTGAATGATTGGCGGTACCCTAGCGGCCCGGGTGTGGGCGGGGCGGAACGGTGAGTCCAGCGTTGCGACTCGGGGGTCTCCAATCCCTGGCGTTCGGCGGCAGTCCCTTTGGGAGGGGCAACTTGGGGGCCGACCTAGGGTTAGGGTTATCCCCCAGGAGGCCGGCAGTCTCAATCCACTGGCTCTGTGGTGAATGAGGGGGTGGGCCAAGGTGAGGTCGCTGGCGAACGGAAGCGTGGGCCCCAACATTTTGGCTCGGTGGGCTTTCAAATGTCTCAGGGGGCTCGGAGGGCCCTGCTCCTTCTCCCGCCATGAAGGACCGGCGACGCCCCTAGCTCCCCGAGTGGCAGCGGTGTGGCAGGGTCAGTCCTGCTCTGGTGCTTGGGTTTCCCAATCCCCAGCGTTGTGGCGCCAGGCCCCTTGGGAGGGGCCCCTCTGGGACTGTCCTAGGGTTAGGTTAACCCCCAGGAGGCCAGCAGTCCGGATCCGCAGGCTGTGCAGTGAGCGGAGGAGGGATTGACCGTGGTAGGGTGCAGTTGAGCGGTAGCGAGGTACCCAGTGTTTTGGCGTGGGGGGCCTTCTTATTTCACTGGAGGCTCGGAGGACCCTGCCGGTTATCCCGCCCTGAATGCCCGGAGGCGCTCCTAGAGGCCCGCGTGGCGGCAGGGCGGCAGGGTGAGCCTGGCGCTGGGGCTTGCGGGTCCCCAATCCCTGCCGTTGTGGCACCAAGCCTCTTGGGAGGGGCCACTCTGGGGCCCATCTAGGGTTACCATTAGCCCTGAGGAGCCCGGGAGGCCAGATCCGCCAGCTGTGTGGCTAGAGGGGGGGCGGGCCGAGGTGAGAGCGCTGTAGAGCGGGAGCATGGGCTTCAGCGTTTTGGCGCGGGGGACCTATAAATGTCGCTGGGGGCTCGGAGGGCCCTTCCCGTTCCCCGACCCTGAATGACCGGTGGCGCCCAAAGTGGCCCGGGTGGCGGCGGAGGGGCAGGTTGAGTACATCGTTGGGGCTTGGGGGTCCTCAATCTCCAGCATCGTGGCGCCAGGCCCTTTGGGAGTGCCCTTCGGGGGCCGACCTGGGGTTAGGGTTAGCCCCCAGGAGGCCGACAGGCCCAATAAGATGGCTGTGGGGCGAGCGGAGGGGTGGGCTGAGGTGAGGGCGCTGGGGAGCAAGATTGTGGGCCCCTGCATTTTGGCGCTGGAGGCTTCAAATATCTCCGGTTCCTCCAGGGCCCTGTCCCTTCTCCCGCCCTGAATGACCGGCGGCGCCCCTCGCGGCCCGGGTGGCAGCGTTGTGGGAGGGTGAGTCTGGCTTTGGGGCTTGGGGTTCCAGATCCCTGGCGTAGTGGCACCAAAACCCTTGGGAGGGGCCCCTGGGGGGCCGACCTAGGGTTAGGGTTAGCCCCCAGGAGACCGTCAGGCCCAACCGCACACTGTGCGGCGAGCTGAGGTGCGGCCCGAGGTGAAGGCGCTGGGGAGCGGGAGCGTGGGCACCAGCGTTTTGGCACGGGGAGCCTTTGAAGGTCACCTGGGACTCAGAAGGCCCTGCCCTTCTCTCGCCCTCTATGACCCGCGGCGCCCCTAGTGGCCCAGGTGGGGACAGTGCGGCAGGGTGAGTCTGGCTCTGGGGCTCTGAGTCACCAATCCCCAGCATTGCAGAGCCAGGCCGCTTGGGATGTCCCCTCAGGGCCGACCTAGGGTTTTGGTTAGCTGCCAGGAGCCCGGCAGGCCCTATCCACCGGCTCTGAAGCAAGCGGTGGGGTGGGCCTAGGTGAGGGCGCTGGCGAGCAGGATCCTGGGAGCCAACGTTTTTGCGCGGGGAGCCTTCAAAGGTCAGCGTGGGCTCGGAGGGCCCTGCCCGATCTCTTGCCCTGATTGAGCGGCGGGGCCTCTAGCGGCTCGGGTGGCTGAAGGGCAGCAGGGTGAGTGCGGCACATGAGCTCGGGGTCCCCATCCCCAGCGTTGTGACGCCAGGCCCCTTGGGAAGTGCCCCTCGGTGGCGGACCTATGGTTAGGGTTAGCCTCCAGGAGCCCCGCAGGCCCGATACACCGCCTGTGCGTCGAGCGGAGAGTTGGGCCGAGTTGAGGGTGCTGGTGAACATGAGGCTGGGCCCAAGCGTTTTGGTTCGGTGCGCCTTCGAAGGTCGGCAGGGGTTCGGAGAGCCCTGCCAGTTCTCCCACCCTGAATGAATGGCGGCGCCCCTAGCGGCCTGTGTGGGTTGGGGTGGCAGCGTGCATCCGGCGCTGGGGCTTGGGGGCCCCCAATCCCTGGCGTTGCGGTGCCAGGCCCCTTAGGAAGGGACCTTCAGGGGCTGTCCTAGGGTTAGGGTGAGCTCCCAGGAGGCCGGCAGGCCCGAGTCGCTGGCTCTGCGAAGAGCGGAGGTGCGGGCCGGGTTGAGGGTGATGCAGAGCGGGAGCGTGGTCCCCAGCGTTTTGGCGCCCTGGGCCTTCGACTGTTGCCATGGCTCAAAGGGCCCTGCCCCTTCTCCTGCCCTGAATAACCAGCGGCGCCCTTAGCAGCTCTCTTGGCGGTGGAGTGGCAGGGTGAGTCCATGCTGCGGCTCGGGGATCCCCAATCCCCAGCGTTGCGGGGCCAGGCCTCTTGGGAGGGGCTCCTCGTGGGCGGACCTAGGTTTAGAGTTAGCACCCAGGAGGCCAGCAGGCCCAATCCTCTGGCTGGGCGGCGAGAGGTGGGCGGCCCGAGGTAAAGGCGCTGGCGATCGGGAGCGTGGGCCCCTGCATTTTGGCGCAGGACGCTTCAAATATGGCCGGTTTCTCCAGGGCCCTGTCCCTTCTCCCGCCCTGAATGACGGGCGGCGCCACTAGCGGCCCGGGTGGCGACGTGGTGGCAGGGTGAGTCTGGCTCTGGGTCTTGGGGTCCCTGATCCCCAGTGTAGCGGCACCAGGACCCTTGGGAGGGGCCCCTGGGTGGCTGACCTAGGGTTAGGGTTAGCCCCCAGGAGGCCGGCAGGTGGGATCCGGCCACTGTCCGGGGAGCGGAGGGCGGGGCCGAGGTGAGGGCATTGGGGAGCGGGAGCGTGGGCACCAGCGTTTTGGCACGGGGAGCCTTTGAAGGCCACCAGGGGCTCGGAAGACCCTGCCCCTTCTCTCGCCCTGAATGACCCGCAGTGCTCCTAGTGGCCTGGGTGGCGGCGTTGCGGTAGGGTGAGTGTGGCTCTGGGGCTTGAGGTTCCCGTTCCCCGGCGAAGTGGCACCAGGACCCTTGGGAGGGGCCCCTGGGTGGCCGACCTAGGGTTAGGGTTAGCACCCGGGAGGCCGGCAGGCGGGATCCGCCCGCTGTGCGTGGAGCGGAGGGGCGGGCCGAGGTGAGGGCGCTGGCGAGCAAGAGCCTGGGCCCAAGCGTTTTGGCACCGGGGGCCTTCGAATATCTCCGGGGACTCGGCGGGCCCTGCCCATTCTCCTCCCTGAATGACCTGCGGCGCCCCTAGCAGCGCAGGTGGCGGCGGGGCGGCATGTAAGTCCGGGCATAGGGCTCGGGGGTCCCCAGTCCACCGCGTTGCGGCGCCAGGCCCCTTGGGAGGGGCCCCTCGGAGGCTGACCTAGGGTTAGGTTTAGCCCCTAGGATGCCGGCAGGCCCTATTCGCCAGCCCTGTGGAGACTGGAGTGGCAGACTGAGGTGAGGGCACTGGTGAGCGGGAGCGTGGGCTCGGGTGTTTTGGCGCGGGGGCCTTTGAAGGTCGCCGTGTCTTGGAGGGCCCTTCCCGTGCTCCCACCCTGAATGAACGGCACCACCCCAAGCCCCCGGGTGGCGGCTGGGTGGCAGGGTGAGTCCAGTGCTGAGGCTCGGGGGTCCCCAATCCCCAGCGTTGTGGCGCCAGATCCCTTGGGAGGGGCCCCTCGGGGGTCGATCTAGGGTTCTGGTTAGCCCGCAGGAGGCCGGTGGACCCGATCAGCGGCTGTGCGGCACACGGAGGGTTGGGCCGAGGTGAGGGCGCTGGCGAGACTGAGCATGAGCCCAAGCGTTTTAGTGCGGGGGGCCTTCGAAGGTCAGTGGGGGTTCGGAGGGACCTGCCCGTTCTCCCGCTCTGAATGACCGGCGGGGCCCCTAGAGGCTCCGGTGCCTGAAGGGCAGCAGGGTGAGACCGGCACTTGGGTTGGGGTCCCCATTGCCGGCGTTGTGGCGCCAGGCCACTTGGGAAGGGCCCCTCCGTGGCCGACCTACAGTTAGGGTTATCCCCCAAGAGGCCAGCAGGCCCGATACACCGCCTGTGCGTCGAGCGGAGAGTTGGGCCGAGGTGAGGGTGCTGGTGAACATGAGCCTGGGCCCAAGCGTTTTGGTTCGGGGCGCCTTCGAAGGTCGGCGTGGCTTCGAAGGGCGCTGCCCGTTCTCCCACCCTGAATGAATGGCGGAGCCCCTAGCGGCACGTGTGGGGCGGGGCGGCAGGGTGCATCCAGCGCTGGGGCTTGGGGGTTCCGAATCCCCGGCGTTGCGGCGCCAAGCCCCTTAGGAAGCGACCCTCGGGGTCGTCCTAGGGTTAGGGTTAGCGCCCAGGAGGCCGGCAGGCCCGATCCGCCGGCTGTGCGAGGAGTGGAGATGCAGGCCGAGTTGAGGGCGATGGCGAGCGGGAGCGTGGGCCCCAGCGTTTTGGCGTCCTGGGCCTTTGAATGTTGCCATGGCTCGGAGGGCCCTGCCCTTTCTCCTGCCCTGAAGAACCAGCAACGCCCCTAGCGGCCCCGTTGGCGGTGGGAAGGCAGGGTGAATCCCAGGCTGCGGCTCAGGGATCCCCAATCCCCAGCGTTGTGGTGCCAGGCCCCTTGGGAGGGGCTCCTCGTGGGCCGACCCAGGGTTAGAGTTAGCCCCCATAAGGCCGGCAGGCCAGATCCTCTGGCTGGGCGGTGAGAGGTGGGCGGGCCGAGGTAAAGGCGCTGGGGTGCGGGATTGTGGGCCCCTGCATTTTGGGGTGGGAGGCTTCAAATGTCGCCGGCTTCTCCAGGGCCCTGTCAGTTCTCCCGCCCTGAATGACCGGCGGCGCCCCTCGCGGCCTGGGTGGCAGCGTTGTGGGAGGGTGAGTCTGGCTTTGGGGCTTGGGGTTCCAGATCCCTGGCGTAGTGGCACCAAAACCCTTGGGAGGGGCCCCTGGGGGGCCGACCTAGGGTTAGGGTTAGCCCCCAGGAGACCGTCAGGCCCAACCGCACACTGTGCGGCGAGCTGAGGTGCGGCCTGAGGTGAAGGCGCTGGGGAGCGGGAGCGTGGGCACCAGCGTTTTGGCACGGGGAGCCTTTGAAGGTCACCGGGGACTCAGAAGGCCCTGCCCTTCTCTCGCCCTCTATGACCCGCGGCGCCCCTAGCGGCCCAGGTGGGGACAGTGCGGCAGGGTGAGTCCGGCTCTGGGGCTCTGAGTCACCAATCCCCAGCATTGCAGAGCCAGGCCGCTTGGGATGTCCCCTCAGGGCCGACCTAGGGTTTTGGTTAGCTGCCAGGAGCCCGGCAGGCCCTATCCACCCGCTCTGAAGCAAGCGGTGGGGTGGGCCTAGGTGAGGGCGCTGGCGAGCAGGATCCTGGGAGCCAACGTTTTTGCGCGGGGAGCCTTCAAAGGTCAGCGTGGGCTCGGAGGGCCCTGCCCGATCTCTTGCCCTGATTGACCGGCGGGGCCTCTAGCGGCTCGGGTGGCTGAAGGGCAGCAGGGTGAGTGCGGCACATGAGCTCGGGGTCCCCATCCCCAGCGTTGCGATGCCAGGCCCCTTGGGAAGTGCCCCTCGGTGGCGGACCTATGGTTAGGGTTAGCCTCCAGGAGCCCCGCAGGCCCGATACAGCACCTGTGCGTCGAGCGGAGAGATGCGCCGAGGTGAGGGTGCTGGTGAACATGAGCCTGGGCCCAAGCGTTTTGGTTCGGTGCGCCTTCGAAGGTCGGCAGGGGTTCGGAGGGCCCTGCCAGTTCTCCCACCCTGAATGAATGGCGGCGCCCCTAGCGGCCTGTGTGGGTTGGGGTGGCAGCGTGCATCCGGCGCTGAGGCTTGGGGGCCCCCAATCCCTGGCGTTGCGGCGCCAGGCCCCTTAGGAAGGGACCTTCAGGGGCTGTCCTAGGGTTAGGGTGAGCTCCCAGAAGGCCGGCAGGCCTGAGTCGCTGGCTCTGCGAAGAGCGGAGGTGCGGGCCGAGTTGAGGGTGATGCAGAGCGGGAGCGTGGTCCCCAGCGTTTTGGCGCCCTGGGCCTTCGACTGTTGCCATGGCTCAAAGGGCCCTGCCCGTTCTCCTGCCCTGAATAACCAGCGGCGCCCTTAGCAGCTCCCTTGGCGGTGGAGCGGCAGGGTGAGTCCAGTGCTGAGACTCGGGTGTCCCCAATCCCCAGCATTGCGGCGCCAGATCCCTTGGGAGGGGACCCTCGGGGGTCGATCTAGGGTTACGGTTAGCCCCCAGGAGGCCGGTGGACCCGATCAGCGGCTGTGCGGCACGCGGAGGGTTGGGCCGAGGTGAGGGCGCTGGCGAGACTGAGCATGAGCCCAAGCGTTTTAGTGCGGGGGGCCTTCGAAGGTCAGTGGGGGCTCGGAGGGACCTGCCCGTTCTCCCGCTCTGAATGACCGGCGGGGCCCCTAGAGGCTCCGGTGCCTGAAGGGCAGCAGGGTGAGACCAGCACTTGGGTTGGGGTCCCCATTGCCGGCGTTGTGGCGCCAGGCCACTTGGGAAGGGCCCCTCCGTGGCCGACCTACAGTTAGGGTTAGCCCCCAGGAGGCCAGCAGGCCCGATACACCGTCTGTGCGTCGAGCGGAGAGTTGGGCCAAGGTGAGGGTGCTGGTGAACATGAGCCCGGGCCCAAGCGTTTTGGTTCGGGGCGCCTTTGAAGGTCGGCGGGGGTTCGAAGGGCCCTGCCCGTTCTCCCACCCTGAATGAATGGCGGAGCCCCTAGCGGCACGTGTGGGGCGGGGCGGCAGGGTGCATCCAGCGCTGGGGCTTGGGCATTCCCAATCCCCGGCATTGCGGCGCCAGGCCCCTTAGGAAGCGACCCTCCGGGCCGTCCTAGGGTTAGGGTTAGCACCCAGGAGGCCGGCAGGCCCGATCCGCCGGCTGTGCGAGGAGTGGAGATGCAGGCCGAGTTGAGGGCGATGGCGAGCGGGAGCGTGGGCCCCAGCGTTTTGGCGTCCTGGGCCTTTGAATGTTGCCATGGCTCGGAGGGCCCTGCCCTTTCTCCTGCCCTGAAGAACCAGCAACGCCCCTAGCGGCCCCGTTGGCGGTGGGGCGGCAGGGTGAATCCCAGGCTGCGGCTCGGGGATCCCCAATCCCTGGCGTTGTGGTGCCAGGCCCCTTGGGAGGGGCTCCTCGTGGGCCGACCCAGGGTTAGAGTTAGCCCCCATAAGGCCGGCAGGCCAGATCCTCTGGCTGGGCGGTGAGAGGTGGGCGGGCCGAGGTAAAGGCACTGGGGTGCGGGATTGTGTGCCCCTGCATTTTGGGGTGGGAGGCTTCAAATGTCGCTGGCTTCTCCAGGGCCCTGTCAGTTCTCCCGCCCTGAGTGACCGGCGGCGCCCCTCGCGGCCTGGGTGGCAGCGTTGTGGGAGGGTGAGTCTGGCTTTGGGGCTTGGGGTTCCAGATCCCTGGCGTAGTGGCACCAAAACCCTTGGGAGGGGCCCCTGGGGGGCCCACCTAGGGTTAGGGTTAGCCCCCAGGAGACCGTTAGGCCCAACCGCACACTGTGCGGCGAGCTGAGGTGCGGCCCGAGGTGAAGGCGCTGGGGAGCGGGAGCGTGGGCACCAGCGTTTTGGCACGTGGAGCCTTTGAAGGTCACCTGGGACTCAGAAGGCCCTGCCCTTCTCTCGCCCTCTATGACCCGCGGCGCCCCTAGCGGCCCAGGTGGGGACAGTGCGGCAGGGTGAGTCCGGCTCTGGGGCTCTGAGTCACCAATCCCCAGCATTGCAGAGCCAGGCCGCTTGGGATGTCCCCTCAGGGCCGACCTAGGGTTTTGGTTAGCTGCCAGGAGCCCGGCAGGCCCTATCCACTGGCTCTGAAGCAAGCGGTGGGGTGGGCCTAGGTGAGGGCGCTGGCGAGCAGGATCCTGGGAGCCAACGTTTTTGCGCGGGGAGCCTTCAAAGGTCAGCGTGGGCTCGGAGGGCCCTGCCCGATGTCTTGCCCTGATTGAGCGGCGGGGCCTCTAGCGGCTCAGGTGGCTGAAGGGCAGCAGGGTGAGTGCGGCACATGAGCTCGGGGTCCCCATCCCCAGCGTTGCGACGCCAGGCCCCTTGGGAAGTGCCCCTCGGTGGCCGACCTATGGTTAGGGTTAGCCTCCAGGAGACCCGCAGGCCCGATACACCACCTGTGCGTCGAGCGGAGAGTTGCGCCGAGGTGAGGGTGCTGGTGATCATGAGCCTGGGCCCAAGCGTTTTGGTTCGGTGCGCCTTCGAAGGTCGGCAGGGGTTCGGAGGGCCCTGCCAGTTCTCCCACCCTGAATGAATGGCGGCGCCCCTAGCGGTCCGTGTGGGTTGGGGTGGCAGCGTGTATCCGGCGCTGGGGCTTGGGGGCCCCCAATCCCTGGCGTTGCGGCACCAGGCCCCTTAGGAAGGGACCTTCAGGGGCTGTCCTAGGGTTAGGGTGAGCTCCCAGAAGGCCGGCAGGCCCGAGTCGCTGGCTCTGCGAAGAGCAGAGGTGCGGGCCGAGTTGAGGGTGATGCAGAGCGGGAGCGTGGTCCCCAGCGTTTTGGGGCCCTGGGCCTTCGACTGTTGCCATGGCTCAAAGGGCCCTGCCCGTTCTCCTGCCCTGAATAACCAGCGGCGCCCTTAGCAGCTCCCTTGGCGGTGGAGCGGCAGGGTGAGTCCAGTGCTGAGGCTCGGGGGTCTCCAATCCCCAGCGTTGCGGCGCCAGATCCCTTGGGAGGGGCCCCTCGGGGGTCGATCTAGGGTTACGGTTAGCCCCCAGGAGGCCGGTGGACCCGATCAGCGGCTGTGCGGCACGCGGAGGGTTGGGCCGAGGTGAGGGCGCTGGCGAGACTGAGCATGAGCCCAAGCGTTTTAGTGCGGGGGGCCTTCGAAGGTCAGTGGGGGCTTGGAGGGACCTGCCCGTTCTCCCGCTCTGAATGACCGGCGGGGCCCTTAGAGGCTCCGGTGCCTGAAGGGCAGCAGGGTGAGACCAGCACTTGGGTTGGGGTCCCCATTGCCGGCGTTGTGGCGCCAGGCCACTTGGGAAGGGCCCCTCCGTGGCCGACCTACAGTTAGGGTTAGCCCCCAGGAGGCCAGCAGGCCCGATACACCGCCTGTGCGTCGAGCGGAGAGTTGGGCCGAGGTGAGGGTGCTGGTGATCATGAGCCCGGGCCCAAGCGTTTTGGTTCGGGGCGCCTTCGAAGGTCGGCGGGGGTTCGAAGGGCCCTGCCCGTTCTCCCATCCTGAATGAATGGCGGCGCCCCTAGTGGCATGTGTGGGACGGGGCGGCAGGGTGCATCCAGCGCTGGGGCTTGGGCGTTCCCAATCCCGGGCATTGCGGCGCCAGGCCCCTGAGGAAGCGACCCTCGGGGCTGTCCTAGGGTTCCGGTTAGCGCCCAGGAGGCCGGCAGGCCCGATCCGCCGGCTGTGCGAGGAGTGGAGATGCAGGCCGAGTTGAGGGCGATGGCGAGCGGGAGCGTGGGCCCCAGCGTTTTGGCGTCCTGGGCCTTTGAATGTTGCCATGGCTCGGAGGGCCCTGCCCTTTCTCCTGCCCTGAAGAACCAGCAACGCCCCTAGCCGCTCCGTTGGCGGTGGGGCGGCAGGGAGAATCCCAGGCTGCGGCTCGGGGATCCCCAATCCCCGGCGTTGTGGTGCCAGGCCCCTTGGGAGGGGCTCCTCGTGGGCCGACCCAGGGTTAGAGTTAGCCCCCATAAGGCCGGCAGGCCAGATCCTCTGGCTGGGCGGTGAGAGGTGGGCGGGCCGAGGTAAAGGCGCTGGGGTGCGGGATTGTGGGCCCCTGCATTTTGGGGTGGGAGGCTTCAAATGTCGCCGGCTTCTCCAGGGCCCTGTCAGTTCTCCCGCCCTGAGTGACCGGCGGCGCCCCTCGCGGCCTGGGTGGCAGCGTTGTGGGAGGGTGAGTCTGGCTTTGGGGCTTGGGGTTCCAGATCCCTGGCGTAGTGGCACCAAAACCCTTGGGAGGGGCCCCTGGGGGGCCGACCCAGGGTTAGGGTTAGCCCCCAGGAGACCGTCAGGCCCAACCGCACACTGTGCGGCGAGCTGAGGTGCGGCCCGAGGTGAAGGCGCTGGGGAGCGGGAGCGTGGGCACCAGCGTTTTGGCACGTGGAGCCTTTGAAGGTCACCTGGGACTCAGAAGGCCCTGCCCTTCTCTAGCCCTCTATGACCCGCGGCGCCCCTAGAGGCCCAGGTGGGGACAGTGCGGCAGGGTGAGTCCGGCTCTGGGGCTCTGAGTCACCAATCCCCAGCATTGCAGAGCCAGGCCGCTTGGGATGTCCCCTCAGGGCCGACCTAGGGTTTTGGTTAGCTGCCAGGAGCCTGGCAGGCCCTATCCACCAGCTCTGAAGCAAGCGGTGGGGTGGGCCTAGGAGAGGGCGCTGGCGAGCAGGATCCTGGGAGCCAACGTTTTTGCGCGGGGAGCCTTCAAAGGTCAGCGTGGGCTCGGAGGGCCCTGCCCGATGTCTTGCCCTGATTGAGCGGCGGGGCCTCTAGTGGCTCGGGTGGCTGAAGGGCAGCAGGGTGAGTGCGGCACATGAGCTCGGGGTCCCCATCCCCAGCGTTGCGACGCCAGGCCCCTTGGGAAGTGCCCCTCGGTGGCAGACCTATGGTTAGGGTTAGCCTCCAGGAGCCCCACAGGCCCGATACACCGCCTGTGCATCGAGCGGAGAGTTGGGCCAAGGCGAGGGTGCTGGTGAACATGAGGCTGGGCCCAAGCGTTTTGGTTCGGTGCGCCTTCGAAGGTCGGCAGGGGTTCGGAGAGCCCTGCCAGTTCTCCCACCCTGAATGAATGGCGGCGCCCCTAGCGGCCTGTGTGGGTTGGGGTGGCAGCGTGCATCCGGCGCTGGGGCTTGGGGGCCCCCAATCCCTGGCGTTGCGGCGCCAGGCCCCTTAGGAAGGACCTTCAGGGGCTGTCCTAGGGTTAGGGTTAGCTCCCAGGAGGCCGGCAGGCCCGAGTCGCTGGCTCTGCGAAGAGCGGAGGTGTGGGCCGAGTTGAGGGTGATGCAGAGCGGGAGCGTGGTCCCCAGCGTTTTGGGGCCCTGGGCCTTCGACTGTTGCCATGGCTCAAAGGGCCCTGCCCGTTCTCCTGCCCTGAAGAACCAGCGGCGCCCTTAGCAGCTCCCTTGGCGGTGGAGCGGCAGGGTGAGTCCATGCTGCGGCTCGGCTCGGGGATCCCCAATCCCCAGCGTTGCGGGGCCAGGCCTCTTGGGAGGGGCTCCTCGTGGGCGGACCTAGGTTTAGAGTTAGCACCCAGGAGGCCAGCAGGCCCAATCCTCTGGCTGGGCGGCGAGAGGTGGGCGGCCCGAGGTAAAGGCGCTGGCGATCGGGAGTGTGGGCCCCTGCATTTTGGCACAGGAGGCTTCAAATATGGCCGGTTTCTCCAGGGCCATGTCCCTTCTCCCGCCCTGAATGACGGGCGGCGCCACTAGCGGCCCGGGTGGCGACGTGGCGGCAGGGTGAGTCTGGCTCTGGGTCTTGGGGTCCCTGATCCCCAGTGTAGCGGCACCAGGACCCTTGGGAGGGGCCCCTGGGTGGCTGACCTAGGGTTAGGGTTAGCCCCCAGGAGGCCGGCAGGTGGGATCCGGCCACTGTCCGGGGAGCGGAGGGCGGGGCCGAGGTGAGGGCGTTGGGGAGCAGGAGCATGGGCACCAGCGTTTTGGCACGGGGAGCCTTTGAAGGCCACCGGGGGCTCGGATGGCCCTGCCCCTTCTCTCGCCCTGAATGACCCGCAGTGCTCCTAGCGGCCCGGGTGGCGGCGTTGCGCTAGGTTGAGTGTGGCTCTGGGGCTTGAGGTTCCCGATCCCCGGGGAAGCGGCACCAGGACCCTTGGGAGGGGCCCCTGGGTGGCCGACCTAGGGTTAGGGTTAGCACCCGGGAGGCCGGCAGGCGGGATCCGCCCGCTGTGCGTGGAGCGGAGGGGCGGGCCGAGGTGAGGGCGCTGGCGAGCAAGAGCCTGGTCCCAAGCGTTTTGGCACCGGGGGCCTTCGAATGTCTCCGGGGACTCGGCGGGCCCTGCCCATTCTCCTCCCTGAATGACCGGCGGCGCCCCTAGCAGCCCAGGTGGCGGCGGGGCGGCATGTAAGTCCGGGCATAGGGCTCGGGGGTCCCCAGTCCACCGCGTTGCGGCGCCAGGCCCCTTGGGAGGGGCCCCTCGGAGGCTGACCTAGGGTTAGGTTTAGCCCCTAGGATGCCGGCAGGCCCTATTCGCCAGCTGTGTGGAGACTGGAGTGGCGGACTGCGGTGAGTGCACTGGTGAGCTGGAGCGTGGGCCCGGGTGTTTTGGCGCGGGGGGCCTTTGAAGGTCACCGTGTCTTGGAGGGCCCTGCCCGTGCTCCCGCCCTGAATGAACTGCACCACCCCAAGCCCCCGGGTGGCGGCTGGGTGGTAGGGTGAGTCCAGTGCTGAGGCTCGGGGGTCCCCAATCCCCAGCGTTGCGGCGCCAGATCTCTTGGGAGGGGCCCCTCGGGGGTCGATCTAGGGTTCCGGTTAGCCCCCAGGAGGCCGGTGGACCCGATCAGCGGCTGTGCGGCACGCGGAGGGTTGGGCCGAGGTGAGTGCGCTTGCGAGACTGAGCATGAGCCCAGGCGTTTTAGTGCGGGGGGCCTTCGAAGGTCGGTGGGGGCTCGGAGGGACCTGCCCGTTCTCCCGCTCTGAATGACCGGCGGGGCCCCTAGAGGCTCCGGTGCCTGAAGGGAAGCAGGGTGAGTCCGGCACTTGGGTTGGGGTCCCCATTGCCGGCGTTGTGGCGCCAGGCCACTTGGGAAGGGCCCCTCCGTGGCCGACCTACAGTTAGGGTTAGCCCCCAAGAGGCCAGCAGGCCCGATACACCGCCTGTGCGTCGAGCGGAGAGTTGGGCCGAGGTGAGGGTGCTGGTGAACATGAGCCTGGGCCCAAGCGTTTTGGTTCGGGGCGCCTTCGAAGGTCGGCGTGGCTTCGAAGGGCGCTGCCCGGTCTCCCACCCTGAATGAATGGCGGCGCCCCTAGCGGCACGGGTGGGGCGGGGCGGCAGGGTGCATCCAGCGCTGGGGCTTGGGGGTTCCGAATCCCCGGCGTTGCGGCGCCAGGCCCCTTAGGAAGCGACCCTCGGGGTCGTCCTAGGATTAGGGTTAGCGCCCAGGAGGCCGGCAGGCCCGATCCGCCTGCTGTGCGAGGAGTGGAGATGCAGGCCGAGTTGAGGGCGATGGCGAGCGGGAGCGTGGGCCCCAGGGTTTTGGCGTCCTGGGCCTTTGAATGTTGCCATGGCTCGGAGGGCCCTGCCCTTGCTCCTGCCCTGAAGAACCAGCAACGCCCCTAGGGGCTCCGTTGGCGGTGGGGCGGCAGGGTGAATCCCAGGCTGCGGCTCGGGGATCCCCAATCCCCGGCGTTGTGGTGCCAGGCCCCTTGGGAGGGGCTCCTCGTGGGCCGACCCAGGGTTAGAGTTAGCCCCCATAAGGCCGGCAGGCCAGATCCTCTGGCTGGGCGGTGAGAGGTGGGCGGGCCGAGGTAAAGGCGCTGGGGTGCGGGATTGTGGGCCCCTGCATTTTGGGGTGGGAGGCTTCAAATGTCGCCGGTTTCTCCAGGGCCCTGTCAGTTCTCCCGCCCTGAATGACCGGCGGCGCCCCTCGCGGCCCAGGTGGCAGCGTTGTGGGAGGGTGAGTCTGGCTTTGGGGCTTGGGGTTCCAGATCCCTGGCGTAGTGGCACCAAAACCCTTGGGAGGGACCCCTGGGGGGCCGACCCAGGGTTAGGGTTAGCCCCCAGGAGACCGTCAGGCCCAACCGCACACTGTGTGGCGAGCTGAGGTGCGGCCCGAGGTGAAGGCGCTGGGGAGCGGGAGCATGGGCACCAGCGTTTTGGCACGGGGAGCCTTTGAAGGTCACCGGGGACTCAGAAGACCCTGCCCTTCTCTCGCCCTCTATGACCCGCGGCGCCCCTAGCGGCCCAGGTGGGGACAGTGCGGCAGGGTGAGTCGGGCTCTGGGACTCTGAGTCACCAATCCCCAGCATTGCAGAGCCAGGCCGCTTGGGATGTCCCCTCAGGGCCGACCTAGGGTTTTGGTTAGCTGCCAGGAGCCCGGCAGGCCCTATCCACCAGCTGTGAAGCAAGCGGTGGGGTGGGCCTAGGTGAGGGCGCTGGCGAGCAGGATCCTGGGAGCCAACGTTTTTGCGCGGGGAGCCTTCAAAGGTCAGCGTGGGCTCGGAGGGCCCTGCCCGATCTCTTGCCCTGATTGAGCGGCGGGGCCTCTAGCGGCTCGGGTGGCTGAAGGGCAGCAGGGTGAGTGCGGCACATGAGCTCGTTGCGACGCCAGGCCCCTTGGGAAGTGCCCCTCGGTGGCCGACCTATGGTTAGGGTTAGCCTCCAGGAGCCCCGCAGGCCCGATACACCGCCTGTGCGTCGAGCAGAGAGTTGGGCCGAGGCGAGGGTGCTGGTGAACATGAGGCTGGGCCCAAGCGTTTTGGTTCGGTGCGCCTTCGAAGGTCGGCAGGGGTTCGGAGAGCCCTGCCAGTTCTCCCACCCTGAATGAATGGCGGCGCCCCTAGCGGCCTGTGTGGGTTGGGGTGGCAGCGTGCATCCGGCGCTGGGGCTTGGGGGCCCCCAATCCCTGGCGTTGTGGCGCCAGGCCCCTTAGGAAGGGACCTTCAGGGGCTGTCCTAGGGTTAGGGTTAGCTCCCAGGAGGCCGGCAGGCCCGAGTCGCTGGCTCTGCGAAGAGCGGAGGTGCGGGCCGAGTTGAGGGTGATGCAGAGCGGGAGCGTGGTCCCCAGCGTTTTGGCGCCCTGGGCCTTCGACTGTTGCCATGGCTCAAAGGGCCCTGCCCGTTCTTCTGCCCTGAAGAACCAGCGGCGCCCTTAGCAGCTCCCTTGGCGGTGGAGCGGCAGGGTGAGTCCATGCTGCGGCTCGGCTCGGGGATCCCCAATCCCCAGCGTTGCGGGGCCAGGCCTCTTGGGAGGGGCTCCTCGTGGGCGGACCTAGGTTTAGAGTTAGCACCCAGGAGGCTAGCAGGCCCAATCCTCTGGCTGGGCGGCGAGAGGTGGGCGGCCCGAGGTAAAGGCGCTGGCGATCGGGAGCGTGGGCCCCTGCATTTTGGTGCAGGAGGCTTCAAATATGGCCGGTTTCTCCAGGGCCCTGTCCCTTCTCCCGCACTGAATGACGGGCGGCGCCACTAGCGGCCCGGGTGGCGACGTGGCGGCAGGGTGAGTCTGGCTCTGGGTCTTGGGGTCCCTGATCCCCAGTGTAGCGGCACCAGGACCCTTGGGAGGGGCCCCTGGGTAGCTGACCTAGGGTTAGGGTTAGCCCCCAGGAGGCCGGCAGGTGGGATCCGGCCACTGTCCGGGGAGCGGAGGGCGGGGCCGAGGTGAGGGCGTTGGGGAGCGGGAGCGTGGGCACCAGCGTTTTGGCACGGGGAGCCTTTGAAGGCCACCAGGGGCTCCGATGGCCCTGCCCCTTCTCTCGCCCTGAATGACCCCCAGTGCTCCTAGCGGCCCGGGTGGCGGCGTTGCGCTAGGGTGAGTGTGGCTCTGGGGCTTGAGGTTCCCGATCCCCGGGGAAGCGGCACCAGGACCCTTGGGAGGGGCCCCTGGGTGGCCGACCTAGGGTTAGGGTTAGCACCCGGGAGGCCTGCAGGCGGGATCCGCCCGCTGTGCATGGAGCGGAGGGGCGGGCCGAGGTGAGGGCGCTGGTGAGCAAGAGCCTGGGCCCAAGCGTTTTGGCACCAGGGGCCTTCGAATGTCTCCGGGGACTCGGCGGGCCCTGCCCATTCTCCTCCCTGAATGACCGGCGGCGCCCCTAGCAGCCCAGGTGGCGGCAGGGCGGCATGTAACTCCGGGCATAGGGCTCGGGGGTCCCCAGTCCACCGCGTTGCGGCGCCACGCCCCTTGAGAGGGGCCCCTCGGAGGCTGACCTAGGGCTAGGTTTAGCCCCTAGGATGCCGGCAGGCCCTATTCACCAGCTGTGTGGAGACTGGAGTGGCGGACTGAGGTGAGGGCACTGGTGAGGGCCGGGTGTTTTGGTGCGGGGGGCCTTTGAAGGTCACCGTGTCTTGGAGGGCCCTGCCCGTGCTCCCGCCCTGAATGAACGGCACCACCCCAAGCCTCTTGGTGGCGGCTGGGTGGTAGGGTGTGTCCAGTGCTGAGGCTCGGGGGACCCCAATCCCCAGCGTTGCGGCGCCAGATCCCTTGGGAGGGGCCCCTCGGGGGTCGATCTAGGGTTCCGGTTAGCCCCCAGGAGGCCGGTGGACCCGATCAGCGGCTGTGCGGCACGCGGATGGTTGGGCCGAGGTGAGGGCGCTGGCGAGACTGAGCATGAACCCAGACGTTTTAGTGCGGGGGGCCTTCGAAGGTCGGTGGGGCTCGGAGGGACCTGCCCGTTTTTCCGCTCTGAATGACCGGCGGGGCCCCTAGAGGCTCCGGTGCCTGAAGGGCAGCAGGGTGAGTCCGGCACATGGGTTGGGGTCCCCATTGCCGGCGTTTTGGCGCCAGGCCACTTGGGAAGGGCCCCTCCGTGGCCGACCTACAGTTAGGGTTAGCCCCCAAGAGGCCAGCAGGCCCGGTACACCGCCTGTGCGTCGAGCGGAGAGTTGGGCCGAGGTGAGGGTGCTGTTGAACATGAGCCTGGGCCCAAGCGTTTTGGTTCGGGGCGCCTTCGAAGGTCGGCGTGGCTTCGAAGGGCGCTGCCCGGTCTCCCACCCTGAATGAATGGCGGCGCCCCTAGCGGCACGTGTGGGGCGGGGCGGCAGGGTGCATCCAGCGCTGGGGCTTGGGGGTTCCCAATCCCCGGCTTTGCGGCGCCAGGCCCCTTAGGAAGCGACCCTCGGGGCCGTCCTAGGGTTAGGGTTAGCACCCAGGAGGCTGGCAGGCCCGATCCGCCGGCTGTGCGAGGAGTGGAGATGCAGGCCGAGTTGAGGGCGATGGCGAGCGGGAGCGTGGGCCCCAGGGTTTTGGCGTCCTGGGCCTTTGAATGTTGCCATGGCTCGGAGGGCCCTGCCCTTTCTCCTGCCCTGAAGAACCAGCAACGCCCCTAGCGGCTCCGTTGGCGGTGGGGCGGCAGGGTGAATCCCAGGCTGCGGCTCGGGGATCCCCAATCCCCGGCGTTGTGGTGCCAGGCCCCTTGGGAGGGGCTCCTCGTGGGCCGACCCAGGGTTAGAGTTAGCCCCCATAAGGCCGGCAGGCCTGATCCTCTGGCTGGGCGGTGAGAGGTGGGTGGGCCGAGGTAAAGGCGCTGGGGTGCGGGATTGTGGGCCCCCGCATTTTGGGGTGGGAGGCTTCAAATGTCGCCGGTTTCTCCAGGGCCCTGTCAGTTCTCCCGCCCTGAATGACTGGCGGCGCCCCTCGCGGCCCGGGTGGCAGCGTTGTGGGAGGGTGAGTCTGGCTTTGGGGCTTGGGGTTCCAGATCCCTGGCGTAGTGGCAACAAAACCCTTGGGAGGGACCCCTGGGGGGCCGACCCAGTGTTAGGGTTAGCCCCCAGGAGACCGTCAGGCCCAACCGCACACTGTGCGGCGAGCTGAGGTGCGGCCCGAGGTGAAGGCGCTGGGGAGCGGGAGCGTGGGCACCAGCGTTTTGGCAGGGGGAGCCTTTGAAGGTCACCGGGGACTCAGAAGGCCCTGCCCTTCTCTCGCCCTCTATGACCCGCGGCGCCCCTAGCGGCCCAGGTGGGGACAGTGCGGCAGGGTGAGTCGGGCTCTGGGACTCTGAGTCACCAATCCCCAGCATTGCAGAGCCAGGCCGCTTGGGATGTCCCCTCAGGGCCGACCTAGGGTTTTGGTTAGCTGCCAGGAGCCCGGCAGGCCCTATCCACCAGCTGTGAAGCAAGCGGTGGGGTGGGCCTAGGTGAGGGCGCTGGCGAGCAGGATCCTGGGAGCCAACGTTTTTGCGCGGGGAGCCTTCAAAGGTCAGCGTGGGCTCGGAGGGCCCTGCCGGATCTCTTGCCCTGATTGAGCGGCGGGGCCTCTAGCGGCTCGGGTGGCTGAAGGGCAGCAGGGTGAGTGCGGCACATGAGCTCGGGGTCCCCATCCCCAGCGTTGCGACGCCAGGCCCCTTGGGAAGTGCCCCTCGGTGGCAGACCTATGGTTAGGGTTAGCCTCCAGGAGCCCCGCAGGCCTGATACACCGCCTGTGCGTCGAGCGGAGAGTTGGGCCGAGGCGAGGGTGCTGGTGAACATGAGGCTGGGCCCAAGCGTTTTGGTTCGGTGCGCCTTCGAAGGTCGGCAGGGGTTCGGAGAGCCCTGCCAGTTCTCCCACCCTGAATGAATGGCGGCGCCCCTAGCGGCCTGTGTGGGTTGGGGTGGCAGCGTGCATCCGGCGCTGGGGCTTGGGGGCCCCCAATCCCTGGCGTTGCGGCGCCAGGCCCCTTAGGAAGGGACCTTCAGGGGCTGTCCTAGGGTTAGGGTTAGCTCCCAGGAGGCCGGCAGGCCCGAGTCGCTGGCTCTGCGAAGAGCGGAGGTGCGGGCCGAGTTGAGGGTGATGCAGAGCGGGAGCGTGGTCCCCAGCGTTTTGGGGCCCTGGGCCTTCGACTGTTGCCATGGCTCAAAGGGCCCTGCCCGTTCTCCTGCCCTGAAGAACCAGCGGCGCCCTTAGCAGCTCCCTTGGCGGTGGAGCGGCAGGGTGAGTCCATGCTG
This sequence comes from Ursus americanus, assembly GCF_024610735.1. Classification (NCBI taxonomy): domain Eukaryota; kingdom Metazoa; phylum Chordata; class Mammalia; order Carnivora; family Ursidae; genus Ursus; species Ursus americanus. The sequence continues at coordinate 1,079,502 of NW_028273645.1, read as the reverse complement.
CGGCTCGGCTCGGGGATCCCCAATCCCCAGCGTTGCGGGGCCAGGCCTCTTGGGAGGGGCTCCTCGTGGGCGGACCTAGGTTTAGAGTTAGCACCCAGGAGGCCAGCAGGCCTAATCCTCTGGCTGGGCAGCGAGAGGTGGGCGGCCCGAGGTAAAGGCGCTGGCGATCGGGAGCGTGGGCCCCTGCATTTTGGCGCAGGAGGCTTCAAATATGGCCGGTTTCTCCAGGGCCCTGTCCCTTCTCCCGCCCTGAATGACGGGCGGCGCCACTAGCGGCCCGGGTGGCGACGTTGCGGCACGGGGAGTCTGGCTCTGGGTCTTGGGGTCCCTGATCCCCAGTGTAGCAGCACCAGGACCCTTGGGAGGGGCCCCTGGGTGGCTGACCTAGGGTTAGGGTTAGCCCCCAGGAGGCCAGCAGGTGGGATCCGGCCACTGTCCGGGGAGCGGAGGGCGGGGCCGAGGTGAGGGCGTTGGGGAGCAGGAGCGTGGGCACCAGCGTTTTGGCACGGGGAGCCTTTGAAGGCCACCGGGGGCTCGGATGGCCCTGCCCCTTCTCTCGCCCTGAATGACCCGCAGTGCTCCTAGTGGCCCGGGTGGCGGCGTTGCGCTAGGGTGAGTGTGGCTCTGGGGCTTGAGGTTCCCGATCCCCGGGGAAGCGGCACCAGGACCCTTGGGAGGGGCCCCTGGGTGGCCGACCTAGGGTTAGGGTTAGCACCCGGGAGGCTGGCAGGCGGGATCCGCCCGCTGTGCGTGGAGCGGAGGGGCGGGCCGAGGTGAGGGCGCTGGCGAGCAAGAGCCTGGGCCCAAGCGTTTTGACACTGGGGGCCTTCGAATGTCTCCGGGGACTCGGCGGGGCCTGCCCATTCTCCTCCCTGAATGACCGGCGGCGCCCCTAGCAGCCCAGGTGGCGGCGGGGCGGTATGTAAGTCCGGGCATAGGGCTCGGGGGTCCCCAGTCCACAGCGTTGCGGCGCCAGGCCCCTTGGGAGGGGCCCCTCGGAGGCTGACCTAGGGCTAGGTTTAGCCCCTAGGATGCCGGCAGGCCCTATTCGCCAGCTGTGTGGAGACTGGAGTGGCGGACTGAGGTGAGGGCACTGGTGAGCGGGAGCGTGGGCCCGGGTGTTTTGGCGCGGGGGGCCTTTGAAGGTCACCGTGTCTTGGAGGGCCCTGCCCGTGCTCCCGCCCTGAATGAACGGCACCACCCCAAGCCCCCGGGTGGCGGCTGGGTGGCAGGGTGAGTCCAGTGCTGAGGCTCGAGGGTCCCCAATCTCCAGCGTTGCGGCGCCAGATCCCTTGGGAGGGGCCCCTCGGGGGTCGATCTAGGGTTCCGGTTAGCCCCCAGGAGGCCGGTGGACCCGATCAGCGGCTGTGCGGCACGCGGAGGGTTGGGCCGAGGTGAGGGCGCTGGCGAGACTGAGCATGAGCCCAGGCGTTTTAGTGCGGGGGGCCTTCGAAGGTCGGTGGGGGCTCGGAGGGACCTGCCCGTTCTCCCGCTCTGAATGACCGGCGGGGCCCCTAGAGGCTTCGGTGCCTGAAGGGCAGCAGGGTGAGTCCGGCACATGGGTTGGGGTCCCCATTGCCGGCGTTGTGGCGCCAGGCCACTTGGGAAGGGCCCCTCCGTGGCTGACCTACAGTTAGGGTTATCCCCCAAGAGGCCAGCAGGCCCGGTACACCGCCTGTGCGTCGAGCGGAGAGTTGGGCCGAGGTGAGGGTGCTGGTGAACATGAGCCTGGGCCCAAGCGTTTTGGTTCGGGGCGCCTTCGAAGGTCGGCGTGGCTTCGAAGGGCGCTGCCCGTTCTCCCACCCTGAATGAATGGCGGCGCCCCTAGCGGCACGTGTGGGGCGGGGCGGCAGGGTGCATCCAGCGCTGGGGCTTGGGGGTTCCCAATCCCCAGCTTTGCGGCGCCAGGCCCCTTAGGAAGCGACCCTCGGGGCCGTCCTAGGGTTAGGGATAGCGCCCAGGAGGCCAGCAGGCCCGATCCGCCAGCTGTGCTAGGAGTGGAGATGCAGGCCGAGTTGAGGGCGATGGCGAGCGGGAGCGTGGGCCCCAGGGTTTTGGCGTCCTGGGCCTTTGAATGTTGCCATGGCTCGGAGGGCCCTGCCCTTTCTCCTGCCCTGAAGAACCAGCAACGCCCCTAGCCGCTCCGTTGGCGGTGGGGCGGCAGGGTGAATCCCAGGCTGCGGCTCGGGGATCCCCAATCCCCGGCGTTGTGGTGCCAGCCCCTTGGGAGGGGCTCCTCGTGGGCCGACCCAGGGTTAGAGTTAGCCCCCATAAGGCCGGCAGGCCAGATCCTCTAGCTGGGCGGTGAGAGGTGGGCGGGCCGAGGTAAAGGCGCTGGGGTGCGGGATTGTGGGCCCCCGCATTTTGGGGTGGGAGGCTTCAAATGTCGCCGGTTTCTCCAGGGCCCTGTCAGTTCTCCCGCCCTGAATGACCGGCGGCGCCCCTCGCGGCCCGGGTGGCAGCGTTGTGGGAGGGTGAGTCTGGCTTTGGGGCTTGGGGTTCCAGATCCCTGGCGTAGTGGCACCAAAACCCTTCGGAGGGACCCCTGGGGGGCCGACCCAGGGTTAGGGTTAGCCCCCAGGAGACCGTCAGGCCCAACCGCACACTGTGTGGCGAGCTGAGGTGCGGCCCGAGGTGAAGGCGCTGGGGAGCGGGAGCGTGGGCACCAGCGTTTTGGCACGGGGAGCCTTTGAAGGTCACCGGGGACTCAGAAGGCCCTGCCCTTCTCTCGCCCTCTATGACCCGCGGCGCCCCTAGCGGCCCAGGTGGGGACAGTGCGGCAGGGTGAGTCGGGCTCTGGGGCTCTGAGTCACCAATCCCCAGCATTGCAGAGCCAGGCCGCTTGGGATGTCCCCTCAGGGCCGACCTAGGGTTTTGGTTAGCTGCCAGGAGCCCGGCAGGCCCTATCCACCGGCTCTGAAGCAAGCGGTGGGGTGGGCCTAGGTGAGGGCGCTGGCGAGCAGGATCCTGGGAGCCAACGTTTTTGCGCGGGGAGCCTTCAAAGGTCAGCGTGGGCTCGGAGGGCCCTGCCCGATCTCTTTTCCTGATTGAGCGGCGGGGCCTCTAGCGGCTCGGGTGGCTGAAGGGCAGCAGGGTGAGTGCGGCACATGAGCTCGGGGTCCCCATCCCTAGCGTTGCGACGCCAGGCCCCTTGGGAAGTGCCCCTCGGTTGCCGACCTATGGTTAGGGTTAGCCTCCAGGAGCCCCGCAGGCCCGATACACCGCCTGTGCGTCGAGCGGAGAGTTGGGCCGAGGCGAGGGTGCTGGTGAACATGAGGCTGGGCCCAAGCGTTTTGGTTCGGTGCGCCTTCGAAGGTCGGCAGGGGTTCGGAGAGCCCTGCCAGTTCTCCCACCCTGAATGAATGGCGGCGCCCCTAGCGGCCCGTGTGTGGTGGGGCGCCAGTTTGCATCTGTCACTGAGTCTTGGGGGTCCCCAATCCCCGGTGTTGTGATGCCAGGCCCCTTGGGAAGGGCCCCTCGGGGGCCGACCTATGGTCAGGGTTAGCTCCCAGGAGGCCGGCAGCCCCTTGGCCTTCGAATGTTGCCATGGCTCGAAGGGCCCTGCCCGTTCTCCTGCCCTGAATAACCAGTGGCGCCCTTAGCAGCTTCATTGGCGGTGGGGCGGCAGGGGGAGTACCACGCTGCGGCTCAGGGATCCCCAATCACCAGCGTTGCGGGGCCAGGCCCCTTGGGAGGTGCTCGTAGGGGCCCGACCTAGGGTTAGAGTTAGCACCCAGGAGGCGGCAGGCCCAATCCTCTGGCTGGGCGGCGAGAGGTGCACGGGCCGAGGTAAAGGCTCTGGCGAGCGGGAGCCTGGGCCCCTGCATTTTGGCGGGAGGCTTCAGATGCCGCCGGTTTCTCCAGGGCCCTGTCCTTTCTCCCGCCCTGAATGACCGGTGGCGCCCCTAGCGGCCCGGGTGGGGACAGTGCGGCAGGGTGAGTAGGGTTCTGGGGCTCTGAGTCACCAATCCCCAGCGTTGCAGAGCCAGGCCCCTTGGGATGTGCCCCACGGGGCCGACCTAGAGTTTTGGTTAGCCCCAGGAGCTTGGCAGGCCCTATCCACCGGCTCTGAATCAAGCGGAGGGGCGGGCTGAGGTGAGGGCGGTGGGAGCAGGAGCATGGGAGCCAACGTTTTTGCGTGGGGGGCCTTCGAAGGTCAGCTGGGGCTCGGAGGTCCCTGCCCGTTCTCCTGTCCTGATTGTCCGGTGGTCCCCTAGTGGATTGGGTGGCTGAAGGGCAGCAGGGTGAGTCCGGCAGTTGGGCACGGGGTCCCCATCCCCAGCTTTGCGTCGCCAGGCACTTGGGAAGGGCCCCTCGGGGGCCGACCTATGGTTAGGGTTAGCCCCCAGCAGCCCAGCAGGCCCAATACACCCCCTGTGCATCGAGCGGAGAGTTGGGCCAAGGTGAGGGTGCTGGTGAACGTGAGCCAGGGCCCAAGGATTTTGGTTCGGGGCACCTTCGAAGGTCGGCGGGGGTTCGGAGGGCCCTGCCTGTTCTCCCAACCTGAATGAATGGCGGCGCCCCTAGCGGCCTGTGTGGGGCCGGGCGGCAGCGTGCGTCCGGCGCTGGGGCCTGGGGGTCCGCAATCCCTGGCCTTGGGGCGCCAGGCTCCTTAGGAAGGGATCCTCAGGGGCTGTCCTAGGGTTAGGGTTAGCGCCCCGGAGGCCGGCAGGCCCGAGTCGCCGGCTGTGCGAGGAGCGGCGGTGCGGGCCGAGTTGAGGATGCTGGTGAACGTGAGCGTGGGCCCAAGCGTTTTGATTCAGGGTGCCTTGGAGCATAGGCGCCGGTTCGGAGGGCCCTGCCCCTTCTCCCACCCTGAATGAACGGCGGCGCCCCTAGCGGCCCGAGTGGGGAGGGGCAACAGGGTGCATCCGACGCTGGGGCTTGGGGGTCCCCAATCCCCGGCGATGCGGCACCAGGCCCCTTGGGAGAGGCCCCTCGGGGGCAACCTAGGGTTAGGTTTAGCCCCCAGGAGGCCGGCAGGCCCTATTCGCCAGCTGTGTGGAGAGTGCATTGGCGGACGGAGGTGAGGGCGCTGGTGAGTGGGAGGGTGGGTCTGCCGTTTTTGCGCTGGGGGGCCTTCGAAGGTCACCGTGTCTCCGAGGGCCCTGCCTGTTCTCCCGCCCTGAACGATCGGCAACACCCCAAGCCCCCGGGTGGCGGCTGGGCGGCAGGGTGAGTCAGGTGCTGAGGTTCGGGGTCCCCAATCCCCGGCGTTGCTGCGCCAAGCCCCTTGGGAGTGGACCTTTGGGGATCGATCTAGGTTCATGGTTAGCCCCCAGGAGGCCGGTGGACCCAATCAGCCTCTGTGCGGCACGCGGAGCGTTGGGACGAGGTGAGGGCACTGGCGAGACTGAGCATGATCCCATGCTTTTTAGTGCGGGGGGCCTTCGACGGTCGGCGGGGCCTCGGAGGGACCTGCCCGTTCTCCCGCTCTGAATGACCAGCGGGGCCCCTAGCGGCTTGGGTGGCTGAAGGGCAGCAGGGTGAGTCCGGTACTTGGGCTCGGGGTCCCCATCCCCAGCGTTGAGTCGCCAGGGCCCTTGGGAAGGGCCCCTCGAGGGCTGACCTCGGGTTAGGGATAGCCCCCAGGAGGCCGGCACGCCCTATCAGCCGACTGTGAGGCGAGCGGAGGAGTGGGCCGAGGTGAAGGCGCTGGTTAGTGGGAGCATTGGCCCAAGCATTTTGCTGCGGGGGTCCTTCGAAAGTCGCCGGGGACTCAGTGTGCCATGCCTGTTCTCCCGCTCTGAATGACCGGCGGGACCCTAGCTGCTTGGGTGGCTGAAGGGCAGCAGTGTGATTCCGGCACATTTCCTCGGGGTCCCCATCCTCAGCGTTGCGGTGCCAGGCCACTTGGGAAGGGCCTCTCGGGGGCCGACCTACAGTTCGGTTTAGTCCCCAGAAGCCCGGCAGTCCCGATACACCACCTGTGCGTCGAGCGGTGAGTTGGGCCGAGGTGAGGGTGCTGGTGAACATGAGCCTGGGCCCAAGCGTTTTGGTTCGGGGCACCTTCGATGGTCGGCGTGGGTTCGGAGGGCCCTGGCAGTTCTCCCACACTGAATGAATGGCGGCGCCCCTAGCGGCCTGTGTGAGGCGGGGCAGCAGGGTGCATCCGGCGCTGGGGCTTGGGGGTCCCCAATCCCCGGCTTTGCAACTCCAGGCCCCTTGCGAGTGGCCCTTCGGGGGCCGACCTACGGTTAGGGATAGCCCCCAGGAGGTCGGCATGCCCTATCAGCCGACTGTGAGGCAAGCAGAGGATCGGGCCCAGGTGAAGGCGCTGGTGAGCGGGAGCATTGGCCCAAGCATTTTGCTGTGGGGGGGCCTTCGATAGTCGCTGGGTGCTTGGAGTGCCATGCCCATTCTCTCGCACTGAATGACCGGGGGGCCTTAGCGGCTCGGGTGGCTGAAGGGCAGCATGGTGAGTCCGGCACTATTCCTCGGTGTCCCTATCCCCAGCGTTGTGGTGCCAGGCCACTCGGGAAGGGCCTCTCGGGGTCCGACCTACAGTTAGGGTTAGTCCCCAGGAGGACGGCAGTCTTGATACACCACATGTGCGGTGAGCAGAGTGGTGGGCCGAGGTGAGGGTGCTTGTGAACATGTGTCTGGGCCAAAGCGTTTTGGTTCGGGGCACCTTCAAAGGTCAGAGGGAGTTAGGAGGGCCCTGCCAGTTCTCCAACACTGAATGAATGGTGGCGACCCTAGCGGCACGTGTGTTGCGGGGCGGTAGGGTGCATCCGGAGCTGGGTCTCGGGGGTCCCCAATGCCCGGCTTTGCGGCGCCAGGCCCCTTAGGAAGGGACCCTCAGGGGCCGTCCTAGGGTTAGGGTTGGCACCCAGGAGGCCGGCAGGCCCGATCTGCCGCCTGTGCGATGGGCGGAGGGGCGGTCCGAGGTGAGGGCGCTGGGGAGCGGGAGCGTGGGCACCAGCAGTTTGGCGTGGGGGGCCTTTGAAGGTCACAGGGGGCTCGGGAGGCCCTGCCACTTCTTTCACCCTGAATCACCGGCGGCGCCCGCAGTGACCTGGGTGGCGACAGTGCAGCAGGGTGAGTCTGGCTCTGGGGTTCTGAGTCTCCAATCCCAAGCATTGCAGAGCCAGGCCCCTTGGGATCTGCCCCACGGGGCTGACCTAGGGTTTCGGTTAGCCCCCGGGAGCCCGGGAGGCACTATCCACCAGCTCTGAATCAAGCAGAGGAGCAGGCCAAGGTGAGGACCCTGGCGAGCAGGAGCGTGGGAGCCAACATTTTGCGCGGGGAGCCTTCGAAGGCCACAGGGGAAACGGAGGGCCCTGCCAGTTCTCCCACCCTGAATGAACTGAAGCGCCCCTAGAGGCCTGAGTGATGGCGGGGCGGTAGGTGAATCTGGCGCTGGGCTCGGGGTCCCCAATCCACCTCATTGCGCCGCCAGGCCCCTTGGGAGGGGCCCGTCGGGGGCTGACCTATGGTTAGGGTTAGCCCCCAGGACGCTGGCAGGTTCAATCCGACAGCTGTGCAGCAAATGGAGTGGTGGGGCGAGGTGAGGCCTCTGTCGAGCGGGAGCATGGGCCCAAGCCTTTTGGCGTCAGGGGTCTTCGAATGTCTCCGGGGACTCGCCATGCCGTGCCCAATCTCCTCCCTGAGTGACTGGCAGCGCCCCCAGCAGCCCAGGTGGTGGCGGGGTGGCAGGGTCAGTCAGGCACTGTGGCTTGGGTATCCCCAATCCCCAGTGTTGCGGCGCCAGGCCCCTTGGGAGGGCCCCTCGGGGCCAACCTAGGGTTAGGTTTAGCCCCTAGGAGGCCCGCAGGCCCTATTCGCCAGCTGTGTGGAGACTGGAGTGGCAGACCGAGGTGAGGGCGCTGGTGAGCAGGAGCATGGGCCCCGTTGTTTTGGCCTGGGGAGCCTTTGAAGGTCTCCATGTCTTGGATGGCCCTGCCCATTCTCCCGCCCTGAATGAACGGCACCACCCCAAGCCCCCGCGTGGCAGCTGGGCGGCAGGATGAGTCCAGTGCTGAGGCTTGGGCATCCCCAATCCCCAGGGTTGCGGCACCAGGCCCCTTGGGAGGGGCTGCTCGGGGTCGATCTAGCATTTCAGTTAGCCCCCAGAAGGCCAGTGGACCCGATCAGCGGCTGTGCAACACGCGGAGGGTTGGGCCGAGGTGAGGGCGCTGGCTAGCCTGAGCATGAGCCTAAGCGTTTTAGCGCGGGGGGCCTATGAACGTCAGCGGATGCTCGGAAGGCCCTAACCATTCTCCTACACTGATTGACCGGTGGGCCCCTAGTGGCTCAGGTGGCTGAAGGACAGCAGGGTGAGTCCGGCACTTGGGCTCGGTGTCCCCATCCCCAGCGTTGTGACGCCAGGCCCCTTGGGAAGGGACCCTTGGGGGCCGACCTATGGTTAAGGTTAGTCCCCAGGAGACCTGCAGGCCCGATACACCAACTGTGCATCGAGCGGAGAGTTGGGCCGAGTTGAGGGTGCTTGTGAACATGAGCCTGGGTCCAAGCGTTTTGGTTCGGGGCGCCTTCGAAGGTTGGAGGGGTTCGGAGTGCTCTGCCCGTTCCCCCAGCCTGAATGAACGGCTACCCCCCTAGCAGTCTGGGTGCGGAGGGGCGGCAGGGTGCATCCGGCGCTGGGGCTTGGGGGTCCCCAATCCCCGGTGTTGTGACACCAGGCCCCTTGGGAAGGGCTCCTCCTGGGCCGGCCTAGGGTTAGAGTTAGCCCCCAGGATGCCAGCAGGCTCAGTCTGCCAGCTGTGCGGCTAATGGAAGGGTGGGTCGATGTGAGGTCTCTGTTGAGCGTGCACGGGCGGAAGCGTTTTGGTGCCGGAGTCCTTCGAATGTCTCTGGGGACTTGGCGGGCCCTAGCCATTTACCTCCCTGAATGACCGGTGGCGCCTGTAGCGGCCTGGGTGGCAGTGTTGTGGCAGGGTGAGTCTGGCTCTGGGGCTTGGGGTCCCCGATCCCCGGCGTAGCGGCACCAGGACCCTTGGGAGGGGCCCCTGGGGGGCCAACCTAGGGTTAGGGTTAGCCCCCAGGAGGCCGGCAGGCCCTATTTGCAACCTGTGTGGCGAGTGAACTGGCGGACCGAGGTGCGGGCGGTGGTGATTGGGAGCGTGGGCCTGGGCGTTTTGGTGCGGGGGGCCTTCGAAGGTTGGCGGGGGTTTGGAGGGCCGTGCCCGTTCTCCCACCCTGAATGACTGGTGGCGCCCCCAGCCGCCCTGGTGGCGGCAGGGTGGCAGCGTGAGTCAGGCGCTGCAGCTCCGGTATCTACAATCCCCAGCGTTGTGGCGCCAGGCCCCTTGGGAGCGGCCCCTCGGGTGCCAACCTACGGTTAGGTTTAGCCCCTAGGAGGCTGGCAGGCCCTATTCATCAGTTGTGTGGATAGCAGAGTGGTGGACCGAGGTGAGGGCACTGGTAAGCGGGAGCGTGGGCCCGGGCGTTTTGGCGCGGGGGGCCTTTGAAGGTCACTGTGCCTCGGAGGGCCCTGCCCATTTTCCCTCCCTGAATAATGGCAGCACCCCAAGCCCACGGGTGGAGGCTGGGCCTGGCTCTGGGGCTTGGGGTCCCCGATCCCCAGCGAAGTGGCACCAGGACCCTTGGGAGGGGCCCCTGGGGAGCCGACCTAGGGTTAGGGTTAGCACCCAGGAGGCCTGCAGGCGGGATCCGCCCGCTGTGAGGGGAGCGGAGGGGCAGGCCGAGGTGAGGGCGCTGGAGAGCAAGAGCGTGGGCCCAAGCGTTTTGGCACCTGGGGCCTTTGAATGTCCCCGGGGACTCAGATGGCCTTGCCCATTCTCCTCCCTGATTGACCGGCGGCGTACCTAGCAGCCCAGGTGGCGGCAGGGCGGCATGTGAGTCCGGCGCTGGGGCTCGGGGATCCCCAATCTACCGCGTTGCGGCGTCAGGCCCCTTGGTGGGGGCCCCTCGGGGGCTGACCTAGGGTTAGGGTTAGCCTCCAGGACGCTGGCAGGCTCAGTCCGCCAGCTCTGCGGCGAATGGAGGGGTGGGTCGAGGTGAGATCTCTGTTGAGTGGGAGCGTGGGGCCAAGCGTTTGGCACCAGGGTCCTTCGAATGTCTCAGGGGACTCAGCGGGCCCTGACCGTTCTCCTCCCTGAATGACCGGCGGTGCCCCTAGCAGCATAGGTGGCAGCGGGGAGGCAGGTTGAGTCAGGCGCTTTGGCTCGGGTATCCCCAATACCCAGTGTTGAGGCGCCAGGCCCCTTGGGAGTGGCCCCTCGGGGGCTAACCTAGGGTTAGGTTTAGCCCTTAGGAGGCCATCAGGCCCTATTCACCAGCTGTGTGGAGAGCGGAGTGGCCGACCGAGGTGAGGGCGCTGGTGAGCGGGATGGTGGGCCTGGCGTTTTGGCGCGGGGGGCCTTTGAATGTCACTGTGTCTCGGAGGGCCCTACCCGTTCTCCCGCCCTGAATGAATGGCACCACCCCAAGTCCCCGGGTGGCGCCTGGGTGGCAGGGTGAGTCCAGTGCCGAGGCTCTGGGGTCCCCAATCCCAGGTGTTGCAGCACCAGGCCCCTTGGGAGGGGACCCCCGCGGGTCGATCTATGGTTATGGTTAACACCCAGGAGGCCGGTGGACTCGATCAGCGGCTGTGCAGCACACGGAGGGTTGGGCCGAAGTGAGGGCGCTGGCGAGACTGAGCATGAGCCCAAGCGTTTTAGCACGGGGGGCCTTCGAAGATCGGCGGGGGCTCAGAGGGACCTGCCCATTCTCCCACTCTGAATGACTGGCAGGGCCTCTAGCGGCTCGGGAGGCTGAAGGGCAGGAAGGTGAGTTCGGCACTTGGGCTTGGGGTCCCCATCCCCAGAGTTGCGACGCCAGGCCCCTTGGGAAGGGCCCCTCGGGAGCCGACCTACAGTTAGGGTTACCCCCAGGAGCCTGGCAGGCCCGAAACACCACCTGTGCGGTGAGCGGAGAGTTCGGCCAAGGTGAGGGTGTTGGTGAACATGAGCCTGGGCCCAAGCGTTTTGGTTCAGCGCGCCTTCGAAGGTCGGCGGGGGTTCAGAGGACCCTGCCAGTTCTCCCAACCTGAATGAATGGCTGTGCCCCTAGCACCGGTGTGGGGCGAGGCGGCAGGGTGCATCCGGCACTGAGTCTTGGGGGTCCCCAATCCCCGGCGTTGCGGCACCAGGCCCCTTAGCAAGGGACTGTCAGGGGCCGTCCTAGGGTTAGGATTAGTGCCCAGGAGGCCGGCAGTCCTGATCCGCTGGCTGTGCAAGGAACGGAGGTGCGGGGCGAGTTGAGGCCACTGGCGAGCGGGAGCGTGGGCCCCAGCGTTTTGGCGCACTGGGTCTTGGAATATTGCCATGGCTCACAGGGCCCTGCCCATTTTCCTGCCCTAAATAAACATTGGCGCCCCTAGCGGCTCCTTTGGCCTTGGGGCGGAAGGGTGAGTCCCGCGCTGTGGCTCGGGGATCCCCAATCCCCAGCGTTGTGGGGGCAGGCCCCATGGGAGAGGCTCCTCGTGGGCCGACCTAGGGTTAGAGTTAGCCCCCAGGAGGCTGGCAGGCCCAATCCTCAGGCTGGGCAGGGATAGGTGGGCGGGCCGAAGTAAAGGTGCTGGGGAGCGGGAGCTTGGTCCCTTGCATTTTGGTGCAGGAGGCTTCAAATGTTGCAGGTTTCTCCAAGGCCCTGTCCCTTCTCCAGCCCTGAATGACCGGTGGCGCCCCTAGCGGCCTGGGTGGCAGCGTTGCGGCAGGGTGAGTCTGGCTCTGGGCCTTGGGGTCCCCGATCCCCAGTGTAGTGGTACCAGGACCCTTGGGAGTGGCCCCTGGGGGGCCGACCTAGGGTTAGGGTTAGCCCCCAGGAGGCCGGAAGTCCCCATCTGCCCACTGTGCGGGGAGCGGAGGGGTGGGCCAAGGTGAGGGCGATGGGGAGCGGGAGCATGGGCTGGGGCATTTTGGTGCAGGGGGCCTTTGAAGGTCACCTGGGGCTCCGAAGGCCCTGCCCCTTCGCTCGCCCTGAATCACCAGCGGCACCCCACCGGCCTGGGTGGCGGCAGTGCAGCAGGGTGAGTCCGACTCTGGGGCTCTGAGTCACCAATCCCCAGCGTTGCAGAGCCAGGCCCCTTGGGATGTGCCCCACGGGGCCGACCTAGGGTTTCGGTTAGCCCCCAGGAGCCCGGCAGGCCCTATCCACCGGCTATGAACCAAGCGGAGGGGCAGGCCGAGGTGAGGGCGCTGGTGAGCAGGAGTATGGGAGCCAACGTTTTTGCGCGGGGGGCCTTCGAAGGTCAGCGGGGTCTCGGAGGGCCCTGTGGGTTCTCCTGCCCTAATTGAGCGGGGGGCCCCTAGCGGCTCGGGTGGCTGAAGGGCAGCAGGGTGAGTCCAGCCCTTGGGCTCGGGGTCCCCATCCCCAGCGTTGCGACGCAAGGCCCCCTGGGAAGTCCCCTCGGTGGCCAACCTATGGTTAGGGTTAGCCCACAAGAGGCCGGCAGGCCAGATACACCACCTGTGCATCGAGTGGAGAGTTGGGCCGAGGTGAGGGTGCTGGTGAACATGAGCCTGGGTCCAAGTGTTTTGGTTCGGGGCGCCTTCGAAGGTTGGCAGGGGTTCGGAAGGCCCTGCCCGTTCTCCAACCCTGAATGAACGGCGGCGCCCTAGCGGCCCTGGTGGGGAGGGGTGGCAGGGTGCATCCGGCGCTGGGGCTTGGGGGTCCCCAATCCCCGGCGTTGCAGCGCCAGGCCCCTTGGGAGGGGCCCCACGGGGGCCAACCTAGGTTTAGGTTTAGCCCCAAGGAGGCTGGCAGACCCTATTCACCAGCTTTTTGGAGACTGGAGTGGCGGACCGAGGTGAGGGCGCTGGTGAGTGGGAGCGTGGACCTGGGTGTTTTGTCGCGGGGAGCCTTTGAACGTTTCCGTGTCTCGGAGGACCCTGCCCGTTCTCCCGCCCTGAATGAACGGCAGCACCCCAAGACCCGGGTGGTGACTGGCTGACAGGGTGAATCCAGTGCTGAGGTTCGGGGTCCCCAATCCCCGGCATTGCGGCATCAGACCCCTTGGGAGGGGCCCTTTGGGGGTCGATCTAGGGTTACGGTTACCTCCAGAAGGCCTGTGGACCCGATCAGCGTCTGTGCAACACGCAGAGGGTTGGGCCGAGGTGAGGGTGCTGCCGAGCCTGAGCATGAGCCCAAGTGTTTTATCGTGGGGGGCTTTTGAAGTTTGGTGGGGGCTCGGAGGGTCCTGCCCGTTCTTCTTCCCTGATTGACCGGTTGGCCCCTAGCGGCTCGGGTGGCTGAAGGGCAGCAGGGTGAGTCCAGCACTTGGGCTCAGGGTCCCCATTGCCAGCGTTGCGACGCCAGGCCCCTTGGGAAGGGCCCATCGGGGGCTGACCTGTAGTTAGGGTTATCCCCCAGGAGGCCGGCAGGCCCGATACACCACCTGTGAGTCGAGCGGAGGGGCGGGCCGAGGTGGGGGCGCTGGGGAGCAGGAGCGTGGGCCCAAGCGTTTTGGTGTGGAGGGCCTTCAAAAGTCGGCGGGGGCTTGGAGGGCCCTGCCCGTTCTCCTGCCCTGAATAACCGGTGGCGCCCCTAGTGCCCCGGGTTACGGTGGGGCGGCTGTATGAGTCCGGCGCTGGGGCTCGGGGGTCCCCAATCCCAGGCCTTGCAGCTCCAGGCTCGTTGGGAGGGGCCCATCCGGGGCCAACCTAGGTTTAGGTTTAGCCCCCAGGAAGCTGGCAGGCCTGATCCGCTGGCTGTGTAGGGAGCAGAGGGGCAGGCCGAGGTGAGGGCGCTGTCGAGCGGGAGCGTGGGCCCAAGCATTTTGGCGTGGGGGCATTCGAAAATCACTGGGGGTTAAGAGCGCACTTCCCGTTCTACCTCGCTGAAAGCCTGATGGCATACCTAGGGGCTCGGGTTGCGGAGGGGCGGCAGGGTGAGTACGGTGCTGGGGCTCTGGGATCCCTAATCCCCGGCGTTGCAGCACCAGACCCCTTGGGAGGGGCCCCTTGGGGGCCTGACATAGGGTTTGGGATAGCCTCCAGGAGGCCGGCAGGCCCGATCCACCAGTTGTGCGGCAAATGGAGGGTCAGGCGGAGGTGAGGCCACTGGCGAGCGGGAGCATGGGCCCAGGCGTTTTGGCGTGGGGGTCCTTCAAAGGTCGCCAGAGGCTCAGAGGGCCCTGCACGTTCTTCCGCCCTGAATGACCGGTGGCTACCCTAGCAGCCCGGGTAGAGGATGGGCGGTATGGTGAGTCAGGCGCTGGGGCTCGGGGTCCCCAATCCTTGGCGTTGGAGCTCCAGGCCCCTTCAGAAGGGCTCTAGGGGCCGACCGAGCATTACTGTTAGCCCCCAGGAGGCCGGCAGACCCGATCTGCCAGCTGTGTGGTGAGCAGAGGGGCGGGCCAAGGTGAGGGCGCTGTTGAGCGGAATCGTGGGCCCAAGAGTTTTGGCGTGGGGGGCATTCAAAAGTCGCCAGGGGCTCAGAGTGCCCTTCCCCTTCTACCGCACTCGGGGGTCAATCTAGGGTTATGGTTAGCCCCCAGAAGGCCGGTGGACCCGATCAGCGGCTGTGCAACACGTGGAGGATTGCCCCGAGGTGAGGGCGCTGGCGAGACTGAGCATGAGCCCAAGCGTTTTAGGGTGGGGGTCCTTTGAAGGTCAGCGGGTGCTCCGAGGGCCCTAACCGTTCTCCTGTACTGATTGACCAGTGGGCCCCTAGCGGCTCGGGTGGCTGAAGGGCAGCAGGGTGAGTCCGGCACTTGGGCTCGGTGTCCCCATCTAGCGTTGCGACACCAGGCACCATGGGAAGGGACCCTGGGGGGCCGACCTATGGTTAGGGTTAGCCCTCAGGAGTCCGGCAGGCCCGATACACCACCTGTGCACCGAGCGGAGAGTTGGGCCGAGGTGAGGGTGCTGGTGAACATGAGCCTGAGCCCAAGCGTTTTGTTTCGGGGCACCTTCGAAGGTCGGTGGGGGTTCGGAGGGCCCTGCCAGTTCTCCCACCCTGAATGAATGGCAGTGCCCCTAGCAGCCCGTGTGGGGCGGGGTGGCAGGGTGCATCGGGCACTGGGGCTTGGGGGTCCCCAATCCCTGGCGTTGTGGCACCAGGCCCCTTAGGAAGGGACCCTCAGGGGCCGTCCTAGGGTTAGGGTTAGCGCCCAGGAGGCCGGCAGGCCCAAGTCGCCGGCTCTGCGAGGAGCGGAAGTGTGGGCCAGTTTGAGGGCGATGGCGAGCGGGAGCGTGGTCCCCAGCGTTTTGGCGCCCTGGGCCTTCGAATGTTGTCATGGCTCAGAGGGCCCTGCCCAATCTCCTGCCCTGAGTAACCAGCGGCGCTCCTAGCGGCTCCGTTGGCAGTGGGGCGGCAGGGTGAGTCCTGCACTTTGGGTCAGGGATCCCCAATCCCCGGCGCTGCTGCGCCAGGCTCCTTGGGAGGGGCTCCTCGTGGGCCGACCTAGGGTTAGAGTTAGCCCCCAGGAGGCTGGCAAGCCCAATCCTCTGGCTGGGCGGCGAGAGGTGGGCGGACAGAGGTAAAGGCCCTGCCCAGCGGAAGCGTGGGCCCCTGCATTTTGGCGTGGGAGGCTTCAAATTTCGCTGATTTCTCCAGGGCCCTGTCCATTCTCCCACCCTGAATGACCGGTGGCGCCCCTAGTGGCCCGGTTGGTGGCAGGGCGGCAGGTGAGTCCAGCGCTGGGGCTCAGAGATCCCCAATCCACCGCGTTGAGGCGCCAGGCCCCTTGCGAGGGGCCCCTTGGGGGATGACCTAAGGTTAGGCTTAGCCCCCGGACGCCGGCAGGCTCAATCCGCCAGCTGTGCGGAGAATTGAGGGGTGGGTCGAGGTGAGATCTCTGTGGAGCGGGAGCTTGGGCTCAAGGATTTTGGCGCCGGGGGCTTTCGAATGTTTCTGGGGACTTGACCGGCCCTGCCCATTCTCCTCCCTGAGTGAATGGCAGCGCCCCTAGCAGCCTAGATGGTGGCGGGGCGGCAGGGTGAGTCAGGCACTGTGACTTGGGTATCCCCAATCCCCGGCATTGTGGCGCCAGGCCCCTTGGGAGGGGCCCCCCGGGGGCCAACCTAGGGTTAGGTTTAGCCCTAGGAGGCTGGCAGGCCCTATTCCCCAGCTGTGTGGAGACTGGAGTGACGGACCCAGGTTAGGGCGCTGGTGAGCGGGAGTGTGGGCCCAGGCGTTTTGGTGCGGGGGGCCTTTGAAGGTTGCTGTGTCTCTGAGGGCCCTGCCCGTTCTCACGCCCTGAATAATGGCAGCACTCCAAGCCCCCGGGTGGCAGCTGGGGGGCAGGGTGAGTTCAGTGCTGAATCTCGGGGG
Source organism: Ursus americanus (assembly GCF_024610735.1). Taxonomy (NCBI): domain Eukaryota; kingdom Metazoa; phylum Chordata; class Mammalia; order Carnivora; family Ursidae; genus Ursus; species Ursus americanus. The sequence goes on along the minus strand of NW_028273645.1, from coordinate 1,063,263 downwards.
TCGACAATCCCCGGCATTGTGGTGCCAGGCCTTTGGAAGGGGCCCCTCGGGGTCCGACCTAGGGTTAGGTTTAGCCCCCAGGAAGCAGGCCGGCCCGATCCGCTAGCTTTCGGCGAGCGGAAGGGCGGCCTGAGAAGAGGGCGCTGACAAACAGGAGTGTGACCCCAAGCGTTTTGGTGCGGGAGGCCTTCGAATGTCCCCGGGGGCTCGGAAGCCCCTGCCCGTTCTCCCGCCCTGAATGACCGCGGAGCCCCTAGTGGTTCGGGTGGTGGCGGGAAGGCAGGGTGAGTCCCGCGCAGGGGCTTGGGTGTCCTCAATCCCTGGCGTTGTGGCGCTAGGCCCCTTGAAAGGGGCCCCTCGGGGGGGACCTGGGTTTAGGGTTAGCCCCAGGAGGCCGGCAGGCCCAATCCGCAGGCTGTGTGGCATACGGTGGAGCAGGCCAGGGTGAGGCCGCTGGCGAGCGGGAGCTAGAGCCCAAGCGTTTTGGCACAGCGGGCCTTTGAAGGTCGCTGGGGGCTCGGAGGGCCATGCCCATTCTCTCATCCTGAATGAGGACAGCGCCCCTATCGGGCCGGGTCACGGCGGGGTGGCAGGGTGAATCCGGCGCTGGTGCTCGGGAGTCCCCAATCCCCTGCCTGGTGGTGCCAGGCCCCTTGGGAGGGGCCCCTTGGGCGCCGAAGTAGGGTTTGGGTTAGCCCCAGGAGGCCGGCAGGCGTACGGAGGTGCTGGCCGAGGTGAGGACGCTGACGAGCGGGAGCGTGGGCCCAAGAGTTTTCACGTGTGGGCCTTCGATGTTCGCTGGGGGCTCGGAGGGCCCTGCCCGTTCTACCGCCCTGAATGACCTGCGGCATCCCTAGCAACCCGGGTGGCGGTGGGGCGGCAGGGTGCATCCGGCGCTGGGGCTCGAGAGTCCCCAATCCCTGGCGTTGCAACGCCAGGCCCCTTTGGAGGGGCCCTCGGGGACCGACCTAGGGTTAGGGTTAGCCCCCAGGAGGCCGGCAGGCCCGATCCGCCAACTGTGTGGGGAGTGGAGAGGTGGGCCAAGGTGAGGGCGCTGGGGAGCGGGTATGTGGGCCCAAGCATTTTGGGGCTAGGGCCATCGATGGTCACCGGGAGCTCGGAGGGCCCTGCTCGTTCTCCTGCCATGAAGGACCGGCGACGCCCCTAGCTCCCTGGGTGGCAGAGGGTGGCAGGGTCAGTCCAGCACTGGTGCTTGGGTTTCCCCAATCCCCAGCGTTGTGGTGCCAGGCCCCGTGGGAGGGGCCCCTCGGGGACTGTCCTAGGGTTAGGTTAACCCCCAGGAGGCCAGCAGTCCCGATCCGCTGGCTGTGCAGTGAGCGGAGGGATTGAACGTGGTAGGGCGCAGTCGAGCGGTAGCGTGGTACCCAGCGTTTTGGCATGGGGGGCCTTCTTATTTCACCGGAGGCTCGGAGGGCCCAGCGGGTTATCCTGCCCTGAATGCCCGGCGGCGCCCCTAGCGGCCCATGTGGCGGTGGGGCGGCAGGGTGAGTCCAGCACTGCTCCTCGGGGGTCCCTAATCCCCAGCGTTGTGGCGCCAGCCCACTTGGGATGGGGCCCTAGGGGACCTACCTAGGGTTAGTGTTAGCCCCCAGGAGGCTGGGAGGCCCGATCTGCCGGCTGTGCGGCGTGCGGAAGGGTGGGCCGAGGTGAGGGCGCTGGCCAGCGGGAGCGTTGGCCCAAGCGTTTTGGTGCGGGGGGCCTTCGAAGGTGGCCAGTGACTTGGAGGGCCCTTGCCATTCTCCCTCCCTGAAGGAATGGCGGCGCCCCTAGTGGCCCAGGTGGCGGTAGGGTGGGAGGGTGAGTTGGGCGCTGGAGCTCGGGAGTCCCCAATCCCCGGTGTTGCGGCAATAGGAACCTGGGATGGGATCCTCGGGGGCCCACCAAGGGTAGGGTAACACCCAGGAGGCTGGCAGTCCAGATCCACAGGCTGTGCAGCGAGGGGAGGGGCGGACCGAGGTGAGGGCGCAGGTGAGCGAGAGCATGGGCCCAAGCGTTTTGGCGCGGGGGGCCTTTGAAGGTCGCCAGGGGATCGGAGGGATCTGCCCGTTCTCCCTCCCTGAATGACCAACGGTGTTCCTAGCGGCCCGGGTGGTGGCGGGGCAACACGGTGAGTCCGGCGCTGGGGCTCGGGGGTCCCCAATCCCAGGCATTGCGGTGCCAGGCCCCTTCGGAGGGGCCCCTCAGGGGCCAACCTAGGGTTATGGGTAGCCCCAGGAGGAGGGCAGGTCTCATCCACTGGATCTGCAGCGAGCGGAGGAGTGAGCCGAGGTGAGGGCGCTGAGGAGCGGGAGCGTGGGCTCAAGAGTTTTTCATGGGGGGGGGCCTTCGAAGGTCGCCTTGGGCTCGGAGGGCCCTGCCCGTTCTCCCGCACTGAATGACCAGGGGCACCCCTAGCAGCCCGGGTGGCGGCGGTGCGGCAGGGTGAGTCCGGTGCTGGGGCTCAGGGGTCCCTAATCCCCGGTGTTGCGGTGCCAGGCCCCTTGGGTCGTGCCCCTTGGGGGCTGACCTAGGGTTAGGGTTAGCCCCCAGGAGATTGGCAGGCTCATTCCGCCCATGTGCAGTGAATGGAGGTTTGGGTCGAGGTGAAGTAGCTGGCGATCGGGACCGTGGGCCAGAGCATTTGGCTTTGGCTCGGGATGCCTTCAAAGGTTGCAGGTGGCTTGGAGGGTCCTGCCCTTTCTGTTGCCCTGAAGGACTGGTGACGCCCCTAGCACCCCATGTGGCAACGGGGCGGCAGGGTGCGTCCGGCGCTGGGATTGGGGGTCCCCAATCCCTGGCATGCGGTGCCAGGCCACTTGGGAGGGGCCCCTTGTGGGCGACCTAGGGACAGGGTTAGTCCCCAGGAAGCCAGCAGGCCTGATCCGCCAGCTCTGCAGCGAGCGGAGGGGTGGGCCGAGGTTAGGGAGCAGGCGAGCAGGAGCTTGGGAGCCAGAGTTTTTGCGCGGGGGGTCCTTCGAAGGTCGCAGGGGGATTGGAGGGCCCTGCCTGTTCTCCCTTCCGGAATGACTGGCAACGTCCCTAGCGCCCTGGGTGCTTGCTGGGTGGCAGAGTGTGTTCAGCACTGGGGCTCGGGGGTCCCAAATCCCCGGCATTGCGGTGCCAGGCTCCTTGGGAGGGGCCCCTCGGGGGCCGACCTAGGGTAAGTGTTAGCCCCCAGGAGTCCAGCAGGCCCCTTCCACCAGCTCTGCGGCAGGCGGAGGGGCAGGCCAAGGTGAGGGCAATGGCGAGAGGGAGTGTGGGCCCAAGCGTTTTGGTACAGGGGGCCTTCGAAAGTCCCGGGGGCTTGGAGGGCCCTGCCCGTTCTCTCGCCCTGAAAGACTGGCGGCGCCCCTAGCAGCCCGGGTTGCTGCGGGGTGGCAGGGTGACTCCGGCGCTGGCCTCGGGGGTCCCCAATCCCCGGCACTGTGGCACCAGGCCCCTTGGGAGGGGCCCCTCGGGGGCCGACCTTGGGTTAGGGTTCGTCCCCAGGAGGCCGGCAAGCCCAGCGCTAAGTGGTTCTGGCAATGTAACAAAAATGCCATACACTTATCTGTAAGAAATAACAGTGTACAGGAACCCTCTTAGCCCTAACATCATCCTTTCTGAATATGGAAGCCAGCCCCAAAGTGCTCGTGGAAGTCTGACGAAAGGGCTAAGCACTTTTCTCTGAGTCACCACACTGTACAGGGAAAGACCAATGTACATAATCTTTCACAAGTAGGAAGCATTAATGAAAAGGTTCTGGAATTTCGAGGACTCTGACCCATCCTTATTGGTAATAAACCATCGTGTACAGGAAAACACCTTCAACTCTCATCAGCCTCCTCAATCCTGATTCTGATTCAACTTTGGGGGTGTAGGACTAGGGAAATGTCCACATCTTATTGCTAAGAAAGAACGATGTCAGGGTAATGCCCTTCAAGTCACATCATCATTCCTGAAGACAGAAGCAGGAATCAAGGTGGTTATGTTAACATGAGGTAAGGAAGATGAGCATATAAGTGAGAAACAACAGTGGGCAGGACCTCTCTTCCAACGAACATTCTCTTTGCTTAATGTTAAATCCCTATGGTAAGTGGTTGTGGGCATTTGTGAGGTCAAAATCTTGAGTGTTTTGTAAAACCTCTTGGCCATTCACATGAGACTAAGGTAGTTGGGGACTCCTAGGCACTGATTTGTCCACTGTCAAAAATATGAAAAGATAAGAGACAGATGAGGTCTCCTCAGGCATTGTCCTTTATCCTCATCCTCCATGAGGATGGTCATCTCTGGACAGCTCAGTGACAGGGTCTCATTCACAGTGGGGGCATCTGTTCCTCACAGACATCAGGGAGGGAAATGTATTTGGTTCTCTGTGCCAGCCCAGCCACAGCTGAGTGTCACAGAACCCTCTCGTGGGCTCATAAGAGTTTCACTGTCACCAGGCAGGTCATTGTATTTGATAAACCACTGTGAGAGTTTGCAATTGCCTTCATCTGCAACCTCCTAGAGGCAAATGCAGATCTCTGGTACCATGTGAAGTCATGTGAAGGCATTGTGAGAAAGTGTCCTTTTGCTTAAGACAAACATGGCTGGGGCTCCTGGCTGGCTCAGCCAGTTACGCATGTGCCTTTGGCTCAGGTTATGATCTCAGGGTTCTGGGATCGAGCCCAGGCTCCCTGCTCAGCAGGAAAGGAGGTAGGGAAATAGCTTAGAACCCACAGAGAATGTGAATAAAGGGGAGTGAAATGGAACTTGGTCTGTGTTTTGCTTTAGGGATTGGAAGTTAGTTTTTTCTCAATTGTGATTGTTCTTGAAACAGAAAACCTGTATTTTTTTTTACCTTTAATTTTTTTCTAATAATAATTTTTTATTATGATATGTTAGTCACTATACAGTATTTCCTTAGATTTTGATGTAGTGTTCCGTGATTCATTATTTGCATATAACACCCAGTGCTCCATGCAATATGTACCTTCCTTAATACCCATCACTGGCCCATCCCAATCCCCCACCCCTCTCCCCTCTGAAGCCCTCAGTTTGTTTCCCAGAGTCCATACTCTCTCGTGGTTCATTCCCCCTTCTGTTTAGGGTCCATTGTCTAACGAGACAGACAGTGGAAGTTCACCAAATATAAGATCGAAATTTCATTGTTCATTATAGATGCCGCCAAGTAGTTCCCAGACATTTCATTCTACTGTAGTAATTCATTATACCTGTGCAGGTGCACGTGGAAGACAATTGATGCATGTATAGTGGTAATAACACACGCCCCTCAGCAGTAGAATAATAGAGGATGCACATGTGTAAAATTATTCGACTACAGCTTCCGTGCTTTCCCTTTGGTTCCTTATTATCTATGAAATTGGGCAATTTTTGTTCTCTAGGCTTAAAACTCATTGTCAGTATTTAGAGTTTTTCAATGCTGATCTTCTCCTGTATAAGTTACCAAAAACCTAAAATATGTATGAACTTTAAAAAACGCTATATTGAAAATTACAGCAGGGAAGTTCCATTTTGTAAATATTGTGTCAATGGATCTCTATTTTGACATCAGTGTTCATTAGAAATGATGACATTTCATGTGAGTATGAATATCAATGTGAAAAAGAAAAGGTAGGAAGAACCTTGAATGTTTAAGTAATTGGCGAAATGACAGGTGTGTGTGTGTGTGTGTGTGTGTGTGTGTGTGTGTGTGTAATTGATTTTCAGTGAATGGTTCAGCTTCCTGTAGGGCCTCCGAGAGAGCCCAGGTGAACCTTTCAATGAGTTGGTATGTGTTTTCAGAACATGGGAATCTCTTAGTCCAATAGTCAATCAGGCAAGCTTTGAGGTCTTGAAGAGTTTCAGTCCTCAGCGATGGTGTTGCAGACCCCTGTGAGCAAACCCTAGGGTATGTTCAGAGCCCTCATTAGCTGGTACCAATGTGTGACGATTTCAGACAGCATTTCCCAAAGAAGTACCTCTTGAGTCTCTGTCCTTGTCAGTTCCCTACACTTCCTTACACTAGTTATGTGATCAGTGTTTCAGGATAATCCCCACATGTGATTTTTGCTATTTCCTACTAGTCCTATCTGTTTCTCATCTTCTTCTTTTATGGTAGGGTTTGGTAAGCAACCTGTGTGGTGTAGGAAGGGATGTGGTATTGTCTGCCTTCAGAGGACCGAATGATGCCTAGAAATTGTATTGTAGTTTGAGGTCAATTGTCCATCCTCTGAGTGTCAGGAATTCCATCACTTTACTTTGATGCTAGTCTGCTCTTCAAGCAGTCCTCAGAAATAAGGACGCCATCCATCTAGGGAATACTGGTTTGTGTGTATGTTTTCATTTTAGGAAAGGCCTTGCTGTTCCTGAAAATAATACTGTAGAGCACCCTTTCCTGTACTTATTGGCCATCAGTCAATCTTTTGTGAAGTATTTGTTTATAAATAGACTTTTTATGGTTGATGAGCAGGAATTCTTTATTGACAAGTCTTTGTCAGTGTGTGTATTGCAAATCTTTACTTTCCAGCCTGCGGTTCACTTTTTCATTTTCTTATGGTCATAAGATAAGGAGAAATGTCACATTTTTATGAAGTCCCACTGAATTCTTTTAAATGGTTAGTGCACCCTATGTCCTACCCCAAGATTGACAGGTTCTACGTTTTCTTTCAGAAACTGTCCAATGGGAAACACAATTCATCTCAAATTTATAAATTACATTTTTAATTCTAATAGGGTATTTAGAGACTGTTTTGGATTTTCTATGTACACAATCATATTATCTGTGAATAGTCAAATTATCCCCTCAATTCTTATACTTTTTGTTTCTCTTGCCTTCTAACACTGGTAGATTCTCTGATGCCACGTTGAATAGAGCAGCATTGTTTGAAGATTTTAATATACCTTTCTCAATATCTGACAGAAAAAGCAGACAAATCATTGGTAACAAATGTGACCTAATTGACATATAGGGAACATTCTATAATAAGTGCAGAATACATTATTTTCAAGTGGTCATAGACTCTTTACCCAAATAGATGATAGGTGGGGCCACGAATCAAGGCTACAAATGTTAAACCCTGAAATTAACTAGATTCTATTCTTAGACCACAGGGGAATTGAGCCACAGTCATAGCGAAAAGAAAACCAGGAAGTCCTTCAATGTTTAAAAATTAAATGGAACTTTGCTACATATCCTAAAGGTCAGAGAGGGAATCTCAATGGAAATTCTGAACCTTTTCTACATGACGGCTCACACACAATGGCACTTTCTTTGTGAAGAGCATTATAATAACCTAGACAGGAGTTGAGCCTTAAGTCAGAGTTCTGCCTGCCCCAGCCACACCTGGCAGCCTTGGCCTGTTGTCCCCCTCAGCTGTCCTATCTGGTGGCCCTGAGTTAAGGCGCTCAACATGGCCATATGGAAATGGGAAGCTCCCCACTCATAATGATGATGGTGCCCCCTCCCCAGTTGCCCTTTCTGGTGGCTCTGAGCTAAGGGGGTCAACATGGCCGTATGGAAATTAGAAGCTCCCCACTCTTAGTGATGACGTTGCTATCGTATCGTCCTCACCAGTCCAACAACATGATTTCTGAGTGAAATATGACACAGGAGCGACTTCTTGGCCTTCCTTCAGGTTTGAAAATCATCTGGTGAGTCATCTATTAGGAATATGGATTCAACATGTGTTCTTTCTTCTGGAAAAGAAATAGACCCAATAGCAATTATGGCTTCCTGAGCACCTGTTCCTGAGAGACATCATACTGGCTCTTTGTAGCATTCTGCCTCTTAAACTTCTCAACTAGGGTGTAGATATTTTTAGGCACATGTTCAGGTGGTTAGACAGGGACTCAGATGATATGAGTCACAGAGGATTTTAGTGTCAGAAACCTAAGTGGGATCCCCAAATTGACTCCAAATCCCTTGTTGTTCCATACAGGGTACTATTTCCCTCTTATCTCTGGTCCTCTTGACCTGGAAACCTATCAAGTATCAGGATTTTCTTGTCATGTGGACAACTGGAACGAATTCAGCGGGCCTTTTCACCTCTGCCAATGGTGATCATTAAGATCATTATCTCAGTGGAGGACCTCTGGGTAAGATACTCAAAGATCCTTAGGAATACAGACAGTATAATATTTTCCTGGTATTAAAGTTACTGAAACCAACTATCTCTTTTAGTCGATTCAGGCTCTGGTATGTTCAGAGGGTGCTGTAAAACTGGTCTGAAATAGTATTTAAAAACACTCAGCTCAGCCTCTTCTACAACGTGAGCCAATGATTATAAACATGGCTAAAATATTCCCTTACCTACGATGACTTCCCAGCCATCGTAGTGTTTATATGGTATGACTGTGACTTACATTAGTCAACATTTGCAGAGAAAGAACTTAGTGCATCCAGGGGGCACTTCATGTTGAAATTAGTTTGTGACAATGAGCTACTGTGTTTTATTCTGCAGTCCAAGGGAATGGTGCCTGACATCTCTAAGTTGTCTATCAGTTCTACAATTCTGATTTTAAGTGGTCTGTGTGCTTCAGCGATTTGGGCAGGAGAAGGGCAGGAGTCCAGAGACTGTGAACACTTCTGTTACCTGTGCTGACCATGGAGCAGGCAGCCTTTCGTGGGTATCATTTTGATTTCTTGGTACTCTTGTGAAAGGTGCTTTTGTCTCAAATTCCTCCATTTAGGAGTAATTATAATGATAAAAGGAATTTTTATCTTATATCATCTGTGGGCCCTGATCCTGGGCTCCCAGGTAAGCTATCCTTTAACATTTTACCCAGCTCAAAATGACTGGGCAAAACCTGCAAGCATGATCCCTATTTCTGCCCCAAGCACATGTTGTACATCTGCTTCGAGAAGAAAACAATAACCAAAAATACCAACATAAAGATAAGAAAAAATAAAGAACCTCTTTGGCTCCCATAAGATTAAAGTCATACTGACATGTACATACTGAAAATGCATGAAATCATTGCATTTCCTAAAGCCCAAGTCTTGGAGGGTCTGAGAGTCACTGACTTTGCCCAGAACCAGGCACACCCCAGCAGGGAGGGCTGGTGCAGAAAGGGAAGGGGCAGGACTCTGAGGGTGGTCTGCAGCTAGAGGGGTCCCTGGAAGGGGCCAGGTGTGTGTGGGGGCCCCAGCCCACGAGCCCACCCATGCCTGTGCCTGGTGTTGGGTAGAGGAGGCTCCTCTTGGGCCCCCTGCACTTCCAGGGTTCCAGGGGCTTGAGGGCGGGTTGCCCAGCATCCAAGGAGCTCAGGCACCACCCTCCCAGACCATTCACCACTTGGGGGTGGAGCTACATCACTGTGGGCAGTCCCAGATTTGCAGTGGGTTGCAGACTTGGGGCAGAAGAAGGGGCACTGAGAGAGAGAGAGTTGCCCTGTGGAGATCCCTGCTGGTGAGTGAGCAGCATGCACTGGGGTGGGGGTCCGGGGGTAGGGTGCACCCCAGGTGGGAGGCAGGGTTCTGGAAGGGCACGTGGAGAGGGTTCATTGTGGGGACTCAGGTGAGTTTTCTTTTTCCTTTAAAGTCTCTTCTGCCCCATGTCCTCAACTGGCCTTATTCTCCATACCCATGAACTCCAGGGCGCCCGCTCCCCTGAGCTTTGGTGGGATGGGTTGCAGAATTTCAGGGTTTCCCCTGTTCCCCTGGAAGAGTGCGGGAAAGGACCTCACACAATCCCCACCTTTAGTTCTCTGACGCAGTGCAGGTGATGCCTCTTGAGCAGTACCCCGAATTCAGCAGGGTGTGCCCTGGTCCGCAGGCACAGGTGTGGCAGTAGCAAGCCCCAGAGCCATCCCCCAACTTCAGGATTATGCCCCCTGTGCCCCCGGGTTAGTGGTAATTGGCTATTAGAATCATGCAGGAAAATCCTCCAGGTGGGGGCCTGGAGGCGTGCATAAACCAGACCCCACTCTAGTTGCATTGGGAATAGATGAATTGAGGGTTTCTTTAGAAGAGTAAGTCTGCTTTCCAGAAAAGGCAAGGTCATTGGTCTGTTGAGAATGAAGATAATTACTGACAAACAACAAGTATGTGTTGCCCCTTCGCCCAGAAACCGAAGCAGGTGTGCAGGCTTTAGGTCAGAGGTGCCTTCTTGTCCCCAGCTGACAGCACTTCTCTGCTCTGGCTCCAAGACACCCGAGGTTTTGAACGTCAGCATCGGAGTCAGCGAGGCAGCTTGTCACAGGACGCCAGTGTTCAGAGAAAGCACAGGTATGTTTGGCAAAATGTCCTATCTATGTCAGGGCTGGAGGTAAAACCTCTCATTATCCCAAAACCTCCTGGGCTTTTCTCTTTTCTCTAGTTGAGCCACAAAGTAAAATTGAAGTAGCTGTCAGCATTCTGGGTTTGGTGCAAGAATTACTTAGTTTCCCTGCAGGTAGAACTTTGCAGGGGATCACAAATTCTCTGTCCATTTATTGCTTACAAATGTATTTTGACCATCTGTTTCCTAGATACTCTCTTTTATTAGAAAGGGAAGGTGAGATTCACTCTGTGCCTGTTTGTAACATCTAATTTGTTCCTTCATCTAACAGTGTTTATTCAATTGGGCCTAAGATATGGTTGAGTGGCCAGCATCTAGAGTTAGGTGGCTTTTTTTTTCATCTGATACAGACTTGGATGATGTCATTTGACAAAGGTGATGTTTCATCATTGAATAATTTATTCATCAGAAGAGTTAAAATTAGGGTGGAAGGAAAATTGAAAATTATCCAAAGCGGCCTGTTCCTGTTTAAAAGTGGAGCTTGACTTTCTAGTTTTACTAAATGTATTATCTCGATATTTTGAGGTGCCATATTCTCTCTGTAGTTTCTTTGGTGGTGGAGTCAGAAGGAGAGTCTGGGAATTCTTTTGGATAGTGGCATGCTGGTGGCTTCAAGGGGCTTGGCGTCAGGAGCCTTGGGGTGAAGTCTGCAACTGCTTGCCTGACCCTGGGTGCATCTCCCAAGGTTTTGTTTCCTCTTATGAAATTTGTGGCAGATAATGTTCTGCTTAAAGGGGAACCCTCCCGGGGCCCCTGGTGGCACAGTGGTTAAGCGTCTGCCTTTGGCTCAGGGCGTGATCCCGGCGTTATGGGATCGAGCCCCACATCAGGCTCCTCCGCTATGAGCCTGCTTCTTCCTCTCGCACTCCCCCTGCTTGTGTTCCCTCTCTCGCTGGCTGTCTCTATCTCTGTCGAATAAATAAATAAAATCTTTAAAAAAAAATAAAGGGGAACCCTCCCATCCTGTTGGTGGCAATGCAAAGTGGTGCAGCCAGTCTGGGAAACAGTGTGGGGGTTCCTCAAAAAGTTAAACATTGAAAAACCCCATGATTCAGCTATTGCTCTCCTAGGTATTTACCCAAAGGATACAAAAATGCGGATTGAAAGGGGGAACATGCACCATGATGTTTATAGCAGCAATGTCCACAGTAGCCAAACTATGGAGAGAATCCCAAAGTCCATGCACTGATGAATGGATCAAGCAGAAGTGGGATACATATATATAATGGAATATGACCCAGCTTCAAAAAGAATGAAATCTTACCATTTGCAAGGATGTGCATGGACCTAGAGTGTATTAAGCTAAGCAGAGTCAGTGAGGAAAGACAAATATACTATGCTCTCACGCTTGTGGAATTCCAGAAAAAAAGAACAAAACAGATGAACAGAGTGGAGGGGTGATGAGAGAGGCAAACAAGGAAATAGACTCAACCTTGGAGAACAAACTGAGTGTTGCTGCAGGACAGGGGCGTGGGGGGAAGAGTTAAATGGGTGAGGGGTATTAAGGAGGGCACTTGTGATGAGCACCGGGTACTGTATGCAGATGAGGAATCACTAAATCCTACCCCTGAAGCGAATATTCCATGGCATGTGAACTAACTGGAATTTAAGTAAGAGAAGAAAGGAAAAAGTGTTCTGCTTCATGAAGACTGAGGTAAAATTGTAGTGATTTGGGCTGTACTATTCTATAGATGAGAGTTGTAAAACACCCTGTTGTAGGATACACTAGTTTCTTATCACATAAGGAGTCCTCAGAAAGCTGCAATGAAAGATTCAGGTCTCAGAGCATGCTCATGTTCCACTGATATGTTACAATTTGCACAGGTAGGAAAGAAGGTGGAGAGAAAGGCAACAGAAGGGGAAAGTAGGTGTGAACCTTTCATTAGTTAGCATTATATCTTTCTCATGAAAGCCTTGCACCAGTGTGATTTTGGAAGAAGAGGCGGAATCCAGGAGCATTGCAGATGGGGGAGTTCCAGGTCTGGGTAAAGCTGACAGGGGTCCCAGATGAGAGCTGAATGCATTCTGCAGCAGGGTATGGGCAGGGTGGGCTCCAAGGGTGGCTGTGGGTCTCCTGGGTGAGAGTTGTGACAGGTGAGGGCTGTGTGCAAGTTCCTGGCTCAGGACAAGTGAGGCACAGGTGGAGAGCTGGCAGAGAACCCTCTTCTGGGCCACCAGCCTCACCCAACACACACAGCCTCATCTTCTGTCCCTGTCACTCCAATTGAGACTTCTCCGAAGGTGAGTGAGAACACATCAAGAGCATTCTGAACAGAAGGGAAAGCATGTGCAAAGGCTCTGGGACAGGAGAATTTAAGGTATGTCCAGGAGCAGCAAGAAGGCCCTGTGGCCACAGGGGACAGCTTAGGACATGACCTCAGAGAGGTGAAAGAAAGCCATTCCAGGGCCATAACCCCATGAGACCCTGTTTCACTGGGCCATCCTGGCGACAGTGTTGAGAACAGATGACAGAGTGTTGAAGATGGCAAGGCAGGTCAATGACGAAGCTTTTCCAGGAACTCAAGCACTGTGGACCAGACAGGTGGCCTTGAATGGTGTGGTTAGACCTATTCTGGGTCCATTTTGAAGATGGAGCTCACAGGATTTGCTGATGGGTTAGCTATTAGGAGCAGGAGAACGGAGGAGTTGGGGTAACTCCCAGCTGTTGTGGGTTGTCCTGATCGAGGGGAAGGAGAGGGTTTCTGGGGGTAGGATGTAGTCCATGTTCCGCATGCTGAGGAAGGTGCCTTTCCCGTTGGATCTGCTGAGATTTGTGTCTGGGAGAACCTTTCACATCTCCTCCCTCAGTAATGCTCAAGTACAAGTATCCCCCACTTTTTAAACGTTCACAGTAAGACACTGGGCTTTCCTGAAAGAACTATGTTATTACCCATCTTCAGGAAGCGGAAGAGACCTGAAGAGGATTTCCCTCTTAGGAAAAAAGGTGAACAGTGAGAATCGCGTTCAGCATCTGTTTTGGGGAGAAGCACAACAGAGGCGGCGTGCACCCCAACCAGCTCCTTCCTCTGGGAACCGCTCTCCACATCCAGCCACCAGCACTTTGAATGGTGTCTGTGAGCCTCTGCTGTGCTTTATCTTCATTTATGCTGGGCCTCCGTTAAAAACTTGTGTCCTGAGGCCTAAGGAAAGCCAAAGAGAAGGAATTTTGGTGTTTGAGCACACTGTCTAATTGTTCCGTGTAAATTAATGGCCATTCCTTCTTGACACCATTTCTGCTGTGCAAGGTTTCTCAGAAGCCCTGTACTTTCAAAGAGCAGGGAAAACTATACCCCATGCTGCAGGGTTAGTTTTAGTCTCCATGCTGGACAAAACATTTCATGACTGTCGGATTTTCTCACTCAAGCATTGAGACTTTGACCACCTTTACCCGTTTCTACAACCCCAACCCTGAATCTGGCACCTACCAATCTGCTCTCAGTATCTATGCGTTCAGTATTTGTTTATTCCACGTGGAATGTACATGAGAGCATCTGGTATTGGTCTTTCTGTGTCTGAGTTACTTGGCATAAGGCCCCCAAGGTCTGTGTTTCCATGTCTGGTTCTTGTGAATAAATCTGCAGTGAACGTGGGAGTGCATCTGTCTTTTTGAGGCAGTATTTTTGTGTTCTCCGAATCACTACTCCGTAGAGCCATTACTGGGTCATGTCGTAGTTGCTTTTATTTTTTCAGGAACCTCCATACCGTTTGTCACAGTGGCTGCACCAATTTCCATTCCCACCAACAGTGCACAGAGTCTCCTCGTCTGCACACCCTTGACCCCACCTGGTGTCTGTCTCTGGCACAATAGGTGTTCCAACAGTTGTGAGGGAATAGCCAGTTGTTGGTTTGACTGATGTTTCCCTGACGATATTTAGTGATGTCGAACAACTTTTTCTGTCTGTTGGCACCTGTGTGCCGTCTTTGGAAAGTATCTGTTCACATATTCCCCGCATTTTTTATACAGTTTTTTTTTTTTGGTTTTGATTTGTATGAGTGTTGTGTGTATTTTGGATATTAGCCTCTTCTCACACATATGATTCACAGATATTTTTTTCTTATTGGGTCTGTGGCCTTGTAAGTTTTTGCTGGTTTCTTTTTCCGCGTGGGAGATTTCACTTTGAAGTTGTTCCACTTGTTTATTTTTGCTTTTGTTGCCTTTGCATTTGGTGTCCGATCTGAAGACACTTTGTCAAAACCATTGTCGAGAGACTTAGTACCTGTGTCTTCTTGGAGGTTTATGGATTCAGGTCTTACATTCATATCATTCATCCATTAAAAATTTTGTGTGTGGTGTAAGAAAGTGACCCAGTTATATTCTTCTGCATTTAGTGTCCAGTTTGCCTGTTACCGCTCACTGAAGAGACAGTCCTTCCCTCATGGCATATCTTCTGCTGCTGTGTTGTAAGTTAGGATCATCTACCTGTGGGTAAGTTTCTGAGCTTTCTGTTCTGTTCCACTGACCTGGAGTCTGGTTTATGCCAGTACCATCCTGTTTCGATGACAACAGCTTTGTAATCTAGCTTGAAATCCAGGAGTGTGTTGACTGTACCTTTCTTTCTCCAGATTCCTTTGGGTATTTGGAGTCTTTTGTGATTCCATACAAGTTTGAGGACTGTTTTCTATTTGCTCGAATAATGCCACTGGAATTCAGATAGGGATTTCATCACATCTGTCGATTGCTTTGGGTACGATGGACATGTTCACATAATTAACTCTTCCAGTTAAGGAGCATGGCGTAAGCTGCCATTTGTGTTGCCTTCCAAATCTTTGACCCATTCATCCTGCCCCCCTCGACACACATGCTTTTCATTTCTTTTCTGCCATGTGTTGAGTGTACTATGTCTTTCTCATTCTTGGTTACTTTTATTCCTAGATTTTTTTGATGCAATTGTAAATGGCATTGCTTTTTTAATTTCTCTTTGCGACTGTGTGTCATCAGTATACAGAAATGCAAGAAGTTGGGTCATCTGGGGGCCCCATAGGTGAAGCGTCTGCCTTCAGCTCAGGTCATGAACCCAGAGTTCTGGGATCGAGCCCCGTGTTGTGCTCCCCGCTTAGCGAGGGTCTGCTTCTCCCTCTTTCTGACACTCCCCCTGCTTGTGCTTTTTCTCTTCCTGTCAAATAAATAAATAAAATTTGAAAATAAATAAAGACAACAGGTCTCTGTATATTGACTTTATATCCTGCAGCTTTCTTGAATTTGTTTATTCTAACAGTTTTTTTTTTTTTTTTTGTGGAATCTTTCGGGATTTCATGTCATTTGCAAATAGTGACAGTTTTCCTGTATGGATTTCATATCTTTCTTTTTTTTAAATGATGTCACCCTACAGTACTTCATTTGTTTTTGATGTAGTGTTCCATGATTCATTGTTTGCATATAACACCTAGTGCTCATTATGACACGTGCCCTCCTTTTTTTTAAAAAGTATTTATTTATTTATTCGACAGATATAGAGACTGCCAGCGACAGAGGGAACACAAGCAGGGGGAGTGGGAGAGGAAGAAGCAGACTCACAGTGGAGGAGCCTGTTGTGGGGCTCGATCCCATAACGCTGGGATCACGCCCTGAGCCGAAGGCAGACGCTTAACTGCTGTGCCACCCTGGCGCCCCAACACGTGCCCTCCTTAATACCCATCACCAGGATAACTCATTCCTCTTCCCCTCCCTTTCTGCAATCTTCAGTTTGTTTCCCAGTGTCAGTAGTCTCTCAAGGTTCATCTTCCCCTCTCATTCCCCCCCCTTCACTTTTCCCTTCCTTCTTCTAATGTCCTCCATGCTATTCCTTCCGTTCCACATAGGAGTGAAACCATATGATAATTGTCTTTCTCTGCTTGACTTAATTTCACTTAGCATAATCCCCTCCTGGTCCATCCACGTTGGTGAAATGGGGGGTATTCATCCTTTCTGATGACTGAGTAATATTCCATTGTATTGATGAACCACATCTTCTTTGTCCATTCATCTGCTGAAGGACATCTTGGCTCCTTCCACAGTTTGGATATTATGGACACTGCTGCTATGAACATTGGGATACAGGTGCCCCTTCTTTTCATTACTCTGTGTCTATGGGGTAAATACCCAGTAGTGCAATTGGTGGGTCATAGGATAGCTCTGTGTTTAACGTCTTGAGGAACCTCCATATTGTTTTCAAAAGTGGCTGTTACAGCTTGAATTCTCACGAGTAGTGTAAGAGGGCTCCCCTTTCTTCACATACTCTCTGACTTTTTTTTATTTCTGTCTTGTTAATTTTTTCTCAAGATTTTATTTATTCATTCCACAGAGATAGAGACATCCAGTGAGAGAGGGAACACAAGCAGGGGGAGTGGGAGAGGAAGAAGCAGGCTCATAACGGAGGAGCATGATGTGGGGTTTGATCCCATAATGCCAGGATCACGCCCTTAGCCGAAGGCAGATGCTTAACCTCTGTGCCACCCAGGTGCCCCATGCCTTGTTAATTTTAACCATTCTAACTGGTGTAAGGTGGTATCTCATTGTCATTTTGATTTGTATTTGCCTGATGGCAAGTGATTTGGAGCATTTTTTCATGTGTCTGTTGGACATTTGTATGTCTTCTCTGGAGAAGTATCTCTTTGTGTCTTCTGCCCATTTTTTGGGTGTCGAGTTTGAGGAGTTCTTTATAGATATTGGATACCAACCCTTTATCTGTAATATCATTTGTAGATATCTTCTTCGATTTCATAGGTTGCCTTTTTGTTTTGTTGATCGTTTGCTTTGCCGAGCAGAAGCTTCTTATCTTGATGAAGTGCCAATAGTTCATTTTTTGCTTTTATTTCCTTTGCCTTTAGAGATGTGGCTTATAAGAAGTTGTTGTGTCCAAGGATGAAGAGTTCTTTTGATTTTGATATGAGACAGGAATCCATTATCTTATTTTCCTGATTGTATTCGAGTCCTCTGTCTTTCTTGGTGAGTCTAGCTAAGTTTGTCAGTTTTGTTTATCTTTCCAAAAAAGGCTGCTCTCATTTTCATTTTTTTTTTCTTTTTAGTCTCCTTTGGATTTATTTATGCATTCGTTTTTGTTATTTCCTTATTTCTACTAATTTGGGGCTTTGTTATTTTTTTTCTACTTCTTTACCACATAAATCAGGTTGTTTATTGGAGAGCATTTTCATGGATTGATGAAGATTTGAATTTCTATGAATGTCCCCCATAAAGTTACTTTTGCTGCATCCCATAAGTTTTTGTAGGTTGTCTTTTTCATCAGTGTCAAGGTACTTCTAAAATTTTTTTGATTTCTTCTTTGACTGTTGGTTGTTCAGTAGCATGTTGTTAAATCTCCACATATTTTTTAAGATTATTTACGTATCTGACAGAGAGTGAGACAGCGAGAGATGGAACGCAAGCAGGGGGTGGGAGAGGGAGAAGCGGGCTTCCCACTGAGCAAGGAGCCTGATTTGGGGCTAGATCCCAGGATCCGGGGTCAAGACCTGAGCTGAAAGCCCATCCTTAATGACAGAGCCACCCAGGCCCCAAAAATCTCCACCTATTTTTGACTGTCCCATTTTTTTCTTGAGACTGATTTCTAATTTCCTATCATTGTGGTTGGACAAGATTTGAAGCAGAAGGTGAAGAGAGCACTCAGATGAAAGGTTTGTTTCCTGGAGGGTTTTCTGAGGGCAGACCATGAGTTCAGTGTGGATGGAGGAAAGCTTTGTGAGACCGGGGGTGGGTTTAACCCTTGTTAGAATTACTGACTACTACCATGCAGGCTGTGTGCTACTGTTCACACCATAGTCCTGATGGACTTGTACTTCATTAAATATTTTCCAGGAGGTGTAGGCCTAGCCTTCACTTAAAGAAAGGTGCCATGTGGGTTCATGGCATGACCCCGGTCAGCATCCAGAATGTATGGTATTGTGGGGGATCAGAACCAGGCTTTCTGTGGGAAGTGACAGAAATAGGGTATGGTGAGCTCCATGACCATAGGTGAGGTCCCGAGTGACCCACTGGGTGTTGGGTTCTGTGGATCTGTCTCATCAGGTGCTGTGGAATTCAGGGACACCCTCCTGTCTGTGGATTTGTGTGGAGACAGGTAGACATCAGTGTCTGGCCAGGCACAAGGGTCGCACTGCACCACAACCAGAGGTGCAGCATGCGGGGGAGCCACTGCTTGGTTTCCATGAAAGCTGACCAGGGTCTGTGACCGTGATTCCTAGCAGCTGCAAGGGGAGAAGAGGCCGCGGGTGGTGCACACTTCCTAGACTTGTGGTCAGGACTAGTCTGGAGCCCACTGAAGTTAGCCACAACGGGCACAGAAGGCACCCAGTCGGTGTAGCTGTGGGCACTGCTCCCATGGGACTTTTGGGCCAGCTCCATGCTGCCACCTCCTGCTTTTCATCATCATCTTCAAGGTCATGTGCCTCTGCTCTTGCCCCATGGCCTCCGGGGTATTGTCCGTCCTCCATCTGGCCCTCGTCCCTGGTGCCCTGTGCAGTCCGATGCCAGGGTAATCTTCTCGAGACAAACATTTGGCCCTGATGGAACACTTCCATGGATCTCGTGTGATGCGAGGATGATGCCCTGCCCTGGAAGGGGGCTGCAGGTCCCCAATCAGGAGAGCCATGTCTCCCTTTTCAGCATGGCCTGCCCTCCCCTCAGTCTTCTTCAGGGAAGCTCTCCCTACTTCCTGAGATGACAGCTCTGAACTTAAAAATGAATGTTATTTTACATATCTCTATGCCTTAGTTCATCCATGGCATGTCTTTCAACCCCGTTAGTGGGTATTTTTTAGCAGTTCTGAAGGGCTGTCTGCTCAAGGAGGGGATGACCTGGGTGGGGCAGCTTTCCCTCTCATCTCCCTCAGCATGTCTCTGAGCCCTGGGGCCAGCTGTCCTACTGAGGATTGAGGGACCCAAGCCAGCCCATCCTGAGCCCAGGCTGTGTCAGCTCATAGACTGATGCGTGTCAGAGCGGTGGGCAGCTGGCATGGGCCAGGGGCAGGCAGTGTCTCCTTCTCATTCCTTCCCTCCCTTCCTCCCAGAGGTAGCTCAGAGCAGCCTTCAACCCCTGCATCTCCAGATCCCTTGACCTGTGCCTCCTGTGTTCAGCTGGTGACCTTGGAGTTTCACATGGATTCTACCTCCCGTACCCTCTCCCATAGCAGTTCCTGGATCAGGGGAGGGATCGGACCCTTGTCTGCTTTTGGTCTTCTTCCTGTCCTGCACCAAGCCCACCCACCTTTGCATCTTCCTTGTATGTGCTTGGAAGCACGCCCATCCACAGAGAACCTATTAGCCAAATGGTTCCAGGCAATGAACATTGAAGTAGAGATCCAGGATCCATAATAAATCTGCTCTGAAACCTGTCCCAAAGTCTGTGACTCTCTCACACTGAAACAGAAACAATAATAGCTTTCTGGACTGTGAAGTGACATGTGTCTCTACTTCCAATCTTGAATGCATAGGTGCTGAGCCTGGACTGAAAAGGACCACGGCTCCCGTGGGCTGGGATCCATGGTAAGAACTCAGTGAAATCTGAATTTTAGGCATGAAGTGAATAATTATTGTAGAGTGAATCCTCCCAAGTAGGGCTTTTGCACATTGCACAGGAAAAGCTTTTTCAAAGAGGTTTCTGAAAGAAAAATCTTTTTTTAAAATTTATTTTAATTCCATTAAAGCTAACATACAGTGTTACATTAGTTTCAGGTGTACAGCAGAGTGATTCAGTATTTCTATATATTACTCAGTGGTCATCAAGAAAAGTGTCCTCTTAATCCCCTTCATCTATTCCACTCATCCCTCTATCCACCTCCTCTCTTGTAACCATCCGTTTGTTCTCTATTGTTAAGAGTTTGTATTTTGGTGTGTCTCCTTTTTCTCTTTTAGTTATTGATTTTTGTTTGTTTTTTAAATTCCCCATTAGAGTGACATCGTATGGGATTTGTCTTTCTCTGACTGACTAATTTTAGTTTGGATAATACTCTCTAACTCCATCCATGTGTCTGCAAATGGCAAGGTTTCATTCTTTTTCAAGCCGAGTAATACTCCATTGTGTGTGTGTATGTGTATGTGTGTCTGTGTGTGTGCATGTGTGTGTGAATACACACATCTATCATCTCATTTGTCAATTTTTCTACAGACACTTGGGTTGCTTCCATATTGTGACATTGTAAATAATGGTGCAAGAAACATAGGGGTGCACGTATCCTTTTTACTTACTGTTTTCCTATTCTTTGGCTTGGAGGATCCTGCCCATTCCCCCACCCTGAATGTCCGGCGGCGCCCCAAGTGGCCCGGGTGGCAGCGGAGGGGAAGTTTGAGTACATCGCTGGGTCTTGGGGGACCCCAATGTCCAGCATCTCGGTGCCAGGCCCTTTGGGAGTGCCCTTCGGGGGCAGACCTAGGGTTAGGGTTAGCCCCCAGGAGGCCGGCAGTCCCAATACGATGGCTGTGGGGCGAGCAAAGGGGTGGGCCGAGGTGAGGTCGCTGGGGAGCGGGATTGTGGGCCCCTGCATTTTGGCGCTGGAGGCTTCAAATATCTCCCATTTCTCCAGGGCCCTGTCCCTTCTCCCGCCCTGAATGACCAGCGGCGCCCCTCGCGGCCTGGGTGGCAGCGTTGTGGGAGGGTGAGTCTGGCTCTGGGGCTTGGAGTCCCAGATCCCGGGCGTAGTGGCACCAGGACCCTTGGGAGGGGCCCCTGGGGGGCCGACCTAGGGTTAGGATTAGCCCCAAGGAGACCTTCTGGCCCAATCCGCACACTGTGCGGCGAGCGGAGGTGTGGGCCGAGGTGAGGGCGCTGGGGAGCGGGAGCGTGGGCACCAGCATTTTGGTGTGGGGAGCCTGTGAAGGTCACCTGTGGCTCAGATGTCCCTGCCCTTCTCTCGCTCTCTATGACCGACAGCGCCCCTAGTGGCCCGGGTGGGTACAGTGCGGCAGGGTGAGTCTGGCTCTGGGGCTCTGAGTCACCAATCCCCAGAATTGCAGAGCCAGGCCGCTTGGGATGTCCCCACAAGGCCGACCTAGGGTTTTGATTAGCTGCCAGGAGCCCGGCAGGCCCTATCCACCGGCTCTGAAGCAAGCCGAGGGGCGGGCTGAGGTGAGGGCGCTGGGGAGCAGGATCCTGGGAGCCAACGTTTTTGCGCGGGGAACCTTCAAAGGTCAGCATGGGCTCGGAGGGCCCTGCCCGATCTCCTGCCCTGATTGACCGGCGGGGCCTCTAGTGGCTCGGGTGGCTGAAGGGCAGCAGGGTGAGTCAGGCACATGGGCTCGGGGTCCCCATCCCCAGCGTTGCGACGCCAGGCCCCTTGGGAAGGGCCCCTCGGGGTCGATGTATGGTTAGGGTTAGTCTCCAGGAGCGCCGCAGGCCCGATACACCACCTGTGCGGCAAGGGGATAGTTGGGGCGAGGTGAGGGTGCTGGTGAACATGAGCCTGGGCCCACGCGTTTTGTTTTGGTGTGCCTTCGAATGTCGGTAGGGGTTCGGAGGGCCCTCCACTTCTCCTACCCTGAATGAATGGCAGTGCCCCTAGCGGCCCCTGTGGGGCGGGGTGGCAGCATGCATCTGGCGCTGGGGCCTGGGGTCCCCAATCCCCGGCGTTGCGGCTCCAGACCCCTTAGGAAGGGAGCTTCAGGGGCTGTCCTAGGGTTAGGGTTAGCGCCCAGGAGGCCGGCAGGCCCAAGTCGCAGGCTGTGCGAGGAGCGGAGGTGTGGGCCAGGTTGAGGGCGATGCCCAGCAGGAGCGTGGTCCCCAGCATTTTGGCGCCCTGGGCCTTCGAATGTTGCCATGGCTCAGAGGGCCCTGCCCTGTCTCCTGTCCTGAATAACCAGCGACGCCCCTAGGGGCTCCATTGGCAATGGGGTGGCAGGGTGAGTCCTGCGCTGCGGTTCAGGGATCCCCAATCCCCAGAGTTGCGGGGCCAGGCCCCTTGGGAGGGGCTCCTCTTGGGCCGACCTAGGGTTAGAGTTAGCACCCAAGAGGCCGGCAGGCCCAATCCTCTGGCTGGGAGGGGAGAGGTGGGTGGGCGGAGGCAAAGGCGCTGGTGAGCGGGAGCCTGGGCCCCTGCATTTTGGCGCGGGAGGCTTCAAATGTCTCTGGTTTCTCCAGGGCCCTGTCCCTTCTCCCGCCCTGAATGACTGGCGGTGCCCCTAGCAGCCTGGGTGGCAGGGTTGTGGCAGGGTGAGTCTGGCTCTGGGGCTTGGGGTCCCCGATCCCTGGCGTAGCAGCACCAGGACCCTTGGGAGGGGCCCCTGGGGGGCCGACCTAGGGTTAGGGTTAGCCCCCAGGAGGCCGGCAGGCCCTATCTGCCCACTGTGCGGCGAGTAGAAGGGCGGGCCGAGGTGGGGGCGCTGTGGAGTGGGAGTGTGGGCACCAGCGTTTTGGTGCGGGGAGCCTTTGAAGGTCACCGTGGGCTCAGAAGTCCCTGCCCCTTTTCTCTCCCTGAATGACCGGCGGCGCCCCTAGTGGCAGGGTGAGTCTGGCTCTGGAGCTCTGAGTCACCAATCCCCAGTGTTGCAGAGCCAGGCCCCTTGGGATGTGCCCCATGGGGCAGACCTAGGGTTTTGGTTAGCCCCCAGGAGCCCGGCAGGCCCTATCCACCGGCTCTGAATCAAGCGGAGGGGTGGGCCGAGGTGAGGGCCCTGGGAGCAGGAGCATGGGAGCCAACGTTTTTCCGCACGGGGCCTTCGAAGGTCAGCACGGGCTCGGAGGTCCCTGCTCGTTCTCCTGTCCTGATTGACCCGTGGTCCCCTAGCGGCTTGGGTGGCTGAAGGGCAGCAGGGTGAGTCCGGCACTTGGGCATGGGGTCCCCATCCCCAGCGTTGCGATGCCAGGCCCCTGGGGAAGGGCCCCTCGGGGGCCGACCTATGGTTAGGGTTAGCCCCCAGGAGCCACGCAGGCCTGATACACCACCTGTGCATCGAGAGGACAGTTGGGCCGAAGTGAGGGTGCTGGTGAACATGAGCCTGGGCCCAAGCGTTTTGGTTCTGGGTGCCTTCGAAGGTCGGCGGGGGTTCGGGGGGCCCTGCCAGTTCTCCCACCCCGAATGAATGGCGGCACCCCTAGCGGCCCGTGTGGAGCGGGGCGGCAGCGTGCATCAGGCGCTGGGGCCTGGGGGTCCCCAATCCCAGGCTTGCGGCACCAGGCCCCTTAGGAAGGGAGCTTCAGGGGCTGTCCTAGGGTTAGGGTTAGCGCCCAGGAGGCCGGCAGGCCCGAGTCGTCGGCTGTGCGAGGAGCAGAGGGGCGGGCCAGGTTGAGGGCGATGCCCAGCAGGAGCGTGGTCCCCAGCATTTTGGCGCCCTGGGCCTTCGAATATTGCCATGGCTCAGAGGACCCTGCCCTTTCTCCTGCCCTGAATAACCAGCGGCGCCCTTAGCAGCTCGGTGGGAGGGTGAGTCAGGCCCTGCAGCTCGGGTATCTCCAATCCCCAGCGATGCGGTGCCAGGCCCTTTGGGTGGGGCCCCTCGGATGACAACTTAGGGTTAGGTTTAGCCCCTAAGAACTCGGCAGGTCCTATTCGCCAGCTGCGTGGAGAGTGGAGCGGCGGACCGAGGTGAGGGCACTGGTGTTTGGGAGCGAGGGCCCGGGCGTTTTGGCGTGGGGGGGACTCGAAGGTCACCGTGTCTTGGAGGGCCCTGCCCGTTCTCCCGCCCTGAATGAACGGCAGCACCCCAAGCCCCTGGGTGGCGGCTGGGTGGCAGGGTGAGTCAGGTGCTGAGGCTCAGGGTCCCCAATCCCCGGCGTTGCGGCGCCAGGCCCCTTGGGAATGGCCCCTCGGGGGTCGATCTAGGGTTACGGTTAGCCCCCCGGAGGCTGGTGGACCCGATCAGCATCTGAGCGGCACGCGGCAGGGTGGGCCGAGGTGAGGGCACTGGCGAGCCTGAGCATGAGCCCAAGCGTTTTAGCGTGGGGGGCCTTCGAAGGTCGGCATTGGCTCTGAGGGACCTGCCCATTCTCCCACTCTGAATGACCGGCGGGGCCCCTAGTGGCTCAGGTGGCTGAAGGTCAGCAGGGTGAGTCCAGCACTTGGGCTCGGTTGCCCCATCCCCGGCGTTGGGGCGCCAGGCCACTTGGGAAGGGCCCCTCGGGGGCCGACCTACAGTTAGGGTTAGCACCCAGGAGGCTGGCAGGCCCTATACACCGCCTGTGCGTGGAGCGGAGAGTTGGGCCGCGGTGAGGGTGCTGGTGAACATGAGCCTGGGCACAAGCATTTTGGTTCTGGGCACCATCGAAGGTGGGCGAGGGTTCGGAGGACTCTGCCAGTTCTCCCACCCAGAATGAATGGCGGCGCCCCTAGCGGCTTGTGTGGGGCGGGGCGGCAGGGTGTACTGGGCGCTGGGGCTTGGGGGTTGCCAATCCCCAGCATTCCGCCGCAAGGCTCCTTAGGATGGGACCCTCAGGGGCCATCCTAGGGTTAGGGTTAGCGCCCAGGAGTCCGGCAGGCCCGATCCACCAGCTGTGCGAGGAGTGGAGGTGTGGGCCGAGTTGAGGGGGATGCCGAGCGGGAGTGGGGGCCCTAGCGTTTTGGCGTCCTGGACGTTCGAATGTTGCCATGTCTCGGAGGGCCCTGCCCATTCTCCTGCCCTGAATTACCAGCGGCGCCCCTAGCAGCTCCGTTGGCGGTGGGGCTGCAGGGTGTGTTTGGAGCTGGGGCTCGGGGGTCCCCAATCTCTGTTGTTGCGGTGCCAGGCCCCTTGGGAGGGGCCCCTCGAGCGCCGACCTAGAGTTAGGGTTATTTCCCAGGGCACCGGCAGGCCCGATCCGCCGGTGTGCGGCAACGGTGGGGTGGGCTGAGGTGAGGGCGCTGGTGAGCGGGAGCGTGGGCCCAAGCGTTTTGGCGTGGGGGGCCTTCAAAAGTTGCCAGGGGATTGGAGGGCACTGCCCGTTCTCCCGCCCAGAATAACCGGCGGCGCCCCTGGTGCCGCGGGTTGTGGTGGGGTGGCCGGGTGAGTCCGGTGCTGGAACTCGGGGGTCCCCAATCCCAGGCCTTGCAGCTCCAGGCTCCTTGGGAGGGGCCCATCGGGGGCCGACCTAGGTTTAGGGCTAGCCCCCAGGAAGCTGGCAGGCCTCATCCGCTGGCTGTGCTGTGAGCAGAGCGGCGCGCTGAGGTGAGGGCACTGGCATACGGGGGCGTGGGCCCAGCCTTTTGGCGCGGGGGGCCTTCGAAAGTCCCTGGGGGCTCGGAAGGCCTTGCCCGTTCTTCCAACCTGAATGACCGGCGATGCCCCTAGTGGCCCGGGTTGCGGTGGGGCGGCACGATAATTCCGGCGCTGGGGCACGGGGGTCCCCAGTACTCGGCGTTGGGGCGCCAGGCCCCTTGGGAAGGGCCCTCGGGGTCCGAACCAGTGTTAGTGTTAGCCCCCAAGAGGCCGGCAGACCTGATCCGCCAGCTGTGTAGCGAGCAGTGGGGCAGGCCGAGGTGAGGGCACTGTAGAGCGGGAGCGTGGGCCCAAGCGTTTTGGCGTGGGGGCATTTGAAAGTCACCGGGGGTTCAGAGTGCACTTCCCGTTCTACTGCGCTGAAAGCCCGATGGCGCACCTAGTGGCTCGGGTTGCAGAGGGGCGGCAGGGTGAGTCCAGTGCTGGGGCTCGGGAATCCCCAATTCCTGGCGTTTCGGCACCAGACCCCTTGGGAGGGGCCCCACAGGCCTGACTTAGGGTTTGGGTTAGCCTCCAGGAGGCCAGCAGGCCGGATCTGCCAGCTGTGCAGCTAGTGGATGGTCGGGCGGAGGTGAGGTTGCTGGCGAGCGGAAGCGTGGGCCCAAGCGTTTTGGCGTGGGGGGGGTTCAAAGGTCGCCGGGGACTCGGAGGGCCCTGCCCGATCTCCCGCCCTGAATGAGGACGTTGCCCCTAGCGGGCCGGGTCGCAGTGAGGCGGTAGGGTGAGTCCGGCGCTGGGGCTCGGGAGTCCCCAATCCCTGGCATGGCGGTGCCAGGCCCCTTGGGAGGGGCCCCTTGGGTGCCGACCTAGGCTTAGAGTTATCCCCCCGGAGGCCAGCAGCCCCGATCTGCCCGCTGTACGACGGGTGATGTGGCAGGCGAGAGTGAGGGTTCTGGCGAGCGGGAGAGTGGGCCCGAGTGTTTTCGCACGGGGGCCTTCGAAGGTCGCCGTTGGCTCGGAGGGCCCTGCCCGTCTCCCGCCCTTAATGACCGGCGGGGACCCTAGTGGCCCGGGTGGCAGCGGGGCGGGAGGGTGAGTCTGGCAATGGGGCTCGGGGGACACGAAACCCCGGCGTTGTGGCGCCAGGCACCTTGGGAGAGGCCCCTCGGGGGCTGACTTAGGTTTAGGGTTAGCCCCCAGGAGGCCGGCAGGCCCGATCCGCTGGCTGTGCGGCAAGTGGAGGGGCGGGCCGAGGTGAGGGCATTGGCGAGCGGGAGCGTGGGCCCAAGTATTTTGGCAAGGGTGGCCTTCGAAGGTCGCCGGGGGCTCAGAGGGCCCTGCCCGTTCTCCCGCCCTGAATGACTGGCAGCGCCCCTAACGGCCCGGGTGGAGGCGGGGCGGTAGGGTGGCTCCAGAGCTGGGGATCTGGGGTCCCCAATCCCCGGTGTGGCGGCGCCAGGCCCATTGGGAGGGGCCCCTCGGGGGCTGATGTAGGGTTTGGGTTAGCCCCCAGGAAGCTGGCAGGCCCGATCCGCCACATGTGCGGTGTGCGGAGGGGCTGGCCTAGGTGAGGGCGCTGGTGAGCTGGACCGTGGGCCCAAGCGTTTTGGCGCGGGGGTCTTCGAATGTCGCCCGGGGCTCTGAGGGCCCTGCCCATTCTCCCACCTGAATGAGGACAGTGCCCCGAGTGTGCCAGGTCACGGCGCGGTGGCAGGGTGAGACTGCCGCCGGGGCTCGGGGGTCCCCGAGTCCCGGCATGGCAGAGCCAGGCCCCTTGGGAGGGGCCCCTCGGGCACCGACGTAGGGTTTCTGTTAGCTCCAGGAGGCTGGCAGGACCTATCCGTAGGCTGTACTGTGAGCCGAAGGACGGGTCGACGTGAATGCCCTGGCGAGTGGGAGCATGGGCCCAAGCGTTTTGGCGAGAGGGTTTGAAGATTGCCGGGGGCTCGGAGAGCCCTGCCCGTTCTAACGCCCTGAATGAACGGCGGCGCCCCTAGCGGCCCGGGTGGCTGCGGGGCAGCAGGGTGAGTCAGGCGAGGGGGCTTGGGGGACCCCAATGCCAGGCGTGGTGGCTCCAGGCACCTTGGGAGGGGCCCCTTGGGGGCCAACCTAGGTTTAGGGTTAGCCCCCAGGAGGCCGGCAGGCCCTTTCTGCCAGCTATGTGACGAGCGGAGGATGGCCGAGGTGAGGGCACTGGCGAACGGGAGGTTGGGCCCAATCGTTTTGGCGCGGGGGGCCTTCGAAGGTTGCCGGGGGCTCGGAGGGCCCTGCCTGATCTCCCGCCCTGAATGAGGAAGGCGCCCCTAGCGGGCCGGGTCGCAGCGGGGCGGCAGGGTGAGTGTGTGAGCCCCTAGGGTTAGGGTTAGCCCAAAGGAGGCCGGCAGGCCCCATCCACCGGCTGAGCAGATTACGGAGTGGTGGGCCAAGGTGAGGGCTCTGGCGAGCGGGAGCGTGGTCCCAGGCGTTTTGGCACAGGGGCCTTCGAAGTTCAAGGGTGGCTCGGAAGGCTCTGCATGTTCTCCAGCCCGGAATGACCGGCGGCGCCCCTAGCGGCCCGGGTGGTGGTGGAGTGGCAGGGTGCATCTGGTGTTGTGGCTCGGGGGTCCCCAATCCCCGGCGTGGCAGTGCCAGACCCCTTGGGACGGTCCCCTCTGAGACCGACCTAGGGTTAGGGTTAGCCCCCAGGAGAATGGCAGGCCCGATCCACCAGCTGTGCAGAGAGTAGAGGGACGGGCCAAAGTGAGGGCGCTGGTGAGTGGTAGCGTTGGCCCAAGCGATTTAGTGCAGGAGGCCTTGGACATTGGCCGGGGGCTCGGAGGGCCCTGCCCATTCTCCCGCCCCATGAGGACATTGCTCCTAGCAGGCTGGGTCGTGGAGGGGCGGCAGGGTGAGCCCGCAGCAAGTGCTCGCGGGTCCCCAATCCCCGGCATGGCGGCGCCAGGCACTTGGGAGTGGTCGCTCGGGGGCCGACCTAGGGTAGGGTTAGCCTAAAGGATGCCAGCAGGCCCGATCTGCCGTATGTGCGGTGAGCGGAGGGGCTAGCCGAGGTGACGGCGGTGGCGAACAGGAGCGTGGGCCCAAGCGTTTTGGCGCAGATGGCCTTTGAAGGTCGCCAGGGGCTCGGAGGGCCCTGCCCATTCTCCCGCCCTGAATGGCCGGCGCCGCCCCAAGCAGCCCGGGTGGTGGAGGGGCGGTAGGTTGAGTCGGGCCCTGGGGCTCGGGGGTCCCCAATCCCCGACATTGAGGCACCAAGCCCCTTGGGAGGGGCCCCTCGGGTCCGACCTAGGGTTAGGGTTAGCCCCCAGGAGGCTGGCAGGCACAATCCGCCAGCTGTGTGGCAAGCGGAGGGGCGGGCCGAGGGGCAGGCGCTGGAGAGCGGGAGCATAGTCCTAAGCGTTTTGGCGCGGGGGGCCTTCGAAGTTCCCCAGGGGCTCGGAGGGCCCTACCCGTTCTCTCGCTCTGAATGACCTGTGGCACCCCTAGCGGCCCGGATGACGGCGGGGCAGCAGCGTGAGTTTGGCTCTGGGGCTCGGTGTCCCCAATCCCTGTATTGTGGCACCAGGCCCCTTGGGAGGGGCCCATCGGGGGCCGAGTAAGGGTTAGGGTTAGCACCCAGGAGGCCGGCAGGCCCGATCCACCGGCTGTGTGACGAGTGGAGGGGCGGGCCGAGGTGAGGGCGCTGGCAAGCGGGAGCATGGACCCAAGCGTTTTGGTGCGGGGGTCCTTCGAAGGTCGCAGGTGGCTCGGAAGGGCTTGCCCGTTCTGCCACCCTGAATGACCGGCGGCACCCCTAGCAGCCCGGTGGCGTCGCGGCGGCCGTGTGAGTCTGACGCTGGGGCTTGGGGGTCCCAATCCCTGGCGTTGGGCAGCCAGGCCCCTTGGGAGATTCCCTCGGGGGCCGACCTAGGGTTAGGGTTATCCCCCAAGAGCCTGTTAGGCCCGATCTGCCAGCTGTGCAGCGAGCGGAGGGGTGGGCTGAGGTGAGGGCGTTGGTGAGCGGGAGCGTGGACCCAAGCATTTTGGTGCAGGTTGCCTTCGAAGATCGCCAGGGGATCGGAGGGCCCTGCCCGTTCTCGCTCCCTGAATGACCGGCAGCGCCCCTAGCGGCCCGGGTGGTGGCGGGGTAACACGGCGAGTCCGGCGGTGGGGCTCGGGGGTCCCAAATCCCAGGCATTGCGGTGCCAGGCCCCTTCGGACAGGCCCCTCAGGGGCCCACCTAGAGCATATGGGTAGCCCCCAGGAGGAGGGCAGGCTTCATCCGCCAGCTCTCCGGCAAGCGGAGGGGCGGGCCGAGGTGAGGGCACTGAGGGGCGGGAGCGTGGGCTCAAGCGTTTTGGATGGGGAGGCCTTCGAATGTTGCCGTGGGCTCGGAGGGCCCTGTCCGTTCTCCCGCCCTGAATGACCAGTGGCACCCCTAGCAGACCGGGTGTCAGTGGGGCGGCAGGGTGAGTCCAGCGCTGGGGCTCGGGGGTCCCCACTCCCCGGCGTTGCGGCGCCAGGCCCGTTGGGAGGGGCAGCTCCGGGCCCATCCTAGGGTAAGGGTGAGCCCCCAGGAGGCCGGCAGTTCCGATCCAGCAGCTGTGAGGTGAGCGGAGGGGCGGGCCGAGGTAAGGGTGCTGGCGAGCGGGAGCGTGGGCCAAAGGGTTTTGGCGCGGGGTGCATTCGAAAGTCGCTGGGGACTTGGAGGGCCCTGCCCGTTCTCCCACCCTGAATGACCGGCGGAGCCCCTAGCGGCTCAGGTGGCAGTTGAGCCGCAGGGTGAGTCCGGCGCTGGGGCTCGGGGGTCCGAATCCCTGAAGTTGTGGGCCAGGCCCCTTGGGAAGGGCCCCTCGGGGGCTGACCTAGTGTTAGGGTTAGCCCCAAATATGCTGGCAGGCCTGATCCCCCGGCTGCGTGGCGATCGGAGGGGCGGGCCGAGGTGAAGCGTTGGCGAGCGGGAGCGTGGGCCCAAGCGTTTTGGTGCTGGGAGACTTTGAAGTTCGCCGGGGGCTGGGAGGGACCTACCCATTCTCCCGCCCTGAATGACCGGCGGCGCCCCTAGCGGGCCGGGGGGCGGCGGGGCGGCACAGTGTGTTCGGAGCTCGGGTTCGGGGGCTCGCAATCCCTGCGTTGCGAGACCAGGCCCCTTGGGAGGGGCTCCTTGGGGGCCAACCTAGGGTTAGGGTTAGCCCCCTGGAGGCCAGCAGCCCCGATCTGCCATCTGTGCAGCGAGTGGAGGGGCAGGCCGAGCTGAGGGCACAGGCAAGCGTGATCGTGGGCCCAAGCGTTTTGGCGCGGGGTGCCTTCGAAGGTCATCCGGGGCTTAGAAGGCCCTGCCTGTTCTCACACCCTGAATGATCAGTGGCGCCGCTAGTGGCCCTGGTGTTGGCGGGGCGGCAAGGTGAGTCTGGCGCTGTGGCTCGGGGGTCAGCAATCAGACACGTTGTGGTGCCAGGCCCCATCGTACGAGCCCCTCCGGGGCCAACCTAGGGTTAGGGTTAGCCCCCAGGAGGCCTGCAGGCCCGATCCGCCGGCTGTGGGGCGAGGGGAGGGGCGGGCCGAAGTGAGGGCACTGGCGAACGGGACCGTGGGCCGAAGCATTTTGGCACGGGGCTCCTTCGAATGTCGTCGTGGGCTAGGAGAGCCCCGCTTGTTCTCCCGCTCTGAATGACCGGCGGTGCCCCTAGCGGTCCGGGTGGCGGTGGGACAGCAAGGTGAGTCCTGGCTGGGGCTTGGGGGTCCCAATCTCCGGCTTTGCCATGCCAGACCCCTTGGGAGGGGCCCCTCGGGAGCCAACCTAGGGTTAGTGTCAGCCCCCAGGAGGCCAGCAGGCCCGATCCGCCAGTTGTGCAGCGAGTGGAGGGGCGCGGAGGTGAAGGCGCTGGCGAGCCGGAGCGTGGGCCCAAGCGTTTTGGCTTGGTGGGCCTTCGAAGGACGACAGGGACTCGGAGGGCCCTGTCCCTTCTCCCGCACTGAATATCCTGCGGCGCCCCTAGCAGCCGGGTGGCGGCGGGGCGGCAGGATGAGTCCGGCGCTGGGGCTCAGGGGTTCGCAATCCCCGGTGTTGCGCCGCCAGGCTCCTTGGAATGGACCACTCGGGGGCCGACCTAGGGTTAGGGTTAGCCCCCAGGAAGTCGGCAGGCCCGATCTGCCGGCTGTGCGGTGAGCAGAGGGGCGGGCCGAAGTGAGGGCACTGACTAGCGGGAGCGTGGGCCCAAGCATTTTGGCGCGGGGGGCCTTCAAAGGTCTCCGGTGGCTCGGAGGGCCCTTCACGTTCCTCCGCCCTGAATGACCGGCGGCACCCCTACTGGCCCGGGTGGCGGCGGGGGTGGCAGGTTGAGTCCAACGCTGGGGCTCTGGGGTCCCCAATCCCCGGTGTTGTGGTGCCAGGCCCCTTGGGAGGTGCCCCTCGGGGGCCGACCTAGGCTTAGGGTTAACCCCCAGGAGGCCAGTAGGCCCGATCCGCCGGCTGTGTGGCGAACGGAGGGATGGGCCGATGTGAGGGCGCTGGAGAGAGTGAGCCCGGGCCCAAGCGTTTTGGTGCGGGCGACCTTCGAAAGTCGCCAGGGGCTCGGAGGGCCCTGCCCGTTCTCCCGCCCTGAGTGACCAGTGGCGCCCATAGTGGCCCGGGTGGCGGCGGTCCGGCAGGGTGAGTCTGACACTGGGGCTCAGGGGTCCCCAATCCCCGGCGTTGCGGCTCTAGGACCCTTGGGAGGGGCTCCTTGGGGGCTGACCTAGGATTAGGATTAGCCCCCAGGAGGCCGGCATGCCCGATCCGCCAGTTGTGTGGCGAGTGGAGGCACGGGCCGAGGTGAGGGCGCTGGCGAGCGGGAGTGTGGGCTGAAGCATTTTGGCGGAGGTACCTTTGAAGGTCGCCTGGGGCTTGGAGGGACCTGCCCATTCTCACGCCCTGAATGACCGGCAGCACCGCTAGCGGCCCGGGTGTCGGTGGGGCAGCACAGTGAGTCCGGCGCTGCAGCTCGGGGTTCAGCAATCAGAGACGTGGCGCCAGGCCCCATCGGATGAGCCCCTCGAGGGCCGACCTAGGTTTAGGGTTAGCCCCCAGGGGGCCAGAGGCCCGATCCGCCGGCTGTCAGGCGAGCGGAGGGGCAGGCCGAGATGAGGGCGCTGGCGAGAAGGAGCGTGGGCCCAAGCGTTTTGGCATGGGGGGCTTCAAAGGTCGCAGAAGGCTCTGAGGGCCCTGCCCATTCTCCTGCCCTGAATGACGCGCAGTGCCCCTAGCGGACTGGGTGGCCGGGTGGTGGCAGGTTGAGTCCGGCGCAGGGGCTCGGGGGCACCCCAACCCTGGCGTTGCGGTACCCGGCCTCTTCGGCGCCGACCTAGGGTTAGGGTTATCGCACAGGAGGCTGGCAGGCTTGATCCACCAGCTGTGGGGCGAGTGGAGGGGCAGGCCGAGTTGAGGGCGCTGGCGAGCGGGAGCGTGGGCCAGAGCATTTTGGCTTTGGCTTGGGGTGCCTTCGAAGGTCACAGGTGACTCGGAGGGTCCTGCCCGTTCTGTTGCCCTGAAGGACTGGCGACGCCCCTAGTGCCCCACGTGGTGGTGGGGCGGCAGGGTGCGTCCGGCACTGGGACTTGGGGGTCCCCAATCCCTGGCATGCGGCGCCAGGCCACTTGGGAGGGGCCATTTGAGGGCGACCAAGGGATAGGGTTAGCCCCCAGGAAGCCAGCAGGCCTGATCCGCCAGCTCTGCAGCGAGCTTAGGGGTGGGCCAAGGTTAGGGTGCTGGCGAGCAGGAGGGTGGGAGCCAGAGTTTTTGCATGGGGGGCCTTTGAAGGTCGCAGGCAGATCGGAGGGCCCTGCCCGTTCTCCCTTCCTGAATGACTGGCAACGACCCTAGCGCCCTGGGAGCTTGGGGGTGGCAGAGTGAGTCTAGCACTGGGGCTCGGGGGTCCCAAATCCCCGGCATTGAGGTGCCAGGCTCCTTGGGAGGGGCACCTCAGGGGCCGACCTAGGGTAAGTGTTAGCCCCCAGGAGTGCAGCAGGCCCATTCCCCCAGCTCTGCGGCAGGCGTAGGGGCAGGCCGAGGTGAGGGCACTGGCGAGAGGGACTGTGGACCCAAGCATGTTGGCGCGGGAGGACTTCAAAAGTCGCCGGGGCTTGGAGGGCCCTGCCCGTTCTCTCGCCCTGAAAGACTGGCGGCCCCCCTAGCAACCCGGGTTGCTGCGGGGCGACAGGGTGACTCCGGCGCTGGGCTCGGGGATCCCCAATCCCCAGCGTTGTGGTGCAAGGCCCCTTGGGAGAGGCCCCTCGGGGGCCGACCTAGGGTTAGGGTTCGTACCCAGGAGGCCGGCAAGCCCGGCGCTAAGTGGTTCTGGCAATGTAACAAAAATGCCATACACTTATCTGTAAGAAATAACAGTGTACAGGAACGCTCTTAGCCCTAATATCATCCTTTCTGAATATGGAAGCCAGCCCCAAGGTGGTCGTGGAAGTCTGACGAAAGGGCTAAGCACTTTTCTCTGAGTCACCACACTATACAGGGAAAGACCAATGTACATCATCTTTCACGAGTAGGAAGCATTAATGAAAAGGTTCTGGAATTTCGAGGACTCTGACCCATCTTTATTGGTAATAAACCACCCTGTACAGGAAAACACCTTCAACTCTCATCAGCCTCCTCAATCCTGATTCCGATTCAACTTTGGGTGTGTAGGACTAGGGAAATGTCCACATCTTATTGCTAAGAAAGAACGATGTCAGAGTAATGCCCTACAAGTCACATCAGCCTTCCTGAAGACGGCAGCAGGAATCAAGGTGGTTATGTTCCCATGAGGTAAGGAAGATGAGCATATAAGTGAGAAACAACAGTGGGCAGGACCTCTCTTCCAACGAACAGTATCTTTGCTTAATGTTGAATCCCTATGGTAAGTGGTTATGGGCATTTGTGAGGTCAAAATCTGAAGTGTTTTGTAAAACCTCTTGGCCATTCACAGATGAGACTAAGGTAGTTGGGGACTCCTAGGCAGTGATTTGTCCACCGTCGAAAATATGAAAAGATAAAAGAGACAGATGAGGTCTCCTCAGGCATTGTCCTTTATCCTCATCCTCCGTGAGGATGGCCATCTCTGGACAGCTCAGTGGCAGGGTCTCATTCCCAGTGGGGGCATCTGTTCCTCACAGACATCAGGCAGGGAAATGGATTTGGTTCTCTGTGCCAGCCCAGCCACAGCTGAGTGTCACAGCACCCTTTCGTGGGCTCATAAGGGTTTCACTGTCACCAGGCAGGGCATTGTATTTGATAAACCACTGTGAGAGTTTGCAATTGCCTTCATCTGCAACCTCCTAGAAGCAAATGCAGGTCTCTGGTACCATGTGAAGTCATGTGAAGGCATTGTGAGAAAGTGTCCTTTTGCTTAAGAAAAACATGGAGCTGGGTGGGGCTCCTGGCTGGCTCAGCCAGTTAAGCATGTGCCTTTGGTTCAGGTTATGATCCCAGGGTTCTGGGATCGAGCCGAGGCTCCCTGCTCAGCAGGAAAGGAGGTAGGGAAATAGCTTAGAACCCACAGAGAATGTGAATAAAGGGGAGTGAAATGGAACTTGGTCTGTGTTTTGCTTTAGGAATTGGAAGTTAGTTTTTTCTCAATTGTGATTGTTCTTGAAACAGAAAAGCTGTATTGGTTTTTTTTTTTACCTTTAATTTTTTCTAATAATAATTTTTTATTATGATATGTTAGTCACTATAGAGTATTTCCTTAGTTTTTGATGTAGTGTTCTGTGATTCATTATTTGCATATAACACCCAGTGCTCCATGCAATATGTACCTTCCTTAATACCCATCACTGGCCCATCCCAATCCCCCACCCCTCTCCCCTCTGAAGCCCTCAGTTTGTTTCCCAGAGTCCATACTCTCTCGTGGTTCATTCCCCCTTCTGTTTAGGGTCCATTGTCTAAAGGGAGAGACAGTGGAAGTTCACCAAATATAAGATCGAAATTTCATTGTTCATTATAGATGCCGCCAAGTAGTTCCCAGACATTTCATTCTACTGTAGTAATTCATTATACCTGTGCAGATGCACGTGGAAGACAATTGATGCATGCATAGTGGTAATAAAACACGCCCCTCAGTAGTAGAATAAGAGAGGATACATATGTGTAAAATTATTCGACTACAGCTTCCATGCTTTCCCTTTGGTTCCTTATTATCTATGAAATTGGACATTTTTTGTTCTCTAGGCTTAAAACTCATTGTCAATTATTCAGAGTTTTTCAATGCTGATCTTCTCCTGTAAAAGTTACCAAAAATCTAAAATATGTATGATCTTTAAAAAATGCTATATTGAAAATTACAGCAGGGAAGTTCCATTTTGTGAATATTGTGTCAATGGATCTCTATTTTGACATCAGTGTTCATTAGAAATGATGACATTGCATGTGAGTATAAATATCAATGTGTAAAAGAAAAGGTAGGAAGAACCTTGAATGTTTAAGTAATTGGTGAAATGACAGATGTGTGTGTGTGTGTGTGTGTGTAATTGATTTTCAGTGAATGGTTCAGCTTCTTGTAGGGCCTCCGAGAGAGCCCAGGTGAACCTTTCAATTAGTTGGTATCTGTTTTCAGAACATGGGAATCTCTTAGTCCAATAGTCAATCAGGCAAGCTTTGAGGTCTTGAAGTCCTCAGAGATGGTGTCGCAGACCCTTGTGAGCAAACCCTAGGGTATGCTTAGAGCCCTCATTAGCTGGTACCAAGGTGTGACGATTTCAGACAGCATTTCCCAAAGAAGTACCTCTTGAGTCTCTGTCCTTGTCAGTTCCCTACACTTCCTTACACTAGTTATGTGATCAGTGTGTTTCAGGATAATCCCCACATGTGATTTTTGCTATTTCCTACTAATCCTATCTGTTTCTCATCTTCTTCTTTTATGGTAGGGGTTGGGAAGCAACCTGTGTGGTGTAGGAAGGGGTGTGGTAGTTGTCTGCCTTCAGAGGACCGAATGATGCCTAGAAATTGTACTGTAGTTTGAGGTCAATTGTCCATCCTCTGAGTGTCAGGAATTCCATCACTTTACTTTGATGCTAGTCTGTTCTTCAAGCTGTCCTCAGAAATAAGGACGTCATCCATCTAGGGAATACTGGTTTGTGTGTATGTTTTCATTTTAGGAAAGGCCTTGCTGTTCCTGAAAATAATACTGTAGAGCACCCTTTCCTGTTCTTATTGGCCATCAGTCAATCTTTTCTGAAGTATTTGTTTATAAATAGACTTTTTATGGTTGATGAGCAGGAATTCTTTATGGACAAGTCTTTGTCAGTGTGTGTATGGCAAATCTTTACTTCCCAGCCTGCGGTTCACTTTTTCATTTTCATATGGTCATAAGATAAGGAGAAATGTCACATTTTTATGAAGTCCCACTGAATTCTTTTAAATGGTTAGTGCACCCTATGTCCTACCCCAAGATTGACAGGTTCTACGTTTTCTTTCAGAAACTGTCCAATGGGAAGCACAATCCATCTCAAATTTATAAATTGCATTTTGAATTTAATAGGTTATTTATAGACTGTTTTGGATTTTCTATGTACACAATCGTATTATCTGTGAATAGTCAAATTATCCCCTCAATTCTTATACTTTTTGTTTCTCTTGCTTTCTAACACTGGTAAATTCTCCAATGCAACGTTGAGTAGAGCAGCATTGTTTGAAGATTTTAATATACCTTTCTCAATATCTGACAGAAAAAGCAGTCAAAACATTGGTAACAAATGTGACCTAATTGACATATAGGGAACATTCCATAATAAGTGCAGAATACATTATTTTCAAGTGGTCATAGACTCTTTACCCAAATAGATGATAGGTGGGGCCACGAATCAAGGCTACAAATGTTAAACCCTGAAATTAACTAGATTCTATTCTTAGACCACAGGGGAATTGAGCCACAGTCATAGCGAAAAGAAAACCAGGAAGTCCTTCAATGTTTAAAAATTAAATGGAACTTTGCTACATATCCTAAAGGTCAGAGAGGGAATCTCAATGGAAATTCTGAACCTTTTCTACATGAGGGCTCACACACAATGATACTTTCTTTGTGAAGAGCATTATAATAACCTAGACAGGAGTTGAGCCTTAAGTCAGAGTTCTGCCTGCCCCAGCCACACCTGGCAGCCTTGGCCTGTGGTCCCCCTCAGCTGTCCTTTCTGGTGGCCCTGATCTAAGGGGATCAACATGGCCATATGGAAATGGGAAGCTCTCCACTCATAGTGATGATGGTGCCCCCTCCCCAGTTGCCCTTTCTGGTGGCTCTGAGCTAAGGGGGTCAACATGGCCATATGGAAATTAGAAGCTCCCCACTCTTAGTGATGACGTTGCTATCGTATCATCCTCAGCAGTCCAACAACATGATTTCTGAGTGAACTATGACACAAGAGTGACTTCTTGGCCTTCCTTCAGGTTTGAAAATCATCTGGTGAGTCATCTTTTCGAAATATGGATTCAACATGTGTTCTTTCTTCTGGAAAAGAAATAGACCCAATAGCAATTATGGCTTCCTGAGCACCTGTTCCTGAGAGACATCATACTGGCTCTTTGTAGCATTCTGCCTCTTAAACTTCAAACTAGGGTGTAGATATTTTTAGGCACATGTTCAGGTGGTTAGACAGGGACTCAGATGATATGAGTCACAGAGGATTTTAGTGTCAGAAACCTAAGTGGGATCCCCAAATTGACTCCAAATCCCTTGTTGTTCCATGCAGGGTACTATTTCCCTCTTATCTCTGGTCTTCTCAATCTAGAAACCTATCAAGTATCAGGATTTTCTTGTCATGTGGACAACTGGAATGAATTCAGCGGGCCTTTTAACCTCTGCCCATGGTGAACATTAAGATCATTATCTCAGTGGAGGACCTCTGGGTAAGATACTCAAAGATCCTTAGGAATAGAGACAGTATAATATTTTTCTGGTATTAAAGTCACTGAAACCAACTATCTTTTTTAGTCCATTCAGGCTCTGGTATGTTCAGAGGGTGCTGTAAAACAGGTCTGAAATAGTGTTTAAATACACTCAGCTCAGCCTCTTCTACAACGTGAGCCAATGCTTATAAACATGGCTAAAATATTCCCTTACCTACGATGACTTCCCAGCCATCGTAGTGTTTATATGGTATGACTGTGACTTACATTAGTCAACATTTGCAGAGAAAGAACTTAGGGCATCCAGGGGGCACTTCATGTTGAAATTAGTTTGTGACAACGAGCTACTGTGTTTTATTCTGCAGTCCAAGGGAATGGTGCCAGACATCTCTAAGGTGTCTAGCAGTTAAACAATTCTGATTTTAAGTGGTCTGTTTGCTTCAGAGCTTTGGGCAGGAGAAGGGCAGGAGTCCAGAGACTGTGAACACTTCTGTTACCTGTACTGACCATGGAGCAGGCAGCCTTTCGTGGGTATCATTTTGATTTCTTGGTACTCTTGTGAAAGGTGCTTTTGTCTCAAATTCCTCCATTTAGGAGTAATTATAATGATAAATGAATTTTTTAGCTTATATCATCTGTGGGCCCTGATCCAGGGCTCCCAGGGAAGCTATCCTTTAACATTTTACCAGCTCAAAATGACTGGGCAAAAACCTCAAAGCATGGGCCCTATTTCTGCCCCAAGCACATGTTGTACATCTGCTTCCAGGAGAAAACAATAACCAAAAAATGCCAACATAAAGATAAGAAAAAATAAAGAACATCTTTGGCTCCCATAAGATTAAGGTCATACTGACATGTACATACTGAAAACATAAGAAAGAATCTGTCACTTTCTGGATCTAAGAAGATCCTCATGGTAGTGTGTAAAGTGTATGTAAAACAAAACAGAACAAAATATATAAGCCTGCCCAAATGTTCCCTCCCCGGAGCACTCCCTTCTTGGTGAAGATTGTGTCTCCCAGACAGTTGTCCTGATTTGGGTTTGAATAAAGGTCTCTTCCTTTCTCTCTAAAATGCTTTTAAAAGTTCATTCATGCAATGTCGACAATAATAGTGTTTTCTATTTAAGTGAGAAATAAATGTTCCACTCTAGTTTTATTGGGAATAGATGAATTGAGGGTTTCTTTAGAAGAGTAAGTCAGCTTTCCAGAAAAGGCAAGGTCATTGGTCTATTGAGAATGAAGATAATTACAGCTAAACAACAAGTATGTTTTGCCCCTTCACCCAGAAACCAAAGCAGATGTGCAGGCTTTAGGTCAGAGGTGCCTTCTTCTCCCCAGCTGACAGCACTTCTTTGCTCTGGCTCCAAGACACCCGAGGTTTTGAACGTCAGCATTGCAGTCAGTGAGGCAGCTTGTCACAGGACGCCAGTGTTCAGAGAAAGCTCAGGTATGTTTGGCAAAATGTCCTAACTATGTCAGGGCTGGAGGTAAAACCTCTCATTATCCCAAAACCTCCTGGGCTTTTCTCTTTTCTCTAGTTGAGCCACAAAGTAAAATTGGAGTAGCTGTCCGCATTCTGGGTTTGGTGCAAGAATTACTTAGTTTCCCTGCAGGTAGAACTTTGCAGGGGATCACAATTTCTCTGTCCATTTATTGCTTACACATGTATTTTGACCATCTGTTTCCTAAGAACCCTCTTTTATTAGAAAGGGAAGGTGAGATTCACTCTGTGCCTGTTTGTAACATCTAATTTGTTCCTTCATCTAACAGTGTTTATTCAATTGGGCCTAAGATATGGTTGAGTGGCCAGCATCTAGGGTTAGGTGGCTTTTTTTCACCTGATACAGACTTGGATGATGTCATTTGACAAAGGTGATGTTTCATCATTGATTAGTTTATTCATCAGAAGAGTTAAAATTAGGGTGGAGGGAAAATTGAAAATATTCCAAAGCGGCCTGTTCCTGTTTAAAAGTTGAGCTTGACTTTCTAGTTTTACTAAATGTATTATCTCGATATTTTGAGCTGCCATATTCTCTCTGTAGTTTCTTTGGTGGTGGAGTTAGAAGGAGAGTCTGGGAATACTTTTGGATAGTGGCATGCTGGTGGCTTCAAGGGGCTTGGCGTCAGGAGCGTTGGGGTGAAGTCTGCAACTGCTTGCCTGACCCTGGGTGCATCTCCCAGAGGTTTTGTTTCCTCTTATGAAATTGCCGGCAGATAATGTTCTGCTTAAAGGGGAACCCTCCCATCCTGTTGGTGGCAATGCAAAGTGGTGCAGCCAGTCTGGGAAACAGTGTGGGGGTTCCTCAAAAAGTTAAACATTGAACAACCCCATGATCCAGCAATTGCTCTCCTAGGTATTTACCCAAAGGATACAGAAATGCAGATTAAAAGGGGGAACATGCACCATGATGTTTATAGCACCAATATTCACAGTAGCCAAACTATGGAGAGAATCCCAAAGTCCATGCACTGATGAATGGATAAAGCAGAAGTGGGATACATATATATATAATGGAATATGACCCAGCTTCAAAAAGAATGAAATCGTACCATTTGCAAGGATGTGGAAGGATCTAGAGTGTATTAAGCTAAGCAAAATCAGTGAGGAAAGACAAATACACTATGTCTCACACATGTGAAGTTTCAGAAAGAAAATAGATGAACAGAGTTGAGGGGTGATGAGAGAGGCAAACAAGGAAATAGACTCAGCCTTGGAGAACAAACTGAGTGTTGCTGCAGGACAGTGGCATGGGTGGAAGAGTTAAATGGGTGAGGGGTATTAAGGAGGGCACTTGTGATGAGCACCGGGTACTGTATGCAGATGAGGAATCACTAAATCCTACCCCTGAAGCGAATATTCCATGGCATGTGAACTACCTGGAATTTAAGTAACAGAAGAAAGGAAAAACTGTTCTGCTTCATGAAGAGTGAGGTAAAATTGTAGTGATTTGGGCTGTACTATTCTATAGAGGATAGATGTAAAACACCCTGTTGTAGGATACACTAGTTTCTTATCACATAAGGAGTCCTCAGAAAGCTGCAATGAAAGATTCAGATCTCAGAGCATGTTCATGTTCCACTGATATGTTACAGTTTGCACAGGTAGGAAAGAAGGTGGAGAGAAAGGCAACAGAAGGAGAAAGTAGGTGTGAACCTTTCATTAGTTAGCGTTATAGCTTTCTCATGAAAGCCTTGCACCAGTGTGATTTTGGAAGAAGAGGAGGAATCCGGGAGCTTTGCAGTAGACAGGGGAGTTCCAGGTCTGGGTAAACTGACAGGGGTTCCAGAGGAGAGCTGAATGCATTCTTCAGTAGGGTGTGGGCAGGGTGGGCTCCAGGGGTGGCTGTGGGTCTCCTGGGTGAGAGTTTTGACAGGTGAGGGCTGTGTGCAAGTTCCTGGCTGAGGACAAGTGAGGCACAGGCAGAGAGCTGGCAGAGAACCTTCTTCTGGGCCACCAGCCTCACCCAACACAAACAGCCTCATCTTCTGTCCCTGTCACTCCAATTCAGACTTCTCCGAAGGTGAGTGAGAACACATCAAGAGCATTCTGAACAGAAGGGAAACCATGTGCAAAGGCTCTGGGCCAGGAGAATTCCAGGTATGTCCAGGAGCAGCAAGAAGGCCCTGTGGCCACAGGAGACAGCTTAGGATATGAGCTCAGAGAGGTGAAAGAGGGTGACAGAAAGCTATTCCACGGCTATAACCCCATGAGAAGCTGTTTCACTGGGCCATCCTGGCTACAGTGTTGAGAACAGATGACAGAGTGTTGAAGATGGCAAGGCAGGTCAATGACGAAGCTTTTCCAGGAAGTCAGGCACTGTGGACCAGACAGGTGGCCTTGGATGGAGTGGTTAGACCTATTCTGGGTCCATTTTGAAGATGGAGCTCACAGGATTTGCTGATGGGTTAGCTATTAGGAGTAGGAGAACAGAGGAATTGGGGTAACTCTCAGGTGTTGTGGGTTGTCCTGATCGAGAGGAAGGAGAGGGTTTCTCGGGGGGTAAAAGGTAGTCTGTGTTCTGCATGCTGAGGAAGATGCCTTTCCCAGTGGATCTGCTGAGGTTTGTGTCTGGGAGGACCTTTCACATCTCCTCTCTCATCAATGCTCAGGTACAAGTATCCCCCACTTTTTAAACGTTCACAGTAAGACACTGGGCTTTCTTTAAAGAACTACATTATTACCCAGCTTCAGTAAGAGGAAGACAACTGAAGAGGATTTCCCTCTTATGAAAAAAGGTGAACAGTGAGAATCGCGTTCAGCATCTGTTTTGGGGAGAAGCACAACAGAGGCGGCGTGCACCCCAACCAGCTCCTTCCTCTGGGAACCGCTCTCCGCATCCAGCCACTAGCACTTTGAATTGTGTCTGTGAGCCTCTGCTGTGCTTTATCTTCATTTATGCTGGGCCTCCGTTAGAAACTTGTGTGCTGAGGCCTAAGAAAAGCCAAAGAGAAGGAATTTTGGAGTCTGAGCACACTGTCTAATTTTTCCGTGTAAATTAATGGCCATTCCTTCTTGACACCATTTCTGCTGTGCAAGGTTTCTCAGAAGCCCTGTACTTTCAAAGAGCAGGGAAACCTATACCCCATGCTGCGGGATTAGTTTTAGTCTCCATGCCTGACAGAACATTTCATGACTATAGGATTTTCTCACTCAAGCATTGAGCCTTTGACCATCTTCACCCGTTTCTACCACCATATCCCCGAATCTGGCACCTACCAACCTGCTCTCAGTATCTATGCGTTCAGTATTTGTTTATTCCACGTGGAATGTACATGAGAGCATCTGGTATTGGTCTTTCTGTGTCTGAGTTACTTGGCATAAGGCCCCCAAGGTCTGTGTTTCCACGTCTGCTTCTTGTGAATAATGCTGCAGTGAACGTGGGAGTGCATCTGTCTTTTTGAGGCAGCATTGTTGTGTTCTTCAAATCAATACTCAGTAGAGCCATTACTGGGTCATGTGGTAGTTGTATTTATTTTTTCAGGATCCTCCATACCGTTTGTCATAGTGGCTGCACCAATTTCCATACCCACCAACAGTGCACAGTGTTTCCTCGTCTGCACACCCTTGACCCCACCTG
This sequence comes from Ursus americanus, assembly GCF_024610735.1. Taxonomy (NCBI): domain Eukaryota; kingdom Metazoa; phylum Chordata; class Mammalia; order Carnivora; family Ursidae; genus Ursus; species Ursus americanus. The sequence goes on along the minus strand of NW_028273645.1, from coordinate 1,020,047 downwards.
GTGTCTGTCTCTGGGACAATTGCTGTTCCAACAGTTGTGAGAGGATAGCCGATTGTGGGTTTGACTGATGTTTCCCTGACGATGATTAGTGATGTGGAACAACTTTTTCTGTCTGTTGGCACCTGTGTGCCGTCTTTGGAAAGTATCTATTCACATATTCCTCCCATTTTTTTATATAGTTTTTTTTGTTTTGATTTGTAGGAGTGTTGTGTGTATTTTGGATATTAGCCTCTTCTCACACATATGATTTGCAGATATTTTTTTCTTATTGGGTCAGTGGCCTTTTAAGTTTTTGATGGTTTCTTTTGCCGTGTGGAAGATTTCAGTTTGATGTTGTTCCACTTGTTTATTTTTGCTTTTGTTGCCTTTGCATTTGGTGTCCGATCTGAAGACTCTTTGCCAAAACCAACGTCGAGAGACTTAGTACCTGTGTCTTCTTGAAGGTTTATGGATTCAGGTCTTATGTTCAAATCATTCGTCCATTAAAAATTTTGTGTGTGGTATAAGAAAGTGACCCAGTTATATTCTTCTGCATTTAGTGTCCAGTTTGCCTGTTACCGCTCACTGAAGAGACAGTCCTTCCCTCATGGCATATCTTCTGCTGCTGTGTCGTAAGTTAGGATCATCTACGTGTGGGTAAGTTTTTGAGCTTTCTGTAATGTTCCACTGACCTGGTGTATGTGTTTATGCCAGTACCATCCTGTTTTGATGACAACAGCTTTATAATCCAGCTTGAAATCCAGGAGTGTGTTGACTGCACCTTTCTTTCTCCAGGTTGCTTTGCGGATTTGGTGTCTTTTGTGATTCCATACAAGTTTGAGGACTGTTTTCTATTTCCTCGAATAATGACACTGGAATTCAGATAGGCATTTCATCACATCTGTCGATTGCTTTGGGTACGATGGACATGTTCACATAATTAACTCTTCCAGTTAAGGAGCATAGCGTATGCTTCCATTTGTTTGTGTTGCCTTCCAAATCTTTGATTTGGATACATTCTGCCCCCCTCTACACACATATTTTTCATTTCTTTTCTGCCATGTGTTTTGTGTATTATGTCTTTCTCATTCTTGGTTTCTTTTATTCCTACATTTTTTTATGGAATTGTAAATGGCGTTGCTTTTTTAATTTCTCTTTGCGAAAGTGTGTCATCAGTATACAGAAATGCAAGAAGTTGGGTCATCTGGGTGGCTCCCTAAGTGAAGGGTCTACCTTCAGCTCAGGTCATGATCCCAGAGTTCTGGGATCGAGGCCCGTGTTGGGCTCCCTGCTTAGTGAGGGTCTGCTTTTCCCTCTTTCTGACACTCCCACTGCTCGTGCTTTTTCTCTTCCTGTCAAATAAATAAATAAAATTTGAAAAAAATAATGACAACAGGTCTCTGCATATTGACTTTATATCCTGCAGCTTTCTTGAATTTTTTTATTCTAACAGTTTTTGTGTGTGTGTGTGTGTGGAATCTTTCGAGATTTCATGTCAATTGCAAATTGTGCCAGTTTTCCTGTATGGATTTCATATCTTTTGCTTTTTGTTTAAATTGTTATTCACCCTACAGTACTTCATTTGTTTTTGATGTAGTGTTCCATGATTCATTGTTTGCATATAACACCTAGTGCTCATTATGACAAGTGCCCTCCTTTTTATTAAAGAATTTATTTATTTATTCAACAGAGATAGAGACAGCCAATGAGAGAGGGAACACAAGCAGGGGGAGTGGGAGAGGAAGAAGCAGGCTCACAGCGGAGGAGCCTGTTGTGGGGCTCGATCCCATAATGCCAGGAACACGACCTGAGCCGAAGGCAGACACTTAACTGCTGTGCCACCCAGGTGCCCCCTGCCTTGTTAATTTTAACCATTCTAACTGGTGTCAGGTGGTATTTCATTGTCGTTTTGATTTGTATATGCCTGATGGCAATTGATGTGGAGCATTTTTTCATGTGTCTGTTGGCCATTTGTATGTCTTCTCTGGACAAGTATCTCTTTGTGTCTTCTGCCCATTTTTTGCGTGTCGAGTTTGAGGAGTTCTTTATAGATCTTGGATACCAGCCCTTTATCTGTAATATCATTTGCAGATATCTTCTTCAATTCCATAGGTTGCCTTTTGTTTTGTTGATTGTTTGCTTTGCCGAGCAGAAACTTTTTATCCTGATGAAGTGCCAATAGTTCATTTTTGCTTTTATTTCCTTTGCCTTTAGAGACGTGGCTTGCAAGAAGTTGTTGTGTCCAAAGTTGAAGAGTTATTTTGATTTTGATATGAGACAGGAATCCATTATCTTATTTTCCTGATTGTATTTGAGTCCTCTGTCTTTCTTGGTGAGTCTAGCTAAGTTTGTCAGTTTGTTTATCTTTCCAAAAAAGGCAGCTCTCATTTCTTTTTTTTTTTTTTTTGGTCTTTTTAGTCTCCGTTGGATTTATTTATGCATTCCTTTTTGTTATTTCCTTATTTCTACTAATTTGGGGCTTTGTTTGTTGTTTTTTTTCTACTTCTTTACCACATAAATCAGGTTGTTTATTGGAGAGCATTCTCATGGATTGATGAAGAGTTGAATTTCTATGAATGTCCCCCATAAAGGTACTTTTGCTGCATCCCATAAGTTTTTGTAGGTTGTCTTTTGCATCAGTGTCATGGTACTTCTAAAAATTTTTTGATTTCTTCTTTGACTGTTGGTTGTTCAGTAGCATGTTGTTAAATCTCTACATATTTTTTAAGATTATTTAAGTATCTCACAGAGAGTGAGACAGCGAGAGAGGGAACGAAAGCAGCGGGGTGGGAGAGGGCGAAGCGGGCTTCCCACTGAGCAAGGAGCCTGATTCGGGGCTAGATACCAGGATCCTGGGATCACGACCTGAGCTGAAAGCAGATCCTTAATGACTGAGCCCCCAGGCCACAAAAATCTCCACCTATTTTTGACAGTCTCATTTTTTTCTTGCGACTGATTTCAAAGTTTCATATCATTGTGGTTGGACAAGATTTGAAACAGAAGGTGAAGAGAGCATTCAGATGAAAGGTTTGTTTCCTGGAGGGTTTTCTGAGGGCAGACCATGAGTTCAGTGGGCAGGAGGAAGGTTTTATGAGATGGGGGGTGGGGATAACCCTTGTTAGAATTACTGACTACTACCATGCATGCTCTGTGCTACCGTTCACACCATAGTCCTGATGGACTTGTACTTCATTAGAAATATTTTCTAGGAGGTGTAGGCATAGCCTTCACTTAAAGAAAGGTGCCATGTTGGATCATGGCATGACCCAAGGTCAGCAACCAGGATGTATGGTACTGTGGGGGGTTAGAACCAGGATTTCTGTGGGAAGTGACAGAAATAAGGTATGGTGAGCTCCATGACCATAGGTGAGGTCCCGAGTGACCCACTGGGTGTTGGGTTCTGTGGATCTGTCTCATCAGGTGCTGTGGAATTCAGGGACACCCTCCTGTCTGTGGATTTGTATGGAGACAGGTAGGCATCAGTGTCTGGCCAGGCACGAGGGTCGCACTGGACCACCACCAGAGGTGCAGCGTGCGGGGGAGCCACTGCTTGGTTTCCACGAAAGCTGACCAGGGTCTGTGATCGTGATTCCTAGCAGCTGTAAGGGGAGAGGAGGCCGGGGGTGGTGCACACTTCCTAGACTTGTGGTCAGGACTAGTCTGGAGCACACTGAAGTCATCCACACCAGGCACAGAAGGCACCCAGTCAGTGTAGCTGTGGGCACTGCTCCCATGGTACTTTCGGGCCAGCTCCATGCTGCCACCTCCTGCTTTTCTTCATCATCTTCAAGGTCATGTGCCTCTGCTCTTGCCCCATGGCCTCCGGGGTATTGTCCGTCCTCCATCTGGCCCTCGTCCCTGGTGCCCTGTGCAGTCCGATGCCAGGGTAATCTTCTCGAGACAAACATTTGGCCCTGATGGAACACTTCCATGGATCTCGTGTGATGCGAGGATGATGCCCTGCCCTGGAAGGGGGCTGCAGGTCCCCAATCAGGAAAGCCATGTCTCCCTTTTCAGCATGGCCTGCCCACCCCTCAGTCTTCTTCAGGTAAGCTCTCCCCACTTTCTGAGCTGACAGCTTTGAACTTAAAAATGAATGTTATTTTACATATCTCTATGCCTTAGTTCATCCATGGCATGTCTTTCAACCCCGTTAGTGGGTTTTTTTCTTTTTTAGCAGTTCTGAAGGGCTGTCTGCTCAAGGAGGGGATGACCTGGGTGGGGCAGCTTTCCCTCTCATCTCCCTCAGCATGTCTCTGAGCCCTGGGGCCAGCTGTCCCAGTGAGGATTGAGGAACCTGAGCCAGCCCATCCTGAGCCCAGGCTGTGTCAGCTCATAGACTGATGTGTTGGTGGGCAGCTGGCATGGGCCAGGGGCAGGCAGTGTCTCCTTCTCATTCCTTCCCTCCCTTCCTCCCAGAGGTAGCTCAGAGCAGCCTTCAACCCCTGCATCTCCAGATCCCTTGACCTATGCCTCCTGTGTTCAGCTGGTGACCTTGGAGTTTCGCATGGATTCTACCTCCCGTACCCTCTCCCGTAGCAGTTCCTGGATCAGGGGAGGGGCCGGACCCTTGTCTGTTTTTGATCTTCTTCCTGTCCCGCACCAAGCCCACCCACCTTTGCATCTTACATGTATGTGCTTGGAAGCAAGCCCATCCACAGGGAACCTATTAGCCAGATGGATCCAGGCAATGAACATTGAAGTAGAGATCCAAGATCCATAATAAACCTGCTCTGAAACCTTTCCCAAAGTCTGTGACTCTCTCACACTGAAACAGAAACAATAATAGCTTTCTGGACTGTGAAGTGACATGTGTCTCTACTTCCAATCTTGAATGCATAGGTGGTGAGCCTGGACTGAAAAGGACCATGGCTCCCGTGGGCTGGGATCCACGGTAAGAACTCAGTGAAATCTTAATTTGAGGTATGGAGTGAATAATTATTGTAGAGTGAATCCTCCCAAGTAGGGCTTATGCACATTGCACAGGAAAAGCTTTTTCAAAGAGCTTCCTGAAAGAAAAATCTTTTTTAAAATTTATTTTAATACCAGTAGAGCTAACATACAGTGTTACATTCGTTTCAGGTGTACAATAGAGTGATTCAGTAATTCTATGTATTACTCGGTGGTCATCAAGAAAAGTGTCCTCTTAATCCCCTTCATCTATTTCACTCCTCCCTCTATCCACCTCCTCTCTGGTAACCATCCGTTTGTTCTCTATTGTTAAGAGTTGGTATTTTGGTGTGTCTCCTTTTTCTCTTTTAGTTACTTATTTTTGTTTGTTTTTTAAATTCCCCATTAGAGTGACATCGTATGGGATTTGTCTTTCTCTGACTGACTGATTTTAGTTAGGATAATACTCTCTAGCTCCATCCATGTGTCTGCAAATGGCAACGTTTAATTCTTTTTCAAGGTAATACTCCATTGTGTGTTTGTGTGTGTGTGTGTGTGTGTGTGTGTGTGTGTGTGTGTGTGAATACACACATCTATCATCTTATTTGTCAATTTTTCTACACACTTCGGTTGCTTCCATATTGTGATATTGTAAATAATGGTGCAAGAAACATAGGGGTGCATGTATCCTTTTAAGTTACTGTTTTCCTATTCTTTGGGTAAATACGAGTAGTGTGATTGCTGGATCGTAGGGTAGTTCTATATTTAATTTTTTGAGGAACCTTCATATGGTTTTCCACGGTGGCCACCACAGTTTGCATTCCCACCCACAGTTCGCGAGGATTCCCCTTTATCCACATCCTCCCAACACCTGCTCTTTGTTGTGCTTTTGATGTTAGCCATTCTGACAGGTTTCAGATATTACCTCATTGTCCTTTGGATTTACATATTCCTGATGATGGGTGATGGTGAACATCTTTTCACGGGACTGTTGGCCATTTGTATTTCTTCTTTGGAGAAATGTCTCTCCATGTCTTCTGCCTATTTTTTAACTGGATTATTTGTTTTTGGTGGGTCGAGTAGTATCAGTTGTATATGTTTTGGACACTATCCCTTTATTGCATATGATCTTTGCAAATATCTTCTCCCTTTGAGTAGGTTGTCTTATTATTTTTACGTTTTCATTGTTCTTCTGCCGTGGGGAAACTTTTTATTTTGCTGTATTCCCAATAGTTTATTTTTGCTTTCATTTCCTTTGCCTCAGGACACAGTCTAGAAAAACGTTGGTATGGTCCATGTCAAGAAGTTACTGTCTTCCCTCCTGTAGGATTTTTACGGATTCAGGTCTCATATTGAGGTCTTGAAACTGTTTTGTGTTTGTCTGTATTGTGTAAGAAAGCAGTCTAATTTCATTCTTTTGTGCATAGCTGTCTAGTTTTCCCAACACCATTTGTTGTAGAGACTGTCCTTTTCCCTTTTGATATCGTTGCTTGCTTTGTGGAAGATTCATGGACCACATAATTGTGGGTTTCTGTCTGAACTTGTATCCTGTTCCTTTGGTCGCTGTGTCTATTTTTGTGCTGTACTCTCTTGTTAGGATGACTGCAGCTTTGTAGTATAAGCTGAAATCTGAAACTGTGAGTCCTCCAGCTTTGTTTTTCTTTTCCACATTGCACTGGCTGTTCGGAATCTTTAGTGGTTCCATACAAATGTTTAGGATTGTTTATTCAAGGTCCTTTATTCTTTAATTTAAATTCAATTAGCCAACTTACAGTACATCATTCGTTTCAGATGTAGTCTTCAATCAATTTTCAGTCTTGTGTAACACCCAGTGCTCATTGTATCGTGTGACCTCCTTAATGCTACTCACCCAGTTACCCCCCCCAACTTCTCCTCCAACAATCATCAGTTTCTTGCGATAGTTAAGAGTCCATCATGGGTTTTCTCCCTCTCTGATGACTTCCCATTCTATTTTCCCTTCCTTCCCCTATGGTCTTCCTTGTTTCTGATATTCCACATAGGAGTGAAAACATATGATCATTGTCTTTCTTTCATTGACTTATTCCACTCAGCATAATACCCTCCAGCTCCACCCAGGTCGGTGTGAGGGTAAGTATTCATCCTTTCTGATGGCTGAGTAATATTCCATTATATATATGATCCACATCTTCATTATCCATTCATCTATCCATGCTCATCTGCACTCCTTCCACAGTTTGTCTATTATGGATATTGCTGCTATGAACACTGGGGTGCATGTGTCCCATCTTCACTACCTCTGTCTCTTTGGGGTGCAATTGCTGGGACATAGGGTAGCTTTATTTATAACTTCTTGAGGAAACTCCGTACCATTTTCAAGAGTGGCTGTACCGGACTGCATTCGTACAGGGGTGTAAGAGGGTTTCCGTTTCTCCACATCCTCTCCAACGTGTATAGTTTCATGTCTTCTTATTTTTAGATATTCGGCCTCGTGTGATATGGCATCTATAGGGGTTTAGATTTGCATTTCCCTGAAGCCTAGTGATATGAAGCATTTATGCATGTATCTTTTGGTCACCAGTACGTCGTCATCAGTGAAATGACTTCCCATTTTAATCCATCTCAAGACCTAAAGCTGGGTAAGTCTCTGAAGCTGGATGATGCCATCAGTTGGAAGTGTGGAGAATTTCAAAAGATCTCCGTGGAGAGCAAGTTTAAAGGTCAGTGTGAAGCTACTAACTGGATCCGGGGAGATCTCTGAAAGTGGGGGTTGCCTGGGATGGGCTGAGGGGGGCCCTCTGATTTTCCTATGAATCCTTGCTGCAGCCCCAAATGGACAGTTTCCTGCTGTGGGGAAGGCTGAGTCCTCTAGTTGTGCAGAGGTGAGCCCAATGCCTGGTGCCTTGGAAGCAAGCAAACGGGGAAGGACCCTCAGCAGAGGACCCAGGGTTAGGTTAGGCCTCAAGAGACAGCAGGTCCGACCTGCCCAGTGCTCAGAGAACTCCCAGGCCGAGTGAGATGAGGGCACAAGGGCGGGTGAGTGTGGGCCTTGGGGTTTCATCCAGAAGGGCCCACAAAGGTTGGGGTTCACCAGAAGGGGTTCTCAGGGGGTGCCCCAATTCTCTTGCCCTGAATGCTCTGTTGTTCCCCAAAATGGTACAGTTTACTGTGGGTTGCAGGCTGAGTCCTACAGTGGGGCTTGGGTGTCCCCAATCCCCCGGAGTTTGGTGCCAGGACCCTAGGGAGGGACCCCTCTGTGGCCAACCTAGGGTAAGGGTTAGGGTCCAGGAGCCCAGCAGGTACAATCTTTAGGCTGTGCGGTGAGCTCTGTGGACGGCTGAGAGGAGGCCATGGGGGAGGGTGAGAATGGTCCTCAGGGTTGGGGAACGGGGGGCTGCCAAAGGTAGGGTGGGCTCCGGGGGCCTCCCCAAGTTCTCGTGCCCTGTAGGCTCCGTAGAGGCCCAAGGGGCACGGTTTCCTGTCGGGTGGCAAGCTGAGTCCTGCGGTGGGGCACAGATATCCCAATTCCCCGGGTCTGCGGTGTAAGGCTCCTGGGGAGACCCCCAAACCTGCGGCCAACCTAGGGCTAGCGTTAGGCCCCAGGAGCCCCGCAGGCCCGATCTGCTGGCCGTATGGCGAGCTACAAGGGCTGAGGTGAGGCTGTGGGGAGGGTGAGCGTGGGCCTCAGGGTTGGGGTGCGGGTGGCCGCTGAAGTTCGCTTTTGGCTAAGGAGGGCCCTCCTGGTTCTCCCGCCCTGAATACTCTATGGCCTCCCAAGGTGCACAGTTTCCTGCGGGGTGGCAGACTGAGTCCTGCTGTGGGGCTCAGGTGTTCCGAATCCCTGCGGCTGCGGCTCCAGGCTCCTGGGGAGGGGCCCCTCCACAGATGAAGTAGGGTTAGGGTTGGGGCCCAGGAACCCCGCAGGCCAGATCTGCCCAGTATTTGGCGAGCTCCGCCGCGGGCTGAGGTGAGGGTGCGGGGTGGGGTGAGCATGGGCTTCAAGGGTGGGTTTAGGGATCGCCGAAGTTTGCCGGGGGCTCTGGGGGCCCTCCTGTTTCTCCCGCCCTGAATGCTCTCCAGCCTCCCAAGGGGCACGGTTTCCTGAGGGCTGGCAGGCTTTGTCCTGCATTGGGGCTCAGGTGTCCCCAGTCCCTGGGGCTGCAGCACCGGGCCCCAGGGGAGGGGCCCTATCCAGCCGAACTAGGGTCAGGTCTAGGCCCCAGGAACCCGGCAGGCCTGATCTGCCGGCTCTGCCACGAGCTCAGTGGCAAGCTGAAGGGAAGGCGTGGGGCTGGATTAGCGTGGGCCTCAGGGTTGGGGTGTAGGGGGTCACCGAGGATCGCTGGGGCCTCAGGGGGGCCCTACCAGTTCTCCTGCAGGCGATGCTCTGTGGTGCCCCAAGGGGCATGGTTTCCTGAGGGGTGGCAGGCTGAGACCCGTGGTGGGGCTCAGGTGTACCCAAACCCCGGGGTTAGGGTACGGATTAGGGTACGGGTTAAGGTTAGGGTATGGGTTACAGTTAGGGTATGGGTGAGGGTAGGGTTTAGGGATAGGGTAAGGAGAGGGTACGGGTTAGGTTTGGGTTTAGGGGTTACAGGTTGGAGGTTATGGGTTAGGGTACAGGTTAGGGTATGGTACAGGTTAGGGTATGGGTTAAGGTTAAGGTAAAGGTACTGGTTAGGGTTAGGGTACAGGTTACTGTTTAGGGTTTAGGGTTACAGTTAGGGTACGGGTTAGGGTTAAGGTACAGGTAGGGTTAGGGTACGGGTTATGGTACGAGTTAGGGTATGGGTTAAGGTCAGGGTTTAGGGTTTAGGGTACGTGTTAGGGTTTAGGGTTTGGGTTTAGGGTTAAGGTTAGGGTTGGAGTACGGGTTAGGTATAGGGTACGGGTTAGGGTTAGGGTACAGGTTAGGGTACGCATTTGGGTACGTTTTAGGGTACGGGTTAGGATACGGTTTAGGGTAAGTGTTGGCCTACCAATTTGGGTACAGTTTAGGGTACAGGTTAGGGTTCGGTACGGTTTAGGGTTAGGGTACAGTTTAGGGTTATGGTACAGGTTAGGTTATGGTTTAGGTTTAGGGTTAGGGACCGGGTTAGGGATAGGGTTAGGGTACGGTTTAGGGTTAGGGTATGGGTTAGCGTATGGGTTAGGGTACAGGTTAGGGTTAGGTATGGGTTAGGGTCTGGGTTAGGGATAGGGCACGGGTTAGGGTATGGGTTATGGTACAGGTTAGGGTATGGGTTAAGGTTAAGGTAAAGGTACTGGTTAGGGTTAGGGTATGGGTTACTGTTTAGGGTTTAGGGTTACAGTTAGGGCACGGGTTAGGGTTAGGGTACGGGTAGGGTTAGGGTATGGGTATGGTACGAGTTAGGGTATGGGTTAAGGTCAGGGTTTAGGGTTAATTTAGGGTACGGGTTAGGGTACTTGTTAGGGTTACGGTTAGGTTTAGGGTACAGGTTAGGGTTAGGGTACGGGTTAGAGTTAGTGTTAGAGTACGGGTTAGGGTACGGGTTAGGGTTAGGTTTAGGGTTAGGTTATGGGTTAGGGGTAGGCTTAGCTGAAGGGGTAGGGTTAGGGGTAAGGTTAGGGGTATGGTAGGGGTCGGGGTAGGGTTAGGGTTTAGGGTTAGTGTTTGGGGTTTGGGGTTAGTGGTTAAGGTTAGTGTTTCGTGTTTAGGGTTTCGGGATTAGGGTTAGGGGTTAGGGTTTAGGGTTTAGTGTTAATGTTAGGGTTTAGTGTTTAAGGATTAGGGTTTTGGGTTAGGTTTAGGGTAGGGTTAGGGTTAATGTAAGGGTTAGGGGTTAGGGTTAGGGTTAGGTTTAGGGGTTAAGGTTTAGGGTTTAAGGGTAGGCGTTAGGGTTTAGGGTTAGGGTTAGACCCCAGTAGGCCAGCAGGACCTATGCCCCGGCTGTGTGGCAAGCGGAGGAGTGGGCTGAGGTGAGGGCGCTGGCGAGCTGGAGTATGGTATCCAGCGTTTTGGCGCCGGGGGCCTTTGAACATCGCTAGAGGCTCGGAGGGCCCTGCCCGTTCTCCCGCCCTGAATGACCAGTGGCGCCCCTAGCGGCCCGGGTGGTGGTAGGGTGGCAGTGTGAGTCTGGCACTGCCGTTTGGGGTCCCCAATGCCGTGTGTTGCAACGCAAGGCCCCTTGGGAGGGGCCACTCTGTGGCCACCTTAGGGTTAGTGTTAGCTCCCAGGAGTCCAGCAGGCATGATCCGCCAGCTGTGTGGTAGCAGAGGACCGGGCTAAGGTGAAGGCGCCGGCGAGCTGGAGCGTGGGCCCAGGAATTTTGGCGCGTGAGGCCTTGGAAGGTCGCTGGGGGATTCAAAGGCCCTGCCGGTTCTCCCACCCTGAATGGCCAGAGGCGCCCTTAGCGGCCCGGGTGTTGGCGGGGAAGCACGGTGAGTACGGCACTGGGGCTTGGGGGTCCCCAATCCCTGGAGTTGCTGCACCAGGCCCCTTTGGAGGTTACTCTCGGGGGCCAACCTAGGGTTAGGGTTAGCCCCCAGGAGGCTGGCAGGCCCGATCCGCTGGCTGTGCGGCGAGCAGAGGGGTGTGCCGAGGTGAGGGTGCTGGTGAGCAGAAGCATGGGTCCAAGCATTTTGGCGCATGGGGCCTTAGAAGTTCACTGGGACTCGGAGGGCCCTGCCCGTTCTCCCACCCTGAATGACCGGTGGCGCCCCTAGCAGCCCGGGTGGCGGCAGTTCGGCAAAGTGAGTCCTGGCTGGGACTTGGGGGTCGCCAATCCCTGGTGTTGCGGCGCCAAGCCCCTTGGGAAGGGCCCCTCGGAGGCCGCCTTAGGGGTAGTGTTAGCCCCCAGGAGGCCGGCAGGCCCAATCCGCTGGTTGTGCGGTGAGCGGAGGTGTGGGCCGAGGTGAGGGCGCTGGTGAGTGGGACCGTGGGCCGAAGCCTTTTGGCGCGGTGGGCCTTCGAATGACGACGGGACTTGGAGGGCCCTGACCATTCTCCCACACTGAATGTCTTGCGTCGCCCCTAGCGGCCCGTGTGGTGGCGGGGTGGCAGGGTGAGTCCAGCGCTGGGGGTCAGGGGTTCCCAATCCCGGGCATTGAGCGGCCAGGCTCCTTGGGAGGGGCCCCTCGGGGGCTGACCTAGGATTAGGGTTAGCGCCCTGGAGACCGGGAGACCCGATTCGCCGGCTGTGCGTGAGCGGAGGGGCAGGCTGAGGTAAGGGCTCTGGGGAGCGGGAGCGTAAGCCAAAGCGTTTTGGCGCGGGGGCCTTTGAAGGTCTCTGGGGGCTCGGAGAGCCCTACACGTTCTCCCGCCCTGAAAGACCGGCCGCGCCCATAGGGGCCCGGGTGCCGGCGGGGCAGCAGTGTGAGTCTGGTGCTGGGGCTCGGGGATCCCCAATCCCCACGTTGTGCCACCAGGCCCCTTGGGAGGGTCTCCTTGGGGGCCTCCCAAGGTGAGGGTTTCCCCAGGAGGCCGGGAGGCCTGATCTGCGGGCTGTGCAGCGAGTGGAGGGGCAGGCCGAGTTGTGGGCGCTGGCGAGCAAGAGCGTGGGCCCAAGCGTTTTGGCGCGGGGGGCCTTCGATGGTCGCTGGGGGCTCAAAAGCCCCTGCCCATTCTCCCGCCCTGAATGACCGGCAGCATGCCTAGCGGCCCGGGTTGCGGCAGGGCAGCAGGGTAGAGTCTGGTGCTGGGGCTCGGGGGTCCCCCATCCCAGGCGTTGTGGCGATAGGCGCCTTGGGATGGGCCCCTCTGTGGCCGACCTAGGGTTAGAGTTTGCCCCCAGGAGGCCGGCAGTCCCCATCCGCCCACTCTGCAAGGAGCGGAGGGGTGGGCCGAGATGAGGGCGCTGGCGAGCAGGAGCGTGGGCCCAAGCGTTTTGGTGCGGGGGGGCCTTTGAAGGTTGCCGGGCCTCGGAGGGCCCTGCACGTTCTTCCGCCCTGAATGACAGGCAGCTACCCTAACGGCCTGGGTAGAGGACAGGCGGTAGGGTGAGTCAGGCGCTGGGGCTCGGGGTCCCCAATCCTCGGCGTTGGGGCGCCAGGCCCCTTCGGAAGGGCTTGAGGGGACCGACCAAGCGTTACTGTTAGCCCCCAGAAGGCCGGCAGACCTGATCTGCCGGCTGTGTGGCAAGCAGAGGGGCGGGCCGAGGTGAGTGCGCTGTCGAGCGGAAGGGTGGGCCCAAGCGTTTTGGCGTGGGGGGCATTCGAAAGTCGCCGGGGGCTCAGAGCGCTCTTCCCATTCTACCACACTGAATGCCCGACGGCGCACCTAGCGGCCCGGGTTGCAGAGGGGCAGCAGTGTGAGTCTGGCGCTGGGGCTCGGGGGTCCCCAATCCCCGGTGTTGCAGCACCAGGCCCCTTGGGAGGGGCCCCTCGGGTGCGACCTAGTCTTAGGGTTAGCCCCCAGGGGGTCGACAGGCCAGATCCATCAGCTGTGTGGAGAGCAGATGGGCGGGCTGAGGTGAGGGGGCTGGCAAGAGGGAGCGTGGGCCCAAGCATTTTGGCAGGAGGCGCCTTCAAAAGTCGCCAGGGGCTTGGAGGGCCCTGCCCATTCTCCTGCCCTGAATGACCGACGGCGTCCCTCGTGGCCCGGTTGGCAGCGGGGCGGCAGGGAGAGTGTGGCACTGGGGCTCGGGGTTCCCCAATCCCCGGCTTTGTGGCGCCAGGGCCTTTGGGAGGGGCCCCTTGGGGACGGACCTAGGGTTAGGTTTAGCCCCCGGGAGGCCGGCAGTCCCGATCCGCCGGCTGTGTGGCGAGTGGAGGGGCGGGCCGAGATGAGGGTGCTGGCGAGTGGGAACATGGGCCCAAGCGTTTTGGCGCGAGTGGCCTTCGAAGGTCGCCGGGGGCTAAGAGGGCCCTGCCAGTTCTCCCTCCCTGAATGACCAGCAGCGCCTATACCGGCCCGGTTGGCAGCGGGGAAGCAAGGTGAGTCCAGTGCTGGGGCTCAGTGGTCCACAATCCCCGGTGTTGCAGCACCAGGTGCCTTGGGAGGGGCCCCTCGTGGGCCAATCTAGGGTTAGGGTTAGCACCCAGGAGGACGTCAGGCCAGACCAGCCAGCTTTGCGGTGAGTGGAGGGGCGGGCCGAGGTGAGGGCGCTGACAAGCGGGAGCGTGGGCGCAAGCGTTTTGATGCAGGGTGCCTTCGAAGGTCGCCTGTGGCTCGGAGGGCCCTGCCTGTTCTCATGCCCTGAATGACCGGCGGTGCAGCTAGGGGCCTGGGTGGTGGGGCGGCATGGTGAGTCCGGCGCTGGGGCTCAGGGATCAGCAATCCCAGGCATTGTGGCGCCAGGCCTCATCGGACCGGCCCCTCAGGGGACGACCTAGGGTTAGGGTTAGCCCCCAGGAGGCCGGCAGGCCCTGTCCGCCAGCTGTGCGGCGAGTGGAGGGGTGGGCCGAGGTAAGGGCGCTGGTGAGCGGGAGCGTGGGCCGAAGCGTTTTGTCGCAGGGAGCCTTCAAAGGTCTCCGGGGGCTCAGAGGGCCCTACCCGTTCTCCCACACTGAATGACCGGCGGCTCCCCTAGCGGCCCGGGTGGCGGCGGAGCGGCAGGGTGAGTCCGGTGCAGGGGCTCAGTAGTCCCCAATCCCTTGTGTTGCGGCGCCAGGCCCCTTGGGATGGGCCCCTAGGGGGCCTACCTGGGGTTAGGGTTAGCCCCCAGGAGGCTGGGAGGCCCGATCCGCCGGCTGTGCGGCGAGCAGAGGGGCAGGCCGAGGTAAGGGCGATGGCGAGCGGGAGTGTGGTCCCAAGCGCTTTGGCGCGGTGGGCCTTCGAAAGTCGCTGGGGGCTTGGAGGGCCCTGCCGTTCTCCCGCCCTGAATGACCGGTGGTGCCCCTTGTGGCCCGGGTGGCGGTGGGGGGCATGGTGAGTCAGGCGCTGGGGCTCAGGAGTCCCCAATCCTCCTCGTTGCGGCACCAGGCCCCTTGGGAGGGGCCACTAGGGAGTCGACCTAGGGTTCAGGTTAGCCCCCAGAAGGCCTGCAGGCCCCATCCCTCAGCTGTGGGGCGAGTGGAGGGGAGGGCCGAGGTAAGGGCGCTGGCGAGCGGGAGCGTGGGCCCAAGCGTTTTGGTGGGGGGGGCCTTCGAAAGTCGCTGGAGGCTTGGAGGGCCCTGCCCCTTCATCCTCCCTGAATGACCGGCGGCGCCCCTAGCGGTCCAGGTGGCGGTAGGGCAGGAGGGTGAGTCGGGCGCTGGGGCTCGGGATTCCCAAATTCCCGATGTTGCGGCAATAGGAACCTGGGATGGGCCCCTCGGGAGCCCACCAACGGTTAGGGTAACACCCAGGAGGCTGGCAGTCCCGATCCACTGGCTGTGCTGTGAGCGGAGGGGCGGACTGAGGTGAGGACATAGGCGAGCGGGAGCATGGTCCCAAGCGTTTTGGCACGGGGGCCTTCGAATGTCGCCAGGGTCTTGGAGAGATCTGCCTGTGCTCCCTCCATGAATGACTGACAGTGCTCCTAGCGGCCCGGGTGGCGGTGGGGCAACATGGTGAGTCCGGCACTGGGTCTCGGGGGTCCCCAATCCCAGGCATTGCGGTGCCAGGCCCCTACGGAGGGGCCCCTCAGGGGCCAACCTAGGGTTATGGATAGCCTCCAGGAGGAGGGCAGACCTCATCCACCGGCTCTGCAGCGAGCGGAGGGGCAGGCCGAGGTGAGGGAGCTGAGGAGCGGGAGCGTGGGCTCAAGCGTTTTGGATGGGGGGGCCTTCGAAGGTCGCCATGGGCTCGGAGGGCCCTGTGCGTTCTCCCACCCTGAATGACCAGGGGCACCCCTAGCGGCCCGAGTGGCGGCGGGGCGGCAGGGTGAGTCCGGCGCTGAGGCCTGGGGGTCCCTAATACACAGCATCGTGGCGACAGGCCCCTTTGGCGGGCCCCTCGGTGGCCGTCCTAGGGTTAGGGTTCGCTCCCAGGAGGCTGGCAGGCTCGTTCCGCCTATGTGCGGTGAATGGAGGTGTGGGTCGAGGTGAGGTAGCTGGTGAGCGGGAGCGTGGGCCAGAGCATTTGGCTTTGGCTCGGGGTGCCTTCGAAGGTCGCAGGTGGCTTGGAGGGTCCTGCCCGTTCTGTTGCCCTGAAGGACTCGCGACGCCCCTAGAGCCCCCTGTGGCGGTGGGGCAGCAGGTTGCGTCTGGCGCTGGGACTTGGCGGTCCCCAATCCCTGGCATGCGGTGCCAGGCCACTTAGGAGGGGGCCCTCAGGGGCAACTCGGGATTGGGTTAGCCCCCAGGAAGCCAGCAGGCCCAATCCGCCAGCTCTGCAGCGAGCGTAGGGGTGGACCGAGGTAAGGGTGCTGGTGAGCAGGAGCGTGGGAGCCAGAGTTTTTGTGCGGGGGGCCTTTGAAGGTTGCAGGGGGATCGGAGGGCCCTGCCTGTTCTCCCTTCCTGAATGACTGGCAACGCCCCTAGCGCCCTGGGTGCTTGTGGGGTGGCAGAGTGAGTCCAGCACTGGGGCTCGGGGGTCCCAAATCCCCGGCATTGCAGTGCCAGGCTCCTGGGAGGGGCCCCTCGGGGGCCGACCTAGGGTAAGTGTTAGCCCCCAGGATTTCAGCAGACCCATTAGGCCGGTTGGCGGCAGGCGGCGGGGCAGGCAGAGGTGAAGGCGCTGGCGAGAGGGAGTGTGGGCCCAAGCGTTTTGGCGCGGGGTGCCTTCGAAGGTCGCCAGGGGCTTGGAGGGCCCTGCCCGTTCTCTCGCCCTGAACGACTGGCGGAATACTTATTTTCAAGTGGTCATAGACTCTTTACCCAAATAGATGATAGGTGGGGCCATGAATCAAGGCTACAAATGTTAAACCCTGAAATTAACTAGATTCTATTCTTAGACCACAGGGGAATTGAGCCACAGTCATAGCGAAAAGAAAACCAGGAAGTCCTTCAATGTTTAAAAATTAAATGGAACTTTGCTACATATCCTAAAGGTCAGAGAGGGAATCTCAATGGAAATTCTGAACCTTTTCTACATGACGGCTCACACACAATGGCACTTTCTTTGTGAAGAGCATTATAATAACCTAGACAGGAGTTGAGCCTTAAGTCAGAGTTCTGCCTGCCCCAGCCACACCTGGCAGCCTTGGCCTGTGGTCCCCCTCAGCTGTCCTTTCTGGTGGCCTTGAGCTAAGGGGGTCAACATGGCCATATGAAAATGGGAAGCTCCCCACTCATAGTGATGACGGTGCCCACTGCCCAGCTGTCCTTTCTGGTGGCTCTGAGCTAAGGGGGTCAACATGGCCATATGGAAATTAGAAGCTCCCCACTCTTAGTGATGACGTTGCTATCGTATCGTCCTCACCAGTCCAACAACATGATTTCTGAGTGAAATATGACACAAGAGCGACTTCTTGGCCTTCCTTCAGGTTTGAAAGTCATCTGGTGAGTCATCTATTAGAAATATGGATTCAACATGTGTACTTTCTTCTGGAAAAGAAATAGACCCAATAGCAATTATGGCTTCCTGAGGACCTGTTCTTGAGAGACATCATACTGGCTCTTTGTAGCATTCTGCCTCTTAAACTTCAAACTAGGGTGTAGATATTTTTAGGCACATTTTCAGGTGGTTAGACAGGGACTCAGATGATATGAGTCACAGAGGATTTTAGTGTCAGAAACCTAAGTGGGATCCCCAAATTGACTCCAAATCCCTTGTTGTTCCATACAGGGTACTATTTCCCTCCTATCTCTGGTCTTCTCGATCTGGAAACCTATCAAGTATGAGGATTTTCTTGTCATGTGGACAAATGGAACGAATTCAGCGGGCCTTTTCACTCTGCCCATGGTGATCATTAAGATCATTATCTCAGTGGAGGACCTCTGGGTAAGATACTCAAAGATCCTTAGGAATACAGACAGTATAATATTTTTCTGGTATTAAAGTTACTGAAACCAACTATCTTTTTTAGTCCATTCAGGCTCCGGTATGTTCAGAGGGTGCTGTAAAACAGGTCTGAAATAGTGTTTAAAAACACTCAGCTCAGCCTCTTCTACAAAGTGAGCCAATGCTTATAAACATGGCTAAAATATTCCCTTACCTACGATGACATCCCAGCCATCGTAGTGTTTATATGATAAGACTGTGACTTACATTAGTCAACATTTGCAGAGAATGAACTTAGTGCATACAGGGGGCACTTCATGTTGAAATTAGTTTGTGACAACGAGCTACTGTGTTTTATTCTGCAGTCCAAGGGAATGGTGCCAGACATCTCTAAGGTGTCTAGCAGTTCTACAATTCTGATTTTACGTGGTCTGTGTGCTTCAGAGCTTTGGGCAGGAGAAGGGCAGGAGTCCAGAGACTGTGAACACTTCTGTTACCTGTGCTGACCATGGAGCAGGTAGCCTTCTGTGGGCATCATTTTGATTTCTTGGTACTCTTGCGAAAGGTGCTTTTGTCTCAAATTCCTCCATTTAGTAGTAATTATAATGATGAAAGTAATTTTTATCTTATATCATCTGTGGGCCCTGATCCTGGGCTCCCAGGGAAGCTATCCTTTAACATTTTACCCGGCTCAAAATGATTAGGCAAAACCTGAAAGCATGGGCCCTATTTCTGCCCCAAGCACATGTTGTACATCTGCTTCGAGAAGAAAACAATAACCAAAAATGCCAACATAAAGATAAGAAAAACTAAAGAACATCTTTGGCTCCCATAAGATTAAAGTCATACTGACATGTACATACTGAAAACATAAGAAAGAGTCTGTCACTTTCTGGAATCTAAGAAGATCCTCATTGTGGTGTGTAACTCTGTACGTAAAAGAAAACAGTAAAAAATATATAAGCCTGCCCCAAATGTTCCTCCCCCGGAGCACTCCCTTCTTGGTGAAGATTGTGTCTCCCAGGCAGCTGTCCTGACTTGGGTTTGAATAAAGGTCTCTTCCTTTCTCTCTAAAATGTTTTTAAAGTTCATTCATGCAATGTCGACAATAACAGTGTTTTCTATTTAAGTGAGAAATAAATGTTCCACTCTAGTTTTATTGGGAATAGACGAATTGAGGGTTTCTTTAGAAGAGTAAGTCTGCTTTCCAGAAAAGGCAAGGTCATTGGTCTATTGAGGTTGAAGATAATTACTGATAAACAACAAGTATGTGTTGCCCCTTCACCTAGAAACCAAAGCAGGTGTGCAGGCTTTAGGTCAGAGGTGCCTTCTTGTCCCCAGCTGACAGCACTTCTCTGCTCTGGCTCCAAGACACCTGAGGTTTTGAACGTCACCATCGGAGTCAGCGAGGCAGCTTGTCACAGGACACCAGTGTTCAGAGAAAGCTCAGGTATGTTTGGCAAAATGTCCTATCTATGTCAGGGCTGGAGGTAAAACCTCTCATTATCCCAAAACCTCCTGGGCTTTTCTCTTTTCTCTAGTTGAGCCACAAAGTAAAATTGAAGTAGCTGTCAGCATTCTGGGTTTGGTGCAAGAATTACTTAGTTTCCCTGCAGGTAGAACTTTGCAGGGGATCACAATTTCTCTGTCCATTTACTGCTTACAAATGTATTTTGACCATCTGTTTCCTAGAAACCCTCTTTTATTAGAAAGGGAAGGTGAGATTCACTCTGTGCCTGTTTGTAACATCTCATTGGTTCCTTCATCTAACAGTGTTTATTCAATTGGGCCTACGATATAGTTGAGTGGCCAGCATCTAGACTTAGGTGGCTTTTTTTCATCTGAAACAGACTTGGATGATGTCATTGAACAAAGGTGATGTTTCATCATTGATTAGTTTATTCATCAGAAGAGCTAAAATTAGGGTGGAGGGAAAATTCAAAATTATCCAAAGCGGCCTGTTCCTGTTTAAAAGTTGAGCTTGACTTTCTAGTTTTACTAAACGTATTATCTCGATATTTTGAGCTGCCATATTCTCTCTGTAGTTTCTTTGGTGGTGGAGTCAGAAGGAGAGTCTGGGAATTCTTTTGGATAGTGGCATGCTGGTGGCTTCAAGGGGCTTGGCGTCAGGAGCCTTGGGGTGAAGTCTACAACTGCTTGCCTGACCCTGGGTGCATCTCCCAGAGGTTTTGTTTCCTCTTATGAAATTGCCGGCAGATAATGTTCTGCTTAAAGGGGAACCCTCCCATCCTGTTGGTGGGAATGCAACGTGGTGCAGCCAGTCTGGGAAACAGTGTGGGGGTTCCTCAAAAAGTTAAACATTGAACAACCCCATGATCCAGCAATTGCTCTCCTAGGTATTTACCCAAAGGATACAGAAATGCGGATTCGAAGGGGGTCCATGCACCATGATGTTTATAGCAGCAATGTCCACAGTAGCCAAACTATGGAGAGAATCCCAATGTCCATGCACTGATGAATGGATAAAGCAGATGTGGGATACATATATATAATGGAATATGACCCAGCTTCAAAAAGAATGAAATCTTACCATTTGCAAGGATGTGGATGGACCTAGAGTGTATTAAGCTAGCAAAATCATTGAGGAAAGACAAGTATCCTATGCTCTCACGCTTGTGGAATTTCAGAAAGAAAACAGATGAACAGAGTGGAGGGGTGATGAGAGAGGCAAACAAGGAAATAGACTCAGCCTTGGAGAACAAACTGAGTGTTGCTGCAGGACAGGGGCGTGGGGGGAAGAGTTAAATGGGTGAGGGGTATTAAGGGCACTTGTGATGAGCACCGGGTACTGTATGCAGATGAGGAATCACTAAATCCTACCCCTGAAGCGAATATTCCATGGCATGTGAACTACCTGGAATTTAAGTAAAAGAAGAAAGGAAAAAGTGTTCTGCTTCATGAAGAGTGAGGTAAAATTGTAGTGAATTGGGCTGTATTATTCTATAGATGAGAGTTGTAAAACACCTGTTGTAGGATACACTAGTTTATTATCACATAAGGAGTCCTCAGAAAGCTGCAATGAAAGATTCAGGTCTCAGAGCATGTTCATATTCCACTGATATGTTACAGTTTGCACAGGTAGGAAAGAAGGTGGAGAGAGAGGCAACAGAAGGGGAAAGCAGGTGTGAACCTTTCATTTGTTAGCATTATAGCTTTCTCATGAAAGCTTTGCGTCAGTGTGATTTTGGAAGCAGAGTGGGAATCCGGGAGCTTTGCAGGGTACAAGGGAGTTCCATGTCTGGGTAAAGCTGACAGGGGTCCCAGAGGAGAGCTGAATGCATTCTGCAGCAGGGTGTTGGCAGGGTGGTCTCCAGGGGTGGCTGTGGTCTCCTGGGTGAGAGTTGTGACAGGTGATGGCTGTGTGCAAGTTCCTGGCTGAGGACAAGGGATGCACAGGCGGAGAGCTGGCAGAGAACCTTCTTCTGGGCCACCAGCCTCACCCAACACACACAGCCTCATCTTCTGTTCCAGTCACTCCAATTCAGACTTCTCCGAAGGTGAGTGAGAGCACATCAAGAGCATTCTTAACAGAAGGGAAAGCATGTGCAAAGACTCTGGGGCAGGAGAATTTCAGGTATGTCCAGGAGAAGCAAGATGGCCCTGTGGCCACAGGAGACAGCTTAGGACATGACCTCAGAGAGGTGACAGAAAGCCATTCCAGGGCCATAACCCCATGAGACTGTGTTTCACTGGGCCATCCTGGCTACAGTGTTGAGAACAGATGACAGAGGGTTGAAGATGGCAAGGCAGGTCAATGACGAAACTTTTCCAGGATCTCAGGCACTGTGGACCAGACAGGTGGCCTTGGATGGAGTGGTTAGACCTCTTCTGGGTCCATTTGGAAGATGGAGCTCACAGGATTTGCTGATGGGTTAGCTATTAGGAGCAGGAGAATGGAGGAATTGGGGTAACTCCCAACTGTTGTGGGTTGTCCTGATCGAGGGGAAGGAGAGGGTTTCTCGTGGTGTAGGAGGTAGTCCGTGTTCCGCATGCTGAGGAAGGTGCCTTTCCCAGTGGATCTGCTGAGGTTTGTGTCTGGGAGGACCTTTCACATCTCCTCCCTCAGCAATGCTCAAGTACAAGTATCCCCCACTTTTTAAACGTTCACATTAAGACACTGGGTTTTCTTGAAAGAACTACGTTATTACCCAGCTTCAGTAAGAGGAAGAGACCTGAAGAGGATTTCCCTCTTATGAAAAAAGGTGAACAGTGAGAATCGCGTTCAGCATCTGTTTTGGGGAGAAGCACGACAGAGGCGGCGTGCACCCCAACCAGCTCCTTCCGCTGGGAACCGCTCTCCGCATCCAGCCACCAGCACATTGAATTGTGTCTGTGAGCCTCTGCTGTGCTTCATCTTCATTTATGCTGGGCCTCCGTTAGAAACTTGTGTCCTGAGGCCTAAGAAAATCCAAAGAGAAGGAATTTTGGAGTCTGAGCACACTGTCTAATTGTTCCGTGTAAATTAATGGCCATTCCTTCTTGACACCATTTCTGCTGTGCAAGGTTTCTCAGAAGCCCTGTACTTTCAAAGAGCAGGGAAACCTATACCCCATGCTGCAGGGTTAGTTTTTGTCTCCATGCTGGACAGAATATTTCATGACTGTCGGATTTTCTCACTCAAACATTGAGACTTTGAACACCTTCAGCCGTTTCTACCACCCCTTCCCCGAATCTGGCACCTACCAATCTGCTCTCAGTGTCCATGCGTTCAGTATTTGTTTATTCCTCGTGGAATGTACATGAGAGCATCTGGTATTGGTCTTTCTGTGTCTGAGTTACATGGCATAAGGCCCCCAAGGTCTGTGTTTCCATGTCTGGTTCTTGTGAATAATGGTGCACTGAATGTGGGAGGGCATCTGTCTTTTTGAGGCAGCATTTTTGTGTTCTCCAAATCAATACTCTGTAGAGCCATTACTGGGTCATGTGGTAGTTGCATTTATTTTTTCAGGAACCTCCATACTGTTTGTCACAATGGCTGCACCAATTTCCATTCCCACCAACAGTGCACAGTGTCTCCTCATCTGCACACCCTTGACCCCACCTGGTGTCTGTCTCTGGGACAATTGCTGTTCCAACAGTTGTGAGGGGATAGCCGATTGTGGGTTTGACTGATATTTCCCTGACAATGATGAGTGATGTCGAACAACTTTTTCTGTCTGTTGGCACCTGTGTGCCATCTTTAGAAAGTATCTATTCACATATTCCCCCATTTTTTAATACAGATTTTTTTTTGTTTTGATTTCTACGAGTGTTGTGTGTATTTGGATATTAGCCTCTTGTCACACATATGATTCGCAGATATTTTTTCTTATTGGGTCAGTGGCCTTTTAAGTTTTTGATGGTTTCTTTTGCCATGTGGAAGATTTCAGTTTGATGTTGTTCCACTTGTTTATTTTTGCTTTTGTTGCTTTGCGTTTGGTGTCCGATCTGAAGACTCTTTGCCAAAACCAATGTCGAGAGACCTAGTATCTGTGTCTTCTTGGAAGTTTATGGATTCAGGTCTTATGTTCAAATCATTCATCCATTAAAAATTTTGGTGGTGTAAGAAAGTGACCCAGTTATATTCTTCTGCATTTAGTGTCCAGTTTGCCTGTTACCGCTCACTGAAGAGACAGTCCTTCCCTCATGGCATATCTTCTGCTGCTGTGTCGTATGTTAGGATCATCTACGTGTGGGTAAGTTTCTGAGCTTTCTGTTCTGTTCCACTGACCTGGTGTCTGTGTTTATGCCAGTACCATCCTGTTTTGATGACAACAGCTTTGTAATCTAGCTTGAAATCCAGGAGTGTGTTGACTGCACCTTTCTTTCTCCAGGTTGCTTTGCGTATTTTTGGTCTTTTGTGATTCCATACAAGTTTGAGGACTGTTATCTATTTCCTTGAATAATTCCACTGGAATTCAGATAGGGATTTCATCACATCTGTCGATTGCTTTGGGTACGATGGACATGTTCACATAATTAACTCTTCCAGTTAAGGAGCATGGCGTATGCTTCCATTTGTTTGTGTTGCCTTCCAAATCTTTGAACCACACATTCTACCCCCCTCGACACACATGTTTTTCATTTCTTATCTGCCATGTGTTGAGTGTACTATGTCTTTCACATTTTTGGTTACTTTTATTCCTAGATTTTTTTTGATGCAATTGTAAATGGCATTGCTTTTTTAATTTCTCTTTGCGAAAGTGTGTCATCAGTATACAGAAATGCAAGAAGTTGGGTCATCTGGGTGGCCCCATAGGTGACATGTCTGCCTTCAGCTCAGGTCATGATCCCAGAGTTCTGGGATCGAGCCCCCTGTTGGGCTCCCCGCTTAGCGAGGGTCTGCTTCTCCCTCTTTCTGACACTCCCCGTGCATGTGCTTTTTCTCTTCCTGTCAAATAAATATATAAAATCTGAAAAAAAATAAAGACAACAGGTCTCTGTGTATTGACTTTATATCCTGCAGCTTTCTTGAATTTGTTTAAATTAACAGTTTTTTTGTGGAATTCTTCGGGATTTCATGTCATTTGCAAATATTGACAGTTTTCCTGTATGGATTTCATATCTTTCTCTTTTTTTTAAATGATGTTTGTCACCCTACAGTACTTCCTTTGTTTTTGATGAAGTGTTCCATGATTCATTGTTTGCATATAACCCCTAGTGCTCATTATGACACGTGCCCTCCTTAATACCCATCACCAGGATTACCCATTCCCCTACCCTCCCTTTCTGCAACCTTCAGTTTGTTTCCCAGTGTCAATAGTCTCTCATGGTTCATCTTCCCCTCTCATTCCCCCCCTTCACTTTTCCCTTCCTTCTTCTAATGTTCCATGCTATTCCTTCCATTCCACATAGGAGTCAAACCTTATGATAATTGTCTTTCTCTGCTTGCCTTAATTTCACTTAGCATAATCCCCTCCTGGTCCATCCACGTTGGTGCAAATGGTGGGTATTCATTCTTTCTGATTACTGGTAATATTCCACTGTATAGATGAACCATATCTTCTTTTTCCATTCATCTGCTGAAGGACATCTTGTCTCCTTCCACAGTTTGGCTATTATGGACATTGTTGCTATGAACATTGGGATACAGGTTCCCCTTCTTTTCATTACCCTGTGCCTATAGGGAAAATACCCAGTAGTGCAATTGGTGGGTCATAGGATAGCTCCGTGTTTAATGTCTTGTGGAACCTCCATATTGTTCAAAAGTGGCTATACCAGCTTGAATTATCACGAGTAGTGTAAGAGGGCTCCCCTTTCTCCACATCCTCTCTGACTGTCTTTTATTTCCTGTCTTGTTAATTTTTTCCCAAGATTTTATTTATTTATTCCACAGAGATAGAGAAGGCCAGCGAGAGAGGGAACACAAGCAGGGGGAGTGGGAGAGGAAGAAGCAGGCTCATAGTGGAGGAGCCTGATGTGGGGCTCGATCCCATAAGGCCAGGATCACGCCCTGAGCCAAAGGCAGATGCTTAACCTCTGTACTACCCAGGTGCCCCCTGCCTTGTTAATTTTAACCATTCTAACTGGTATAAGGTGGTATCTCATTGTCGTTTTGATTTGTATTTGCCTGATGGTAAGTGATGTGGAGCATTTTTTCCTGTGTCTGTTGGCCATTTGTATGTCTTCTTTGGAGAAGTATCTCTTTGTGTCTTCTGCCCATTTTTTGGGTGTCGAGTTTGAGAAGTTCTTTATAGATCTTGGATACTAGCCCTTTATCTGTATTATCATTTGCAGATATCTTCTTCGTTTCCATAGGTTGCCTTTTTGTTTTGTTGATCGTTTGCTTTGCCCTGCAGAAGTTTTTATCTTGGTGAAGTGCCAATAGTTCATTTTTGCTTTTATTTCCTTTGCCTTTAGAGACGTGGCTTGCAAGAAGTTGTTGTGTCCAAGTTTGAAGAGTTCTTTTGATTTTGATATGATACAGGAATCCATTATCTTTCTTTCCTGATTGTATTCGAGTCCTCTGTCTTTCTTGGTGAGTCTAGCTAAGTTTGTCAGTTTTGTTTATCTTTCCAAAAAAGGCAGCTCTCATTTTCATTGTTGTTGTTTTTTTGTCTTTTTAGTCTCTGTTGGATTTATTTATGCATTCCTTTTTTTTTATTTCCTTATTTCTACTAATTTGGGGCTTTGTTTGTTGTTTTATTTTCTACTTCTTTACCACATAAATCAGGTTGTTTATTGGAGACCATTCTCATGGATTGATGAAGACTTGAATTTCTATGAATGTCCCCCAAAGAGCTACTTTTGCTGCATCCCATAAGTTTTTGTAAGTTGTCCTTTTCATCAGTGTCAAGGTACTTCTAAAATCTTTTTTGATTTCTTCTTTGACTGTTGGTTGTTCAGTAGCATGTTGTTATATCTCCACAATTTTTTAAGATTATTTAGGTATCTGACAGAGAGTTAGACAGTGAGAGAGGGAATGGAAGCAGGGGGTGGGAGAGGGAGAAGCGGGCTTCCCGCTGAGCAAGGAGCCTGATTCCAGGCTAAATCCCAGGATCCTGGGATTAGGACCTGAGCTGAAGGCAGATCCTTAACAACTGATCCACCCAGGCCCCCCAATCTCCACCTATTTTTGACTGTCCCATTTTTTTCTTGAGACTGATTTCTAGTTTCATATCATTGTGGTTGGACAAGATTTGAAGCAGAAGGTGAAGAGAGCATTCAGATGAAAGGTTTGTTTCCTGGAGGGTTTTCTGAGGGCAGAGCATGAGTTCCATGGGACTGAGGAAGGTTTTGTGAGACAGGGGTGGGTTTAACCCTTGTTAGAATTACTGACTACTACCATGCAGGCTGTGTGCTACTGCTCACACCGTAGTCCTGATGGACTTGTACTTCATTAGAAATATTTTCTAGGAGGTGTAGGCATAGCCTTCTCTAAAAGAAAGGTGCCATGTGGGTTCATGGCATGACCCCAGGTCAGCAACAAGGATGTATGGTATTGTGGGGGATCAGAAACAGGCTTTCTGTGGGAAGTGACGGGAATAGGGTATGGTGAGCTCCAAGAACATAGGTGAGGTCCCGAGTGACCCACTGGGTGTTGGGTTTTGTGGATCTGTCTCATCAGGTGCTGTGGAATTCAGGGACACCCTCCTGTCTGTGGATTTGTATGGAGACATTTAGACATCAGTGTCTGGCCAGGCATGAGGGTCGCACTGGACCACCACCAGAGGTGCAGCATGCGGGTCAGCCACTGCTTGGTTTCCACGAAAGCTGACCAGGGTCTGTGACCTTAATTCCTAGCAGCTGCAAGGGGAGAGGAGACCGGGTGTGGTGCACACTTCCTAGACTTGTGGTCAGGACTAGTCTGGAGCCCACTGAAGTCAGCCACACCTGGCCAGGAGGCACCCAGTCAGTGTAGCTGTGGGCACTGCTCCCATGGTACTTCGGGCCAGCTCCATGCTGCCACCTCCTGCTTTTCATCATCATCTTCAAGGTCATGTGCCTCTGCTCTTGCCCCATGGTCTCCGGGGTATTGTTAGTCCTCCATCTGGCCTTCGTCCATGGTGCCCTGTGCAGTCTGAAGCCAGGGTAGCCTTCTCGAGACAAACATCTGTCCCTGATGGAACACTTCCATGGATCTCGTGTGATGCGAAGATGATGCCCTGACCTGGAAGGGGGCTGCAGGTCCCCAATCAGGAGAGCCATGTCTCCCTTTTCAGCATGGACAGCCCTCCCCTAAGTCTTCTTCAGGGAAGGTCTCCCCACTTTCTGAGCGGACAGCTCTGAACTTAAAAATGAATGTTATTTTACATATCTCTATGCCTTAGTTCATCCATGGCATGTCTTTCAACCCCGTTAGTGGGGTTTTTTTTTTTAGCAGTTCTAAAGGGCTGTCTGCTCATGGAGGGGATGACCTGGGTGGGGCAGCTTTCCCTCTCATCTCCCTCAGCATGTCTCTGAGCCCTGAGGCCAGCTGTCCCACTGAGGATTGAGGGACCGATCCAGCCCATCCGGAGCCCAGGCTGTGTCAGTTGTATAGACTGATGTGTGTTGGAGCGGCGGGCAGCTGGCATGGGCCAGGGACAGTCAGTGTCTCCTCATTCCTTCCCTCCCTTCCTCCCAGAGGTAGCTCAGAGCAGCCTTCAACCCCTGCATCTCCAGATCCCTTGACCTATGCCTTCTGTCTTCAGCTGGTGACCTTGGAGTTTCGCATGGATTCTACCTCCCGTACCCTCTCCTGTAGCAATTCCTGGATCAGGGGAGGGTTCGGACCCTTGTCTGTTTTTGATCTTCTTCCTGTCCCGCACCAAGCCCACCCACCGTTGCATCTTCCATGTATGTGTTTGGAAGCAAGCCCATCCACAGGGAACCTATTTGCCAAATGGATCCAGGTAATGAACATTGAAGTAGAGATCCAGGATCCATAATAAACCTGCTCTGAAACCTGTCCCAAAGTCTGTGACTCTCTCACACTGAAACAGAAACAATAATAGCTTTCTGGACTGTGAAGTGACATGTGTCTCTACTTCCAATCTTCAATGCATAGGTACTGAGCCTGGACAGAAAAGGACCATGGCTCCTGTGGGCTGGGATCCACAGTAAGAGTTCAGTGAAATCTGAATTCGAGGCATAGAGTAAATAATTATTGTAGAGTGAATCCTCCCAAGTAGGGCTTATGCACAGTGCACAGGAAATGCTTTTTCAAAGAGGTTCCTGAAAGAAAAATCTTTTTAAAAATTTATTTTAATTCCAGTAGAGCTAACATACAGTGTTACATTCGTTTCAGGTGTACAATAGAGTGATTCAGTAATTCTATATATTACTCAGTGGTCATCAAGAACAGTGTCCTCTTAATCCGCTTCATCTATTTCACTCATCCCTCTATCCACCTCCTCTCTGGTAACCATCCATTTGTTCTCTATTGTTAAGAGTTTGTATTTTGCCATGCCCATACTCAGGCAACCCTGTTTGGGTAGAGTTTCCGTGTCCCCTGCAAGGGTGAATGGGGGTGGGCACGCTCTGGGCCAATATTTCCAGGCTTTTGTTCCCTGGCGGCTTTCTCTGGTGATCTGCTGTGCCTCTTCTGAGAGTCAGAGCAGCAAGGCTGAATTGTCACAGAACAGAGGGAATGCGGCCCGTTCTCCACCCTTGTTCTGGCCACTTTAACTCCATTACTGTTGGTGCTGCTCAACCCTGTAGCATCCTGGGATGTGCGCCCCACACCTGGTGTCCGTGGCCTCAATTCCGGGGCTAGTGCATCTCTGTCCTTTGTGTTTCTAATGCTGCCAGCCGCCAAAAGACCTGATCTCTCTCTGGAAGCTCCTGGTCTCAGTCTGGATCCCCTGAGCACACCGGGATTCCAGAGTTCCATGAGAAGCCTGGTGGCTCCTGCACCTGGTTCAGGGTCTCAGGCTGCTGTTTCGCAGGTGCCTACCGCGAGTCTGCCCGCTCCCTGGTGCAGGTGGCTGCTGCTTCCGGGCGCCAGAACACGGCGGCTCCCCCCCCACCTTCCGTTTATCTTCTGATATCTGTGCCCGATTTCAAGGCTCCCCGCTTCATACCTCAATACTCAGCGCTGGAGATGTTCATTTGTAGAGATCCAGATGTATCTTCCTGCCTCTCAGGCTGATTCCGTGGTTGTTTAGGCTGGTCTGGTACCAATCCAGCTCAACTCAGGGGACCTGCTGAAAAAGGGATCTCCTACTCCTCCGCCATCTTAACTCCTCTCTTGTACCTGAAATAGTATTTAAAAACACTCAGCTCAGCCTCTTCTATAACGTGAGCCAATGCTTATAAACATGGCTAAAATATTCCCTTACCTACGATGACTTCCCAGCCATCGTAGTGTTTAAATGGTATGACTGTGACTTACATTAGTCAACATTTGCAGAGAAAGAACTTAGGGCATCCAGGGGGCACTTCATGTTGAAATTAGTTTGTGACAACGAGCTACTGTGTTGTATTCTGCAGTTCAAGGGAATGGTGCCAGACATCTCTAAGGTGTCAAGCAGTTCTACAATTCTGATTTTAAGTGGTCTGTGTGCTTCAGAGCTTTGGGCAAGAGAAGGGCAGGAGTCCAGAGACTATGAACACTTCTGTTACCTGTGCTGACCCTAGAGCAGGCAGCCTTCTGTGGGCAACATTTTGATTTCCTGGTACTCTTGTGAAAGTTGCTTTTGTCTCACATTCCTCTATTTAGGAGTAATTATAATGATAAAAGTAATTTTTATCTTATATCATCTGTGGGCCCTGATCCTGGGCTCTCAGGGAAGCTATCCTTTAACATTTTACCCGGCTCAAAATGACTGGACAAAACCTGAAAGCATGGGCCCTAT
The DNA here is from genome assembly GCF_024610735.1 of Ursus americanus. Classification (NCBI taxonomy): domain Eukaryota; kingdom Metazoa; phylum Chordata; class Mammalia; order Carnivora; family Ursidae; genus Ursus; species Ursus americanus. The sequence continues at coordinate 990,155 of NW_028273645.1, read as the reverse complement.
TTCTGCCCCAAGCACATGTTGTTCATCTGCTTCGAGAAGAAAACAATAACCAAAAATGCCAACATAAAGATAAGAAAAAATAAAGAACCTCTTTGGCTCCCATAAGATTAAAGTCATACTGACATGTACATACTGAAAATGCATAAAAACATTGCATTTCCTAAAGCCCAAGCCTTGGAGGGTCTGAGAGCCACTGACCTTGCCCAGAACCAGGCACACCCCAGCAGGGAGGGCTGGTGCAGAAAGGGAAGGGGCAGGACTCTGAGGGTGGTCTGCAGCTAGAGGGGTCACTGGAAGGGGCCAGGTGTGTGTGTGGGTCCCGGCCCATGACCCCACCCATGCCTGTGCTGGGTGTTGGGTACAGGAGGCGCCTCTTGGGCCCCCTGCACTTTCAGGGTTCCAGGGGCTTGAGGGCGGGTTGCCCAGCATCCAAGGGGCTCAGGTACCACCCTCCCAAACCATTCACCGCTAGGGGGTGGAGCTATGTCTCTGTGGGCAGTCCCAGATTTGCAGTGGGTTGCAGACTTGGGGCAGAAGAAGGGGCACTGAGAGAGAGAAAGTTGCCCTGTGGAGATCCCTGCTTGTGAGTGAGCAGCGTGCACTGGGGTGGGGGACCGGTGGTAGGGTGCACCCCAGGTGGGAGGCAGGGTTCTGGAAGGGCATGTGGAGAGGGTTCATTGTGGGGACTCAGGTGAGTTTTCTTTTTCCCTTTAAAGTCTCTTCTGCCCCATGTCCTCAACTGACCTTATTCCCCATACCCGTGAACTGCAGGGCGCCCACTCACCTGAGCTTTTGTGGGATGGGTTGCAGAATTTCAAGGTTTCCCCTGTTCCCCTGGAGGAGTGCGGATAAGGACCTCACACAATCCGCACGTTCAATTCTCTGACACAGTGCAGGTGATGCATCTTGAGCAGTATCCCGAGTTCAGCAGGGTGTGCCCTGGTCCCCGGGCACAGGTGTGGCAGTAGCATGCCCCAGAGCCGTCCCCTAACTTCAGCATTATGCCCCGTGTGCCCCCGGGTTAGTGGTAATTGGCTATTAGAATCATGCAGGAAAATCCTCCAGGTGGGGGCCTGGAGGCGGGCATAAACCAGACCCCAGTCTAGTTGCCTTGGGAATAGACGAATTGAGGGTTTCTTTAGAAGAGTAAGTCTGCTTTCCAGAAAAGGCAAGGTCATTGGTCTATTGAGAATGAAGATAATTACTGCTAAACAACAAGTATGTGTTGCCCCTTCTCCCGAACCGAAGCAGGTGTGCAGGCTTTAGGTCAGAGGTGCCTTCTTGTCCCCAGCTGACAGCACTTCTCTGCTCTGGCTCCAAGACACCCGACGATTTGAACGTCATCATCCGAGTCAGCGAGGCAGCATGTCACAGGACACCAGTGTTCAGAGAAAGCACAGGTATGTTTGGCAAAATGTCCTATCTATGTCAGGGCTGGAGGTAAAACCTCTCATTATCCCAAAACCTCCTGGGCTTTTCTCTTTTCTCTAGTTGAGCCACAAAGTAAAATTGTAGTAGCTGTCAGCATTCTGGGTTTGGTGCAAGAATTACTTAGTTTCCCTGCAGGTAGAACTTTGCAGGGATCACAATTTCTCTGTCCATTTATTGCTTACAAATGTATTTTGACTATCTGTTTCCTAGGAACCCTCTTTTATTAGAAAGGGAAGGTGAGATTCACTCTGTGCCTGTTTGTAACATCTAATTTGTTCCTTCCTCTAACAGTGTTTATTCAATTGGGCCTACGATATAGTTGAGTGACCAGCATCTAGGGTTAGGTGGCTTTTTTCATCTGATACAGACTTGGATGATGTCATTTGACAAAGGTAATGTTTCATCATTGATTAGTTTATTCATCAGAAGAGTTAAAATTAGGGTGGAGGGAAAATTCAAAATTATCCAAAGGGGCCTGTTCCTGTTTAAATGTTGAGCTTGAGTTTCTAGTTTTATTAAATGTATTATCTCTATATTTTGAGGTGCCATATTCTCTCTGTAGTTTCTTTGGTGGTGGAGTCAAAAGGAAAGTCTGGGAATTCTTTTGAATAGTGGCATGCTGGTGGCTTCAAGGGGCTTGGCGTCAGGAGCCTTGGGGTGAAGTCTGCAACTGCTTGCCTGACCCTCGGTGCATCTCACAGAGGTTTTGTTTCCTCTTATGAAATTGCCGGCAGATAATGTTCTGCTTAAAGGGGAACCCTCCCATCCTGTTGGTGGCAATGCAAAGTGGTGCAGCCAGTCTGGGAAACAGTGTGGGGGTTCCTCAAAAAGTTAAACATTGAACAACCCCATGATCCAGCAATTGCTCTCTTAGGTATTTACCCAAAGGATACAAAAATGCAGATTCAAAGGGGGAACATGCACCATGATGTTTATAGCAGCAATGTCCACAGTAGCCAAACTATGGAGATAATCCCAAAGTCCATGCACTGATGAATGGATAAAGCAGAAGTGGGAATATGACCCAGCTTCAAAAAGAATGAAATCTTACCATTTGCAAGGATGTGCATGGACCTAGAGTGTATTAAGCTAAGAAAAATCATTGAGGAAAGACAAATATCTTATGCTCACATGCTTGTGGAATTTCAGAAGGAAAACAGATGAACAGAGTGGAGGGGTGATGAGAGAGGCAAACAAGGAAATAGACTCAACCTTGGAGAACAAACTGAGTGTTGCTGCAGGACAGGGGCGTGGGGGGAAGAGTTAAATGGGTGAGGGGTATTAAGGGCACTTGTGATGAGCACCGGGTACTGTATGCAGATGAGGAATCACTAAATCCTACCCCTGAAGCGAATATTCCATGGCATGTGAACTAACTGGAATTTAAGTAAGAGAAGAAAGGAAAAAGTGTTCTGCTTCAGGAAGAGTGAGGTAAAATTGTAGTGATTTGGGCTGTACTATTCTATAGATGAGAGTTGTAAAACACCCTGTTGTAGGATACACTAGTTTCTTATCACATAAGGAGTCCTCAGAAAGCTGCAATGAAAGATTCAGGTCTCAGAGCATGTTTATGTTCCACTGATATGTTACAGTTTGCACAGGTGGGAAAGAAGGTGGAGAGAGAGGCAACAGAAGGGGAACGCAGGTGTGAACCTTTCATTTGTTAGCATTTTAGCTTTCTCATGAAAGCCTTGCGATTTTGGAAGCAGAGGGGGAATCCGGGAGCTTTGCAGGAGACAGGGGAGTTCCAGGTCTGGGTAAAGCTGACAGGGGTCCCAGAGGAGATCTGAATGCATTCTGCAGCAGGGTGTGGGCAGGGGTGTCTGTGGGTCTCCTGGGTGAGAGTTGTGACAGGTGAGGGCTGTGTGCAAGTTCCTGGCTGAGGACAAGGGAGGCACAGGCGGAGAGCTGGCAGAGAACCTTCTTCTGGGCCACCAGCCTCACCCAACACACACAGCCTCATCTTCTGTTCCTGTCACTCCAATTCAGACTTCTCCGAAGGTGAGTCAGAACACATCAAGAGCATTCTTAACAGATGGGAAAGCATGTGCAAAGGCTCTGGGGCAGGAGAATTTCAGGTATGTCCAGGAGAAGCAAGATGGCCCTGTGGCCACAGGAGACAGCTTAGGACATGACCTCAGAGAGGTGACAGAAAGCAATTCCAGGGCTATAACCCCATGAGGCCCTGTTTCACTGGGCCATCCTGGCTACAATGTTGAGAACAGATGACAGAGGGTTGAAGATGGCAAGGCAGGTCAATGACGAAACTTTTCCAGGAACTCAGGCACTGTGGACCAGCAAGGTGGCCTTGGATGGAGTGGTTAGACCTATTCTGGGTCCATTTTGAAGATGGAACTCACAGGATTTGCTGATGGGTTAGCTATTAGGAGCAGGAGAATGGAGGAATTGGGGTAACTCCCAGCTGTTGTGGGTTGTCCTGATCGAGGGGAAGGAGAGGGTTTCTCGTGGGGTAGGAGGTAGTCCGTATTCCGCATGCTGAGGAAGGTGCCTTTCCCGGTGGATCTGCTGAGGTTTGTGTCTGGGAGAACCTTTCACATCTCCTCCCTCAGCAATGCTTAAGTACAAGTATCCCCCACTTTTTAAACGTTCACAGTAAGACACTGGGCTTTCTTGAAAGAACTACGTTATTACCCAGCTTCAGCTTCATAAGAGGAAGACAACTGAAGAGGATTTCCCTCTTATGAAAAAAGGTGAACAGTGAGAATCGCGTTCAGCATCTGTTTTGGGGAGAAGCAAGACAGAGGCGGCCTGCACCCCAACCAGCTCCTTCCACTGGGAACTGCTCTCTGCATCCAGCCACCAGCACTTTGAATTGTGTCTGTGAGCCTCTGCTGTGCTTTATCTTCATTTATGCTGTGCCTCCGTCAGAAACTTGTGTCCTGAGGCCTAAGAAAAGCCAAAGAGAAGGAATTTTGGAGTCTGAGGACACTATCTAATTGTTCCGGGTAAATTAATGGCCATCCTTCTTGACACCATTTCTGCTGTGCAAGGTTTCTCAGAAGCCGTGTACTTTCAAAGAGCAGGGAAACCTATACCTCATGCTGCGGGGTTAGTTTTAGTCTCCATGCTGGACAGAACATTTCATGACTGTCGGATTTTCTCACTCAAACATTGAGACTTTAACCACCTTCACCTGTTTCTATCACCCTGTCCCCAAATCTGGCACCTACCAATCTGCTCTCAATATCCATGCGTTCAGTATTTGTTTATTCCACGTGGAATGTACATGAGAGCATCTGGTATTGGTCTTTCTGTGTCTGAGTTACATGGCATAAGGCCCCCAAATTCTGTGTTTCCATGTCTGGTTCTTCTGAATAATGCTGCACTGAATGTGGGAGTGCATCTGTCTTTTTGAGGCAGTATTTTTGTGTTCTCCAAATCAATACTCAGTAGAGCCATTACTTGTCCATGTGGTAGTTGCATTTATTTTTTCAGGAACCTCCATACCGTTTGTCACAGTGGCTGCACCAATTTCCATTCCCACCAACAGTGCACAGTGTCTCCTCGTCTGCACACCCTTGACCCCACCTGGTGTCTGTCTCTGGGACAATTGCTGTTCCAACAGTTGTGAAGGGATAGCCGATTGTGGGTTTGATGATGTTTCCCTGACGATATTAAGTGATGTCGAACAACTTTCTCTGTCTGTTGGCACCTGTGTGCCATCTTTAGAAAGTATCTATTCAAATATTCCCCCCATTTTTTATACAGTTTTTTTTTTTGTTTTCATTTGTATGAGTGTTGTGTGTATTTTGGATATTAGCCTCTTCTCACACATATGATTCACAGATATTTTTTTCTTATTGAGTCTGTGGCCTTTTTAGTTTTTGCTGGTTTCTTTTTTCGTGTGGAAGATTTCAGTTTGAAGTTGTTCCACTTGTTTATTTTTGCTGCTGTTGCCTTTGCATTTGGTGTCCGATCTGAAGACTCTTTGCCAAAACTAATGTCGAGAGACTTAGTACCTGTGTCTTCTTGGAGGTTTATGGATTCAGGTCTTATGTTCAAATCGTTCATCCATTAAAAATTTTGTGTGTGGTGTAAGAAAGTGACCCAGTTATATTCTTCTGCATTTAGTGTCCAGTTTGCCTGTTACCGCTCACTGAAGACACAGTGCTTCACTCATGGTATATCTTCTGTTGTTGTGTCGTAAGTTACGATCATCTACGTGTGAGTAAGTTTGTGAGATTTCTGTTCTGTTCCACTGACCTGGCGTCTGTGTTTATGCCAGTACCATCCTGTTTTGATGACAACAGCTTTGCAATCTAGCTTGAAATCCAGGAGTGTGTTGACTGCACCTTTCTTTCTCCAGGTTACTTTGGGTATTTGAGGTCTTTAAGTGATTCCATACAAGTTTGAGGACTGTTTTCTATTTCCTCGAATAATGCGGCTGGAATTCAGATAGGGATTTCATTACATCTGTCGATTGCTTTGGGTACGATGGACATGTTCACATAATTAAGTCTTCCAGTTAAGGAGCATGGCGTAAGCTTCCATTTGTTTGTGTTGCCTTCCAAATCTATGACCCATACATCCTGCCCCCCTCGACACACGTGTTTTTCATTTCTTTTCTGCCATGTGTTGAGTGTACTGTCTTTCTCATTTTTGGTTACTTTTATTCCTAGATTTTTTTTTTGATGCAATGGTAAATGGCATTGCTTTTTTAATTTCTCTTTGCGAAAGTGTGTCATCAGTATACAGAAATGCAAGAAGTTGGGTCATCTGGGTGGCCCCATAGGTGAAGCGTCTGTCTTCAGCTCAGGTCATGAACCCAGAGTTCTGGAATCGAGCCCCTTGTTGGGCTCCCCGCTTAGCAAGGGTCTGCTTCTCCCTCTTTCTGACACTCCCCCTGCTCATACTTTTTCTCTTCCTATCAAATAAATAAATAAAATCTGAAAATAAAAGACAACAGGTCTCTGTATATTGACTTCATATCCTCCAGTTTTCTTGAATTTGTTTATTCTAACAGATTTTTTTTTGTGTGTGGAATCTTTCGGAATTCATGTCCTTTGCAAATAGTGACAGTATTCCTGTATGGATTTCATATCTTTCTCTTTTTTTTAAAATGATGTTAGTCACCCTACAGTACTTGATTTGTTTTTGATGTAGTGTTCCATGATTCATTGTTTGCATATAACACCTAGTGCTCATTATGACACGTGCCCTCCTTTTTTTTTAAAGAATTTACTTATTTATTCAACAGATATAGAGACAGCCAGCAAGAGAGGGAACAAAAGCAGGGGGAGTGGGAGAGGAAGAAGCAGGCTCACAGCGGAGGAGCCTGTTGTGGGGCTCGATCCCATAACGCCGGGATCACACCCTGAGCCAAAGGCAGACGCTTAACCGCTGTGCCACCCAGGCGCCCCAACAGGTGCCCTCCTTAATACCCATCACCAGGATAACCCATTCCACTTCCCCTCCCTTTCTGCAACCTTCAGTTTGTTTCCCGGTGTCAATAGTCTCTCATGGTTCATCTCCCCCTCTCATTCCCCCCTTTCACTTTTCCCTTCCTTCTCCTAATGTCCTCCATGCTATTCCTTCCATTCCACATAGGAGTGAAACCATATGATAATTGTCTTTCTCTGCTTGACTTAATTTCACTTAGCATAATCCCCTCCTGGTCCATCCACGTTGGTGCAAATGGTGGGTATTCATCCTTTCTGATGACTGGTAATATTCCACTGTATAGATGAACCACATCTTCTTCGTCCATTTTCTGCTGAAGGACATCATGGCTCCTTCCACAGTTTGGATATTATGGACATTGCTGCTATGAACATTGGGATACAGGTGCCCCTTCTTTTTATTACTCTGTGTCTATGGGGTAAATACCGAGTAGTGCAATTGGTGGGTCTTAGGATAGCTCTGTGTTTAACGTCTTGAGGAACCTCCATATTGGTTTCAAAAGTGGCTGTACCAGCTTGAATTCTCACGAGTAGTGTAAGAGGGCTCCCCTTTCTTCACATCCTCTCTGACTTTTTTTATTTCTGTCTTGTTATTTTTTTTTAAGATCTTATTGATTTATTCCACAGAGATAGAGACAGCCAGCGAGAGAGGGAACACAAGCAGGGGGAGTGGGAGAGGAAGAAGGAGGCTCATGATGGAGGAGCCCGATGTGGGGCTCGATCCCATAAGGTCAGGATCACGCCCTGAGCCGAAAGCAGACGCTTAACCGCTGTGCCACACAGGTGCCCCTGCCTTGTTAATTTTAACCATTCTAACTGGTGTAAGGTGGTATCTCATTGTCGTTTTGATTTGTATTTGCCTGATGGCAAGTGATGTGGAGCATTTTTTCATGTGTCTGTTGGCCATTTGTATGTCTTCTCTGGAGAAGTATCTCTTTGTGTCTTCTGCCCATTTTTTGGGTGTCGAGTTTGAGGAGTCCTTTATAGATCTTGGATACCAGCCCTTTATCTGTAAAATCATTTGCAGATATCTTCTTCAATTCCATAGGTTGCCTTTTTGTTTTTTGATCATGCTTTGCCAAGGAGAAGCTTTTTATCCTGATGAAGTGCCAATAGTTCATTTTTGCTTTTATTTCCTTTGCCTTTAGAGACGTGGCTTGCAAGAAGTTGTTGTGTTCAAAGTTGAAGAGTTCTTTTGATTTTTATATGAGACAGGAATCCATTATCTTATTTTCCTGATTGTATTTGAGTCCTCTGTCTTTCTTGGTGAGTCTAGCTAAGTTTGTCAGTTTTGTTTAAGGTTCCAAAAAAGGCCACTCTCATTTTCATTGTTTTTTTTTTTTTTTTGTCTTTTTAGTCTCCGTTGGATTTATTTATGCATTCCTTTTTGTTATTTCCTTATTTCTACTAATTTGGGGCTTTGTTTGTTGTTTTTTTTTCTACTTCTTTACCACATAAATCAGGTTGTTTATTGGAGAGCATTCTCATGGATTGATGAAGACTTGAATTTCTATGAATGTCCCCCATAATGTTACTTTTGCTGCATCCTATAAGTTTTTGTAGGTTGTCTTTTTCATCAGTGTCAAGGTACTTCTAAAAAATTTTTTATTTCTTCTTTGACTGTTGGTTGTTCAGTAGCATGTTGTTAAATATCCACATATCTTTTTAAGGTTATTTAAGTATCTGACAGAGAGTGAGACAGCGAGAGAGGAAACGCAAGCAGGGTGGTGGGAAAGGGAGAAGCAGGGTTCCGACTGAGCAAGGAGCCTGATTTGGAGCTATTTCCCAGATTCCTGGGATCACGACCAGAGCTGAAAGCAGAACCTTAACGACTGAGCCACCCAGGCCCCAAAAATCTCCACCTATTTTTGACTGTCCCATTTTTTTCTTGAGACTGATTTCTAGTTTCATATCATTGTGGTTGGTCAAGATTTGAAGCAGAAGGTGAAGAGAGCATTCAGATGAAAGGTTTGTTTCCTGGAGGGTTTTCTGAGGGCAGACCATGAGTTCAGTGGGGATGGAGGAAGGTTTTGTGAGACGGGGAATGGGGTTAACCCTTGTTAGAATTACTGACTACTACCATGCAGGCTGTCTGCTACCGTTCACCCCATAGACCTGATGGACTTGTACTTCATTAGAAATATTTTCTAGGAGGTGTAGGCATAGCCTTCACTTAAAGAAAGGTGCCATGTGGGTTCATGGCATGACCCCAGGTCAGCAACCAGGATGTATTGTATTGTGGGGGATCAGAAACAGGCTTTCTGTAGGAAGTGACAGAAATAGGGTATGGTGAGCTCCATGACCATAGGTGAGGTCCCGAGTGACCCACTGGGTGTTGGGTTCTGTGGATCTGTCTCATCAGGTGCTGTGGAATTCAGGGACACCCTCCTGTCTGTGGATTTGTGTGGAGACAGGTAGACATCAGTGTCTGGCCAGGTACGAGGGTCACACTGGACCACCACCAGAGGTGCAGCATGCGGGTCAGCCACTGCTTGGTTTCCACGAAAGCTGACCAGGGTCTGTGACCGTGATTCCTAGCAGCTGCAAGGGGAGAGGAGGCCGGGGGTGGTGCACACTTCCTAGACTTGTGGTCAGGACTAGTCTGGAGCACACTGAAGTCAGCCACACCGGGCACAGAAGGCACCCAGTCAGTGTAGCTGTGGGCAATGCTCCCATGGTACTTTCGGGCCAGCTCCATGCTGCCACCTCCTGCTTTTCATCATCATCTTCAAGGTCATGTGCCTCTGCTCTTGCCCCATGGCCTCTGGGGTATTGTCAGTCCTCCTTCTGGCCCTCGTCCCTGGTGCCCTGTGCAGTCCAATGCCAGGGTAGCCTTCTCGAGACAAACATCTGTCCCTGATGGAACACTTCCATGGATCTCGTGTGATGCGAGGATGATTCCCTGCCCTGGAAGGGGGCTGCAGGTCCCCAATCAGGAGAGCCATGTCTCCCTTTTCAGCATGGCCTGCCCTCCCCTCAGTCTTCTTCAGGGAAGCTCTCCCCACTTCCTGAGATGACAGCTCTGAACTTAAAAAATGAATGTTATTTTACATATCTCTATGCCTTAGTTCATCCATGGCATGTCTTTCAACCCCGTTAGTGGGGATTTTTAGCAGTTCTGAAGGGCTGTCTGCTCATGGAGGGGATGACCTGGGTGGGGCAGCTTTCCCTCTCATCTCCCTCAGCATGTCTCTGAGCCCTGGGGCCAGCTGTCCCAGTGAGCATTGAGGGACCCGAGCCAGCCCATCCTGAGCACAGGCTGTGTCAGCTCATACACTGATGCGTGTTGGAGTGGTGGGAAGCTGGCATGGGCCAGGGGCAGGCAGTGTCTCCTTCTCATTCCTTCCCTCCCTTCCTCCCAGAGGTAGCTCAGAGCAGCCTTCAACCCCTGCATCTCCAGATCCCTTGACCTCTGCCTCCTGTGTTCAGCTGGTGACCTTGGAGTTTCGCATGGATTCGACCTCCCGTACCCTCTCCCATAGCAGTTCCTGGATCAGGGGAGGGTTCGGACCCTTGTCTGTTTTTGATCTTCTTCCTGTCCCGCACCAAGCCCACCCACCTTTGCATCTTCCATGTATGTGCTTGGAAGCAAGCCCATCCATAGGGAACCTATTAGCCTAATGGATCCAGGCAATGAACATTGAAGTAGAGATCCAGGATCCATAATGAATCTGCTCTGTAACCTGTCCCAAAGTCTGTGACTCTCTCACACTGAAAAAGAAACAATAATAGCTTTCTGGACTGTGAAGTTACATGTGTCTCTACTTCCAATCTTGAATGCATAGGTGGTGAGCCTGGACTGAAAAGAACCATGACTCCCGTGGGCTGGGATCCACGGTAAGAACTCAGGGAAATCTGAATTTGAGGCATGGGTGAATAATTATTGTAGAGTGAATCCTCCCAAGTAGGGCTTATGCACATTGCACAGGAAAAGCTTTTTCAAAGAGGTACCTGAAAGAAAAATCTTTTTTAAAAATTTATTTTAATTCCATTAGAGCTAACATACAGTGTTACATTTGTTTCAGGTGTACAATAGAGTGATTCAGTAATTCTATATATTACTCAGTGGTCATCAAGAAAAGTGTCCTCTTAATCCCCTTCATCTATTTTACTCATCTCTCTATCCACCTCCTCTCTGGTAACCATCCGTTTGTTCTCTCTTGTTAAGAGTTTGTATTTTGGTGTGTCTCCTTTTTCTCTTTTAGTTATTTATTTTTGTTTGTTTCTTAAATTCCCCATTAGAGTGACATCGTATAGGATTTGTCTTTCTCTGACTGACTTATTTTAGTTAGGATAATACTCTCTAGCTCCATCCATATGGCTGCAAATGGCAAGGTGTCATTCTTTTTCAAGCCGAGTAATATTCCATTGTGTGTGTGTGTGTGTGTGTGTGTGTGTGTGTGTGTGTGTGTATGTGTGTGAATACACACATCTATCATCTCATTTGTCAATTTTTCTACAGACACTTGGGTTGCTTCCATATTGTGATATTGTAAATAATGGTGCAAGTAACATAGGTGTGCACGTATCCTTTTACGTTACTGTTTTCCTATTCTTTGGGTAAATACGAGTAGTGTGATTGTTGGATCGTAGCGTAGTTCTATATTTAATTTTTTGAGGAACCTTCATACTGTTTTCCACGGTGGCCATCACAGTTTGCATTCCCACCCACAGTTCACGGGGATTCCCCTTTATCCACATCCTCCCAACACCTGCTCTTTGTTGTGCTTTTGATGTTAGCCATTCTGACTGGTTTGAGGTATTACCTCATTGTCCTTTGGATTTACATTTTCCTGATGATGGGTGATGGTGAACATCTTTTCACGGGACTGTTGGCCATTTGTATTTCTTCTTTGGAGAAATGTCTCTCCATGTCTTCTGCCTATTTTTTACCTAGATTATTTACTTTTGGGGGTCGAGTAGTATCAGTTGTATATGTTTTGGACACTATCCCTTTATTGCATATGATCTTTGCAAATATCTTCTCCCTTTGAGTAGGTTGTCTTATTATTTTTACGTTTTCATTGTTCTTCTGCCATGTAGAAACTTTTTATTTTGCTGTATTCCCAATAGTTTATTTTTGCTTTCATTTCCTTTGCCTCAGGACACAGTCTAGAAAAACGTTGGTATGGTCCATGTCAAGAAGTTACTGTCTTCCCTCCTGTAGGATTTTTATGGATTCAGGTCTCATATTGAGGTCTTGAAACTGTTTTGTGTTTGTCTGTATTGTGTAAGAAAGCAGTCTAATTTCATTCTTTTGTGCGTAGCTGTCTAGTTTTCCCAACACCATTTGTTGTAGAGACTGTCCTTTTCCCTTTTGATATCGTTGCTTGCTTTGTGGAAGATTCATGGACCACATAATTGTGGGTTTCTGTCTGAACTTGTATCCTGTTCCTTTGGTCGCTATGTCTATTTTTGTGCCGTACTGTCTTGTTAGGATGACTGCAGCTTTGTAGTATAAGCTGAAATCTGAAACTGTGAGTCCTCCAGCTTTGTTTTTCTTTTCTACATTGCACTGGCTGTTCGGAATCTTTATTGGTTCCATAAAAATGTTTAGGATTGTTTATTTGAGGTCTTTTGTTCTTTAATTTAAATTCAATTACCCAACTTACAGTACATCATTCATTTCAGATGTAGTCTTCAATAAATTTTCAGTTGTGTGTAACACCCAGTGCTCATTGTATCGTGTGACCTCCTTAATGCTACTCACCCAGTTACCCCCCCAACTTCTCCTCCAACAATCATCAGTTTCTTGCGATAGTTAAGAGTCCATCATGGGTTTTCTCCCTCTCTGATGACTTCCCATTCCATTTTCCCTTCCTCCCCTATGGTTTTCTTCCTTGTTTCTGATATTCCACATAGGAGTGAAAGCATATGATCATTGTCTTTCTTTCATTGACTTATTCCACTCAGCATAATACCCTCCAGCTCCACCCAGGTCGGTGTGATGGTAAGTATTCATCCTTTCTGATGGCTGAGTAATATTCCATTATATATATGATCCACATCTTCTTTATCCATTCATCTATCCATGGTCATCTGCACTCCTTCCGCAGCTTGTCTATTATGGATATTGCTGCTATGAACACTGGGGTGCATGTGTCCCGTCTTCACTACCTCTGTCTCTGGGGGTAAATACCCAGTAGTGCAATTGCTGGGACATAGGGTAGCTTTATTTATAACTTCTTGAGGAAACTCTGTACCATTTTCAAGAGTGGCTGTACCGGACTGCATTCGTACAGGGGTGTAAGAGGGTTCCCGTTTCTCCACATCCTCTCCAACATGTATAGTTTCATGTCTTCTTATTTTTAGATATTCGGCCTCGTGTGATATGGCATCTATAGGGGTTTAGATTTGCATTTCCCTGAAGCCAAGTGATATGAAGCATTTATGCATGTATCTTTTGGTCACCAGTACGTCATCATCAGTGAAATGACTTCCCATTTTAATCCATCTCAAGACCTAAAGCTGGGTAAGGCACTGAAGCTGGATGATGCCATCGGTTGGAAGTGTGGAGAATTTCAAAAGATCTCCGTGGAGAGCAAGTTTAAAGGTCAGTGTGAAGCGACTAATTGAATCCGGGGAGATCTCTGAAAGTGGGGGTTGCCTGGGATGGGCTGAGGGGGGCCCTCCGATTTTCCTATGAATCCTTGCTGGAGCCCCAAATGGACAGTTTCCTGCTGTGGGGAAGGCTGAGTCCTCTAGTCGTGCAGAGGTGAGCCCAATGCCTGGTGCCTTGGAGGCAGGAAAATGGGGAGGGACCCTCAGCAGAAGACCCAGGGTTAGGTTAGGCCTCAAGAGACAGCAGGTCCGAACTGCCCAGTGCTCAGAGAACTCCCAGGCCGAGTGAGATGAGGGCACAAGGGCGGGTGAGTGTGAGCCTTAGGGTTTCATCCAGAAGGGCCCACAAAGGTCGAGGATCACCAGAAGGGGCTCTCAGGGTGTGCCCCAATTCTCTTGCCCTGAATGCTCTGTTGTTCCCCAAAATGGTACAGTTTACTGTGGGTTGCAGGCTGAGTCCTACGGTGGGGCTTGGGTGTCCCCAATCCCCCAGAGTGAGGTGCCAGGACCCTGGGGAGGGGCCCCTCTGTGGCCAACCTAGGGTAAGGGTTAGTGTCCAGGAGCCCGGGAGGGACAATCTGCAAGCTGTGCAGCGAGCTCTGTGGAGGGCTGAGAGGAGGCCATGGGGGAGGGTGAGCATGGGCCTCAGGGTTGGGGCACGGGGGCCTGCCAAAGGATGGGGATCGGCTCCGGGGGCCTCCCCAAGTTCTCGTGCCCTGTAGGCTCCGTAGAGCCCCAAGGGGCACGGTTTCCTGTCTGGTGGCAAGCTGAGTCCTGTGGTGGGGCACAGGTATCCCAATTTCCCGGGGCTGTGGTGTAAGGCTCCTGGGGAGGCCCCCACACCCACAGCCGACCTAGTGCTAAGGTTAGGCCCAGGAGCCCTGCAGGCCTGATCTGCTGGCTGTATGGCTAGTTACACGGGCTGAGGTGAGGGTGTGGGGAGGGTGAGCATGGGCCTCAGGGTTGGGGTGCGGGAGGCCACCGAAGTTCGCTGGTGGCTCAGGAAGGCCCTCCTGGTTCTCCTGCCCTGAATGCTCTATGGCCTCCCAAGGCACACGGTTTCCTGCGTGGTGGAAGACTGAGTCCTGCTGTGGGGCTCAGGTGTCCCGAATCCCCGTGGCTGTGGCTCCAGGCTCCTGGGGAGGGGCCCCTCCACAGATGAACTAGGGTTAGGGTTGGCGCCCAGGAACCCCGCAGGCCAGATCTGCCCAGTATGTGGTGAGCTCCGCCGCGGGCTGAGGTGAGGGTGTGGGGTGGGGTGAGCATGGGCTTCAAGGGTGGGTTTAGGGATCGCCGAAGTTCGCCGGGGGCTCTGGGGGCCCTCCTGGTTCTCCCGCGCTGAATGCTCTACAGCCTCCCAAGTGGCACGGTTTCCTGCGGGCGGGCTGGCAGGCTTTGTCCTGCATCGGGGCTCAGGTGTCCCCAGTCCCTGGGGCTGCGGCACCGGGCCCCAGGGGAGTGGCCCTACCCAGCCGACCTAGGGTCAGGTCTAGGCCTCAGGAACCCGGCAGGCCTGATCTGCCGGCTCTGCGACGAACTCGGTGGCAAGCTGAAGGGAAGGCGTGGGGCGGGATGAGCGTGGGTCTCAGGGTTGGGCTGTAGGGGGCCGCCGAGGATCGCTGGTGGCTCAGGGGTATCCTACCAGTTCTCCTGCACGGGATGCTCTGCGGCGCCCCAAGGGGCATGGTTCCTGAGGGGTGGCCGGCTGAGTCCCGTGGTGGGGCTCAGGTGTACCCAATCCCCGGGGTTAGGGTATGGATTAGGGTATAGGTTAAGGTTAGGGTATGGGTTACAGTTAGGGTATGTGTGAGGGTAGGGTTTAGGGTTAGGGTAAGGAGAGGGTACGGGTTAGGGTTGGGTTTAGGGGTTACAGGTTAGAGGTTATGGGTTAGGGTACAGATGAGGGTTTAGGGTAAGGGTTAGGGTTTAGGGTTTGGGTTTAGGGTTAGGGTTAGGTTTGGAGTACGGGTTAGGTTTAGGGTACGGGTTAGGTTTAGGGTATGGGTTAGGGTACGCATTAGGGTACGGTTTATGGTACGGGTTAGGGTACGGTTTAGGGTAAGTGTTTGCGTATGGATTTGGGTACGGCTTAGGGTACTGGTTAGGGTTAGGGTACGGGTTATGGAATGGGTTAGGGATAGGGATTGGGTACGGTTTAGGGTTAGGGTATGGGTTAGGTTAGGTATGGGTTAGGGTATGGGTTAGGGTCCGGGTTAGAGATAGGGTACGGGTTAGGGTATGGGTTAGGGTATGGGTTAGGGTATGGGTTAAGGTTAAGGTAAGGTTATGGGTTAAGGTTAAGGTAAGGGTACTGGTTAGGGTTAGGGTACGGGTTACGGTTTAGGGTTATGGTTAAGGTACAGGTTAGGGTTAGGATACAGGTAGGGTTAGGGTACGGGTTATGGTACGAGTTAGGGTATGTGTTAGGGTCAGGGTTTAGGGTTTAGGGTTAAAGTTAGGGTATGGGTTAGGGTACTTGTTAGGGTTACGGTTAGGTTTAGGGTACGGTTTAAGTTACGGGTTATCATACAGTTTAGGGTTAGGGTACGGGTTAGGGTATGGGTTAGAGTACGTGTTAGGGTTACGGTTAGGGTTAGGGTACATGTTAGGGTTAGGGTTAGGGTACGGGTAGAGTTAGGGTTAGGGTACGGGTTAGGGTTAGGTTTAGGGTTAGGTTACGGTTTAGGGGTAGGGTTAGCTGAAGGGGTAGGGTTAGGGGTAGGGTTAGGGGTATGGTAGGGGTCGGGGTAGGGTTAGGGTTTAGGGTTTGGGGTTTGGGATTTGGGGTTAGTGGTTAAGGTTAGGGTTTAGTGTTTAGGGTTTTGGGATTAGGGTTAGGGGTTTGGGTTTAGGGTTTAGTGTTAATGTTATGGTTTAGGGTTTAAGGATTAGGGTTTAGGGTTAGGTTTAGAGTAGGGTTAGGGTTAGGGTAAGGGTTAGGGGTTAGGGTTAGGATTAGGGGTTAAGGTTTAGGGTTTAAGGTTAGGGCTTAGGGTTTAGGGTTAGGGTTAGACCCCAGTAGGCCAGCAGGACCAATGCGCCAGCTGTGCCGCGAGCGGAGGAGTGGGACGAGGTGAGGGCACTGGCGAGCAGGAGTATGGTATCCAGCATTTTGGTGCAGGGGATTTTGAACATCCCTAGAGGCTCGGCGGGCCCTGCCCATTCTCCAGCCCTGAATGACTGGCGGTGCCCCTAGCGGCCCGGGTCGTGGCGGGGTGGCAGTGTGAGTCTGGCACTGCAGATTGGGGGTCCCCAATGCCATGCGTTGCAGCGCAAGGCCCCTTGGGAGGGGCCCCTTTGGGTTACTGTTAGCACCCAGGAGTCCGGTAGACATGATCCGCCATCTGTGTGGTAGCGGAGGGCCAGGCTGAGGTGAGGGCGCTGGCGAGCTGGGGCGTGGGCCCAAGCATTTTGGCGCGGGGGGCCTTGGAAGGTCTCCTGGGGATTGGATGGCCCTGCCGGTTCTCCCGGCCTGAATGGCCAGCGGCGCCCCTAGCGGCCCGGTTCGTGGCGGGGCGGCATGGTGAGTATGGCGCTGGGGCTCGGGGGTCCCCAATCCCTGTCGTTGCTGCGCCAGGCCCCTTGGGAGGTTCCCCTTGGGGGACAACGTAAGGTTAGGGTTAGCCCCCAGGAGGCTGGCAGGCCGGATCCGCTGGCTGTTTGGCGAGCAGAGGGGTGGGTCGAGGTGAGTGCGCTGGCGAGCGGGAGCTTGGTCCCAAGGGTTTTGGAGCGGGGGGCCTTAGAAGGTCACCGGGGGCTTGGAGGGCCCTGCCCGTTCTCTCGCCTGAATGACCAGCGGCGCCCCTAGTGGCCCGGGTGATGGCGGGGCGGCAGGTTGAGTCTGGTGCTGAGGCTCGGGCTTCCCTATACCCGACGTTGCAGTGCCAGGCCCCTTGGGAAGGGCCCCTCTGGGGCCAATGTAGGGTTAGAATTAGCCCACAGGAGGCCGGCAGGCCCAATCCACTGTCTTGAGGCGAATGGAGTCCCGGTCCTAGGTGAGGGCACTGGCGAGCAGAGCATGGGCCCCAGTGTTTTGGTGCTGGGGGCCTTCAAAGTTCACCGGGGCTCAGAGGGCCCTGCCTGTTCTCCCGCCCAAAACGACCGGTGGCGCCCTAGCACCACTGGTGTCAGCGGGGCAGCAGGGTGAGTCCGGCATTACGACTCGAGGGTCCCCAATCCCCGGCGTTGTGGCAGCAGGCTCCTTCAGAGGGGCCCCTCTGGGGCCGACCTAGGATTAGAGTTAGCCCCCAGGAGGCCAGCAGGCCTTATCCGACAGCTGTGCAGAGAGCGGAGGGGCCGGCTGAGGTGAGGGCGCTGGAGAGCTCCAGCGTGGGCCCCAGCGTTTTGGCGCAGATGGCCTTCAAAATCACCAGAGTCTCGAGGGCCCTGCCCACTCTCCCACCCTGAAGGACCAGCGACACCCCAGCGGGCCCGATGTCAACAGGGTGGCAGGGTGAGTCTGGCGCTGCGGCTCGGGTGTCCCCAATCCCTGGCTTTGGTCACCAGTCCCCTTGGGAGGGGCCCCTCTGGGGCCAACCTAGGGTTAGGGTTAGCCCCCAGGAGGCCGGCAGGCCCCATACGCCAGCTGTGCAGCGAGCGGAGGGGCAGGCCTTGGTGAGGGCACTGGCGAGCTGGAAGGTGGTACCCAAAGTTTTGGCGCCGGGGGCCCTCGAATGTCGCCGGGGACTCGGAGGGCCCTGTCCGTTCTCCCACCCTGAATGAGTGGCGGCACCCCTAGCAACCTGAGTGGTGGCGGGGCGGCAGGGTGGGTCTGGCGCTGAGGCTCAGGGGTCCCCAATGCCAGGTGTTGCGGCACCAGGCCCCTTGGGAGGGGCCCCTTGGGGGCCGTTCTAGGGTAAAAGTTAGCTCCTGGAGGCCGGCAGGCACGATCCACAGTCTGGGGCGAATGGAGGCGCGGTCGAAGATCAGGACGCTGGCGAGCACGAGAGTGGGCCCCAGCATTTTGGCGCTGGGGGCCTTCGAAGGTCATTGGGGCAGGGAGGGCCCTGCCCGTTCTCCCGCCCTGAATGACCTGCGATACCCCAGTGGGTCTGGTGTCGGCGGGGTGGCAGGGTGATTCCAGCGGTGCAGCGAGGGGGTCCCCAATCCCAGGCATTGCAGCGCCAGTCCCCTTGGGATTGGCCCCTCGGGGGCCGACCTAGGGTAGGGTCAGCCTCCAGGAGGCCGGCACGCCCGATACGCCACTGTGGGGCGAGCGGAGGGGCGGGCTGAGGTGAGGGTGCTGGTGAGTGGGAGCGTGGCCATAGCGGTTTGGCTCCGGGGCCTTCGAATGTCCCGCGGCAGAGAAAGCCCTGCCCCTTCAACTGACCTGAATGACCGGCGGCGCCCCTAGCAGCCCGGGTGACGTGGGACGGCAGGGTGAGTCCGGCGTTAGGAATCGGGAGTCCCCAATCCCCGGCGTTGCGGGATCAAGCCCCTTCGGATGGGCCCCTCGTGGGCCGATCTAGGGTTAGAGTTAGCTCCCAGGAGGCCGGAAGGCCCGATATGCCAACTAGACTGCGAGAGGAGGGGCGGGCAGAAGTAAAGGTGCTGGCGAGCGGGACCCTGGGCCCCAGCGTTTTGACTTGGGGCTTTCAAAGGTTGCCGGGGTCTCGAGGGCCCTGCCCGTTCTCCCACCCTGAATGAACAGCAATGCCCCAGCGTGCCCGGTGTCAGCGGGGAGGCAGGGTGAGTCTGGCGCTGGGGCTCGGGGGTCCCCAATCCCCAGCGTTGCGGGGGCAGGCCCCTTGGGAGGGGCCCCTCGTGGGCCGACCTAGGGTTAGAGTTAGCACCCAGGAGGCTGGCAGGCCCAATCCTCTGGCTGGGCAGAGAGAGGTGGTTTGCCAGAGGTAAAGGCACTGCCAAGCGGGAGTGTGGGCCCCTGCATTTTGGCATGGGAGGCTTCAAATGTCGCAGGTTTCTCCAGGGCCCTGTCCGTTCTCCCGCCCTGAATGACCAGCGGCACCCCTAGCGCCACGTGTGGTGGCGTTGCGGCAGGGTGAGTCTGGCTCTGGGGCTTGGGGTCCCTGATCCCCGGTGTAGTGGCACGAGGACCCTTGGGAGGGGCCCCTGAGGGGCAGACCTAGGGTTAGGGTTAAGACACAGGAGGCCAGCAGGCCCGATCCGCCTGCTGTGCTGAGAGTTGAGGGGCGAGCCGAGGTGAGGGTGCGGGGAGCGGGAGCCTGGGCACCAGCGTTTTGGTGCGGGGAGCCCTTGAAGGTCACCAGGGGCTCAGAAGGCCCCGCCCCTTCTCCCGCCCTGAATGACCTGTGGCGCCCCTAGCGGCCGGGTGGCGACAGTGCTGCAGGGTGAGTCTGGCTCTGGGGCTCTGAGTCACCAACCCCCAGCATTGCAGAGCCAGGCCCCTTGGGATGTCCCACATGGGGCCGACCTAGGGTTTCAGTTAGCCCTCAGGAGCCCGGCAGGCCATATCCAACAGTTCTGCAGCAACTGGAGGGGTGGGCCAAGGTGAGGGCGCTGGGGAGCAGGAGCGTGGGAGCCACCTTTTTTGCGCGGGGGTCCTTAGAAGGTCGCAGGGGAAACGGAATGCCCTGCCAGTTTTCCCACCCTGAATGACCCGTGGCGCTCCTAGCGGCCCGGTGGTGGCGGGGCGGCAGATGAGTCCGGTGCTGGGGCTCGGGGGTCCCCAATCCACCGCGTTGCACTGCCAGGCCCCTTGGGAGGGGCCCCTCGGGGGCTGACCTAGGGTTAAGGTCAGCCCCTAGGACGCCAGCAGGCTCAATCCGCCAGCTGTGTGGCGAATGGAGTGGTGGGTTGAGGTGAGGTCTCTGTGGAGCGGGAGCTTGGGCCCAAGTGTTTTGGCTCCAGGGGCCTTCAAATGTTTCCGGGGACTCGACGGGCCCTGCCCATTCTCCTCCCTAACTGACCGGCAGCGCCCCTAGCTGCCCAGGTGGCGGCAGGGCAGCAGGGTGAGTCAGGCGCTGCGGCTTGGGGGTTCCCAATCCCTGGAGTTGTGGCGCCAAGCCCCTTGGGAGGTGCCCCTCGGGGACTGACCTAGGGTTAGGGTTAGACCCCAGGAGGCCGGCAGTCCGGATCAGCTGGCAGTGCGGTGTGCGGAGCAGCGGCCGAGGTAAGGGCGTTGGCAAGCGGGAGCGTGGGCCAAAGTGTTTAGGCGTGGGGGCCTACGAAAGTCGCCGGGGGCTCGGAGTCCCGGCCCGTATTTCCGCCCTGAATGACCGGCGGCCCCACTCGTAGCCCGGGTGTGGCGGGGCGGCAGGGTGAGTGCAGCACTGGGGCTTGGGGGTTCGAAATCCCTGGCGTTGCGGCGCCAGGCCACCTGGGAGGGTCCACTCGGGGCCGACCTAGGGTTAGGGTTAGCCCCCAGGAGGACAGCAGGCCCATTACACTGCCTGTGCGTCGAGCGGAGAGTTGGGCCGAGGTGAGGGTGCTGGTGAACATGAGCCTGGGCCCAAGCGTTTTGGTTCGGGGTGCCTTCGAAGGTCGGCAGGGGTTCGAAGGGCCCTGCCAGTTCTCCCACCCTGAATGAATGGCAGCGCCCCTAGCGGCGCGTGTGGGGCGGGGCGGCAGGGTGCATCCAGTACTGGGGCTTGGGGGTTCCCAATCCCCAGCATTGTGGCGCCAGGCTCCTTAGGAATGGACCCTCAGGGGCCGACCTAGGGTTAGGGTTAGCGCCCAGGAGGCCGGCAGGCCCTATCCGCCAGCTGTGCGAGGAGGGGAGATGCGGGCCAAGTTGAGGGCGATGGCGAGCGGGTGTGTGGGCTCCAGCGTTTTGGCGTCCTGGCCCTTCAAATGTTGCCATGGCTCGGAGGGCTGTGCCCGTTCTCCTGCCCTGAATAACCAGCGAAACCCCTAGTGGCTCCGTTGGCAGTGGGGCGGCAGGCTGAATCCCACGCTGCGGCTCAGGGATCCCCAATCCACAGTGTTGCGGTGCCAGGCCCCTTGGGAGGGGCTCCTCCTGGGCCGACCTAGGGTTAGAGTTAGCCCCCATGAGGCTGGCAGCCCGATCCTCTGGCTAGGCAGTGAGAGGTGGGCGGGCCGAGGTAAAGGCGCTGGGGTGCGGGATTGTGGGCCCCTGCATTTTGGTACTGGAGGCTTCAAATGTCACCGGTTTCTCCAGGGCCCTGTCCATTCTCCCGCCCTGAATGACCGGCGGCGCCCCTCGCGGCCCGGGTGGCAGCGTTGTGGGTGAGTCTGGCTCTGGGGCTTGGGGTCCGAGATCCCTGGAGTAGGGGCACCAGGACCCTAGGGAGGGGCCACTGGGGCCCCGACCTAGGGTTAGGGTTAGCCCCAAGGAGACCGACAGGCCCAATCCACACGCTGTGCGGCGAGCGGAGGTGCGGGCCGAGGTGAGGGCGCTGGGGAGCGGGAGCGTGGGCACCAGCATTTTGGCACGGGGAGCCTTTGAAGGTCACCAGTGGCTCAGAAGGCCCTGCCCTTCTCTCACCCTCTATGGCCAGCGGCGCCCCTAGTGGCCCGGGTGGGGACAGTGCGGCAGGATGAGTCTGGCTCTGGGGCTCTGAGTCACCAATCCCCAGCATTGCAGAGCCAGGCCGCTTGGGATGTCCCCTCAGGGCCGACCTAGGGTTTTGGTTAGCTGCCAGGAGCCCGGCAGGCCCTATCCACCGGCTCTGAAGCAAGCGGTGGGGCGGGCCAAGGTGAGGGCGCTGGCGAGCAGGATCCTGGGAGCCAACGTTTTTTTGCGGGAAGCCTTCAAAGGTCAGCATGGCCTCGGAGGGCCCTGCCCGATCTCCTGCCCTGATTGACAGGCGGGGCCTCTAGCAGCTCGGGTGGCTGAAGGGCAGCAGGGTGAGTGCGGCACATGAGCTCGGGGTCCCCATCCCCAGCGTTGCGACGCCAGGCCCCTTGGGAAGTGCCCCTCGGTGGCCGACCTATGGTTAGGGTTAGCCTCCAGGAGCCCCGCAGGCCCGATACACCGCCTGTGCGTCGAGCGGAGAGTTGGGCCGAGGCGAGGGTGCTGGTGAACATGAGCCTGGGCCCAAGCGTTTTGGTTCGGTGCGCCTTCGAAGGTCGGCAGGGGTTCGGAGGGCCCTGCCAGTTCTCCCACCCTGAATGAATGGCGGCGCCCCTAGCGGCCTGTGTGGGTTGGGGTGGCAGCGTGCATCCGGCGCTGGGGCTTGGGGGCCCCCAATCCCTGGCCGTTGCGGCGCCAGGCCCCTTAGGAAGGGACCTTCAGGGGCTGTCCTAGGGTTAGGGTTAGCTCCCAGGAGGCCGGCAGGCCCGAGTCGCTGGCTCTGCGAAGAGCGGAGGTGCGGGCCGAGTTGAGGGTGATGCAGAGCGGGAGCGTGGTCCCCAGCGTTTTGGCGCCCTGGGCCTTCGACTGTTGCCATGGCTCAAAGGGCCCTGCCCGTTCTCCTGCCC
The DNA here is from genome assembly GCF_024610735.1 of Ursus americanus. NCBI lineage: Eukaryota > Metazoa > Chordata > Mammalia > Carnivora > Ursidae > Ursus > Ursus americanus. Next base: position 967,383 of record NW_028273645.1, on the reverse strand, counting down.
TGAATAACCAGCGGCGCCCTTAGCAGCTCCCTTGGCGGTGGAGCGGCAGGGTGAGTCCATGCTGCGGCTCGGGGATCCCCAATCCCCAGCGTTGCGGGGCCAGGCCTCTTGGGAGGGGCTCCTCGTGGGCGGACCTAGGTTTAGAGTTAGCACCCAGGAGGCCAGCAGGCCCAATCCTCTGGCTGGGCGGCGAGAGGTGGGCGGCCCGAGGTAAAGGCGCTGGCGATCGGGAGCGTGGGCCCCTGCATTTTGGCGCAGGAGGCTTCAAATATGGCCGGTTTCTCCAGGGCCCTGTCCCTTCTCCCGCCCTGAATGACGGGCGGCGCCACTAGCGGCCCGGGTGGCGACGTGGCGGCCGGGTGAGCCTGGCTCTGGGTCTTGGGGTCCCTGATCCCCAGTGTAGCGGCACCAGGACCCTTGGGAGGGGCCCCTGGGTGGCCGAGCTAGGGTTAGGGTTAGCACCCGGGAGGCCGGCAGGCGGGATCCGCCCGCTGTGCCTGGAGCGGAGGGGCGGGCCGAGGTGAGGGCGCTGGCGAGCCAGAGCCTGGGCCCAAGCGTTTTGGCACCGGGGGCCTTCGAATGTCTCCGGGGACTCGGCGGGCCCTGCCCATTCTCCTCCCTGAATGACCGGCGGCGCCCCTAGCAGCCCAGGTGGCGGCGGGGCGGCATGTAAGTCCGGGCATAGGGCTCGGGGGTCCCCAGTCCACCGCGTTGCGGCGCCAGGCCCCTTGGGAGGGGCCCCTCGGAGGCTGACCTAGGGTTAGGTATAGCCCCTAGGATGCCGGCAGGCCCTATTCGCCAGCTGTGTGGAGACTGGAGTGGCGGACTGAGGTGAGGGCACTGGTGAGCGGGAGCGCGGGCCCGGGTGTTTTGGCGCGGGGGGCCTTTGAAGGTCACCGTGTCTTGGAGGGCCCTTCCCGTGCTCCCGCCCTGAATGAACGGCACCACCCCAAGCCCCCGGGTGGCGGCTGGGTGGCAGGGTGAGTCCAGTGCTGAGGCTCGGGGGTCCCCAATCCCCAGCGTTGCGGCGCCAGATCCCTTGGGAGGGGCCCCTCGGGGGTGGATCTAGGGTTCCGGTTAGCCCCCAGGAGGCCGGTGGACCTGATCAGCGGCTGTGCGGCACGCGGAGGGTTGGGCCGAGGTGAGGGCGCTGGCGAGACTGAGCGTGAGCCCAGGCGTTTTAGTGCGGGGGGCCTTCGAAGGTCGGTGGGGGCTCGGAGGGACCTGCCCGTTCTCCCGCTCTGAATGACCGGCGGGGCCCCTAGAGGCTCCGGTGCCTGAAGGGCAGCAGGGTGAGTCCGGCACTTGGGTTGGGGTCCCCATTCCCGGCGTTGTGGTGCCAGGCCCCTTGGGAAGGGCCCCTCCGTGGCCGACCTACACTTAGGGTTAGCCCCCAGGAGGCCAGCAGGCCCGATACAGGGCCTGTGCGCCGAGCGGAGCGTTGGGCCGAGGTGAGGGTGCTGGTGAACATGAGCCTGGGCCCAAGCGTTTTGGTTCGGTGCGCCTTCGAAGGTCGGCTAGGGTTCGAAGGGCCCTGCCCGTTCTCCCAACCTGAATGAATGGCGGCGCCCCTAGGGGCACGTTTGGGGCGGGGCGGCAGCGTGCATTCAGCGCTGGGACTTGGGGGTTCCCAATCCCCGGTGTTGCGGCGCCAGGCCCCTTAGGAAGCGACCCTCGGGGCCGTCCTAGGGTTAGGGTTAGCGCCCAGGAGGCCGGCAGGCCCGATCCGCCGGCTGTGCGAGGAGTGGAGATGCAGGCCGAGTTGAGGGCGATGGCGAGCGGGAGCGTGGGCCCCAGGCTTTTGGCGTCCTGGGCCTTTGAATGTTGCCATGGCTCGGAGGGCCCTGCCCTTGCTCCTGCCCTGAATAACCAGCAACGCCCCTAGCCGCTCCGTTGGCGGTGGGGCGGCAGGGTGAATCCCAGGCTGCGGCTCGGGGATCCCCAATCCCCGGCGTTGTGGTGCCAGGCCCCTTGGGAGGGGCTCCTCGTGGGCCGACCCAGGGTTAGAGTTAGCCCCCATAAGGCCGGCAGGCCAGATCCTCTGGCTGGGCGGTGAGAGGTGGGCGGGCCGAGGTAAAGGCGCTGGGGTGCGGGATTGTGGGCCCCTGCATTTTGGGGTGGGAGGCTTCAAATGTCGCCGGTTTCTCCAGGGCCCTGTCAGTTCTCCCGGCCTGAATGACCGGCGGCGCCCCTCGGGGCCCGGGTGGCAGCGTTGTGGGAGGGTGAGTCTGGCTTTGGGGCTTGGGGTTCCAGATCCCTGGCGTAGTGGCACCAAAACCCTTCGGAGGGGCCCCTGGGGGGCCGACCTAGGGTTAGGGTTAGCCCCCAGGAGACCGTCAGGCCCAACCGCACACTGTGCGGCGAGCTGAGGTGCGGCCCGAGGTGAAGGCGCTGGGGAGCGGGAGCGTGGGCACCAGCGTTTTGGCACGGGGAGCCTTTGAAGGTCACCGGGGACTCAGAAGGCCCTGCCCTTCTCTCGCCCTCTATGACCCGCGGCGCCCCTAGCGGCCCAGGTGGGGACAGTGCGGCAGGGTGAGTCCGGCTCTGGGGCTCTGAGTCACCAATCCCCAGCATTGCAGAGCCAGGCCGCTTGGGATGTCCCCTCAGGGCCGACCTAGGGTTTTGGTTAGCTGCCAGGAGCCCGGCAGGCCCTATCCACCGGCTCTGAAGCAAGCGGTGGGGTGGGCCTAGGTGAGGGCGCTGGCGAGCAGGATCCTGGGAGCCAACGTTTTTGCGCGGGGAGCCTTCAAAGGTCAGCGTGGGCTCGGAGGGCCCTGCCCGATCTCTTGCCCTGATTGACCGGCGGGGCCTCTAGTGGCTCGGGTGGCTGAAGGGCAGCAGGGTGAGTGCGGCACATGAGCTCGGGGTCCCCATCCCCAGCGTTGCGACGCCAGGCCCCTTGGGAAGTGCCCCTCGGTGGCCGACCTATGGTTAGGGTTAGCCTCCAGGAGCCCCGCAGGCCCGATACACCGCCTGTGCGTCGAGCGAAGAGTTGGGCCGAGGCGAGGGTGCTGGTGAACATGAGCCTGGGCCCAAGCGTTTTGGTTCGGTGCGCCTTCGAAGGTCGGCAGGGGTTCGGAGGGCCCTGCCAGTTCTCCCACCCTGAATGAATGGCGGCGCCCCTAGCGGCCTGTGTGGGTTGGGGTGGCAGCGTGCATCCGGCGCTGGGGCTTGGGGGCCCCCAATCCCTGGCCGTTGCGGCGCCAGGCCCCTTAGGAAGGGACCTTCAGGGGCTGTCCTAGGGTTAGGGTTAGCTCCCAGGAGGCCGGCAGGCCCGAGTCGCTGGCTCTGCGAAGAGCGGAGGTGCGGGCCGAGTTGACGGTGATGCAGAGCGGGAGCGTGGTCCCCAGCGTTTTGGCGCCCTGGGCCTTCGACTGTTGCCATGGCTCAAAGGGCCCTGCCCGTTCTCCTGCCCTGAATAACCAGCGGCGCCCTTAGCAGCTCCCTTGGCGGTGGAGCGGCAGGGTGAGTCCATGCTGCGGCTCGGGGATCCCCAATCCCCAGCGTTGCGGGGCCAGGCCTCTTGGGAGGGGCTCCTCGTGGGCGGACCTAGGTTTAGAGTTAGCACCCAGGAGGCCAGCAGGCCCAATCCTCTGGCTGGGCGGCGAGAGGTGGGCGGCCCGAGGTAAAGGCGCTGGCGATCGGGAGCGTGGGCCCCTGCATTTTGGCGCAGGAGGCTTCAAATATGGCCGGTTTCTCCAGGGCCCTGTCCCTTCTCCCGCCCTGAATGACGGGCGGCGCCACTAGCGGCCCGGGTGGCGACGTGGCGGCCGGGTGAGCCTGGCTCTGGGTCTTGGGGTCCCTGATCCCCAGTGTAGCGGCACCAGGACCCTTGGGAGGGGCCCCTGGGTGGCCGAGCTAGGGTTAGGGTTAGCACCCGGGAGGCCGGCAGGCGGGATCCGCCCGCTGTGCCTGGAGCGGAGGGGCGGGCCGAGGTGAGGGCGCTGGCGAGCCAGAGCCTGGGCCCAAGCGTTTTGGCACCGGGGGCCTTCGAATGTCTCCGGGGACTCGGCGGGCCCTGCCCATTCTCCTCCCTGAATGACCGGCGGCGCCCCTAGCAGCCCAGGTGGCGGCGGGGCGGCATGTAAGTCCGGGCATAGGGCTCGGGGGTCCCCAGTCCACCGCGTTGCGGCGCCAGGCCCCTTGGGAGGGGCCCCTCGGAGGCTGACCTAGGGTTAGGTATAGCCCCTAGGATGCCGGCAGGCCCTATTCGCCAGCTGTGTGGAGACTGGAGTGGCGGACTGAGGTGAGGGCACTGGTGAGCGGGAGCGCGGGCCCGGGTGTTTTGGCGCGGGGGGCCTTTGAAGGTCACCGTGTCTTGGAGGGCCCTTCCCGTGCTCCCGCCCTGAATGAACGGCACCACCCCAAGCCCCCGGGTGGCGGCTGGGTGGCAGGGTGAGTCCAGTGCTGAGGCTCGGGGGTCCCCAATCCCCAGCGTTGCGGCGCCAGATCCCTTGGGAGGGGCCCCTCGGGGGTGGATCTAGGGTTCCGGTTAGCCCCCAGGAGGCCGGTGGACCTGATCAGCGGCTGTGCGGCACGCGGAGGGTTGGGCCGAGGTGAGGGCGCTGGCGAGACTGAGCGTGAGCCCAGGCGTTTTAGTGCGGGGGGCCTTCGAAGGTCGGTGGGGGCTCGGAGGGACCTGCCCGTTCTCCCGCTCTGAATGACCGGCGGGGCCCCTAGAGGCTCCGGTGCCTGAAGGGCAGCAGGGTGAGTCCGGCACTTGGGTTGGGGTCCCCATTCCCGGCGTTGTGGTGCCAGGCCCCTTGGGAAGGGCCCCTCCGTGGCCGACCTACACTTAGGGTTAGCCCCCAGGAGGCCAGCAGGCCCGATACAGGGCCTGTGCGCCGAGCGGAGCGTTGGGCCGAGGTGAGGGTGCTGGTGAACATGAGCCTGGGCCCAAGCGTTTTGGTTCGGTGCGCCTTCGAAGGTCGGCTAGGGTTCGAAGGGCCCTGCCCGTTCTCCCAACCTGAATGAATGGCGGCGCCCCTAGGGGCACGTTTGGGGCGGGGCGGCAGCGTGCATTCAGCGCTGGGACTTGGGGGTTCCCAATCCCCGGTGTTGCGGCGCCAGGCCCCTTAGGAAGCGACCCTCGGGGCCGTCCTAGGGTTAGGGTTAGCGCCCAGGAGGCCGGCAGGCCCGATCCGCCGGCTGTGCGAGGAGTGGAGATGCAGGCCGAGTTGAGGGCGATGGCGAGCGGGAGCGTGGGCCCCAGGCTTTTGGCGTCCTGGGCCTTTGAATGTTGCCATGGCTCGGAGGGCCCTGCCCTTGCTCCTGCCCTGAATAACCAGCAACGCCCCTAGCCGCTCCGTTGGCGGTGGGGCGGCAGGGTGAATCCCAGGCTGCGGCTCGGGGATCCCCAATCCCCGGCGTTGTGGTGCCAGGCCCCTTGGGAGGGGCTCCTCGTGGGCCGACCCAGGGTTAGAGTTAGCCCCCATAAGGCCGGCAGGCCAGATCCTCTGGCTGGGCGGTGAGAGGTGGGCGGGCCGAGGTAAAGGCGCTGGGGTGCGGGATTGTGGGCCCCTGCATTTTGGGGTGGGAGGCTTCAAATGTCGCCGGTTTCTCCAGGGCCCTGTCAGTTCTCCCGGCCTGAATGACCGGCGGCGCCCCTCGGGGCCCGGGTGGCAGCGTTGTGGGAGGGTGAGTCTGGCTTTGGGGCTTGGGGTTCCAGATCCCTGGCGTAGTGGCACCAAAACCCTTCGGAGGGGCCCCTGGGGGGCCGACCTAGGGTTAGGGTTAGCCCCCAGGAGACCGTCAGGCCCAACCGCACACTGTGCGGCGAGCTGAGGTGCGGCCCGAGGTGAAGGCGCTGGGGAGCGGGAGCGTGGGCACCAGCGTTTTGGCACGGGGAGCCTTTGAAGGTCACCGGGGACTCAGAAGGCCCTGCCCTTCTCTCGCCCTCTATGACCCGCGGCGCCCCTAGCGGCCCAGGTGGGGACAGTGCGGCAGGGTGAGTCCGGCTCTGGGGCTCTGAGTCACCAATCCCCAGCATTGCAGAGCCAGGCCGCTTGGGATGTCCCCTCAGGGCCGACCTAGGGTTTTGGTTAGCTGCCAGGAGCCCGGCAGGCCCTATCCACCGGCTCTGAAGCAAGCGGTGGGGTGGGCCTAGGTGAGGGCGCTGGCGAGCAGGATCCTGGGAGCCAACGTTTTTGCGCGGGGAGCCTTCAAAGGTCAGCGTGGGCTCGGAGGGCCCTGCCCGATCTCTTGCCCTGATTGACCGGCGGGGCCTCTAGCGGCTCGGGTGGCTGAAGGGCAGCAGGGTGAGTGCGGCACATGAGCTCGGGGTCCCCATCCCCAGCGTTGCGACGCCAGGCCCCTTGGGAAGTGCCCCTCGGTGGCCGACCTATGGTTAGGGTTAGCCTCCAGGAGCCCCGCAGGCCCGATACACCGCCTGTGCGTCGAGCGAAGAGTTGGGCCGAGGCGAGGGTGCTGGTGAACATGAGCCTGGGCCCAAGCGTTTTGGTTCGGTGCGCCTTCGAAGGTCGGCAGGGGTTCGGAGGGCCCTGCCAGTTCTCCCACCCTGAATGAATGGCGGCGCCCCTAGCGGCCTGTGTGGGTTGGGGTGGCAGCGTGCATCCGGCGCTGGGGCTTGGGGGCCCCCAATCCCTGGCCGTTGCGGCGCCAGGCCCCTTAGGAAGGGACCTTCAGGGGCTGTCCTAGGGTTAGGGTTAGCTCCCAGGAGGCCGGCAGGCCCGAGTCGCTGGCTCTGCGAAGAGCGGAGGTGCGGGCCGAGTTGAGGGTGATGCAGAGCGGGAGCGTGGTCCCCAGCGTTTTGGCGCCCTGGGCCTTCGACTGTTGCCATGGCTCAAAGGGCCCTGCCCGTTCTCCTGCCCTGAATAACCAGCGGCGCCCTTAGCAGCTCCCTTGGCGGTGGAGCGGCAGGGTGAGTCCATGCTGCGGCTCGGGGATCCCCAATCCCCAGCGTTGCGGGGCCAGGCCTCTTGGGAGGGGCTCCTCCTGGGCGGACCTAGGTTTAGAGTTAGCACCCAGGAGGCCAGCAGGCCCAATCCTCTGGCTGGGCGGCGAGAGGTGGGCGGCCCGAGGTAAAGGCGCTGGCGATCGGGAGCGTGGGCCCCTGCATTTTGGCGCAGGAGGCTTCAAATATGGCCGGTTTCTCCAGGGCCCTGTCCCTTCTCCCGCCCTGAATGACGGGCGGCGCCACTAGCGGCCCGGGTGGCGACGTGGCGGCCGGGTGAGCCTGGCTCTGGGTCTTGGGGTCCCTGATCCCCAGTGTAGCGGCACCAGGACCCTTGGGAGGGGCCCCTGGGTGGCCGAGCTAGGGTTAGGGTTAGCACCCGGGAGGCCGGCAGGCGGGATCCGCCCGCTGTGCCTGGAGCGGAGGGGCGGGCCGAGGTGAGGGCGCTGGCGAGCCAGAGCCTGGGCCCAAGCGTTTTGGCACCGGGGGCCTTCGAATGTCTCCGGGGACTCGGCGGGCCCTGCCCATTCTCCTCCCTGAATGACCGGCGGCGCCCCTAGCAGCCCAGGTGGCGGCGGGGCGGCATGTAAGTCCGGGCATAGGGCTCGGGGGTCCCCAGTCCACCGCGTTGCGGCGCCAGGCCCCTTGGGAGGGGCCCCTCGGAGGCTGACCTAGGGTTAGGTATAGCCCCTAGGATGCCGGCAGGCCCTATTCGCCAGCTGTGTGGAGACTGGAGTGGCGGACTGAGGTGAGGGCACTGGTGAGCGGGAGCGCGGGCCCGGGTGTTTTGGCGCGGGGGGCCTTTGAAGGTCACCGTGTCTTGGAGGGCCCTTCCCGTGCTCCCGCCCTGAATGAACGGCACCACCCCAAGCCCCCGGGTGGCGGCTGGGTGGCAGGGTGAGTCCAGTGCTGAGGCTCGGGGGTCCCCAATCCCCAGCGTTGCGGCGCCAGATCCCTTGGGAGGGGCCCCTCGGGGGTGGATCTAGGGTTCCGGTTAGCCCCCAGGAGGCCGGTGGACCTGATCAGCGGCTGTGCGGCACGCGGAGGGTTGGGCCGAGGTGAGGGCGCTGGCGAGACTGAGCGTGAGCCCAGGCGTTTTAGTGCGGGGGGCCTTCGAAGGTCGGTGGGGGCTCGGAGGGACCTGCCCGTTCTCCCGCTCTGAATGACCGGCGGGGCCCCTAGAGGCTCCGGTGCCTGAAGGGCAGCAGGGTGAGTCCGGCACTTGGGTTGGGGTCCCCATTCCCGGCGTTGTGGTGCCAGGCCCCTTGGGAAGGGCCCCTCCGTGGCCGACCTACACTTAGGGTTAGCCCCCAGGAGGCCAGCAGGCCCGATACAGGGCCTGTGCGCCGAGCGGAGCGTTGGGCCGAGGTGAGGGTGCTGGTGAACATGAGCCTGGGCCCAAGCGTTTTGGTTCGGTGCGCCTTCGAAGGTCGGCTAGGGTTCGAAGGGCCCTGCCCGTTCTCCCAACCTGAATGAATGGCGGCGCCCCTAGGGGCACGTTTGGGGCGGGGCGGCAGCGTGCATTCAGCGCTGGGACTTGGGGGTTCCCAATCCCCGGTGTTGCGGCGCCAGGCCCCTTAGGAAGCGACCCTCGGGGCCGTCCTAGGGTTAGGGTTAGCGCCCAGGAGGCCGGCAGGCCCGATCCGCCGGCTGTGCGAGGAGTGGAGATGCAGGCCGAGTTGAGGGCGATGGCGAGCGGGAGCGTGGGCCCCAGGCTTTTGGCGTCCTGGGCCTTTGAATGTTGCCATGGCTCGGAGGGCCCTGCCCTTGCTCCTGCCCTGAATAACCAGCAACGCCCCTAGCCGCTCCGTTGGCGGTGGGGCGGCAGGGTGAATCCCAGGCTGCGGCTCGGGGATCCCCAATCCCCGGCGTTGTGGTGCCAGGCCCCTTGGGAGGGGCTCCTCGTGGGCCGACCCAGGGTTAGAGTTAGCCCCCATAAGGCCGGCAGGCCAGATCCTCTGGCTGGGCGGTGAGAGGTGGGCGGGCCGAGGTAAAGGCGCTGGGGTGCGGGATTGTGGGCCCCTGCATTTTGGGGTGGGAGGCTTCAAATGTCGCCGGTTTCTCCAGGGCCCTGTCAGTTCTCCCGGCCTGAATGACCGGCGGCGCCCCTCGGGGCCCGGGTGGCAGCGTTGTGGGAGGGTGAGTCTGGCTTTGGGGCTTGGGGTTCCAGATCCCTGGCGTAGTGGCACCAAAACCCTTCGGAGGGGCCCCTGGGGGGCCGACCTAGGGTTAGGGTTAGCCCCCAGGAGACCGTCAGGCCCAACCGCACACTGTGCGGCGAGCTGAGGTGCGGCCCGAGGTGAAGGCGCTGGGGAGCGGGAGCGTGGGCACCAGCGTTTTGGCACGGGGAGCCTTTGAAGGTCACCGGGGACTCAGAAGGCCCTGCCCTTCTCTCGCCCTCTATGACCCGCGGCGCCCCTAGCGGCCCAGGTGGGGACAGTGCGGCAGGGTGAGTCCGGCTCTGGGGCTCTGAGTCACCAATCCCCAGCATTGCAGAGCCAGGCCGCTTGGGATGTCCCCTCAGGGCCGACCTAGGGTTTTGGTTAGCTGCCAGGAGCCCGGCAGGCCCTATCCACCGGCTCTGAAGCAAGCGGTGGGGTGGGCCTAGGTGAGGGCGCTGGCGAGCAGGATCCTGGGAGCCAACGTTTTTGCGCGGGGAGCCTTCAAAGGTCAGCGTGGGCTCGGAGGGCCCTGCCCGATCTCTTGCCCTGATTGACCGGCGGGGCCTCTAGCGGCTCGGGTGGCTGAAGGGCAGCAGGGTGAGTGCGGCACATGAGCTCGGGGTCCCCATCCCCAGCGTTGCGACGCCAGGCCCCTTGGGAAGTGCCCCTCGGTGGCCGACCTATGGTTAGGGTTAGCCTCCAGGAGCCCCGCAGGCCCGATACACCGCCTGTGCGTCGAGCGAAGAGTTGGGCCGAGGCGAGGGTGCTGGTGAACATGAGCCTGGGCCCAAGCGTTTTGGTTCGGTGCGCCTTCGAAGGTCGGCAGGGGTTCGGAGGGCCCTGCCAGTTCTCCCACCCTGAATGAATGGCGGCGCCCCTAGCGGCCTGTGTGGGTTGGGGTGGCAGCGTGCATCCGGCGCTGGGGCTTGGGGGCCCCCAATCCCTGGCCGTTGCGGCGCCAGGCCCCTTAGGAAGGGACCTTCAGGGGCTGTCCTAGGGTTAGGGTTAGCTCCCAGGAGGCCGGCAGGCCCGAGTCGCTGGCTCTGCGAAGAGCGGAGGTGCGGGCCGAGTTGAGGGTGATGCAGAGCGGGAGCGTGGTCCCCAGCGTTTTGGCGCCCTGGGCCTTCGACTGTTGCCATGGCTCAAAGGGCCCTGCCCGTTCTCCTGCCCTGAATAACCAGCGGCGCCCTTAGCAGCTCCCTTGGCGGTGGAGCGGCAGGGTGAGTCCATGCTGCGGCTCGGGGATCCCCAATCCCCAGCGTTGCGGGGCCAGGCCTCTTGGGAGGGGCTCCTCCTGGGCGGACCTAGGTTTAGAGTTAGCACCCAGGAGGCCAGCAGGCCCAATCCTCTGGCTGGGCGGCGAGAGGTGGGCGGCCCGAGGTAAAGGCGCTGGCGATCGGGAGCGTGGGCCCCTGCATTTTGGCGCAGGAGGCTTCAAATATGGCCGGTTTCTCCAGGGCCCTGTCCCTTCTCCCGCCCTGAATGACGGGCGGCGCCACTAGCGGCCCGGGTGGCGACGTGGCGGCCGGGTGAGCCTGGCTCTGGGTCTTGGGGTCCCTGATCCCCAGTGTAGCGGCACCAGGACCCTTGGGAGGGGCCCCTGGGTGGCCGAGCTAGGGTTAGGGTTAGCACCCGGGAGGCCGGCAGGCGGGATCCGCCCGCTGTGCCTGGAGCGGAGGGGCGGGCCGAGGTGAGGGCGCTGGCGAGCCAGAGCCTGGGCCCAAGCGTTTTGGCACCGGGGGCCTTCGAATGTCTCCGGGGACTCGGCGGGCCCTGCCCATTCTCCTCCCTGAATGACCGGCGGCGCCCCTAGCAGCCCAGGTGGCGGCGGGGCGGCATGTAAGTCCGGGCATAGGGCTCGGGGGTCCCCAGTCCACCGCGTTGCGGCGCCAGGCCCCTTGGGAGGGGCCCCTCGGAGGCTGACCTAGGGTTAGGTATAGCCCCTAGGATGCCGGCAGGCCCTATTCGCCAGCTGTGTGGAGACTGGAGTGGCGGACTGAGGTGAGGGCACTGGTGAGCGGGAGCGCGGGCCCGGGTGTTTTGGCGCGGGGGGCCTTTGAAGGTCACCGTGTCTTGGAGGGCCCTTCCCGTGCTCCCGCCCTGAATGAACGGCACCACCCCAAGCCCCCGGGTGGCGGCTGGGTGGCAGGGTGAGTCCAGTGCTGAGGCTCGGGGGTCCCCAATCCCCAGCGTTGCGGCGCCAGATCCCTTGGGAGGGGCCCCTCGGGGGTGGATCTAGGGTTCCGGTTAGCCCCCAGGAGGCCGGTGGACCTGATCAGCGGCTGTGCGGCACGCGGAGGGTTGGGCCGAGGTGAGGGCGCTGGCGAGACTGAGCGTGAGCCCAGGCGTTTTAGTGCGGGGGGCCTTCGAAGGTCGGTGGGGGCTCGGAGGGACCTGCCCGTTCTCCCGCTCTGAATGACCGGCGGGGCCCCTAGAGGCTCCGGTGCCTGAAGGGCAGCAGGGTGAGTCCGGCACTTGGGTTGGGGTCCCCATTCCCGGCGTTGTGGTGCCAGGCCCCTTGGGAAGGGCCCCTCCGTGGCCGACCTACACTTAGGGTTAGCCCCCAGGAGGCCAGCAGGCCCGATACAGGGCCTGTGCGCCGAGCGGAGCGTTGGGCCGAGGTGAGGGTGCTGGTGAACATGAGCCTGGGCCCAAGCGTTTTGGTTCGGTGCGCCTTCGAAGGTCGGCTAGGGTTCGAAGGGCCCTGCCCGTTCTCCCAACCTGAATGAATGGCGGCGCCCCTAGGGGCACGTTTGGGGCGGGGCGGCAGCGTGCATTCAGCGCTGGGACTTGGGGGTTCCCAATCCCCGGTGTTGCGGCGCCAGGCCCCTTAGGAAGCGACCCTCGGGGCCGTCCTAGGGTTAGGGTTAGCGCCCAGGAGGCCGGCAGGCCCGATCCGCCGGCTGTGCGAGGAGTGGAGATGCAGGCCGAGTTGAGGGCGATGGCGAGCGGGAGCGTGGGCCCCAGGCTTTTGGCGTCCTGGGCCTTTGAATGTTGCCATGGCTCGGAGGGCCCTGCCCTTGCTCCTGCCCTGAATAACCAGCAACGCCCCTAGCCGCTCCGTTGGCGGTGGGGCGGCAGGGTGAATCCCAGGCTGCGGCTCGGGGATCCCCAATCCCCGGCGTTGTGGTGCCAGGCCCCTTGGGAGGGGCTCCTCGTGGGCCGACCCAGGGTTAGAGTTAGCCCCCATAAGGCCGGCAGGCCAGATCCTCTGGCTGGGCGGTGAGAGGTGGGCGGGCCGAGGTAAAGGCGCTGGGGTGCGGGATTGTGGGCCCCTGCATTTTGGGGTGGGAGGCTTCAAATGTCGCCGGTTTCTCCAGGGCCCTGTCAGTTCTCCCGGCCTGAATGACCGGCGGCGCCCCTCGGGGCCCGGGTGGCAGCGTTGTGGGAGGGTGAGTCTGGCTTTGGGGCTTGGGGTTCCAGATCCCTGGCGTAGTGGCACCAAAACCCTTCGGAGGGGCCCCTGGGGGGCCGACCTAGGGTTAGGGTTAGCCCCCAGGAGACCGTCAGGCCCAACCGCACACTGTGCGGCGAGCTGAGGTGCGGCCCGAGGTGAAGGCGCTGGGGAGCGGGAGCGTGGGCACCAGCGTTTTGGCACGGGGAGCCTTTGAAGGTCACCGGGGACTCAGAAGGCCCTGCCCTTCTCTCGCCCTCTATGACCCGCGGCGCCCCTAGCGGCCCAGGTGGGGACAGTGCGGCAGGGTGAGTCCGGCTCTGGGGCTCTGAGTCACCAATCCCCAGCATTGCAGAGCCAGGCCGCTTGGGATGTCCCCTCAGGGCCGACCTAGGGTTTTGGTTAGCTGCCAGGAGCCCGGCAGGCCCTATCCACCGGCTCTGAAGCAAGCGGTGGGGTGGGCCTAGGTGAGGGCGCTGGCGAGCAGGATCCTGGGAGCCAACGTTTTTGCGCGGGGAGCCTTCAAAGGTCAGCGTGGGCTCGGAGGGCCCTGCCCGATCTCTTGCCCTGATTGACCGGCGGGGCCTCTAGCGGCTCGGGTGGCTGAAGGGCAGCAGGGTGAGTGCGGCACATGAGCTCGGGGTCCCCATCCCCAGCGTTGCGACGCCAGGCCCCTTGGGAAGTGCCCCTCGGTGGCCGACCTATGGTTAGGGTTAGCCTCCAGGAGCCCCGCAGGCCCGATACACCGCCTGTGCGTCGAGCGAAGAGTTGGGCCGAGGCGAGGGTGCTGGTGAACATGAGCCTGGGCCCAAGCGTTTTGGTTCGGTGCGCCTTCGAAGGTCGGCAGGGGTTCGGAGGGCCCTGCCAGTTCTCCCACCCTGAATGAATGGCGGCGCCCCTAGCGGCCTGTGTGGGTTGGGGTGGCAGCGTGCATCCGGCGCTGGGGCTTGGGGGCCCCCAATCCCTGGCCGTTGCGGCGCCAGGCCCCTTAGGAAGGGACCTTCAGGGGCTGTCCTAGGGTTAGGGTTAGCTCCCAGGAGGCCGGCAGGCCCGAGTCGCTGGCTCTGCGAAGAGCGGAGGTGCGGGCCGAGTTGAGGGTGATGCAGAGCGGGAGCGTGGTCCCCAGCGTTTTGGCGCCCTGGGCCTTCGACTGTTGCCATGGCTCAAAGGGCCCTGCCCGTTCTCCTGCCCTGAATAACCAGCGGCGCCCTTAGCAGCTCCCTTGGCGGTGGAGCGGCAGGGTGAGTCCATGCTGCGGCTCGGGGATCCCCAATCCCCAGCGTTGCGGGGCCAGGCCTCTTGGGAGGGGCTCCTCCTGGGCGGACCTAGGTTTAGAGTTAGCACCCAGGAGGCCAGCAGGCCCAATCCTCTGGCTGGGCGGCGAGAGGTGGGCGGCCCGAGGTAAAGGCGCTGGCGATCGGGAGCGTGGGCCCCTGCATTTTGGCGCAGGAGGCTTCAAATATGGCCGGTTTCTCCAGGGCCCTGTCCCTTCTCCCGCCCTGAATGACGGGCGGCGCCACTAGCGGCCCGGGTGGCGACGTGGCGGCCGGGTGAGCCTGGCTCTGGGTCTTGGGGTCCCTGATCCCCAGTGTAGCGGCACCAGGACCCTTGGGAGGGGCCCCTGGGTGGCCGAGCTAGGGTTAGGGTTAGCACCCGGGAGGCCGGCAGGCGGGATCCGCCCGCTGTGCCTGGAGCGGAGGGGCGGGCCGAGGTGAGGGCGCTGGCGAGCCAGAGCCTGGGCCCAAGCGTTTTGGCACCGGGGGCCTTCGAATGTCTCCGGGGACTCGGCGGGCCCTGCCCATTCTCCTCCCTGAATGACCGGCGGCGCCCCTAGCAGCCCAGGTGGCGGCGGGGCGGCATGTAAGTCCGGGCATAGGGCTCGGGGGTCCCCAGTCCACCGCGTTGCGGCGCCAGGCCCCTTGGGAGGGGCCCCTCGGAGGCTGACCTAGGGTTAGGTATAGCCCCTAGGATGCCGGCAGGCCCTATTCGCCAGCTGTGTGGAGACTGGAGTGGCGGACTGAGGTGAGGGCACTGGTGAGCGGGAGCGCGGGCCCGGGTGTTTTGGCGCGGGGGGCCTTTGAAGGTCACCGTGTCTTGGAGGGCCCTTCCCGTGCTCCCGCCCTGAATGAACGGCACCACCCCAAGCCCCCGGGTGGCGGCTGGGTGGCAGGGTGAGTCCAGTGCTGAGGCTCGGGGGTCCCCAATCCCCAGCGTTGCGGCGCCAGATCCCTTGGGAGGGGCCCCTCGGGGGTGGATCTAGGGTTCCGGTTAGCCCCCAGGAGGCCGGTGGACCTGATCAGCGGCTGTGCGGCACGCGGAGGGTTGGGCCGAGGTGAGGGCGCTGGCGAGACTGAGCGTGAGCCCAGGCGTTTTAGTGCGGGGGGCCTTCGAAGGTCGGTGGGGGCTCGGAGGGACCTGCCCGTTCTCCCGCTCTGAATGACCGGCGGGGCCCCTAGAGGCTCCGGTGCCTGAAGGGCAGCAGGGTGAGTCCGGCACTTGGGTTGGGGTCCCCATTCCCGGCGTTGTGGTGCCAGGCCCCTTGGGAAGGGCCCCTCCGTGGCCGACCTACACTTAGGGTTAGCCCCCAGGAGGCCAGCAGGCCCGATACAGGGCCTGTGCGCCGAGCGGAGCGTTGGGCCGAGGTGAGGGTGCTGGTGAACATGAGCCTGGGCCCAAGCGTTTTGGTTCGGTGCGCCTTCGAAGGTCGGCTAGGGTTCGAAGGGCCCTGCCCGTTCTCCCAACCTGAATGAATGGCGGCGCCCCTAGGGGCACGTTTGGGGCGGGGCGGCAGCGTGCATTCAGCGCTGGGACTTGGGGGTTCCCAATCCCCGGTGTTGCGGCGCCAGGCCCCTTAGGAAGCGACCCTCGGGGCCGTCCTAGGGTTAGGGTTAGCGCCCAGGAGGCCGGCAGGCCCGATCCGCCGGCTGTGCGAGGAGTGGAGATGCAGGCCGAGTTGAGGGCGATGGCGAGCGGGAGCGTGGGCCCCAGGCTTTTGGCGTCCTGGGCCTTTGAATGTTGCCATGGCTCGGAGGGCCCTGCCCTTGCTCCTGCCCTGAATAACCAGCAACGCCCCTAGCCGCTCCGTTGGCGGTGGGGCGGCAGGGTGAATCCCAGGCTGCGGCTCGGGGATCCCCAATCCCCGGCGTTGTGGTGCCAGGCCCCTTGGGAGGGGCTCCTCGTGGGCCGACCCAGGGTTAGAGTTAGCCCCCATAAGGCCGGCAGGCCAGATCCTCTGGCTGGGCGGTGAGAGGTGGGCGGGCCGAGGTAAAGGCGCTGGGGTGCGGGATTGTGGGCCCCTGCATTTTGGGGTGGGAGGCTTCAAATGTCGCCGGTTTCTCCAGGGCCCTGTCAGTTCTCCCGGCCTGAATGACCGGCGGCGCCCCTCGGGGCCCGGGTGGCAGCGTTGTGGGAGGGTGAGTCTGGCTTTGGGGCTTGGGGTTCCAGATCCCTGGCGTAGTGGCACCAAAACCCTTCGGAGGGGCCCCTGGGGGGCCGACCTAGGGTTAGGGTTAGCCCCCAGGAGACCGTCAGGCCCAACCGCACACTGTGCGGCGAGCTGAGGTGCGGCCCGAGGTGAAGGCGCTGGGGAGCGGGAGCGTGGGCACCAGCGTTTTGGCACGGGGAGCCTTTGAAGGTCACCGGGGACTCAGAAGGCCCTGCCCTTCTCTCGCCCTCTATGACCCGCGGCGCCCCTAGCGGCCCAGGTGGGGACAGTGCGGCAGGGTGAGTCCGGCTCTGGGGCTCTGAGTCACCAATCCCCAGCATTGCAGAGCCAGGCCGCTTGGGATGTCCCCTCAGGGCCGACCTAGGGTTTTGGTTAGCTGCCAGGAGCCCGGCAGGCCCTATCCACCGGCTCTGAAGCAAGCGGTGGGGTGGGCCTAGGTGAGGGCGCTGGCGAGCAGGATCCTGGGAGCCAACGTTTTTGCGCGGGGAGCCTTCAAAGGTCAGCGTGGGCTCGGAGGGCCCTGCCCGATCTCTTGCCCTGATTGACCGGCGGGGCCTCTAGCGGCTCGGGTGGCTGAAGGGCAGCAGGGTGAGTGCGGCACATGAGCTCGGGGTCCCCATCCCCAGCGTTGCGACGCCAGGCCCCTTGGGAAGTGCCCCTCGGTGGCCGACCTATGGTTAGGGTTAGCCTCCAGGAGCCCCGCAGGCCCGATACACCGCCTGTGCGTCGAGCGAAGAGTTGGGCCGAGGCGAGGGTGCTGGTGAACATGAGCCTGGGCCCAAGCGTTTTGGTTCGGTGCGCCTTCGAAGGTCGGCAGGGGTTCGGAGGGCCCTGCCAGTTCTCCCACCCTGAATGAATGGCGGCGCCCCTAGCGGCCTGTGTGGGTTGGGGTGGCAGCGTGCATCCGGCGCTGGGGCTTGGGGGCCCCCAATCCCTGGCCGTTGCGGCGCCAGGCCCCTTAGGAAGGGACCTTCAGGGGCTGTCCTAGGGTTAGGGTTAGCTCCCAGGAGGCCGGCAGGCCCGAGTCGCTGGCTCTGCGAAGAGCGGAGGTGCGGGCCGAGTTGAGGGTGATGCAGAGCGGGAGCGTGGTCCCCAGCGTTTTGGCGCCCTGGGCCTTCGACTGTTGCCATGGCTCAAAGGGCCCTGCCCGTTCTCCTGCCCTGAATAACCAGCGGCGCCCTTAGCAGCTCCCTTGGCGGTGGAGCGGCAGGGTGAGTCCATGCTGCGGCTCGGGGATCCCCAATCCCCAGCGTTGCGGGGCCAGGCCTCTTGGGAGGGGCTCCTCCTGGGCGGACCTAGGTTTAGAGTTAGCACCCAGGAGGCCAGCAGGCCCAATCCTCTGGCTGGGCGGCGAGAGGTGGGCGGCCCGAGGTAAAGGCGCTGGCGATCGGGAGCGTGGGCCCCTGCATTTTGGCGCAGGAGGCTTCAAATATGGCCGGTTTCTCCAGGGCCCTGTCCCTTCTCCCGCCCTGAATGACGGGCGGCGCCACTAGCGGCCCGGGTGGCGACGTGGCGGCCGGGTGAGCCTGGCTCTGGGTCTTGGGGTCCCTGATCCCCAGTGTAGCGGCACCAGGACCCTTGGGAGGGGCCCCTGGGTGGCCGAGCTAGGGTTAGGGTTAGCACCCGGGAGGCCGGCAGGCGGGATCCGCCCGCTGTGCCTGGAGCGGAGGGGCGGGCCGAGGTGAGGGCGCTGGCGAGCCAGAGCCTGGGCCCAAGCGTTTTGGCACCGGGGGCCTTCGAATGTCTCCGGGGACTCGGCGGGCCCTGCCCATTCTCCTCCCTGAATGACCGGCGGCGCCCCTAGCAGCCCAGGTGGCGGCGGGGCGGCATGTAAGTCCGGGCATAGGGCTCGGGGGTCCCCAGTCCACCGCGTTGCGGCGCCAGGCCCCTTGGGAGGGGCCCCTCGGAGGCTGACCTAGGGTTAGGTATAGCCCCTAGGATGCCGGCAGGCCCTATTCGCCAGCTGTGTGGAGACTGGAGTGGCGGACTGAGGTGAGGGCACTGGTGAGCGGGAGCGCGGGCCCGGGTGTTTTGGCGCGGGGGGGCCTTTGAAGGTCACCGTGTCTTGGAGGGCCCTTCCCGTGCTCCCGCCCTGAATGAACGGCACCACCCCAAGCCCCCGGGTGGCGGCTGGGTGGCAGGGTGAGTCCAGTGCTGAGGCTCGGGGGTCCCCAATCCCCAGCGTTGCGGCGCCAGATCCCTTGGGAGGGGCCCCTCGGGGGTGGATCTAGGGTTCCGGTTAGCCCCCAGGAGGCCGGTGGACCTGATCAGCGGCTGTGCGGCACGCGGAGGGTTGGGCCGAGGTGAGGGCGCTGGCGAGACTGAGCGTGAGCCCAGGCGTTTTAGTGCGGGGGGCCTTCGAAGGTCGGTGGGGGCTCGGAGGGACCTGCCCGTTCTCCCGCTCTGAATGACCGGCGGGGCCCCTAGAGGCTCCGGTGCCTGAAGGGCAGCAGGGTGAGTCCGGCACTTGGGTTGGGGTCCCCATTCCCGGCGTTGTGGTGCCAGGCCCCTTGGGAAGGGCCCCTCCGTGGCCGACCTACACTTAGGGTTAGCCCCCAGGAGGCCAGCAGGCCCGATACAGGGCCTGTGCGCCGAGCGGAGAGTTGGGCCGAGGTGAGGGTGCTGGTGAACATGAGCCTGGGCCCAAGCGTTTTGGTTCGGTGCGCCTTCGAAGGTCGGCTAGGGTTCGAAGGGCCCTGCCCGTTCTCCCAACCTGAATGAATGGCGGCGCCCCTAGGGGCACGTTTGGGGCGGGGCGGCAGCGTGCATTCAGCGCTGGGACTTGGGGGTTCCCAATCCCCGGTGTTGCGGCGCCAGGCCCCTTAGGAAGCGACCCTCGGGGCCGTCCTAGGGTTAGGGTTAGCGCCCAGGAGGCCGGCAGGCCCGATCCGCCGGCTGTGCGAGGAGTGGAGATGCAGGCCGAGTTGAGGGCGATGGCGAGCGGGAGCGTGGGCCCCAGGCTTTTGGCGTCCTGGGCCTTTGAATGTTGCCATGGCTCGGAGGGCCCTGCCCTTGCTCCTGCCCTGAATAACCAGCAACGCCCCTAGCCGCTCCGTTGGCGGTGGGGCGGCAGGGTGAATCCCAGGCTGCGGCTCGGGGATCCCCAATCCCCGGCGTTGTGGTGCCAGGCCCCTTGGGAGGGGCTCCTCGTGGGCCGACCCAGGGTTAGAGTTAGCCCCCATAAGGCCGGCAGGCCAGATCCTCTGGCTGGGGCGGTGAGAGGTGGGCGGGCCGAGGTAAAGGCGCTGGGGTGCGGGATTGTGGGCCCCTGCATTTTGGGGTGGAGGCTTCAAATGTCGCCGGTTTCTCCAGGGCCCTGTCAGTTCTCCCGGCCTGAATGACCGGCGGCGCCCCTCGGGGCCCGGGTGGCAGCGTTGTGGGAGGGTGAGTCTGGCTTTGGGGCTTGGGGTTCCAGATCCCTGGCGTAGTGGCACCAAAACCCTTCGGAGGGGCCCCTGGGGGGCCGACCTAGGGTTAGGGTTAGCCCCCAGGAGACCGTCAGGCCCAACCGCACACTGTGCGGCGAGCTGAGGTGCGGCCCGAGGTGAAGGCGCTGGGGAGCGGGAGCGTGGGCACCAGCGTTTTGGCACGGGGAGCCTTTGAAGGTCACCGGGGGACTCAGAAGGCCCTGCCCTTCTCTCGCCCTCTATGACCCGCGGCGCCCCTAGCGGCCCAGGTGGGGACAGTGCGGCAGGGTGAGTCCGGCTCTGGGGCTCTGAGTCACCAATCCCCAGCATTGCAGAGCCAGGCCGCTTGGGATGTCCCCTCAGGGCCGACCTAGGGTTTTGGTTAGCTGCCAGGAGCCCGGCAGGCCCTATCCACCGGCTCTGAAGCAAGCGGTGGGGTGGGCCTAGGTGAGGGCGCTGGCGAGCAGGATCCTGGGAGCCAACGTTTTTGCGCGGGGAGCCTTCAAAGGTCAGCGTGGGCTCGGAGGGCCCTGCCCGATCTCTTGCCCTGATTGACCGGCGGGGCCTCTAGTGGCTCGGGTGGCTGAAGGGCAGCAGGGTGAGTGCGGCACATGAGCTCGGGGTCCCCATCCCCAGCGTTGCGACGCCAGGCCCCTTGGGAAGTGCCCCTCGGTGGCCGACCTATGGTTAGGGTTAGCCTCCAGGAGCCCCGCAGGCCCGATACACCGCCTGTGCGTCGAGCGAAGAGTTGGGCCGAGGCGAGGGTGCTGGTGAACATGAGCCTGGGCCCAAGCGTTTTGGTTCGGTGCGCCTTCGAAGGTCGGCAGGGGTTCGGAGGGCCCTGCCAGTTCTCCCACCCTGAATGAATGGCGGCGCCCCTAGCGGCCTGTGTGGGTTGGGGTGGCAGCGTGCATCCGGCGCTGGGGCTTGGGGGCCCCCAATCCCTGGCCGTTGCGGCGCCAGGCCCCTTAGGAAGGGACCTTCAGGGGCTGTCCTAGGGTTAGGGTTAGCTCCCAGGAGGCCGGCAGGCCCGAGTCGCTGGCTCTGCGAAGAGCGGAGGTGCGGGCCGAGTTGAGGGTGATGCAGAGCGGGAGCGTGGTCCCCAGCGTTTTGGCGCCCTGGGCCTTCGACTGTTGCCATGGCTCAAAGGGCCCTGCCCGTTCTCCTGCCCTGAATAACCAGCGGCGCCCTTAGCAGCTCCCTTGGCGGTGGAGCGGCAGGGTGAGTCCATGCTGCGGCTCGGGGATCCCCAATCCCCAGCGTTGCGGGGCCAGGCCTCTTGGGAGGGGCTCCGTCCTGGGCGGACCTAGGTTTAGAGTTAGCACCCAGGAGGCCAGCAGGCCCAATCCTCTGGCTGGGCGGCGAGAGGTGGGCGGCCCGAGGTAAAGGCGCTGGCGATCGGGAGCGTGGGCCCCTGCATTTTGGCGCAGGAGGCTTCAAATATGGCCGGTTTCTCCAGGGCCCTGTCCCTTCTCCCGCCCTGAATGACGGGCGGCGCCACTAGCGGCCCGGGTGGCGACGTGGCGGCCGGGTGAGCCTGGCTCTGGGTCTTGGGGTCCCTGATCCCCAGTGTAGCGGCACCAGGACCCTTGGGAGGGGCCCCTGGGTGGCCGAGCTAGGGTTAGGGTTAGCACCCGGGAGGCCGGCAGGCGGGATCCGCCCGCTGTGCCTGGAGCGGAGGGGCGGGCCGAAGTGAGGGCGCTGGCGAGCCAGAGCCTGGGCCCAAGCGTTTTGGCACCGGGGGCCTTCGAATGTCTCCGGGGACTCGGCGGGCCCTGCCCATTCTCCTCCCTGAATGACCGGCGGCGCCCCTAGCAGCCCAGGTGGCGGCGGGGCGGCATGTAAGTCCGGGCATAGGGCTCGGGGGTCCCCAGTCCACCGCGTTGTGGCGCCAGGCCCCTTGGGAGGGGCCCCTCGGAGGCTGACCTAGGGTTAGGTATAGCCCCTAGGATGCCGGCAGGCCCTATTCGCCAGCTGTGTGGAGACTGGAGTGGCGGACTGAGGTGAGGGCACTGGTGAGCGGGAGCGCGGGCCCGGGTGTTTTGGCGCGGGGGGCCTTTGAAGGTCACCGTGTCTTGGAGGGCCCTTCCCGTGCTCCCGCCCTGAATGAACGGCACCACCCCAAGCCCCCGGGTGGCGGCTGGGTGGCAGGGTGAGTCCAGTGCTGAGGCTCGGGGGTCCCCAATCCCCAGCGTTGCGGCGCCAGATCCCTTGGGAGGGGCCCCTCGGGGGTGGATCTAGGGTTCCGGTTAGCCCCCAGGAGGCCGGTGGACCTGATCAGCGGCTGTGCGGCACGCGGAGGGTTGGGCCGAGGTGAGGGCGCTGGCGAGACTGAGCGTGAGCCCAGGCGTTTTAGTGCGGGGGGCCTTCGAAGGTCGGTGGGGGCTCGGAGGGACCTGCCCGTTCTCCCGCTCTGAATGACCGGCGGGGCCCCTAGAGGCTCCGGTGCCTGAAGGGCAGCAGGGTGAGTCCGGCACTTGGGTTGGGGTCCCCATTCCCGGCGTTGTGGTGCCAGGCCCCTTGGGAAGGGCCCCTCCGTGGCCGACCTACACTTAGGGTTAGCCCCCAGGAGGCCAGCAGGCCCGATACAGGGCCTGTGCGCCGAGCGGAGAGTTGGGCCGAGGTGAGGGTGCTGGTGAACATGAGCCTGGGCCCAAGCGTTTTGGTTCGGTGCGCCTTCGAAGGTCGGCTAGGGTTCGAAGGGCCCTGCCCGTTCTCCCAACCTGAATGAATGGCGGCGCCCCTAGGGGCACGTTTGGGGCGGGGCGGCAGCGTGCATTCAGCGCTGGGACTTGGGGGTTCCCAATCCCCGGTGTTGCGGCGCCAGGCCCCTTAGGAAGCGACCCTCGGGGCCGTCCTAGGGTTAGGGTTAGCGCCCAGGAGGCCGGCAGGCCCGATCCGCCGGCTGTGCGAGGAGTGGAGATGCAGGCCGAGTTGAGGGCGATGGCGAGCGGGAGCGTGGGCCCCAGGCTTTTGGCGTCCTGGGCCTTTGAATGTTGCCATGGCTCGGAGGGCCCTGCCCTTGCTCCTGCCCTGAATAACCAGCAACGCCCCTAGCCGCTCCGTTGGCGGTGGGGCGGCAGGGTGAATCCCAGGCTGCGGCTCGGGGATCCCCAATCCCCGGCGTTGTGGTGCCAGGCCCCTTGGGAGGGGCTCCTCGTGGGCCGACCCAGGGTTAGAGTTAGCCCCCATAAGGCCGGCAGGCCAGATCCTCTGGCTGGGCGGTGAGAGGTGGGCGGGCCGAGGTAAAGGCGCTGGGGTGCGGGATTGTGGGCCCCTGCATTTTGGGGTGGGAGGCTTCAAATGTCGCCGGTTTCTCCAGGGCCCTGTCAGTTCTCCCGGCCTGAATGACCGGCGGCGCCCCTCGGGGCCCGGGTGGCAGCGTTGTGGGAGGGTGAGTCTGGCTTTGGGGCTTGGGGTTCCAGATCCCTGGCGTAGTGGCACCAAAACCCTTCGGAGGGGCCCCTGGGGGGCCGACCTAGGGTTAGGGTTAGCCCCCAGGAGACCGTCAGGCCCAACCGCACACTGTGCGGCGAGCTGAGGTGCGGCCCGAGGTGAAGGCGCTGGGGAGCGGGAGCGTGGGCACCAGCGTTTTGGCACGGGGAGCCTTTGAAGGTCACCGGGGACTCAGAAGGCCCTGCCCTTCTCTCGCCCTCTATGACCCGCGGCGCCCCTAGCGGCCCAGGTGGGGACAGTGCGGCAGGGTGAGTCCGGCTCTGGGGCTCTGAGTCACCAATCCCCAGCATTGCAGAGCCAGGCCGCTTGGGATGTCCCCTCAGGGCCGACCTAGGGTTTTGGTTAGCTGCCAGGAGCCCGGCAGGCCCTATCCACCGGCTCTGAAGCAAGCGGTGGGGTGGGCCTAGGTGAGGGCGCTGGCGAGCAGGATCCTGGGAGCCAACGTTTTTGCGCGGGGAGCCTTCAAAGGTCAGCGTGGGCTCGGAGGGCCCTGCCCGATCTCTTGCCCTGATTGACCGGCGGGGCCTCTAGCGGCTCGGGTGGCTGAAGGGCAGCAGGGTGAGTGCGGCACATGAGCTCGGGGTCCCCATCCCCAGCGTTGCGACGCCAGGCCCCTTGGGAAGTGCCCCTCGGTGGCCGACCTATGGTTAGGGTTAGCCTCCAGGAGCCCCGCAGGCCCGATACACCGCCTGTGCGTCGAGCGAAGAGTTGGGCCGAGGCGAGGGTGCTGGTGAACATGAGCCTGGGCCCAAGCGTTTTGGTTCGGTGCGCCTTCGAAGGTCGGCAGGGGTTCGGAGGGCCCTGCCAGTTCTCCCACCCTGAATGAATGGCGGCGCCCCTAGCGGCCTGTGTGGGTTGGGGGTGGCAGCGTGCATCCGGCGCTGGGGCTTGGGGGCCCCCAATCCCTGGCCGTTGCGGCGCCAGGCCCCTTAGGAAGGGACCTTCAGGGGCTGTCCTAGGGTTAGGGTTAGCTCCCAGGAGGCCGGCAGGCCCGAGTCGCTGGCTCTGCGAAGAGCGGAGGTGCGGGCCGAGTTGACGGTGATGCAGAGCGGGAGCGTGGTCCCCAGCGTTTTGGCGCCCTGGGCCTTCGACTGTTGCCATGGCTCAAAGGGCCCTGCCCGTTCTCCTGCCCTGAATAACCAGCGGCGCCCTTAGCAGCTCCCTTGGCGGTGGAGCGGCAGGGTGAGTCCATGCTGCGGCTCGGGGATCCCCAATCCCCAGCGTTGCGGGGCCAGGCCTCTTGGGAGGGGCTCCTCGTGGGCGGACCTAGGTTTAGAGTTAGCACCCAGGAGGCCAGCAGGCCCAATCCTCTGGCTGGGCGGCGAGAGGTGGGCGGCCCGAGGTAAAGGCGCTGGCGATCGGGAGCGTGGGCCCCTGCATTTTGGCGCAGGAGGCTTCAAATATGGCCGGTTTCTCCAGGGCCCTGTCCCTTCTCCCGCCCTGAATGACGGGCGGCGCCACTAGCGGCCCGGGTGGCGACGTGGCGGCCGGGTGAGCCTGGCTCTGGGTCTTGGGGTCCCTGATCCCCAGTGTAGCGGCACCAGGACCCTTGGGAGGGGCCCCTGGGTGGCCGAGCTAGGGTTAGGGTTAGCACCCGGGAGGCCGGCAGGCGGGATCCGCCCGCTGTGCCTGGAGCGGAGGGGCGGGCCGAGGTGAGGGCGCTGGCGAGCCAGAGCCTGGGCCCAAGCGTTTTGGCACCGGGGGCCTTCGAATGTCTCCGGGGACTCGGCGGGCCCTGCCCATTCTCCTCCCTGAATGACCGGCGGCGCCCCTAGCAGCCCAGGTGGCGGCGGGGCGGCATGTAAGTCCGGGCATAGGGCTCGGGGGTCCCCAGTCCACCGCGTTGCGGCGCCAGGCCCCTTGGGAGGGGCCCCTCGGAGGCTGACCTAGGGTTAGGTATAGCCCCTAGGATGCCGGCAGGCCCTATTCGCCAGCTGTGTGGAGACTGGAGTGGCGGACTGAGGTGAGGGCACTGGTGAGCGGGAGCGCGGGCCCGGGTGTTTTGGCGCGGGGGGCCTTTGAAGGTCACCGTGTCTTGGAGGGCCCTTCCCGTGCTCCCGCCCTGAATGAACGGCACCACCCCAAGCCCCCGGGTGGCGGCTGGGTGGCAGGGTGAGTCCAGTGCTGAGGCTCGGGGGTCCCCAATCCCCAGCGTTGCGGCGCCAGATCCCTTGGGAGGGGCCCCTCGGGGGTGGATCTAGGGTTCCGGTTAGCCCCCAGGAGGCCGGTGGACCTGATCAGCGGCTGTGCGGCACGCGGAGGGTTGGGCCGAGGTGAGGGCGCTGGCGAGACTGAGCGTGAGCCCAGGCGTTTTAGTGCGGGGGGCCTTCGAAGGTCGGTGGGGGCTCGGAGGGACCTGCCCGTTCTCCCGCTCTGAATGACCGGCGGGGCCCCTAGAGGCTCCGGTGCCTAAAGGGCAGCAGGGTGAGTCCGGCACTTGGGTTGGGGTCCCCATTCCCGGCGTTGTGGTGCCAGGCCCCTTGGGAAGGGCCCCTCCGTGGCCGACCTACACTTAGGGTTAGCCCCCAGGAGGCCAGCAGGCCCGATACAGGGCCTGTGCGCCGAGCGGAGAGTTGGGCCGAGGTGAGGGTGCTGGTGAACATGAGCCTGGGCCCAAGCGTTTTGGTTCGGTGCGCCTTCGAAGGTCGGCTAGGGTTCGAAGGGCCCTGCCCGTTCTCCCAACCTGAATGAATGGCGGCGCCCCTAGGGGCACGTTTGGGGCGGGGCGGCAGCGTGCATTCAGCGCTGGGACTTGGGGGTTCCCAATCCCCGGTGTTGCGGCGCCAGGCCCCTTAGGAAGCGACCCTCGGGGCCGTCCTAGGGTTAGGGTTAGCGCCCAGGAGGCCGGCAGGCCCGATCCGCCGGCTGTGCGAGGAGTGGAGATGCAGGCCGAGTTGAGGGCGATGGCGAGCGGGAGCGTGGGCCCCAGGCTTTTGGCGTCCTGGGCCTTTGAATGTTGCCATGGCTCGGAGGGCCCTGCCCTTGCTCCTGCCCTGAAGAACCAGCAACGCCCCTAGCCGCTCCGTTGGCGGTGGGGCGGCAGGGTGAATCCCAGGCTGCGGCTCGGGGATCCCCAATCCCCGGCGTTGTGGTGCCAGGCCCCTTGGGAGGGGCTCCTCGTGGGCCGACCCAGGGTTAGAGTTAGCCCCCATAAGGCCGGCAGGCCAGATCCTCTGGCTGGGCGGTGAGAGGTGGGCGGGCCGAGGTAAAGGCGCTGGGGTGCGGGATTGTGGGCCCCTGCATTTTGGGGTGGGAGGCTTCAAATGTCGCCGGTTTCTCCAGGGCCCTGTCAGTTCTCCCGGCCTGAATGACCGGCGGCGCCCCTCGGGGCCCGGGTGGCAGCGTTGTGGGAGGGTGAGTCTGGCTTTGGGGCTTGGGGTTCCAGATCCCTGGCGTAGTGGCACCAAAACCCTTCGGAGGGGCCCCTGGGGGGCCGACCTAGGGTTAGGGTTAGCCCCCAGGAGACCGTCAGGCCCAACCGCACACTGTGCGGCGAGCTGAGGTGCGGCCCGAGGTGAAGGCGCTGGGGAGCGGGAGCGTGGGCACCAGCGTTTTGGCACGGGGAGCCTTTGAAGGTCACCGGGGACTCAGAAGGCCCTGCCCTTCTCTCGCCCTCTATGACCCGCGGCGCCCCTAGCGGCCCAGGTGGGGACAGTGCGGCAGGGTGAGTCCGGCTCTGGGGCTCTGAGTCACCAATCCCCAGCATTGCAGAGCCAGGCCGCTTGGGATGTCCCCTCAGGGCCGACCTAGGGTTTTGGTTAGCTGCCAGGAGCCCGGCAGGCCCTATCCACCGGCTCTGAAGCAAGCGGTGGGGTGGGCCTAGGTGAGGGCGCTGGCGAGCAGGATCCTGGGAGCCAACGTTTTTGCGCGGGGAGCCTTCAAAGGTCAGCGTGGGCTCGGAGGGCCCTGCCCGATCTCTTGCCCTGATTGACCGGCGGGGCCTCTAGCGGCTCGGGTGGCTGAAGGGCAGCAGGGTGAGTGCGGCACATGAGCTCGGGGTCCCCATCCCCAGCGTTGCGACGCCAGGCCCCTTGGGAAGTGCCCCTCGGTGGCCGACCTATGGTTAGGGTTAGCCTCCAGGAGCCCCGCAGGCCCGATACACCGCCTGTGCGTCGAGCGAAGAGTTGGGCCGAGGCGAGGGTGCTGGTGAACATGAGCCTGGGCCCAAGCGTTTTGGTTCGGTGCGCCTTCGAAGGTCGGCAGGGGTTCGGAGGGCCCTGCCAGTTCTCCCACCCTGAATGAATGGCGGCGCCCCTAGCGGCCTGTGTGGGTTGGGGTGGCAGCGTGCATCCGGCGCTGGGGCTTGGGGGCCCCCAATCCCTGGCCGTTGCGGCGCCAGGCCCCTTAGGAAGGGACCTTCAGGGGCTGTCCTAGGGTTAGGGTTAGCTCCCAGGAGGCCGGCAGGCCCGAGTCGCTGGCTCTGCGAAGAGCGGAGGTGCGGGCCGAGTTGACGGTGATGCAGAGCGGGAGCGTGGTCCCCAGCGTTTTGGCGCCCTGGGCCTTCGACTGTTGCCATGGCTCAAAGGGCCCTGCCCGTTCTCCTGCCCTGAATAACCAGCGGCGCCCTTAGCAGCTCCCTTGGCGGTGGAGCGGCAGGGTGAGTCCATGCTGCGGCTCGGGGATCCCCAATCCCCAGCGTTGCGGGGCCAGGCCTCTTGGGAGGGGCTCCTCGTGGGCGGACCTAGGTTTAGAGTTAGCACCCAGGAGGCCAGCAGGCCCAATCCTCTGGCTGGGCGGCGAGAGGTGGGCGGCCCGAGGTAAAGGCGCTGGCGATCGGGAGCGTGGGCCCCTGCATTTTGGCGCAGGAGGCTTCAAATATGGCCGGTTTCTCCAGGGCCCTGTCCCTTCTCCCGCCCTGAATGACGGGCGGCGCCACTAGCGGCCCGGGTGGCGACGTGGCGGCCGGGTGAGCCTGGCTCTGGGTCTTGGGGTCCCTGATCCCCAGTGTAGCGGCACCAGGACCCTTGGGAGGGGCCCCTGGGTGGCCGAGCTAGGGTTAGGGTTAGCACCCGGGAGGCCGGCAGGCGGGATCCGCCCGCTGTGCCTGGAGCGGAGGGGCGGGCCGAGGTGAGGGCGCTGGCGAGCCAGAGCCTGGGCCCAAGCGTTTTGGCACCGGGGGCCTTCGAATGTCTCCGGGGACTCGGCGGGCCCTGCCCATTCTCCTCCCTGAATGACCGGCGGCGCCCCTAGCAGCCCAGGTGGCGGCGGGGCGGCATGTAAGTCCGGGCATAGGGCTCGGGGGTCCCCAGTCCACCGCGTTGCGGCGCCAGGCCCCTTGGGAGGGGCCCCTCGGAGGCTGACCTAGGGTTAGGTATAGCCCCTAGGATGCCGGCAGGCCCTATTCGCCAGCTGTGTGGAGACTGGAGTGGCGGACTGAGGTGAGGGCACTGGTGAGCGGGAGCGCGGGCCCGGGTGTTTTGGCGCGGGGGGCCTTTGAAGGTCACCGTGTCTTGGAGGGCCCTTCCCGTGCTCCCGCCCTGAATGAACGGCACCACCCCAAGCCCCCGGGTGGCGGCTGGGTGGCAGGGTGAGTCCAGTGCTGAGGCTCGGGGGTCCCCAATCCCCAGCGTTGCGGCGCCAGATCCCTTGGGAGGGGCCCCTCGGGGGTGGATCTAGGGTTCCGGTTAGCCCCCAGGAGGCCGGTGGACCTGATCAGCGGCTGTGCGGCACGCGGAGGGTTGGGCCGAGGTGAGGGCGCTGGCGAGACTGAGCGTGAGCCCAGGCGTTTTAGTGCGGGGGGCCTTCAAAGGTCGGTGGGGGCTCGGAGGGACCTGCCCGTTCTCCCGCTCTGAATGACCGGCGGGGCCCCTAGAGGCTCCGGTGCCTGAAGGGCAGCAGGGTGAGTCCGGCACTTGGGTTGGGGTCCCCATTCCCGGCGTTGTGGTGCCAGGCCCCTTGGGAAGGGCCCCTCCGTGGCCGACCTACACTTAGGGTTAGCCCCCAGGAGGCCAGCAGGCCCGATACAGGGCCTGTGCGCCGAGCGGAGAGTTGGGCCGAGGTGAGGGTGCTGGTGAACATGAGCCTGGGCCCAAGCGTTTTGGTTCGGTGCGCCTTCGAAGGTCGGCTAGGGTTCGAAGGGCCCTGCCCGTTCTCCCAACCTGAATGAATGGCGGCGCCCCTAGGGGCACGTTTGGGGCGGGGCGGCAGCGTGCATTCAGCGCTGGGACTTGGGGGTTCCCAATCCCCGGTGTTGCGGCGCCAGGCCCCTTAGGAAGCGACCCTCGGGGCCGTCCTAGGGTTAGGGTTAGCGCCCAGGAGGCCGGCAGGCCCGATCCGCCGGCTGTGCGAGGAGTGGAGATGCAGGCCGAGTTGAGGGCGATGGCGAGCGGGAGCGTGGGCCCCAGGCTTTTGGCGTCCTGGGCCTTTGAATGTTGCCATGGCTCGGAGGGCCCTGCCCTTGCTCCTGCCCTGAATAACCAGCAACGCCCCTAGCCGCTCCGTTGGCGGTGGGGCGGCAGGGTGAATCCCAGGCTGCGGCTCGGGGATCCCCAATCCCCGGCGTTGTGGTGCCAGGCCCCTTGGGAGGGGCTCCTCGTGGGCCGACCCAGGGTTAGAGTTAGCCCCCATAAGGCCGGCAGGCCAGATCCTCTGGCTGGGCGGTGAGAGGTGGGCGGGCCGAGGTAAAGGCGCTGGGGTGCGGGATTGTGGGCCCCTGCATTTTGGGGTGGGAGGCTTCAAATGTCGCCGGTTTCTCCAGGGCCCTGTCAGTTCTCCCGGCCTGAATGACCGGCGGCGCCCCTCGGGGCCCGGGTGGCAGCGTTGTGGGAGGGTGAGTCTGGCTTTGGGGCTTGGGGTTCCAGATCCCTGGCGTAGTGGCACCAAAACCCTTCGGAGGGGCCCCTGGGGGGCCGACCTAGGGTTAGGGTTAGCCCCCAGGAGACCGTCAGGCCCAACCGCACACTGTGCGGCGAGCTGAGGTGCGGCCCGAGGTGAAGGCGCTGGGGAGCGGGAGCGTGGGCACCAGCGTTTTGGCACGGGGAGCCTTTGAAGGTCACCGGGGACTCAGAAGGCCCTGCCCTTCTCTCGCCCTCTATGACCCGCGGCGCCCCTAGCGGCCCAGGTGGGGACAGTGCGGCAGGGTGAGTCCGGCTCTGGGGCTCTGAGTCACCAATCCCCAGCATTGCAGAGCCAGGCCGCTTGGGATGTCCCCTCAGGGCCGACCTAGGGTTTTGGTTAGCTGCCAGGAGCCCGGCAGGCCCTATCCACCGGCTCTGAAGCAAGCGGTGGGGTGGGCCTAGGTGAGGGCGCTGGCGAGCAGGATCCTGGGAGCCAACGTTTTTGCGCGGGGAGCCTTCAAAGGTCAGCGTGGGCTCGGAGGGCCCTGCCCGATCTCTTGCCCTGATTGACCGGCGGGGCCTCTAGCGGCTCGGGTGGCTGAAGGGCAGCAGGGTGAGTGCGGCACATGAGCTCGGGGTCCCCATCCCCAGCGTTGCGACGCCAGGCCCCTTGGGAAGTGCCCCTCGGTGGCCGACCTATGGTTAGGGTTAGCCTCCAGGAGCCCCGCAGGCCCGATACACCGCCTGTGCGTCGAGCGAAGAGTTGGGCCGAGGCGAGGGTGCTGGTGAACATGAGCCTGGGCCCAAGCGTTTTGGTTCGGTGCGCCTTCGAAGGTCGGCAGGGGTTCGGAGGGCCCTGCCAGTTCTCCCACCCTGAATGAATGGCGGCGCCCCTAGCGGCCTGTGTGGGTTGGGGTGGCAGCGTGCATCCGGCGCTGGGGCTTGGGGGCCCCCAATCCCTGGCCGTTGCGGCGCCAGGCCCCTTAGGAAGGGACCTTCAGGGGCTGTCCTAGGGTTAGGGTTAGCTCCCAGGAGGCCGGCAGGCCCGAGTCGCTGGCTCTGCGAAGAGCGGAGGTGCGGGCCGAGTTGAGGGTGATGCAGAGCGGGAGCGTGGTCCCCAGCGTTTTGGCGCCCTGGGCCTTCGACTGTTGCCATGGCTCAAAGGGCCCTGCCCGTTCTCCTGCCCTGAATAACCAGCGGCGCCCTTAGCAGCTCCCTTGGCGGTGGAGCGGCAGGGTGAGTCCATGCTGCGGCTCGGGGATCCCCAATCCCCAGCGTTGCGGGGCCAGGCCTCTTGGGAGGGGCTCCTCGTGGGCGGACCTAGGTTTAGAGTTAGCACCCAGGAGGCCAGCAGGCCCAATCCTCTGGCTGGGCGGCGAGAGGTGGGCGGCCCGAGGTAAAGGCGCTGGCGATCGGGAGCGTGGGCCCCTGCATTTTGGCGCAGGAGGCTTCAAATATGGCCGGTTTCTCCAGGGCCCTGTCCCTTCTCCCGCCCTGAATGACGGGCGGCGCCACTAGCGGCCCGGGTGGCGACGTGGCGGCCGGGTGAGCCTGGCTCTGGGTCTTGGGGTCCCTGATCCCCAGTGTAGCGGCACCAGGACCCTTGGGAGGGGCCCCTGGGTGGCCGAGCTAGGGTTAGGGTTAGCACCCGGGAGGCCGGCAGGCGGGATCCGCCCGCTGTGCCTGGAGCGGAGGGGCGGGCCGAGGTGAGGGCGCTGGCGAGCCAGAGCCTGGGCCCAAGCGTTTTGGCACCGGGGGCCTTCGAATGTCTCCGGGGACTCGGCGGGCCCTGCCCATTCTCCTCCCTGAATGACCGGCGGCGCCCCTAGCAGCCCAGGTGGCGGCGGGGCGGCATGTAAGTCCGGGCATAGGGCTCGGGGGTCCCCAGTCCACCGCGTTGCGGCGCCAGGCCCCTTGGGAGGGGCCCCTCGGAGGCTGACCTAGGGTTAGGTATAGCCCCTAGGATGCCGGCAGGCCCTATTCGCCAGCTGTGTGGAGACTGGAGTGGCGGACTGAGGTGAGGGCACTGGTGAGCGGGAGCGCGGGCCCGGGTGTTTTGGCGCGGGGGGCCTTTGAAGGTCACCGTGTCTTGGAGGGCCCTTCCCGTGCTCCCGCCCTGAATGAACGGCACCACCCCAAGCCCCCGGGTGGCGGCTGGGTGGCAGGGTGAGTCCAGTGCTGAGGCTCGGGGGTCCCCAATCCCCAGCGTTGCGGCGCCAGATCCCTTGGGAGGGGCCCCTCGGGGGTGGATCTAGGGTTCCGGTTAGCCCCCAGGAGGCCGGTGGACCTGATCAGCGGCTGTGCGGCACGCGGAGGGTTGGGCCGAGGTGAGGGCGCTGGCGAGACTGAGCGTGAGCCCAGGCGTTTTAGTGCGGGGGGCCTTCGAAGGTCGGTGGGGGCTCGGAGGGACCTGCCCGTTCTCCCGCTCTGAATGACCGGCGGGGCCCCTAGAGGCTCCGGTGCCTGAAGGGCAGCAGGGTGAGTCCGGCACTTGGGTTGGGGTCCCCATTCCCGGCGTTGTGGTGCCAGGCCCCTTGGGAAGGGCCCCTCCGTGGCCGACCTACACTTAGGGTTAGCCCCCAGGAGGCCAGCAGGCCCGATACAGGGCCTGTGCGCCGAGCGGAGAGTTGGGCCGAGGTGAGGGTGCTGGTGAACATGAGCCTGGGCCCAAGCGTTTTGGTTCGGTGCGCCTTCGAAGGTCGGCTAGGGTTCGAAGGGCCCTGCCCGTTCTCCCAACCTGAATGAATGGCGGCGCCCCTAGGGGCACGTTTGGGGCGGGGCGGCAGCGTGCATTCAGCGCTGGGACTTGGGGGTTCCCAATCCCCGGTGTTGCGGCGCCAGGCCCCTTAGGAAGCGACCCTCGGGGCCGTCCTAGGGTTAGGGTTAGCGCCCAGGAGGCCGGCAGGCCCGATCCGCCGGCTGTGCGAGGAGTGGAGATGCAGGCCGAGTTGAGGGCGATGGCGAGCGGGAGCGTGGGCCCCAGGCTTTTGGCGTCCTGGGCCTTTGAATGTTGCCATGGCTCGGAGGGCCCTGCCCTTGCTCCTGCCCTGAAGAACCAGCAACGCCCCTAGCCGCTCCGTTGGCGGTGGGGCGGCAGGGTGAATCCCAGGCTGCGGCTCGGGGATCCCCAATCCCCGGCGTTGTGGTGCCAGGCCCCTTGGGAGGGGCTCCTCGTGGGCCGACCCAGGGTTAGAGTTAGCCCCCATAAGGCCGGCAGGCCAGATCCTCTGGCTGGGCGGTGAGAGGTGGGCGGGCCGAGGTAAAGGCGCTGGGGTGCGGGATTGTGGGCCCCTGCATTTTGGGGTGGGAGGCTTCAAATGTCGCCGGTTTCTCCAGGGCCCTGTCAGTTCTCCCGGCCTGAATGACCGGCGGCGCCCCTCGGGGCCCGGGTGGCAGCGTTGTGGGAGGGTGAGTCTGGCTTTGGGGCTTGGGGTTCCAGATCCCTGGCGTAGTGGCACCAAAACCCTTCGGAGGGGCCCCTGGGGGGCCGACCTAGGGTTAGGGTTAGCCCCCAGGAGACCGTCAGGCCCAACCGCACACTGTGCGGCGAGCTGAGGTGCGGCCCGAGGTGAAGGCGCTGGGGAGCGGGAGCGTGGGCACCAGCGTTTTGGCACGGGGAGCCTTTGAAGGTCACCGGGGACTCAGAAGGCCCTGCCCTTCTCTCGCCCTCTATGACCCGCGGCGCCCCTAGCGGCCCAGGTGGGGACAGTGCGGCAGGGTGAGTCCGGCTCTGGGGCTCTGAGTCACCAATCCCCAGCATTGCAGAGCCAGGCCGCTTGGGATGTCCCCTCAGGGCCGACCTAGGGTTTTGGTTAGCTGCCAGGAGCCCGGCAGGCCCTATCCACCGGCTCTGAAGCAAGCGGTGGGGTGGGCCTAGGTGAGGGCGCTGGCGAGCAGGATCCTGGGAGCCAACGTTTTTGCGCGGGGAGCCTTCAAAGGTCAGCGTGGGCTCGGAGGGCCCTGCCCGATCTCTTGCCCTGATTGACCGGCGGGGCCTCTAGTGGCTCGGGTGGCTGAAGGGCAGCAGGGTGAGTGCGGCACATGAGCTCGGGGTCCCCATCCCCAGCGTTGCGACGCCAGGCCCCTTGGGAAGTGCCCCTCGGTGGCCGACCTATGGTTAGGGTTAGCCTCCAGGAGCCCCGCAGGCCCGATACACCGCCTGTGCGTCGAGCGAAGAGTTGGGCCGAGGCGAGGGTGCTGGTGAACATGAGCCTGGGCCCAAGCGTTTTGGTTCGGTGCGCCTTCGAAGGTCGGCAGGGGTTCGGAGGGCCCTGCCAGTTCTCCCACCCTGAATGAATGGCGGCGCCCCTAGCGGCCTGTGTGGGTTGGGGTGGCAGCGTGCATCCGGCGCTGGGGCTTGGGGGCCCCCAATCCCTGGCCGTTGCGGCGCCAGGCCCCTTAGGAAGGGACCTTCAGGGGCTGTCCTAGGGTTAGGGTTAGCTCCCAGGAGGCCGGCAGGCCCGAGTCGCTGGCTCTGCGAAGAGCGGAGGTGCGGGCCGAGTTGAGGGTGATGCAGAGCGGGAGCGTGGTCCCCAGCGTTTTGGCGCCCTGGGCCTTCGACTGTTGCCATGGCTCAAAGGGCCCTGCCCGTTCTCCTGCCCTGAATAACCAGCGGCGCCCTTAGCAGCTCCCTTGGCGGTGGAGCGGCAGGGTGAGTCCATGCTGCGGCTCGGGGATCCCCAATCCCCAGCGTTGCGGGGCCAGGCCTCTTGGGAGGGGCTCCTCCTGGGCGGACCTAGGTTTAGAGTTAGCACCCAGGAGGCCAGCAGGCCCAATCCTCTGGCTGGGCGGCGAGAGGTGGGCGGCCCGAGGTAAAGGCGCTGGCGATCGGGAGCGTGGGCCCCTGCATTTTGGCGCAGGAGGCTTCAAATATGGCCGGTTTCTCCAGGGCCCTGTCCCTTCTCCCGCCCTGAATGACGGGCGGCGCCACTAGCGGCCCGGGTGGCGACGTGGCGGCCGGGTGAGCCTGGCTCTGGGTCTTGGGGTCCCTGATCCCCAGTGTAGCGGCACCAGGACCCTTGGGA
The DNA here is from genome assembly GCF_024610735.1 of Ursus americanus. Taxonomy (NCBI): domain Eukaryota; kingdom Metazoa; phylum Chordata; class Mammalia; order Carnivora; family Ursidae; genus Ursus; species Ursus americanus. The sequence continues at coordinate 932,806 of NW_028273645.1, read as the reverse complement.
GGGGCCCCTGGGTGGCCGAGCTAGGGTTAGGGTTAGCACCCGGGAGGCCGGCAGGCGGGATCCGCCCGCTGTGCCTGGAGCGGAGGGGCGGGCCGAGGTGAGGGCGCTGGCGAGCCAGAGCCTGGGCCCAAGCGTTTTGGCACCGGGGGCCTTCGAATGTCTCCGGGGACTCGGCGGGCCCTGCCCATTCTCCTCCCTGAATGACCGGCGGCGCCCCTAGCAGCCCAGGTGGCGGCGGGGCGGCATGTAAGTCCGGGCATAGGGCTCGGGGGTCCCCAGTCCACCGCGTTGCGGCGCCAGGCCCCTTGGGAGGGGCCCCTCGGAGGCTGACCTAGGGTTAGGTATAGCCCCTAGGATGCCGGCAGGCCCTATTCGCCAGCTGTGTGGAGACTGGAGTGGCGGACTGAGGTGAGGGCACTGGTGAGCGGGAGCGCGGGCCCGGGTGTTTTGGCGCGGGGGGCCTTTGAAGGTCACCGTGTCTTGGAGGGCCCTTCCCGTGCTCCCGCCCTGAATGAACGGCACCACCCCAAGCCCCCGGGTGGCGGCTGGGTGGCAGGGTGAGTCCAGTGCTGAGGCTCGGGGGTCCCCAATCCCCAGCGTTGCGGCGCCAGATCCCTTGGGAGGGGCCCCTCGGGGGTGGATCTAGGGTTCCGGTTAGCCCCCAGGAGGCCGGTGGACCTGATCAGCGGCTGTGCGGCACGCGGAGGGTTGGGCCGAGGTGAGGGCGCTGGCGAGACTGAGCGTGAGCCCAGGCGTTTTAGTGCGGGGGGCCTTCGAAGGTCGGTGGGGGCTCGGAGGGACCTGCCCGTTCTCCCGCTCTGAATGACCGGCGGGGCCCCTAGAGGCTCCGGTGCCTGAAGGGCAGCAGGGTGAGTCCGGCACTTGGGTTGGGGTCCCCATTCCCGGCGTTGTGGTGCCAGGCCCCTTGGGAAGGGCCCCTCCGTGGCCGACCTACACTTAGGGTTAGCCCCCAGGAGGCCAGCAGGCCCGATACAGGGCCTGTGCGCCGAGCGGAGAGTTGGGCCGAGGTGAGGGTGCTGGTGAACATGAGCCTGGGCCCAAGCGTTTTGGTTCGGTGCGCCTTCGAAGGTCGGCTAGGGTTCGAAGGGCCCTGCCCGTTCTCCCAACCTGAATGAATGGCGGCGCCCCTAGGGGCACGTTTGGGGCGGGGCGGCAGCGTGCATTCAGCGCTGGGACTTGGGGGTTCCCAATCCCCGGTGTTGCGGCGCCAGGCCCCTTAGGAAGCGACCCTCGGGGCCGTCCTAGGGTTAGGGTTAGCGCCCAGGAGGCCGGCAGGCCCGATCCGCCGGCTGTGCGAGGAGTGGAGATGCAGGCCGAGTTGAGGGCGATGGCGAGCGGGAGCGTGGGCCCCAGGCTTTTGGCGTCCTGGGCCTTTGAATGTTGCCATGGCTCGGAGGGCCCTGCCCTTGCTCCTGCCCTGAATAACCAGCAACGCCCCTAGCCGCTCCGTTGGCGGTGGGGCGGCAGGGTGAATCCCAGGCTGCGGCTCGGGGATCCCCAATCCCCGGCGTTGTGGTGCCAGGCCCCTTGGGAGGGGCTCCTCGTGGGCCGACCCAGGGTTAGAGTTAGCCCCCATAAGGCCGGCAGGCCAGATCCTCTGGCTGGGCGGTGAGAGGTGGGCGGGCCGAGGTAAAGGCGCTGGGGTGCGGGATTGTGGGCCCCTGCATTTTGGGGTGGGAGGCTTCAAATGTCGCCGGTTTCTCCAGGGCCCTGTCAGTTCTCCCGGCCTGAATGACCGGCGGCGCCCCTCGGGGCCCGGGTGGCAGCGTTGTGGGAGGGTGAGTCTGGCTTTGGGGCTTGGGGTTCCAGATCCCTGGCGTAGTGGCACCAAAACCCTTCGGAGGGGCCCCTGGGGGGCCGACCTAGGGTTAGGGTTAGCCCCCAGGAGACCGTCAGGCCCAACCGCACACTGTGCGGCGAGCTGAGGTGCGGCCCGAGGTGAAGGCGCTGGGGAGCGGGAGCGTGGGCACCAGCGTTTTGGCACGGGGAGCCTTTGAAGGTCACCGGGGACTCAGAAGGCCCTGCCCTTCTCTCGCCCTCTATGACCCGCGGCGCCCCTAGCGGCCCAGGTGGGGACAGTGCGGCAGGGTGAGTCCGGCTCTGGGGCTCTGAGTCACCAATCCCCAGCATTGCAGAGCCAGGCCGCTTGGGATGTCCCCTCAGGGCCGACCTAGGGTTTTGGTTAGCTGCCAGGAGCCCGGCAGGCCCTATCCACCGGCTCTGAAGCAAGCGGTGGGGTGGGCCTAGGTGAGGGCGCTGGCGAGCAGGATCCTGGGAGCCAACGTTTTTGCGCGGGGAGCCTTCAAAGGTCAGCGTGGGCTCGGAGGGCCCTGCCCGATCTCTTGCCCTGATTGACCGGCGGGGCCTCTAGTGGCTCGGGTGGCTGAAGGGCAGCAGGGTGAGTGCGGCACATGAGCTCGGGGTCCCCATCCCCAGCGTTGCGACGCCAGGCCCCTTGGGAAGTGCCCCTCGGTGGCCGACCTATGGTTAGGGTTAGCCTCCAGGAGCCCCGCAGGCCCGATACACCGCCTGTGCGTCGAGCGAAGAGTTGGGCCGAGGCGAGGGTGCTGGTGAACATGAGCCTGGGCCCAAGCGTTTTGGTTCGGTGCGCCTTCGAAGGTCGGCAGGGGTTCGGAGGGCCCTGCCAGTTCTCCCACCCTGAATGAATGGCGGCGCCCCTAGCGGCCTGTGTGGGTTGGGGTGGCAGCGTGCATCCGGCGCTGGGGCTTGGGGGCCCCCAATCCCTGGCCGTTGCGGCGCCAGGCCCCTTAGGAAGGGACCTTCAGGGGCTGTCCTAGGGTTAGGGTTAGCTCCCAGGAGGCCGGCAGGCCCGAGTCGCTGGCTCTGCGAAGAGCGGAGGTGCGGGCCGAGTTGAGGGTGATGCAGAGCGGGAGCGTGGTCCCCAGCGTTTTGGCGCCCTGGGCCTTCGACTGTTGCCATGGCTCAAAGGGCCCTGCCCGTTCTCCTGCCCTGAATAACCAGCGGCGCCCTTAGCAGCTCCCTTGGCGGTGGAGCGGCAGGGTGAGTCCATGCTGCGGCTCGGGGATCCCCAATCCCCAGCGTTGCGGGGCCAGGCCTCTTGGGAGGGGCTCCTCGTGGGCGGACCTAGGTTTAGAGTTAGCACCCAGGAGGCCAGCAGGCCCAATCCTCTGGCTGGGCGGCGAGAGGTGGGCGGCCCGAGGTAAAGGCGCTGGCGATCGGGAGCGTGGGCCCCTGCATTTTGGCGCAGGAGGCTTCAAATATGGCCGGTTTCTCCAGGGCCCTGTCCCTTCTCCCGCCCTGAATGACGGGCGGCGCCACTAGCGGCCCGGGTGGCGACGTGGCGGCCGGGTGAGCCTGGCTCTGGGTCTTGGGGTCCCTGATCCCCAGTGTAGCGGCACCAGGACCCTTGGGAGGGGCCCCTGGGTGGCCGAGCTAGGGTTAGGGTTAGCACCCGGGAGGCCGGCAGGCGGGATCCGCCCGCTGTGCCTGGAGCGGAGGGGCGGGCCGAGGTGAGGGCGCTGGCGAGCCAGAGCCTGGGCCCAAGCGTTTTGGCACCGGGGGCCTTCGAATGTCTCCGGGGACTCGGCGGGCCCTGCCCATTCTCCTCCCTGAATGACCGGCGGCGCCCCTAGCAGCCCAGGTGGCGGCGGGGCGGCATGTAAGTCCGGGCATAGGGCTCGGGGGTCCCCAGTCCACCGCGTTGCGGCGCCAGGCCCCTTGGGAGGGGCCCCTCGGAGGCTGACCTAGGGTTAGGTATAGCCCCTAGGATGCCGGCAGGCCCTATTCGCCAGCTGTGTGGAGACTGGAGTGGCGGACTGAGGTGAGGGCACTGGTGAGCGGGAGCGCGGGCCCGGGTGTTTTGGCGCGGGGGGCCTTTGAAGGTCACCGTGTCTTGGAGGGCCCTTCCCGTGCTCCCGCCCTGAATGAACGGCACCACCCCAAGCCCCCGGGTGGCGGCTGGGTGGCAGGGTGAGTCCAGTGCTGAGGCTCGGGGGTCCCCAATCCCCAGCGTTGCGGCGCCAGATCCCTTGGGAGGGGCCCCTCGGGGGTGGATCTAGGGTTCCGGTTAGCCCCCAGGAGGCCGGTGGACCTGATCAGCGGCTGTGCGGCACGCGGAGGGTTGGGCCGAGGTGAGGGCGCTGGCGAGACTGAGCGTGAGCCCAGGCGTTTTAGTGCGGGGGGCCTTCGAAGGTCGGTGGGGGCTCGGAGGGACCTGCCCGTTCTCCCGCTCTGAATGACCGGCGGGGCCCCTAGAGGCTCCGGTGCCTGAAGGGCAGCAGGGTGAGTCCGGCACTTGGGTTGGGGTCCCCATTCCCGGCGTTGTGGTGCCAGGCCCCTTGGGAAGGGCCCCTCCGTGGCCGACCTACACTTAGGGTTAGCCCCCAGGAGGCCAGCAGGCCCGATACAGGGCCTGTGCGCCGAGCGGAGAGTTGGGCCGAGGTGAGGGTGCTGGTGAACATGAGCCTGGGCCCAAGCGTTTTGGTTCGGTGCGCCTTCGAAGGTCGGCTAGGGTTCGAAGGGCCCTGCCCGTTCTCCCAACCTGAATGAATGGCGGCGCCCCTAGGGGCACGTTTGGGGCGGGGCGGCAGCGTGCATTCAGCGCTGGGACTTGGGGGTTCCCAATCCCCGGTGTTGCGGCGCCAGGCCCCTTAGGAAGCGACCCTCGGGGCCGTCCTAGGGTTAGGGTTAGCGCCCAGGAGGCCGGCAGGCCCGATCCGCCGGCTGTGCGAGGAGTGGAGATGCAGGCCGAGTTGAGGGCGATGGCGAGCGGGAGCGTGGGCCCCAGGCTTTTGGCGTCCTGGGCCTTTGAATGTTGCCATGGCTCGGAGGGCCCTGCCCTTGCTCCTGCCCTGAATAACCAGCAACGCCCCTAGCCGCTCCGTTGGCGGTGGGGCGGCAGGGTGAATCCCAGGCTGCGGCTCGGGGATCCCCAATCCCCGGCGTTGTGGTGCCAGGCCCCTTGGGAGGGGCTCCTCGTGGGCCGACCCAGGGTTAGAGTTAGCCCCCATAAGGCCGGCAGGCCAGATCCTCTGGCTGGGCGGTGAGAGGTGGGCGGGCCGAGGTAAAGGCGCTGGGGTGCGGGATTGTGGGCCCCTGCATTTTGGGGTGGGAGGCTTCAAATGTCGCCGGTTTCTCCAGGGCCCTGTCAGTTCTCCCGGCCTGAATGACCGGCGGCGCCCCTCGGGGCCCGGGTGGCAGCGTTGTGGGAGGGTGAGTCTGGCTTTGGGGCTTGGGGTTCCAGATCCCTGGCGTAGTGGCACCAAAACCCTTCGGAGGGGCCCCTGGGGGGCCGACCTAGGGTTAGGGTTAGCCCCCAGGAGACCGTCAGGCCCAACCGCACACTGTGCGGCGAGCTGAGGTGCGGCCCGAGGTGAAGGCGCTGGGGAGCGGGAGCGTGGGCACCAGCGTTTTGGCACGGGGAGCCTTTGAAGGTCACCGGGGACTCAGAAGGCCCTGCCCTTCTCTCGCCCTCTATGACCCGCGGCGCCCCTAGCGGCCCAGGTGGGGACAGTGCGGCAGGGTGAGTCCGGCTCTGGGGCTCTGAGTCACCAATCCCCAGCATTGCAGAGCCAGGCCGCTTGGGATGTCCCCTCAGGGCCGACCTAGGGTTTTGGTTAGCTGCCAGGAGCCCGGCAGGCCCTATCCACCGGCTCTGAAGCAAGCGGTGGGGTGGGCCTAGGTGAGGGCGCTGGCGAGCAGGATCCTGGGAGCCAACGTTTTTGCGCGGGGAGCCTTCAAAGGTCAGCGTGGGCTCGGAGGGCCCTGCCCGATCTCTTGCCCTGATTGACCGGCGGGGCCTCTAGTGGCTCGGGTGGCTGAAGGGCAGCAGGGTGAGTGCGGCACATGAGCTCGGGGTCCCCATCCCCAGCGTTGCGACGCCAGGCCCCTTGGGAAGTGCCCCTCGGTGGCCGACCTATGGTTAGGGTTAGCCTCCAGGAGCCCCGCAGGCCCGATACACCGCCTGTGCGTCGAGCGAAGAGTTGGGCCGAGGCGAGGGTGCTGGTGAACATGAGCCTGGGCCCAAGCGTTTTGGTTCGGTGCGCCTTCGAAGGTCGGCAGGGGTTCGGAGGGCCCTGCCAGTTCTCCCACCCTGAATGAATGGCGGCGCCCCTAGCGGCCTGTGTGGGTTGGGGTGGCAGCGTGCATCCGGCGCTGGGGCTTGGGGGCCCCCAATCCCTGGCCGTTGCGGCGCCAGGCCCCTTAGGAAGGGACCTTCAGGGGCTGTCCTAGGGTTAGGGTTAGCTCCCAGGAGGCCGGCAGGCCCGAGTCGCTGGCTCTGCGAAGAGCGGAGGTGCGGGCCGAGTTGAGGGTGATGCAGAGCGGGAGCGTGGTCCCCAGCGTTTTGGCGCCCTGGGCCTTCGACTGTTGCCATGGCTCAAAGGGCCCTGCCCGTTCTCCTGCCCTGAATAACCAGCGGCGCCCTTAGCAGCTCCCTTGGCGGTGGAGCGGCAGGGTGAGTCCATGCTGCGGCTCGGGGATCCCCAATCCCCAGCGTTGCGGGGCCAGGCCTCTTGGGAGGGGCTCCTCCTGGGCGGACCTAGGTTTAGAGTTAGCACCCAGGAGGCCAGCAGGCCCAATCCTCTGGCTGGGCGGCGAGAGGTGGGCGGCCCGAGGTAAAGGCGCTGGCGATCGGGAGCGTGGGCCCCTGCATTTTGGCGCAGGAGGCTTCAAATATGGCCGGTTTCTCCAGGGCCCTGTCCCTTCTCCCGCCCTGAATGACGGGCGGCGCCACTAGCGGCCCGGGTGGCGACGTGGCGGCCGGGTGAGCCTGGCTCTGGGTCTTGGGGTCCCTGATCCCCAGTGTAGCGGCACCAGGACCCTTGGGAGGGGCCCCTGGGTGGCCGAGCTAGGGTTAGGGTTAGCACCCGGGAGGCCGGCAGGCGGGATCCGCCCGCTGTGCCTGGAGCGGAGGGGCGGGCCGAGGTGAGGGCGCTGGCGAGCCAGAGCCTGGGCCCAAGCGTTTTGGCACCGGGGGCCTTCGAATGTCTCCGGGGACTCGGCGGGCCCTGCCCATTCTCCTCCCTGAATGACCGGCGGCGCCCCTAGCAGCCCAGGTGGCGGCGGGGCGGCATGTAAGTCCGGGCATAGGGCTCGGGGGTCCCCAGTCCACCGCGTTGCGGCGCCAGGCCCCTTGGGAGGGGCCCCTCGGAGGCTGACCTAGGGTTAGGTATAGCCCCTAGGATGCCGGCAGGCCCTATTCGCCAGCTGTGTGGAGACTGGAGTGGCGGACTGAGGTGAGGGCACTGGTGAGCGGGAGCGCGGGCCCGGGTGTTTTGGCGCGGGGGGCCTTTGAAGGTCACCGTGTCTTGGAGGGCCCTTCCCGTGCTCCCGCCCTGAATGAACGGCACCACCCCAAGCCCCCGGGTGGCGGCTGGGTGGCAGGGTGAGTCCAGTGCTGAGGCTCGGGGGTCCCCAATCCCCAGCGTTGCGGCGCCAGATCCCTTGGGAGGGGCCCCTCGGGGGTGGATCTAGGGTTCCGGTTAGCCCCCAGGAGGCCGGTGGACCTGATCAGCGGCTGTGCGGCACGCGGAGGGTTGGGCCGAGGTGAGGGCGCTGGCGAGACTGAGCGTGAGCCCAGGCGTTTTAGTGCGGGGGGCCTTCGAAGGTCGGTGGGGGCTCGGAGGGACCTGCCCGTTCTCCCGCTCTGAATGACCGGCGGGGCCCCTAGAGGCTCCGGTGCCTGAAGGGCAGCAGGGTGAGTCCGGCACTTGGGTTGGGGTCCCCATTCCCGGCGTTGTGGTGCCAGGCCCCTTGGGAAGGGCCCCTCCGTGGCCGACCTACACTTAGGGTTAGCCCCCAGGAGGCCAGCAGGCCCGATACAGGGCCTGTGCGCCGAGCGGAGAGTTGGGCCGAGGTGAGGGTGCTGGTGAACATGAGCCTGGGCCCAAGCGTTTTGGTTCGGTGCGCCTTCGAAGGTCGGCTAGGGTTCGAAGGGCCCTGCCCGTTCTCCCAACCTGAATGAATGGCGGCGCCCCTAGGGGCACGTTTGGGGCGGGGCGGCAGCGTGCATTCAGCGCTGGGACTTGGGGGTTCCCAATCCCCGGTGTTGCGGCGCCAGGCCCCTTAGGAAGCGACCCTCGGGGCCGTCCTAGGGTTAGGGTTAGCGCCCAGGAGGCCGGCAGGCCCGATCCGCCGGCTGTGCGAGGAGTGGAGATGCAGGCCGAGTTGAGGGCGATGGCGAGCGGGAGCGTGGGCCCCAGGCTTTTGGCGTCCTGGGCCTTTGAATGTTGCCATGGCTCGGAGGGCCCTGCCCTTGCTCCTGCCCTGAATAACCAGCAACGCCCCTAGCCGCTCCGTTGGCGGTGGGGCGGCAGGGTGAATCCCAGGCTGCGGCTCGGGGATCCCCAATCCCCGGCGTTGTGGTGCCAGGCCCCTTGGGAGGGGCTCCTCGTGGGCCGACCCAGGGTTAGAGTTAGCCCCCATAAGGCCGGCAGGCCAGATCCTCTGGCTGGGCGGTGAGAGGTGGGCGGGCCGAGGTAAAGGCGCTGGGGTGCGGGATTGTGGGCCCCTGCATTTTGGGGTGGGAGGCTTCAAATGTCGCCGGTTTCTCCAGGGCCCTGTCAGTTCTCCCGGCCTGAATGACCGGCGGCGCCCCTCGGGGCCCGGGTGGCAGCGTTGTGGGAGGGTGAGTCTGGCTTTGGGGCTTGGGGTTCCAGATCCCTGGCGTAGTGGCACCAAAACCCTTCGGAGGGGCCCCTGGGGGGCCGACCTAGGGTTAGGGTTAGCCCCCAGGAGACCGTCAGGCCCAACCGCACACTGTGCGGCGAGCTGAGGTGCGGCCCGAGGTGAAGGCGCTGGGGAGCGGGAGCGTGGGCACCAGCGTTTTGGCACCGGGAGCCTTTGAAGGTCACCGGGGACTCAGAAGGCCCTGCCCTTCTCTCGCCCTCTATGACCCGCGGCGCCCCTAGCGGCCCAGGTGGGGACAGTGCGGCAGGGTGAGTCCGGCTCTGGGGCTCTGAGTCACCAATCCCCAGCATTGCAGAGCCAGGCCGCTTGGGATGTCCCCTCAGGGCCGACCTAGGGTTTTGGTTAGCTGCCAGGAGCCCGGCAGGCCCTATCCACCGGCTCTGAAGCAAGCGGTGGGGTGGGCCTAGGTGAGGGCGCTGGCGAGCAGGATCCTGGGAGCCAACGTTTTTGCGCGGGGAGCCTTCAAAGGTCAGCGTGGGCTCGGAGGGCCCTGCCCGATCTCTTGCCCTGATTGACCGGCGGGGCCTCTAGTGGCTCGGGTGGCTGAAGGGCAGCAGGGTGAGTGCGGCACATGAGCTCGGGGTCCCCATCCCCAGCGTTGCGACGCCAGGCCCCTTGGGAAGTGCCCCTCGGTGGCCGACCTATGGTTAGGGTTAGCCTCCAGGAGCCCCGCAGGCCCGATACACCGCCTGTGCGTCGAGCGAAGAGTTGGGCCGAGGCGAGGGTGCTGGTGAACATGAGCCTGGGCCCAAGCGTTTTGGTTCGGTGCGCCTTCGAAGGTCGGCAGGGGTTCGGAGGGCCCTGCCAGTTCTCCCACCCTGAATGAATGGCGGCGCCCCTAGCGGCCTGTGTGGGTTGGGGTGGCAGCGTGCATCCGGCGCTGGGGCTTGGGGGCCCCCAATCCCTGGCCGTTGCGGCGCCAGGCCCCTTAGGAAGGGACCTTCAGGGGCTGTCCTAGGGTTAGGGTTAGCTCCCAGGAGGCCGGCAGGCCCGAGTCGCTGGCTCTGCGAAGAGCGGAGGTGCGGGCCGAGTTGAGGGTGATGCAGAGCGGGAGCGTGGTCCCCAGCGTTTTGGCGCCCTGGGCCTTCGACTGTTGCCATGGCTCAAAGGGCCCTGCCCGTTCTCCTGCCCTGAAGAACCAGCGGCGCCCTTAGCAGCTCCCTTGGCGGTGGAGCGGCAGGGTGAGTCCATGCTGCGGCTCGTGGATCCCCAATCCCCAGCGTTGTGGGGCCAGGCCTCTTGGGAGGGGCTCCTCGTGGGCGGACCTAGGTTTAGAGTTAGCACCCAGGAGGCCAGCAGGCCCAATCCTCTGGCTGGGCGGCGAGAGGTGGGCGGCCCGAGGTAAAGGCGCTGGCGATCGGGAGCGTGGGCCCCTGCATTTTGGCGCAGGAGGCTTCAAATATGGCCGGTTTCTCCAGGGCCCTGTCCCTTCTCCCGCCCTGAATGACGGGCGGCGCCACTAGCGGCCCGGGTGGCGACGTGGCGGCCGGGTGAGCCTGGCTCTGGGTCTTGGGGTCCCTGATCCCCAGTGTAGCGGCACCAGGACCCTTGGGAGGGGCCCCTGGGTGGCCGAGCTAGGGTTAGGGTTAGCACCCGGGAGGCCGGCAGGCGGGATCCGCCCGCTGTGCCTGGAGCGGAGGGGCGGGCCGAGGTGAGGGCGCTGGCGAGCCAGAGCCTGGGCCCAAGCGTTTTGGCACCGGGGGCCTTCGAATGTCTCCGGGGACTCGGCGGGCCCTGCCCATTCTCCTCCCTGAATGACCGGCGGCGCCCCTAGCAGCCCAGGTGGCGGCGGGGCGGCATGTAAGTCCGGGCATAGGGCTCGGGGGTCCCCAGTCCACCGCGTTGCGGCGCCAGGCCCCTTGGGAGGGGCCCCTCGGAGGCTGACCTAGGGTTAGGTATAGCCCCTAGGATGCCGGCAGGCCCTATTCGCCAGCTGTGTGGAGACTGGAGTGGCGGACTGAGGTGAGGGCACTGGTGAGCGGGAGCGCGGGCCCGGGTGTTTTGGCGCGGGGGGCCTTTGAAGGTCACCGTGTCTTGGAGGGCCCTTCCCGTGCTCCCGCCCTGAATGAACGGCACCACCCCAAGCCCCCGGGTGGCGGCTGGGTGGCAGGGTGAGTCCAGTGCTGAGGCTCGGGGGTCCCCAATCCCCAGCGTTGCGGCGCCAGATCCCTTGGGAGGGGCCCCTCGGGGGTGGATCTAGGGTTCCGGTTAGCCCCCAGGAGGCCGGTGGACCTGATCAGCGGCTGTGCGGCACGCGGAGGGTTGGGCCGAGGTGAGGGCGCTGGCGAGACTGAGCGTGAGCCCAGGCGTTTTAGTGCGGGGGGCCTTCGAAGGTCGGTGGGGGCTCGGAGGGACCTGCCCGTTCTCCCGCTCTGAATGACCGGCGGGGCCCCTAGAGGCTCCGGTGCCTGAAGGGCAGCAGGGTGAGTCCGGCACTTGGGTTGGGGTCCCCATTCCCGGCGTTGTGGTGCCAGGCCCCTTGGGAAGGGCCCCTCCGTGGCCGACCTACACTTAGGGTTAGCCCCCAGGAGGCCAGCAGGCCCGATACAGGGCCTGTGCGCCGAGCGGAGAGTTGGGCCGAGGTGAGGGTGCTGGTGAACATGAGCCTGGGCCCAAGCGTTTTGGTTCGGTGCGCCTTCGAAGGTCGGCTAGGGTTCGAAGGGCCCTGCCCGTTCTCCCAACCTGAATGAATGGCGGCGCCCCTAGGGGCACGTTTGGGGCGGGGCGGCAGCGTGCATTCAGCGCTGGGACTTGGGGGTTCCCAATCCCCGGTGTTGCGGCGCCAGGCCCCTTAGGAAGCGACCCTCGGGGCCGTCCTAGGGTTAGGGTTAGCGCCCAGGAGGCCGGCAGGCCCGATCCGCCGGCTGTGCGAGGAGTGGAGATGCAGGCCGAGTTGAGGGCGATGGCGAGCGGGAGCGTGGGCCCCAGGCTTTTGGCGTCCTGGGCCTTTGAATGTTGCCATGGCTCGGAGGGCCCTGCCCTTGCTCCTGCCCTGAATAACCAGCAACGCCCCTAGCCGCTCCGTTGGCGGTGGGGCGGCAGGGTGAATCCCAGGCTGCGGCTCGGGGATCCCCAATCCCCGGCGTTGTGGTGCCAGGCCCCTTGGGAGGGGCTCCTCGTGGGCCGACCCAGGGTTAGAGTTAGCCCCCATAAGGCCGGCAGGCCAGATCCTCTGGCTGGGCGGTGAGAGGTGGGCGGGCCGAGGTAAAGGCGCTGGGGTGCGGGATTGTGGGCCCCTGCATTTTGGGGTGGGAGGCTTCAAATGTCGCCGGTTTCTCCAGGGCCCTGTCAGTTCTCCCGGCCTGAATGACCGGCGGCGCCCCTCGGGGCCCGGGTGGCAGCGTTGTGGGAGGGTGAGTCTGGCTTTGGGGCTTGGGGTTCCAGATCCCTGGCGTAGTGGCACCAAAACCCTTCGGAGGGGCCCCTGGGGGGCCGACCTAGGGTTAGGGTTAGCCCCCAGGAGACCGTCAGGCCCAACCGCACACTGTGCGGCGAGCTGAGGTGCGGCCCGAGGTGAAGGCGCTGGGGAGCGGGAGCGTGGGCACCAGCGTTTTGGCACCGGGAGCCTTTGAAGGTCACCGGGGACTCAGAAGGCCCTGCCCTTCTCTCGCCCTCTATGACCCGCGGCGCCCCTAGCGGCCCAGGTGGGGACAGTGCGGCAGGGTGAGTCCGGCTCTGGGGCTCTGAGTCACCAATCCCCAGCATTGCAGAGCCAGGCCGCTTGGGATGTCCCCTCAGGGCCGACCTAGGGTTTTGGTTAGCTGCCAGGAGCCCGGCAGGCCCTATCCACCGGCTCTGAAGCAAGCGGTGGGGTGGGCCTAGGTGAGGGCGCTGGCGAGCAGGATCCTGGGAGCCAACGTTTTTGCGCGGGGAGCCTTCAAAGGTCAGCGTGGGCTCGGAGGGCCCTGCCCGATCTCTTGCCCTGATTGACCGGCGGGGCCTCTAGTGGCTCGGGTGGCTGAAGGGCAGCAGGGTGAGTGCGGCACATGAGCTCGGGGTCCCCATCCCCAGCGTTGCGACGCCAGGCCCCTTGGGAAGTGCCCCTCGGTGGCCGACCTATGGTTAGGGTTAGCCTCCAGGAGCCCCGCAGGCCCGATACACCGCCTGTGCGTCGAGCGAAGAGTTGGGCCGAGGCGAGGGTGCTGGTGAACATGAGCCTGGGCCCAAGCGTTTTGGTTCGGTGCGCCTTCGAAGGTCGGCAGGGGTTCGGAGGGCCCTGCCAGTTCTCCCACCCTGAATGAATGGCGGCGCCCCTAGCGGCCTGTGTGGGTTGGGGTGGCAGCGTGCATCCGGCGCTGGGGCTTGGGGGCCCCCAATCCCTGGCCGTTGCGGCGCCAGGCCCCTTAGGAAGGGACCTTCAGGGGCTGTCCTAGGGTTAGGGTTAGCTCCCAGGAGGCCGGCAGGCCCGAGTCGCTGGCTCTGCGAAGAGCGGAGGTGCGGGCCGAGTTGACGGTGATGCAGAGCGGGAGCGTGGTCCCCAGCGTTTTGGCGCCCTGGGCCTTCGACTGTTGCCATGGCTCAAAGGGCCCTGCCCGTTCTCCTGCCCTGAATAACCAGCGGCGCCCTTAGCAGCTCCCTTGGCGGTGGAGCGGCAGGGTGAGTCCATGCTGCGGCTCGGGGATCCCCAATCCCCAGCGTTGCGGGGCCAGGCCTCTTGGGAGGGGCTCCTCGTGGGCGGACCTAGGTTTAGAGTTAGCACCCAGGAGGCCAGCAGGCCCAATCCTCTGGCTGGGCGGCGAGAGGTGGGCGGCCCGAGGTAAAGGCGCTGGCGATCGGGAGCGTGGGCCCCTGCATTTTGGCGCAGGAGGCTTCAAATATGGCCGGTTTCTCCAGGGCCCTGTCCCTTCTCCCGCCCTGAATGACGGGCGGCGCCACTAGCGGCCCGGGTGGCGACGTGGCGGCCGGGTGAGCCTGGCTCTGGGTCTTGGGGTCCCTGATCCCCAGTGTAGCGGCACCAGGACCCTTGGGAGGGGCCCCTGGGTGGCCGAGCTAGGGTTAGGGTTAGCACCCGGGAGGCCGGCAGGCGGGATCCGCCCGCTGTGCCTGGAGCGGAGGGGCGGGCCGAGGTGAGGGCGCTGGCGAGCCAGAGCCTGGGCCCAAGCGTTTTGGCACCGGGGGCCTTCGAATGTCTCCGGGGACTCGGCGGGCCCTGCCCATTCTCCTCCCTGAATGACCGGCGGCGCCCCTAGCAGCCCAGGTGGCGGCGGGGCGGCATGTAAGTCCGGGCATAGGGCTCGGGGGTCCCCAGTCCACCGCGTTGCGGCGCCAGGCCCCTTGGGAGGGGCCCCTCGGAGGCTGACCTAGGGTTAGGTATAGCCCCTAGGATGCCGGCAGGCCCTATTCGCCAGCTGTGTGGAGACTGGAGTGGCGGACTGAGGTGAGGGCACTGGTGAGCGGGAGCGCGGGCCCGGGTGTTTTGGCGCGGGGGGCCTTTGAAGGTCACCGTGTCTTGGAGGGCCCTTCCCGTGCTCCCGCCCTGAATGAACGGCACCACCCCAAGCCCCCGGGTGGCGGCTGGGTGGCAGGGTGAGTCCAGTGCTGAGGCTCGGGGGTCCCCAATCCCCAGCGTTGCGGCGCCAGATCCCTTGGGAGGGGCCCCTCGGGGGTGGATCTAGGGTTCCGGTTAGCCCCCAGGAGGCCGGTGGACCTGATCAGCGGCTGTGCGGCACGCGGAGGGTTGGGCCGAGGTGAGGGCGCTGGCGAGACTGAGCGTGAGCCCAGGCGTTTTAGTGCGGGGGGCCTTCGAAGGTCGGTGGGGGCTCGGAGGGACCTGCCCGTTCTCCCGCTCTGAATGACCGGCGGGGCCCCTAGAGGCTCCGGTGCCTGAAGGGCAGCAGGGTGAGTCCGGCACTTGGGTTGGGGTCCCCATTCCCGGCGTTGTGGTGCCAGGCCCCTTGGGAAGGGCCCCTCCGTGGCCGACCTACACTTAGGGTTAGCCCCCAGGAGGCCAGCAGGCCCGATACAGGGCCTGTGCGCCGAGCGGAGAGTTGGGCCGAGGTGAGGGTGCTGGTGAACATGAGCCTGGGCCCAAGCGTTTTGGTTCGGTGCGCCTTCGAAGGTCGGCTAGGGTTCGAAGGGCCCTGCCCGTTCTCCCAACCTGAATGAATGGCGGCGCCCCTAGGGGCACGTTTGGGGCGGGGCGGCAGCGTGCATTCAGCGCTGGGACTTGGGGGTTCCCAATCCCCGGTGTTGCGGCGCCAGGCCCCTTAGGAAGCGACCCTCGGGGCCGTCCTAGGGTTAGGGTTAGCGCCCAGGAGGCCGGCAGGCCCGATCCGCCGGCTGTGCGAGGAGTGGAGATGCAGGCCGAGTTGAGGGCGATGGCGAGCGGGAGCGTGGGCCCCAGGCTTTTGGCGTCCTGGGCCTTTGAATGTTGCCATGGCTCGGAGGGCCCTGCCCTTGCTCCTGCCCTGAATAACCAGCAACGCCCCTAGCCGCTCCGTTGGCGGTGGGGCGGCAGGGTGAATCCCAGGCTGCGGCTCGGGGATCCCCAATCCCCGGCGTTGTGGTGCCAGGCCCCTTGGGAGGGGCTCCTCGTGGGCCGACCCAGGGTTAGAGTTAGCCCCCATAAGGCCGGCAGGCCAGATCCTCTGGCTGGGCGGTGAGAGGTGGGCGGGCCGAGGTAAAGGCGCTGGGGTGCGGGATTGTGGGCCCCTGCATTTTGGGGTGGGAGGCTTCAAATGTCGCCGGTTTCTCCAGGGCCCTGTCAGTTCTCCCGGCCTGAATGACCGGCGGCGCCCCTCGGGGCCCGGGTGGCAGCGTTGTGGGAGGGTGAGTCTGGCTTTGGGGCTTGGGGTTCCAGATCCCTGGCGTAGTGGCACCAAAACCCTTCGGAGGGGCCCCTGGGGGGCCGACCTAGGGTTAGGGTTAGCCCCCAGGAGACCGTCAGGCCCAACCGCACACTGTGCGGCGAGCTGAGGTGCGGCCCGAGGTGAAGGCGCTGGGGAGCGGGAGCGTGGGCACCAGCGTTTTGGCACGGGGAGCCTTTGAAGGTCACCGGGGACTCAGAAGGCCCTGCCCTTCTCTCGCCCTCTATGACCCGCGGCGCCCCTAGCGGCCCAGGTGGGGACAGTGCGGCAGGGTGAGTCCGGCTCTGGGGCTCTGAGTCACCAATCCCCAGCATTGCAGAGCCAGGCCGCTTGGGATGTCCCCTCAGGGCCGACCTAGGGTTTTGGTTAGCTGCCAGGAGCCCGGCAGGCCCTATCCACCGGCTCTGAAGCAAGCGGTGGGGTGGGCCTAGGTGAGGGCGCTGGCGAGCAGGATCCTGGGAGCCAACGTTTTTGCGCGGGGAGCCTTCAAAGGTCAGCGTGGGCTCGGAGGGCCCTGCCCGATCTCTTGCCCTGATTGACCGGCGGGGCCTCTAGCGGCTCGGGTGGCTGAAGGGCAGCAGGGTGAGTGCGGCACATGAGCTCGGGGTCCCCATCCCCAGCGTTGCGACGCCAGGCCCCTTGGGAAGTGCCCCTCGGTGGCCGACCTATGGTTAGGGTTAGCCTCCAGGAGCCCCGCAGGCCCGATACACCGCCTGTGCGTCGAGCGAAGAGTTGGGCCGAGGCGAGGGTGCTGGTGAACATGAGCCTGGGCCCAAGCGTTTTGGTTCGGTGCGCCTTCGAAGGTCGGCAGGGGTTCGGAGGGCCCTGCCAGTTCTCCCACCCTGAATGAATGGCGGCGCCCCTAGCGGCCTGTGTGGGTTGGGGTGGCAGCGTGCATCCGGCGCTGGGGCTTGGGGGCCCCCAATCCCTGGCCGTTGCGGCGCCAGGCCCCTTAGGAAGGGACCTTCAGGGGCTGTCCTAGGGTTAGGGTTAGCTCCCAGGAGGCCGGCAGGCCCGAGTCGCTGGCTCTGCGAAGAGCGGAGGTGCGGGCCGAGTTGACGGTGATGCAGAGCGGGAGCGTGGTCCCCAGCGTTTTGGCGCCCTGGGCCTTCGACTGTTGCCATGGCTCAAAGGGCCCTGCCCGTTCTCCTGCCCTGAATAACCAGCGGCGCCCTTAGCAGCTCCCTTGGCGGTGGAGCGGCAGGGTGAGTCCATGCTGCGGCTCGGGGATCCCCAATCCCCAGCGTTGCGGGGCCAGGCCTCTTGGAGGGGCTCCTCGTGGGCGGACCTAGGTTTAGAGTTAGCACCCAGGAGGCCAGCAGGCCCAATCCTCTGGCTGGGCGGCGAGAGGTGGGCGGCCCGAGGTAAAGGCGCTGGCGATCGGGAGCGTGGGCCCCTGCATTTTGGCGCAGGAGGCTTCAAATATGGCCGGTTTCTCCAGGGCCCTGTCCCTTCTCCCGCCCTGAATGACGGGCGGCGCCACTAGCGGCCCGGGTGGCGACGTGGCGGCCGGGTGAGCCTGGCTCTGGGTCTTGGGGTCCCTGATCCCAGTGTAGCGGCACCAGACCCTTGGGAGGGGCCCCTGGGTGGCCGAGCTAGGGTTAGGGTTAGCACCCGGGAGGCCGGCAGGCGGGATCCGCCCGCTGTGCCTGGAGCGGAGGGGCGGGCCGAGGTGAGGGCGCTGGCGAGCCAGAGCCTGGGCCCAAGCGTTTTGGCACCGGGGGCCTTCGAATGTCTCCGGGGACTCGGCGGGCCCTGCCCATTCTCCTCCCTGAATGACCGGCGGCGCCCCTAGCAGCCCAGGTGGCGGCGGGGCGGCATGTAAGTCCGGGCATAGGGCTCGGGGGTCCCCAGTCCACCGCGTTGCGGCGCCAGGCCCCTTGGGAGGGGCCCCTCGGAGGCTGACCTAGGGTTAGGTATAGCCCCTAGGATGCCGGCAGGCCCTATTCGCCAGCTGTGTGGAGACTGGAGTGGCGGACTGAGGTGAGGGCACTGGTGAGCGGGAGCGCGGGCCCGGGTGTTTTGGCGCGGGGGGCCTTTGAAGGTCACCGTGTCTTGGAGGGCCCTTCCCGTGCTCCCGCCCTGAATGAACGGCACCACCCCAAGCCCCCGGGTGGCGGCTGGGTGGCAGGGTGAGTCCAGTGCTGAGGCTCGGGGGTCCCCAATCCCCAGCGTTGCGGCGCCAGATCCCTTGGGAGGGGCCCCTCGGGGGTGGATCTAGGGTTCCGGTTAGCCCCCAGGAGGCCGGTGGACCTGATCAGCGGCTGTGCGGCACGCGGAGGGTTGGGCCGAGGTGAGGGCGCTGGCGAGACTGAGCGTGAGCCCAGGCGTTTTAGTGCGGGGGGCCTTCGAAGGTCGGTGGGGGCTCGGAGGGACCTGCCCGTTCTCCCGCTCTGAATGACCGGCGGGGCCCCTAGAGGCTCCGGTGCCTGAAGGGCAGCAGGGTGAGTCCGGCACTTGGGTTGGGGTCCCACATCCCGGCGTTGTGGTGCCAGGCCCCTTGGGAAGGGCCCCTCCGTGGCCGACCTACACTTAGGGTTAGCCCCCAGGAGGCCAGCAGGCCCGATACAGGGCCTGTGCGCCGAGCGGAGAGTTGGGCCGAGGTGAGGGTGCTGGTGAACATGAGCCTGGGCCCAAGCGTTTTGGTTCGGTGCGCCTTCGAAGGTCGGCTAGGGTTCGAAGGGCCCTGCCCGTTCTCCCAACCTGAATGAATGGCGGCGCCCCTAGGGGCACGTTTGGGCGGGGCGGCAGCGTGCATTCAGCGCTGGGACTTGGGGGTTCCCAATCCCCGGTGTTGCGGCGCCAGGCCCCTTAGGAAGCGACCCTCGGGGCCGTCCTAGGGTTAGGGTTAGCGCCCAGGAGGCCGGCAGGCCCGATCCGCCGGCTGTGCGAGGAGTGGAGATGCAGGCCGAGTTGAGGGCGATGGCGAGCGGAGCGTGGGCCCCAGGCTTTTGGCGTCCTGGGCCTTTGAATGTTGCCATGGCTCGGAGGGCCCTGCCCTTGCTCCTGCCCTGAATAACCAGCAACGCCCCTAGCCGCTCCGTTGGCGGTGGGGCGGCAGGGTGAATCCCAGGCTGCGGCTCGGGGATCCCCAATCCCGGCGTTGTGGTGCCAGGCCCCTTGGGAGGGGCTCCTCGTGGGCCGACCCAGGGTTAGAGTTAGCCCCCATAAGGCCGGCAGGCCAGATCCTCTGGCTGGGCGGTGAGAGGTGGGCGGGCCGAGGTAAGGCGCTGGGGTGCGGGATTGTGGGCCCCTGCATTTGGGGTGGGAGGCTTCAAATGTCGCCGGTTCTCCAGGGCCCCTGTCAGTTCTCCCGGCCTGAATGACCGGCGGCGCCCCTCGGGGCCCGGGTGGCAGCGTTGTGGGAGGGTGAGTCTGGCTTTGGGGCTTGGGGTTCCAGATCCCTGGCGTAGTGGCACCAAAACCCTTCGGAGGGGCCCCTGGGGGGCCGACCTAGGTTAGGGTTAGCCCCCAGGAGACCGTCAGGCCCAACCGCAACACTGTGCGGCGAGCTGAGGTGCGGCCCGAGGTGAAGGCGCTGGGGAGCGGGAGCGTGGGCACCAGCGTTTTGGCACGGGGAGCCTTTGAAGGTCACCGGGACTCAGAAGGCCCTGCCCTTCTCTCGCCCTCTATGACCCGCGGCGCCCCTAGCGGCCCAGGTGGGGACAGTGCGGCAGGGTGAGTCCGGCTCTGGGGCTCTGAGTCACCAATCCCCAGCATTGCAGAGCCAGGCCGCTTGGGATGTCCCCTCAGGGCCGACCTAGGGTTTTGGTTAGCTGCCAGGAGCCCGGCAGGCCCTATCCACCGGCTCTGAAGCAAGCGGTGGGGTGGGCCTAGGTGAGGGCGCTGGCGAGCAGGATCCTGGGAGCCAACGTTTTTGCGCGGGGAGCCTTCAAAGGTCAGCGTGGGCTCGGAGGGCCTGCCCGATCTCTTGCCCTGATTGACCGGCGGGGCCTCTAGGCGGCTCGGGTGGCTGAAGGGCAGCAGGGTGAGTGCGGCACATGAGCTCGGGGTCCCCATCCCCAGCGTTGCGACGCCAGGCCCCTTGGGAAGTGCCCCTCGGTGGCCGACCTATGGTTAGGGTTAGCCTCCAGGAGCCCCGCAGGCCCGATACACCGCCTGTGCGTCGAGCGAAGAGTTGGGCCGAGGCGAGGGTGCTGGTGAACATGAGCCTGGGCCCAAGCGTTTTGGTTCGGTGCGCCTTCGAAGGTCGGCAGGGGTTCGGAGGGCCCTGCCAGTTCTCCCACCCTGAATGAATGGCGGCGCCCCTAGCGGCCTGTGTGGGTTGGGGTGGCAGCGTGCATCCGGCGCTGGGGCTTGGGGGCCCCCAATCCCTGGCCGTTGCGGCGCCAGGCCCCTTAGGAAGGGACCTTCAGGGGCTGTCCTAGGGTTAGGGTTAGCTCCCAGGAGGCCGGCAGGCCCGAGTCGCTGGCTCTGCGAAGAGCGGAGGTGCGGGCCGAGTTGAGGGTGATGCAGAGCGGGAGCGTGGTCCCCAGCGTTTTGGCGCCCTGGGCCTCGACTGTTGCCATGGCTCAAAGGGCCCTGCCCGTTCTCCTGCCCTGAATAACCAGCGGCGCCCTTAGCAGCTCCCTTGGCGGTGGAGCGGCAGGGTGAGTCCATGCTGCGGCTCGGGGATCCCCAATCCCCAGCGTTGCGGGGCCAGGCCTCTTGGGAGGGGCTCCTGGCTCCTCGTGGGCGGACCTAGGTTTAGAGTTAGCACCCAGGAGGCCAGCAGGCCCAATCCTCTGGCTGGGCGGCGAGAGGTGGGCGGCCCGAGGTAAAGGCGCTGGCGATCGGGAGCGTGGGCCCCTGCATTTTGGCGCAGGAGGCTTCAAATATGGCCGGTTTCTCCAGGGCCCTGTCCCTTCTCCCGCCCTGAATGACGGGCGGCGCCACTAGCGGCCCGGGTGGCGACGTGGCGGCCGGGTGAGCCTGGCTCTGGGTCTTGGGGTCCCTGATCCCCAGTGTAGCGGCACCAGGACCCTTGGGAGGGGCCCCTGGGTGGCCGAGCTAGGGTTAGGGTTAGCACCCGGGAGGCCGGCAGGCGGGATCCGCCCGCTGTGCCTGGAGCGGAGGGGCGGGCCGAGGTGAGGGCGCTGGCGAGCCAGAGCCTGGGCCCAAGCGTTTTGGCACCGGGGGCCTTCGAATGTCTCCGGGGACTCGGCGGGCCCTGCCCATTCTCCTCCCTGAATGACCGGCGGCGCCCCTAGCAGCCCAGGTGGCGGCGGGGCGGCATGTAAGTCCGGGCATAGGGCTCGGGGGTCCCCAGTCCACCGCGTTGCGGCGCCAGGCCCCTTGGGAGGGGCCCCTCGGAGGCTGACCTAGGGTTAGGTATAGCCCCTAGGATGCCGGCAGGCCCTATTCGCCAGCTGTGTGGAGACTGGAGTGGCGGACTGAGGTGAGGGCACTGGTGAGCGGGAGCGCGGGCCCGGGTGTTTTGGCGCGGGGGGCCTTTGAAGGTCACCGTGTCTTGGAGGGCCCTTCCCGTGCTCCCGCCCTGAATGAACGGCACCACCCCAAGCCCCCGGGTGGCGGCTGGGTGGCAGGGTGAGTCCAGTGCTGAGGCTCGGGGGTCCCCAATCCCCAGCGTTGCGGCGCCAGATCCCTTGGGAGGGGCCCCTCGGGGGTGGATCTAGGGTTCCGGTTAGCCCCCAGGAGGCCGGTGGACCTGATCAGCGGCTGTGCGGCACGCGGAGGGTTGGGCCGAGGTGAGGGCGCTGGCGAGACTGAGCGTGAGCCCAGGCGTTTTAGTGCGGGGGGCCTTCGAAGGTCGGTGGGGGCTCGGAGGGACCTGCCCGTTCTCCCGCTCTGAATGACCGGCGGGGCCCCTAGAGGCTCCGGTGCCTGAAGGGCAGCAGGGTGAGTCCGGCACTTGGGTTGGGGTCCCCATTCCCGGCGTTGTGGTGCCAGGCCCCTTGGGAAGGGCCCCTCCGTGGCCGACCTACACTTAGGGTTAGCCCCCAGGAGGCCAGCAGGCCCGATACAGGGCCTGTGCGCCGAGCGGAGAGTTGGGCCGAGGTGAGGGTGCTGGTGAACATGAGCCTGGGCCCAAGCGTTTTGGTTCGGTGCGCCTTCGAAGGTCGGCTAGGGTTCGAAGGGCCCTGCCCGTTCTCCCAACCTGAATGAATGGCGGCGCCCCTAGGGGCACGTTTGGGGCGGGGCGGCAGCGTGCATTCAGCGCTGGGACTTGGGGGTTCCCAATCCCCGGTGTTGCGGCGCCAGGCCCCTTAGGAAGCGACCCTCGGGGCCGTCCTAGGGTTAGGGTTAGCGCCCAGGAGGCCGGCAGGCCCGATCCGCCGGCTGTGCGAGGAGTGGAGATGCAGGCCGAGTTGAGGGCGATGGCGAGCGGGAGCGTGGGCCCCAGGCTTTTGGCGTCCTGGGCCTTTGAATGTTGCCATGGCTCGGAGGGCCCTGCCCTTGCTCCTGCCCTGAAGAACCAGCAACGCCCCTAGCCGCTCCGTTGGCGGTGGGGCGGCAGGGTGAATCCCAGGCTGCGGCTCGGGGATCCCCAATCCCCGGCGTTGTGGTGCCAGGCCCCTTGGGAGGGGCTCCTCGTGGGCCGACCCAGGGTTAGAGTTAGCCCCCATAAGGCCGGCAGGCCAGATCCTCTGGCTGGGCGGTGAGAGGTGGGCGGGCCGAGGTAAAGGCGCTGGGGTGCGGGATTGTGGGCCCCTGCATTTTGGGGTGGGAGGCTTCAAATGTCGCCGGTTTCTCCAGGGCCCTGTCAGTTCTCCCGGCCTGAATGACCGGCGGCGCCCCTCGGGGCCCGGGTGGCAGCGTTGTGGGAGGGTGAGTCTGGCTTTGGGGCTTGGGGTTCCAGATCCCTGGCGTAGTGGCACCAAAACCCTTCGGAGGGGCCCCTGGGGGGCCGACCTAGGGTTAGGGTTAGCCCCCAGGAGACCGTCAGGCCCAACCGCACACTGTGCGGCGAGCTGAGGTGCGGCCCGAGGTGAAGGCGCTGGGGAGCGGGAGCGTGGGCACCAGCGTTTTGGCACGGGGAGCCTTTGAAGGTCACCGGGGACTCAGAAGGCCCTGCCCTTCTCTCGCCCTCTATGACCCGCGGCGCCCCTAGCGGCCCAGGTGGGGACAGTGCGGCAGGGTGAGTCCGGCTCTGGGGCTCTGAGTCACCAATCCCCAGCATTGCAGAGCCAGGCCGCTTGGGATGTCCCCTCAGGGCCGACCTAGGGTTTTGGTTAGCTGCCAGGAGCCCGGCAGGCCCTATCCACCGGCTCTGAAGCAAGCGGTGGGGTGGGCCTAGGTGAGGGCGCTGGCGAGCAGGATCCTGGGAGCCAACGTTTTTGCGCGGGGAGCCTTCAAAGGTCAGCGTGGGCTCGGAGGGCCCTGCCCGATCTCTTGCCCTGATTGACCGGCGGGGCCTCTAGTGGCTCGGGTGGCTGAAGGGCAGCAGGGTGAGTGCGGCACATGAGCTCGGGGTCCCCATCCCCAGCGTTGCGACGCCAGGCCCCTTGGGAAGTGCCCCTCGGTGGCCGACCTATGGTTAGGGTTAGCCTCCAGGAGCCCCGCAGGCCCGATACACCGCCTGTGCGTCGAGCGAAGAGTTGGGCCGAGGCGAGGGTGCTGGTGAACATGAGCCTGGGCCCAAGCGTTTTGGTTCGGTGCGCCTTCGAAGGTCGGCAGGGGTTCGGAGGGCCCTGCCAGTTCTCCCACCCTGAATGAATGGCGGCGCCCCTAGCGGCCTGTGTGGGTTGGGGTGGCAGCGTGCATCCGGCGCTGGGGCTTGGGGGCCCCCAATCCCTGGCCGTTGCGGCGCCAGGCCCCTTAGGAAGGGACCTTCAGGGGCTGTCCTAGGGTTAGGGTTAGCTCCCAGGAGGCCGGCAGGCCCGAGTCGCTGGCTCTGCGAAGAGCGGAGGTGCGGGCCGAGTTGAGGGTGATGCAGAGCAGGAGCGTGGTCCCCAGCGTTTTGGCGCCCTGGGCCTTCGACTGTTGCCATGGCTCAAAGGGCCCTGCCCGTTCTCCTGCCCTGAATAACCAGCGGCGCCCTTAGCAGCTCCCTTGGCGGTGGAGCGGCAGGGTGAGTCCATGCTGCGGCTCGGGGATCCCCAATCCCCAGCGTTGCGGGGCCAGGCCTCTTGGGAGGGGCTCCTCCTGGGCGGACCTAGGTTTAGAGTTAGCACCCAGGAGGCCAGCAGGCCCAATCCTCTGGCTGGGCGGCGAGAGGTGGGCGGCCCGAGGTAAAGGCGCTGGCGATCGGGAGCGTGGGCCCCTGCATTTTGGCGCAGGAGGCTTCAAATATGGCCGGTTTCTCCAGGGCCCTGTCCCTTCTCCCGCCCTGAATGACGGGCGGCGCCACTAGCGGCCCGGGTGGCGACGTGGCGGCCGGGTGAGCCTGGCTCTGGGTCTTGGGGTCCCTGATCCCCAGTGTAGCGGCACCAGGACCCTTGGGAGGGGCCCCTGGGTGGCCGAGCTAGGGTTAGGGTTAGCACCCGGGAGGCCGGCAGGCGGGATCCGCCCGCTGTGCCTGGAGCGGAGGGGCGGGCCGAGGTGAGGGCGCTGGCGAGCCAGAGCCTGGGCCCAAGCGTTTTGGCACCGGGGGCCTTCGAATGTCTCCGGGGACTCGGCGGGCCCTGCCCATTCTCCTCCCTGAATGACCGGCGGCGCCCCTAGCAGCCCAGGTGGCGGCGGGGCGGCATGTAAGTCCGGGCATAGGGCTCGGGGGTCCCCAGTCCACCGCGTTGCGGCGCCAGGCCCCTTGGGAGGGGCCCCTCGGAGGCTGACCTAGGGTTAGGTATAGCCCCTAGGATGCCGGCAGGCCCTATTCGCCAGCTGTGTGGAGACTGGAGTGGCGGACTGAGGTGAGGGCACTGGTGAGCGGGAGCGCGGGCCCGGGTGTTTTGGCGCGGGGGGCCTTTGAAGGTCACCGTGTCTTGGAGGGCCCTTCCCGTGCTCCCGCCCTGAATGAACGGCACCACCCCAAGCCCCCGGGTGGCGGCTGGGTGGCAGGGTGAGTCCAGTGCTGAGGCTCGGGGGTCCCCAATCCCCAGCGTTGCGGCGCCAGATCCCTTGGGAGGGGCCCCTCGGGGGTGGATCTAGGGTTCCGGTTAGCCCCCAGGAGGCCGGTGGACCTGATCAGCGGCTGTGCGGCACGCGGAGGGTTGGGCCGAGGTGAGGGCGCTGGCGAGACTGAGCGTGAGCCCAGGCGTTTTAGTGCGGGGGGCCTTCGAAGGTCGGTGGGGGCTCGGAGGGACCTGCCCGTTCTCCCGCTCTGAATGACCGGCGGGGCCCCTAGAGGCTCCGGTGCCTGAAGGGCAGCAGGGTGAGTCCGGCACTTGGGTTGGGGTCCCCATTCCCGGCGTTGTGGTGCCAGGCCCCTTGGGAAGGGCCCCTCCGTGGCCGACCTACACTTAGGGTTAGCCCCCAGGAGGCCAGCAGGCCCGATACAGGGCCTGTGCGCCGAGCGGAGAGTTGGGCCGAGGTGAGGGTGCTGGTGAACATGAGCCTGGGCCCAAGCGTTTTGGTTCGGTGCGCCTTCGAAGGTCGGCTAGGGTTCGAAGGGCCCTGCCCGTTCTCCCAACCTGAATGAATGGCGGCGCCCCTAGGGGCACGTTTGGGGCGGGGCGGCAGCGTGCATTCAGCGCTGGGACTTGGGGGTTCCCAATCCCCGGTGTTGCGGCGCCAGGCCCCTTAGGAAGCGACCCTCGGGGCCGTCCTAGGGTTAGGGTTAGCGCCCAGGAGGCCGGCAGGCCCGATCCGCCGGCTGTGCGAGGAGTGGAGATGCAGGCCGAGTTGAGGGCGATGGCGAGCGGGAGCGTGGGCCCCAGGCTTTTGGCGTCCTGGGCCTTTGAATGTTGCCATGGCTCGGAGGGCCCTGCCCTTGCTCCTGCCCTGAATAACCAGCAACGCCCCTAGCCGCTCCGTTGGCGGTGGGGCGGCAGGGTGAATCCCAGGCTGCGGCTCGGGGATCCCCAATCCCCGGCGTTGTGGTGCCAGGCCCCTTGGGAGGGGCTCCTCGTGGGCCGACCCAGGGTTAGAGTTAGCCCCCATAAGGCCGGCAGGCCAGATCCTCTGGCTGGGCGGTGAGAGGTGGGCGGGCCGAGGTAAAGGCGCTGGGGTGCGGGATTGTGGGCCCCTGCATTTTGGGGTGGGAGGCTTCAAATGTCGCCGGTTTCTCCAGGGCCCTGTCAGTTCTCCCGGCCTGAATGACCGGCGGCGCCCCTCGGGGCCCGGGTGGCAGCGTTGTGGGAGGGTGAGTCTGGCTTTG
This sequence comes from Ursus americanus, assembly GCF_024610735.1. Lineage (NCBI taxonomy): Eukaryota > Metazoa > Chordata > Mammalia > Carnivora > Ursidae > Ursus > Ursus americanus. Next base: position 907,090 of record NW_028273645.1, on the reverse strand, counting down.
GGGCTTGGGGTTCCAGATCCCTGGCGTAGTGGCACCAAAACCCTTCGGAGGGGCCCCTGGGGGGCCGACCTAGGGTTAGGGTTAGCCCCCAGGAGACCGTCAGGCCCAACCGCACACTGTGCGGCGAGCTGAGGTGCGGCCCGAGGTGAAGGCGCTGGGGAGCGGGAGCGTGGGCACCAGCGTTTTGGCACGGGGAGCCTTTGAAGGTCACCGGGGACTCAGAAGGCCCTGCCCTTCTCTCGCCCTCTATGACCCGCGGCGCCCCTAGCGGCCCAGGTGGGGACAGTGCGGCAGGGTGAGTCCGGCTCTGGGGCTCTGAGTCACCAATCCCCAGCATTGCAGAGCCAGGCCGCTTGGGATGTCCCCTCAGGGCCGACCTAGGGTTTTGGTTAGCTGCCAGGAGCCCGGCAGGCCCTATCCACCGGCTCTGAAGCAAGCGGTGGGGTGGGCCTAGGTGAGGGCGCTGGCGAGCAGGATCCTGGGAGCCAACGTTTTTGCGCGGGGAGCCTTCAAAGGTCAGCGTGGGCTCGGAGGGCCCTGCCCGATCTCTTGCCCTGATTGACCGGCGGGGCCTCTAGTGGCTCGGGTGGCTGAAGGGCAGCAGGGTGAGTGCGGCACATGAGCTCGGGGTCCCCATCCCCAGCGTTGCGACGCCAGGCCCCTTGGGAAGTGCCCCTCGGTGGCCGACCTATGGTTAGGGTTAGCCTCCAGGAGCCCCGCAGGCCCGATACACCGCCTGTGCGTCGAGCGAAGAGTTGGGCCGAGGCGAGGGTGCTGGTGAACATGAGCCTGGGCCCAAGCGTTTTGGTTCGGTGCGCCTTCGAAGGTCGGCAGGGGTTCGGAGGGCCCTGCCAGTTCTCCCACCCTGAATGAATGGCGGCGCCCCTAGCGGCCTGTGTGGGTTGGGGTGGCAGCGTGCATCCGGCGCTGGGGCTTGGGGGCCCCCAATCCCTGGCCGTTGCGGCGCCAGGCCCCTTAGGAAGGGACCTTCAGGGGCTGTCCTAGGGTTAGGGTTAGCTCCCAGGAGGCCGGCAGGCCCGAGTCGCTGGCTCTGCGAAGAGCGGAGGTGCGGGCCGAGTTGAGGGTGATGCAGAGCGGGAGCGTGGTCCCCAGCGTTTTGGCGCCCTGGGCCTTCGACTGTTGCCATGGCTCAAAGGGCCCTGCCCGTTCTCCTGCCCTGAATAACCAGCGGCGCCCTTAGCAGCTCCCTTGGCGGTGGAGCGGCAGGGTGAGTCCATGCTGCGGCTCGGGGATCCCCAATCCCCAGCGTTGCGGGGCCAGGCCTCTTGGGAGGGGCTCCTCGTGGGCGGACCTAGGTTTAGAGTTAGCACCCAGGAGGCCAGCAGGCCCAATCCTCTGGCTGGGCGGCGAGAGGTGGGCGGCCCGAGGTAAAGGCGCTGGCGATCGGGAGCGTGGGCCCCTGCATTTTGGCGCAGGAGGCTTCAAATATGGCCGGTTTCTCCAGGGCCCTGTCCCTTCTCCCGCCCTGAATGACGGGCGGCGCCACTAGCGGCCCGGGTGGCGACGTGGCGGCCGGGTGAGCCTGGCTCTGGGTCTTGGGGTCCCTGATCCCCAGTGTAGCGGCACCAGGACCCTTGGGAGGGGCCCCTGGGTGGCCGAGCTAGGGTTAGGGTTAGCACCCGGGAGGCCGGCAGGCGGGATCCGCCCGCTGTGCCTGGAGCGGAGGGGCGGGCCGAGGTGAGGGCGCTGGCGAGCCAGAGCCTGGGCCCAAGCGTTTTGGCACCGGGGGCCTTCGAATGTCTCCGGGGACTCGGCGGGCCCTGCCCATTCTCCTCCCTGAATGACCGGCGGCGCCCCTAGCAGCCCAGGTGGCGGCGGGGCGGCATGTAAGTCCGGGCATAGGGCTCGGGGGTCCCCAGTCCACCGCGTTGTGGCGCCAGGCCCCTTGGGAGGGGCCCCTCGGAGGCTGACCTAGGGTTAGGTATAGCCCCTAGGATGCCGGCAGGCCCTATTCGCCAGCTGTGTGGAGACTGGAGTGGCGGACTGAGGTGAGGGCACTGGTGAGCGGGAGCGCGGGCCCGGGTGTTTTGGCGCGGGGGGCCTTTGAAGGTCACCGTGTCTTGGAGGGCCCTTCCCGTGCTCCCGCCCTGAATGAACGGCACCACCCCAAGCCCCCGGGTGGCGGCTGGGTGGCAGGGTGAGTCCAGTGCTGAGGCTCGGGGGTCCCCAATCCCCAGCGTTGCGGCGCCAGATCCCTTGGGAGGGGCCCCTCGGGGGTGGATCTAGGGTTCCGGTTAGCCCCCAGGAGGCCGGTGGACCTGATCAGCGGCTGTGCGGCACGCGGAGGGTTGGGCCGAGGTGAGGGCGCTGGCGAGACTGAGCGTGAGCCCAGGCGTTTTAGTGCGGGGGGCCTTCGAAGGTCGGTGGGGGCTCGGAGGGACCTGCCCGTTCTCCCGCTCTGAATGACCGGCGGGGCCCCTAGAGGCTCCGGTGCCTGAAGGGCAGCAGGGTGAGTCCGGCACTTGGGTTGGGGTCCCCATTCCCGGCGTTGTGGTGCCAGGCCCCTTGGGAAGGGCCCCTCCGTGGCCGACCTACACTTAGGGTTAGCCCCCAGGAGGCCAGCAGGCCCGATACAGGGCCTGTGCGCCGAGCGGAGAGTTGGGCCGAGGTGAGGGTGCTGGTGAACATGAGCCTGGGCCCAAGCGTTTTGGTTCGGTGCGCCTTCGAAGGTCGGCTAGGGTTCGAAGGGCCCTGCCCGTTCTCCCAACCTGAATGAATGGCGGCGCCCCTAGGGGCACGTTTGGGGCGGGGCGGCAGCGTGCATTCAGCGCTGGGACTTGGGGGTTCCCAATCCCCGGTGTTGCGGCGCCAGGCCCCTTAGGAAGCGACCCTCGGGGCCGTCCTAGGGTTAGGGTTAGCGCCCAGGAGGCCGGCAGGCCCGATCCGCCGGCTGTGCGAGGAGTGGAGATGCAGGCCGAGTTGAGGGCGATGGCGAGCGGGAGCGTGGGCCCCAGGCTTTTGGCGTCCTGGGCCTTTGAATGTTGCCATGGCTCGGAGGGCCCTGCCCTTGCTCCTGCCCTGAATAACCAGCAACGCCCCTAGCCGCTCCGTTGGCGGTGGGGCGGCAGGGTGAATCCCAGGCTGCGGCTCGGGGATCCCCAATCCCCGGCGTTGTGGTGCCAGGCCCCTTGGGAGGGGCTCCTCGTGGGCCGACCCAGGGTTAGAGTTAGCCCCCATAAGGCCGGCAGGCCAGATCCTCTGGCTGGGCGGTGAGAGGTGGGCGGGCCGAGGTAAAGGCGCTGGGGTGCGGGATTGTGGGCCCCTGCATTTTGGGGTGGGAGGCTTCAAATGTCGCCGGTTTCTCCAGGGCCCTGTCAGTTCTCCCGGCCTGAATGACCGGCGGCGCCCCTCGGGGCCCGGGTGGCAGCGTTGTGGGAGGGTGAGTCTGGCTTTGGGGCTTGGGGTTCCAGATCCCTGGCGTAGTGGCACCAAAACCCTTCGGAGGGGCCCCTGGGGGGCCGACCTAGGGTTAGGGTTAGCCCCCAGGAGACCGTCAGGCCCAACCGCACACTGTGCGGCGAGCTGAGGTGCGGCCCGAGGTGAAGGCGCTGGGGAGCGGGAGCGTGGGCACCAGCGTTTTGGCACGGGGAGCCTTTGAAGGTCACCGGGGACTCAGAAGGCCCTGCCCTTCTCTCGCCCTCTATGACCCGCGGCGCCCCTAGCGGCCCAGGTGGGGACAGTGCGGCAGGGTGAGTCCGGCTCTGGGGCTCTGAGTCACCAATCCCCAGCATTGCAGAGCCAGGCCGCTTGGGATGTCCCCTCAGGGCCGACCTAGGGTTTTGGTTAGCTGCCAGGAGCCCGGCAGGCCCTATCCACCGGCTCTGAAGCAAGCGGTGGGGTGGGCCTAGGTGAGGGCGCTGGCGAGCAGGATCCTGGGAGCCAACGTTTTTGCGCGGGGAGCCTTCAAAGGTCAGCGTGGGCTCGGAGGGCCCTGCCCGATCTCTTGCCCTGATTGACCGGCGGGGCCTCTAGCGGCTCGGGTGGCTGAAGGGCAGCAGGGTGAGTGCGGCACATGAGCTCGGGGTCCCCATCCCCAGCGTTGCGACGCCAGGCCCCTTGGGAAGTGCCCCTCGGTGGCCGACCTATGGTTAGGGTTAGCCTCCAGGAGCCCCGCAGGCCCGATACACCGCCTGTGCGTCGAGCGAAGAGTTGGGCCGAGGCGAGGGTGCTGGTGAACATGAGCCTGGGCCCAAGCGTTTTGGTTCGGTGCGCCTTCGAAGGTCGGCAGGGGTTCGGAGGGCCCTGCCAGTTCTCCCACCCTGAATGAATGGCGGCGCCCCTAGCGGCCTGTGTGGGTTGGGGTGGCAGCGTGCATCCGGCGCTGGGGCTTGGGGGCCCCCAATCCCTGGCCGTTGCGGCGCCAGGCCCCTTAGGAAGGGACCTTCAGGGGCTGTCCTAGGGTTAGGGTTAGCTCCCAGGAGGCCGGCAGGCCCGAGTCGCTGGCTCTGCGAAGAGCGGAGGTGCGGGCCGAGTTGAGGGTGATGCAGAGCGGGAGCGTGGTCCCCAGCGTTTTGGCGCCCTGGGCCTTCGACTGTTGCCATGGCTCAAAGGGCCCTGCCCGTTCTCCTGCCCTGAATAACCAGCGGCGCCCTTAGCAGCTCCCTTGGCGGTGGAGCGGCAGGGTGAGTCCATGCTGCGGCTCGGGGATCCCCAATCCCCAGCGTTGCGGGGCCAGGCCTCTTGGGAGGGGCTCCTCGTGGGCGGACCTAGGTTTAGAGTTAGCACCCAGGAGGCCAGCAGGCCCAATCCTCTGGCTGGGCGGCGAGAGGTGGGCGGCCCGAGGTAAAGGCGCTGGCGATCGGGAGCGTGGGCCCCTGCATTTTGGCGCAGGAGGCTTCAAATATGGCCGGTTTCTCCAGGGCCCTGTCCCTTCTCCCGCCCTGAATGACGGGCGGCGCCACTAGCGGCCCGGGTGGCGACGTGGCGGCCGGGTGAGCCTGGCTCTGGGTCTTGGGGTCCCTGATCCCCAGTGTAGCGGCACCAGGACCCTTGGGAGGGGCCCCTGGGTGGCCGAGCTAGGGTTAGGGTTAGCACCCGGGAGGCCGGCAGGCGGGATCCGCCCGCTGTGCCTGGAGCGGAGGGGCGGGCCGAGGTGAGGGCGCTGGCGAGCCAGAGCCTGGGCCCAAGCGTTTTGGCACCGGGGGCCTTCGAATGTCTCCGGGGACTCGGCGGGCCCTGCCCATTCTCCTCCCTGAATGACCGGCGGCGCCCCTAGCAGCCCAGGTGGCGGCGGGGCGGCATGTAAGTCCGGGCATAGGGCTCGGGGGTCCCCAGTCCACCGCGTTGCGGCGCCAGGCCCCTTGGGAGGGGCCCCTCGGAGGCTGACCTAGGGTTAGGTATAGCCCCTAGGATGCCGGCAGGCCCTATTCGCCAGCTGTGTGGAGACTGGAGTGGCGGACTGAGGTGAGGGCACTGGTGAGCGGGAGCGCGGGCCCGGGTGTTTTGGCGCGGGGGGCCTTTGAAGGTCACCGTGTCTTGGAGGGCCCTTCCCGTGCTCCCGCCCTGAATGAACGGCACCACCCCAAGCCCCCGGGTGGCGGCTGGGTGGCAGGGTGAGTCCAGTGCTGAGGCTCGGGGGTCCCCAATCCCCAGCGTTGCGGCGCCAGATCCCTTGGGAGGGGCCCCTCGGGGGTGGATCTAGGGTTCCGGTTAGCCCCCAGGAGGCCGGTGGACCTGATCAGCGGCTGTGCGGCACGCGGAGGGTTGGGCCGAGGTGAGGGCGCTGGCGAGACTGAGCGTGAGCCCAGGCGTTTTAGTGCGGGGGGCCTTCGAAGGTCGGTGGGGGCTCGGAGGGACCTGCCCGTTCTCCCGCTCTGAATGACCGGCGGGGCCCCTAGAGGCTCCGGTGCCTGAAGGGCAGCAGGGTGAGTCCGGCACTTGGGTTGGGGTCCCCATTCCCGGCGTTGTGGTGCCAGGCCCCTTGGGAAGGGCCCCTCCGTGGCCGACCTACACTTAGGGTTAGCCCCCAGGAGGCCAGCAGGCCCGATACAGGGCCTGTGCGCCGAGCGGAGAGTTGGGCCGAGGTGAGGGTGCTGGTGAACATGAGCCTGGGCCCAAGCGTTTTGGTTCGGTGCGCCTTCGAAGGTCGGCTAGGGTTCGAAGGGCCCTGCCCGTTCTCCCAACCTGAATGAATGGCGGCGCCCCTAGGGGCACGTTTGGGGCGGGGCGGCAGCGTGCATTCAGCGCTGGGACTTGGGGGTTCCCAATCCCCGGTGTTGCGGCGCCAGGCCCCTTAGGAAGCGACCCTCGGGGCCGTCCTAGGGTTAGGGTTAGCGCCCAGGAGGCCGGCAGGCCCGATCCGCCGGCTGTGCGAGGAGTGGAGATGCAGGCCGAGTTGAGGGCGATGGCGAGCGGGAGCGTGGGCCCCAGGCTTTTGGCGTCCTGGGCCTTTGAATGTTGCCATGGCTCGGAGGGCCCTGCCCTTGCTCCTGCCCTGAATAACCAGCAACGCCCCTAGCCGCTCCGTTGGCGGTGGGGCGGCAGGGTGAATCCCAGGCTGCGGCTCGGGGATCCCCAATCCCCGGCGTTGTGGTGCCAGGCCCCTTGGGAGGGGCTCCTCGTGGGCCGACCCAGGGTTAGAGTTAGCCCCCATAAGGCCGGCAGGCCAGATCCTCTGGCTGGGCGGTGAGAGGTGGGCGGGCCGAGGTAAAGGCGCTGGGGTGCGGGATTGTGGGCCCCTGCATTTTGGGGTGGGAGGCTTCAAATGTCGCCGGTTTCTCCAGGGCCCTGTCAGTTCTCCCGGCCTGAATGACCGGCGGCGCCCCTCGGGGCCCGGGTGGCAGCGTTGTGGGAGGGTGAGTCTGGCTTTGGGGCTTGGGGTTCCAGATCCCTGGCGTAGTGGCACCAAAACCCTTCGGAGGGGCCCCTGGGGGGCCGACCTAGGGTTAGGGTTAGCCCCCAGGAGACCGTCAGGCCCAACCGCACACTGTGCGGCGAGCTGAGGTGCGGCCCGAGGTGAAGGCGCTGGGGAGCGGGAGCGTGGGCACCAGCGTTTTGGCACGGGGAGCCTTTGAAGGTCACCGGGGACTCAGAAGGCCCTGCCCTTCTCTCGCCCTCTATGACCCGCGGCGCCCCTAGCGGCCCAGGTGGGGACAGTGCGGCAGGGTGAGTCCGGCTCTGGGGCTCTGAGTCACCAATCCCCAGCATTGCAGAGCCAGGCCGCTTGGGATGTCCCCTCAGGGCCGACCTAGGGTTTTGGTTAGCTGCCAGGAGCCCGGCAGGCCCTATCCACCGGCTCTGAAGCAAGCGGTGGGGTGGGCCTAGGTGAGGGCGCTGGCGAGCAGGATCCTGGGAGCCAACGTTTTTGCGCGGGGAGCCTTCAAAGGTCAGCGTGGGCTCGGAGGGCCCTGCCCGATCTCTTGCCCTGATTGACCGGCGGGGCCTCTAGTGGCTCGGGTGGCTGAAGGGCAGCAGGGTGAGTGCGGCACATGAGCTCGGGGTCCCCATCCCCAGCGTTGCGACGCCAGGCCCCTTGGGAAGTGCCCCTCGGTGGCCGACCTATGGTTAGGGTTAGCCTCCAGGAGCCCCGCAGGCCCGATACACCGCCTGTGCGTCGAGCGAAGAGTTGGGCCGAGGCGAGGGTGCTGGTGAACATGAGCCTGGGCCCAAGCGTTTTGGTTCGGTGCGCCTTCGAAGGTCGGCAGGGGTTCGGAGGGCCCTGCCAGTTCTCCCACCCTGAATGAATGGCGGCGCCCCTAGCGGCCTGTGTGGGTTGGGGTGGCAGCGTGCATCCGGCGCTGGGGCTTGGGGGCCCCCAATCCCTGGCCGTTGCGGCGCCAGGCCCCTTAGGAAGGGACCTTCAGGGGCTGTCCTAGGGTTAGGGTTAGCTCCCAGGAGGCCGGCAGGCCCGAGTCGCTGGCTCTGCGAAGAGCGGAGGTGCGGGCCGAGTTGAGGGTGATGCAGAGCGGGAGCGTGGTCCCCAGCGTTTTGGCGCCCTGGGCCTTCGACTGTTGCCATGGCTCAAAGGGCCCTGCCCGTTCTCCTGCCCTGAATAACCAGCGGCGCCCTTAGCAGCTCCCTTGGCGGTGGAGCGGCAGGGTGAGTCCATGCTGCGGCTCGGGGATCCCCAATCCCCAGCGTTGCGGGGCCAGGCCTCTTGGGAGGGGCTCCTCGTGGGCGGACCTAGGTTTAGAGTTAGCACCCAGGAGGCCAGCAGGCCCAATCCTCTGGCTGGGCGGCGAGAGGTGGGCGGCCCGAGGTAAAGGCGCTGGCGATCGGGAGCGTGGGCCCCTGCATTTTGGCGCAGGAGGCTTCAAATATGGCCGGTTTCTCCAGGGCCCTGTCCCTTCTCCCGCCCTGAATGACGGGCGGCGCCACTAGCGGCCCGGGTGGCGACGTGGCGGCCGGGTGAGCCTGGCTCTGGGTCTTGGGGTCCCTGATCCCCAGTGTAGCGGCACCAGGACCCTTGGGAGGGGCCCCTGGGTGGCCGAGCTAGGGTTAGGGTTAGCACCCGGGAGGCCGGCAGGCGGGATCCGCCCGCTGTGCCTGGAGCGGAGGGGCGGGCCGAGGTGAGGGCGCTGGCGAGCCAGAGCCTGGGCCCAAGCGTTTTGGCACCGGGGGCCTTCGAATGTCTCCGGGGACTCGGCGGGCCCTGCCCATTCTCCTCCCTGAATGACCGGCGGCGCCCCTAGCAGCCCAGGTGGCGGCGGGGCGGCATGTAAGTCCGGGCATAGGGCTCGGGGGTCCCCAGTCCACCGCGTTGTGGCGCCAGGCCCCTTGGGAGGGGCCCCTCGGAGGCTGACCTAGGGTTAGGTATAGCCCCTAGGATGCCGGCAGGCCCTATTCGCCAGCTGTGTGGAGACTGGAGTGGCGGACTGAGGTGAGGGCACTGGTGAGCGGGAGCGCGGGCCCGGGTGTTTTGGCGCGGGGGGCCTTTGAAGGTCACCGTGTCTTGGAGGGCCCTTCCCGTGCTCCCGCCCTGAATGAACGGCACCACCCCAAGCCCCCGGGTGGCGGCTGGGTGGCAGGGTGAGTCCAGTGCTGAGGCTCGGGGGTCCCCAATCCCCAGCGTTGCGGCGCCAGATCCCTTGGGAGGGGCCCCTCGGGGGTGGATCTAGGGTTCCGGTTAGCCCCCAGGAGGCCGGTGGACCTGATCAGCGGCTGTGCGGCACGCGGAGGGTTGGGCCGAGGTGAGGGCGCTGGCGAGACTGAGCGTGAGCCCAGGCGTTTTAGTGCGGGGGGCCTTCGAAGGTCGGTGGGGGCTCGGAGGGACCTGCCCGTTCTCCCGCTCTGAATGACCGGCGGGGCCCCTAGAGGCTCCGGTGCCTGAAGGGCAGCAGGGTGAGTCCGGCACTTGGGTTGGGGTCCCCATTCCCGGCGTTGTGGTGCCAGGCCCCTTGGGAAGGGCCCCTCCGTGGCCGACCTACACTTAGGGTTAGCCCCCAGGAGGCCAGCAGGCCCGATACAGGGCCTGTGCGCCGAGCGGAGAGTTGGGCCGAGGTGAGGGTGCTGGTGAACATGAGCCTGGGCCCAAGCGTTTTGGTTCGGTGCGCCTTCGAAGGTCGGCTAGGGTTCGAAGGGCCCTGCCCGTTCTCCCAACCTGAATGAATGGCGGCGCCCCTAGGGGCACGTTTGGGGCGGGGCGGCAGCGTGCATTCAGCGCTGGGACTTGGGGGTTCCCAATCCCCGGTGTTGCGGCGCCAGGCCCCTTAGGAAGCGACCCTCGGGGCCGTCCTAGGGTTAGGGTTAGCGCCCAGGAGGCCGGCAGGCCCGATCCGCCGGCTGTGCGAGGAGTGGAGATGCAGGCCGAGTTGAGGGCGATGGCGAGCGGGAGCGTGGGCCCCAGGCTTTTGGCGTCCTGGGCCTTTGAATGTTGCCATGGCTCGGAGGGCCCTGCCCTTGCTCCTGCCCTGAATAACCAGCAACGCCCCTAGCCGCTCCGTTGGCGGTGGGGCGGCAGGGTGAATCCCAGGCTGCGGCTCGGGGATCCCCAATCCCCGGCGTTGTGGTGCCAGGCCCCTTGGGAGGGGCTCCTCGTGGGCCGACCCAGGGTTAGAGTTAGCCCCCATAAGGCCGGCAGGCCAGATCCTCTGGCTGGGCGGTGAGAGGTGGGCGGGCCGAGGTAAAGGCGCTGGGGTGCGGGATTGTGGGCCCCTGCATTTTGGGGTGGGAGGCTTCAAATGTCGCCGGTTTCTCCAGGGCCCTGTCAGTTCTCCCGGCCTGAATGACCGGCGGCGCCCCTCGGGGCCCGGGTGGCAGCGTTGTGGGAGGGTGAGTCTGGCTTTGGGGCTTGGGGTTCCAGATCCCTGGCGTAGTGGCACCAAAACCCTTCGGAGGGGCCCCTGGGGGGCCGACCTAGGGTTAGGGTTAGCCCCCAGGAGACCGTCAGGCCCAACCGCACACTGTGCGGCGAGCTGAGGTGCGGCCCGAGGTGAAGGCGCTGGGGAGCGGGAGCGTGGGCACCAGCGTTTTGGCACGGGGAGCCTTTGAAGGTCACCGGGGACTCAGAAGGCCCTGCCCTTCTCTCGCCCTCTATGACCCGCGGCGCCCCTAGCGGCCCAGGTGGGGACAGTGCGGCAGGGTGAGTCCGGCTCTGGGGCTCTGAGTCACCAATCCCCAGCATTGCAGAGCCAGGCCGCTTGGGATGTCCCCTCAGGGCCGACCTAGGGTTTTGGTTAGCTGCCAGGAGCCCGGCAGGCCCTATCCACCGGCTCTGAAGCAAGCGGTGGGGTGGGCCTAGGTGAGGGCGCTGGCGAGCAGGATCCTGGGAGCCAACGTTTTTGCGCGGGGAGCCTTCAAAGGTCAGCGTGGGCTCGGAGGGCCCTGCCCGATCTCTTGCCCTGATTGACCGGCGGGGCCTCTAGCGGCTCGGGTGGCTGAAGGGCAGCAGGGTGAGTGCGGCACATGAGCTCGGGGTCCCCATCCCCAGCGTTGCGACGCCAGGCCCCTTGGGAAGTGCCCCTCGGTGGCCGACCTATGGTTAGGGTTAGCCTCCAGGAGCCCCGCAGGCCCGATACACCGCCTGTGCGTCGAGCGAAGAGTTGGGCCGAGGCGAGGGTGCTGGTGAACATGAGCCTGGGCCCAAGCGTTTTGGTTCGGTGCGCCTTCGAAGGTCGGCAGGGGTTCGGAGGGCCCTGCCAGTTCTCCCACCCTGAATGAATGGCGGCGCCCCTAGCGGCCTGTGTGGGTTGGGGTGGCAGCGTGCATCCGGCGCTGGGGCTTGGGGGCCCCCAATCCCTGGCCGTTGCGGCGCCAGGCCCCTTAGGAAGGGACCTTCAGGGGCTGTCCTAGGGTTAGGGTTAGCTCCCAGGAGGCCGGCAGGCCCGAGTCGCTGGCTCTGCGAAGAGCGGAGGTGCGGGCCGAGTTGACGGTGATGCAGAGCGGGAGCGTGGTCCCCAGCGTTTTGGCGCCCTGGGCCTTCGACTGTTGCCATGGCTCAAAGGGCCCTGCCCGTTCTCCTGCCCTGAATAACCAGCGGCGCCCTTAGCAGCTCCCTTGGCGGTGGAGCGGCAGGGTGAGTCCATGCTGCGGCTCGGGGATCCCCAATCCCCAGCGTTGCGGGGCCAGGCCTCTTGGGAGGGGCTCCTCGTGGGCGGACCTAGGTTTAGAGTTAGCACCCAGGAGGCCAGCAGGCCCAATCCTCTGGCTGGGCGGCGAGAGGTGGGCGGCCCGAGGTAAAGGCGCTGGCGATCGGGAGCGTGGGCCCCTGCATTTTGGCGCAGGAGGCTTCAAATATGGCCGGTTTCTCCAGGGCCCTGTCCCTTCTCCCGCCCTGAATGACGGGCGGCGCCACTAGCGGCCCGGGTGGCGACGTGGCGGCCGGGTGAGCCTGGCTCTGGGTCTTGGGGTCCCTGATCCCCAGTGTAGCGGCACCAGGACCCTTGGGAGGGGCCCCTGGGTGGCCGAGCTAGGGTTAGGGTTAGCACCCGGGAGGCCGGCAGGCGGGATCCGCCCGCTGTGCCTGGAGCGGAGGGGCGGGCCGAGGTGAGGGCGCTGGCGAGCCAGAGCCTGGGCCCAAGCGTTTTGGCACCGGGGGCCTTCGAATGTCTCCGGGGACTCGGCGGGCCCTGCCCATTCTCCTCCCTGAATGACCGGCGGCGCCCCTAGCAGCCCAGGTGGCGGCGGGGCGGCATGTAAGTCCGGGCATAGGGCTCGGGGGTCCCCAGTCCACCGCGTTGCGGCGCCAGGCCCCTTGGGAGGGGCCCCTCGGAGGCTGACCTAGGGTTAGGTATAGCCCCTAGGATGCCGGCAGGCCCTATTCGCCAGCTGTGTGGAGACTGGAGTGGCGGACTGAGGTGAGGGCACTGGTGAGCGGGAGCGCGGGCCCGGGTGTTTTGGCGCGGGGGGCCTTTGAAGGTCACCGTGTCTTGGAGGGCCCTTCCCGTGCTCCCGCCCTGAATGAACGGCACCACCCCAAGCCCCCGGGTGGCGGCTGGGTGGCAGGGTGAGTCCAGTGCTGAGGCTCGGGGGTCCCCAATCCCCAGCGTTGCGGCGCCAGATCCCTTGGGAGGGGCCCCTCGGGGGTGGATCTAGGGTTCCGGTTAGCCCCCAGGAGGCCGGTGGACCTGATCAGCGGCTGTGCGGCACGCGGAGGGTTGGGCCGAGGTGAGGGCGCTGGCGAGACTGAGCGTGAGCCCAGGCGTTTTAGTGCGGGGGGCCTTCGAAGGTCGGTGGGGGCTCGGAGGGACCTGCCCGTTCTCCCGCTCTGAATGACCGGCGGGGCCCCTAGAGGCTCCGGTGCCTGAAGGGCAGCAGGGTGAGTCCGGCACTTGGGTTGGGGTCCCCATTCCCGGCGTTGTGGTGCCAGGCCCCTTGGGAAGGGCCCCTCCGTGGCCGACCTACACTTAGGGTTAGCCCCCAGGAGGCCAGCAGGCCCGATACAGGGCCTGTGCGCCGAGCGGAGAGTTGGGCCGAGGTGAGGGTGCTGGTGAACATGAGCCTGGGCCCAAGCGTTTTGGTTCGGTGCGCCTTCGAAGGTCGGCTAGGGTTCGAAGGGCCCTGCCCGTTCTCCCAACCTGAATGAATGGCGGCGCCCCTAGGGGCACGTTTGGGGCGGGGCGGCAGCGTGCATTCAGCGCTGGGACTTGGGGGTTCCCAATCCCCGGTGTTGCGGCGCCAGGCCCCTTAGGAAGCGACCCTCGGGGCCGTCCTAGGGTTAGGGTTAGCGCCCAGGAGGCCGGCAGGCCCGATCCGCCGGCTGTGCGAGGAGTGGAGATGCAGGCCGAGTTGAGGGCGATGGCGAGCGGGAGCGTGGGCCCCAGGCTTTTGGCGTCCTGGGCCTTTGAATGTTGCCATGGCTCGGAGGGCCCTGCCCTTGCTCCTGCCCTGAAGAACCAGCAACGCCCCTAGCCGCTCCGTTGGCGGTGGGGCGGCAGGGTGAATCCCAGGCTGCGGCTCGGGGATCCCCAATCCCCGGCGTTGTGGTGCCAGGCCCCTTGGGAGGGGCTCCTCGTGGGCCGACCCAGGGTTAGAGTTAGCCCCCATAAGGCCGGCAGGCCAGATCCTCTGGCTGGGCGGTGAGAGGTGGGCGGGCCGAGGTAAAGGCGCTGGGGTGCGGGATTGTGGGCCCCTGCATTTTGGGGTGGGAGGCTTCAAATGTCGCCGGTTTCTCCAGGGCCCTGTCAGTTCTCCCGGCCTGAATGACCGGCGGCGCCCCTCGGGGCCCGGGTGGCAGCGTTGTGGGAGGGTGAGTCTGGCTTTGGGGCTTGGGGTTCCAGATCCCTGGCGTAGTGGCACCAAAACCCTTCGGAGGGGCCCCTGGGGGGCCGACCTAGGGTTAGGGTTAGCCCCCAGGAGACCGTCAGGCCCAACCGCACACTGTGCGGCGAGCTGAGGTGCGGCCCGAGGTGAAGGCGCTGGGGAGCGGGAGCGTGGGCACCAGCGTTTTGGCACGGGGAGCCTTTGAAGGTCACCGGGGACTCAGAAGGCCCTGCCCTTCTCTCGCCCTCTATGACCCGCGGCGCCCCTAGCGGCCCAGGTGGGGACAGTGCGGCAGGGTGAGTCCGGCTCTGGGGCTCTGAGTCACCAATCCCCAGCATTGCAGAGCCAGGCCGCTTGGGATGTCCCCTCAGGGCCGACCTAGGGTTTTGGTTAGCTGCCAGGAGCCCGGCAGGCCCTATCCACCGGCTCTGAAGCAAGCGGTGGGGTGGGCCTAGGTGAGGGCGCTGGCGAGCAGGATCCTGGGAGCCAACGTTTTTGCGCGGGGAGCCTTCAAAGGTCAGCGTGGGCTCGGAGGGCCCTGCCCGATCTCTTGCCCTGATTGACCGGCGGGGCCTCTAGCGGCTCGGGTGGCTGAAGGGCAGCAGGGTGAGTGCGGCACATGAGCTCGGGGTCCCCATCCCCAGCGTTGCGACGCCAGGCCCCTTGGGAAGTGCCCCTCGGTGGCCGACCTATGGTTAGGGTTAGCCTCCAGGAGCCCCGCAGGCCCGATACACCGCCTGTGCGTCGAGCGAAGAGTTGGGCCGAGGCGAGGGTGCTGGTGAACATGAGCCTGGGCCCAAGCGTTTTGGTTCGGTGCGCCTTCGAAGGTCGGCAGGGGTTCGGAGGGCCCTGCCAGTTCTCCCACCCTGAATGAATGGCGGCGCCCCTAGCGGCCTGTGTGGGTTGGGGTGGCAGCGTGCATCCGGCGCTGGGGCTTGGGGGCCCCCAATCCCTGGCCGTTGCGGCGCCAGGCCCCTTAGGAAGGGACCTTCAGGGGCTGTCCTAGGGTTAGGGTTAGCTCCCAGGAGGCCGGCAGGCCCGAGTCGCTGGCTCTGCGAAGAGCGGAGGTGCGGGCCGAGTTGACGGTGATGCAGAGCGGGAGCGTGGTCCCCAGCGTTTTGGCGCCCTGGGCCTTCGACTGTTGCCATGGCTCAAAGGGCCCTGCCCGTTCTCCTGCCCTGAATAACCAGCGGCGCCCTTAGCAGCTCCCTTGGCGGTGGAGCGGCAGGGTGAGTCCATGCTGCGGCTCGGGGATCCCCAATCCCCAGCGTTGCGGGGCCAGGCCTCTTGGGAGGGGCTCCTCGTGGGCGGACCTAGGTTTAGAGTTAGCACCCAGGAGGCCAGCAGGCCCAATCCTCTGGCTGGGCGGCGAGAGGTGGGCGGCCCGAGGTAAAGGCGCTGGCGATCGGGAGCGTGGGCCCCTGCATTTTGGCGCAGGAGGCTTCAAATATGGCCGGTTTCTCCAGGGCCCTGTCCCTTCTCCCGCCCTGAATGACGGGCGGCGCCACTAGCGGCCCGGGTGGCGACGTGGCGGCCGGGTGAGCCTGGCTCTGGGTCTTGGGGTCCCTGATCCCCAGTGTAGCGGCACCAGGACCCTTGGGAGGGGCCCCTGGGTGGCCGAGCTAGGGTTAGGGTTAGCACCCGGGAGGCCGGCAGGCGGGATCCGCCCGCTGTGCCTGGAGCGGAGGGGCGGGCCGAGGTGAGGGCGCTGGCGAGCCAGAGCCTGGGCCCAAGCGTTTTGGCACCGGGGGCCTTCGAATGTCTCCGGGGACTCGGCGGGCCCTGCCCATTCTCCTCCCTGAATGACCGGCGGCGCCCCTAGCAGCCCAGGTGGCGGCGGGGCGGCATGTAAGTCCGGGCATAGGGCTCGGGGGTCCCCAGTCCACCGCGTTGCGGCGCCAGGCCCCTTGGGAGGGGCCCCTCGGAGGCTGACCTAGGGTTAGGTATAGCCCCTAGGATGCCGGCAGGCCCTATTCGCCAGCTGTGTGGAGACTGGAGTGGCGGACTGAGGTGAGGGCACTGGTGAGCGGGAGCGCGGGCCCGGGTGTTTTGGCGCGGGGGGCCTTTGAAGGTCACCGTGTCTTGGAGGGCCCTTCCCGTGCTCCCGCCCTGAATGAACGGCACCACCCCAAGCCCCCGGGTGGCGGCTGGGTGGCAGGGTGAGTCCAGTGCTGAGGCTCGGGGGTCCCCAATCCCCAGCGTTGCGGCGCCAGATCCCTTGGGAGGGGCCCCTCGGGGGTGGATCTAGGGTTCCGGTTAGCCCCCAGGAGGCCGGTGGACCTGATCAGCGGCTGTGCGGCACGCGGAGGGTTGGGCCGAGGTGAGGGCGCTGGCGAGACTGAGCGTGAGCCCAGGCGTTTTAGTGCGGGGGGCCTTCAAAGGTCGGTGGGGGCTCGGAGGGACCTGCCCGTTCTCCCGCTCTGAATGACCGGCGGGGCCCCTAGAGGCTCCGGTGCCTGAAGGGCAGCAGGGTGAGTCCGGCACTTGGGTTGGGGTCCCCATTCCCGGCGTTGTGGTGCCAGGCCCCTTGGGAAGGGCCCCTCCGTGGCCGACCTACACTTAGGGTTAGCCCCCAGGAGGCCAGCAGGCCCGATACAGGGCCTGTGCGCCGAGCGGAGAGTTGGGCCGAGGTGAGGGTGCTGGTGAACATGAGCCTGGGCCCAAGCGTTTTGGTTCGGTGCGCCTTCGAAGGTCGGCTAGGGTTCGAAGGGCCCTGCCCGTTCTCCCAACCTGAATGAATGGCGGCGCCCCTAGGGGCACGTTTGGGGCGGGGCGGCAGCGTGCATTCAGCGCTGGGACTTGGGGGTTCCCAATCCCCGGTGTTGCGGCACCAGGCCCCTTAGGAAGCGACCCTCGGGGCCGTCCTAGGGTTAGGGTTAGCGCCCAGGAGGCCGGCAGGCCCGATCCGCCGGCTGTGCGAGGAGTGGAGATGCAGGCCGAGTTGAGGGCGATGGCGAGCGGGAGCGTGGGCCCCAGGCTTTTGGCGTCCTGGGCCTTTGAATGTTGCCATGGCTCGGAGGGCCCTGCCCTTGCTCCTGCCCTGAATAACCAGCAACGCCCCTAGCCGCTCCGTTGGCGGTGGGGCGGCAGGGTGAATCCCAGGCTGCGGCTCGGGGATCCCCAATCCCCGGCGTTGTGGTGCCAGGCCCCTTGGGAGGGGCTCCTCGTGGGCCGACCCAGGGTTAGAGTTAGCCCCCATAAGGCCGGCAGGCCAGATCCTCTGGCTGGGCGGTGAGAGGTGGGCGGGCCGAGGTAAAGGCGCTGGGGTGCGGGATTGTGGGCCCCTGCATTTTGGGGTGGGAGGCTTCAAATGTCGCCGGTTTCTCCAGGGCCCTGTCAGTTCTCCCGGCCTGAATGACCGGCGGCGCCCCTCGGGGCCCGGGTGGCAGCGTTGTGGGAGGGTGAGTCTGGCTTTGGGGCTTGGGGTTCCAGATCCCTGGCGTAGTGGCACCAAAACCCTTCGGAGGGGCCCCTGGGGGGCCGACCTAGGGTTAGGGTTAGCCCCCAGGAGACCGTCAGGCCCAACCGCACACTGTGCGGCGAGCTGAGGTGCGGCCCGAGGTGAAGGCGCTGGGGAGCGGGAGCGTGGGCACCAGCGTTTTGGCACGGGGAGCCTTTGAAGGTCACCGGGGACTCAGAAGGCCCTGCCCTTCTCTCGCCCTCTATGACCCGCGGCGCCCCTAGCGGCCCAGGTGGGGACAGTGCGGCAGGGTGAGTCCGGCTCTGGGGCTCTGAGTCACCAATCCCCAGCATTGCAGAGCCAGGCCGCTTGGGATGTCCCCTCAGGGCCGACCTAGGGTTTTGGTTAGCTGCCAGGAGCCCGGCAGGCCCTATCCACCGGCTCTGAAGCAAGCGGTGGGGTGGGCCTAGGTGAGGGCGCTGGCGAGCAGGATCCTGGGAGCCAACGTTTTTGCGCGGGGAGCCTTCAAAGGTCAGCGTGGGCTCGGAGGGCCCTGCCCGATCTCTTGCCCTGATTGACCGGCGGGGCCTCTAGCGGCTCGGGTGGCTGAAGGGCAGCAGGGTGAGTGCGGCACATGAGCTCGGGGTCCCCATCCCCAGCGTTGCGACGCCAGGCCCCTTGGGAAGTGCCCCTCGGTGGCCGACCTATGGTTAGGGTTAGCCTCCAGGAGCCCCGCAGGCCCGATACACCGCCTGTGCGTCGAGCGAAGAGTTGGGCCGAGGCGAGGGTGCTGGTGAACATGAGCCTGGGCCCAAGCGTTTTGGTTCGGTGCGCCTTCGAAGGTCGGCAGGGGTTCGGAGGGCCCTGCCAGTTCTCCCACCCTGAATGAATGGCGGCGCCCCTAGCGGCCTGTGTGGGTTGGGGTGGCAGCGTGCATCCGGCGCTGGGGCTTGGGGGTCCCCAATCCCTGGCCGTTGCGGCGCCAGGCCCCTTAGGAAGGGACCTTCAGGGGCTGTCCTAGGGTTAGGGTTAGCTCCCAGGAGGCCGGCAGGCCCGAGTCGCTGGCTCTGCGAAGAGCGGAGGTGCGGGCCGAGTTGAGGGTGATGCAGAGCGGGAGCGTGGTCCCCAGCGTTTTGGCGCCCTGGGCCTTCGACTGTTGCCATGGCTCAAAGGGCCCTGCCCGTTCTCCTGCCCTGAATAACCAGCGGCGCCCTTAGCAGCTCCCTTGGCGGTGGAGCGGCAGGGTGAGTCCATGCTGCGGCTCGGGGATCCCCAATCCCCAGCGTTGCGGGGCCAGGCCTCTTGGGAGGGGCTCCTCGTGGGCGGACCTAGGTTTAGAGTTAGCACCCAGGAGGCCAGCAGGCCCAATCCTCTGGCTGGGCGGCGAGAGGTGGGCGGCCCGAGGTAAAGGCGCTGGCGATCGGGAGCGTGGGCCCCTGCATTTTGGCGCAGGAGGCTTCAAATATGGCCGGTTTCTCCAGGGCCCTGTCCCTTCTCCCGCCCTGAATGACGGGCGGCGCCACTAGCGGCCCGGGTGGCGACGTGGCGGCCGGGTGAGCCTGGCTCTGGGTCTTGGGGTCCCTGATCCCCAGTGTAGCGGCACCAGGACCCTTGGGAGGGGCCCCTGGGTGGCCGAGCTAGGGTTAGGGTTAGCACCCGGGAGGCCGGCAGGCGGGATCCGCCCGCTGTGCCTGGAGCGGAGGGGCGGGCCGAGGTGAGGGCGCTGGCGAGCCAGAGCCTGGGCCCAAGCGTTTTGGCACCGGGGGCCTTCGAATGTCTCCGGGGACTCGGCGGGCCCTGCCCATTCTCCTCCCTGAATGACCGGCGGCGCCCCTAGCAGCCCAGGTGGCGGCGGGGCGGCATGTAAGTCCGGGCATAGGGCTCGGGGGTCCCCAGTCCACCGCGTTGCGGCGCCAGGCCCCTTGGGAGGGGCCCCTCGGAGGCTGACCTAGGGTTAGGTATAGCCCCTAGGATGCCGGCAGGCCCTATTCGCCAGCTGTGTGGAGACTGGAGTGGCGGACTGAGGTGAGGGCACTGGTGAGCGGGAGCGCGGGCCCGGGTGTTTTGGCGCGGGGGGCCTTTGAAGGTCACCGTGTCTTGGAGGGCCCTTCCCGTGCTCCCGCCCTGAATGAACGGCACCACCCCAAGCCCCCGGGTGGCGGCTGGGTGGCAGGGTGAGTCCAGTGCTGAGGCTCGGGGGTCCCCAATCCCCAGCGTTGCGGCGCCAGATCCCTTGGGAGGGGCCCCTCGGGGGTGGATCTAGGGTTCCGGTTAGCCCCCAGGAGGCCGGTGGACCTGATCAGCGGCTGTGCGGCACGCGGAGGGTTGGGCCGAGGTGAGGGCGCTGGCGAGACTGAGCGTGAGCCCAGGCGTTTTAGTGCGGGGGGCCTTCGAAGGTCGGTGGGGGCTCGGAGGGACCTGCCCGTTCTCCCGCTCTGAATGACCGGCGGGGCCCCTAGAGGCTCCGGTGCCTGAAGGGCAGCAGGGTGAGTCCGGCACTTGGGTTGGGGTCCCCATTCCCGGCGTTGTGGTGCCAGGCCCCTTGGGAAGGGCCCCTCCGTGGCCGACCTACACTTAGGGTTAGCCCCCAGGAGGCCAGCAGGCCCGATACAGGGCCTGTGCGCCGAGCGGAGAGTTGGGCCGAGGTGAGGGTGCTGGTGAACATGAGCCTGGGCCCAAGCGTTTTGGTTCGGTGCGCCTTCGAAGGTCGGCTAGGGTTCGAAGGGCCCTGCCCGTTCTCCCAACCTGAATGAATGGCGGCGCCCCTAGGGGCACGTTTGGGGCGGGGCGGCAGCGTGCATTCAGCGCTGGGACTTGGGGGTTCCCAATCCCCGGTGTTGCGGCGCCAGGCCCCTTAGGAAGCGACCCTCGGGGCCGTCCTAGGGTTAGGGTTAGCGCCCAGGAGGCCGGCAGGCCCGATCCGCCGGCTGTGCGAGGAGTGGAGATGCAGGCCGAGTTGAGGGCGATGGCGAGCGGGAGCGTGGGCCCCAGGCTTTTGGCGTCCTGGGCCTTTGAATGTTGCCATGGCTCGGAGGGCCCTGCCCTTGCTCCTGCCCTGAAGAACCAGCAACGCCCCTAGCCGCTCCGTTGGCGGTGGGGCGGCAGGGTGAATCCCAGGCTGCGGCTCGGGGATCCCCAATCCCCGGCGTTGTGGTGCCAGGCCCCTTGGGAGGGGCTCCTCGTGGGCCGACCCAGGGTTAGAGTTAGCCCCCATAAGGCCGGCAGGCCAGATCCTCTGGCTGGGCGGTGAGAGGTGGGCGGGCCGAGGTAAAGGCGCTGGGGTGCGGGATTGTGGGCCCCTGCATTTTGGGGTGGGAGGCTTCAAATGTCGCCGGTTTCTCCAGGGCCCTGTCAGTTCTCCCGGCCTGAATGACCGGCGGCGCCCCTCGGGGCCCGGGTGGCAGCGTTGTGGGAGGGTGAGTCTGGCTTTGGGGCTTGGGGTTCCAGATCCCTGGCGTAGTGGCACCAAAACCCTTCGGAGGGGCCCCTGGGGGGCCGACCTAGGGTTAGGGTTAGCCCCCAGGAGACCGTCAGGCCCAACCGCACACTGTGCGGCGAGCTGAGGTGCGGCCCGAGGTGAAGGCGCTGGGGAGCGGGAGCGTGGGCACCAGCGTTTTGGCACGGGGAGCCTTTGAAGGTCACCGGGGACTCAGAAGGCCCTGCCCTTCTCTCGCCCTCTATGACCCGCGGCGCCCCTAGCGGCCCAGGTGGGGACAGTGCGGCAGGGTGAGTCCGGCTCTGGGGCTCTGAGTCACCAATCCCCAGCATTGCAGAGCCAGGCCGCTTGGGATGTCCCCTCAGGGCCGACCTAGGGTTTTGGTTAGCTGCCAGGAGCCCGGCAGGCCCTATCCACCGGCTCTGAAGCAAGCGGTGGGGTGGGCCTAGGTGAGGGCGCTGGCGAGCAGGATCCTGGGAGCCAACGTTTTTGCGCGGGGAGCCTTCAAAGGTCAGCGTGGGCTCGGAGGGCCCTGCCCGATCTCTTGCCCTGATTGACCGGCGGGGCCTCTAGTGGCTCGGGTGGCTGAAGGGCAGCAGGGTGAGTGCGGCACATGAGCTCGGGGTCCCCATCCCCAGCGTTGCGACGCCAGGCCCCTTGGGAAGTGCCCCTCGGTGGCCGACCTATGGTTAGGGTTAGCCTCCAGGAGCCCCGCAGGCCCGATACACCGCCTGTGCGTCGAGCGAAGAGTTGGGCCGAGGCGAGGGTGCTGGTGAACATGAGCCTGGGCCCAAGCGTTTTGGTTCGGTGCGCCTTCGAAGGTCGGCAGGGGTTCGGAGGGCCCTGCCAGTTCTCCCACCCTGAATGAATGGCGGCGCCCCTAGCGGCCTGTGTGGGTTGGGGTGGCAGCGTGCATCCGGCGCTGGGGCTTGGGGGCCCCCAATCCCTGGCCGTTGCGGCGCCAGGCCCCTTAGGAAGGGACCTTCAGGGGCTGTCCTAGGGTTAGGGTTAGCTCCCAGGAGGCCGGCAGGCCCGAGTCGCTGGCTCTGCGAAGAGCGGAGGTGCGGGCCGAGTTGAGGGTGATGCAGAGCGGGAGCGTGGTCCCCAGCGTTTTGGCGCCCTGGGCCTTCGACTGTTGCCATGGCTCAAAGGGCCCTGCCCGTTCTCCTGCCCTGAATAACCAGCGGCGCCCTTAGCAGCTCCCTTGGCGGTGGAGCGGCAGGGTGAGTCCATGCTGCGGCTCGGGGATCCCCAATCCCCAGCGTTGCGGGGCCAGGCCTCTTGGGAGGGGCTCCTCGTGGGCGGACCTAGGTTTAGAGTTAGCACCCAGGAGGCCAGCAGGCCCAATCCTCTGGCTGGGCGGCGAGAGGTGGGCGGCCCGAGGTAAAGGCGCTGGCGATCGGGAGCGTGGGCCCCTGCATTTTGGCGCAGGAGGCTTCAAATATGGCCGGTTTCTCCAGGGCCCTGTCCCTTCTCCCGCCCTGAATGACGGGCGGCGCCACTAGCGGCCCGGGTGGCGACGTGGCGGCCGGGTGAGCCTGGCTCTGGGTCTTGGGGTCCCTGATCCCCAGTGTAGCGGCACCAGGACCCTTGGGAGGGGCCCCTGGGTGGCCGAGCTAGGGTTAGGGTTAGCACCCGGGAGGCCGGCAGGCGGGATCCGCCCGCTGTGCCTGGAGCGGAGGGGCGGGCCGAGGTGAGGGCGCTGGCGAGCCAGAGCCTGGGCCCAAGCGTTTTGGCACCGGGGGCCTTCGAATGTCTCCGGGGACTCGGCGGGCCCTGCCCATTCTCCTCCCTGAATGACCGGCGGCGCCCCTAGCAGCCCAGGTGGCGGCGGGGCGGCATGTAAGTCCGGGCATAGGGCTCGGGGGTCCCCAGTCCACCGCGTTGCGGCGCCAGGCCCCTTGGGAGGGGCCCCTCGGAGGCTGACCTAGGGTTAGGTATAGCCCCTAGGATGCCGGCAGGCCCTATTCGCCAGCTGTGTGGAGACTGGAGTGGCGGACTGAGGTGAGGGCACTGGTGAGCGGGAGCGCGGGCCCGGGTGTTTTGGCGCGGGGGGCCTTTGAAGGTCACCGTGTCTTGGAGGGCCCTTCCCGTGCTCCCGCCCTGAATGAACGGCACCACCCCAAGCCCCCGGGTGGCGGCTGGGTGGCAGGGTGAGTCCAGTGCTGAGGCTCGGGGGTCCCCAATCCCCAGCGTTGCGGCGCCAGATCCCTTGGGAGGGGCCCCTCGGGGGTGGATCTAGGGTTCCGGTTAGCCCCCAGGAGGCCGGTGGACCTGATCAGCGGCTGTGCGGCACGCGGAGGGTTGGGCCGAGGTGAGGGCGCTGGCGAGACTGAGCGTGAGCCCAGGCGTTTTAGTGCGGGGGGCCTTCGAAGGTCGGTGGGGGCTCGGAGGGACCTGCCCGTTCTCCCGCTCTGAATGACCGGCGGGGCCCCTAGAGGCTCCGGTGCCTGAAGGGCAGCAGGGTGAGTCCGGCACTTGGGTTGGGGTCCCCATTCCCGGCGTTGTGGTGCCAGGCCCCTTGGGAAGGGCCCCTCCGTGGCCGACCTACACTTAGGGTTAGCCCCCAGGAGGCCAGCAGGCCCGATACAGGGCCTGTGCGCCGAGCGGAGAGTTGGGCCGAGGTGAGGGTGCTGGTGAACATGAGCCTGGGCCCAAGCGTTTTGGTTCGGTGCGCCTTCGAAGGTCGGCTAGGGTTCGAAGGGCCCTGCCCGTTCTCCCAACCTGAATGAATGGCGGCGCCCCTAGGGGCACGTTTGGGGCGGGGCGGCAGCGTGCATTCAGCGCTGGGACTTGGGGGTTCCCAATCCCCGGTGTTGCGGCGCCAGGCCCCTTAGGAAGCGACCCTCGGGGCCGTCCTAGGGTTAGGGTTAGCGCCCAGGAGGCCGGCAGGCCCGATCCGCCGGCTGTGCGAGGAGTGGAGATGCAGGCCGAGTTGAGGGCGATGGCGAGCGGGAGCGTGGGCCCCAGGCTTTTGGCGTCCTGGGCCTTTGAATGTTGCCATGGCTCGGAGGGCCCTGCCCTTGCTCCTGCCCTGAATAACCAGCAACGCCCCTAGCCGCTCCGTTGGCGGTGGGGCGGCAGGGTGAATCCCAGGCTGCGGCTCGGGGATCCCCAATCCCCGGCGTTGTGGTGCCAGGCCCCTTGGGAGGGGCTCCTCGTGGGCCGACCCAGGGTTAGAGTTAGCCCCCATAAGGCCGGCAGGCCAGATCCTCTGGCTGGGCGGTGAGAGGTGGGCGGGCCGAGGTAAAGGCGCTGGGGTGCGGGATTGTGGGCCCCTGCATTTTGGGGTGGGAGGCTTCAAATGTCGCCGGTTTCTCCAGGGCCCTGTCAGTTCTCCCGGCCTGAATGACCGGCGGCGCCCCTCGGGGCCCGGGTGGCAGCGTTGTGGGAGGGTGAGTCTGGCTTTGGGGCTTGGGGTTCCAGATCCCTGGCGTAGTGGCACCAAAACCCTTCGGAGGGGCCCCTGGGGGGCCGACCTAGGGTTAGGGTTAGCCCCCAGGAGACCGTCAGGCCCAACCGCACACTGTGCGGCGAGCTGAGGTGCGGCCCGAGGTGAAGGCGCTGGGGAGCGGGAGCGTGGGCACCAGCGTTTTGGCACGGGGAGCCTTTGAAGGTCACCGGGGACTCAGAAGGCCCTGCCCTTCTCTCGCCCTCTATGACCCGCGGCGCCCCTAGCGGCCCAGGTGGGGACAGTGCGGCAGGGTGAGTCCGGCTCTGGGGCTCTGAGTCACCAATCCCCAGCATTGCAGAGCCAGGCCGCTTGGGATGTCCCCTCAGGGCCGACCTAGGGTTTTGGTTAGCTGCCAGGAGCCCGGCAGGCCCTATCCACCGGCTCTGAAGCAAGCGGTGGGGTGGGCCTAGGTGAGGGCGCTGGCGAGCAGGATCCTGGGAGCCAACGTTTTTGCGCGGGGAGCCTTCAAAGGTCAGCGTGGGCTCGGAGGGCCCTGCCCGATCTCTTGCCCTGATTGACCGGCGGGGCCTCTAGTGGCTCGGGTGGCTGAAGGGCAGCAGGGTGAGTGCGGCACATGAGCTCGGGGTCCCCATCCCCAGCGTTGCGACGCCAGGCCCCTTGGGAAGTGCCCCTCGGTGGCCGACCTATGGTTAGGGTT
Source organism: Ursus americanus (assembly GCF_024610735.1). Taxonomy (NCBI): domain Eukaryota; kingdom Metazoa; phylum Chordata; class Mammalia; order Carnivora; family Ursidae; genus Ursus; species Ursus americanus. Next base: position 882,483 of record NW_028273645.1, on the reverse strand, counting down.
AGCCTCCAGGAGCCCCGCAGGCCCGATACACCGCCTGTGCGTCGAGCGAAGAGTTGGGCCGAGGCGAGGGTGCTGGTGAACATGAGCCTGGGCCCAAGCGTTTTGGTTCGGTGCGCCTTCGAAGGTCGGCAGGGGTTCGGAGGGCCCTGCCAGTTCTCCCACCCTGAATGAATGGCGGCGCCCCTAGCGGCCTGTGTGGGTTGGGGTGGCAGCGTGCATCCGGCGCTGGGGCTTGGGGGCCCCCAATCCCTGGCCGTTGCGGCGCCAGGCCCCTTAGGAAGGGACCTTCAGGGGCTGTCCTAGGGTTAGGGTTAGCTCCCAGGAGGCCGGCAGGCCCGAGTCGCTGGCTCTGCGAAGAGCGGAGGTGCGGGCCGAGTTGAGGGTGATGCAGAGCGGGAGCGTGGTCCCCAGCGTTTTGGCGCCCTGGGCCTTCGACTGTTGCCATGGCTCAAAGGGCCCTGCCCGTTCTCCTGCCCTGAATAACCAGCGGCGCCCTTAGCAGCTCCCTTGGCGGTGGAGCGGCAGGGTGAGTCCATGCTGCGGCTCGGGGATCCCCAATCCCCAGCGTTGCGGGGCCAGGCCTCTTGGGAGGGGCTCCTCCTGGGCGGACCTAGGTTTAGAGTTAGCACCCAGGAGGCCAGCAGGCCCAATCCTCTGGCTGGGCGGCGAGAGGTGGGCGGCCCGAGGTAAAGGCGCTGGCGATCGGGAGCGTGGGCCCCTGCATTTTGGCGCAGGAGGCTTCAAATATGGCCGGTTTCTCCAGGGCCCTGTCCCTTCTCCCGCCCTGAATGACGGGCGGCGCCACTAGCGGCCCGGGTGGCGACGTGGCGGCCGGGTGAGCCTGGCTCTGGGTCTTGGGGTCCCTGATCCCCAGTGTAGCGGCACCAGGACCCTTGGGAGGGGCCCCTGGGTGGCCGAGCTAGGGTTAGGGTTAGCACCCGGGAGGCCGGCAGGCGGGATCCGCCCGCTGTGCCTGGAGCGGAGGGGCGGGCCGAGGTGAGGGCGCTGGCGAGCCAGAGCCTGGGCCCAAGCGTTTTGGCACCGGGGGCCTTCGAATGTCTCCGGGGACTCGGCGGGCCCTGCCCATTCTCCTCCCTGAATGACCGGCGGCGCCCCTAGCAGCCCAGGTGGCGGCGGGGCGGCATGTAAGTCCGGGCATAGGGCTCGGGGGTCCCCAGTCCACCGCGTTGCGGCGCCAGGCCCCTTGGGAGGGGCCCCTCGGAGGCTGACCTAGGGTTAGGTATAGCCCCTAGGATGCCGGCAGGCCCTATTCGCCAGCTGTGTGGAGACTGGAGTGGCGGACTGAGGTGAGGGCACTGGTGAGCGGGAGCGCGGGCCCGGGTGTTTTGGCGCGGGGGGCCTTTGAAGGTCACCGTGTCTTGGAGGGCCCTTCCCGTGCTCCCGCCCTGAATGAACGGCACCACCCCAAGCCCCCGGGTGGCGGCTGGGTGGCAGGGTGAGTCCAGTGCTGAGGCTCGGGGGTCCCCAATCCCCAGCGTTGCGGCGCCAGATCCCTTGGGAGGGGCCCCTCGGGGGTGGATCTAGGGTTCCGGTTAGCCCCCAGGAGGCCGGTGGACCTGATCAGCGGCTGTGCGGCACGCGGAGGGTTGGGCCGAGGTGAGGGCGCTGGCGAGACTGAGCGTGAGCCCAGGCGTTTTAGTGCGGGGGGCCTTCGAAGGTCGGTGGGGGCTCGGAGGGACCTGCCCGTTCTCCCGCTCTGAATGACCGGCGGGGCCCCTAGAGGCTCCGGTGCCTGAAGGGCAGCAGGGTGAGTCCGGCACTTGGGTTGGGGTCCCCATTCCCGGCGTTGTGGTGCCAGGCCCCTTGGGAAGGGCCCCTCCGTGGCCGACCTACACTTAGGGTTAGCCCCCAGGAGGCCAGCAGGCCCGATACAGGGCCTGTGCGCCGAGCGGAGAGTTGGGCCGAGGTGAGGGTGCTGGTGAACATGAGCCTGGGCCCAAGCGTTTTGGTTCGGTGCGCCTTCGAAGGTCGGCTAGGGTTCGAAGGGCCCTGCCCGTTCTCCCAACCTGAATGAATGGCGGCGCCCCTAGGGGCACGTTTGGGGCGGGGCGGCAGCGTGCATTCAGCGCTGGGACTTGGGGGTTCCCAATCCCCGGTGTTGCGGCGCCAGGCCCCTTAGGAAGCGACCCTCGGGGCCGTCCTAGGGTTAGGGTTAGCGCCCAGGAGGCCGGCAGGCCCGATCCGCCGGCTGTGCGAGGAGTGGAGATGCAGGCCGAGTTGAGGGCGATGGCGAGCGGGAGCGTGGGCCCCAGGCTTTTGGCGTCCTGGGCCTTTGAATGTTGCCATGGCTCGGAGGGCCCTGCCCTTGCTCCTGCCCTGAATAACCAGCAACGCCCCTAGCCGCTCCGTTGGCGGTGGGGCGGCAGGGTGAATCCCAGGCTGCGGCTCGGGGATCCCCAATCCCCGGCGTTGTGGTGCCAGGCCCCTTGGGAGGGGCTCCTCGTGGGCCGACCCAGGGTTAGAGTTAGCCCCCATAAGGCCGGCAGGCCAGATCCTCTGGCTGGGCGGTGAGAGGTGGGCGGGCCGAGGTAAAGGCGCTGGGGTGCGGGATTGTGGGCCCCTGCATTTTGGGGTGGGAGGCTTCAAATGTCGCCGGTTTCTCCAGGGCCCTGTCAGTTCTCCCGGCCTGAATGACCGGCGGCGCCCCTCGGGGCCCGGGTGGCAGCGTTGTGGGAGGGTGAGTCTGGCTTTGGGGCTTGGGGTTCCAGATCCCTGGCGTAGTGGCACCAAAACCCTTCGGAGGGGCCCCTGGGGGGCCGACCTAGGGTTAGGGTTAGCCCCCAGGAGACCGTCAGGCCCAACCGCACACTGTGCGGCGAGCTGAGGTGCGGCCCGAGGTGAAGGCGCTGGGGAGCGGGAGCGTGGGCACCAGCGTTTTGGCACCGGGAGCCTTTGAAGGTCACCGGGGACTCAGAAGGCCCTGCCCTTCTCTCGCCCTCTATGACCCGCGGCGCCCCTAGCGGCCCAGGTGGGGACAGTGCGGCAGGGTGAGTCCGGCTCTGGGGCTCTGAGTCACCAATCCCCAGCATTGCAGAGCCAGGCCGCTTGGGATGTCCCCTCAGGGCCGACCTAGGGTTTTGGTTAGCTGCCAGGAGCCCGGCAGGCCCTATCCACCGGCTCTGAAGCAAGCGGTGGGGTGGGCCTAGGTGAGGGCGCTGGCGAGCAGGATCCTGGGAGCCAACGTTTTTGCGCGGGGAGCCTTCAAAGGTCAGCGTGGGCTCGGAGGGCCCTGCCCGATCTCTTGCCCTGATTGACCGGCGGGGCCTCTAGTGGCTCGGGTGGCTGAAGGGCAGCAGGGTGAGTGCGGCACATGAGCTCGGGGTCCCCATCCCCAGCGTTGCGACGCCAGGCCCCTTGGGAAGTGCCCCTCGGTGGCCGACCTATGGTTAGGGTTAGCCTCCAGGAGCCCCGCAGGCCCGATACACCGCCTGTGCGTCGAGCGAAGAGTTGGGCCGAGGCGAGGGTGCTGGTGAACATGAGCCTGGGCCCAAGCGTTTTGGTTCGGTGCGCCTTCGAAGGTCGGCAGGGGTTCGGAGGGCCCTGCCAGTTCTCCCACCCTGAATGAATGGCGGCGCCCCTAGCGGCCTGTGTGGGTTGGGGTGGCAGCGTGCATCCGGCGCTGGGGCTTGGGGGCCCCCAATCCCTGGCCGTTGCGGCGCCAGGCCCCTTAGGAAGGGACCTTCAGGGGCTGTCCTAGGGTTAGGGTTAGCTCCCAGGAGGCCGGCAGGCCCGAGTCGCTGGCTCTGCGAAGAGCGGAGGTGCGGGCCGAGTTGACGGTGATGCAGAGCGGGAGCGTGGTCCCCAGCGTTTTGGCGCCCTGGGCCTTCGACTGTTGCCATGGCTCAAAGGGCCCTGCCCGTTCTCCTGCCCTGAATAACCAGCGGCGCCCTTAGCAGCTCCCTTGGCGGTGGAGCGGCAGGGTGAGTCCATGCTGCGGCTCGGGGATCCCCAATCCCCAGCGTTGCGGGGCCAGGCCTCTTGGGAGGGGCTCCTCGTGGGCGGACCTAGGTTTAGAGTTAGCACCCAGGAGGCCAGCAGGCCCAATCCTCTGGCTGGGCGGCGAGAGGTGGGCGGCCCGAGGTAAAGGCGCTGGCGATCGGGAGCGTGGGCCCCTGCATTTTGGCGCAGGAGGCTTCAAATATGGCCGGTTTCTCCAGGGCCCTGTCCCTTCTCCCGCCCTGAATGACGGGCGGCGCCACTAGCGGCCCGGGTGGCGACGTGGCGGCCGGGTGAGCCTGGCTCTGGGTCTTGGGGTCCCTGATCCCCAGTGTAGCGGCACCAGGACCCTTGGGAGGGGCCCCTGGGTGGCCGAGCTAGGGTTAGGGTTAGCACCCGGGAGGCCGGCAGGCGGGATCCGCCCGCTGTGCCTGGAGCGGAGGGGCGGGCCGAGGTGAGGGCGCTGGCGAGCCAGAGCCTGGGCCCAAGCGTTTTGGCACCGGGGGCCTTCGAATGTCTCCGGGGACTCGGCGGGCCCTGCCCATTCTCCTCCCTGAATGACCGGCGGCGCCCCTAGCAGCCCAGGTGGCGGCGGGGCGGCATGTAAGTCCGGGCATAGGGCTCGGGGGTCCCCAGTCCACCGCGTTGCGGCGCCAGGCCCCTTGGGAGGGGCCCCTCGGAGGCTGACCTAGGGTTAGGTATAGCCCCTAGGATGCCGGCAGGCCCTATTCGCCAGCTGTGTGGAGACTGGAGTGGCGGACTGAGGTGAGGGCACTGGTGAGCGGGAGCGCGGGCCCGGGTGTTTTGGCGCGGGGGGCCTTTGAAGGTCACCGTGTCTTGGAGGGCCCTTCCCGTGCTCCCGCCCTGAATGAACGGCACCACCCCAAGCCCCCGGGTGGCGGCTGGGTGGCAGGGTGAGTCCAGTGCTGAGGCTCGGGGGTCCCCAATCCCCAGCGTTGCGGCGCCAGATCCCTTGGGAGGGGCCCCTCGGGGGTGGATCTAGGGTTCCGGTTAGCCCCCAGGAGGCCGGTGGACCTGATCAGCGGCTGTGCGGCACGCGGAGGGTTGGGCCGAGGTGAGGGCGCTGGCGAGACTGAGCGTGAGCCCAGGCGTTTTAGTGCGGGGGGCCTTCGAAGGTCGGTGGGGGCTCGGAGGGACCTGCCCGTTCTCCCGCTCTGAATGACCGGCGGGGCCCCTAGAGGCTCCGGTGCCTGAAGGGCAGCAGGGTGAGTCCGGCACTTGGGTTGGGGTCCCCATTCCCGGCGTTGTGGTGCCAGGCCCCTTGGGAAGGGCCCCTCCGTGGCCGACCTACACTTAGGGTTAGCCCCCAGGAGGCCAGCAGGCCCGATACAGGGCCTGTGCGCCGAGCGGAGAGTTGGGCCGAGGTGAGGGTGCTGGTGAACATGAGCCTGGGCCCAAGCGTTTTGGTTCGGTGCGCCTTCGAAGGTCGGCTAGGGTTCGAAGGGCCCTGCCCGTTCTCCCAACCTGAATGAATGGCGGCGCCCCTAGGGGCACGTTTGGGGCGGGGCGGCAGCGTGCATTCAGCGCTGGGACTTGGGGGTTCCCAATCCCCGGTGTTGCGGCGCCAGGCCCCTTAGGAAGCGACCCTCGGGGCCGTCCTAGGGTTAGGGTTAGCGCCCAGGAGGCCGGCAGGCCCGATCCGCCGGCTGTGCGAGGAGTGGAGATGCAGGCCGAGTTGAGGGCGATGGCGAGCGGGAGCGTGGGCCCCAGGCTTTTGGCGTCCTGGGCCTTTGAATGTTGCCATGGCTCGGAGGGCCCTGCCCTTGCTCCTGCCCTGAATAACCAGCAACGCCCCTAGCCGCTCCGTTGGCGGTGGGGCGGCAGGGTGAATCCCAGGCTGCGGCTCGGGGATCCCCAATCCCCGGCGTTGTGGTGCCAGGCCCCTTGGGAGGGGCTCCTCGTGGGCCGACCCAGGGTTAGAGTTAGCCCCCATAAGGCCGGCAGGCCAGATCCTCTGGCTGGGCGGTGAGAGGTGGGCGGGCCGAGGTAAAGGCGCTGGGGTGCGGGATTGTGGGCCCCTGCATTTTGGGGTGGGAGGCTTCAAATGTCGCCGGTTTCTCCAGGGCCCTGTCAGTTCTCCCGGCCTGAATGACCGGCGGCGCCCCTCGGGGCCCGGGTGGCAGCGTTGTGGGAGGGTGAGTCTGGCTTTGGGGCTTGGGGTTCCAGATCCCTGGCGTAGTGGCACCAAAACCCTTCGGAGGGGCCCCTGGGGGGCCGACCTAGGGTTAGGGTTAGCCCCCAGGAGACCGTCAGGTCCAACCGCACACTGTGCGGCGAGCTGAGGTGCGGCCCGAGGTGAAGGCGCTGGGGAGCGGGAGCGTGGGCACCAGCGTTTTGGCACGGGGAGCCTTTGAAGGTCACCGGGGACTCAGAAGGCCCTGCCCTTCTCTCGCCCTCTATGACCCGCGGCGCCCCTAGCGGCCCAGGTGGGGACAGTGCGGCAGGGTGAGTCCGGCTCTGGGGCTCTGAGTCACCAATCCCCAGCATTGCAGAGCCAGGCCGCTTGGGATGTCCCCTCAGGGCCGACCTAGGGTTTTGGTTAGCTGCCAGGAGCCCGGCAGGCCCTATCCACCGGCTCTGAAGCAAGCGGTGGGGTGGGCCTAGGTGAGGGCGCTGGCGAGCAGGATCCTGGGAGCCAACGTTTTTGCGCGGGGAGCCTTCAAAGGTCAGCGTGGGCTCGGAGGGCCCTGCCCGATCTCTTGCCCTGATTGACCGGCGGGGCCTCTAGCGGCTCGGGTGGCTGAAGGGCAGCAGGGTGAGTGCGGCACATGAGCTCGGGGTCCCCATCCCCAGCGTTGCGACGCCAGGCCCCTTGGGAAGTGCCCCTCGGTGGCCGACCTATGGTTAGGGTTAGCCTCCAGGAGCCCCGCAGGCCCGATACACCGCCTGTGCGTCGAGCGAAGAGTTGGGCCGAGGCGAGGGTGCTGGTGAACATGAGCCTGGGCCCAAGCGTTTTGGTTCGGTGCGCCTTCGAAGGTCGGCAGGGGTTCGGAGGGCCCTGCCAGTTCTCCCACCCTGAATGAATGGCGGCGCCCCTAGCGGCCTGTGTGGGTTGGGGTGGCAGCGTGCATCCGGCGCTGGGGCTTGGGGGCCCCCAATCCCTGGCCGTTGCGGCGCCAGGCCCCTTAGGAAGGGACCTTCAGGGGCTGTCCTAGGGTTAGGGTTAGCTCCCAGGAGGCCGGCAGGCCCGAGTCGCTGGCTCTGCGAAGAGCGGAGGTGCGGGCCGAGTTGACGGTGATGCAGAGCGGGAGCGTGGTCCCCAGCGTTTTGGCGCCCTGGGCCTTCGACTGTTGCCATGGCTCAAAGGGCCCTGCCCGTTCTCCTGCCCTGAATAACCAGCGGCGCCCTTAGCAGCTCCCTTGGCGGTGGAGCGGCAGGGTGAGTCCATGCTGCGGCTCGGGGATCCCCAATCCCCAGCGTTGCGGGGCCAGGCCTCTTGGGAGGGGCTCCTCGTGGGCGGACCTAGGTTTAGAGTTAGCACCCAGGAGGCCAGCAGGCCCAATCCTCTGGCTGGGCGGCGAGAGGTGGGCGGCCCGAGGTAAAGGCGCTGGCGATCGGGAGCGTGGGCCCCTGCATTTTGGCGCAGGAGGCTTCAAATATGGCCGGTTTCTCCAGGGCCCTGTCCCTTCTCCCGCCCTGAATGACGGGCGGCGCCACTAGCGGCCCGGGTGGCGACGTGGCGGCCGGGTGAGCCTGGCTCTGGGTCTTGGGGTCCCTGATCCCCAGTGTAGCGGCACCAGGACCCTTGGGAGGGGCCCCTGGGTGGCCGAGCTAGGGTTAGGGTTAGCACCCGGGAGGCCGGCAGGCGGGATCCGCCCGCTGTGCCTGGAGCGGAGGGGCGGGCCGAGGTGAGGGCGCTGGCGAGCCAGAGCCTGGGCCCAAGCGTTTTGGCACCGGGGGCCTTCGAATGTCTCCGGGGACTCGGCGGGCCCTGCCCATTCTCCTCCCTGAATGACCGGCGGCGCCCCTAGCAGCCCAGGTGGCGGCGGGGCGGCATGTAAGTCCGGGCATAGGGCTCGGGGGTCCCCAGTCCACCGCGTTGCGGCGCCAGGCCCCTTGGGAGGGGCCCCTCGGAGGCTGACCTAGGGTTAGGTATAGCCCCTAGGATGCCGGCAGGCCCTATTCGCCAGCTGTGTGGAGACTGGAGTGGCGGACTGAGGTGAGGGCACTGGTGAGCGGGAGCGCGGGCCCGGGTGTTTTGGCGCGGGGGGCCTTTGAAGGTCACCGTGTCTTGGAGGGCCCTTCCCGTGCTCCCGCCCTGAATGAACGGCACCACCCCAAGCCCCCGGGTGGCGGCTGGGTGGCAGGGTGAGTCCAGTGCTGAGGCTCGGGGGTCCCCAATCCCCAGCGTTGCGGCGCCAGATCCCTTGGGAGGGGCCCCTCGGGGGTGGATCTAGGGTTCCGGTTAGCCCCCAGGAGGCCGGTGGACCTGATCAGCGGCTGTGCGGCACGCGGAGGGTTGGGCCGAGGTGAGGGCGCTGGCGAGACTGAGCGTGAGCCCAGGCGTTTTAGTGCGGGGGGCCTTCGAAGGTCGGTGGGGGCTCGGAGGGACCTGCCCGTTCTCCCGCTCTGAATGACCGGCGGGGCCCCTAGAGGCTCCGGTGCCTGAAGGGCAGCAGGGTGAGTCCGGCACTTGGGTTGGGGTCCCCATTCCCGGCGTTGTGGTGCCAGGCCCCTTGGGAAGGGCCCCTCCGTGGCCGACCTACACTTAGGGTTAGCCCCCAGGAGGCCAGCAGGCCCGATACAGGGCCTGTGCGCCGAGCGGAGAGTTGGGCCGAGGTGAGGGTGCTGGTGAACATGAGCCTGGGCCCAAGCGTTTTGGTTCGGTGCGCCTTCGAAGGTCGGCTAGGGTTCGAAGGGCCCTGCCCGTTCTCCCAACCTGAATGAATGGCGGCGCCCCTAGGGGCACGTTTGGGGCGGGGCGGCAGCGTGCATTCAGCGCTGGGACTTGGGGGTTCCCAATCCCCGGTGTTGCGGCGCCAGGCCCCTTAGGAAGCGACCCTCGGGGCCGTCCTAGGGTTAGGGTTAGCGCCCAGGAGGCCGGCAGGCCCGATCCGCCGGCTGTGCGAGGAGTGGAGATGCAGGCCGAGTTGAGGGCGATGGCGAGCGGGAGCGTGGGCCCCAGGCTTTTGGCGTCCTGGGCCTTTGAATGTTGCCATGGCTCGGAGGGCCCTGCCCTTGCTCCTGCCCTGAAGAACCAGCAACGCCCCTAGCCGCTCCGTTGGCGGTGGGGCGGCAGGGTGAATCCCAGGCTGCGGCTCGGGGATCCCCAATCCCCGGCGTTGTGGTGCCAGGCCCCTTGGGAGGGGCTCCTCGTGGGCCGACCCAGGGTTAGAGTTAGCCCCCATAAGGCCGGCAGGCCAGATCCTCTGGCTGGGCGGTGAGAGGTGGGCGGGCCGAGGTAAAGGCGCTGGGGTGCGGGATTGTGGGCCCCTGCATTTTGGGGTGGGAGGCTTCAAATGTCGCCGGTTTCTCCAGGGCCCTGTCAGTTCTCCCGGCCTGAATGACCGGCGGCGCCCCTCGGGGCCCGGGTGGCAGCGTTGTGGGAGGGTGAGTCTGGCTTTGGGGCTTGGGGTTCCAGATCCCTGGCGTAGTGGCACCAAAACCCTTCGGAGGGGCCCCTGGGGGGCCGACCTAGGGTTAGGGTTAGCCCCCAGGAGACCGTCAGGCCCAACCGCACACTGTGCGGCGAGCTGAGGTGCGGCCCGAGGTGAAGGCGCTGGGGAGCGGGAGCGTGGGCACCAGCGTTTTGGCACGGGGAGCCTTTGAAGGTCACCGGGGACTCAGAAGGCCCTGCCCTTCTCTCGCCCTCTATGACCCGCGGCGCCCCTAGCGGCCCAGGTGGGGACAGTGCGGCAGGGTGAGTCCGGCTCTGGGGCTCTGAGTCACCAATCCCCAGCATTGCAGAGCCAGGCCGCTTGGGATGTCCCCTCAGGGCCGACCTAGGGTTTTGGTTAGCTGCCAGGAGCCCGGCAGGCCCTATCCACCGGCTCTGAAGCAAGCGGTGGGGTGGGCCTAGGTGAGGGCGCTGGCGAGCAGGATCCTGGGAGCCAACGTTTTTGCGCGGGGAGCCTTCAAAGGTCAGCGTGGGCTCGGAGGGCCCTGCCCGATCTCTTGCCCTGATTGACCGGCGGGGCCTCTAGCGGCTCGGGTGGCTGAAGGGCAGCAGGGTGAGTGCGGCACATGAGCTCGGGGTCCCCATCCCCAGCGTTGCGACGCCAGGCCCCTTGGGAAGTGCCCCTCGGTGGCCGACCTATGGTTAGGGTTAGCCTCCAGGAGCCCCGCAGGCCCGATACACCGCCTGTGCGTCGAGCGAAGAGTTGGGCCGAGGCGAGGGTGCTGGTGAACATGAGCCTGGGCCCAAGCGTTTTGGTTCGGTGCGCCTTCGAAGGTCGGCAGGGGTTCGGAGGGCCCTGCCAGTTCTCCCACCCTGAATGAATGGCGGCGCCCCTAGCGGCCTGTGTGGGTTGGGGTGGCAGCGTGCATCCGGCGCTGGGGCTTGGGGGCCCCCAATCCCTGGCCGTTGCGGCGCCAGGCCCCTTAGGAAGGGACCTTCAGGGGCTGTCCTAGGGTTAGGGTTAGCTCCCAGGAGGCCGGCAGGCCCGAGTCGCTGGCTCTGCGAAGAGCGGAGGTGCGGGCCGAGTTGAGGGTGATGCAGAGCGGGAGCGTGGTCCCCAGCGTTTTGGCGCCCTGGGCCTTCGACTGTTGCCATGGCTCAAAGGGCCCTGCCCGTTCTCCTGCCCTGAATAACCAGCGGCGCCCTTAGCAGCTCCCTTGGCGGTGGAGCGGCAGGGTGAGTCCATGCTGCGGCTCGGGGATCCCCAATCCCCAGCGTTGCGGGGCCAGGCCTCTTGGGAGGGGCTCCTCGTGGGCGGACCTAGGTTTAGAGTTAGCACCCAGGAGGCCAGCAGGCCCAATCCTCTGGCTGGGCGGCGAGAGGTGGGCGGCCCGAGGTAAAGGCGCTGGCGATCGGGAGCGTGGGCCCCTGCATTTTGGCGCAGGAGGCTTCAAATATGGCCGGTTTCTCCAGGGCCCTGTCCCTTCTCCCGCCCTGAATGACGGGCGGCGCCACTAGCGGCCCGGGTGGCGACGTGGCGGCCGGGTGAGCCTGGCTCTGGGTCTTGGGGTCCCTGATCCCCAGTGTAGCGGCACCAGGACCCTTGGGAGGGGCCCCTGGGTGGCCGAGCTAGGGTTAGGGTTAGCACCCGGGAGGCCGGCAGGCGGGATCCGCCCGCTGTGCCTGGAGCGGAGGGGCGGGCCGAGGTGAGGGCGCTGGCGAGCCAGAGCCTGGGCCCAAGCGTTTTGGCACCGGGGGCCTTCGAATGTCTCCGGGGACTCGGCGGGCCCTGCCCATTCTCCTCCCTGAATGACCGGCGGCGCCCCTAGCAGCCCAGGTGGCGGCGGGGCGGCATGTAAGTCCGGGCATAGGGCTCGGGGGTCCCCAGTCCACCGCGTTGCGGCGCCAGGCCCCTTGGGAGGGGCCCCTCGGAGGCTGACCTAGGGTTAGGTATAGCCCCTAGGATGCCGGCAGGCCCTATTCGCCAGCTGTGTGGAGACTGGAGTGGCGGACTGAGGTGAGGGCACTGGTGAGCGGGAGCGCGGGCCCGGGTGTTTTGGCGCGGGGGGCCTTTGAAGGTCACCGTGTCTTGGAGGGCCCTTCCCGTGCTCCCGCCCTGAATGAACGGCACCACCCCAAGCCCCCGGGTGGCGGCTGGGTGGCAGGGTGAGTCCAGTGCTGAGGCTCGGGGGTCCCCAATCCCCAGCGTTGCGGCGCCAGATCCCTTGGGAGGGGCCCCTCGGGGGTGGATCTAGGGTTCCGGTTAGCCCCCAGGAGGCCGGTGGACCTGATCAGCGGCTGTGCGGCACGCGGAGGGTTGGGCCGAGGTGAGGGCGCTGGCGAGACTGAGCGTGAGCCCAGGCGTTTTAGTGCGGGGGGCCTTCGAAGGTCGGTGGGGGCTCGGAGGGACCTGCCCGTTCTCCCGCTCTGAATGACCGGCGGGGCCCCTAGAGGCTCCGGTGCCTGAAGGGCAGCAGGGTGAGTCCGGCACTTGGGTTGGGGTCCCCATTCCCGGCGTTGTGGTGCCAGGCCCCTTGGGAAGGGCCCCTCCGTGGCCGACCTACACTTAGGGTTAGCCCCCAGGAGGCCAGCAGGCCCGATACAGGGCCTGTGCGCCGAGCGGAGAGTTGGGCCGAGGTGAGGGTGCTGGTGAACATGAGCCTGGGCCCAAGCGTTTTGGTTCGGTGCGCCTTCGAAGGTCGGCTAGGGTTCGAAGGGCCCTGCCCGTTCTCCCAACCTGAATGAATGGCGGCGCCCCTAGGGGCACGTTTGGGGCGGGGCGGCAGCGTGCATTCAGCGCTGGGACTTGGGGGTTCCCAATCCCCGGTGTTGCGGCGCCAGGCCCCTTAGGAAGCGACCCTCGGGGCCGTCCTAGGGTTAGGGTTAGCGCCCAGGAGGCCGGCAGGCCCGATCCGCCGGCTGTGCGAGGAGTGGAGATGCAGGCCGAGTTGAGGGCGATGGCGAGCGGGAGCGTGGGCCCCAGGCTTTTGGCGTCCTGGGCCTTTGAATGTTGCCATGGCTCGGAGGGCCCTGCCCTTGCTCCTGCCCTGAAGAACCAGCAACGCCCCTAGCCGCTCCGTTGGCGGTGGGGCGGCAGGGTGAATCCCAGGCTGCGGCTCGGGGATCCCCAATCCCCGGCGTTGTGGTGCCAGGCCCCTTGGGAGGGGCTCCTCGTGGGCCGACCCAGGGTTAGAGTTAGCCCCCATAAGGCCGGCAGGCCAGATCCTCTGGCTGGGCGGTGAGAGGTGGGCGGGCCGAGGTAAAGGCGCTGGGGTGCGGGATTGTGGGCCCCTGCATTTTGGGGTGGGAGGCTTCAAATGTCGCCGGTTTCTCCAGGGCCCTGTCAGTTCTCCCGGCCTGAATGACCGGCGGCGCCCCTCGGGGCCCGGGTGGCAGCGTTGTGGGAGGGTGAGTCTGGCTTTGGGGCTTGGGGTTCCAGATCCCTGGCGTAGTGGCACCAAAACCCTTCGGAGGGGCCCCTGGGGGGCCGACCTAGGGTTAGGGTTAGCCCCCAGGAGACCGTCAGGCCCAACCGCACACTGTGCGGCGAGCTGAGGTGCGGCCCGAGGTGAAGGCGCTGGGGAGCGGGAGCGTGGGCACCAGCGTTTTGGCACGGGGAGCCTTTGAAGGTCACCGGGGACTCAGAAGGCCCTGCCCTTCTCTCGCCCTCTATGACCCGCGGCGCCCCTAGCGGCCCAGGTGGGGACAGTGCGGCAGGGTGAGTCCGGCTCTGGGGCTCTGAGTCACCAATCCCCAGCATTGCAGAGCCAGGCCGCTTGGGATGTCCCCTCAGGGCCGACCTAGGGTTTTGGTTAGCTGCCAGGAGCCCGGCAGGCCCTATCCACCGGCTCTGAAGCAAGCGGTGGGGTGGGCCTAGGTGAGGGCGCTGGCGAGCAGGATCCTGGGAGCCAACGTTTTTGCGCGGGGAGCCTTCAAAGGTCAGCGTGGGCTCGGAGGGCCCTGCCCGATCTCTTGCCCTGATTGACCGGCGGGGCCTCTAGTGGCTCGGGTGGCTGAAGGGCAGCAGGGTGAGTGCGGCACATGAGCTCGGGGTCCCCATCCCCAGCGTTGCGACGCCAGGCCCCTTGGGAAGTGCCCCTCGGTGGCCGACCTATGGTTAGGGTTAGCCTCCAGGAGCCCCGCAGGCCCGATACACCGCCTGTGCGTCGAGCGAAGAGTTGGGCCGAGGCGAGGGTGCTGGTGAACATGAGCCTGGGCCCAAGCGTTTTGGTTCGGTGCGCCTTCGAAGGTCGGCAGGGGTTCGGAGGGCCCTGCCAGTTCTCCCACCCTGAATGAATGGCGGCGCCCCTAGCGGCCTGTGTGGGTTGGGGTGGCAGCGTGCATCCGGCGCTGGGGCTTGGGGGCCCCCAATCCCTGGCCGTTGCGGCGCCAGGCCCCTTAGGAAGGGACCTTCAGGGGCTGTCCTAGGGTTAGGGTTAGCTCCCAGGAGGCCGGCAGGCCCGAGTCGCTGGCTCTGCGAAGAGCGGAGGTGCGGGCCGAGTTGAGGGTGATGCAGAGCGGGAGCGTGGTCCCCAGCGTTTTGGCGCCCTGGGCCTTCGACTGTTGCCATGGCTCAAAGGGCCCTGCCCGTTCTCCTGCCCTGAATAACCAGCGGCGCCCTTAGCAGCTCCCTTGGCGGTGGAGCGGCAGGGTGAGTCCATGCTGCGGCTCGGGGATCCCCAATCCCCAGCGTTGCGGGGCCAGGCCTCTTGGGAGGGGCTCCTCCTGGGCGGACCTAGGTTTAGAGTTAGCACCCAGGAGGCCAGCAGGCCCAATCCTCTGGCTGGGCGGCGAGAGGTGGGCGGCCCGAGGTAAAGGCGCTGGCGATCGGGAGCGTGGGCCCCTGCATTTTGGCGCAGGAGGCTTCAAATATGGCCGGTTTCTCCAGGGCCCTGTCCCTTCTCCCGCCCTGAATGACGGGCGGCGCCACTAGCGGCCCGGGTGGCGACGTGGCGGCCGGGTGAGCCTGGCTCTGGGTCTTGGGGTCCCTGATCCCCAGTGTAGCGGCACCAGGACCCTTGGGAGGGGCCCCTGGGTGGCCGAGCTAGGGTTAGGGTTAGCACCCGGGAGGCCGGCAGGCGGGATCCGCCCGCTGTGCCTGGAGCGGAGGGGCGGGCCGAGGTGAGGGCGCTGGCGAGCCAGAGCCTGGGCCCAAGCGTTTTGGCACCGGGGGCCTTCGAATGTCTCCGGGGACTCGGCGGGCCCTGCCCATTCTCCTCCCTGAATGACCGGCGGCGCCCCTAGCAGCCCAGGTGGCGGCGGGGCGGCATGTAAGTCCGGGCATAGGGCTCGGGGGTCCCCAGTCCACCGCGTTGCGGCGCCAGGCCCCTTGGGAGGGGCCCCTCGGAGGCTGACCTAGGGTTAGGTATAGCCCCTAGGATGCCGGCAGGCCCTATTCGCCAGCTGTGTGGAGACTGGAGTGGCGGACTGAGGTGAGGGCACTGGTGAGCGGGAGCGCGGGCCCGGGTGTTTTGGCGCGGGGGGCCTTTGAAGGTCACCGTGTCTTGGAGGGCCCTTCCCGTGCTCCCGCCCTGAATGAACGGCACCACCCCAAGCCCCCGGGTGGCGGCTGGGTGGCAGGGTGAGTCCAGTGCTGAGGCTCGGGGGTCCCCAATCCCCAGCGTTGCGGCGCCAGATCCCTTGGGAGGGGCCCCTCGGGGGTGGATCTAGGGTTCCGGTTAGCCCCCAGGAGGCCGGTGGACCTGATCAGCGGCTGTGCGGCACGCGGAGGGTTGGGCCGAGGTGAGGGCGCTGGCGAGACTGAGCGTGAGCCCAGGCGTTTTAGTGCGGGGGGCCTTCGAAGGTCGGTGGGGGCTCGGAGGGACCTGCCCGTTCTCCCGCTCTGAATGACCGGCGGGGCCCCTAGAGGCTCCGGTGCCTGAAGGGCAGCAGGGTGAGTCCGGCACTTGGGTTGGGGTCCCCATTCCCGGCGTTGTGGTGCCAGGCCCCTTGGGAAGGGCCCCTCCGTGGCCGACCTACACTTAGGGTTAGCCCCCAGGAGGCCAGCAGGCCCGATACAGGGCCTGTGCGCCGAGCGGAGAGTTGGGCCGAGGTGAGGGTGCTGGTGAACATGAGCCTGGGCCCAAGCGTTTTGGTTCGGTGCGCCTTCGAAGGTCGGCTAGGGTTCGAAGGGCCCTGCCCGTTCTCCCAACCTGAATGAATGGCGGCGCCCCTAGGGGCACGTTTGGGGCGGGGCGGCAGCGTGCATTCAGCGCTGGGACTTGGGGGTTCCCAATCCCCGGTGTTGCGGCGCCAGGCCCCTTAGGAAGCGACCCTCGGGGCCGTCCTAGGGTTAGGGTTAGCGCCCAGGAGGCCGGCAGGCCCGATCCGCCGGCTGTGCGAGGAGTGGAGATGCAGGCCGAGTTGAGGGCGATGGCGAGCGGGAGCGTGGGCCCCAGGCTTTTGGCGTCCTGGGCCTTTGAATGTTGCCATGGCTCGGAGGGCCCTGCCCTTGCTCCTGCCCTGAAGAACCAGCAACGCCCCTAGCCGCTCCGTTGGCGGTGGGGCGGCAGGGTGAATCCCAGGCTGCGGCTCGGGGATCCCCAATCCCCGGCGTTGTGGTGCCAGGCCCCTTGGGAGGGGCTCCTCGTGGGCCGACCCAGGGTTAGAGTTAGCCCCCATAAGGCCGGCAGGCCAGATCCTCTGGCTGGGCGGTGAGAGGTGGGCGGGCCGAGGTAAAGGCGCTGGGGTGCGGGATTGTGGGCCCCTGCATTTTGGGGTGGGAGGCTTCAAATGTCGCCGGTTTCTCCAGGGCCCTGTCAGTTCTCCCGGCCTGAATGACCGGCGGCGCCCCTCGGGGCCCGGGTGGCAGCGTTGTGGGAGGGTGAGTCTGGCTTTGGGGCTTGGGGTTCCAGATCCCTGGCGTAGTGGCACCAAAACCCTTCGGAGGGGCCCCTGGGGGGCCGACCTAGGGTTAGGGTTAGCCCCCAGGAGACCGTCAGGCCCAACCGCACACTGTGCGGCGAGCTGAGGTGCGGCCCGAGGTGAAGGCGCTGGGGAGCGGGAGCGTGGGCACCAGCGTTTTGGCACGGGGAGCCTTTGAAGGTCACCGGGGACTCAGAAGGCCCTGCCCTTCTCTCGCCCTCTATGACCCGCGGCGCCCCTAGCGGCCCAGGTGGGGACAGTGCGGCAGGGTGAGTCCGGCTCTGGGGCTCTGAGTCACCAATCCCCAGCATTGCAGAGCCAGGCCGCTTGGGATGTCCCCTCAGGGCCGACCTAGGGTTTTGGTTAGCTGCCAGGAGCCCGGCAGGCCCTATCCACCGGCTCTGAAGCAAGCGGTGGGGTGGGCCTAGGTGAGGGCGCTGGCGAGCAGGATCCTGGGAGCCAACGTTTTTGCGCGGGGAGCCTTCAAAGGTCAGCGTGGGCTCGGAGGGCCCTGCCCGATCTCTTGCCCTGATTGACCGGCGGGGCCTCTAGTGGCTCGGGTGGCTGAAGGGCAGCAGGGTGAGTGCGGCACATGAGCTCGGGGTCCCCATCCCCAGCGTTGCGACGCCAGGCCCCTTGGGAAGTGCCCCTCGGTGGCCGACCTATGGTTAGGGTTAGCCTCCAGGAGCCCCGCAGGCCCGATACACCGCCTGTGCGTCGAGCGAAGAGTTGGGCCGAGGCGAGGGTGCTGGTGAACATGAGCCTGGGCCCAAGCGTTTTGGTTCGGTGCGCCTTCGAAGGTCGGCAGGGGTTCGGAGGGCCCTGCCAGTTCTCCCACCCTGAATGAATGGCGGCGCCCCTAGCGGCCTGTGTGGGTTGGGGTGGCAGCGTGCATCCGGCGCTGGGGCTTGGGGGCCCCCAATCCCTGGCCGTTGCGGCGCCAGGCCCCTTAGGAAGGGACCTTCAGGGGCTGTCCTAGGGTTAGGGTTAGCTCCCAGGAGGCCGGCAGGCCCGAGTCGCTGGCTCTGCGAAGAGCGGAGGTGCGGGCCGAGTTGAGGGTGATGCAGAGCGGGAGCGTGGTCCCCAGCGTTTTGGCGCCCTGGGCCTTCGACTGTTGCCATGGCTCAAAGGGCCCTGCCCGTTCTCCTGCCCTGAATAACCAGCGGCGCCCTTAGCAGCTCCCTTGGCGGTGGAGCGGCAGGGTGAGTCCATGCTGCGGCTCGGGGATCCCCAATCCCCAGCGTTGCGGGGCCAGGCCTCTTGGGAGGGGCTCCTCCTGGGCGGACCTAGGTTTAGAGTTAGCACCCAGGAGGCCAGCAGGCCCAATCCTCTGGCTGGGCGGCGAGAGGTGGGCGGCCCGAGGTAAAGGCGCTGGCGATCGGGAGCGTGGGCCCCTGCATTTTGGCGCAGGAGGCTTCAAATATGGCCGGTTTCTCCAGGGCCCTGTCCCTTCTCCCGCCCTGAATGACGGGCGGCGCCACTAGCGGCCCGGGTGGCGACGTGGCGGCCGGGTGAGCCTGGCTCTGGGTCTTGGGGTCCCTGATCCCCAGTGTAGCGGCACCAGGACCCTTGGGAGGGGCCCCTGGGTGGCCGAGCTAGGGTTAGGGTTAGCACCCGGGAGGCCGGCAGGCGGGATCCGCCCGCTGTGCCTGGAGCGGAGGGGCGGGCCGAGGTGAGGGCGCTGGCGAGCCAGAGCCTGGGCCCAAGCGTTTTGGCACCGGGGGCCTTCGAATGTCTCCGGGGACTCGGCGGGCCCTGCCCATTCTCCTCCCTGAATGACCGGCGGCGCCCCTAGCAGCCCAGGTGGCGGCGGGGCGGCATGTAAGTCCGGGCATAGGGCTCGGGGGTCCCCAGTCCACCGCGTTGCGGCGCCAGGCCCCTTGGGAGGGGCCCCTCGGAGGCTGACCTAGGGTTAGGTATAGCCCCTAGGATGCCGGCAGGCCCTATTCGCCAGCTGTGTGGAGACTGGAGTGGCGGACTGAGGTGAGGGCACTGGTGAGCGGGAGCGCGGGCCCGGGTGTTTTGGCGCGGGGGGCCTTTGAAGGTCACCGTGTCTTGGAGGGCCCTTCCCGTGCTCCCGCCCTGAATGAACGGCACCACCCCAAGCCCCCGGGTGGCGGCTGGGTGGCAGGGTGAGTCCAGTGCTGAGGCTCGGGGGTCCCCAATCCCCAGCGTTGCGGCGCCAGATCCCTTGGGAGGGGCCCCTCGGGGGTGGATCTAGGGTTCCGGTTAGCCCCCAGGAGGCCGGTGGACCTGATCAGCGGCTGTGCGGCACGCGGAGGGTTGGGCCGAGGTGAGGGCGCTGGCGAGACTGAGCGTGAGCCCAGGCGTTTTAGTGCGGGGGGCCTTCGAAGGTCGGTGGGGGCTCGGAGGGACCTGCCCGTTCTCCCGCTCTGAATGACCGGCGGGGCCCCTAGAGGCTCCGGTGCCTGAAGGGCAGCAGGGTGAGTCCGGCACTTGGGTTGGGGTCCCCATTCCCGGCGTTGTGGTGCCAGGCCCCTTGGGAAGGGCCCCTCCGTGGCCGACCTACACTTAGGGTTAGCCCCCAGGAGGCCAGCAGGCCCGATACAGGGCCTGTGCGCCGAGCGGAGAGTTGGGCCGAGGTGAGGGTGCTGGTGAACATGAGCCTGGGCCCAAGCGTTTTGGTTCGGTGCGCCTTCGAAGGTCGGCTAGGGTTCGAAGGGCCCTGCCCGTTCTCCCAACCTGAATGAATGGCGGCGCCCCTAGGGGCACGTTTGGGGCGGGGCGGCAGCGTGCATTCAGCGCTGGGACTTGGGGGTTCCCAATCCCCGGTGTTGCGGCGCCAGGCCCCTTAGGAAGCGACCCTCGGGGCCGTCCTAGGGTTAGGGTTAGCGCCCAGGAGGCCGGCAGGCCCGATCCGCCGGCTGTGCGAGGAGTGGAGATGCAGGCCGAGTTGAGGGCGATGGCGAGCGGGAGCGTGGGCCCCAGGCTTTTGGCGTCCTGGGCCTTTGAATGTTGCCATGGCTCGGAGGGCCCTGCCCTTGCTCCTGCCCTGAATAACCAGCAACGCCCCTAGCCGCTCCGTTGGCGGTGGGGCGGCAGGGTGAATCCCAGGCTGCGGCTCGGGGATCCCCAATCCCCGGCGTTGTGGTGCCAGGCCCCTTGGGAGGGGCTCCTCGTGGGCCGACCCAGGGTTAGAGTTAGCCCCCATAAGGCCGGCAGGCCAGATCCTCTGGCTGGGCGGTGAGAGGTGGGCGGGCCGAGGTAAAGGCGCTGGGGTGCGGGATTGTGGGCCCCTGCATTTTGGGGTGGGAGGCTTCAAATGTCGCCGGTTTCTCCAGGGCCCTGTCAGTTCTCCCGGCCTGAATGACCGGCGGCGCCCCTCGGGGCCCGGGTGGCAGCGTTGTGGGAGGGTGAGTCTGGCTTTGGGGCTTGGGGTTCCAGATCCCTGGCGTAGTGGCACCAAAACCCTTCGGAGGGGCCCCTGGGGGGCCGACCTAGGGTTAGGGTTAGCCCCCAGGAGACCGTCAGGCCCAACCGCACACTGTGCGGCGAGCTGAGGTGCGGCCCGAGGTGAAGGCGCTGGGGAGCGGGAGCGTGGGCACCAGCGTTTTGGCACGGGGAGCCTTTGAAGGTCACCGGGGACTCAGAAGGCCCTGCCCTTCTCTCGCCCTCTATGACCCGCGGCGCCCCTAGCGGCCCAGGTGGGGACAGTGCGGCAGGGTGAGTCCGGCTCTGGGGCTCTGAGTCACCAATCCCCAGCATTGCAGAGCCAGGCCGCTTGGGATGTCCCCTCAGGGCCGACCTAGGGTTTTGGTTAGCTGCCAGGAGCCCGGCAGGCCCTATCCACCGGCTCTGAAGCAAGCGGTGGGGTGGGCCTAGGTGAGGGCGCTGGCGAGCAGGATCCTGGGAGCCAACGTTTTTGCGCGGGGAGCCTTCAAAGGTCAGCGTGGGCTCGGAGGGCCCTGCCCGATCTCTTGCCCTGATTGACCGGCGGGGCCTCTAGTGGCTCGGGTGGCTGAAGGGCAGCAGGGTGAGTGCGGCACATGAGCTCGGGGTCCCCATCCCCAGCGTTGCGACGCCAGGCCCCTTGGGAAGTGCCCCTCGGTGGCCGACCTATGGTTAGGGTTAGCCTCCAGGAGCCCCGCAGGCCCGATACACCGCCTGTGCGTCGAGCGAAGAGTTGGGCCGAGGCGAGGGTGCTGGTGAACATGAGCCTGGGCCCAAGCGTTTTGGTTCGGTGCGCCTTCGAAGGTCGGCAGGGGTTCGGAGGGCCCTGCCAGTTCTCCCACCCTGAATGAATGGCGGCGCCCCTAGCGGCCTGTGTGGGTTGGGGTGGCAGCGTGCATCCGGCGCTGGGGCTTGGGGGCCCCCAATCCCTGGCCGTTGCGGCGCCAGGCCCCTTAGGAAGGGACCTTCAGGGGCTGTCCTAGGGTTAGGGTTAGCTCCCAGGAGGCCGGCAGGCCCGAGTCGCTGGCTCTGCGAAGAGCGGAGGTGCGGGCCGAGTTGAGGGTGATGCAGAGCGGGAGCGTGGTCCCCAGCGTTTTGGCGCCCTGGGCCTTCGACTGTTGCCATGGCTCAAAGGGCCCTGCCCGTTCTCCTGCCCTGAATAACCAGCGGCGCCCTTAGCAGCTCCCTTGGCGGTGGAGCGGCAGGGTGAGTCCATGCTGCGGCTCGGGGATCCCCAATCCCCAGCGTTGCGGGGCCAGGCCTCTTGGGAGGGGCTCCTCGTGGGCGGACCTAGGTTTAGAGTTAGCACCCAGGAGGCCAGCAGGCCCAATCCTCTGGCTGGGCGGCGAGAGGTGGGCGGCCCGAGGTAAAGGCGCTGGCGATCGGGAGCGTGGGCCCCTGCATTTTGGCGCAGGAGGCTTCAAATATGGCCGGTTTCTCCAGGGCCCTGTCCCTTCTCCCGCCCTGAATGACGGGCGGCGCCACTAGCGGCCCGGGTGGCGACGTGGCGGCCGGGTGAGCCTGGCTCTGGGTCTTGGGGTCCCTGATCCCCAGTGTAGCGGCACCAGGACCCTTGGGAGGGGCCCCTGGGTGGCCGAGCTAGGGTTAGGGTTAGCACCCGGGAGGCCGGCAGGCGGGATCCGCCCGCTGTGCCTGGAGCGGAGGGGCGGGCCGAGGTGAGGGCGCTGGCGAGCCAGAGCCTGGGCCCAAGCGTTTTGGCACCGGGGGCCTTCGAATGTCTCCGGGGACTCGGCGGGCCCTGCCCATTCTCCTCCCTGAATGACCGGCGGCGCCCCTAGCAGCCCAGGTGGCGGCGGGGCGGCATGTAAGTCCGGGCATAGGGCTCGGGGGTCCCCAGTCCACCGCGTTGTGGCGCCAGGCCCCTTGGGAGGGGCCCCTCGGAGGCTGACCTAGGGTTAGGTATAGCCCCTAGGATGCCGGCAGGCCCTATTCGCCAGCTGTGTGGAGACTGGAGTGGCGGACTGAGGTGAGGGCACTGGTGAGCGGGAGCGCGGGCCCGGGTGTTTTGGCGCGGGGGGCCTTTGAAGGTCACCGTGTCTTGGAGGGCCCTTCCCGTGCTCCCGCCCTGAATGAACGGCACCACCCCAAGCCCCCGGGTGGCGGCTGGGTGGCAGGGTGAGTCCAGTGCTGAGGCTCGGGGGTCCCCAATCCCCAGCGTTGCGGCGCCAGATCCCTTGGGAGGGGCCCCTCGGGGGTGGATCTAGGGTTCCGGTTAGCCCCCAGGAGGCCGGTGGACCTGATCAGCGGCTGTGCGGCACGCGGAGGGTTGGGCCGAGGTGAGGGCGCTGGCGAGACTGAGCGTGAGCCCAGGCGTTTTAGTGCGGGGGGCCTTCGAAGGTCGGTGGGGGCTCGGAGGGACCTGCCCGTTCTCCCGCTCTGAATGACCGGCGGGGCCCCTAGAGGCTCCGGTGCCTGAAGGGCAGCAGGGTGAGTCCGGCACTTGGGTTGGGGTCCCCATTCCCGGCGTTGTGGTGCCAGGCCCCTTG
The DNA here is from genome assembly GCF_024610735.1 of Ursus americanus. Classification (NCBI taxonomy): domain Eukaryota; kingdom Metazoa; phylum Chordata; class Mammalia; order Carnivora; family Ursidae; genus Ursus; species Ursus americanus. Next base: position 860,166 of record NW_028273645.1, on the reverse strand, counting down.
GGAAGGGCCCCTCCGTGGCCGACCTACACTTAGGGTTAGCCCCCAGGAGGCCAGCAGGCCCGATACAGGGCCTGTGCGCCGAGCGGAGAGTTGGGCCGAGGTGAGGGTGCTGGTGAACATGAGCCTGGGCCCAAGCGTTTTGGTTCGGTGCGCCTTCGAAGGTCGGCTAGGGTTCGAAGGGCCCTGCCCGTTCTCCCAACCTGAATGAATGGCGGCGCCCCTAGGGGCACGTTTGGGGCGGGGCGGCAGCGTGCATTCAGCGCTGGGACTTGGGGGTTCCCAATCCCCGGTGTTGCGGCGCCAGGCCCCTTAGGAAGCGACCCTCGGGGCCGTCCTAGGGTTAGGGTTAGCGCCCAGGAGGCCGGCAGGCCCGATCCGCCGGCTGTGCGAGGAGTGGAGATGCAGGCCGAGTTGAGGGCGATGGCGAGCGGGAGCGTGGGCCCCAGGCTTTTGGCGTCCTGGGCCTTTGAATGTTGCCATGGCTCGGAGGGCCCTGCCCTTGCTCCTGCCCTGAATAACCAGCAACGCCCCTAGCCGCTCCGTTGGCGGTGGGGCGGCAGGGTGAATCCCAGGCTGCGGCTCGGGGATCCCCAATCCCCGGCGTTGTGGTGCCAGGCCCCTTGGGAGGGGCTCCTCGTGGGCCGACCCAGGGTTAGAGTTAGCCCCCATAAGGCCGGCAGGCCAGATCCTCTGGCTGGGCGGTGAGAGGTGGGCGGGCCGAGGTAAAGGCGCTGGGGTGCGGGATTGTGGGCCCCTGCATTTTGGGGTGGGAGGCTTCAAATGTCGCCGGTTTCTCCAGGGCCCTGTCAGTTCTCCCGGCCTGAATGACCGGCGGCGCCCCTCGGGGCCCGGGTGGCAGCGTTGTGGGAGGGTGAGTCTGGCTTTGGGGCTTGGGGTTCCAGATCCCTGGCGTAGTGGCACCAAAACCCTTCGGAGGGGCCCCTGGGGGGCCGACCTAGGGTTAGGGTTAGCCCCCAGGAGACCGTCAGGCCCAACCGCACACTGTGCGGCGAGCTGAGGTGCGGCCCGAGGTGAAGGCGCTGGGGAGCGGGAGCGTGGGCACCAGCGTTTTGGCACGGGGAGCCTTTGAAGGTCACCGGGGACTCAGAAGGCCCTGCCCTTCTCTCGCCCTCTATGACCCGCGGCGCCCCTAGCGGCCCAGGTGGGGACAGTGTGGCAGGGTGAGTCCGGCTCTGGGGCTCTGAGTCACCAATCCCCAGCATTGCAGAGCCAGGCCGCTTGGGATGCCCCGTCAGGGCCAACCTAGGGTTTTGGTTAGGTGCCAGGAGCCCGTCAGGCCCTATCCCCCGGCTCTGAAGCAAGCGGTGGGGTGGGCCTAGGTGAGGGCGCTGGCGAGCAGGATCCTGGGAGCCAACGTTTTTGCGCGGGGAGCCTTCAAAGGTCAGCGTGGGCTCGGAGGGCCCTGCCCGATCTCTTGCCCTGATTGACCGGCGGGGCCTCTAGTGGCTCGGGTGGCTGAAGGGCAGCAGGGTGAGTGCGGCACATGAGCTCGGGGTCCCCATCCCCAGCGTTGCGACGCCAGGCCCCTTGGGAAATGCCCCTCGGTGGCCGACCTATGGTTAGGGTTAGCCTCCAGGAGCCCCGCAGGCCCGATACACTGCCTGTGCGTCGAGCGAAGAGTTGGGCCGAGGCGAGGGTGCTGGTGAACATGAGCCTGGGCCCAAGCGTTTTGGTTCGGTGCGCCTTCGAAGGTCGGCAGGGGTTCGGAGGGCCCTGCCAGTTCTCCCACCCTGAATGAATGGCGGCGCCCCTAGCGGCCTGTGTGGGTTGGGGTGGCAGCGTGCATCCGGCGCTGGGGCTTGGGGGCCCCCAATCCCTGGCCGTTGCGGCGCCAGGCCCCTTAGGAAGGGACCTTCAGGGGCTGTCCTAGGGTTAGGGTTAGCTGCCAGGAGGCCGGCAGGCCCGAGTCGCTTGCTCTGCGAAGAGCAGAGGTGCGGGCCGAGTTGAGGGTGATGCAGAGCGGGAGCGTGGTCCCCAGCGTTTTGGCGCCCTGGGCCTTCGACTGTTGCCATGGCTCAAAGGGCCCTGCCCATTCTCCTGCCCTGAATAACCAGCGGCGCCCTTAGCAGCTCCCTTGGCGGTGGAGCGGCAGGGTGAGTCCATGCTGCGGCTCGGGGATCCCCAATCCCCAGCGTTGCGGCACCAGGCCCCTTGGGATGGGCCCCTCCGGGGTCGATCTGCGGTTATGATTACCCTCAGAAGGCAGTGGACCCGATCAGCGGCTGTGCAACACGCGGAGGGTTGGGCCGAGGTGAGGGAGCTGGTGAGCCTGAGCATGAGCCCAAGTGTTTAGTGCATTGGCCTTCGAAGGTCGGCGGGGGCTGAGAGGGCCCTGACCATTCTCCTTCCCTGATTGACCGGTGGGCCCCTAGCGGCTCGGGTGGCTAAATGGCAGCAGGGTGAGTCTGGCACTTGGGCTCGGGGTCCCCATCCCCTTGGGGGGGGCTCCTCGGGGGCCAACCTAGGGTTAGGTTTAGCCCCCAGGAGGCCGGCAGGCCCTATTCGCAACCTGTGTGGAGAGTGAAGTGGCGGACTGAGGTGGGGGCGCTGGTGATTGGGAGCGTGTGCCTGGGCGTTTTGGCGCGGGTGGCCTTCGAAGGTCACCATGTCTCAGAGGGCCCTGCCCTTTCTCCCGCCCTGAATGAAGGGCAGCATCCCAAGCCCCCGGGTGATGGCTGGGCGACAGGGTGAGTCAGGTTCTGAGGCTCCGAGTCCCAAATCCCCGGCTTTTCGGGGCCAGGCCCCTTGGGAGGGGCCCTCGGGGGTCGATCTAGGGTTATGGTTAGCCCCCAGGAAACCGGTGGACCCGATCAGCAGCTGGTCGGCATGCGGAGGGTTCGGCCGAGGTGAGGGAGCTGGCGAGACTGAGCATGAGCCCAAGCGTTTTATCGCAGGGGGCCTTCGAAGGTCTCCATGTCTCGGAGGGCCCTGCCAGTTCTCCCACCCCGAATGACCCGCGGCGCCCCTAGCGGCCCGGGTGGTGGCGGGACGGCTTGTGAGTCTGGTGCTGGGGCTCGGGGGTCCCCAATCTACCGCGTTGCGGCTTCAGGGCCCTTGGGAAGGGCCCCTCGGGGGCCGACCTATGGTCAGATTAGCCCCCAGGAGGCCGGCAGGCCCGATACACCACCTGTGCGTCGAGCGGAGAGTTGGGCCGAGGTGAGGGTGCTGGTGAACATGAGCCTGGGCCCAAGCATTTTGGTTCGGGGCGCCTTTGAGGTCGGTGCTGGTTCGGAGCGCCCTGCCCGTTCTCCCACCTGAATGACCAGCGGCGTCCCTCGTGGCCTGGGTGGCAACAGTGCAGCAGGGTAAATCCGGCTCTGGGACTCTGTGTCACCAATCCCCAGCGTTGCATAGCCAGGCCCCTTGGGATGTGCCTCACGGTGCCGACCTAGGTTTTTGGTTAGCCCCCAGGAGCCCGGCCGGCACTATCCACTGGCTGTGCAGCAAGCAGAGGGGCGGGCCAAGGTGAGGGCGCTGGCGAGCAGGAGCATGGGAGCCAACTTTTTTGAGCGGGGGGCCTTCGAAGGTCGCAGGGGAAATGGAAGGGCCTGCCAGTTCTCCCAACTGAATGACCCGTGGCTCCCCTAGCGGGCCGGGTGGCGGCGTTGCGGCAGGGTGAGTCTCGCTCTGGGGCTTGGGGTCCCCGATCCCCGGCGAAGCGGCACCAGGACCCTTGGGAGGGGCCCCTGGGTGGCTGACCTAGGGTTAGGGTTAGCCCCCAGGAGGCCGGCAGGTGGGATCTGCCCACTGTCTGGGGAGCGGAGGGCGCAGCCGAGGTGAGGGTGTTGGGGAGCGGGAGCGTGGGCACCAGCGTTTTGGCACGGGGAGCCTTTGAAGGCCACCAGGGCCTCGGAAGGCCCTGCCCCTTCTTTTGCCCTGAATGACCTGCAGTGCTTCTAGCGGCCCGGGTGGCGACGTGGCGGCAGGGTGAGCCTGGCTCTGGGTCTTGGGGTCCCTGATCCCCAGTGTAGCGGCACCAGGACCCTTGGGAGGGGCCCCTGGGTGGCCGACCTAGGGTTAGGGTTAGCACCCGGGAGGCCGGCAGGCGGGATCCGCCCGCTGTGCCTGGAGCGGAGGGGCGGGCCGAGGTGAGGGCGCTGGCGAGCAAGAGCCTGGGCCCAAGCATTTTGGCACCGGGGGCCTTCGAATGTCTCCGGGGACTCGGCGGGCCCTGCCCATTCTCCTCCCTGAATGACCGGCGGCGCCACTAGCAGCCCAGGTGGCGGCGGGGCGGCATGTAAGTCCGGGCATAGGGCTCGGGGGTCCCCAGTCCACCGCGTTGCGGCGCCAGGTCCCTTGGGAGGGGCCCCTCGGAGGCTGACCTAGGGTTAGGTTTAGCCCCTAGGATGCCGGCAGGCCCTATTTGCCAGCTGTGTGGAGACTGGAGTGGCGGTCAGAGGTGAGGGCACTGGTGAGTGGGAGCGTGGGCCCGGGTGTTTTTGCGTGGGGGGCCTTTGAAGGTCCCGTGTCTCGAGGGCCCTGCCCGTTCTCCCGCCCTGAATGAATGGCAGCACCCCAAGCCCCCACGTGGCGGCTGGGTGGCAGGGTGAATCCAGTGCTGAGGTTCGGGGTTCCGCAATCCCCAGCATTGCGGCGCCAGACCCCTTGTGAGGGGCCCCTCGGGGGTCGATCTAGGTTTATGGTTAGCCCCCAGGAGGCCGGTGGACCCGATCAGCAGCTGTGCAGCACGCAGAGGGTTGGGCCGAGGTGAGGGCGATGCAGAGCGGGAGCGTGGTCCCCAGCGTTTTGGCGCCCTGGGCCTTCGAATGTTGCCATGGCTCGAAGGGCCCTGCCTGTTCTTCTGCCCTGAATGACCTGGGGCGCCCCAGCAGCCCGGGGGGTGGCGGGGGGGGGCAGGGTGAGACTGCAGTCGGGGCTTGGGTTCCCCAATCCCCGGCGTTGCGGCGCCAGTCCCCTTGGGAGGGGTCCCTCTCGGGCCCAGCTTGGGTTAGGATTAGCCCCCAGGAGGGCGGCAGGCCAGATCCCCCAGCTCTGCAGAGATTGAAGTTGCGTGCTGAGGTGAGGGCGCTGGCGACCGGGAGCGTCGGCCCAAGTGTTTTGGCGCGGATGGCCTTTGTAGTCACCAGAGGCTCGGAGGGCGCTGCGCATTCTCCCGCCCTGAATGACCGGTGGCCCCCGTAACGGCCCGGTTGGTGACGGGGCGGCAAGGTGAGTCCGGCACTGGGGGGTTCCCCAATCCCCAGTGTGGCGGCGCTGGGCACTTGGGAGTGGTCCCTCAGGGGCCGACCTAGGGTAGGGTTAGCCCAAAGGAGGCCGGCAGGCCTGATCTGCCAGCTGTGCGTCGAGTGGAGTGGTGGGCCGAGGTGAGAGCGCTGGCAATTGGGAGCGTGGGCCCAAGCGTTTTGGCACGGGGGGCTTCGAAGGTCGCTAGTGTCTCGGAGGTCCCCGCCCATTCTCCCGCCCTGAATGAGGACGGCGCTCCTAGCGGTATGGGTCGCGGCGAGGCGGCATGGTGAGTCTTTCGCTGGTGCTTGGGGGTCCCCAAGCCCCGGCATGGCGGTGCCAGGCCCCTTAGGAGGGGCCCCTCGGGGGCCGACATATGATTTGGGTTAGCTCCCAGGAGGCCGTCAGGCCCGATCAGCCAGCTGTGCGGTGAGCGGAGGGGCGGGCCAAGGTGAGGCTGCTGGCGAGCAGGAGCGTGGGCCCAAGCGTTTTGGCGCAGGGAGCCTTCGAAGGTCTCCGGGTGCTCTGAGGGCCCTGTCCGTTCTCCCGCCCTGAATGACCGGCGGCGCCCCTATCGGCCAGGGTGGAGGCAGGGCGGCACGTTGAGTCCGGCTCAGGGGCTTGGGGGTCCCCAATCCCCATGTTGCGGCGCCAAGCCCCTTGGGAGGGGCCCTCGTGGGCAGACCTATGGTTAGGGTTAACCCCCAGGATGCCAGCAGACCCGATCCGCCGGCTGTGCTGCGAGGGGAGGCGCAGGCCGAGGTGAGGGCACTGGCGAGAAGGAGCATGGGCCTAAGCGTTTTGGGGCAGGGGGGCCTTCGAATGTCGCAGGGGGCTCGGAGGGCCCTGCTGTTCTCCCGCCCTGAATGACCGGCAGCGCCCCTAGTGGCCCAGGTGGAGGCGGGGTGGCAGGGTGAGTCTGGCGCTGGGGCTTGGGCGTCCAAAATCACGGGCGTTCTGGCGCCAGGCCTGTTGGGAGAGGCCCTTCTGGGGCCGACCTAGGGTTAGTGTTAGCCCCCAGGAGGCCTGCAGGCCCAATCCGCTGGCTGTGCAGTGAGTGGAGGGGCGAGCCGAGGTGAGGTCGCTGGTGAGCGAGAGCGTGAGCCCAAGTGTATTGGCTTGGGGGGCCTTCAAGTTCGTCAGGGGCTCGGAGGGCCCTGCCAGTCCTCCTGTCCTGAAAGACCAACGGCGCCCATAGCGGCCCGGGTGGCGATGGGGAGGCACGGTGAGTCCAACGCTGGGTTTCATGATTCCTCAATCCCCGGCGTTGCGGTGTAAGGCAACGTAGGAGGGGCCCCTCGGGGGTCGACCTAGGTTTAGGGTTAGCACCCAGGATGCCAGCAGGCCCGATCCGCCCGCTGTGCGGCGAGCGGAAGGGCGGCCCGAGGTGAGGGCGCTTTGAGCGGGAGCGTGGGCCCAAGCACTTTGGCATGGGGGGCCTTCGAAGGTTGCCGAAGACCCGGAGGGCCCTGCCCGTTCTCCCGCCCTGAATGACCGGCGGCGCACCAAGCAGCCCGGGTGGCGGTGGGGCGGCAGGGTGAGTCCGGCGCTCGGGCTTGGGGGTCCCCAACCCGGAGTTGTGGCCCCAGGCCCCTTGGGAGGGTCCCCTTGGGGGCCGCCCTAGGGTTAGTGTTAGCCCCCAGGAGGCCGGCAGGCCCAATCCGCTGGCTGTGCGGCATGCAGAGGGACAGGCCGAGGTGAGGACGCTGGTGAGCGGGAGCGTGGGCTCAAGCGTTTTGGCGCGGGGGGCCTTAGAAAGTCACCAGAGGCTCAGAGGGCCCTGCCGGATCTCCGCCCTGAATGACGCGCGGCGCCCCTAGTGGCCCGGGTGGCCTGGGGGCAGCAAGTTGAGTCTGGCGCTGGGGCTCAGGAGTACCCAATCCCCAGCGTTGTGGCGCCAGGCCCCTTGGTATGGGCCCCTAGGGGGCAGACCTATGCTTAGGGTTATTCCCCTGGAGGCCAGCAGGCCTGATTGGCTGGCTGTGCGGCCTGCGGAGCAGCGGTCCGAGGAGAGGGCGCTGGCAAGCGGGAGCGTAGGCCCAAGCGTTTTGGCGCAGGGCGCCTTTGAATTTCTCCGGGGGCTCGGAAAGCCCTGCCCCTTCTTTAGCCATGAAAAACTGGCGGCACCCTTAGGGGCCCGGGTGTGGCAAGGAGGCAGGGTGAGTCCGGCACTGCAGCTCGGGGGTCCACATAACCTGGCTTGCGGAGCTAGGCCCCTTGGGAGGGGCCACTCGGGGGCGGACCTAGGCTTAGGGTTAGCCCCCAGGAGGCTGGCAGGCCCTATTCGCCGGCTGTGCGGTGAGCTGATCGGCGGGCCGAGGTGAGGGCGCTGGCGAGCGGGAGTGTGGGCCCAATCTTTTTGGCGCGGGGGGCCTTCAAAGGTCGCCGGGGCTTGGAGGGCCCTGACCATTCTCCCATCCTGAATGACCGGCGGCGCCCCTAGCGGCCCAGGAGGCGGCGGGGAGGCAGGGTGAGTCCGGCGCCGGTGCTCGGGGGTCCCTAATCCCCGGCGTTGCAGCGCCAGGCCCCTTGGGAGGTGCCCCTCGGGGACCGACCTAGTAGGTTAGGGTTAGAACCCAGGAGGCTGGCAGCCGGGATCGGCTGGCTGTGCGGTGGGCGGAGCAGCGGTCCAAGGTAAGGGCGTTGGTGAGCGGGAGTGTGGGCCAAAGCGTTTTGGCGTGGGGGCCTACGAAATCACCGGGGACTCGGAGGGCCCTGCCCGTTCTTCCACCCTGAATGAGCGGCGGCGCCACTCGTGGCCTGGGTGTGGCGGGGCGGCAGGGTGAGTGCGGGACTGGGGCTCGGGGGTTCGAAATCCCTGGCGTTGCGGCGCCAGGCCACCTGGGAGGGTCCACTCGGGGCTGACCTAGGGTTAGGGTTAGCCCCCAGGAGGCCGGCAGACCCGATCCGAGGGCTATGCCGCATGCGGAGGGGCTAGCGGAGGTGAGGGCGCTGGCGAGCGGGAGCGTGAGCCCAAGAGTTTTCACGCGGGGCTTTCAAAGTTCGCTGTGGGCTCGGAGGGCACTGCCTGTTCTCCTTCCCTGAATGACCAGCGGCGCCCATAGAGGCCAGGGTGGCGGCGGGGCTGCAGGGTGAGTCCAGCGCTAGGGATCCGGCATCCCCTATCCCCGGCGTGGCGAGGCCAGGCCCTGTGGGAGGGGCCCCTCGGGGGCCAACATAGGGTTTAGAGTTACCTCTGAGGAGGCCTACAGACCTGATCCGCTGGCTGTGTGGTGTGTGGAGGGGCTGGCCGAGGTGAAGGCGCTGGAGATTGGGAGCATGGGCCCAAGCTTTTTGTCGAGGGGGCCTTCGAAGGTCGCCTGGGGCTCTGAGGGCCCTGCCCAATCTCCCGCCCTGGATGACCAGTGACGCCCCTAGCCCGCCGGGTCACAGCGGGGCGGCAGGGTGAGTCAGGCACTGTTGCTCGGGGGTCCCCAATCCCCGGCGTGGTGGCGCCAGGCCCCTTGAGAGGGGCCCCTCGTGAGCCCACCTAGGGTTAGTGTTAGCCCCCGGGAGGCCAGCAGGCCCGATCCACTGGCTGTGCGGCCAGTGGAGGTGCGGGCTGAGGTGAGCGCGCTGGCGCGCGGTAGCATGGACCCATGCGTTTTGGCGCGGGGAGTCTTCGAAGGTCGCCGGGGGCTTGGGAGGCCTTGCCTGTTCTCTCACCATGAAAGACGGGCGGCGCCCCTAGCAGCCCTGGTTGCTGCGGGGCGACAGGGTGACTCCGGTGCTGGGCTCGGGGGTCCCCAATCCCCAGCGTTGTGGCACCAGGCCCCTTGGGAGGGGCCCCTCAGGGGCCGACCTAGGGTTAGGGTTCGTCCGCAGGAGGCCGGCAAGCCTGGCGCTAAGTGGTTCTGGCAATGTAACAAAAATGCCATACACTTATCTGTAAGAAATAACAGTGTACAGGAACCCTCTTAGCCCTAACATCATCCTTTGTGAATATGGAAGCCAGCCCCAAAGTGGTCGTGGAAGTCTGACGAAAGGGCTAAGCACTTTTCTCTGAGTCACCACACTATACAGGGAAAGACCAATGTACATCATCTTTCACGAGTAGGAAGCATTAATGAAAAGGTTCTGGAATTTCGAGGACTCTGACCCATCCTTATTGGTAATAAACCACCGTGTACAGGAAAACACCTTCAACTCTCATCAGCCTCCTCAATCCTGATTCCGATTCAACTTTGGGTGTGTAGGACTAGGGAAATGTCCACATCTTATTGCTAAGAAAGAACGATGTCAGGGTAATGCCCTTCAAGTCACATCAGCCTTCCTGAAGACAGAAGCAGGAATCAAGGTGGTTATGTTACCATGAGGTAAGGAAGATGAGCATATAAGTGAGAAACAACAGTGGGCAGGACCTCTCTTCCAAGGAACAGTATCTTTGCTTAATGTTGAATCCCTATGGTAAGTGGTTGTGGGCATTTGTGAGGTCAAAATCTGAAGTGTTTTGTAAAACCTCTTGGCCATTCACAGATGAGACTAAGGTAGTTGGGGACTCCTAGGCAGTGATTTGTCCACTGTCAAAAATATGAAAAGATAAAAGAGACAGATGAGGTCTCCTCAGGCATTGTCCTTTATCCTCATCCTCCGTGAGGATGGCCATCTCTGGACAGCTCAGTGGCAGGGTCTCATTCACAGTGGGGGCATCTGTTCCTCACAGACATCAGGCAGGGAAATGGATTTGGTTCTCTGTGCCAGCCCAGCCACAGCTGAGTGTCACAGCACCCTCTCGTGGGCTCATAAGAGTTTCACTGTCACCAGGCAGGTCATTGTATTTGATAAACCACTGTGAGAGTTTGCAATTGCCTTCATCTGCAACCTCCTAGAAGCAAATGCAGGTCTCTGGTACCATGTGAAGTCATGTGAAGGCATCGTGAGAAAGTGTCCTTTTGCTTAAGAAAAACATCACTGGGGCTCCTGGCTGGCTCAGCCAGTTAAGCATGTGCCTTTGGCTCAGGTTATGATCGCAGGGTTGTGGGATCAAGCCTGGGTTCCCTGCTCAGCAGGAAAGGAGGTAGGGAAATAGCTTAGAACCCACAGAGAATGTGAATAAAGGGGAGTGAAATGGAACTTGGTCTGTGTTTTGCTTTAGGGATTGGAAGTTAGTTTTTTCTCAATTGTGATTGTTCTTGAAACAGAAAAGCTGTATTGGTTTTTTTTTACCTTTAATTTTTTTCTACTAATAATTTTTTATTATGATATGTTAGTCACTATACAGTATTTCCTTAGTTTTTGATGTAGTGTTCCATGATTCATTATTTGCATATAACACCCAGTGCTCCATGCAATATGTACCTTCCTTAATACCCATCACTGGCCCATCCCAATCCCCACCTCTCTCCCCTCTGAAGCCCTCAGTTTGTTTCCCAGAGTCCATAGTCTCTCCTGGTTCATTCCCCCTTCTGTTTAGGGTCCATTGTCTAAAGGGACAGACAGTGGAAGTTCACCAAATATAAGATTGAAATTTTATTGTTCATTATAGATGCCGCCAAGTAGTTCCCAGACATTTCATTCTACTGTAGTAATTCATTATACCTGTGCAGGTGCACGTGGAAGACAATTGATGCATGTATAGTGGTAATAAAACACGCCCCTCGGTAGTAGAATAATAGAGGATGCATAGGTGTAAAATTATTCGACTACAGCTTCCATGCTTTCCCTTTGGTTCCTTATTATCTATGAAATTGGACAATTTTTGTTCTCTAGGCTTAAAACTCATTGTCAGTATTCAGAGTTTTTCAATGCTGATCTTCTCCTGTATAAGTTACCAAAAACCTAAAATATGTATGAACTTTAAAAAACGCTATATTGAAACTTACAGCAGGGAAGTTCCATTCTGTGAATATTGTGTCAATGGATCTCTATTTTGACATCAGTGTTCATTAGAAATGATGACATTTCATGTGAGTATAAATATCAATGTGAAAAAGAAAAGGTAGGAAGAACCTTGAACGTTTAAGTAATTGGTGAAATGACAGATGTGTGTGTGTGTGTGTGTGTGTGTGTGTGTGTGCGTGCGTGTGTGTGTGTAATTGATTTTCAGTGAATGGTTCAGCTTCTTGTAGGGCCTCCGAGAGAGCCCAGGTGATCCTTTCAATGAGTTGGTATCTGTTTTCAGAACATGGGAATGTCTTAGTCCAATAGTCAATCAGGCAAGCTTTGAGGTCTTGAAGAGTTTCAGTCCTCAGTGATGGTGTTGCAGACCCTTGTGAGCAAACCCTAGGGTATGCTCAGAGCCCTCATTAGCTGGTACCAACGTGTGACGATTTCAGACAGCATTTCCCAAGGAAGTACCCCTTGATTCTCTGTCCTTGTCAGTTCCCTACACTTCCTTACACTAGTTATGTGATCAGTGTGTTTCAGGAAAATTCCCACATGTGATTTTTGCTATTTCTTACTAGTTCTATCTTTTTCTCATCTTCTTCTTTTATGGTAGGGGTTGGGAAGCAACCTGTGTGGTGTAGGAAGGGGTATGGTAGTTGTCTGCCTTCAGAAGACCGAATGATGCCTAGAAATTGTACTGTAGTTTGAGGTCAATTGTCCATCCTCTGAGTGTCAAGAATTCCATCACTTTACTTTGATGCTAGTCCCCTTTCTCCACATCCTCTCTGACTTTTTTTTATTTCCTGTCTTGTTAATTTTTTTCAAGATTTTATTTATTTATTCCACAGAGATAGAGACAGCCAAAGAGAGAGGGAACACAAGCAGGGGGAGTGGGAGAGGAAGAAGCAGGCTCTTAGTGGAGGAGCCTGATGTGGGGCTCGATCCCATAATGCAAGGATCACCCCCTTAGCTGAAGGCAGACGCTTAACCACTGTGCCACCCAGGTGCCCCCTGCCTTGTTAATATTAACCATTCTAACTGGTGTAAGGTGGTATCTCATTGTCATTTTGATTTGTATTTGTCTGATGGCAAGTGATGTGGAGCCTTTTTTCATGTGTCTGTTGGCCATTTGTATGTCTTCTCTGGAGAAGTATCTCTTTGTGTCTTCTGCCCATTTTTTGGGTGTCGAGATTGAGGAGTTCTTTATAGATCTTGGATACCAGCCCTTTATCTGTAATATCATTTGCAGATATCTTCTTTGATTCCATAGGTTGCCTTTTTGTTTTGTTGATTGTTTGCTTTGCCGTGCAGAAGCTTTTTATCTTGATGAAGTGCCAATAGTTCATTTTTGCTTTTATTTCCTTTGCCTTTAGAGACGTGGCTTGCAGAAGTTGTTGTGTCCAAGTTTGAAGAGCTCTTTTGATTTTGATATGATACAGGAATCCATTATCTTTTTTTCCTGATTGTATTCGAGTCCTCCGTGTTTCTTGGTGAGTTTAGCTAAGTTTGTCATTTTTGTTTATCTTTCCAAAAAAGGCAGCTCTCATATTCATTGTTTTTGGTTTTTTGGTCTTTTTAGTCTCTTGGATTTATTTATGCATTCCTTTTTGTTATTTCCTTATTTCTACTAATTTGGGGCTTTGTTGTTTTATTTTCTACTTCTTTACCACATAAATCAGGTTGTTTATTGGAGAGCATTCTCATGGATTGATGAAGACTTGAATTTCTATGAAGGTCCCCAGTAGAGCTACTTTAGCTGCGTCCCATAAGTTTTTGTAGGTTGTCTTTTTCATCAGTGACCAGGTACTTCTAATTTTTTTTCTTCTTTGACTGTTGGTTGTTCAGTAGCATGTTGTTAAATCACCACATATTTTTTTTAAGATTATAGTATCTGACAGAGAGTGAGACAGCGAGAGAGGGAATGCAAGCAGGGGTTGGGAGAGGGAGAAGCAGGCTTCCCACTGAGCAAGGAGCCTGATTCTGGGCTAGTTCCCAGGATCCTGGGATCACGACCTGAGCTGAAGGCAGATCCTTAAGACTGAGCCACCCAGGCCCCCCAATCTCCACCTATTTTTGACTCTCCCATTTTTTTCTTGAGACTGATTTCTAGTTTCATATCACTGTGGTTGGACAAGATTTGAAGCAGAAGGTGAAGAGAGCATTCAGATGAAAGGTTTGTTTCCTGGAGGGTTTTCCTGGGGCAGACCATGAGTTCCGTGGGGACGGAGGAAGGTTTTGTGAGACGGGGGTTGGGGTTAACCCTTGTTAGAATTACTGACTACTACCATGCAGGCTGTGTGCTACCATTCACACCGTAGTCCTGATGGACTTGTACTTCATTAGAAATATTTTCTAGGAGGTGTAGGCATAGCAATCTTTAAAAGAAATGTGCCATGTGAGTTCATGCAATGACCCCAGGTCAGCAACCAGGATGTATGGTATTGTGGGGGATCAGAACCAGGCTTTCTGTGGGAAGTGACAGAAATAGGGTATGGTGAGCTCCATGACCACACTTGAGGTCCCAGGTGACCCACTGGGTGTTGGGTTCTGTGGATCTGTCTCATCAGGTGCTGTGGAATTCAGGGACACCCTCCTGTCTGTGGATTTGTGTGGAGACAGGTAGACATCAGTGTCTGGCCAGACACGAGGGTCGCACTGGACCACCACCAGAGGTGCAGCGTGCGGGGGAGCCACTGCTTGGTTTCCACGAAAGCTGACCAGGGTCTTTGATCGTGATTCCTAGCAGCTGCAAGGGGAGAGGAGGCCGGGGGTGATACACACTTCCTAGAGTTGCAGTCAGGACTAGTCTGGAGCCCACAGAAGTCAGCCACACCAGGCACAGAAGGCACCCAGTCAGTGTAGCTGTGGGCACTGCTCCCATGGGACTTTCGGGCCGGCTCCATGCTGCCACCTCCTGCTTTTCATCATCATCTTCAAGGTCATGTGCCTCTGCTCTTGCCCCATGGCCTCCGGGGTATTGTCCGTCCTCCATCTGGCCCTCGTCCCTGGTGCCCTGTGCAGTCCGATGCCAGGGTAGCCTTCTCGAGACAAACATCTGGTCCTGATGGAACACTTTCATGGATCTCATGTGATTGAGGATGATGCCCTGCCCTGGAAGGGGGCTGCAGGTCCCCAATCAGGAGAGCCATGTCTCCCTTTTCAGCATGGCCTGCCCTCCCCTCAGTCTTCTTCAGGGAAGCTCTCCCCACTTCCTGAGCTGACAGCTCTGAACTTAAAAATGAATGTTATTTTACATATCTCTAAGCCTTAGTTCATCCATGGCATGTCTTTCAACCCCATTAGTGGGTTTTTTTTTAAGCAGTTCTGAAGGGCTGTCTGCTCAAGGAGGGGATGACCTGGGTGGGACAGCTTTCCCTCTCATCTCCCTCAGCATGTCTCTGAGCCCTGGGGCCAGCTGTCCCACTGAGGATTGAAGGATCTGAGCCAGCCCATCCTGAGCCCAGGCTGTGTCAGCTGTGTAGACGGATGCGTGTCGGAGTGGTGGGCAGCTGGCATGGGCCAGGGGCAGGCAGTGTCTCCTTCTCATTCCTTCCCTCCCTTCCTCCCAGAGGTAGCTCAGAGCAGCCTTCAACCCCTGCATCTCCAGATCCCTTGACCTATGCCTCCTGAGTTCAGCTGGCGACCTTGGAGTTTCGCATGGATTCTACCTCCCGTACCCTCTCCTGTAGCAGTTCCTGGATCAGGGGAGGGGTCGAACCCTTGTCTACTTTTGGTCTTCTTCCTGTCCTGCACCAAGCCCACCCACCTTTGCATCTTCTATATATGTGCTTGGGAGCAAGCCCATCCACAGGGAACCTATTAGCCAAATGGATCCAGGCAATGAACATTGAAGTAGAGATCCAGGATCCATAATAAACCTGCTCTGAAACCTGTCCCAAAGTCTGTGACTCTCTCACACTGAAACAGAAACAATAATAGCTTTCTGGACTGTGAAGTGACATGTGTCTCTACTTCTAATCTTGAATGCATAGGTCCTGAGCCTGGACAGAAAAGGACTATGGCTCCCGTGGCCTGGGATCCACGGTAAGAACTCAGTGAAATCCGAATTCGAGGCATAGAGTGAATAATTTTTGTAGACTGAATCCTCCCAAGTAGGGCTTATGCACATTGCACAGGAAAAGCTTTTTCAAAGAGCTTCCTGAAAGAAAATTTTTTTTAGAAAATTTATTTTAATTCCAGTAGAGCTAACATACAGTGTTACATTCGTTTCAGGTGTAGAATAGAGTGATTCAGTAATTCTATATATTACTCAGTGGTCATCTATAAAAGTGTCCTCTTAATCTGCTTCATCTATTTCACTCATCCCTCTATTCACCTCCTCTCTGGTAACCATCCGTTTGTTCTCTCTTGTTAAGACTTTGTATTTTGGTGTGTCTCCTTTTTCTCTTTTATTTATTTATTTTTGTTTGTTTCTTAAATTCCCCATAAGAGTGACATCCTTTGGGATTTGTCTTTCTCTGACTGACTGATTTCAGTTAGGATAATACTCTCTAGCTCCATCTAGGTGGCTGCAAATGGCAAGGTTTCATTCTTTTTCAAGCTGAGTAATACTCCATTGTGTGTGTGTGTGTGTGTGTGTGTGTGTGTGTGTGTGTGTGTGTGTGTGAATACACACATCTGTCATCTCATTTGTCAATTTTTCTACAGACACTTGTGTTTCTTCCATATTGTGATATTGTAAATAATGGTGCAAGAAACATAGGGTGCACGTATCCTTTTAAGTTACTGTTTTCCTAGCCTTTGGGGAAATACCAGTAGAGTGATTGTTGGATCGTAGAGTAGTTCTGTATTTAATTTTTTGAGGAACCTTCATACTGTTTTCCACAGTTTGCATTCCCACCCACAGTTCACGAGGATTCCCCTTTATCCACATCCTCCCAACAGCTGCTCTTTCTTGTGCTTTTGATGTTAGCCATTCAGACAGGTTTGATGTAATACCTCATTGTCCTTTGGATTTACATTTTCCTGATGATGCGTGATGGTGAACATCTTTTCATGGGACTGTTGGCCATTTGTATCTCTTCTTTGGAGAAATGTCTGTCCATGTCTTCTGCCTATTTTTTAACTGGATTATATGTTTTTTTGGGTTCAGGTAGTATCAGTTCTATATGTTTTGGACACTATCCCTTTATTGCATATGATCATTGCAAATATCTTCTCCCTTTGAGTAGGTTGTCTTATTACTTTTACGTTTTCATTGTTCTTCTGCTGTGTGGAAACTTTTTATTTTGCTGTATTCCCAATAGTTTATTTTTGCTTTCATTTCCTTTGCCTCAGGAGACAGTCCAGAAAAACGTTGGTATGGTCCATGTCAAGAAGTTACTGTCTTCCCTCCTGTAGGATTTTTATGGATTCAGGTCTTATATTGAGGTCTTGAAACTGTTTTGTGTTTGTCTGTATTGTGTAAGAAAGCAGTCTAATTTCATTCTTTTGGGCGTAGCTGTGTAGTTTTCCCTACACCATTTGTTGTAGAGACTGTCCTTTTCCCTTTTGATATCGTTGCTTGCTTTGTGGAAGATTCATGGACCACATAATTGTGGGTTTCTGTCTGAACTTGTATCCTGTTCCTTTGGTCGCTGTGTCTATTTTTGTGCCGTACTGTCTTGTTAGGATGACTGCAGCTTTGTAGTATAACCTGAAATCTGAAATTGTGAGTCCTCCAGCTTTGTTTTTCTTTTCCACATTGCACTGGCTGTTCAGTATCTTTAGTGGTTCCATACAAATGTTTAGGATTGTTTATTCGAGGTCTTTTATTCTTTAATTTAAATTCAATTAGCCAACTTACAGTACACCATTAGTTTCAGATGTAGTCTTCAATAAATGTTCAGTCGTGTGTAACACCCAGTGCTCATTGTATCGTGTGGCCTCCTTAATGCCACTCACCCAGTTACCCCCCCCAACTTCTCCTCCAGCAATCATCAGTTTCTTGCGATAGTTAAGAGTCCATCATGGGTTTTCTCCCTCTCTGATGACTTCCCATTCTATTTTCCCTCCCTTCCCCTATGGTCTTCTTCCCTTTTTCTGATATTCCACATAGGAGTGAAAGCATATGATCATTGCCTTTCTTTCATTGGCTTATTCCACTAAGCATAATACCCTCCAGCTCCACCCAGGTCGGTGTGATGGTAAGTACTCATCCTTTCTGATGGCTGAGTAATATTCCTTATATATATGATCCACATCTTCTTTATCCATTCATCTGTCGATGGTCATCTGCACTCTTTCCACAGTTTGTCTATTATGGATATTGCTGTTATGAACACTGGGGTGCATGTGTCCCGTCTTCACTACCTCTGTCTCGTTGGGGTAAATACCCAGTAGTGCAATTGCTGGGACATAGGGTAGCTTTATTTATAACTTCTTGAGGAAACTCCATATCATTTCCAAGAGTGGCTGCACCGGACTGCATTCGTACAGGTGTGTAATAGGGTTCCCGTTTCTCCACATCCTCTCCAACATGTATAGTTTCGTGTCTTCTTATTTTTAGATATTTGGTCTCGTGTGATATGGCATCTATAGGGGTTTAGAATTGCATTTCCCTGAAGCCAAGTGATATGAAGCATTTATGCATGTATCTTTTGGTCACCAGTACATCGTCATCAGTGAAATAACTTCCCATTTTAATCCATCTCAAGACCTAAAGCTCGGTAAGGAACTGAAGCTGGATGATGCCATCGGTTGGAAGTGTGGGAATTTCAAAAGATCTCTGTGGAGAGCAAGTTTAAAGGTCAGTGTGAAGCTACTAATTGGATCCGGGGAGATCTCTGAAAGTGGGGGTTCCCTGGGATGGGCTGAGGGGGGCCCTCCGATTTTCCTGCTATGAATCCTTGCTGTAGCCCCAAACGGACAGTTTCCTGCTGTGGGGCAGGCTGAGTCCTCTAGTCGTGCAGAGGTGAGCCTAATGCCTGGTGCCTTGGGGGCAAGCAAATGGGGAGGGTACCCTCAGCAGAAGACCCAGGGTTAGGTTAGGCCTCAAGGGACAGCAGGTCTGAACTGCCCAGTGCTCAGAGAACTCCCAGGCCGAGTGAGATGAGGGCACAAGGGCGGGCGAATATGAGCCTTGGGGTTTCATCCAGAAGGGCCCACAAATGTCAGAGTTCACCAGCAGGGGCTCTCAGGGGGTGCCCCAATTCTCTTGCTCTGAATGCTCTGTTGTGCCCCAAAATGGTACAGTTTCCTGTGGGCTGCAGGCTGAGTCCTACGGTGGGGCATGGGTGTCCCCAATCCCCCAGAGTGGGGTGCCAGGACGCTGGGGAGGGCCCCTCTGTGGCCAACCTAGGGTAAGGGTAAGGGTCCAGGAGACCGGCAGCGCCAATCCGCAGGCTGTGCAGCGAGCTCCGTGGAGGGCTGAGACGAGGCCATGGGGGAGAGTGAGCATGGGCCTCAGGGTTGGGGCACGAGGGCTGCCAAACCTGAGGACAGGCTCCGGGGGCCTCCCCAAGTTCTCGAGCCCTGTATGCTCCATAGAGCCCCAAGAGGCACAGTTTCCTGCGGGGTGGCAGGCTTTGTCCTGCAGTGGGGCTCAGGTGTCCCCAGTCCCCGGGGCTACGGCCCGGGCCCCGGGGGAGGGCCCTCCCCAGCCGACCTAGGGTCAGGGCTACGCCCCAGGAACCCGGCAGGCCTGATCTGCCGGCTTTGCGACGAGCTCGGTGGCAGGCTGAAGGGAAGACGTGGGGCGGGATGAGCGTGGGCATCAGGGTTGGGGTGTAGGGGGCCGCTGAGGATCGCTGGGGGCTCAGGTGGGCCCTACCAGTTCTCCTGCACGGGATGCTCTGTGGCACCCCAAGGGGCATGGTTTCCTGTGGGGTGGCAGGTTGAGTCCCGTGGTAGGGTTCAGGTGTACCCAATCCCCAGGGTTAGGGTACAGATTAGGGTACGGGTTAGGGTTAGGGTATGGGTTACTGTTAGGGTACGGGTGAGGGTAGGGGTTAGGGTTAGGGTAAGGTGAGGGTACGGGTTGGGGTTGGCTTTAGGGGTTACAGGTTAGGGGTTATGGGTTAGGGTATGGATTAAGGTTTAGGGTACGGGTTAGGGATTAGGGTTTGGGTTTAGCGTTAGGGTTAGGTTTGGAGTTCGGGTTAGTGTTAGGGTATAGGTTAGGGTTAGTGTATGGGTTAGGGTAGGCGTTAGGTAAGGTTTAGGGTACGGGTTAGGGTACAGTTTAGGGTACAGGTTAGCGTACGGGTTAGGGTACGGTTTAGGGTTAGGGTACGGGTTAGGGTTATGGTACGTGTTTGGTTATGGTTTAGGGTTAGAGTTAGGATACGAGTTAGGGAACAGGTTAGGGTTAGGTTACGGTTTAGGGTTAGGGTACAGGATAGGGTACATGTTAGGGTTAGGTACGGGTTAGGGTATGGGTTAGAGTCCGGGTTAGGGATAGGGTATGGGTTAGCATATGGGTTAGAGTACGGGTTAGGGGTAGGGTTAGCTGAAGGTGTAGGGTTGGGGGTAGGGTTGGGGGTAGGGTAGGGGTTGGGGTAGGTTTAGGGTTTAGGGTTAGGGTTTGGGGTTTGGGGTTAGCGGTTAGGGTTAGGGTTAGGGTTTAGAATTTAGGCTTTTGGGTTTAGGGTTAGGGATTAAGGTTTAGGGATTAGTGGTAGGGTTAGGGTTTAGGGTTTAAAGTTTAGGGTTAAGGGTTTAGGGTTAGGGTTAGGTTTAGGGTAAGGGTTAAGGTTTAGGGTTAGGTTTAGGGTTAGGGGTTAGGCTTTAGGGTTAGGGTTAGGGGTTAGGAGTTAGGGTTAGGGTTAGACCCCAGTAGGCCAGCAGGCCCGATCCGCCTACTGTGCCACGAGCGGATGGTCGGGCCGAGGTGAGGGCGATGGTGAGCGGGAGTGTGGGCTCCTGAGTTTTGGCGTGGGGGTCCTTCGAAGGTCACCAGGGCCTTGGAGGGACCTGCCCATACTCCCGCCCTGAATGACCAGCGGCGCCCTTAGCAGACCGGGTGGCGGCATGTCAGAAGGGTGAGTGCGGTGCTGGGGCTCGGTGTCCCCAATCCCTGGCATTGCTGCGCCAAGGCCCTTGTGAGAGGCCCCTCAGGGGCCTACCTAGTGTTAGGGTTAGCCCCCAGGATGCCGGCAGGCCCAATCCGCCAGCTCTGCAGCAAGCGGAGGGGTGGGCGGAGGTTAGGGCGCTGGGGAGCAGGCGCATGCAAGCCAGAGTTTTTGCGCGGGGGGCCTTCGAAGGTCACCGGGGGCTTGGAGGGCCCTGCCCGTTCTCTCGCCCTGAAAGACTGGCGGCGACCCAAGCAGCCCGCGTTGCTGTGGGGCGGCAGGGTGACTCCGGCACTGGGCTCAGGGGTCCCCAACCCCCGGCGTTGTGGTGCCAGGCTCCTGGGAGGGGGCCCTCAGGGGCCCAACTTGGGTTAGTGTTAGTCCCCAGGAGGCTGGCAAGCCCGGTGCTAAGTGGTTCTGGCAATGTAACAAAAATGCCATACACTTATCTGTAAGAAATAACAGTGTACAGGAACCCTCTTAGCCCTAATATCATCCTTTGTGAATATGGAAGCCAGCCCCAAAGTGGTCCTGGAAGTCTGACGAAAGGGCTAAGCACTTTTCTCTGAGTCACCACACTATACAGGGAAAGACCAATGTACATCATCTTTCACGAGTAGGAAGCATTAATGAAAAGTTTCTGGAATTTCGAGGACTCTGACCCATCCTTATTGGTAATAAACCACCGAGTACAGGAAAACACCTTCAACTCTCATCAGCCTCCTCAATCCTGATTCCGATTCAACTTTGGGTGTGTAGGACTAGGGAAATGTCCACGTCTTATTGCTAAGAAAGAATGATGTCAGGGTAAGGCCCTTCAAGTCACCTCAGCCTTCCTGAAGACAGAAGCAGGAATCAAGGTGGTTATGTTACCATGAGGTAAGGAAGATGAGCATATAAGTGAGAAACAACAGTGGGCAGGACCTCTCTTCCAAGGAACAGTATCTTTGCTTAATGTTGAATGCCTATGGTAAGTGGTTGTGGCCATTTGTGAGGTGAAAATCTTAAGTGTTTTGTAAAACCTCTTGGTCATTCACAGTTGAGACTAAGGTAGCTGGGGACTCCTAGGCAGTGATTTGTTAACTGTCAAAAATATGAAAAGATAAAAGAGACAGATGAGGTCTCCTCAGGCATTGTCCTTTATCCTCATCCTCCGTGAGGATGGCCATCTCTGGACAGTTCAGTGGCAGGGTCTCATTCACAGTGGGGGCATATGTTCCTCACAGACATCAGGCAGGGAAATGGATTTGGTTCTCTGTGCCAGCCCAGCCACAGCTGAGTGTCACAGCACCCTCTCGTGGGCACATAAGAGTTTCACTGTGACCAGGCAGGTCATTGTATTTGATAAACCACTGTGAGAGTTTGCAATTGCCTTCATCTGCAACCTCCTAGAGGCAAATGCAGGTCTCTGGTACCATGTGAAGTCATGTGAAGGCATCATGAGAAAGTGTCCTTTTGCTTAAGAAAAACATCACTGGGGCTCCTGGCTGGCTCAGCCAGTTAAGCATGTGCCTTTGGCTCAGGTTATGATCGCAGGGTTGTGGGATCGAGCCCGGGCTCCCTGCTCAGCAGGAAAGGAGGTAGGGAAATAGCTTAGAACCCACAGAGAATGTGAATAAAGGGGAGTGAAATGGAACTTGGTCTGTGTTTTGCTTTAGGGATTGGGAGTTAGTTTTTTCTCAATTGTGATTGTTCTTGAAATAGAAAAGCTGTATTTTTTTTACCTTTAATTTTTTTCTACTAATAATTTTTTATTATGATATGTTAGTCACTATACAGTATTTCCTTAGTTTTTGATGTAGTGTTCCATGATTCATTATTTGCATATAACACCCAGTGCTCCATACAATATGTACCTTCCTTAATACCCATCACTGGCCCATCCCAATCCCCACCTCTCTCCCCTCTGAAGCCCTCAGTTTGTTTCCCAGATTCCATAGTCTCTCCTGGTTCATTCCCCCTTCGGTTTAGGGTCCATTGTCTAAAGGGACAGACAGTGGAAGTTCACCAAATATAAATCGAAATTTTATTGTTCATTATAGATGCCGCCAAGTAGTTCCCAGACAATTCATTCTACTGTGGTAATTCATTATACCTGTGCAGGTGCACGTGGAAGACAATTGATGCATGTATAGTGGTAATAAAACACGCCCCTCGGTAGTAGAATAATAGAGGATGCATAGGTGTAAACTTATTCGACTACAGCTTCCATGCTTTCCCTTTGGTTCCTTATTATCTATGAAATTGGACAATTTTTGTTCTCTAGGCTTAAAACTCATTGTCAGTATTCAGAGTTTTTCAATGCTGATCTTCTCCTGTATAAGTTACCAAAAACCTAAAATATATATGAACTTTAAATATGCTATATTGAAAATGACAGCAGGGAAGTTCCATTTTGTGAATATTGTGTCAATGGATCTCTATTTTGACATCAGTGTTCATTAGAAATGATGACATTTCATGTGAGTATAAATATCAATGTGAAAAAGAAAAGGTAGAAAGAACCTTGAATGTTTAAGTAATTGGTGAAATGACAGATGTGTGAGTGTGTGTGTGTGTGTGTGTGTGTGTGTGTGTGTGTGTAATTGATTTTCAGTGAATGGTTCAGCTTCTTGTAGGGCCTCCGAGCGAGCCCAGGTGAACCTTTCAATGAGTTGGTATCTGTTTTCAGAACATGGGAATGTCTTAGTCCAATAGTCAATCAGGCAAGCTTTGAGGTCTTGAAGAGTTTCAGTCCTCAGCGATGGTGTTGCAGACCCCTGTGAGCAAACCCTAGGGTATGCTCAGAGCCCTCATTAGCTGGTACCAACGTGTGACGATTTCAGACAGCATTTCCCAAAGAAGTACCTCTTGAGTCTCTGTCCTTGTCAGTTCCCTACACTTCCTTACACTAGTTATGTGATCAGTGTGTTTCAGGATAATCCCCACATGTGATTTTTGCTATTTCCTACTAGTCCTATCTTTTTCTCAACTTCTTCTTTTATGGTAGCAGTTGGGAAGCAACCTGTGTGGTGTAGGAAGGGGTGTGGTAGTTGTCTGCCTTCAGAGGACCGAATGATGCCTAGAAATTGTACTGTAGTTTGAGGTCAATTGTCCATCCTCTGAGTGTCAGGAATTCCATCACTTTACTTTGATGCTAGTCTGTTCTTCAAGCTGTCCTCAGAAATAAGGACGTCATCCATCTAGGGTATACTGGTTTGTGTGTATGTTTTCATTTTAGGAAAGGCCTTGCTGTTCCGGAAAATAATACTGTAGAGCACCCTTTCCTGTTCTTATTGGCCATGAGTCAATCTTTTGTGAAGTATTCGTTTATAAATAGACTTTCTATGGTTGGTGAGCAGGAATTCTTTATTGACAAGTCTTTGTCAGTGTGTGTATTGCAAATCTTTACTTCCCAGCCTGCGGTTCACTTTTTCATTTTCTTATGGTCATAAGATAAGGAGAAATGTCACATTTTTATGAAGTCCCACTGAATTCTTTTAAATGGTTAGTGCACTCTATGTCCTACCCCAAGATTGACAGGTTCTACGTTTTCTTTCAGAAACTGTCCAATGGGAAGCTACAATCCATCTCAACTTTATAAATTGCATTTTTAATTCTAATAGGGTATTTATAGACTGTTTTGGATTTTCTATGTACACAATCGTATTATCTGTGAATAGTCACAATTATCCCCTCAATTCTTATACTTTTTGTTTCTCTTGCCTTCTAACACTGGTAGATTCTCCGATGCCACTTTGAATAGAGCAGCATTGTTTGAAGATTTTAATATACCTTTCTCAATATCTGACAGAAAAAGCAGACAAAACATTGGTAAAAATGTGACCTAATTGACATATAGGGAACATTCCATAATAAGTGCAGAATACATCATTTTCCAGTGGTCATAGACTCTTTACCCAAATAGATGATAGGTGGGGTCACGAATCAAGGCTACAAATGTTAAACCCTGAAATTAACTAGATTCTATTCTTAGACCACAGGGGAATTGAGCCACAGTCATAGCGAAAAGAAAACCAGGAAGTCCTTCAATGTTTAAAAATTAAATGGAACTTTGCTACATATCCTAAAGGTCAGAGAGGGAATCTTAATGGAAATTCTGAACCTTTTCTACATGAGGGCTCACACACAATGGCACTTTATTTGTGAAGAGCATTATAATAACCTAGACAGGAGTTGAGCCTTAAGTCAGAGTTCTGCCTGCCCCAGTCACACCTGGCAGCCTTGGCCTGTGGTCCCCCTCAGCTGTCCTTTCTGGTGGCCCTGAGCTAAGGGGGTCATCATGGCCATATGGAAATGGGAAGCTCCCCTCTCATAGTGATGGCGGTGCCCACTCCCCAGCTGCCCTTTCTGGTGGCTCTGAGCTAAGGGGGTCAACATGGCCGTATGGAAATTAGAAGCTCCCCACTCTTAGTGATGACGTTGCTATCGTATCGTCCTCACCAGTCCAACAACATGATTTCTGAGTGAAACATGACACAAGAGCGACTTCTTGGCCTTCCTTCAGGTTTGAAAATCATCTGGTTAGTCATCTATTAGAAATATGGATTCAAGATGTGTTCTTTCTTCTGGAAAAGAAATAGAACTAATAGCAATTATGGCTTCCTGAGCACCTGTTCTTGAGAGACATCATACTGGCTCTTTGTAGCATTTTGCCTCTTAAACCTCAAACTAGGGTGTAGATATTTTTAGGCACATTTTCAGAGGGTTAGAAAGGGACTCAGATGATATGAGTCACAGAGGATTTTAGTGTCAGAAACCTAAGTGGGATCCCCAAATTGACTCCAAATCCCTTGTTGTTCCATACAGGGTACTATTTCCCTCTTATCTCTGGTCGTCTCGATCTGGAAACCTATCAAGTATCAGGATTTTCTTGTCATGTGGACAACTGGAATGAATTCAGCGGGCCTTTTCACATCTGCCCATGGTGATCATTAAGATCATTATCTCAGTGGAGGACCTCTGGGTAAGATATTCAAAGATCCTTAGGAATACAGAGATTATAATATTTTTCTGGTATTAAAGTTATTGAAACCAACTATCTTTTTTAGTCGATTCAGGCTCTGGTATGTTCAGAGGGTGCTGTAAAACAGGTCTGAAACAGTATTTTAAAACACTCAGCTCAGGCTCTTCTACAAAGTGAGCCAATGCTTATAAACATGGCTAAAATATTGCCTT
This sequence comes from Ursus americanus, assembly GCF_024610735.1. Classification (NCBI taxonomy): domain Eukaryota; kingdom Metazoa; phylum Chordata; class Mammalia; order Carnivora; family Ursidae; genus Ursus; species Ursus americanus. The sequence goes on along the minus strand of NW_028273645.1, from coordinate 834,946 downwards.
ACCTACGATGACTTCCCAGCCATCGTAGTGTTTATATGGTATGACTGTGACTTACATTACTCAACATTTGCAGAGAAAGAACTTAGTGAATCCAGGGGGAACTTCATGTTGAAATTAGTTGGTGACAACGAACTACCATGTTTTATTCTGCAGTCCAAGGGAATGGTGCCAGACATCTCTAAGGTGTCTAGCAGTTAAACGATTCTGATTTTAAGTGGTCTGTGTGCTTCAGCGATTTGGGCAGGAGAAGGGCAGGAGTCCAGAGACTGTGAACACTTCTTTTACCTGTGCTGACCATGGAGCAGGCAGCCTTCCGTGGGCATCATTTTGATTTCTTGGTACTCTTGTGAAAGGTGCTTTTGTCTCAAATTCCTCCATTTAGGAGTAATTATAATGATAAAAGGAATTTTTATCTTATATCATCTGTGGGCCCTGATCCTGGGCTCTCAGGGAAGCTATCCTTTAACATTTTATCCGGCTCAAAATGACTGGGCAACACCTGAAAGCATGGGCCCTATTTCTGCCCCAAGCACATGTTGTACATCTGCTTTGAGAAGAAAACAATAACCAAAAATGCCGACATAAATATAAGAAAAAATAAAGAACCTCTTTGGCTCCCATAAGATTAAAGTCATACTGACATGTACATACTGAAAACATAAGAAAGAGTCTGTCACTTTCTGGAATCTAAGAAGATCCTCATTGTGGTGTGTAACTCTGTACGTAAAACAAAACAGAAAAAAATATATAAGCCTGCCCCAAATGTTCCTTCCCCGGAGCACTCCCTTCTTGGTGAAGATTGTGTCTCCCAGGCAGCTGTCCTGACTTGGGTTTGAATAAAGGTCTCTTCCTTTCTCTCTAAAACGTATTTAAAAGTTCATTCACGCAGTGTCGACAATAACAGTGTTTTCTATTTAAGTGAGAAATAAATGTTCCACTCTAGTTGCATTGGGAATAGACGAATTGAGCGTTTCTTTAGAAGAGTAAGTCTGCTTTCCAGAAAAGTCAAGGTCATTGGTCTATTGAGAATGAAGATAATTACTGCTAAACAACAAGTATGTGTTGCCCCTTCGCCCAGAAACCGAAGCAGGTGTGCAGGCTTTAGGTCAGAGGTGCCTTCTTCTCCCCAGCTGACGGCACTTCTCTGCTCTGGCTCCAAGACACCCGAGGTTTTGAACGTCAGCATCGCAGTCAGTGAGGCAGCTTGTCACAGGACGCCAGTGTTCAGAGAAAGCACAAGTATGTTTGGCAAAATGTCCTATCTATGTCAGGGCTGGAGGTAAAACCTCTCATTATCCCAAAACCTCCTGGGCTTTTCTCTTTTCTCTAGTTGAGCCACAAAGTAAAATTGAAGTAGCTGTCAGCATTCTGGGTTTGGTGCAAGAATTACTTAGTTTCCCTGGAGGTAGAACTTTGCAGGGGATCACAATTTTTCTGTCCATTTATTGCTTACACATGTATTTTGACCATCTGTTTCCTAGGAACCCTCTTTTATTAGAAAGGGAAGGTGAGATTCACTCTGTGCCTGTTTGTAACATCTAATTTGTTCCTCAATAACAGTGTTTATTCAATTGGGCCTAAGATATGGTTGAGTGGCCAGCATCTAGAGTTAGGTGGATTTTTTTCATCTGATACAGACTTGGATGTTGTCATTTGACAAAGGTGATGTTTTATCATTGCTTAGTTTATTCATCAGAAGAGTTAAAATTAGGGTGGAGGGAAAATTCAAAATTATCCAAATGGGCCTGTTCCTGTTTAAAAGTTGAGCTTGACTTTCCAGTTTTACTAAATGTATTATCTCGATATTTTGAGGTGCCATATTCTCTCTGTAGTTTCTTTTGTGGTGGAGTCAGAAGGAGAGTCTGGGAATTCTTTTGGATAGTGGCATGCTGGTGGCTTCAAGGGGCTTGGCGTCAGGAGCCTTGGGGTGAAGTCTGCAACTGCTTGCCTGACCCTGGGTGCATCTCCCAGAGGTTTTGTTTCCTCTTATGAAATTGCCAGCAGATAATGTTCTGCTTAAAGGGGAACCCTCCCATGCTGTTTGTGGGAATGCAAAGTGGTGCAGCCAGTCTGGGAAACAGTGTGTGGGTTCCTCAAAAATTTAAACATTGAACAACCACATGATCCAGCAATTGCTCTCCTAGGTATTTACCCAAAGGATACAGAAATGCAGATTCGAAGGGGGTCCATGCACCATGATGTTTATGGCAGTAATGTCCACAGTAGCCAAACTATGGAGAGAATCCCAAAGTCCATGCACTGGTGAATGGATAAAGCAGATGTGGGATACATATATATACCATTATATATATATATATATATATATATATATATATATATATATATATATATATATATATATATATATATATATAAATAATGGTATATGACCCAGCTTCAAAAAGAATGGAATCTTACCATTTGCAAGGATGTAGATGGATCTAGAGTGTATTAAGCTAAGCAAAATCAGTGAGGAAAGACAAATATCCTATACTCTAATGCTTCTGGAATTTCAGAAAAAAAAAACAGATGAACAGAGTGGAGGGGTGATGAGAGAGGCAAACAAGGAAATAGACTCAACCTTGGAGAACAAACTGAGTGTTGCTGCAGGACAAGGGTGTGGGGGGAAGTGTTAAATGGGTGAGGGGTAGTAAGTAGGGCACTTGTGATGAGCACCGGGTACTGTATGCAGGTGAGGAATCACTAAATCCTACCCCTGAAGCAAATATTCCATGGCATGTGAACTAACTGGAATTTAAGTAAAAGAAGAAAGGAAAAAGTGTTCTGCTTCATGAAGAGTGAGGTAAAATTGTAGTGAATTGGGCTGTACTATTCTATAGAGGATAGATGTAAAACACCCTGTTGTAGGATACAATAGAGTCTTATCACATAAGGAGTCCTCAGGAAGCTGCAATGAAAGATTCAGATCTCAGAGCATGTTCGTGTTCCACTGATATCTTACAGTTTGCACAGGTAGGAAAGAAGGTGGAGAGAAAGGCAACAGAAGGGGAAAGTAGGTGTGAACCTTTCATTAGTTAGCGTTATAGCTTTCTCATGAAAGACTTGCACCAGTGTGATTTTGGAAGCAGAGGGGGAATCCGGGAGCTTTGCAGGAGACAGGGGAGTTCCAGGACTGGGTAAAGCAGACAGGGGTCCCAGAGGAGAGCTGATGCATTCTGCAGCAGGGTGTGTTCAGGGTGGGCTCCAGGGGTCGCTGTGGGTCTCCTGGGTGAGAGTTGTGACAGGTGAGGGCGGTGTGCAAGTTCCTGGCTGAGGACAAGGGATGCACAGGCGGAGAGCTGGCAGAGAACCTTCTTCTGAGCCACCAGCCTCACCCAACACACACAGCCTCATCTTCTGTCCCTGTCACTCCAATTCAGACTTCTCCAAAGGTGAGTGAGAACACATCAAGAGCATTCTGAACAGAAGGGAAACCATGTGCAAAGGCTCTGGGCCAGGAGAATTCCAGGTATGTCCAGGAGCAGCAAGAAGGCCCTGTGGCCACAGGAGACAGCTTAGGACATGACCTCAGAGAGGTGACAGAGGGTGACAGAAAGCCATTCCAGGGCTATAACCCCATGAGACCCTGTTTCACTGGGCCATCCTGGCTACAGTGTTGAGAACAGATGACAGAGGGTTGAAGATGGCAAGGCAGGTCAATGACAAAGCTTTTCCAGGAACTCAGGCACTGTGGACCAGACAGGTGGCCTTGGATGGAGTGGTTAGACCTATTCTGGTTCCATTTTGAAGATGGAGCTCACAGGATTTGCTGATGGGTTAGCTATTAGGAGCAGGAGAATGGAGGAATTGGGGTAACTCCCAGCTGTTGTGGGTTGTCCTGATCGAGGGAAGGAAAGGGTTTCTCGGGGGTAGGAGGTAGTCTGTGCTCTGCATGCTGAGGAAGGTGCCTTTCCCAGTGGATCTGCTGAGGTTTGTGTCTGGGAGGACCTTTCACATCTCCTCCCTCATCAATGCTCAGGTACAAGTATCCCCCACTTGTTAAACGTTCACAGTAAGACACTGGGCTTTCTTGAAAGAACTACGTTATTACCCAGCTTCAGTAAGAGGAAGAGACCTGAAGAGGATTTCCCTCTTATGAAAAAAGGTGAACAGTGAGAATCGTGTTCAGCATCTGTTTTGGGGAGAAGCACGACAGAGGCGGCGTGCACCCCAACCAGCTCCTTTCTCTGGGAACCGCTCTCTGCATCCAGCCACCAGCACTTTGAATGGTGTCTGTGGGCTTCTGCTGTGCTTTATCTTCATTTATGCTGGGCCTCTGTTAGAAACTTGTGTCCTGAGGCCTAAGAAAACCCAAAGAGAAGGAATTTTGGAGTCTGAGCACACTCTCTAATTGTTTGTGTAAATTAATGGTCATTCCTTCTTGACACCATTTCTGCTGTGCAAGGTTTCTCAGAAGCCCTGTACTTTCAAAGAGCAGGGAAACCTATACCCCATGCTGCGGGGTTAGTTTTAGTCTCCATGCTGGACAGAACATTTCATGACTATAGGATTTTCTGACTCAAACATTTAGACTTTGACCACCTTCACCCGTTTCTACCACCCCATCCCCGTATCTGGCACCTACCAATCTGCTCTCAGGATCTATGCATTCAGTATTTTTTTATTCCACGTGGAATGTACATGAGAGCATCTGATATTGGTCTTTCTGTGTTTGAGTTACTTGGCAAAAGGCCCCCAAGGTCTGTGTTTCCATGTCTAGTTCTTGTGAATAATGCTGCAGTGAACGTGGGAGTGTATCTGTCTTTTTGAGGCAGCATTTTTGTGTTCTTCAAATCAATACTCAGTAGAGCCATTACTGGGTCATGGGGTAGTTTATTTATTTTTTCAGGAACCTCCATACCGTTTGTCACAGTGGCTGCACCAATTTCCATACCCACCAACAGTGCACAGTGTCTCCTCATCTGCACACCCTTGACCCCACCTGGTGTCTGTCTCTGGGACAATTGCTGTTCCAACAGTTGTGAGAGGATAGCCGATTGTGGGTTTGACTGATGTTTCCCTGACGATGATTAGTGAAGCTGAACAACTTTTTCTGTCTGTTGGCACCTGTGTGCCATCTTTGGAAAGTATCTATTCACATATTCCTCCCATTTTTTTATATAGTTTTTTTTGTTTTGATTTGTATGAGTGTTGTGTGTATTTTGGATATTAGCCTCTTCTCACACATATGATTCGCAGATATTTTTTTCTTATTGGGTCAGTGGCCTTTTAAGTTTTTGATGGTTTCTTTTGCCATGTGGAAGATTTCAGTTTGATGTTGTTCCACTTGTTTATTTTTGCTTTTGTTGCCTTTGCATTTGGTGTCCAATCTGAAGACTCTTTGCCAAAACCAATGTCAAGAGACTTAGTACCTGTGTCTTCTTGGAGGTTTATGGATTCAGGTCTTATGTTCAAATCATTCATCCATTAAAAATTTTGTGTGTGGTATTAAGAAAGTGGCCCAGTTATATTCTTCTGCATTTAGTGTCCAGTTTGCCTGTTACCGCTCACTGAAGAGACAGTCCTTCCCTCATGGCATATCTTCTGCTGCTGTGTCCTAAGTTAGGATCATCTACGTGTGGGTAAGTTTCTGAGCTTTCTGCTCTGTTCCACTGACCTGGTGTCTGTGTTTATGCCAGTACCATCCTGTTTTGATGACAACAGCTTTGTAATCTACCTTGAAATCCAGGAGTGTGTTGACTGCACCTCTTTCTCCAGGTTGCTTTGGGTATTTGGGGTCTTTTGTGATTCCATCCAAGTTTGAGGTCTGTTTTCTATTTCCTCGAATAATGCCACTGGAATTCAGATAGGGATTTCATCACATCTGTCGATTGCTTTGGGTATGATGGACATGTTCACATAATTAACTCTTCCAGTTAAGGAGCATGGCGTATGCTTCCATTTGTTTGTGTTGCCTTACAAATCTTTGACCCATACATTCTGCCCCCCTCGACACATATTTTTCATTTCTTTATGCCATGTGTTGAGTGTACTATGTCTTTCTCATTCTTGGTCACTTTTATTTCAAGATTTTTTAATGCAATTTTAAATGGCGTTGCTTTTTAAATTTCTTTGTGCAAAAGTGTGTCATCAGTATACAGAAATGCAAGAAGTTGGGTCATCTGGTTGGCTCCATAAGTGAAGCGTCTACCTTTAGCTCAGGTCATGATCCCAGAGTTCTGGCATTGAGCCCCTTGTTGGGCTGCCTGCTTAGCAAGGGTATGCTTTTCCCTCTTTCTGGCACTCCCCCTGCTCGTGCTTTTTCTCTTCCTGTCAAATAAATAAATAAACTCTGAAAAAATAAAGACAAATGGTTTCTGTATATTGACTTTATATCCTGCAGCTTTCTTGAATTTTTTTATTCTAACAGTTTTTTTTTTTTTTTTGTGGAATCTTTCAGGATTTCATGTCATTTGCAAATTGTGCCAGTTTTCCTGTATGGATTTCATATCTTTGTCTTTTTTTAAATTTGTTATTCACCCTACAGTACTTCATTTGTTTTTGATGTAGTGCTCCATGATTCATTGTTTGCATATAACACCTAGTGCTCATTATGACACGTGCCCTCCTTTTTTTTTAAAAGAATTTATTTATTTATTCGACAGAGATAGAGACAGCCAGCGAGAGAGGGAACACAAGTAGGGGGAGTGGGAGAGGAAGAAGCAGGCTCACAGCGGAGGAGCCTGTTGTGGGGCTCGATCACATAACGCCGGGATCACACCCTGAGCCGAAGGCAGACGCTTAACTGCTGTGCCACCCAGGCGCCCCAACACGTGCCCTCCTTAATACCCGTCACCAGGATAACCCATTCCCCTTCCCCTCCCTTTCTGCAACCTTCAGATTGTTTCCCACTGTCAGTAGTCTCTCATGGTTCATCTCCCCCTCTCATTCCCCCCCGTCACTTTTCCCTTCCTTCTTCTAATGTCCTCCATGCTATTCCTTCCATTCCACATAGGAGTGAAACCATATGATAATTGTCTTTCTCTGCTTGACTTAATTTCACTTAGCATAATCCCCTCCTGGTCCATCCATGTTGGTGCAAATGGTGGGTATTCATCCTTTCTGATGACTGAGTAATATTCCATTGTATAGATGAACCACATCTTCTTTGTCCATTCATCTGCTGAAGGATATCTTGGCTCTTCCACAGTTTGTCTATTATGGACATTGCTGCTATGAACATTGGGATACAGGTGCCCTTCTTCTCATTACTCTGTGTCTATGGGGTAAATACCAAGTAGTGCAATTGGTGGGTCGTAGGATAGCTCTGTGTTTAACGTCTTGAGGATCCTCCATATTGTTTTCAAAAATGGCTTTACCAGCTTGAATTCTCACGAGTGGTGTAAGAGGGCTCTGCTTTCTCCACATCCTCTCTTTTTTTTATTTCCTCTGTTGCTATTTTTTTCAAGATCTTATTTATTTATTCCACAGAGATAGAGACAGCCAGCGAGAGAGGGAACACAAGCAGGGGGAGTGGGAGAGGAAGAAGCAGGCTCATAACGGAGGAGCCTGATGTGGGGCTCGATCCCATAATGCCAGGATCACGCCCTGATCCGAAGGCAGATGCTTAACCACTGTGCCACCCAGGTGCCCCCTGCCTTGTTAATTTTAACCATTCTAACTGGTGTAAGGTGGTATCTCATTGTCATTTTGACTTGTATTTGCCTGATGGCAAGTGATGTGGAGCATTTTTTCATGTGTCTGTTGGCCATTTGTATGTCTTCTCTGTAGAAGTATCTGTGTCTTCTGCCCATTTTTGGGTGTCGAGTTTGAGGAGTTCTTTATAGATCTTGGATACCAGCCCTTTATCTGTAATATCATTTGCAGATATCTTCTTAGATTCCATAGGTTGCCTTCTTGTTTTGTTGATCTTTTCCTTTGCCGAGCAGAAGCTTTTTATCCTGATGAAGTGCCAATACTTCATTTTTGCTTTTATTTCCTTTGCCTTTAGAGACCTATCTTGCAAGAAGTTGTTGTGTCTAAGTTTGAAGAGTTCTTTTGATTTTGATATGAGAAAGGAATCCATTATCTTTCCTTCCTGATTGTATTCGAGTCCTCTGTCTTTCTTGGTGAGTCTAGCTAAGTTTGTCAGTTTTGTTTATCTTTCCAAAAAAGGCAGCTCTCATTTTCATTGGTTTTTTACTTTTTTTTGTCTTTTTAGTCTCTGTTGGATTTATTTATGCATTCCATTTTGTTATTTCCTTATTTCTACTAATTTGGGTCTTTGTTTGTTGTTTTATTTTCTACTTCTTTACCACATAAATCAGGTTGTTTATTGGAGAGCATTCTCATGGATTAATGAAGACTTGAATTTCTATGAATGTCCCCCATAAAGCTACTTTTGCTGCATACCATAAGTTTTTGTAGGTTGTCTTTTTCATCAGTGTCAAGGTACTTGTAACTTTTTTTTGATTACTTCTTTGACTGTTGGTTGTTCAGTAGCATGTTGTTAAATCCCCACATTTTTTTTAAGATTATTTATGTATCTGACAGAGAGTGAGACAGCGAGAGATGAACGCAAGCATGGGGATGGGAGAGGGAGAAGTGGGCTTCCCACTGAGCAAGGAGCCTGATTCGGGGCTAGATCCCAGGATCCTGGGATCACGACCTGAGCTGAAAGCAGATCCTTAATGACTAAGCTACCCAGGCCCCAAAAATCTCCACCTATTTTTGATTGTCCCATTGTTTTCTTGAGACTGATTTCTAGTTTCATATCATTGTGGTTGGACAAGATTTGAAGCAGAAGGTGAAGAGAGCATTCAGATGAAAGGTTTGTTTCCTGGAGGGTTTTCTGAGCGCAGACCATGAGTTCAGTGGGGATGGAGGAAGGTTTTGTGAGACAGGGGGTAGGGTTAACCCTTGTTAGAATTACTGACTACTACCATGCAGGCTGTGTGCTACCATTCACACCGTAGTCCTGATGGACTTGTACTTCATTAGGAATATTTTCTAGGAGGTGTAGGCATAGCCTTCACTTAAAGAAAGTTGCCATGTGGGTTCATGGCATGACCCCAGGTCAGCAACCAGGATGTATGGTATTGTGGGGCATCAGAACCAGGCTTTCTGTGGGAAGTGACAGAAATAGGGTATGGTGATCTCCATGACCATACTTGAGGTCCCAGGTGACCCACTGGGTGTTGGGTTCTGTGGATCTGTCTCATCAGGTGCTGTGGAATTCAGGGACACCCTCCTGTCTGTGTGTTTTGTGTGGAGACAGGTAGACATCAGTGTCTGGCCAGGCACGAGGGTCACACTGGACCACCACCAGAGGTGCAGCGTGCGGGGGAGCCACTGCTTGGTTTCCACGAAAGCTGACCAGGGTCTTTGAACGTGATTCCTAGCAGCTGCAAGGGGAGAGGAGGCCAGGGGTGGTACACACTTCCTAGACTTGTGGTCAGGACTAGTCTGCAGCCCACTGAAGTCAGCCACACCGGGCACAGAAGGCACCCAGTCAGTGTAGCTGTGGGCACTGCTCCCATGGGACTTTCGGGCCGGCTCCATGCTGCCACCTCCTGCTTTTCATCATCATCTTCAAGGTCATGTGCCTCTGCTCTTGCCCCATGGCCTCTGGGGTATTGTCCGTCCTCCATCTGGCCCTCGTCCCTGGTGCCCTGTGCAGTCCGATGCCAGGGTAGCCTTCTTGAGACAAACATCTGGCCCTGATGGAACACTTCCATGGATCTCGTATGTTGCGAGGATGATGCCCTGCCCTGGAAGGGGGCTGCAGGTCCCCAATCAGGAGAGCCATGTCTCCCTTTTCAGCATGGCCTGTCCTCCCCTCAGTCTTCTTCAGGGAAGCTCTCCCCACTTCCTGAAATGACAGCTCTGAACTTAAAAATGAATGTTATTTTACACATCTCTATGCCTTAATTCCTCCATGGCATGTCTTTCAACCCCGTTAGTGGGTTTGTTTTTTTTTTTTTTAGCAGTTCTGAAGGGCTGTCTGCTCAAGGAGGGGATGACCTGGGTGGGGCAGCTTTCCCTCTCATCTCCCTCAGCATGTCTCTGAGCCCTGGGGCCAGCTGTCCCACTGAGGATTGAGGGACCCGAGCCAGCCCATCCTGAGCCCAGGCTGTGTCAGCTGTGTAGATGGATGCTTGTCGGAGTGGTGGGCAGCTGGCATGGGCCAGGGGCAGGCAGTGTCTCCTTCTCATTCCTTCCCTCCCTTCCTCCCAGAGGTAGCTCAGAGCAGCCTTCAACCCCTGCATCTCCAGATCCCTTGACCTATGCCTCCTGAGTTCAGCTGGTGACCTTGGAGTTTCGCATGGATTCTACCTCCTGTACCCTCTCCAGTAGCAGTTCCTGGATCAGGGGAGCGGTCGGACTCTTGTCTGCTTTTGGTCTTCTTCCTGTCCCGCACCAATCCTACCCACCTTTGCATCTTCCATGTATGTGCTTGGAAGCAAGCCCATCCACAGGGAACCTATTAGTCAAATGGATCCAGGCAATGAACATTGAAGTAGAGATCCAGGATCCATAGTATACCTTCTCTGAAACCTGTCCCAAAGTCTGTGACTCTCTCACACTGAAACAGAAACAATAATAGCTTTCTGGACTGTGAAGTGACATGTGTCTCTACTTCCAGTCTTGAATGCATAGGTGCTGAGCCTGGACAGAAAAGGACCATGGCTCCCGTGGGCTGGGATCCACAGTAAGAACTCAGTGAAATCTGAATTCAAAGCATAGAGTGAATAATTATTGTAGAGTGAATCCTCCCAAGTAGGGCTTATGCACATTGCACAGGAAAAGCTTTTTCAAAGAGGTTCCTGAAAGAAAATTTTTTTAAGAAAATTTATTTTAATTCCAGTAGAGCTAACATACAGTGTTACATTCGTTTCAGGTGTAGAATAGAGTGATTCAGTAATTCTATATATTACTCAGTGGTCATCAAGAAAAGCATCCTATTAATCCCCTTCATCTATTTCACTCATCCCTCTATCCACCTCCTCTCTGGTAACCATCCGTTTGTTCTCTATTGTTAAGAGTTTGTATTTTGGTGTGTCTCCTTTTTCTCTTTTAGTTATTTATTTTTGTTTGTTTTTTTAAATTCCCCATTAGAGTGACATCGTATGGGATATGTCTTTCTCTGACTCACTGATTTTAGTTAGGATAATACTCTCTAACTCCATCCATGTGTCTGCAAATGCCAAGGTTTCATTCTTTTTCAAGCCGAGTTATACTCCATTGTGTGTGTGTGTGTGTGTGTGTGTGTGTGTGTGTGTGTGTGTGAATACACACATCTATCACCTCATTTGTCAATTTTTCTACAGACACTTGGGTTGCTTCCATATTGTGATATTGTAAATAATGTTGCAAGAAACATAGGGGTGCACGTATCCTTTTACGTTACTGTTTTCCTATTCTTTGGGTAAATACGAGTAGTGTGATTGTTGGATCATAGGGTAGTTCTATATTTAATTTTTTGAAGAACCTTCATATTGTTTTCCACGGTGGCCTCCACAGTTTGCATTCCCACCCACAGTTCACGAGGATTCCCCTTTATCCACATCCTCCCAACAGCTGCTCTTTGTTGTGCTTTTGATGTTAGCCATTCTGACAGGTTTGAGGTATTACCTCATTGTCCTTTGGATTTACATTTTCCTGATGATGGGTGATGGTGAACATCTTTTCACGGGACTGTTGGCCATTTGTATTTTTTCTTTGGAGAAATGTCTGTCCATGTCTTCTGCCTATTTTTTAACTGGATTATTTGTTTTTGTGGGCTGAGTAGTATCAGTTGTATATGATTTGGACACTATCCCTTTATTGCATATGATCTTTGCAAATATCTTCTCCCTTTGAGTAAGTTGTCTTATTATTTTTACGTTTTCATTGTTCTTCTGCCATGTGGAAACTTTTTATTTTGCTGTATTCCCAATAGTTTATTTTTGCTTTCATTTCCTTTGCCTCAGGACACAGTCTAGAAAAACGTTGGTATGGTCCATGTCAAGAAGTTACTGTCTTCCCTCCTGTAGGATTTTTATGGATTCAGGTCTCATATTGAGGTCTTGAAACTGTTTTGCATTTGTCTTTATTGTGTAAGAAAACAGTCTAATTTCATTCTTTTCTGCGTAGCTGTCTAGTTTTCCCAACACCATTTGTTGTAGAGACTGTCCGTTTCCCTTTTGATATCGTTGCTTGCTTTCTGGAACATTCATGGACCACATAATTGTGGGTTTCTGTCTGAACTTGTATCTTGTTCCTTTGGTCGCTGTGTCTATTTTTGTGCCGTACTGTCTTGTTAGGATGACTGCAGCTTTGTAGTATAACCTGAAATCTGAAATTGTGAGTCCTCCAGCTTTGTTTTTCTTTTCCACATTGCACTGGCTGTTTGGAATCTTTAGTGGTTCCATACAAATGTTTAGGATTGTTTATTTGAGGTCTTTTGTTCTTTAATTTAAATTCAATTAGCCAACTTACAGTACATCATTAGTTTCAGATGTAGTCTTCAATAAATTTTCAGTTGTGTGTAACACCCAGTGCTCATTGTATCGTGTGACCTCCTTAATGCTACTCACCCAGTTACCCCCCCAACTTCTCCTCCAACAATCATCAGTTTCTTGCGATAGTTAAGAGTCCATCATGGGTTTTCTCCCTCTCTGATGACTTCCCATTCTATTCTCCCTTCCTTCCCCTATGGTCTTCTTCCTTGTTTCTGATATTCCACATAGGAGTGAAAGCATATGATCATTGTCTTTCTTTCATTGACTTATTCCACTCAGTATAATACCCTCCAGCTCCACCCAGGTCGGTGTGATGGTAAGTACTCATCCTTTCTGATGGCTGAGTAATATTCCATTATATATATATAATCCACATCTTCTTTATCCATTCTTCTATCCATGGTCATCTACACTCCTTCCACATTTTGTCTATTATGGATATTGCTGCTATGAACACTGGGGTGCATATGTCCTGTCTTCACTACCTCTGTCTCTTTGGGGTAAATACCCAGTAGTGCAATTGCTGGGATATAGGGTAACTTTATTTATAACTTCTTGAGGAAACTCCGTACCATTTTCAAGAGTGGCTGTACCGGACTGCATTCGTACAGGGGTGTAAGAGGGTTCCCATTTCTCCACATCCTCTCCAACATGTATAGTTTCATGTCTTCTTATTTTTAGATATTCGGCCTCGTGTGATATGGCATCTATAGGGGTTTAGATTTGCATTTCCCTGAAGCCAAGTGATATGAAGCATTTATGCATGTATCTTTTGGTCACCAGTACGTCATCATCAGTGAAATGACTTCCCATTTTAATCCATCTCAAGACCTAAATCTGGGTAAGGCACTGAAGCTGGATGATGCCATCGGTTGGAAGTGTGGAGAATTTCAAAAGATCTCCGTGGAGAGCAAGTTTAAAGGTCAGTGTGAAGCTACTAATTGGTTCTGGGGAGATCTCTCAAAGTGGGGATTGCCTCGGATGGGCTGAGGGTGGCCCTCCGATTTTCCTATGAATCCTTGCTGCAGCCCCAAATGGACAGTTTCTTGCTGTGGGGCAGGCTGAGTCCTCTAGTCGTGCAGAGGTGAGCCCAATGCCTGCTGCCTTGGAGGCAGGCAAACAGGGAGGGACCCTCAGCAGAAGACCCAGGTTTAGGTTAGGCCTCAAGAGACAGCAGGTCCGAACTACCCAGTGCTCAGAGAACTCCCAGGCCGAGTGAGATGAGGGCACAAGGGCGGGTGAGTGTGAGCCTTGGGGTTTCATCCGGAATGGCCCACAAAGGTCGGGTTTCACCAGAAGGGGCTCTCAGGGGTGCCCCAATTCTCTTGCCCTGAATGCTCTGTTGTGCCCCAAAATGGTACTGTTTACTGTGGGCTTCAGGCTGAGTCCTACGGTTGGGCTTGGGTGTCCCCAATCCCCTAGAGTGGGGTGCCAGGACCCTGGGGAGGGACCCTTCTGTGGCCAACCTAGGGTAAGTGTTAGGGTCCAGAAGCCTGGCAGGGACAATCTGCATGCTGTGCAGCGAGCTCTGTGGAGGGCTGAGAGGAGGCCATGGGGGAGGGTGAGCATGGGCCTCAGGGTTGGAGCACGGGGGGCTGCCAAAAGTGTGGATGGGCTCCGGGGGCCTCCCCAAGTTCTCATGTCCTGTAGGCTCCGTAGAGCCCCAAAGGGCACGGTTTCCTGTCGTGTGGCAAGCTGAGTCCTGCAGTGGGGCACAGGTATCCCAATTTCCCGGGGCTGCGGTGTAAGGCTCCTGGGGAGGCCTCCACACCCGCGGCCGACCTAGGGCTAGGGTTAGTCCACAGGAGCCCCGCAGGCCCAATCTGTTGGCTGTATGGCGAGCTACACGGGCTGAGGTGAGGGTGTGGGGAGGGTGAGCGTGGGCCTCAGGGTTGGGGTGCGGGAGGCCGCCGAAGTTCGCTGGTGGCTCAGGAGGCTCCTCCTGGTTCTCCCGCCCTGAATGCTCTATGGCCTCCCAAGGTGCACGATTTCCTGCGGGGTGGCAGACTGAGTCCTGCTGTGGGGCTCAGGTGTCCCGAATCCCCGCAGCTGTGGCTCCAGGCTCCTGGGGAGGGGCCCCTGCACAGATGAACTAGGGTTAGGGTTGGGGCCCAGGAACCCCGCAGGCCAGATCTGCCCACAATGTGGCGAGCTCCGCTGCGGGCTGAGGTGAGGGTGTGGGGTGGGGTGAGCATGGGCTTCAAGGTTGGGTTTACGGATCGCCGAAGTTTGCTGGGGTCTCTGGGGGCCTCCTGGTTCTCCCGCCCTGAATGCTCTATACCCTCCCAAGGGGCACGGTTTCCTGCAGGCTGGCAGGCTTTGTCCTGCAGTGGGGCTCAGGTGTCCCCAGTCCCTGGGGCTGTGGCACCGGGCCCCAGGGGAGGGGCCCTACCCAGCAGACCTAGGGTCAGGTCTAGGCCCCAGGAACCCGGCAGGCCTGATCTGCCGGCTCTGCGACGAGCTTGGTGGCAAGCTGAAGGGAAGGCATGGGGCGGGATGAGCGTGGGCCTCAGGGTTGAGGTGTAGGGGGCTGCCGAGGATCACTGGGGGCTCAGGGGGGCCCTACCAGTTCTCCTGCACGGTATGCTCTGTGGCGCCCCAAGGGGCATGGTTTCCTGAGGGGTGGCAGGCTGAGTCCCGTGGTGGGGCTCATGTGTACCCAATCCCCGGGGTTAGGTTACGGATTAGGGTACGGGTTAAGGTTAGGGTATGGGTTACGGTTAGGGTATGGGTGAGTGTAGGGGTTAGGGTTAGGGTAAGGAGAGGGTACAGGGTGGGGTTGGGTTCAGGGGTCACAGGTTAGAGGTTATGGGTTAGGGTACAGACTAGGGTTTAGGGTACGGGTTAGGGTTTAGGGTTTGGGTTTAGGGTTAGGGTTAGGGTTGGAGTACGGGTTAGGTTTAGGGTACGGGTTAGGGTTAGGTTATGGGTTAGGGTACGCATTAGGGTACGGTTTAGGGTATGGGTTAGGGTACAGTTTAGGGTAAGTGTTGGCGTCCGGAAATGGGTACGGTTTAGGGTACAGGTTAGTGTTAGGGTACGGGTTAGGGTTAGGGTACAGTTTAGGGTTATGGTACAGGTTAGGTTACGTTTTAGGGTTAGGGTGAGGGAACGGGTTAGGGATCGGGTTAGGGATAGGTATAGGGTATGGTTTAGGGTTAGGGTATGGTTTAGGGGACTGGTTAGGGTACAGGTTAGTTTTAGGTATGGGTTAGGGTATGGGTTAGGGTCCGGGTTAGGGATAGGGTACGGGTTAGGGTATGGGTTAGGGTACAGGTTAGGGTATGGGTTAAGGTTAAGGTAAGGGTACTGGTTAGGGGTAGGGTACGGGTTACAGTTTAGGGTTTAGGGTTACGGTTAGGGTACGGGTTAGGGTTAGGTACGGGTAGGGTTAGGGTACGGGTTATGGTATGAGTTATGGTATGGGTTAGGGTCAGGGTTTAGGGTTTAGGTTAAGGTTATAGTACGGGTTAGGGTACTTTTAGGGTTGTGGTTAGGTTTAGGGTACGGTTTAAGTTACGGGTTAAGGTACATTTTAAGGTTAGGGTTACATACGGGTTAGGGTACGGGTTAGAGTACATGTTAGGGTTTCGGTTAGGGTTAGGGTAGAGGTTAGGGTTAGGGTTAGGGTACGGGTTAGAGTTAGGATTAGAGTACGGGTTAGGGTACGGGTTAGGGTTAGGTTTAGGGATAGGTTACGGGTTAGGGGTCGGTTAGCTGAAGGGGTAGGCTTAGGGGTAGGGTTAGGGGTATGGTAGGGGTCTGGGTAGGGTTAGGGTGTAGGGTTAGTGTTTGGGGTTTGGGGTTAATGGTTAAGGTTAGGGTTTAGTGTTTAGGGTTTTGGGATTAGGGTTAGGGGTTAGGGTTTAGGGGTTAGTGTTAATGTTAGGGTTTAGTGTTTAAGGATTAGGGTTTAGGGTTAGGTATAGGGTAGGGTTAGGGTTAGGGTTAGGGTTAGGATTAAGGGTTAAGGTTTAGGGTTTAAGGTTAGGGGTAAGGGTTAGGGTGAGGTTTAGACCCCAGTATGCCAGCAGGACTGATGCGCCAGCTGTGCGGCAAATGGAGGAGGGGGCCGAGGTGAGTGCGCTGGCGAGCGGGATTATGGTATCCAGCGTTTTGGCGCATGGGGCCTTTGAATGTCGCTAGAGACTCGGAGGGCCCTGCCCGTTCTCCTGCCCTGAATGACCGGCGGCGCCCCTAGCGGCCCGCGTGGTGGCGGGTTGGCAGTGTGAGTCTGGCACTGCCGTTTGGGGGTCCCCAATGCCATGCGTTGCAGTGCAAGGCCCCTTGGGAGGGGCCCCTCTGGGGCCGTCCTAGAGGTAGTGTTAGCACCCAGGAGTCCGGCAGGCATGATCCACCAGCTGTGCGGTTGAGGAGGGCCAGGCCGAGGTGAGGGCGCCACCGAGCTGGAGCGTGGGCCCAAGCATTTTGGCGCGGGGGGCCTTGGAAGGTCACTGGGGTTTGGAGGGCCCTGCAGGTTCTCCCTCCCTGAATGGCCAGCGGCGCCCCTAGTGGCCTGGTTGGTGGCGGGAAAGCATGGTGAGTACGGCGCTGGGGCTCGTGGGTCCCCAATCCCTGGCATTGCTGCACCAGGCCCCTTGGGAGGTTCCCCTCAGGGGCCAACCTAGGGTTAGGGTTATCCCCCAGGAGGCTGGCAGGCCCGATCTGCTTTATGTGTGAGGAGCGGAGTTGCGGTCCGAGTTTTGGGCGATGGCGAATGGGAGCTTGGTTCCCAGCACTTTGGCGCCCTGGGCCTTCGAATGTTGCCATGGCTCATAGTGCCCTGCCCATTCTCCTGCCCTGAATAAGCAGCTGCGACCCTAGCGGGTCCGTTGGTGGTGGGGCGGCAGGGTGAGTCCCGCACTGCGGCTCCGGGATCCCCAATCCTCAGCGTTGCGGCGCCAGGCCCCTTGGAAGGGGCTCCTCCTGGGCTGACCTAGGGTTAGAGTTAGTCCCCAGGAGGCCGGCAGGCCCAATCCTCTGGCTGGGTAGCGAGAGGTGGGAAGGCCGAGGTAAAGGCCCTGGGAAGCGGGAGCGTGGGCCCCTGCATTTTCGCGTGGGAGGCTTCAAATGTGGCAGGTTTCTCCAGGGCCCTGACTGTTCTACCACCCTGAATGACCGGCAGCGCCCCTAGCGGCCCGGGTGGCGACAGTGTGGCAGGGTGAGTCCGGCTCTGGGGCTCTGAGTTACCAATCCCAAGTGTTGCAGAGCCAGGCCCCTTGGGATATGCCCCACGGGGTCGACCTAGGTTTTGGTTAGCCCCCAGGAGCCTGGCAGGCACTATCCACTGGCTCCAGCAAGCGGAGGGGCGGGCCGAGGTGAGGGCGCTGGGGAGCGGGAGCGTGGGAGCCAACTTTTTTGAGTGGGGCGCATTTGAGGGTCGCCGGGGAAATGGAAGGCCTTGCCAGTTCTCCCAACTGAATGACCCGCGGCGCCCTTAGCGGCCTGGGTGGCGGCAGGGCAGCAGGTGAGTCCGGCGCTGGGGCTTTGGGGTCTCCAATCCACCGCGTTGCTGCACCATGCCCCTTGGGAGGGTGCCCTCGGGTGCTGACCTAGGGTTAGGGTCGGACCCCAGGACACCAGAAGGCTCAATCCGCCAGCTGTGCGGCGAAAGGAGTAGTGGGTCGAGGTGAGGTCTCTGTGGAGCGGGAGCGTGGGCCCAAGCGTTTTGTCGCAGGGGGCCTTCGAATGTCTTCGGGGACTCGGTGGGCCCTACCCATTCTCCTCCCTGAATGACCAGCGGCGCACCTAGCTGACCTGGTGGCAGCGGGGCGGCAGGGTGAGTCAGGCGCTTTGGCTCTGGTATCTCCAATCCCCAGCGTTGCGGCGCCAGTCCCCTTGGGAGCGGCCCCTCGGTTGCCAACCTAGGGTTAGGTTTAGCCCCTAGGAGGCTGGCAGGCCCTATTCACCAGCTGTGTGGATAGCGGAGTGGCAGACTGAGTTGAGGGCGCTGGTGAGCGGGAGCATGGGTCCGGGCGTTTTGACGCCGGGGGCCTTTGAAGGTCACCGTGTCTCGGAGGGCCCTGCCCTTTCTCCCTCCCTGAATAATGGCAGCACCCCAAGACCCCGGGTGGCAGCTGGGCGGCAAGGTGAGTCCGGTGCTGGGGCTCAGGGGTCCCCAATCCCAGGCGTTGCGTCCCCAGGCCCATTGGGAGGGGCCGCTCGGGGGCTAATCTAGGGTTGAGATTACCCCCAGAAGGCCAGTGGACCCGATCAGCGGCTGTACAACAAGCGGAGCGTTGCCCCAAGTTGAGGGAGCTGGCGAGCCTGAGCATGACCCCAAGCGCTTTAGCGCGGGGGGCCTTCAAAGGTCAGCGGGGGCTCGGAGGGCCCTGCCTTTTCTCCTACACTGAATAAATGGCGGCGCCCCTAGAGGCCCGTGTGGGGCGGGGCGGCAGGGTGCATCTGGCGCTTGGGCTTGGGGGTCCCCAATCCCCGGTGTTGCAGCGCCAGGCCCCTTAGGAAGGGAACATCAGGGGCCGTCCTAGGGTTAGGGTTAGCGCCCAGGAGGCCGGCAGGCCCGATCCGCCTGCTGTGCAAGGAGTGGAGTTATGGGCCGAGTTGAGGGCGATGGCGAGCGAGAGCTTTGGCCCCAACGTTTTGGCACGCTGGGCCTTGGAATGTTGCCATGGCTTGGAGGGCCTTGCCCCTTCTCCTGCCCTGAATAAACAGCGGCACCCTAGCGGCTCTGTTGGCGGTGGGGGGGAGGGTGAGTCCCGTGCTGTGGCTTGGGGTCCCCATCCCCAGTGTTGCAACGCCAGGCCACTTGGGAGGGGCTCGTAGGGGGCCGACCTAGGGTTAGAGTTAGCACCCAAGAGGCTGCAGGCCCAATCCTCTGGCTGGGCGGCAAGAGGTGCGGGCCGAGTTGAGGGTGCTGGTGAACATGAGCGTGGGCTCAAGCGTTTTGATTCCGGGCGCCTTCGAACATAGGCGAGGGTTCGGAGGGCCCTGCCCATTCTCCCACCCTGAATGAACGGCGGCACCCCTAGCGGCCCGTGTGAGGCGGGGCGCCAGGTTGCATCTGGCACTGGGTCTTGGGGGTCCCCAATTCCCGGCATTGCGAAGCCAGGCCCCTTGGGGAGGGCCCCTCCGGGGCCGACCTATGGTTAGGGTTAGCTCCCAGTAGGCCGGCAGGCCCTGGGCCTTCGAATGTTGCCATGGCTCGAAGGGCCCTGCCCATTCTCCTGCCCTGAATAACCAGCGGCGCCCTTAGAGGCTCCGTTGGCAGTGGGGTGGCAGGGGGAGTCCTGCGCTGCGGCTCGGGGATCCCCAATCCCCAGCGTTGCAGGGCCAGGCCCCTTGGGAGGGTCTCGTAGGGGGCCGACCTAGGGTTAGAGTTAGCACCCAGGAGGCAGCAGGCCCAATCCTCTGGCTGGGCGGCGAGAGGTGCCCGGACCGATGTAAAGGCTCTGGCGAGCGGGAGCGTGGGCCCCTGCAATTTGGCGGGAGGCTTCAAATGTCGCCAGTTTCTCCAGGGCCCTGTCCATTCTACCGCCATGAATGACCGGCGGCGCCCCTAGAGGCCCGGGTGGTGACAGTGCTGCAGGGTGAGTCCGGTTCTGGGCTCTGAGTCACCAATCCCCAGCGTTGCAGAGCCAGGCCCCTTGGGATGTGCACCACGGTGCAGACCTAGGGTTTTGGTTAGCCCCAGGAGCTTGGCAGGCACTATCCACCGGTTCTGAATCAAGCGGAGGGGCAGGCCGAGGTGAGGGCGCTGGGAGCAGGAGCATGGGAGCCAATGTTTTTGCACGGGGGGCCTTCGAAGGTCAGCGGGGGCTCGGAGGTCCCTGCCCGTACTCCTGTCCTGATTGACCGGTGGTCCCCTGACGGCTTGGGTGGCTGAAGGGCAGCAGGGTGAGTCCGGGACTTGGGCACGGGGTCCCCATCCCCAGCTTTGCATCACCAGGACCCTTGGGAAGGGCCCCTCAGGGGCTGACCTATGGTTAGGGTTAGCCCCCAGGAGCCCCGCATGCCCGATACACCACCTGTGCAACGAGAGGACAGTTGGGCCGAGGTGAGGGTGCTGGTGAACGTGAGCCAGGGCCCAAGGGTTTTGGTTCCGGGCGCCTTCGAAGGTCGGCGGGCCCTGGCAGTTCTCCCACCCTGAATGAATGGTGGCGCCCCTAGCAGCTTGTGTGGGGTGGGGCGGCAGCGTGCGTCCGGCGCTGGGGCTTGGGGGTCCGCAATCCCTGGCTTTGCGGCACCAGGCCCCTTAGGAAGGGTTTCCTCAGGGGCCGTCCTAGGGTTAGGGTTAGTGCCCAGGAGGCCGGCAGGCCCAAGTCGCCGGCTGTGCGAGGAGCAGAGGTGCCGGCCGAGTTGAGGGTGCTGCTGAAAATGAGCGTGGTCCCAAGCGTTTTGATTCGGGGAGCCTTGGAGCATAGGCAGGGGTTCGGAGGGCCCTGCCCATTCTCCCGTCCTGAATGAACGGCGGCACCCCTAGCGGCCCGGGAGGGGAGGGGCGACTGGGTGCATCGGGCCCTGGGGCTTGGGGGTCCCCAATCCCCGGGGATGCGGCGCCAGGCCCCTTGGGAGAGGCCCCTCGGGGGCAACCTAGGGTTAGGTTTAGCCCCCAGGAGGCCGGCAGGCCCTTCTCGCCAGCTGTGTGGAGAGTGAAGTGGCGGACGGAGGTGAGGGCGCTGGTGAGTGGGAGGGTGGGTCTGCCGTTTTTGCGCGGGGGGGGCCTTCGAAGGTCGCCGTGTCTCGGATGGCCCTGCCTGTTCTCCCGCTCTGAATGATCGGCAACACCCCAAGCCCCTGGGTGGCGGCTGGGCGGCAGGGTGAGTCAGGTGCTGAGGTTCAGGTTCCCCAATCCCCGGCGTTGCTGTGCCAGGCCCCTTGGGAGTGGACCTTTGGGGATCGATCTAGGGTTATGGTTAGCTGCCAGGAAGCCGGTGGACCCGATCAGCGGCTGTGCCGCACGCGGAGGGTTGGGACGAGGTGAGGGCACTGGCGAGACTGAGCATGCGCCCAAGCTTTTTAGTGTGGGGGGCCTTTGAAGGTAGGCGGGGCCTCGGAGGGACCTGCCCATTCTCCCGCTCTGAATGACCAGCGGGGCCCCTAGCGGCTCCGGTGGCTGAAGTGCAGCAGGGTGAGTCCAGCAATTGGGCTCGGGGTCCCCATCCCCAGCGTTGCGGTGCCAGGCCCCTTGGGAAGGGCCCCTCGGGGGCCGACCTATGGTTAGGGTTAGCCTCCAGGAGACCCGCATGCCCGATACACCACCTGTGCGTCGAGCGGAGAGTTGGGCCGAGGTGAGGGTGCTGGTGAACATGAGCCTGGGCCCAAGCATTTTGGTTCGGGGCGCCTTCGAATGTCGGCGGGGGGTCGGAGGGCCCTGGCTGTTCTCCCACCCTGAATGAACGGCGGCACCCCTAGCGGCCCGTGTGAGGCGGGTCGCCAGGGTGCATCCGGCACTGGGTCTTGGGGGTCCCCAATCCCCGGCGTTGCGATGCCGAGCCCCTTGGGGAGGGCCCCTCGGGGGCCGACCTATGGTTATGGTTAGCTCCCAGGAGGCCGGCAGGCCCTGGGCCTTCAAATGTTGCCATGGCTCGAAGGGCCCTGCCCATTCTCCTGCCCTGAATAACCAGCGGCGCCCTTAGCAGCTCCGTTGGCGGTGGGGCGGCGGGGGGAGTCCCGCGCTGCGGCTCGGGGATCCCCAGTCCCCAGCGTTGCGGAGCCAGGCCCCTTGGGAGGGGCTCATAGGGGGCCGACCTAGGTTTAGAGTTAGCACCCAGGAGGCGGCAGGCCCAATCCTCTGGCTGGGCGGCGAGAGGTGCACGGGCCGAGGTAAAGGCTCTGGCGAGCGGGAGCGTGGACCCCTGCATTTTGGCGGGAGGCATCAAATGTTTCTGGTTTCTCCAGGGTCCTGTCCATTCTCCCGCCCTGAATGACCTTGGCGCCCCTAGCAGCCGGGATGGCGGCAGTGCGGCAGGGTGAGTCTGGTTCTGGGGCTCTGAGTCACCAATCCCCAGCGTTGCAGAGCCAGTCCCCTTGGGATGTGCCCCATGGGGCCGACCTAGGGTTTTGGTTAACCCCAGAAGCTTGGCAGGCCCTATCCACCAGCTCTGAATCAAGCGGAGGGGCGGGCCGAGGTGAGGGTGCTGGTGAACGTGAGCCAGGGCCCAAGGGTTTTGGATCGGGGTGCCTTTGAAGGTCGGCAGGGGTTCAGAGGGCCCTGCCAGTTCTCCCACCCTGAATGAACAGCGGCGCCCCTAGTGGCCCGAGTGGGGAGGGGCGATACGGCGCATCCGGCGCTGGGGCTTCGGGGTCCCCAATCCCTGGCGATGCGGCGCCAGGCCCCTTGGGAGAGGCCCCTCGGGGGCAACCTAGGGTTAGGTTTAGCCCCCAGGAGGCCGGCAGGCCCTATTCGCCAGCTGTGTGGAGAGTGGAGTGGCGGACGGAGGTGAGGTCGCTGGTGAGTGGGAGGGTGGGTCTGCTGTTTTTGCGCGGGGGGGCCTTCGAAGGTCGCCATGTCTCGGAGGGCCCTGCCTGTTCTCCTGCTCTGAATGATCGGCAACACCCCAGGCCCCCGGGTGGCGGCTGGGCGGCAGGGTGAGTCAGGTGCTGAGGTTCGGGGTCCCCAATCCCCGGCGTTGCTGCGCCAAGCCCCTTGGGAGTGGACCTTTGGGGATCGATCTAGGGTCATGGTTTGCCTCCAGGAGGCCAGTGGACCCGATCAGCGGCTGTGCGGCACGCGGAGGGTTGGAACGAAGTTAGGGCACTGGCGAGACTGAGCATGCGCCCAAGTTTTTAGTGTGGGGGGCCTTCGAAGTTCGGCGGGGCCTCGGAGGGACCTGCCAATTCTCCCGCTCTGAATGACCGGCGGGTCCCCTAGTGGCTCGGGTGGCTGAAGGGCACCAGGGTGAGCCTAGCACTTGGGCTCGGGGTCCCCATCCCCGGCGTTGCGGCGCCAGGCCACTTGGGAAGTGCCCCTCGGGGGGCCGACGTACAGTTAGAGTTAGCCCCCAGGAGGCCGGCAGGCCCTATACACCACCTGTGCGTCGAGCGGAGAGTTGGGCTGAGGTAAGGGTGCTGGTGAACGTGAGTGTGGGCCCAAGCGTTTTGATTCGGGGCGCCTTCAAGCATAGGCAGGGGTTCGGAGGGCCCTGCCCATTCTCCCACCCTGAATGAACGGAGGCGCCCCTAGCGGCCCGGGTGGGGAAGGGCGACAGGGTGCATCCGGCGCTGGGGCTTGGGGGTCCCCAATCCCCGGCAATGCAGCGCCAGGCCCCTTAGGAAAGGACCCTCAGGGGCCGTCCTAGGGTTAGGATTAGCGCCCAGGAGGCCGTCAGGCCCGATCCGCCATCTGTGCGAGGAGTGGAGATGCGGGCCCAGTTGAGGCCAATGGCAAGCAGGAGCATGGTCCCCTGCGTTTTGGCGTCCTGGGCCTTCAATGTTCCATGGGTCGGAGGGCCCTGCCCGATCTCCTGCCCTGATTGACCGGCGGGGCCTCTAGCGGCTCGGGTTGCTGAAGGGCAGCAGGGTGAGTCGGGCACATGGGCTCAGAAGTCCCTGCCCCTTCTCCCTCCCTGAATGACCAGCGGCGCCCCTAGTGGCCCAGGTGGCTATAGTGCCTCAGGGTTTGTCCCGCTCTGGGGCTCTGAGTCACCAATCCCCAGCGTTGCAGAGCCAGGCCCCTTGGGATGTGCCCCACGGGGCCACATAGGGTTTTGGTTAGCCCCCAGGAGCCTGGCAGGCCCTATCCACCGGCTCTGAATCAAGCGGAGGGGCGGGCCGAGGTGAGGGCGCTGAGAGCAGGAGCATGGGAGCCAACGTTTTTGCGCGCGGGGCCTTCGAAGGTCAGCGCGGGCTCGGAGGTCCCTGCCCGTTCTCCTGTCCTGATTGACCCGTGGTCCCCTAGCGGCTTGGGCGGCTGAAGGGCAGCAGGGTGAGTCCGGCACTTGGGCACGGGGTCCCCATCCCCAGCGTTGTGACGCCAGGCCCCTGGGGAAGTGCCCCTTGGGGGCCGACCTATGGTTAGGGTTAGCCCCCAGGAGCCACGCAGGCCCGATACACCACCTGTGCATCGAGAGGACAGTTGGGCTGAAGTGAGGGTGCTGGTGAACATGAGCCTGGGCCCAAGCGTTTTGGTTCTGGGCGCCTTCGAAGGTCAGCGGGGGTTCGGAGGGCCCTGCCAGTTCTCCCACCCCGGATGAATGGCGGCGCCCATAGCGGCCCGTGTGGGGCGGGGCGGCAGCGTGCATCCGGCGCTGGGGCTTGGGGGTACCCAAACCCCGGCGTTGCGGTGCCAGGCCCCTTCAGAATGGACCCTCAGGGGCCGTCCTAGGGGTCTAGTTAGCGCCCAGGAAGCCGGCAGGCCCGAGTCGCCGGCTGTGCAAGGAGCGGAGGTGCGGGCCGAGTTGAGGGTGCTGGTGAACATGACCCTGGGGCCAAGCGTTTTGATTCGGGGCACCTTCGAAAGTAGGTGGGGGCTCGGAGGGCCCTACCCGTTCTCCCGCCCTGAATGACCGGCGGCGCCCCTAGTGGCCTGGGTGGCGGCAGGGCGGCACAGTGAGTCCGGCGCTGGGGCTCAGGGGTCCACAATCCCCGGTGTTGCGGTGCCAGGACCCTTGGGAGGGGCCCTCGGGGGTCGATCTAGGTTTACGGTTAGCCCCCAGGAAGCCAGTGGACCCGATCAGTGGCTCTGCAGCACGCGGAGGGTTGGGCCGAGGTGAGGGCGCTGGCGAGACTGAGCATGAGCCCAAGTGTTTTAGCGCGGGTGGTCTTTGAAGGTCGGTGGGGGCTTGGAAGGACCTGCCCGTTCTCCCGCTCTGAATGACCGGTGGGGCCCCTAGAGGCTCCAGGGCCTGAAGGGCACCAGGATGAGACTGGCACTTGGGTTCTGGTCCCCATTCCCGGCGTTGTGGCGCCAGGCCATTTGGGAAGGGTCCCTCCGTGGCCGACCTACAGTTAGGGTTAGCCCTCAGGAGGTCAGCAGGCCCGATACACCGCCTGTGCGTCGAGGGGAGAGTTGAGCGAGGTGAGGGTGCTGGTGAACATGAGCCTGGGCCCAAGCGTTTGGTTCAGGGCGCCTTCGAAGGTCTTTGGGCGTTCGAAGGGCCCTGCCCCTTCTCCCACCCTGAATGAATGGCAGCGCCCCCAGCGGCAAGTGTGGGGTGGGGCGGCAGGGTGCATCCAATGCTGGGGCTTGGGGGTTCCCAATCCCTGGCGTTGCGGCGCCAGGCTCCTTAGGAAAGGACCCTCAGGGGCCTTCCTAGGGTTAGGATTAGCGCCCAGGAGCCCGGCAGGCCCGATTCGCCATCTGTGCGAGGAGTGGAGATGCGGGCCCAGTTGAGGCCAATGGCAAGCGGGAGCATGGTCCCCAGCGTTTTTGCATCCTGGGCCTTTGAATGTTGCCATGGCTCAGAGGGCCCTGCCCTTTCTCCTGCCCTGATTAACCAGCGACGCCCCTAGCAGCTCCGTTGGCAGTGGGACGGCAGGGTGTGTCCCGTGCTGCGGCTCAGGGATCCCCAATCCCCAGCGTTGTGGGGCCAGGCCCCTTGGGAGGGGCTCCTCGTGTGCCAACCTAGGGTTAGAGTTAGCCCCCAGGAGGCTAGCAGGCCGATCCTCTGGCTGGGCGGCGAGAGGTTGGCGGGCCGAGGTAAGGGCGCTGGGGAGTGGGATTGTGGGCCCCTGCATTTTGGTGCAGGTGTCTTCAAATGTCGCCAGTTTCTCCAGGGCCCTGTCAGTTCTCCTGCCCTGAATGACCAGCGGCGCCCCTAGCGGCCCGGGTGGCAGCGTTGTGGGAGGGTGAGTCTGGCTCTGGGGCTTGTGGTCCCAGATCCCAGGCGTAGTGGCACCAGGACCCTTGGGAGGAGCCCCTGGGGGGCCGACCTAGGGTTAGGGTTAGCCCCAAGGAGACCGTCAGGCCTAATCCGCACGCTGTGCGGCGAGCGGAGGTGTGGGCCGAGGTGAGGGCACTGGGGAGCGGGAGCGTGGGCACCAGCGTTTTGGCACGGGGAGCCTTTGAAGGTCATGGGTGGCTTGGAAGGCCCTGCCCTTCTCTTGCCCTCTATGAACAGCGGCGCCTCTAGCGGCCCGGGTGGGGACAGTGCAGCAGGGTGAGTCTGGCTCTGGGGCTCTGAGTCACCAATCCCCAGCATTGCAGAGCCAGGCCGCTTGGGATGTCCCCACAGGGCCCACCTAGGGTTTTGGTTAGCTGCCAGGAACCCGGCAGGCCCTATCCACCGCCTCTGAAGCAAGCGGAGGGGCGGGCCTAGGTGAGGGCGCTGGGGAGCAGGATCCTGGGAGCCAATGTTTTTGCGCGGGGAGCCTTCAAAGGTCAGCGTGGGCTCGGAGGGCCCTGCCCGATCTCTTGCCCTGATTGACCGGCAGGGCCTCTAGCGGCCGGTGGCTGAAGGGCAGCAGGGTGATTCCGGCACATGGGCTTGCGGTCCCCATTCCCAGCGTTGCGACACCAGGCCCCTTGGGAAGGGCCCCTTGGGGGCTGACCTATGGTTAGGGTTAGCCTCCAGGAACCCCGCAGGCCCGATACACCCCCTGTGTGTCGAGGGGAGAGTTGGGCCGAGGTGAGGGTGCTGGTGAACATGAGCCTGGGCCCAAGCGTTTTGCTTCGGTGCGCCTTCGAATGTCGGTAGGGGTTCAGAGGGCCCTCCAGGTCTCCCACCCTGAATGAATGGCGGCGCCCCTAGCGGCCCGTGTGGGGTGGGGCGGCAGCGTGCATCCAGTACTGGGGCCTGGGGTTCCCCAATCCCCGGCGTTGCGGCTTCAGGCCCCTTAGGAAGGGAGCTTCATTGGCTGTCCTAGGGTTAGGGTTAGCACCCAGGAGGCTGGCAGGCCCGAGTCGCCGGCTGTGCGAGGAGTGGAGGTGCGGGCCAGGGTGAGGGCGATGCCCAGCAGGAGCATGGTCCCCAGCATTTTGGCTCCCTGGGCCTTCGAATGTTGCCATGGCTCGGAGGGCCCTGCCCTTTCTCCTGCCCTGAATAACCAGCGACGCCCCTAGCGGCTCCGTTGGCAGTGGGGCGGCAGGGTGAGTCCCGCGCTGCGGCTCGGGGATACCCAATCCCCAGCGTTGTGGGGCCAGGCCCCTTGGGAGGGGCCCCTCGGGGACTGTCCTAGGGTTAGGTTAACCCCCAGGAGGCCAGCAGTCCCGATCCGCCGGCTGTGCAGTGAGCGGAGGGATTGACCATGGTAGGGCGCAGTCGAGCGGTAGCGTGGTACCCAGCGTTTTGGCGTGGGGGCCTTCTTATTTCACCGGAGGCTCGGAGGGCCCTGCCGGTTATCCTGCCCTGAATGCCCGGCGGCGCTCCTAGTGGCCTGCGTGGTGGCGGGGCGGCAGGGTGAGCCCGGAGCTGGGGCTTGCAGGTCCCCAATCCCTGCCGTTGCGGCACCAAGCCTCTTGGGAGGGGCCACTCTGGGGCCCACCTAGGGTTAGGGTTAGCCCCGAGGAGCCCGGAAGGCCTGATCCACCAGCTGTGTGGCTAGAGGGGGGGCGGGCCGAGGTGAGGGTGCTGTAGAGCGGGAGCATGGGCCTCAGCGATTTGGCGCGGGGGACCTATGAATGTCGCTGGGGGATCTGAGGGCACTGCCCGTTCCCCCACCCTGAATGACCGGTGGCGCCCAAAGTGGCCCGGGTGGTGGCGGAGGGGTAGGTTGAATACATTGCTGGGGCTTGGGGGTCCTCAATCTCCGGCGTCGTGGCACCAGGCCCTTTGGGAGTGCCCTTTGGGGGCGGACGTACGGTTAGGGTTAGCCCCCAGGAGGCCGGCAGGCCCGATACGATGGCTGTGGGGCGAGTGGAGGGGTGGGCCGAGGTGAGGGCGCTGGCGAGTGGAAGCGTGGTACCCAACGTTTTGGCATGGGGGCCTTCGAATGTCGCCAGGGGTCTGAGGATCCTGCCCTTTCTCCCACCCTGAATGACTGGCGGCACCCTTAGCAACCTGGGTGGTGGCAGAGAGGCATGGTGAGTCTGGCGCTGAGGCTCGGGAATCCCCAATCCCAGGCGTTGGGGCGCCAGGCCCCTAGGATGGGCCCCTTGGTGCCAACCTAGGGTTAGGTTTAGCCCCTAGGAGGCCTGCAGGCATGTTTTGCCAGCTGTGTGACAAGTGGAGGGGCGGACTGAGGTGAGGGCCCAGGTGAGTGGGATCATGGGCCCCAGTGTTTTGGCGCAGATGGCCTTCGAAAGTCACTGGGTTCTCGAGAGCCCTGCCCGTTCTTCCACCCTGAATGACCTGCGATGCCCCAGTGGGTCCTGTGTCGGCGGGGTGGCAGGGTGATTCCGGCGCTGCAGCTAGGGGGTCCCCAATCCCAGGCATTGTGGCGCCAGTCCCCTTGGGAGTGGCCCCTCGGGGGCCGACCTAGGGTAGGGTCAGCCCCCAGGAGGCTGGCAGGCCCGATAAGCCACTGGGGCGAGCGGAGGGGCGGGCTGAGGTGAGGGTGCTGGTGAGTGGGAGCGTGGCCATAGCGGTTTGGCTCCGGGGGCCTTCGAATGTCCCGCAGCTCAGAAAGCCCTGCCCCTTCAACCGACCTGAATGACCGGCAGCGCCCCTAGCAGCCCGGGTGACGTGGGACGGCAGGGTGAGTCCGGCGTTAGGAATCGGGAGTCCCCAATCCCCGGTGTTGTGGGATCAAGCCCCTTCGGATGGGCCCCTCGTGGGCCGATCTAGGGTTAGAGTTAGCTCCCAGGAGGCCGGCAGGCCCGATATGCCAGCTAGACTGCGAGAGGAGGGGCGGGCCGTAGTAAAGGTGCTGGCGAGCGGGAGCCTGGGCACCAGCGTTTTGACTTGGGACTTTCAAAGGTCACCGGGGTCTCGAGGGCCCTGCCCGTTCTCCCACCCTGAATGAACAGCGATGCCCCAGCGTGCCCGGTGTGAGCAGGGAGGCAGGGTGAGTCTGGCGCTGGGGCTCGGGGGTCCCCAATCCCCAGCGTTGCGTGGGCAGGCCCCGTGGGAGGGGCTCCTTGTGGGCCGACCTAGGGTTAGAGTTAGCACCCAGGAGGCTGGCAGGCCCAATACTCTGGCTTGGCAGAGAGAGGTGGTTTGCCAGAGGTAAAAGTGCTGCCAAGCGGGAGCGTGGGCCCCTGCATTTTGGCGTGGGAGGCTTCAAATGTCGCAGGTTTCTCCAGGGCCCTGTCCGTTCTCCCGCCCTGAATGACCAGCGGCACCCCTAGCGGCCCGGGTGGCGGCGTTGCGGCAGGGTGAGTCTGGCTCTGGGACTTGGGGTCCCCGATCCCTGGTGTAGCGGCATCAGGATCCTTGGGAGGGGCCCCTGAGGGGCTGACCTAGGGTTAGGGTTAAGACACAGGAGGCCAGCAGGCCCGATCTGCCTGCTGTGCTGAGAGTTGAGGGGCGAGCCGAGGTGAGGGCGCGGGGAGCGGGAGCCCGGGCACCAGCGTTTTGGTGCCGGGAGCCTTTGAAGGTCACCTGGGGCTCGGAAGGCCCTGCCCCTTCTCCCGCCCTGATTGACCTGCAGCGCCCCTAGCAGCCCGGGTGGCGACAGTGGGGCAGGGTGAGTCTGGCTCTGGGGCTCTGAGTCACCAACCCCCAGCATTGCAGAGCCAGGCCCCTTGGGATGTCCCCCATGGGGCCGACCTAGGGTTTCAGTTAGCCCTCAGGAGCCCGGCAGGCCCTATCCACCAGTTCTGCAGCAACCGGAGGGGCGGGCCAAGGTGAGGGCGCTGGGGAGCAGGAGCGTGGGAGCCACCTTTTTTGCTCGAGGGTCCTTAGAATGTCACAGGGGAAATGGAATGCCCTGCCAGTTTTCCCACCCTGAATGACCCGCGGCGCCCCTAGCGGCCCGGGTGGTGGCGGGGTGGCAGGTGAGTCCGGTGCTGGGGCTCGGGGGTCCCCAATCCACCGTGTTGCACTACCAGGCCCCTTGGGAGGGGCCCCTGGAGGGCTGGCCTAGGGTTAAGGTCAGCCCCTAGGACGCCAGCAGGCTCAATCCGCCAGCTGTGTGGCGAATGGAGTGGTGGGTTGAGGTGAGGTCTCTGTGGAGCAGGAGCTTGGGCCCAAGCGTTTTGGCTCCAGGGGCCTTCAAATGTTTCCGGGGACTCGACGGGCCCTGCCCATTCTCCTCCCTAACTGACCGACAGGGCCCCTAGCCGCCCAGGTGGCGGCAGGGCGGCAGGGTGAGTCAGGCTCTGAGGCTCGGGTATCCCCAATCCCCGGCGTTGCAGCGACAGGCCCCTTGGGAGGGTCCCCTCGGGGGCCAACCTAGGGTTAGGTTTAGCCCCTAGGAGGCTGGCAGGCACTATTCGCCGGCTGTGCAGTGAGCTGATCGGTGGGCCGAGGTGAAGGCGCTGGCAAGCGGGAGCGTTAGCCCAAACGTTTTGGCGCGGGGGGCATTCAAAAGTCACCGGGGCTCGGAAGGCCCTGACCATTCTCCCATCCTGAATGACGGGCGGCGCCCCTAGAGTCCCAGGAGGCGGCAGGACGGCAGGGTGAGTCCGGCGCCGGTGCTCGGGGGTCCCCAATCCCTGGAGTTGCGGCACCAGGACCCTTGGGAGGTGCCCCTTGGGGACTGACCTAGGGTTAGGGTTAGACCCCAGGAGGCCGGCAGCCCCGATTGGCTGGCTGTACGGTGTGTGGAGCAGCGGCCGAGGTAAGGGCGTTGGCGAGCGGGAGCATGGGCCAAAGTGTTTCGGCGTGGGGGCCTATGAAAGTCGCTGGGGGCTCAGAGGGCCCGGCCCGTTCTTCCGCCCTGAATGACCGGCGGCGCCAGTCGCAGCCCGGGTGTGGCGGGGTGGCAGGGTGAGTGCAGCACTGGGGCTTGGGGGTTCAAAATCCCTGGCGTTGCGGCGCCAGGCCACCTGGGAGGGTCCACTCAGGGCCGACCTAGGGTTAGGGTCAGCCCCCAGGAGGACAGCAGGCCCGATACACTGCCTGTGCGTCAAGCGGAGAGTTGGGCCGAGGTGAGGGTGCTGGTGAACATGAGCCAGGGCCCAAGCGTTTTGGTTCGGTGCACCTTTGAATGTCGACAGGGGTTCAGAGGGCCCTCCAGGTCTCCCAACCTGAATGAATGGCGGCGCCTCTAGCAACCCGTGTGGGGGGGGGGGCGGCAGCGTGCATCTGGCGCTGGGGCATCGGGGTCCCCAATCCCTGGCATTGCAGCACCAGGCCCTTAGGAAGGGAGCTTCAGGGGCTGTCCTAGGGTTAGGGATAGCGCCCAGGATGCCGGCAGACCCGAGTTCCCAGCTCTGCGAAGAGCAGAGGTGTGGGCCGAGTTGAGGGTGATGCAGAGCGGGAGAGTGGTCCCCAGCGTTTTGGCGCCCTGGGCCTTCGAATATTGCCATGTCTCAAAGGGCCCTGCCCGTTCTCCTGCCCTGAATAACCAGCGGCATGCTTTGCGGCTCCGCTGGCGGTGGGGCGGCAGGGTGAGTCCCGCACTGCGGCTCAGGGATCCCCAATCCCCAGCGTTGCTGGGCCAGGCCCCTTGGGAGGGGCTCCTCATGGGCAGACCTAGGGTTAGAGTTAGCACCCAGGAGGCCAGCAGGCCCAATCCTCTGGCTGGGCGGCAAGAGGTGCACGGGCCGAGGTAAAGGCTCTGGCGAGCGGGAGTGTGGGCCCCTGCATTTTGGCATGGGAGGCTTCAAATGTAGCTGGTTTCTCCAGGGCCCTGTGTGTTCTCCCGCCCTGAGTGAGCAGTGGCGCCCCTAGCGGCCTGGGTGGGGACAGTGCGGCAGGGTGAGTCTGGCTCTGGGGCTCTGAGTCACCAATCCCCAGCGTTGCAGAGCCAGGCCCCTTGGGTTGTGCCCCATGGGGCCGACCTAGGATTTCAGTTAGCCCCCAGGAGCCTGGCAGGCACTATCCACTGGCTCTGCAGCAAGTGGAGGGGCGAGCCGAGGTGAGGGCGCTGGCGAGCAGGAGGATGGGAGCCAATGTTTTCGCGCGGGGGGCCTTCGAAGGTCAGCGGGGGCTCCGAGGGCCCTGCCCATTCTCCCGCCCTGATTGACCAGTGGTCTCTAGCGGCTCGGGTGGCTGAAGGGAAGCAGGGTGATTCCGGCACTTGGGCTCGGGGTCCCCATCCCCAGCGTTGTGACACCAGGCCCCTGGGAAGTGCCCCTTGGGGGCCGAACTATGGTTAGGGTTAGCCCCAGGAGGCCGGCAGGCCCAATACACCACCTGGGCGTCGCCAGAGAGTTAGGCTGAGGTGAGGGTGCTGGTGAACATGAGCCTGGGCACAAGCATTTTGGTTCTGGGCGCCATGGAAGGTGGACGGGGATTCGGAGGCCCCTGCCAGTTTTCCCACCCAGATTGAATGTTGGCGCCCCTAGCGGCCCGTGTGGGGCGGGGCGGCAGGGTGCACCGGCGCTGGGGCTAGTGGGTCACCAATCCCTGGCATTGCACCTCAAGGCTCCTTAGGAAGGGACCCTCAGGGGCCGTCCTAGGGTTAGGGTTAGCGTCCAGGAGGCCGGCAGGCCCTATCCACCGGCTGTGCGAGGAGCGGAGGTGTGGGCCGAGTTGAGGGCAATGGCGAGCCGGAGCGTGGGCCCCAGCATTTTGGCGCCCTGGGCCTTCGAATGTTGCCATGTCTCGGAGGGCCCTGCCCATTCTCCTGCCCTAAATAACCAGCGGCGCCCCTAGCGGCTCCGTTTGCGGTGGGGCTGCAGGGTGAGTCCTGAGCTGCGGCTTGGGGATCCCCAATCCCCAGCATTGTGGGGCCAGGCCCTTTGGGAGGGGCTCCTCATGGGCCGACCTAGGGTTAGAGTTGGCACCCAGGATGCCGGCAGGCCCAGTCCTCTGGCTGGGCGGCGAGAGGTGGGTGGGCCGAAGTAAAGGCACTGGGGAGCGGGAGCCTGGGCCCCTGCATTTTGGCGTGGGAGGCTTCAAATGTCACCCGTTTCTCCAGGGCCCTGTCCGTTCTCCCGCCCTGAATGAGCGGCTGCGCCCCTAGTGGCCAGGGTGGCGGCGTTGTGGCAGGGTGAGTCTGGTTCTGGGGCTTGGGGTCCCTGATCCCCGGCATAGAGGCACCTGCATTCTTGGGAGGGACCCTGGGGGGCCGGCCTACGGTTCGGGTTAGCCCACACAAGGCCGGCAGGCCTGATATGCCCTCTGTGCAGGGAGCAGAGGGATGGGCCGAGGTGAGGGCGCTGGGGAGCGGGAGCGTGGGCACCAGGGTTTTGGCGCGGGGAACCTTCGAAGGTCGCTGGTGGCTCAGAGGACCCTGTCTGTTCTCGCGCCCTGAATGACCAGCGGCGCACCTAGTGGCCGGAGTGGCAGCAGGGAGGCAGGTGAGTCTGGCGATGGGGCCTGTGGTCCTAGTCCCAGGCTTGGTGGCGCCAGTTCCCTTGGGAGGGGCCCCTCTGGGGCCTACCTAGCTTTAGGGTTACTCCAGGAGTCCAGCGGCCTGATCCGCTGGCTGTGCGTAGAGCGGAGGGGCAGGCCGATGTGAATGTGCTGGCGAGCGGGAGCGTGGGCCCAAGCGTTTTGGCGTGTGGGGCCTTCGACGGTCAACGGGGGCTCCGAAGGCCCTGCCCCTTCCCCAGCCCGGAATGACCGGCGGCACCCTAGCGGCCCTGGTGGCGGCGGGGCGGCAGGGTGCATCTGGTGTTTCGGCTCGGGGGTCCCCAATCCCTGGCGTGGCAGCGCCAGGCCCCTTGGGACGGGCCCCTCTGGGGCCGACCTAGGGTTAGGGTTAGCCCCCAGGAGGATTGCAGGCCCGATCCGCCAGCTGTTCAGAGAGTGGAGGGGCAGGCCGACATGAGGGCGCTGGTGAGTGGTAGCATTGGCCCAAGCATTTTGGTGCGGAAGGCCATGGATGTTCGCCGGGGGCTCAGAGGGCCAGTTCTGCCAGTTCTCCCGCCCTGAATGACCAGCGGCGCCCCTAGCGGCCATGGTGGCGGCAGGGCGGCAGGGTGAGTCTGGAGCTGGGGCTCAGGCATCCTCAATCCCCGGCGTGGCGGCTCCAGGCACTTGGGAGGGGAACCTCAGGGGCTGACCTAGGGTTAGGGTTAACTCAAAGGAGGCCGGCAGGCCCGATACACCGGCTGTGCAGTGAGTGGAGTAGTGGGCCGAGGTCAGGGCACTGGCGAGCGGGAGCGTGGGTCCAAGCGTTTTGGCGAGGGGGCCTTCGAAGGTCGTCGGGGGCTCGGAAGGCCCTGCCCGTTCTCCAGACCTGAATGACCGGCGGTGCCCCTAGTGGCCCGGGTTGCGGTGGGGCGGCACGGTAAGTCCGATGCTGGGGCACGGGGGTCCCCCATACTCGGCATTGGGGCACCAGACCCCTTGGGAAGGGCCCTCGGGGTCCGAACCAGCATTATTGTTAGCCCCCAGGAGGCCGGCAGACCTAATCCGCCAGCTGTGTAGCGAGCAGTGGGGCAGGTCAAGGTGAGGGCACTGTAGAGCGGGTGCATGGGCCCAAGGGTTTTGGCGTGGGGGGATTCGAAAGTCGCCAGGGGTTCAGAGCGCACTTCCCGTTCTACCGCGCTGAAAGCCCGACAGAGCACCTAGCAGCTCGGGTTGCAGAGGGGCGGCAGGGTGAGTCCGGTGCTGGGGCTTGGGGATCCCCAATCCCTGGCGTTTCGGCACCAGACCCCTTGGGATGGGCCCCTCGGGGGCTGACTTAGGGTTTGGGTTAGCCTCCAGGAGGCCAGCAGGCCTGATCCACCAGCTGTGCAGCGAGTGGAGGGTTGTTCAGAGGTGAGGTTGCTGGCGAGCGGGAGCATGGGCCCAGGCGTTTTGGCGTGGGGGTCCTTTGAAGGTCGCCGGGGGCTCCGAGGGCCCTGCACGTTCTTCTGCCCTGAATGACCAGCGGCTACCCTAGTGGCCCGGGTAGAGGACAGGTGGTAGGGTGAGTCAGGTGCTGGGGCTCGGGGTCCCCAATCCTCAGCGTTGGGGTGCCAGGCCCCTTCAGAAGGGCTCTAGGTGAATGACCAAGGGTTACTGTTAGCCCCCAGAAGGCCGGCAGACCCAATATGCCGGCTGTGTGGCGAGCAGAGGGGCGGGCCTAGGTGAGGGCGCTGTGGAGCGGAAGCGTGGGCCCAAGCGTTTTGGCGTGGGGGGCATTCAAAAGTTGCCGGGGGCTCAGAGCGCCCTTCCCGTTCTACTGCACTGAATGCCCGACGGCGCACCTAGCGGCCCGGTTTGCAGAGGGGCAGCAGTGTGAGTCTGGCGCTGGGGCTCAGGGGTCCCCAATCCCTGGTGTTGCAGCGCCAGGCCCCTTGGGAGGGGCCCCTCGTGTGCGACCTAGTGTTAGGGTTAGCCCCCAGGAGGCCGGCAGACCCGATCCGCCAGCTGTGCGGGGAGCGGAGGGGCCGGCTGAGGTGAGGGCGCTGACTAGCGGGAGCGTGGGCACAAGCGTTGTGGCGCAAGGGGCCTTCGAAGGTCGCCAGGGGCTCGGAGGGCCCTACCCATTCTCCGCCCTGAAAGACCTGGGGCACACCTAGTGGCACGGTTGGCGGCGGGGCGGTAGGTTGAGTCCGACGCTGGGGCTCTGGTGGCCCCAATCCCCGGCGTTGTGGCGCCAGGACCCTTGGGAGGGGCCGCTCTAGGGCTGACCTAGGGTTATGGTTATCCCCCAGGAGGCCAGCAGGCCCGATCCGCTGGATGTTCGACGATCAGAGGGGCTTGCTGAAGTGAGGGCGATGCCTAGCGGCATTGTGGGCGCAAGCATTTTTATGCAGGGTGCCTTTGAAGGTCTCCCGGGCTCAGAGGGCCCTGCCCTTTCTCACGCCCTGAATGAACTGCGGCGACCCTAGCGGCCCGGGTGGTTGGCGGGGCGGCAGGGGGAGTCAGGCGCTGGGGTTCGGGGGTTGCAGCGCCAGGCCACTTGGGATGGGCCCCTTGGTGGTCGACCTAGGGTTAGAGTTTGCCCCCAGGAGGCCAGCAGGCCCGATCCACGGGATCTGCTATGAGCAGAGGGGCTGGCCAAGGTGAGGGCACTGGCGAGCAGGAGCGTGGGCCCAACCGTTTTGGCGCGGGAGGCCTTTGTAGGTCGCCGGGGGCTCAGAGGGCCCTACACGTTCTCCGGGCCTGAATGACCGGTGGCGACCCTAGCGGCCTGGCCGCCGGCAGAGCGGTAAGGTTAGTCCGGTGCTGGGGTTCAGTGGTCCCCAATCCCCACGTTGCCATGCCAGGCCCCTTGGGAGGGGCTCCTCGGGGGCCGACCTAGGGTTTGACTTAGCCCCCAGGAGTTGGGAAGGCCCGATCCACCCCCTGTCCGATGAGCGATGGGGCGGGCCGAGGTGAGGGCGCTGGCAAGCGGGAGCGTGGGCCCAAGCGTTTTGGCTTGGGGGGCCTTCCATGGTTGCCAGGGGCTCGGAGGGCCTTGCCCATTCTGCCGCCATGAATGACCGGCGGCACCCCTACCGGCCCGGGTGGCAGCGGGGCAGTAAGGTGAGTCCGGCGCTGGGGATCGGGGGTTCCCGATCCCCAGCGTTGTGGCGCCAGGCCCCTTGGGAAGGGCCACTAGTGGGCCGAACTACGGATAGGGATAGTCCCCAGGAGGCCGGCAGCCCCGATCCGCCGATCCGCTGGCTGTGAGTCTAGCGGAGGGGCGGGCCGAGGTGAGGGGGCTGGTGAGCGGGAGCATGGGCCCAAGCGGTTTGGAGCGGGGGGCCTTCGAAAGTCGCCGGGGGTTCAGAGGGCCCTGCCCCTTCTCCTGCCCTAAATGACCGGCGGCTCCAATAGGGGCCCGCGTGGGGGTGGAGCGGCAGGGTGAGTCCGGCGCTGGGCCTGGGAGTCCCCAATCCCAGGCGTTAGGGCGCCAGGCCCCTTGGGATAGGCCCCTAGGGGGCCTACCTAGGGTTAGGGTTAGCCCCCAGGAGGCGGGGAGGCCCTATCCGCCTGCTCCCTGTGCAGCAAGCAGAGGGGCAGGCTGAGGTAAGGGTGATGGCGAGCGGGAGCGTGCTCCCAAGCTCTTTGACACGGGGGCCTTCGAAGGTCGCTGTGGTCTCGGAGGGCCCTGCCCATTCTCCCGCACTGAATGACCGGCAGTGCCCCTTGTGGCCCGGGTGGCATTGGGGGCATGGTGAGTCCAGCGCTGGGGCTCAGGAGTCCCCAATCCCCGTTGTTGCGGCGCCAGGCCCCTTGGGAGGGGCCACTAGGGGGCCGACCTAGGGTTTGGGTTAACCCCCAGAAGGCCCACAGGCCCGATTCACCAGCTGTGCGGCGAGCGGAGGGGAGGGCCGAGGTAAGGGCGCTGGCGAGCGGGAACGTGGGCCCAAGCGTTTTGGTGCGGGGGTCCTTCGAAGGTCACCGGTGGCTTGGAGGGCCCTGGCCATTCTCCCTCTCTGAATGAACAGCGGTGCCCCTAGTGACCCAGGTGGTGGTAGGGCGGGAGGGTCAGCTGGGCACTGGGGCTCAGGAGTCCCCAGTCCCCAGTGTTGAGGCAATAGGAACCTGGGATGGGCCCCTCGGGGGCCCACCAAAGGTTACGGTAACACCCAGGAGGCTGGCAGTCCTGATCCACCGGCTGTGCAGTGAGCGGAGGGGAGGACCGAGGTGAGGGCGCAGGCGAGTGGGAGCCCAAGCATTTTGGTGCAGGGTGCCTTCGAAGGTCGCCAGGGGCTCGGAGGGATCTGCCCGTACTCCCTCCCTGAATGACCGACGGTGTTCCTAGAGGCCCGGGTGGTGGCGGGGCAACACGGTGAGTCCGGCGCTGGGGTTCGGGGGTCCCCAATCCCAGGCATTGCGGTGCCAGGCCCCTTTGGAGGGGCCCCTCAGGGGCCAACCTAGGGTTATGGGTAGACCCAGGAGGAGGGCAGGCCTCATCCACCGGCTCTGCAGGGAACGGAGGGGCAGGCCGAGGTGAGGGCACTGAGGAGCAGGAGCGTGGGCTCAAGCGTTTTGGATGGGGGGGCCTTGGAAGGTCACCGTGGGCTCGGAGGGCCCTGCCTGTTCTCCCACACTGAATGACCAGCGGCACCCCTAGCGGCCCGGGTGGCGGCGGGGCAGCAGGGTGAGTCCGGCGCTGGGGACCGGGGGTCCCTAATACCCGGCGTTGTGGCGCCAGGCCCCTTGGGACGGGCCCCTCTTGGGCTGACCTAGGGATAGGGTTAGCCCCCAGGAGACTGGCAGGCTCATTCCGCCCATGTGCAGTGAATGGAGGTGTGGGTCGAGGTGAGGTAGCTGGAGAGCGGGAGCGTGGGACAGAGCATTTTGGCTTTGTCTCGGGGTGCCTTCGAAGGTCGCGGGTGGCTTGGAGGGTCCTGCCTGTTCTGTCGCCCTGAAGGACTGGCGACGACCCTAGCACCCCATGTGGTGGCGGGGCGGCAGGGTGCCTCTGGCGCTGGGACTTGGGGGTCCCCAATCCCTGGCATGCAATGCCAGGCCACTTGGGAGGGGCCCCTCAGGGGCGACCTAGGGATAGGGATAGCCCCCAGGAAGCCAGCAGGCCCGATCCGCCAGCTCTGCAGCAAGCATAGGGGGGGGCCGAGGTTAGGGCGCTGGCGAGCAGGAGCATGCGAGCCAGAGATTTTGCGCGGGGGGGCCTTCGAAGGTCGCCGGGGGCTTGGAGGGCCCTGCCCGTTCTCTCGCCCTGAAAGAATGGCGGAGCCCCTAGCAGCCCGGGATGCTGCGGGGGGGCAGGCTGACTCCGGTGCTGGGCTCAGGGGCCTCAATCCCCGGCGTTGTGGCGCAAGGCCTCTTGGGAGGGGCCCCTCGGGGTCCAACCTAGGGTTAGGGTTCGTCCCCAGGAGGCCGGCAAGCCCAGCGCTAAGTGGTTCTGGCAATGTAACAAAAATGCCATACACTTATCTGTAAGAAATAACAGT
Organism: Ursus americanus; assembly: GCF_024610735.1. NCBI lineage: Eukaryota > Metazoa > Chordata > Mammalia > Carnivora > Ursidae > Ursus > Ursus americanus. The sequence goes on along the minus strand of NW_028273645.1, from coordinate 795,835 downwards.
GTACAGGAACCCTCTTAGCCCTAACATCATCCTTTGTGAATATGGAAGCCAGCCCCAAAGTGGTCCTGGAAGTCTGATGAAAGGGCTAAGCACTTTTCTGAGTCACCACACTATACAGGGAAAGACCAATGTACATCATCTTTCACGAGTAGGAAGCATTAATGAAAAGGTTCTGGAATTTCGAGGACTCTGACCCATCCTTATTGGTAATAAACCACCGTGTACAGGAAAACACCTTCAACTCTCATCAGCCTCCTCAATCCTGATTCCGATTCAACTTTGGGTGTGTAGGACTAGGGAAATGTCCACATCTTATTGCTAAGAAAGAACGATGTCAGGGTAATGCCCTTCAAGTCACCTCAGCCTTCCTGAAGACGGAAGCAGGAATCAAGGTGGTTATGTTACCATGAGGTAAGGAAGATGAGCATATAAGTGATGAACAACAGTGGGCAGGACCTCTCTTCCAACGAACAGTATCTTTGCTTAATGTTGAATTCCTATGGTAAGTGGTTGTGGGCATTTGTGAGGTCAAAATCTTGAGTGTTTTGTAAAACCTCTTGGCCATTCACAGATGAGACTAAGGTAGTTGGGGACTCCTAGGCAGTGATTTGTCCCCTGTCAAAAATATGAAAAGATAAAAGAGACAGATGAGGTCTCCTCAGGCATTGTCCTTTATCCTCATCCTCCGTGAGGATGGCCATCTCTGGACAGCTCAATGACAGGGTCTCATTAACAATGGGGGCATCTGTTCCTCACAGACATCAGGCAGGGAAATGGATTTGGTTCTCTGTGCAAGCCCAGCTACAGCTGAGTGTCACAGCACCCTCTCGTGGGCTCATAAGAGTTTCACTGTCACCAGGAAGGTCAATGTATTTGATAAATCACTGTGAGAGTTTGCAATTGCCTTCATCTGCAACCTCCTAGAGGCAAATGCAGATCTCTGGTACCATGTGAAGTCATGTGAAGGCATTGTGAGAAAGTGTCCTTTTGCTTAAGAAAAACATCACTGGGGCTCCTGGCTGGCTCAGCCAGTTAATCATGTGCCTTTGGCTCAGGTTATGATCGCAGCATTCTGGGATCAAGCCCGGGCTCCCTGCTCAGCAGGAAAGGAGGTAGGGAAATAGCTTAGAACCCACAGAGAATGTGAATAAAGGGGAGTGAGATGGAACTTGGTCTGTGTTTTGCTTTAGGGATTGGAAGTTAGTCTTTTTTACAATTCTGATTGTTCTTGAAACAGAAAAGCTGTATTGGGTTTTTTTTACCTTTAATTTTTTTCTAATAATAATTTTTTATTATGATATGTTAGTCACTATACAGTATTTCCTTAGTTTTTGATGTAGTGTTCCGTGATTCATTATTTGCATATAACACCCAGTGCTGCATGCAATATGTACCTTCCTTAATACCCATCACTGGCCCATCCCAATCCCCCACCCCTCTCCCCTCTGAAGCCCTCAGTTTGTTTCCCAGAGTCCATCGTCGCTCGTGGTTCATTCCCCCTTCTGTTTAGGGTCCATTGTCTAAAGGGACAGAGAGTGGAAGTTCACCAAATATAAGATCAAAAATTCATTGTTCATTATAGATGCTGCTAAGTAGTTCCCAGACATTTCATTCTACTGTAGTAATTCATTATACCTGTGCAGGTGCACGTGGAAGACAATTGATGCATGTGTAGTGGTAATAAAACACGCCCCTCAGTAGTAGAATAATAGAGGATGCACATGTGTAAAATTATTCGACTACAGCTTCCATGCTTTCCCTTTGGTTCTTTATTATCTATGAAATTGGACAATTTTTGTTCTCTAGGCTTAAAACTCATTGTCAGTATTCAGAACTTTTCAATGCTGATCCTCTCCTCTATAAGTTACCAAAAACCTAAAATATGTATGAACTTTAAAAAATGCTATATTGAAAATGACAGCAGGGAAGTTCCATTTTGTGAATATTGTGTCAATGGATCTCTATTTTGACATCAGTGTTCATTAGAAATGATGACATTTCATGTGAGTATAAATATCAATGTGAAAAAGAAAAGTTAGGAAGAATCTTGAATATTTAAGTAATTGGTGAAATGACGTGTGTGTGTGTGTGTGTGTGTGTGTGTGTGTGTGTGTGTGTAATTGATTTTCAGTGAATGGTTCAGCTTCTTGTAGGGCCTTCGAGAGAGCCCAGGTGAACCTTTCAATGAGTTGGTATCTGTTTTCAGAACATGGGAATGTCTTAGTCCAATAGTCAATCAGGCAAGCTTTGAGGTCTTGAAGAGTTTCAGTCCTCAGCGATGGTGTTGCAGACCCTTGTGAGCAAACCCTAGGGTATGCTCAGAGCCCTCATTAGCTGGTACCAACGTGTGACGATTTCAGACAGCATTTCCCAAAGAAGTACCTCTTGAGTCTCTGTCTTTGTCAGTTCCCTACACTTCCTTACACTAGTTATGTGATCAGTGTGTTTCAGGATAATCCCCACATGTGATTTTTGCTATTTCCTACTAGTCCTATCTGTTTCTCATCTTCTTCTTTTATGGTAGGGGTTGGGAAGCAACCTGTGTGGTGTAGAAAGGGGTGTGGTAGTTGTCTGCCTTCAGAGGACCGAATGATGCCTAGAAATTGTACTGTACTTTGAGGTCAATTGTCCATCCTCTGAGTGTCAGGAATTCCATCACTTTACTTTGATGCTAGTCTGTTCTTCAAGCTGTCCTCAGAAATAAGGACGTCATCCATCTAGGGAATACTGGTTTGTGTGTATGTTTTCATTTTAGGAAAGGCCTTGCTGTTCCTGAAAATAATACTGTAGAGCACCCTTTCCTGTTCTTATTGGCCATCAGTCAATCTTTTGTGAAGTATTCGTTTATAAATAGACTTTCTATGGTTGATGAGCAGGAATTCTTTATGGACAAGTCTTTGTCAGTGTGTGTATTGCAAATCTTTACTTTCCAGCCTGCGGTTCACTTTTTCATTTTCTTATGGTCATAAGATAAGGAGAAATGTCACATTTTTATGAAGTCCCACTGAATTCTTTTAAATGGTTAGTGCACCCTATGTCCTACCCCAAGATTGACAGGTTCAAAGTTTTCTTTCAGAAACTGTCCAATGGGAAGCTACAATCCATCTCAAATTTATAAATTGCATTTTGAATTCTAATAGCTTATTTATAGACTGTTTTGGATTTTCTATGTACACAATCATATTATCTGTGAATAGTCACAATTATCCCCTCAATTCTTATACTTTTTGTTTCTCTTGCCTTCTAACACTGGTAGATTCTCCGATGCCACGTTGAATAGAGCAGCATTGTTTGAAGATTTTAATATACCTTTCTCAATATCTGACAGAAAAAGCAGACAAAACATTGGTAAAAATATTACCTAATTGACATATAGGGAACATTCCATAATAAGTGCAGAATACATTATTTTCAAGTAGTCATAGACTCTTTACCCAAATAGATGATAGGTGGGGCCACGAATCAAGGCTACAAATGTTAAACCCTGAAATTAACTAGATTCTATTCTTAGAGCACAGGGGAATTGAGCCACAGTCATAGCTAAAAGAAAACCAGGTCGTCCTTCAATGTTTAAAAATTAAATGGAACTTTGCTACATATCCTAAAGGTCAGAGAGGGAATCTCAATGGAAATTCTGAACCTTTTCTACATGAGGGCTCACACACAATGATACTTTATTTGTGAAGAGCATTATAATAACCTAGACAGGAGTTGAGCCTTAAGTCAGACTTCTGCCTGCCCCAGCCACACCAGGCAGCCTTGGCCTGTGGTCCCCCTCAGCTGTCCTTTCTGGTGGCCCTGAGCTAAGGGGGTCAACATGGCCATATGGAAATGGGAAGCTCCCCACTCATAGTGATGACGGTGCCCCCTCCCCAGCTGCCCTTTCTGGTGGCTCTGAGCTAAGGGGGTCAACATGGCCGTATGGAAATTAAAAGCTCCCCCCTTTTAGTGATGACGTTGCTATCGTATCATACTCACCAGTCCAACAACATGATTTTCTGAGTGAAATATGACACAAGAGCGACTTCTTGGCCTTCCTTCAGGTTTGAAAATCATCTGGTGAGTCATCTATTAGGAATATGGATTCAACATGTGTTCCTTCTTCTGGAAAAGAAATAGACCCAATAGCAATTATGGCTTCCTGAGCACCTGTTCCTGAGAGACATCATACTGGCTCTTTGTAGCATTCTGCCTCTTAAACTTCTCAACTAGGGTGTAGATATTTTTAGGCACATTTTCAGGTGGTTAGACAGGGACTCGGATGATATGAGTCACAGAGGATTTTAGTGTCAGAAACCTAAGTGGGATCCCCAAATTGACTCCAAATCCCTTGTTGTTCCATACAGGGTACTATTTCCCTCTTATCTCTGGTCTTCTCGATCTGGAAACCTATCAAGTATCAGGATTTTCTTGTCATGTGGACAACTGGAACGAATTCAGCGGGCCTTTTCACCTCTGCCCATGGTGATCATTAAGATCATTATCTCAGTGGAGGACCTCTGGGTAAGATAATCAAAGATCCTTAGGAATACAGACAGTATAATATTTTTCTGGTATTAAAGTTCCTGAAACCAACTATCTTTTTTCGTCCATTCAGGCTCTGGTATGTTCAGAGGGTGCTGTAAAACAGGTCTGAAATAGTATTTAAAAACACTCAGCTCAGCCTCTTCTACAACGTGAGCCAATGCTTATAAACATGGATAAAATATTCCCTTAGCTACGATGACTTCCCAGCCATCGTAGTGTTTATATGGTATGACTGTGACTTACATTAGTCAATATTTGCAGAGAAAGAACTTAGTGCATCCAGGGGGCACTTCATGTTGAAATTAGTTTGTGACAACGAGCTACTGTGTTTTATTCTGCAGTCCGAGGGAATGGTGCCAGACATCTCTAAGGTGTCTAGCAGTTCTACAATTCTGATTTTAGTGGTCTGTGGGCTTCAGCGATTTGGGCAGGAGAAGGGCAGGAGTCCAGAGACTGTGAACACTTCTGTTACCTGTGCTGACCATGGAGCAGGTAGCCTTCTGTGGGCATCATTTTGATTTCTTGGTACTCTTGTGAAAGGTGCTTTTGTCTCAAATTCCTCCATTTAGGAGTAATTATAATGATAAACGGAATTTTTATCTTATATCATCTGTGGGCCCTGAACCTGGGCTCCCAGGGAAGCTATCCATTAACATTGTACCCGGCTCAAAATGACTGGGCAAAACCTCAGAGCATGGGCCCTGTTTCTGCCCCAAGCACACGTTGTACATCCGCTTCAAGAAGAAAACAATAACCAAAAATGCCAACATAAAGATAAGAAAAAATAAAGAACCTCTTTGGCTCCCATAAGATTAAAGTCATACTGACATGTACATACTGAAAACATAATAAAGAGTCTGTCACGTTCTGGAATCTAAGAAGATCCTCATTGTGGTGTGTAACTCTGTATCTGAAACAAAACAGAAAAAAATATATAAGCCTGCCCCAAATGTTCCTTCCCCGGAGCACTCCCTTCTTGGTGAAGATTGTGTCTCCCAGGCAGCTGTCCTGACTTGGGTTTGAATAAAGGTTTCTTCCTTTCTCTCTAAAATGTTTTTAAATGTTCATTCACGCAATGTCGACAATAACAGTGTTTTCTATTTAAGTGAGAAATAAATGTTACACTCTAGTTGCATTGGGAATAGAGGAATTGAGGGTTACTTTAGAAGAGTAAGTCTGCTTTCCAGAAAAGGCAAGGTCATTGGTCTATTGAGAACGAAGATAATTACTGCTAAACAATAAGTATGTGTTGCCCCTTCGCCCAGAAACTGAAGCAGGTGTGCAGGCTTTAAGTCAGAGGTGCCTTCTTCTCCCCAGCTGACAGCACTTCTCTACTCTGGCTCCAAGACACCCGATGTTTTGAACGTCAGCACCGGAGTCAGCAAGGAAGCTTGTCACAGGACGCCAGTGTTCAGAGAAAGCACAGATATGTTTGGCAAAATGTCCTATCTATGTCAGGGCTGGAGGTAAAACCTCTCATTATCCCAAAACCTCCTGGGCTTTTCTCTTTTCTCTAGTTGAGCCACAAAGTAAAATTAAAGTAGCTGTCAGCATTCTGGGAGGTGCAAGAATTACTTAGTTTCCCTGCAGGTAGAACTTTGCAGGGGATCACAATTTCTCTGTCCATTTATTGCTTACAAATGTATTTTGACCATCTGTTTCCTAGGAACCCTCTTTTATTAGAAAGGGAAGGTGAGATTCACTCTGTGCCTGTTTGTAACATCTAATTTGTTCCTTCATCTAACAGTGTTTATTCAATTGGGCCTAAGATATGGTTGATTGGGCAGCATCTAGAGTTAGGTGGATTTTTTTCATCTGATACAGACGTGGATGATGTCATTTGACAAAGGTGATGTTTCATCATTGATTAGTTTATTCACCAGAAGAGTTAAAATTAGGGTGGAGGGAAAATTCAAAATTATCCAAAGCGGCCAGTTCCTGTTTAATAGTTGAGCTTGACTTTCTAGTTTTACTAAATGTATTATCTCGATATTTTGAAGTGGCATATTCTCTCTGTAGTTTCTTTTGTGGTGGAGTCAGAAGGAGAGTCTGGGAATTCTTTTGGATAGTGGCATGCTGGTGGCTTCAAGGGGCTTGGCGTCAGGAGCCTTGGGGTGAAGTCTGCAACTGCTTGCCTGACCCTGGGTGCATCTCCCAGAGGTTTTGTTTCCTCTTATGAAATTGCCAGCAGATAATATTCTGCTTAAAGGGGAACCCTCCCATCCTGTTGGTGGCAATGCAAAGTGGTGCAGCCAGTCTGGGAAACAGTGTGGGGGTTCCTCAAAAAGTTAAACATTGAACAACCCCATGATCCAGCAATTGCTCTCCTAGGTATTTACCCAAAGGATACAAAAATGCAGATTGAAAGGGGGAACATGCACCATGATGTTTATAGCACCAAAGTCCACAGTAGCCAAACTATGGAGAGAATCCCAACATCCATGCACTGATGAATGGATAAAGCAGATGTGGGATACATATATATAATGGCATATGACCCAGCTTCAAAAAGAATGAAATCTTACCATTTGCAAGGATGTGGATGGACCTAGAGTGTATTAAGCTAAGCAAAATCAGTGAGTAAAGACAAATATCCTATGCTCTCACGCTTGTGGAATTTCAGAAAGAAAATAGATGAACAGAGTGTTGGGGTGATGAGAGAGGCAAACAAGGAAATAGACTCAACCTTGGAGAACAAACTGAGTGTTGCTGCAGGACAGGAGCGTGGGGGGAAGAGTTAAATGGGTGAGGGGTATTAAGGAGGGCACTTGTGATGAGCACTGGGTACAGTATGCAGGTGAGGAATCACTAAATCCTACCCCTGAAGCAAATATTCCATGGCATCTGAACTAACTGGAATTTAAGTAAGAGAAGAAAGGAAAAAGTGTTCTGCTTCATGAAGAGTGAGGTAAAATTGTAGTGAATTGGGCTATACTCTTCTATAGATGAGAGTTGTAAAACACCCTGTTGTAGGATACACTAGTTTCTTATCACATAAGGAGTCCTCTGAAAGCTACAATGAAAGATTCAGATCTCAGAGCATGTTCATATTCCACTGATATGTTACAGTTTGCACAGGTAGGAAAGAAGGTGGAGAGAAAGGCAACAGAAGGGGAAAGTAGGTGTGAACCTTTCATTAGTTAGCATTATAGCTTTCTCATGAAAGCCTTGCGCCAGTGTGATTTTGGAAGAAGAGGAGGAATCGGGAGCTTTTCAGGAGAAAGGGGAGTTCCAGGTCTGAGTAAAGCTGACAGGGGTCCCAGAGGAGAGCTGAATGCATTCTGCAGCAGGGTGTGGGCGGGGTGGGCTCCAGGGGTGGCTGTGGGTCTCCTGGGTAAGAGTTATGACAGGTGAGGGCTGTGTGCAAGTTCCTGGCTGAGGACAAGGGAGGCACAGGTGGAGAACTGGCAGAGAACCTTCTTCTGGGCCACCAGCCTCACCCAACACACACAGCCTCATCTTCTGTCCCTGTCACTCCAATTCAGACTTCTCCGAAGGTGAGTGAGAACACATCAAGAGCATTCTGAACAGAAGGGAAACCATGTGCAAAGGCTCTGGGGCAGGAGAATTCCAGGTATGTCCAGGAGCAGCAAGAAGGCCCTGTGGCCACAGGAGACAGCTTAGGACATGAGCTCAGAGAGGTGACAGAGCCATTCCAGGGCTATAACCCCATGAGACCCTGTTTCACTGGGCCATCCTGGCTACAGTGTTGAGAACAGATGACAGAGAGTTGAAGATGGCAAGGCAGGTCAATGATGAAGCTTTTCCGGGAACTCAGGCACTGTGGACCAGACAGGTGGCCTTGGATGGAGTGGTTAGAACTATTCTGGGTCCATTTTGAAGATGGAGCTCACAGTTTTTGCTGATGGGTTAGCTATTAGGAGCAGGAGAACGGAGGAATTGGGGTAACTCCCAGCTGTTGTGGGTTGTCCTGATCAAGGGGAAGGAGAGGGTTTCTCAGAGAGTAGGAGGTAGTCTGTGTTCTGCATGCTGAGAAAGGTGCCTTTCCCGGTAGATCTGCTGAGGTTTGTGTCTGGGAGAACCTTTCACATCTCCTCCCTCAGCAATGCTGAAGTACAAGTATACCCCACTTTTTAAACGTTCACAGTAAGACACTTGGTTTTCTTGAAAGAACCCCGTTATTACCCAGCTTCAGTAAGAGGAAGAGACCTGAAGAGGATTTCCCTCTTATGAAAAAAGGTGAACAGTGAGAATTGCGTTCAGCATCTGTTTTGGGGAGAAGCACGACAGAGGCGGCGTGCACCCCAACCAGCTCCTTCCGCCTGGGAACCACTCTCCGTATCCAGACACCAGCACTTTGAATGGTGTCTGTGAGCCTCTGCTGTGCTTTATCTTCATATGCTGGGCTTCCATTAGAAACTTGTATCTTGAGGTCTAAGAAAAGCCAAAGAGAAGGAATTTTGGAGTCTGAGCACACTGTCTAATTGTTCCGTGTAAATTAATGGCCATTCCTTCTTGACACCATTTCTGCTGTGCAAGGTTTCTCAGAAGCCCTGTACTTTCAAAGAGCAGGGAAACCTATACCCCATGTGGCAGGAATTGTTATAGTCTCCATGCTGGACAGAACATTTCAGGACTGTCGGATTTTCTCACTCAAACATTGAGACTTTGGCCATCTTCACCTGTTTCTACCACCTCATCCCTGAATCTGGCACCTACCAATCTGCTCTCAGTATCTATGCGTTCACTATTTGTTTATTCCATGTGGAATGTACATGAGAGCATCTGGTATTGGTCTTTCTGTGTCTGAGTTACTTGGCATAAGGCCCCCAAGGTCTGTGTTTCCATGTCTGGTTCTTGTGAATAATGCTGCAGTGAACGTGGGAGTGCATCTGTCTTTTTGAAGCAGTATTGTTGTGTTCTCCAAATCAATACTCAGTAGAGCCATTACTGGGTCATGTGGTAGTTGTATTTATTTTTTTCAGGAACCTCCATACCGTTTGTCACAGTGGCTGCACCAATTTCCATTCCCACCAACAGTGCACAGTGTCTCCTCATGTGCACACCCTTGACTCCACCTGGTGTCTGTCTCTGGGATAATTGCTGTTCCAACAGTTGTGAGGGGATAGCCGATTGTGGGGTTGACTGATGTTTCCCTGACGATGATGAGTGATGTGGAACAACTTTTTCTGTCTGTTGGCACCTGTGTGCATCTTTGAAAGTATCTATTCACATATTCCCCCCATTTTTTTTATACAGTATTCTTTTTGTTTTGATTTATATGAGTGTTGTGTGTATTTTGGATATTAGCCTCTTCTCACACATATGATTCGCAGGTATTTTTTTCTTATTGGGTCCGTGGCCTTTTAAGTTTTTGCTTTTAAGTTTTGTTCCGTGTGGAAGATTTCAGTTTGATGTTGTTCCACTTGTTTATTTTTGCTTTTGTTGCCTTTGCATTTGGTGTCCGATCTGAAGACTCTTTGCCAAAACCAATGTCGAGAGGCTTAGTACCTGTGTCTTCTTGGAGGTTTATGGATTCAGGTCTTATGTTCAAATCATTCATCCATTAAAAATTTTGTGTGTGGTGTAAGAAAGTGACTCAGTTATATTCTTCTGCATTTAGTGTCCCGTTTGCCTGTTACCGCTCACTGAAGACACAGTCCTTCCCTCATGGCATGTCTTCTGCTGCTGTGTCGTATGTTAGGATCATCTACGTGTGGGTAAGTTTCTGAGGTTTCTGTTCTGTTCCACTGACCTGGTGTCTGTGTTTATGCCAGTACCATCCTGTTTTGATGACAACGGCTGCGTAATCTAGCTTGAAATCCAGGAGTGTGTTGACTGCACCTTTCTTTCTCCAGGTTGCATTGGGTATTTGGGGTCTTTTGTGATTCCATCCAAGTTTGAGGACTGTTTTCTATTTCCTCGAATAATGCCACTGGAATTCAGATAGGGATTTCATCACATCTGTCGATTGCTTTGGGTACGATGGACATGTTCACATAATTAACTCTTCCAGTTAAGGAGCATGGCGTATGCATCCATTTGTTTGTGTTGCCTTCCAAATCTTTGACCCATACATTCTGCCCCCCTCGACACACATGCTTTTCATTTCTTTTCTGCCATGTATTTAGTGTACTATGTCTTTCTCATTTTTGGTTACTTTTATTCCTATTTTTTTTTGGTGCAATTGTTAATGGCATTGCTTTTTAAATTTCTCTTTGCGAAAGTGTGTCATAAGTATACAGAAATGCATGAAGTTGGGTCATCTGGGTGGCCCCATAGGTGAAGTGTCTGCATTCAGCTCAGGTCATGATCCCAGAGTTCTGGGATCGAGCCCCGTGTTGGGCTCCCTGCTTAGCGAGGGTCTGCTTCTCCCTCTTTCTGACACTCCACTTGCATGTGCTTTTCTCTTCCTGTCAAATAAATAAATAAAATCTGAAAAAAAATAAAGACAACAGGTCTCTGTATATTGACTTTATATCCTGCAGCTTTCTTGAATTTGTTTAAACTAACAGTTTTTTTTTTTTGTGGAATTTTTCGGGATTTCATGTCATTTGCAAATAGTGACAGTTTTCCTGTATGGGTTTCATACCTTTCTCTTTTTTTAAAATGATTTTAGTCACCCTACAGTACTTCATTTGTTTTTGATGTAGTGTTCCATGATTCATTGTTTGCATATAACACCTAGTGCTCATTATGACACGTGCCCTCCTTAATACCCATCACCAGGATAAACCATTCCCCCACCCCTCCCTTTCTGCAACCTTCAGTTTGTTTCCCAGTGTCAATAGTCTCTCATGGTTCATCTCCCCCTCTCATTCCCCCCCCTTCACTTTTCCCTTCCTTCTTCTAATGTCCTCCATGCTACTCCTTCCATTCCACATAGGAGTCAAACCTTATGATAATTGTCTTTCTCTGCTTGACTTAATTTCACTTAGCATAATCCCCTCCTGGTCCATCCACGTTGGTGCAAATGGGGGGTATTCATCCTTTCTGATGACTGAGTAATATTCCATTGTATAGATGAACCACATCTTCTTTGTCCATTCATCTGCTGAAGGACATCTTGGCTCCTTCCACAGTTTGGCTATTATGGACATTGCTGCTATGAACATTGGGATATAGGTGCCCCTTCTTTTCATTACTCTGTGTCTATGGGGTAAATACCCAGTAGTGCAATTGGTGGGTCGTAGGATAGCTCTGTGTTTAATGTCTTGAGGAACCTCCATATTGTTCAAAAGTGGCTATACCAGTTGAATTCTCACGAGTAGTGTAAGAGGGCTCCCCTTTCTTCACATCCTCTCTGACTTTTTGTACTTTCCTGTCTTGTTAATTTTTTTTCTAGATTTTATTTATTTATTCCACAGAGATAGAGACAGCCAGCGAGAGAGGGAACACAAGCAGGGGGAGTGGGAGAGGAAGAAGCAGGCTCATAGCGGAGGAGCCTGATGTGGGGCTCGATCCCATAATGTCAGGATCACGCCCTGAGCCGAAGGCAGACGCTTAACCACTGTGCCACCCAGGTGCCCCCTGCCTTGTTAATTTTAACCATTCTAACTGGTGTGAGGTGGTGTCTCATTGTCGTTTTGATTTGTATTTGCCTGATGGCAAGTGATGTGGAGCATTTTTTCATGTGTCTGTTGGCCATTTGTATGTCTTCTCTGAAGAAGTATCTTTTGTGTCTTCTGCTCATTTTTGGGGTGTCGAGTTTGAGGAGTTCTTTATAGATCTTGGATACCAGCCCTTTATCTGTAATATCATTTGCAGATATCTTCTTCGATTCCATAGGTTGCCTTTTCGTTTTTTTTTTTTTTTTTAATGATTTTTTATTTTATTATGTTAGTCACCATACAGTACATCCCCGGTTTCCGAGGTAAGGCTCGATGATTCATTAGTTGTGTATAACACCCAGTGCACCATGCAATACGTGCCCTCCTTACTACCCATCACCGGTCTATCCCATTCCCCCACCCCCCCTCCCCTCTGAAGTCCTCAGTTTGTTTCTCATAGTCCATAGTCTCTCATGTTTCATTCCCCCTTCTGATTACCCCCCCTTTCTTTATCCCTTTCTTCCCCTACTGATCATCCTAGTTCTTATGTTCCATAGATGAGAGAAATCATATGATAGTTGTCTTTCTCTGCTTGACTTATTTCACTTAGCATTATCTCCTCCAGTGCTGTCCATGTTGTAGCAAAAGTTGAGAACTCGTTCTTTCTGATTGCTGAGTAATATTCCATTGTATATATGGACTACAACTTCTTAATCCAGTCATCTGTTGAAGGGCATCTCGGCACCTTCCACAATTTAGCTATTGTGGACATTGCTGCTGTGACCATTGGGGTGCATATGGCCCTTCTCTTCACTACGTCTGTATCTTTGGGGTAAATACCCAGTAGTGCAATGGCTGTATCATAGGGTAGCTCAATTTTTAACTTTTTAAGGGACCTCCACACTGTTTTCCAGAGTGGCTGTAACAACTTGCATTCCCACCAACTATGTAGGAGGGATCCCCTTTCTCCACATCCTCTCCAACAATTGTTGTTTCTTGCCCTGTCTATTTATGCCATTCTAACTGGCGTAAGGTGGTATCTCAGTGTGGTTTTGATTTGAATTTCCTTGACGGCTAATGATTTTGAACATTTTTTCATGTGTCTGTTAGCCATTTGTATGTCTTCATTGGAAAAGTGTCTGTTCATATCTTCTGCCCATTTTTTGATTTGCTTATTTTTTTGATTTGTTTATTTGTTTCTCGTGTATTGAGTTTGAGAAGTTCTTTGTAGATCTTGGATACCAGTCCTTTATCTGTAGTGTCATTTGCAAATATATTCTCCCATTCTGTGGGCTGCCTCTTAGTTTTTCTGACTGTTTCCTTGGATGTGCAGAAACTTTTAATCTTGATGAAGTCCCATAAATTCATTTTATCTTTTGTTTCTCTTGCCTTTGGGGATGTATCATGAAAAAGGTTGCTTTGGCCGATGTCGTAGAGGTTGTTGCCTATGTTCTCCTCTAGAATTTTGATGGATTCCTGTCTCACATAGAGGTCTTTCATCCATTTGGAGTTTATTTTTGTGTATGGTGTGAGATAGTGGTCAAGTTTCATTCTCTTGCATGTAGCTGTCCAATTTTCCCAGCACCATTTATTGAAGAGACTGTCTTTTTCCCACCGGATGTTTTTTCCTGCTTTATCAAATATTAGTTGCCCAAAGAGCCGAGGGTCCATTTCTGGGCTCTCTATTCTGTTCCATTGGTCTATGTGTCTGTTTTTGTGCCAGTACCATGCTGTCTTTGTGATCACAGCTTTGTAGTACAGCTCGAAATCCGGCATTGTGATGCCCCCAGCTTTGTTTTTCCTTTTCAACAGTTCCTTGGATATTCGGGGCCTTTTCTGTTTCCCTACAAATTTAAGGACTGTTTGTTCCAGTTCTTTGAAAAATGTCCTTGGTATTTTGATCGGGATAGCATTGAAAGTGTAGATTGCTCTGGGTAGCATGGACATTTTAACTATGTTAATTCTTCCGATCCATGAGCATGGAATATCTTTCCATCTTTTTATGTCTTCCTCAATGTCTTTCAAGAGTGATTTATAGTTTCTAGAATATAGGTCCTTTACATCTCTGGTTAAGTTAATTCCAAGGTAACGTATGGTTTTTGGTGCTATTGTAAATGGGATGGATTCCCTAATTTCTCTTTCTTCGGTCTCGTTATTCGTGTATAGAAATGCAACTGATTTCTGAGCATTTATTTTGTATCCTGCCATGTTACTGAATTGCTCTATAACTTCTAATAGTTTGGGAGTGGCTTCTTTTGGGTTTTCCATATAGAGTATCATGTCATCTGCAAAGAAAGACATTTTGACTTCTTCTTTGCCAATTTGAATACCTTTGATCCCTTTTTGTCGTCTGATTGCTGTTGCAAGGACTTCTAGTACTATGTTGAATAATAGTGGCGAGAGTGGGCATCCTTGTCGAGTTCCTGATCTTAAGGGAAAGGCTTCCAGCTTTTCCCCATTGAGAATAATATTTGCAGTAGGCTTTTCATAGATGGCTTTTATGAGATTGAGAAATGTACCTTCTATTCCTACACTCTGAAGGGTTTTAATCAGGAAAGGATGCTGTATTTTGTCAAATGCTTTTTCGGCATCGATTGAGAGGATCATATGGTTCCTGAGTCTTTTCTTGTTGATATGATGTATCACGCTGATTGATTTGCGAATATTGAACCACACTTGCATCCCAGGTATGAATCCCACTTGATCGTGATGGATAATCCTTTTAATGTACTGTTGGATTCTATTAGCAAGTATCTTGTTGAGGATTTTGGCGTCCATATTCATTAGGGAAATCGGTCTGTAATTCTCCTTTTTGATGGGGTCTTTGCCTGGTTTGGGGATCAAGGTAATATTGGCCTCATAGGATGAGTTTGGTAGCTTTCCTTCTGTTTCTATTTTTTGAAATAGCTTTAGGAGAATAGGTATTATTTCTTCTTTGAATGTTTGGTAGAATTCCCCAGGAAAACCGTCCGGGCCTGGAGTTTTGTTATTTGGAAGGTTGTTTATCACTGACTCAATTTCTTCATAATTAATTGGCCTGTTTAAGGAATCAATTTCTTCCGGTTTCAATCTTGGTAGTTTATAGGTTTCCAGGAAGGATTCCATCTCTTCCAGATTGCTTAGTTTATTGGCATATAGCTGTTGATAAAAATTTCTAATAATCCTTCCAATTTCAATGGTGCTCGTCGTGACCTCTCCTTTTTCATTCATAATTTTAATAATCTGGGTCCTTTCTCTTTTGTTTTGGATAAGTCTTGCCAGTGGTCTGTCAATTTTATTGATTCTCTCAAAGAACCAGCTTCTAGTCCTGTTGATCTGCTCTACTGTACTTCTGGTTTCTGCTTGATTGATTTCAGCTCTAATTATGGTCAACTGCTTCCTCGTGCGTGGATTAGGCCTGTCCCTCTGTTGCTGTTCCAGCTTCTTGAGGTGAGAATATAAAAAGTGCATTTTAGATTTTTCTATTCTTTTGAGTGAAGCTTGGATGGCTATGTATTTCCCCCTTAGGACTGCCTTTGCAGTATCCCATAGGTTTTGGGCTGTTGTATTTTCATTCTCATTGGTCTCGATAAATTGTTTAATTTGATTTTTGATTTCCTGGTTTATCGAGTCATTCCTGAGCAGTATGGTTCTTAGTCTCCAAGTGTTTGAGTTTCTTCCAAATTTTTCCTTGTGGTTGAGTTCCAATTTCAGAGCGTTGTGGTCTGAGAATATGCAGGGGATAATTTCAGTCTTTTGGTATCGGTTGAGACCTGTTTTGTGTCCCAGAACATGGTCTATTCTTGAGAATGTTCCATGGGCATTAGAATAGAATGAGTATTCTTTGGTTCTGGGGTGTAGTGTTCTATATATATCTAAGAGGTCCAACTCGTCGAGTATGGCATTCAAAGCCTTTGATTCTTCGCTTAGTTTTTGCCAGGGTGTTCTGTCTATTTCTGAGAGTGGAGTGTTGAGGTCCCCTACTATTAATGTATTTTTATCTATATGTCTCTTTATTCTGGTTAAGAGTTGGCTTGTGTATCTTGCTGCTCCCCTGTTGGGGGCATATATATTTATAATTGTCATATCCACTTGTTGAATACTTCCCTTAAGAATAATATAGTGCCCTTCTGCGTCTCTAACTATAGTCTGTAGTTTAAAATCCAATTTATCTGATATGAGAATTGCTACCCCAGCTTTCTTTTGAGGTCCATTTGCGTGAAAGATGGTACTCCATCCCCTTACTCTCAGTCTGAATGCATCTTTGGGTTTGAAATGAGTCTCTTGTAGACAGCAAATGGATGGGTCATTTCTTTTTATCCAATCTGCAACCCTGTGGCATATTATGGGATGGTTCAAACCATTTACATTAAGACTGATTACTGAGAGATATGATTTTAATGTTGCCATGTTGCCAGTAAAGTCTTTGTTTGTATTGGCTGTGACTTTCTGTTCTGTATCACTCTTGGGGCCTTTTTACTTTTATAGAACCCCCCGTAATATCTCCTGTAGGCCTGGTTTCGTGGTTACAAAATTGGTTAGTGACTGGCGATTCTGAAATGTCTTTATTTCTCCATCAATTCTGAATGACAGCCTCGCTGGATAAAGGATCCTTGGCTGCATGTTTTTCTCTGAAAGAGCTTTAAATATGCTCCCCCAACCCTTTCTCTCATTCCAGGTCTGTGTAGACAGGTCTGACGTAATTCTGATGCTTTTGCCTTGGTACGTGAGAAATTTCTTTGCCCTGGCCACTTTCAATACTGTATCCTTGCATCTAATATTTGCGAAATGCACTATGACGTCACGTGGTGTAGGTTTGTCGTGGTTGAGCTTGGGAGGGGTCCTCTCTGCCTCTTGGACACGAATGTTTGTTTCCCTTGCTAGATTAGGGAAGTTTTCAGCTACAATTTGTTCAAATATCTCTTCTAGACCTCTGTTTTTCTCTACCCCCTCGGGGATGCCGATGATTCTAACATTGGATCGTTTCATTGAGTCAGTAATCTCCCGTAACCTACATTCGTGGGCGTGGATTTTTTTTAGACCTTCTTCTATTTTCATTTTTTCCTCTATTAACCCATCCTCCAATTCACTAACACGTTCCTCTGCTTCGGTGACCCTGGCTGTCAGAGCCTCTAGTTTTGCCTGCATTTGGCTCATAGAATTTTTAATTTCTGTCAGATTTGCTCTCATTTCTGTCCTTAGGGATTCTATATTCTCAGTAACCTTTTCGTTAATAGTTTTTTCAATTCTACTCATCATTTTGACCATCGTTACTCTGAATTCCATTTCTGATAATTTGGTTACATCCATATCCATTATTTCTGTGGCAGAGGCCACAGACTCACTGTCTTTTCTTTGCTGGGGGGGGGGCTTCTCCTTCTTGTCATTCTGATGAAGAGAGGTTGTGGGGTTTCCAGAGCCCAAATTATTGACTGGGTCCCAGGCCATGCAACTTGTTTTATAGGGATCTTAGGGATGTGGGCTTCTTCTTTAAAGATTTTATTTATTTATTTATGTGGCAGCCAACCAGCGAGAGAGGGAACAGAAGCAGGGGAGTGGGAGAGGAAGAAGCAGGCTCCCAGCGGAGGAGCCCGATGAGGGACTCCTTTCCGGAACGCCGGGATCACGCCCTAAGCTGAAGACAGGCACTTAATGACTGTGCCACCCAGGCGCCCGGGTTGTGGGCTTCTTGATTTTTCAGCCTGCCTTCTGGGGGAGGGGCCTGCCGCGCTGATACTCAGGCAGCCCTGTTTGGGTAGAGTCTCGGCATCCCCTGCGAGGGGGGATGGGGATGGGCACTCCCTGATCCGGTATTTCCAGGCTTTTGTTCTCTGGCGGCTTTCCCTGGCGGTTTGCTGTGACTTCTGAGAGTCTGAGCAGCAGCGGCCAAATTTCAGCCTCTGTCACGGAACAGAAGTATTGCGGCCCGTTCTCTACTAATGTTCTGGCCACTTTAACTCTGTTCCTGTCGTGCTGCTCAACCCTGCAGCGTCCCAGGATGTGCGTCCCACAGCCGGTGTCCCAGCCCTCACTTCCAGGGCCGGCGCGTCTCTGTCCTTTGTGTTTCTAATGCTGCCAGCTGCCAGCCGCCCCACGCGCGCTCCCAGATCTCCCGATCTCAGTCTGGATCCAGTGAGCGCACCGGGATTCTGGTGTTCCGCGAGATGCCTGGTGGCGTGCGCACCCGGCTCACGGTCTCAGTCTGCTGTTTTGCGGGTGCCGTCCGCGAGCCCCACCCGCTCTCCCGTGCAAGTGGCTACCGCTTCCCGGCACCCGAACGCGGCGGCTCCCTCCCCCTTCCGTTTATCTTCCGATATCTGTGCACAGTTTCATGGCTCCCCGCTTCGTACCTCAATACTCAGCGCTGGAGATGTTCATTTGTAGAGATCCAGATGCGTCTGCCTGCATCTCAGGCTGGTTCCGTGGTTGTTTAGGCCGGTCTGGTACCTATCCAGCTCGACTTGGAGGACCGGCTGAAAACGGTGTCTCCTACTCCTCCGCCATCTTAACTCCTCCCCCATCTTTTCGTTTTGTTGATCGTTTGCTTTGCCGTGCAGAAGCTTTTTATCCTGATGAAGTGCCAATAATTCATTTTTGCTTTTTTTTTCCTTTGCCTTTAGAGACGTGGCTTGCAAGAAGTTGTTGTGTCCAAGTTTGACTAGTTCTTTTGATTTTGATATGATATAGGAATCCATTATCTTTCTTTCCTGATTGTATTCGAGTCCTCTGTCTTTCTTGGTGAGTCTAGCTAAGTTTGTCAGTTTTGTTTATCTTTCCAAAAAAAGGCAGCTCTCATTTTTATTGTTTTTGGTTTTTTGGTCTTTTTAGTCTCTGTTAGATTTATTTATGCATTCCTTTTCGTTATTTCCTTATTTCTACTAATTTGGGGCTTTGTTTGTTGTTTTATTTTCTACTTCTTTACCACATAAATCAGGTTGTTTATTGGAGAGCATTCTCATGGATTGATGAAGGCTTGAATTTCTATGAATGTCCCCCATAAAGCTACTTTTGCTGCAACCCATAAGTTTTTCTAAGTTGTCTTTTTCATCAGTGTCAAGGTACTTCTAAATTTTTTTTTGATTTCTTCTTTGACTGTTGGTTGTTCAGTAGCATGTTGTTAAATCTCCACATATTTATTTAAGATTATTTAAGTATCTGACAGAAAGTGAGACAGTGAGAGAGGGAACAGAAGCAGCGGGGTGGGAGAGGGAGAAGCGGGCTTCCCGCTGAGCAAGGAGCCTGATTCCAGGCTAAATCCCAGGATCCTGGGATCAGGACCTGAGCTGAAGGCAGATCGTTAACAACTGAGCCACCCAGGCCCCCCAATATCCACCTATTTTTGACTGTCCCATTTTTTTTCTTTGACTGATTTCTAGTTTCATATCATTGTGGTTGGACAAGATTTGAAGCAGAAGGTGAAGAGAGCATTCAGATGAAAGGTTTGTTTCCTGGAGGGTTTTCTGAGGGCAGACCATGCGTTCCGTGGGCAGGAGGAAGGTTTTGTGAGACAGGGGGGTGGGGTTAACCCTTGTTAGAATTACTGACTACTACCATGCAGGCTGTGTGCTACCGTTCACACCATAAACCTGATGGACTTGTACTTCATTAGGAATATTTTCTAGGAGGTGTAGGCATAGCCTTCACTTAAAGAAAGGTGCCATGTGTGTTCATGGCATGACCCGAGGTCAGCAACCAGGATGCATTGTATTGTGGGGGATCAGAACCAGGCTTTCTGTGGGAAGTGACAGAAATAGGGTGTGGTGAGCTCCATGACCATAGGTGAGGTCCCAGGTGACCCACTGGGTGTTGGGTTCTGTGGATCTGTCTCATCAGGTGCTGTGGAATTCAGGGACACCCTCCTGTCTGTGGATTTGTGTGGAGACAGGTAGACATCAGTGTCTGGCCAGGCACGAGGGTCGCACTGGACCACCACCAGAGGTGCAGCGTGCGGGGGAGCCACTGCTTGGTTTCCACGAAAGCTGACCAGGGTCTGTGACCGTGATTCCTAGCAGCTGCAAGGGGAGAGGAGGCCGGGGGTGGTGCACACTTCCTAGACTTGTGGTCAGGACTAGTCTGGAGCACACTGAAGTCAGCCACACCGGGCACAGAAGGCACCCAGTCAGTGTAGCTGTGGGCACTGCTCCCATGGTACATTCGGGCCGGATTCATGCTGCCAGCTCCTGCATTTCGTCATCATCTTCAAGGTCATGTGCCTCTGCTCTTGCCCCATGGCCTCCGGGGTATTGTCCGTCCTCCATCTGGCCCTCGTCCCTGGTGCCCTGTGCAGTTCGATGCCAGGATAGTCTTCTCGAGACAAATATCTGGCCCTGATGGAACACTTCCATGGATCTCGTGTGATGCGATAATGATGCCCTGCCCTGGAAGGGGGCTGCAGGTGCCCAATCAGGATAGCCATGTCTCCCTTTTCAGCATTGCCTGCCCGCCCCTCAGTCTTCTTCAGGGAAGCTCTCCCCACTTCCTGAGATGACAGCTCTGAACTTAAAAATGAATGTTATTTTACATATCTCTATGCTTTAGTTCATCCATGGCATGTCTTTCAACCCCGTTAGTGGGTTTTTTTTTTTTAGCAGTTCTGAAGGGCTGTCTGCTCAAGGAGGGGATGACCTGGGTGGGGCAGCTTTCCCTCTCATCTCCCTCAGCATGTCTCTGAGCCCTGGGGCCAGCTGTCCCACTGAGGATTGAGGGACCCGAGCCAGCCCATCCTGAGCCTAAGCTGTGTCAGCTCATAGACGGATGTGTGTTGGAACAGTGGGCAGCTGGCATGGGCCAGGGGCAGGCAGTGTTTCCTTCTCATTCCTTCCCTACCTTCCTCCCAGAGGTAGCTCAGAGGAGCCTTTAACCCCTACATCTCCAGATCCCTTGACCTGTGCCTCCTGTGTTCAGCTGTTGACCTTGGAGTTTCGCATGGATTCCAGCTCCCGTACCCTCTCCTGTAGCAGTTCGCGGATCAGGGGAGGGGTCGGACCCTCTCTGTTTTTGGTCTTCTTCCTGTCCCACACCAAGCCCACCCACCTTTGCATCTTCCATGTATGTGCTTGGAAGCAAGCCCATCCACAGGGAACCTATTAGCCAAATGGATCCAGGCAATGAACATTGAAGTAGAGATCCAGGATCCATAATAAACCTGCTCTGAAACCTGTCCCAAAGTCTGTGACTCTCTCACACTGAAACAGAAACAATAATAGCTTTCTGGACTGTGAAGTGACATGTGTCTCTACTTCCAATCTTGAATGCATAGGTGCTGAGCCTGCACAGAAAAGGACCATGGCTCCTGTTGGCTGGGATCCATGGGAAGAACTCAGTGAAATCTGAATTCAAAGCATAGAGTGAATAATTATTGTAGAGTGAATCCTCCCAAGTAGGGCTTATGCACATTGCAGAGGAAAAGCTTTTTCAAAGAGGTTCCTGAAAGAAAATTTTTTTTAGAAAATTTATTTTAATTCCAGTAGAGCTAACATACAGTGTTACATTCGTTTCAGGTGTAGAATAGAGTGATTCAGTAATTCTATATATTACTCAGTGGTCATCAAGAAAAGCATCCTATTAATCCCCTTCATCTATTTCACTCATCCCTCTATCCACCTCCTCTCTGGTAACCATCCGTTTGTTCTCTATTGTTAAGAGTTTGTATTTTGGTGTGTCTCCTTTTTCTCTTTTAGTTATTTATTTTTGTTTGTTTTTTTAAATTCCCCATTAGAGTGACATCGTATGGGATATGTCTTTCTCTGACTCACTGATTTTAGTTAGGATAATACTCTCTAACTCCATCCATGTGTCTGCAAATGCCAAGGTTTCATTCTTTTTCAAGCCGAGTAATACTCCAGTGTGTGTGTGTGTGTGTGTGTGTGTGTGTGTGTGTGTGTGTGTGTGAATACACACATCTATCACCTCATTTGTCAATTTTTCTACAGACACTTGGGTTGCTTCCATATTGTGATATTGTAAATAATGGTGCAAGACACATAGGGGTGTACGTATCCTTTTAAGTTACTGTTTTCCTATTCTTTGGGTAAAGACGACTAGTGTGATTGTTGGATCATAGGGTAGTTCTATATTTAATTTTTTGAGGTACCTTCATACTGTTTTCCATGGTGGCCACCACAGTTTGCATTCCCACCCACAGTTCGCGAGGATTCCCCTTTATCCACATCCTCCCAACACCTGCTCTTTGTTGTGCTTTTGATGTTAGCCATTCTGCCAGGTTTGAGGTATTACCTCATTGTCCTTTGGATTTACATTTTCCTGATGATGGGTGATGGTGAACATCTTTTCACGGGACTGTTGGCCATTTGTATTTCTTCTTTCGAGAAATGTCTGTCCATGTCTTCTGCCTACTTTTAAACTGGATTATTTGTTTTTTGGGGGTCGAGTAGTATCAGTTCTATATGTTTTGGACACTATCCCTTTATTGCATATGATCTTTGCAAATATCTTCTCCCTTTGAGTAGGTTGTCTTATTATTTTTACATTTTCATTGTTCTTCTGCCATGTGGAAACTTTTTATTTTGCTGTATTCCCAATAGTTTATTTTTGCTTTCATTTCATTTGCCTCAGGACACAGTCTAGAAAAACGTTGGTATGGTCCATGTCAAGAAGTTACTGTCTTCACTCCTGTAGGATTTTTATGGATTCAGGTCTCATATTGAGGTCTTGAAACTGTTTTGTGTTTGTCTGTATTGTGTAAGAAAGCAGTCTAATTTCATTCTTTTGTGCGTAGCTGTGTAGTTTTCCCAACACCGTTTGTTGTAGAGACTGTCCTTTTCCCTTTTGATATCGTTGCTTGCTTTGTGGAAGATTCATGGACCACATAATTGTGGGTTTCTGTCTGAACTTGTATCCTGTTCCTTTGGTCGCTGTGTCTATTTTTGTGCCGTACTGTCTTGTTATGATGACTGCAGCTTTGTAGTATAACCTGAAATCTGAAATTGTGAGTCCTCCAGCTTTGTTTTTCTTTTCCACATTGCACTGGCTGTTCGGAATCTTTAGTAGTTCCATACAAATGTTTAGGACTGTTTATTCGAGATCTTTTATTCTTTAATTTAAATTCAATTAGCCAACTTACAGTACATCATTAGTTTCAGATGTAGTCTTCAATAAATTTTCAGTCGTGTGTAACACCCAGTGCTCATTGTATCGTGTGGCCTCCTTAATGCTACTCACCCAGTTACCCCCCCCAACTTCTCCTCCAACTATCATCAGTTTCTTGCGATAGTTAAGAGTCCATCATGGGTTTTCTCCCTCTCTGATGACTTCCCATTCTATTTTCCCTTCCTTCCCCTATGGTCTTCTTCCTTGTTTCTGATATTCCACATAGGAGTGAAAGCATATGATCATTGTCTTTCTTTCATTGACTTATTCCACTCAGCATAATACCCTCCAGCTCCACCCAGGTTGGTGTGATGGTAAGTATTCATCCTTTCTGATGGCTGAATAATATTCCATTATATATATGATCCACATCTTCTTTATCCATTCATCTATCCATGGTCATCTGCACTCCTTCCACAGTTTGTATATTATGGATATTGCTGCTATGAACACTGTGGTGCATGTGTCCCGTCTTCACTACCTCTGTCTCTTTGGGGTAAATACCCAATAGTGGAATTGCTGGGACATAGGGTAGCTTTATTTATAACTTCTTGAGGAAACTCCGTACCATTTTCAAGAGTGGCTGTACCGGACTGCATTCGTACAGGGGTGTAAGAGGGTTCCCGTTTCTCCACATCCTCTCCAACATGTATAGTTTCATGTCTTCTTATTTTTAGATATTCGGCCTCATGTGATATGGCATCTATAGGGGTTTAGTTTTGCATTTTCCTGAAGCCAAGTGATATGAAGCATTTATGCATGTATCTTTTGGTCACCAGTACGTTGTCATCAGTGAAATGGCTTCCCATATTAATCCATCTCAAGACCTAAAGCTGGGTAAGGCACTGAAGCTGGATGTTGCCATCGGTTGGAAGTGTGGAGAATTTCAAAAGATCTCCATGGAGAGCAAGTTTAAAGGTCAGTGTGAAGCTACTAATTGGATCCGGGGAAATCTCTGAGAGTGGGGTTTGCCTGGGATGGGCTGTGGGTGTCCCTCTGATTTTCCTATGAATCCTTGATGCAGCCCCAAATAGAGAGTTTCCTGCTGTGGGGCAGGCTGAGTCCTCTAGTCATGCAGAGGTGAGCCCAATGCCTGGTGCCTTGGAGGCAGGCCAACGGGGAGGGACCCTCAGCAGAAGACCCAGGGTTAGGTTAGGCCTCAAGAGACAGCAGGTCTGGACTGCCCAGTGCTCAGAGAACTCCCAGGCCGAGTGAGATGAGGGCACAAGGGCGGGTGAGTGTGAGCCTTGGGGTTTCATCTGGAAGCGCCCACAAATGTTGGGGATCACCAGAAGGGGCTCTCAATTCTCTTGCCCTGAATGCTCTGTTGTGCCCCAAAATGGTACAGTTTCCTGTGGGCTGCAGGCTGAGTCCTACGGTGGGGCTTGGGTGTCCCCAATCCCCCGGAGTGGAGTGCCAGGACACTGGGGAGGGGCCCCTCTGTGGCCAACCTAGGGTAAGGGTTGCGGTCCAGGAGCCAGGCAGGGATAATCTGCAGGCTATGCAGCAAGCTCTGTAGAGGGCTGAGAGGAGGCCATGGGGGAGGGTGAGCATAGGCCTCAGGTTTGGGGCACGGGGGGCTGCCAAGTTGGGGATGGGCTCTGGGGGCCTCCCCAATTTCTCGTGCCCTGTAGGCTCCGTAGAGCCCCAAGGGGCACGGTTTCCTGTCGGGTGGCAAGCTGAGTCCTGCGGTGGGGCACAGGTATCCTAATTCCCCGGGGCTGCAGTGTAGGGCTTCTGGGGAGGCCCCCACACCCGCAGCCGACCTAGGGCTCGGGTTAGGCCCCAGGAGCCCCGCATGCCCGATTTGCTGGCTGTATGGCGAGCTACACGGGCTGAGGTGAGGGTGTGGGGAGGGTGAGCGTGGGCTTCAGGGTTGGGGTGCGGGAGGTGCCGAAGTTTGCTGGTGGCTCAGGAAGGCCCTCCTGGTTCTTCCACCCTGAATGCTCTATGGCCTCCCAAGGCACACGGTTTCCTGCGGGGTGGCAGACTGAGTCCTGCTGTGGGGCTCAGGTGTCCCGAATCCCCGTGGCTGTGGCTCCAGGCTCCTGGGGAGGGGACCCTCCACAGATGAACTAGGGTTAGTGTTGGCGCCCAGGAACCCCGCAGGACAGATGTGCCCACTATGTGGGGAGCTCCGCCGCAGGCTGAGGTGAGGGTGCAGGGTGGGGTGAGTATGGGCTTCAAGGTTGGGTTTAGGGATCGCCGAAGTTCGCTGGGAGCTCTGGGGGCCCTCCTGCTTCTCCCGCCCTGAATGCTCTACAGCCTCCCAAGGGGCACTGTTTCCTGCAGGCTGGCAGGCTTTGTCCTACAGTGGGGCTCAGGTGTCCCCAGTCCCTGGGGCTGCAGCACCGGGCCCCAGGTGAGGGGCCCTACCCAGCCGACCTAGGGTCATGTCTAGGCCCCAGTAACCCGGCAGGCCTGATCTGCCGGCTCAGTGACGAGCTCGGTGGCAAGATGAAGGGAAGGCGTGGGGCGGGATGAGCGTGGGCCTCAGGGTTGGGGTGTAGGGGCCGCCGAGGATCGCTGGGGGCTCAGGGGGGCCCTACCAGTTCTCCTGCACGGGATGCTCTGCGGCACCCCAAGGGGCATGGTTTCCTGAGGGGTGGCAGGCTGAGTCCCGTGGTGGGGCTCTGGTGTACCCAATCCCCGGGGTTAGGTTACGGATTAGGGTACGGGTTAAGGTTAGGGTATGGGTTACGGTTAGGATATGGGTGAGTGTAGGGGTTAGGGTTAGGGTAAGGAGAGGGTAAAGGGTAGGGTTGGGTTTAGGGGTTACAGGTTAGAGGTTATGGGTTAGGGTACAGATTAGGGTTTAGGGTACAGATTAGGGTTTAGGGTTTGGTTTTAGGGTTAGGGTTAGGGTTGGAGTACGGGTTAGGTTTAGGGTACGGGTTAGGGTTAGTGTACGGGTTAGGGTACACATTAGGGTACAGTTTAGGGTAAGTGTTGGCATACAGATTAGGTTATGGTTTAGGGTATGGGTTAGGGGTAGGGTACGGGTTAGGGTTAGGGTACAGTTTAGGGTTATGGTACAGGTTAGGTTACGGTTTAGGGTTAGGGTTAGGGTATGGGTTAGGGAATGGGTTAGGGATAGGGATAGGGTACAGTTTAGGGTTAGGATATGGGTTAGGGTACGGGTTAGGGTACGGGTTAGGGTTAGGTATGCGTTAGGGTATGGGTTAGGTTCCGGGTTAGGGATAGGGTACGGGTTAGGGTATGGGTTAGGGCATGGGTTAGGGTATGGGTTACGGTTAAGGTAAGGGTACTGGTTAGGGTTATGATACGGGTTACAGTTTAGGGTTTCAGGTTACGGTTATTTTACGGGTTAGGGTTAGTGTACGGGTAGGGTTAGGGTACGGGTTATGGTACGAGTTAGGTTTAGGGTTAGGTTTAGGGTTAAGGTTAGGGTACGGGTTAGAGTACAGGTTAGAGTTCGTGTTAGGGTTATGGTTAGGGTTAGGGTACAGGTTAGGGTTAGGGTTAGGGTGCGGGTTAGATTTAGGGTTAGAGTATGGGTTAGGGTACGGGTTAGGGTTATGTTTATGGTTAGGTTACATTTTAGGGGTAGGGTTAGCTGAAGGGTAGGGTTGGGGTAGGGACAGGAGTATGGTAGGGGTCGGGGTAGGTTTAGGGTTTAGGGTTAGGGTTTGGGGTTTGGGATTAGTGGTTAAGGTTAGGGTTTAGTGTTTAGGGTTTCGGGATTAGGGTTAGGGGTTAGGGTTTAGGGTTTAGTGTTAATGTTAGGGTTTAGGGTTTAAGGATTAGGGTGTAGGGTTAGGTTTAGGGTAGGGTTAGTGTTAGGGTAACGGTTAGGGATTAGGGTTAGGGGTAGGGGTTAAGGTTTAGGGTTTAAGGTTAGGGGTTAGGGTTTAGGGTTAGGGTTAGACCCCAGTACGCCAGCAGGACCGATGTGCCGGCTGTGCGGCGAGCGGAGGTTTGGTCCGAAGTGAGGTTGCTGGCGAGCGGGAGTATGGTATCCACCGTTTTGGCGCAGGGATCCTTTGAACGTCGCTAGAGGCTCAGAGGGCCCTGCCCATTCTCCCGCCCTGAATGACTGGCGGTGTCCCTAGCGGCCCGGGTGGTGGCGGGGTGGCAGTGTGAGTCTGTTGCTGCGTTTTGGGGGTCCCCAATGCCATGTGTTGCAGCGCAAGGCCCCTTGGGAGGGGCCCCTCTGGGGCTGTCCTAGGGTTAGTGTTAGCACCCAGGAGTCCGGCAGGCATGATCCGCCAGCTGTGCGGTAGCAGAGGGCTGGGCCTAGGTGAAGGCGCCGGCGATCTGGATTGTGGGCCCAAGCATTTTGGCGCAGGGGGCCTTGTAAGGTCGCCGCGGAATTGGAGGGCCCTGCCAGTTCTCCCGCTCTGAATGGCCAGCGGCACCCTAGTGGCCCGGGTGGTGGCGGGGCAGCACGGTGAATATGGCGCTGGGGCTCGGGGGTCCCCAATCCCTGGTGTTTCTGTGCCAGGCCCCTTGGGAGGTTCCCCTCAGGGGCCAACCTAGGGTTAGGGTTAGCCCCCCGGAGGCTGGCAGGCCCGATCCGCTGGCTGTGCGGTGAGCAGTGGGGCGGGCCGAGGTGAGGGCGCTGGTGAACGGGAGCATAGGCCCAAGCATTTTGGCTCATGGGGCCTTAGAAGTTCACTGGGACTCGGAGGGCCTTGCCCATTCTCCCGCCCTGAATTACCGGTGGCGCCCCTAGTGGCCTGGGTGCTGGCGGGGCGGCAGGGTGAGTCCGGCGCTGGGGCTTGGGGTCATCAATCCCCGGTGTTGCGGCGACAGGCCCCTTGGGAGGGGCCTCTCGGGGGCCAACCTAGGATTAGAGTTAGCCCCCAGGAGGCCAGCAGGCCTTATCCGACAGCTGTGCGGAGAGCAGAGTGGAGGACTGAGGTGAGGGCGCTGGCGAGCTCCAGTGTGGGCCCCAGAGTTTTGGCACTGATGGCCTTCAAAAGTCACCAGAGTCTCGAGGGCCCTGCCCATTCTCCCACCCTGAAGGACCAGCGACGCCCCAGCGGGTCCGATGTCGACGGGGTGGCAGGGTGAGTCTGGCGCTGCGGCTCGGGTGTCCGCAATCCCCGGCTTTGGTCACCAGTCCCCTTGGGAGGGGCCCCTCTGGGGCCAACCTAGGGTTAGGGTTAGCCCCCAGGAGGCCGGCAGGCCCCATACGCCAGCGGTGCGGCGAGCAGAGGGGCGGGCCGTGGTGAGGGCTCTGGCGAGCTGGAAGGTTGTACCCAAAGTTTTGGCGCTGGGGGCCCTCGAATGTCGCCGGGGACTCGGAGGGCCCAGCCCATTCTCCCGCCCTGAATGACTGGCGGCTCTCCTAGCAGCCCGAGTGGTGGCGGGGCAGCAGGGTGGGTCTGGCGCTGAGGCTCAGGGGTCCCCAATGCCAGGCGTTGCGGCACAAGGCCCCTTGGGAGCGGCGCCTTGGGGGCCGACCTAGGGTAAAGGTTAGCTCCTGGAGGCCGGCAGGCACGATCCACCATCTGGGGCGAATGGAGGTGCGGTTGAAGATCAGGGCGCTGGCGAGCAGGAGAGTGGGCCCCAGCGTTTTGACGCTGGGGGCCTTCGAAGGTCACCGGGGCAGGGAGGGCCCTGCCCGTTCTCCCGCCCTGAATGATCGGCGATGCCCTAGCGGCCCGGGTGTGGGCAGGGCGGAAGGGTGAGTCCAGCGTTGCGACTCGGGGGTCCCCAATCCCTGGCGTTCGGAGGCAGTCCCTTTGGGAGGGGCCCCTTGGGGTCCGACCTAGGGTTAGGGTTAGGCCGCCAGGCTCGATCCACCAGCTCTGTGGCGAATGGAGGGGTGGGCCAAGGTGAGGTCGCTGGCGAGCGGAAGCGTGGGCCCCAACATTTTGGCTCGGTGGGCCTTCGAATGTTGCAGGGGGCTCAGAGGGCCCTGCTCGTTCTCCCGCCATGAAGGACCGGCGACACCCCTAGCTCCCCGGGTGGCAGCGGGGTGGCAGGGTCAGTCCGGCACTGGGGCTCGGGTTTCCCCAATCCCCAACGTTGCGGCGCCTGGCCCCTTTGGAGGGGCCCCTCGCGGACTGTCGTAGGGTTAGGTTAACCCCCAGGAGGCCAGCAGTCCCGATCCGCCGGCTGTGCAGTGAGCAGAGGGATTGAACGTAGTAGGGCGCAGTCGAGCGGTAGCATGGTACCCAGCGTTTTGACGTGGGGGGCCTTCTTATTTCACTGGAGGCTCGGAAGGCCCTGCCGGTTATCCCGCCCTGATTGCCCGGCGGTTCCCCTAGCGGCCCACGTGGCGGCGCGGCGGCAGGGTGAGCCTGGCACTGGGGCTTGCGGGTCCCCAATCCCTGCCTTTGCAGCACCAAGCCTCTTGGGAGGGGCCACTCTGGGGCCCACCTAGGGTTAAGGTTAGCCCCAAGGAGCCCGGGAGGCTGGATCCGCCAGCTGTGTGGCTAGAGGGGGGGCGGGCCAAGGTGAGGGCGCTGTAGAGCGGGAGCGTGGGCCTCAGCGTTTTGGCGTGGGGGAGTTACGAATGTCGCCGGGGGCTCGGAGGGCCCTGCCCGTTCCCCCACCCTGAATGACCGGCGGTGCCCCAAGTGGCCCAGGTGGTGGCGGAGGGGCAGGTTGAGTACATCGCTGGGGCTTGGGGGTCCCCAATCTCCGGCGTCGCAGTGCCAGGCCCTTTGGGAGTACCCTTTGGGGGCCTACCTAGGGTTAGGGTTAGCCCCCAGGAGGCCAGCAGGCCCGATACGATGGCTGTGGGGCGAGTGGAGGGGTGGGCCGAGGTGAGGGCGCTGGCGAGTGGAAGCGTGGTACCCAACGTTTTGGCACGGGGGGCCTTCGAATGTCGCCAGGGGTCTGAGGATCCTGTCCTTTCTCCCGTCCTGAATGACTGGCAGCACCCTTAGCGGCCTGGGTGGTGGCGGTGAGGCAGGGTGAGTCTGGCGCTTTGGCTCGTGAAGCCCCAATCCCAGGTGTTTTGGCGCCAGGCCCCTAGGATGGGCCCCTTGGGGCCGACCTAGGGTTAGGTTTAGCCCCTAGGAGGCCTGCAGGCCCGTTTCGCCGGATGTGCGACCAGCGGAGGAGCGGATTGAGGTGAGGGCCCAGGTGAGTGGGTGCATGGGCCCCAGCGTTTTGTCACGGATGGCCTTCGAAATTCGCTGGGTTCTCGAGAGCCCTGCCCGTTCTCCCACCCTGAATGACCTGCGATGCCCCAGTGAGTCCGGTGTTGGCAGAGGGGCAGGGTGATTCCGGCGCTGCAGGTAGGGGGTCCCCAATCCCAGGCATTGCAGCGCCAGTCCCCTTGGGAGTGGCTCCTCGGGGGCCGACCTAGGGTAGGGTCAGCCCCCAGGAGGCCGGCAGGACCAATACACCACTGTGGGGCGAGCGGAGGGGCGGGCCGAGGTGAGGGTGCTGGTGAGCGGGAGAGTGGCCACAGCGATTTGGCTCCGGGGGCCTTCGAATGTCCCGCAGCTCAGAAAGCCCTGCCCCTTCAACCAACCTGAATGACCCGCGGTGCCCCTAGTGGCCCGGGTGTCGTGGGATGGCAGGGTGAGTCAGGCGTTAGGAATTGGGAGTCCCCAGTCCCCGGCGTTGCGGGATCAAGCCCCTTAGGTTTGGCCCCTCGTGGGCTGATCTAAGGTTAGGGTTAGCTCCCAGGAGGCCGGCAGGCCCGATATGCCAGCTAGACTGTGAGAGGAGGGGTGGGCCGAAGTAAAGGTGCTGGCAAGAAGGAGCGTGGGCACCAGCGTTTTGACTTGGGGCTTTCAAAGGTCGCCGGGGTCTCGAGGGCCCTGCCCGTTCTCCCACCCTGAATGAACAGCGATGCCCCAGCATGCCCGGTGTCAGCGGGGAGGCAGGGTGAGTCTGGCACTGGGGCTCAGGGAACCCCAATCCCCGCGTTGTGGCACCAGGCCCCTTGGGAGGGGCCCCTCTGGGGCCAACCTAGGGTAAGGCTTAGCCCCCAGGAGGCCGGCAGGCCTGATCCGCCAGCTGTGCGGCAAACAGGGGGTGGGCTGAGGTGAGGGCGCTGGCGAGCGGGAGTGTGGGCCCAAGCGTTTTGGCGTGGGGGGCCCTCGAAGGTCACCGGGGGCTCGGAGGGCCATGCCCCTTCTCCCGCCCTGAAGGACTGGAGGCGCCCCTAGCGGCCCGGTTGCCAGTGGGGCGGCAGTGTGAATCCGGAGCTGGGGCTCGGGGATCCCCAATCCCCGGCGTTGCGGCTCCAGGCCCCTTGGGAGGGGCCTCTCGGGGGCTGACCTAGGGTTATTGTTGGCCCCCAGGAGGCTGGCAGGCCCGATTTGCCAGCTGTGCGGCCAATGGAGGGGTGGGCCGAGGTGAGGGCGCTGGCGAGCGGGAGCGTGGGTCCAAGCATATTGGCGCGGGGGGCCATCAAAGGTCGCCGGGGGCTCGGAGGGCCCTGCCCGTTCTCCCACCCTGAATGCCCGACGGCACCACTAGCAGCCTGGGTGGTGGTTGTACGGCAGGGTGAGTCCGGCACATGGACTCAGGGGTCCCCATTCCTGTCTTTGCAGCGCCAGGCCCCTTGGGAGGGGCCCCTGGGGGGCCGACCTAGGGTTAGGGATAGCCCCCAGGAGGCCGGCAGGCCCAATCCGCCGACTGTGCGGGAGCGGAGGGGCGGGCCGAGGTGAAGGCGCTGGTGAGTGGGAGCATGGGCCCAAGCATTTTGGTGCGGGGGGGCCTTCGAAATTCACCGGGGGCTCGGAGTGCCTTGCCCGTTCTCCCGCTCTGAATGACCAGCGGGGCCCCTAGAGGCTCGGGTGGCTGAAGGGTAGCAGAGTGAGTCCAGCACATGGGCTCGGGGTTCCCATCCCCGACGTTGCGGCGCCAGGCCACTCGGGAAGGGCCTTTCGGGGGCCAACCTACAGTTAGGGTTAGTCCCCAGGAGGCCGGCAGGCCCTATACACCACATGTGCGGCGAGCGGAGGGGTGGGCCAAGGTGAGGGTGCTGGTGAACATGAGCCTGGCCCGAAGCGTTTTGGTTCGGGGTGCCTTCGAAGGTTGGAGGGAGTTCGGAGGGCCCTGTCAGTTCTCCAACACTGAATGAATGGTGGCGCCCCTAGAGGCACGTGTGTTGCGGGGTGGCAGGGTGCATCCGGAGCTGGGTCTCGGGGGTCCCCAATCCCCGGCTTTGCGGCACGAGGCCTCTTAAGAAGTGAACCTCAGGGGCTGTCCTAGAGTTAGGGTTAGTGCCCAGGAGGCCGGCAGGCCCGATCTGCCAGCTTTGCGGCGAGAGGATGGAAGGGCCGAGGTGAGGGTCCTGGCGAGCGGGAGCATGGGCCCAAGCATATTGGAGCGGGGGGCCTTCAAAAGTCGCCAGGGGCTCAGAGAGCCCTGCCCTTTCTCCAGCCCTGAATGACCAGCGGCGCCCCTAGCGGCCTGGGTGGCGGCGGGACAGCAAATTGAGTCCTGGCTGGGGTTCGGGTGTCGCCAATCCCTGGTGCTGCGGTGCCAGGTCCCTTGGGAAGGGCCCCTCGGTGGCCACCCTAGGGGTAGTGTTAGCCCCCAGGAGCCCGGCAGGCCCCATCCGCCGGCTGTGCGGCGAGCGGAGGGGCGGGCCGAGGTGAGGGCGCTTTCGAGTGGGAGCGTGGGCTCAAGCGTTTTGGCGCGGGGGGCCTTCGAAAGTCGCCGGAGGCTCAGAGGGCCCTGCCCATTCTCCTGCCCTGAATTTCGCGCGTCGCCCCTAGCGGCCAGGGTGGCCTGGGGGCGGCAAGTTGAGTCCGGCGCTGGGGCTCGGGGGAACCCAATCCCTGGCGTTGCAGTGCCAGGCCTCTTGGGAGCCGGCCTAGGGTTATGGTTAGCTCCCAGGAGGCCAGCAGGCCCGATCCGCCGGTTGTGCAGTGAGCGGAGGGGCGGGCCGAGGTGAGGGCACTGGCGAGCGGGAGCGTGGGCCCAAGCCTTTTGGCGTGGTGGGCCTTCGAATAACAAGGGGACTCGGAGGGCCCTGCCCGTTCTCCCGCACTGAATGTCTTGCGGCGCCCCAGCGACCCGTGTGGTGGCGGGGCGCCTGGGTGAGTCCAGCACTGGGGCTCAGGGTTCCCCAATCACAGGTGTTGCGGCTCCAGTTCCCTTGGGCGGGGCACCTCGGAGGCCGACCTAGGGTTAGGGTTAGCCCCCAGGAGGGCGGCAGCCCCGATCACCCAGTTGTGCGGCAAGCAGAGGGGTGGGCCCAGGTGAGAGTGCTTGAGAGCGAGAGCGTGGGCCCAAGCATTTTGACGCGGGGGGCCTTCAAAGGTCTTTGGGGGTTCGGAGGGCCCTACCCATTCTCCCGCCCTGAATGACCGGCGGTGTCCCTAGAGGCCCGGGGGGCGGGGGGGCAGCAGGGTGAGTCCGACGCTGGGGATCGGGGGTCACCAATCTCCGGCATGCGGCGCCAGGCCCCTTGGGATGTACACCTCGGGGGTTGTCCTAGGGTTAGGGTTAGACCTCAGGAGGCTGACAATCCTGAAACGCCAGCTGTGCGGCGAGCGGATCGGCGTGATGAGGTGAGGGCACTGGCGAGGGGGACCGTGAGAGCATTTTGGGGCGGGGCACTTTCTAATGTCACCTTGGGCTTGGAGCGCCCTGCCTGTTCTCCCACACTGAATGAACGGCGGCTCCCCTAGCAGCCCGGGTGGCGGCGGGACGACAAGATGAGTCCTGGCTGGGGCTCTGGGTCCCCAATCCCCACGTTGCATTGCCAGGCCTCTTGGGAGGGCCCCTCGTGGAGTGACCTAGGGTAGGGTTAGCCCCCAGGAGGCCGGCAGGCCCGATCCACCGGCTGTGAAGCGAGTGGGGGCGTGGGCGGAGGTGAGGGCGCTGGCGAGAAGGAGCATGGGCCCAAGAGTTTTGGGGTGTTGGGCCTTCAAAGGTCACAGGGGCTCAGGGGTCCCCAATCCCCGGCATGGTGGTGACAGGCCACTTGGGAAGGGCCCCTCAGGACCGACCTTGGGTTAGGGTTATCCCCCAGTAGGCCGGCAAGCCTGATGCGCTGGCTGTGCGGCAAGTTGAGGGGCGGGCCGAGTCGAGGGCACTGGTGATCGGGAGCGTGGGCCCAAGCCTTCGAAGGTCGCCAGGGGCTCCGAGGGCCCTGCCGGTTCTCCCGCCATGAGTGACCAGCGGCGCCCCAGGCGGCCCGGGTGGTGGCAGGGCTGCACAATGAGTCCGGTGCTGGGGCTCGGGGGTCCCCAATCCCCACGTTGCGGTGCCAGGACCCTTGGGCGGGGCCCCTCAGGGGTTGACCTAAGGTTAGGATTATCCCCCAGGAGGGCAGCAGGCCTGATCCGCCTGATGTGCAGCGAGAGGAGGGGCGGGCCGAGGTGAGGGCACTGGAGCGGGACGTGGTCCCAAGCGTTATGGCGCAGGGGACCGTTGAATGTTGCCTGGGGCTTGAAGGGCCCTGCCTGTTCTCCCGCCCTGAATGATCCTCGGGGCCCCTAGCGGCCCCGGTGGCAGCGGGGGGACAGGGTGAGTCCAGCGCTGGGGCTCGGGTGTCCCCAATTCCCGGCGTGGCGGCGTCAGCCCCCTTGAGAGGGGACCCTCGGGTGCTGAACTAGCTTTATTGTTACCAACCAAGAGGCTGTCAGGCCCGATTGGCTGGCTGTGCAGTGAGCTGAGGGGCGTGCGAGGTGAGGCTGCTGGCGAGCGGGAGCGGGGACCAAGCGTTTTGGCGCAGGGGGCCGTCGAAGGACCCAGGGGCTCGGAGGTCCCTGCCCGTTCTCCCGCCAAGAATGACCGGCGGCGCCACTAGCGCCTTGGGTGGCAGCAGGGCAACTGGGTGAGTCCGTGGCTGGGGCTCGGGGGTCCCCAATCCCCGGCATTGCGGCGCCAGGCCCCTTGGGAGGAGCCCCTCTGGGGCGACGTAGGGTTATGGTTATCCCACAGTAGGCCGGCAGACCCGATCTGCCAGCTGTGCGGTGAGCGAAGGGGTAGGCCGAGGTGAGGGCGATGGCGAGCGGGAGCATGGGCCCAAGCGTTTTGGTGCAGGAGGCTTTTGTAGGTATCCGGTGCCTAGGAGGGCCCTGCCCATTCTCCCGCCCTGAATACCCGGCAGCGCCCCTAGCGGCCCGGGTGGCAGCGGGGCGACAGGGTGAGTCTGGTGCTGGGGCTCGGGGGTCCCCAATCCCCTGCGGTGCGGTGCCAAGCCCTTTGGGATGGGCCCCTCGAGGACCGACCTTGGGTTAGGGTTAGCCCCTAGGAGGCCGGCAGGCCCGATCCGCCAGCTGTGCGGCGAGTGGAGGGTGGGGCGAGGTGAGGGTGCTGGCGAGTGGGAGCATGGGACCAAGCATTTTGGTACGGGGAGCCTTCGAAGGTCACCAGGGGCTGGGAGTGATCTGCCTGTTCTCCCTCCCTGAATGAACGACGGGGCTCCTAGTGGCCCGGGTGGTGGTGGGGCGAGATGGTGAGTCCGGCGCTGGGGCTCGGGGGTCCCCAATCCCAGGCATTGTGGTGCCAGGCCCCTTCAGAGGGGCCCCTCAGGGGCCAACCTAGGATTATGGGTAGCCCCCAGGAGGAGGGCAGGCCTCATCCGCCGGCTCTGCATTGAGCAGAGGGGCGGGTCGAGGTCAGGGCGCTGAGGAGCGGGAGCGTGGGCTCAAGCGTTTTGGATGGGGGGGCCTTCGAAGGTCGCCATGGGCTCGGAGGGCCCTGCCCGTTCTCCCGCCCTGAATGACCAGCGGCACCCCTAGCGACCCGGGTGGCGGCGGGGCGGCAGGGTGATTTCGGCGCTGGGGCTCGGGGGTCCTTAATACCCGGCGTTGTGGCGCCAGGCCCTTGGGACGGGCCCCTTGCGGGCCGACTTAGAGTTAGGGTTAGCCCCCAGGTTAGCCCCCAGGTAGTTCCGCACATGTGCGGTGAATGGAGGTGTGGGTCGAGGTGAGGTAGCTGGCGAGCGGGAGCATGGGCCAGAGCATTTTGGCTTTGGCTTGGGGTGCCTTCAAATGTTGCAGGTGGCTCGGAGGGTCCTGCCCATTCTGTCGCTCTGAAGGACTGGCAATGCCCCTAGCGCCTCATGTGGCGGCAGGGCGGCAGGGTGCGTCAGGCACTGGGACTTGAGGGTCCCCAATCCATGGCATGCGATGCCAGGCCACTTGGGGGGGCCCCTCCGGGGCAACTTAGGGATAGGGTTAGCCCCCAGGAAGCCAGCAGGCCTGATCCGCCAGCTCTGCAGCAAGTGGAGGGGTGGGCCGAGGTTAGGGCGCTGGCGAGCAGGAGCGTGGGAGCCAGAGTTTTTGCGTGGGGGGCTTTCGATGGTCACAGGGGGATCGGAGGGCCCTGCCCATTCTCCCTTCCTGAATGACTGGCAATGCCCCTATCGCCCTGGGTGCTTGCGGGGTGGCAGAGTGAGTCCAGCACTGGGGCATGGGGGTCCCAAATCCCCGGCATTGCGGTGCCAGGCTCCTTGGGAGGGGCCCCTCGGGGCCGACCTAGGGTAAGTGTTAGCCCCCAGGAGTCCAGCAGGCCCATTCCGCCAGCTCTGCGGCAGACGGAGGGGCAGGCCGAGGTGAAGGCGCTGGAGAGAGGGAGTGTGGGCCCAAGCGTTTTGGCATGGGGGGCCTTCAAAGGTCGCCAGGGGCTTGGAGGGCCCTGCCCATTCTCTCGCCCTGAAAGACTGGTGGCGCACATAGCAGCCCGGGTTTTTGTGGGGTGGCAGGGTGACTCTGGAGCGGGGCTCCGGTGTCCCCAATCCCCGGCGTTGTGGCGCCAGGGCCTTTGGGAGGGGCCCCTCGGGGGCCGACCTAGGGTTAGGGTTCGTCCCCAGGAGGCCGGCAAGCCCGGCGCTAAGTGGCTCTGGCAATGTAACAAAAATGCCATACACTTATCTGTAAGAAATAACAGTGTACAGGAACCCTCTTAGCCCTAACATCATCCTTTGTGAATATGGAAGCCAGCCCCAAAGTGGTCGTGGAAGTCTAACGAAAGGGTTAAACACTTTTCTCTGAGTCACCACACTATACAGGGGAAAACCAATGTACATCATCTTTCACGAGTAGGAAGCATTAATGAAAAGGTTCTGGAATTTCGAGGACTCTGACCCATCCTTATTGGTAATAAACCACCGTGTACAGGAAAACACCTTCAACTCTCATCAGCCTCCACAATCCTGATTCCGATTCAACTTTGGGTGTGTAGGACTAGGGAAATGTCCACATCTTATTGCTAAGAAAGAACGATGTCAGGGTAATGCCCTTCAAGTCACCTCAGCCTTCCTGAAGACGGAAGCAGGAATCAAGGTAGTTATGTTACCATGAGGTAAGGAAGATGAGCATATAAGTGAGAAACAACAGTGGGCAGGACCTCTCTTCCAACGAACAGTATCTTTGCTTAACGTTGAATCCCTATGGTAAGTGGTTGTGGGCATTTGTGAGGTCAAAATCTGAAGTGTTTTGTAAAACCTCTTGGCCATTCACAGATGAGACTAAGGTAGTTGGGGACTCCTAGGCAGTGATTTGTCCACTGTCAAAAATATGAGAAGATAAAAGAGACAGATGAGGTCTCCTCAGGCATTGTCCTTTATCCTCATCCTCTGTGAGGATGGCCATCCCTGGACAGCTCAGTGGAAGGGTCTCATTCACAGTGGGGGCATCTGTTCCTCACAGACATCAGGCAGGGAAATGGATTTGGTTCTCTGTGCCAGCCCAGCCACAGCTGAGTGTCACAGCACCCTCTCATGGGCTCATAAGAGTTTCACTGTCACTAGGCAGGTCATTGTATTTGATAAACCACTGTGAGAGTTTGCAATTGCCTTCATCTGCAACCTCCTAGAGGCAAATGCAGGTGTGTGGTACCATGTGAAGTCATGTGAAGGCATTGTGAGAAAGTGTCCCTTTGCTTAAGAAAAACATGGCTGGGGCTCCCGGCTGTCTCAGCCAGTTAAGCATGTGCCTTTGGCTCAAGTTATGATCGCAGGGTTGTGGGATCGAGCCCGGGCTCCCTGCTCAGCAGGAAAGGACGTAGAGAAATAGCTTAGAACCCACAGAGAATGTGAATAAAAGGGAGTGAAATGGAACTTGGTCTGTGTTTTGCTTTAGGGATTGGAAGTTAGTTTTTTCTCAATTGTGATTGTTCTTGAAACAGAAAAGCTGTATTGGGTTTTTTTTTACCTTTAATTTTTTTTCTAATAATAATTTTTTATTATGATATGTTAGTCACTATACAGTATTTCCTTAGTTTTAGATGTAGTGTTCCATGATTCATTATTTGCATATAACACCCAGTGCTCGATGCAATATGTACCTTCCTTAATACCCATCACTGGCCCATCCCAATCCCCCACCCCTCTCCCCTCTGAAGCCCTCAGTTTGTTTCCCAGAGTCCATAGTCTCTCGTGGTTCATTCCCCCTTCTGTTTAGGGTCCATTGTCTAAAGGGACAGACAGTGGAAGTTCACCAAATATAAGATCGAAATTTCATTGTTCATTATAGATGCCGCCAAGTACTTCCCAGACATTTCATTCTACTGTAGTAATTCATTATACTTGTGCAGGTGCACGTGGAAGACAATTGATGCATGCAGAGTGGTAATAAAACACGCCCCTCAGTAGTAGAATAATAGAGGATGCATATGTATAAAATTATTCGACTACAGCTTCCATGCTTTCCTTTTGTTTCTTTATTATCTATGAAATTGGACAATTTTTGTTCTCTAGACTTAAAACTCATTGTCAGTATTTAGAGTTTTTCAATGCTGATCTTCTCCTGTATAAGTTACCAAACACCTAAAATATGCATGAACATTAAAAAACGCTATATTGAAAATTACAGAAGGGAAGTTCCATTTTGTGAATATCGTGTCAATGGATCTCTATTTTGACATCAGTGTTCATTAGAAATGATGACATTTCATGTGAGAAAAAATATCAATGTGAAAAAGAAAATGTAGGAAGAACCTTGAATGTTTAAGTAATTGGTGAAAGTGACAGGTGTGTGTGTGTGTGTGTGTGTGTGTGTGTGTGTGTGTGTGTGTGTAATTGATTTTCAATGAATGGTTCAGCTTCTTGTAGGGCCTCCGAGCGAGCCCAGGTGAACCTTTCAATGAGTTGGTATCTGTTTTCAGGACATGGGAATGTCTTAGTCCAATAGTCAATCAGGCAAGCTTTGAGGTCTTGAAGAGTTTCAGTCCTCAGCGATGGTGTTGCAGACCCTTGTGAGCAAACCCTAGGGTATGCTCAGAGCCCTCATTAGCAGGTACCAACGTGTGACAATTTCAGACAGCATTCCCCAAAGAAGTACCGCTTGAGTCTCTGTCCTTGTCAGTTCCCTACACTTCCTTACACTATTTATGTGATCAGTGTGTTTCAGGATAATCCCCACATGTGATTTTTGCTATTTCCTACTAGTCCTAACTGTTTCTCATCTTCTTCTTTTATGGTAGCGCTTGGGAAGCAATCTGTGTGGTGTAGGAAGGGGTGTGGCAGTTGTCTGCCTTCAGAGGACCAAATGATGCCTAGAAATTGTACTGTAGTTTGAGGTCAATTGTCCATCCTCTGAGTGTCAGGAATTCCATCACTTTACTTTGATGCTAGTCTGTTCTTCAAGCTGTCCTCAGAAATAAGGACGTCATCCATCTCAGGAATACTGGTTTGTGTGTATGTTTTCATTTTAGGAAAGACCTTGCTGTTCCTGAAAATAATACTGTAGAGCACCCTTTCCTGTTCTTATTGGTCATCAGTCAATCTTTTCTGAAGTGTTTGTTTATAAATAGACTTTTTATGGTTGATGAGCAGGAATTCTTTATTGACAAGTCTTTGTCAGTGTGTGTATTGCAAATCTTTACTTCCCAGCCTGCGGTTCACTTTTTCATTTTCTTATGGTCATAAGATAAGGAGAAATGTCACATTTTTATGAAGTACCACTGAATTCTTTTAAATGGTTAGTGCACACTATGTCTTACCCTAAGATTGACAGGTTCTAGGTTTTCTTTCAGAAACTGTCCAATGGAAAGCTACAATCCATCTCAAATTTATAAATTGCATTTTTAATTCTAATAGGGTATTTATAGACTGTTTTGGATTTTCTATGTACACAATCGCATTATCTGTGAATAGTCACAATTATCCCCTCAATTCTTATACTTTTTGTTTCTCTTCCCTTCGAACACTGGTAGATTCTCCGATGCAACATTGAATAGAGCAGCATTGTTTCAAGATTTTAATATACCTTTCTCAATATCTGACAGAAAAAGCAGACAAAACATTGGTAACAAATGTGACCTAATTGACATATAGGGAACATTACATAATAAGTGCAGAATACATTATATTCAAGAGGTCATAGAATCTTTACCCAAATAGATGATAGGTGGGGTCACGAATCAAGTCTACAAATGTTAAACCCTGAAATTAACTAGATTCTATTCTTAGACCACAGGGGAAATGAGCCACAGTCATACCGAAAAGAAAACCAAGAAGTCCTTCAATGTTTAAAAATTAAATGGAACTTTGCTGCATATCCTAAAGGTCAGAGAGGGAATCTCAATGGAAATTCTGAACCTTTTCTACATGAGGGCTCACACACAATGGCACTTTATTTGTGAAGAGCATTATAATAACCTAGACAGGAGTTGAGCCTTAAGTCAGAGTTCTGCCTGCCCCAGCCACACCTGGCAGCCTTGGCCTGTGGTCCCCCTCAGCTGTCCTTTCTGGTGGCCCTGAGCTAAGGGGGTCATCATGGCCACATGGAAATGGGAAGCTCCCCACTCATAGTGATGGTGGTGCCCCCTCCCCAGCTGCCCTTTCTGGTGGCTCTGAGCTAAGGGGGTCAACATGGCCGTATGGAAATTAGAAGCTCCCCACTCTTAGTGATGACGTTGCTATCATATCATCCTCACCAGTCCAACAACGTGATTTCTGAGTGAAATATGACACAAGAGCAACTTCTTGGCCTTCCTTCAGGTTTGAAAATCATCTGGTGTGTCATCTATTAGAAGTATGCATTCAACATGTGTTCTTCTGGAAAAGAAATAGACCAATAGCAATTATTGCTTTGAAAACCTGTTCCTGAGAGACATCATACTGGCTCTTTGTAGCATTCTGCCTCTTAAACTTCTCAACTAGGGTGTAGATATTTTTAGGCACATTTTCAGGTGGTTAGACAGGGACTCAGATGATATGAGTCACAGAGGATTTTAGTGTCAGAAACCTAAGTGGGATCCCCAAATTGACTCCAAATCTCTTGTTGTTCCATACAGGGTACTATTTCCCTCTTATCTCTGGTCTTCTCGATCTGGAAACCTATCAAGTATCAGGATTTTCTTGTCATGTGGACAAATGGAACGATTTCAGCGGGCCTTTTCACATCTGCCCATGGTGATCATTAAGATCATTATCTCAGTGGAGGACCTCTGGGTAAGATATTCAAAGATCCTTAGGAATACAGACAGTATAATTTTCCTGGTATTAAAGTTACTGAAACCAACTATCTTTTTTAGTCGATTCAGGCTCGGGTATGTTCAGAGGGTGCTGTAAAACAGGTCTGAAATAGTATTTAAAAACACTCAGCTCAGCCTCTTCTACAACGTGAGCCAATGCTTATAAACATGGCTAAAATATTGCCTTACCTACGATGACTTCCCAGCCATCGTAGTGTTTATATGGTATGACTGTGACTTACATTAGTCAACATTTGCAGAGAAAGAACTTAGTGCATCCAGGGGGCACTTCATGTTGAAATTAGTTTGTGACAACGAGCTACTGTGTTTTATTCTGCAGTCCGAGGGAATGGTGCCAGACATCTCTAAGGTGTCTAGCAGTTCTACATTTCTGATTTTAAGTGGTCTGTGGGCTTCATAGATTTGGGCAGGAGAAGGGCAGGAGTCCAGAGACTGTGAACACTTCTGTTACCTGTGCTGACCATGGAGCATACAGCCTTCCATGGGCATCATTTTGATTTCTTGGTTCTCTTGTGGAAGGTGCTTTTGTCTCAAATTCCTCCATTTAGGAGTAATTATAATGATGAAAGGAATTTTTATCTTTTATCATCTGTGGGCCCTGATCCTGGGCTCCCAGGGAAGCTATCCTTTAACATTTCACCCAGCTCAAAATGACTGGGCAACACCTCAAAGCATGGGCCCTATTTCTGCCCCAAGCACATGTTGTACATCTGGTTCCAGGAGAAAACAATAACCAAAAAATGCCAACATAAATATAAGAAAACATAAAGAACCTCTTTGGCTCCCAAAAGATTAAAGTCATACTGACATGTACATACTGAAAATATAAGAAAGAGTCTGTCACTTTCTGGAATCTAAGAGGACCCTCATTGTGGTGTGTAACTCTGTACGTAAAACAAAACAGAAAAAAATATATAAGCCTGCCCCAAATGTTCCTTCCCCGGAGCACTCCCTTCTTGGTGAAGATTGTGTCTCCCAGGCAGCTATCCTGACTTGGGTTTGAATAAAAGTCTCTTCCTTTCTCTCTAAAATATTTTTAAAAGTTCATTCACGCAATGTCGACAATAACAGTGT
This sequence comes from Ursus americanus, assembly GCF_024610735.1. Taxonomy (NCBI): domain Eukaryota; kingdom Metazoa; phylum Chordata; class Mammalia; order Carnivora; family Ursidae; genus Ursus; species Ursus americanus. Next base: position 753,296 of record NW_028273645.1, on the reverse strand, counting down.
TTTCTATTTAAGTGAGAAATAAATGTTCCACTCTAGTTGCATTGGGAATAGACGAATTGAGGGTTTCTTTAGAAGAGTAAGTCTGCTTTCCAGAAAAGGCAAGGTCATTGGTCTATTGAGAATGAAGATAATTACTGCTAAACAACAAGTATGTGTTGCCCCTTCGCCCAGAAACCAAAGCAGGTGTGCAGGCTTAAGGTCAGAGTTGCACTCTTCTCCCCAGCTGACAGCACCTCTGCTCTGGCTCCAAGACACCTGAGGTTTTGAACGTCAGTATCGGAGTCAGTGAGGCAGCTTGTCACAGGACGCCAGTGTTCAGAGAAAGCACAGGTATGTTTGGCAAAATGTCCTATCTATGTCAGGGCTGGAGGTAAAACCTCTCATTATCCCAAAACCTCCTGGGCTTTTCTCTTTTCTCTAGTTGAGCCACAAAGTAAAATTGAAGTAGCTGTCAGCATTCTGGGAGGTGCAAGAATTACTTAGTTTCCCTGCAGGTAGAACTTTGCAGGGGATCACAATTTCTCTGTCCATTTATTGCTTACAAATGTATTTTGACCATCTGTTTCCTAAGAACCCTCTTTTATTAGAAAGGGAAGGTGAGATTCACTCTGTGCCTGTTTGTAACATCTAATTTGTTCCTTCATCTAACAGTGTTTATTCAGTTGGGCCTAGGATATGGTTGAGTGGGCAGCATCTAGAGTTAGGTGGCTTTTTTTCATCTGATACAGACTTGGATGATGTCATTTGACAAAGGTGATGTTTCATCATTGATTAGTTTATTCATCAGAAGAGTTAAAATTAGGGTTGAGGGAAAATTGAAAATTATCCAAAGCGGCCTGTTCCTGTTTAAAAGTTGAGCTTGAATTTCTAGTTTTACTAAATGTATTATCTCGATATTTTGAGGTGCCTTATTCTCTCTGTAGTTTCTTTTGTGGTGGAGTCAGAAGGAGAGTCTGGGAATTCTTTTGGATAGTGGCATGCTGGTGGCTTCAAGGGGCTTGGCATCAGGAGCCTTGGGGTGAAGTCTGCAACTGCTTGCCTGACCCTGGGTGCATCTCCCAGAGGTTTTGTTTCCTCTTATGAAATTGCCGGCAGATAATGTTCTGCTTAAAGGGGAACCCTCCCATCCTGTTGGTGGCAATGCAAAGTGGTGCAGCCAGTCTGGGAAACAGTGTGGGGGTTCCTCAAAAAGTTAAACATTGAACAACCACATGATCCAGCAATTGCTTTCCTATGTAATTACCCAAAGGATACAAAAATGTGGATTCGAAGGGGGTCCATGCACCATGATGTTTATAGCAGCAATGTCCACAGTAGACAAACTATGGAGATAATCCCAAAGTCCATGCACTGATGAATGGATAAAGCAGAAGTGGGATACATATATATAATGGAATATGACCCAGCTTCAAAAAGAATGAAATCTTACCATTTGCAAGGATGTGGATGGACCTAGAGTGTATTAAGCTAAGCAAAATCAGTGAGTAAAGACAAATATCCTATGCTCTCACGCTTGTGGAATTTTAGAAAAAAAAACAGATGAACAGAATGGAGGGGTGATGAGAGAGGCAAACAAGGAAATAGACTCAACCTTGGAGAACAAACTGAGTGTTGCTGCAGGACAGGGGCGTGGGGGGAAGAGTTAAATGGGTGAGGGGTCTTAAGGAGGGCGCTTGTGATGAGCACCGGGTACTGTATGCAGGTGAGGAATCACTAAATCCTACCCCTGAAGCGAATATTCCATGGCATGTGAACTAACTGGAATTTAAGTAAAAGAAGAAAGGAAAAAGTGTTCTGCTTCATGAAGAGTGAGGTAAAATTGTAGTGATTTGTGCTGTACTATTCTATAGATGAGAGTTGTAAAACACCCTGTGGTAGGATACACTAGTTTCTTATCACATAAGGAGTCCTCAGAAAGCTGCAATGAAAGATTCAGGTCTCAGAGCATGTTCATGTTCCACTGATATGTTACAGTTTGCACAGGTAGGAAAGAAGGTGGAGAAAAAGGCAACAGAAGGGGAAAGCAGGTGTGAACCTTTCATTTGTTAGCATTATAGCTATGAAAGCCTTGCGATTTTGGAAGCAGAGGGGGAATCCGGGAGCTTTGCAGGAGACAGGGGAGTTCCAGGTCTGGGTAAAGCTGACAGGGGTCCCAGAGGAGAGCTGAATGCACTCTGCAGCAGGGTGTGGGCAGGGGTGGCTGTGGGTCTCCTGGGTGAGAGTTGTGACAGGTGAGGGCTGAGTGCAAGTTCCTGGCTGAGGACAAGTGAGGCACAGGCAGAGAGCTGGCAGAGAACCTTCTTCTGGGCCACCAGCCTCACCCAACACACAGCCTCATCTTCTGTTCCTGTCACTCCAATTCAGACTTCTCCGAAGGTGAGTGAGAACACATCAAGAGCATTCTGAACAGAAGGGAAAGCAAGTGCAAAGGCTCTGGGGCAGGAGAATTTCAGGTATGTCCAGGAGAAGCAAGATGGCCCTGTGGCCACAGAGACAGCTTAGGACATGACCTCAGAGAGGTGACAGAAAGCCATTCCAGGGCTATAACCCCATGAGACCCTGTTTCACTGGGCCATCCTGGCTACAATGTTGAGAAAAGATGACAGAGGGTTGAAGATGGCAAGGCAGGTCAATGACGAAGCTTTTCCAGGAACTCAGGCACTGTGGACCAGACAGGTGGCCTTGGATGGAGTGGCTAGACCTATTCTGGGTCCATTTTGAAGATGGAGCTCGCAGGATTTGCTGATGGGTTAGTTATTAGGAGCAGGAGAACGGAGGAATCGGGGTACTCCCAGCTGTTGTGGGTTGTCCTGATCGAGGAGAAGGAGAGGGTTTCTCATGGGGTAGGAGGTAGTCCGTGTTCCGCATGCTGAGGAAGGTGCCTTTCCCGGTGGATCTGCTGAGATTTGTGTCTGGGAGAACCTTTCACATCTCCTCCCTCAGCAATGCTCAAATACAAGTATCCCCCACATTTTAAACGTTCACAGTAAGACACTGGGCATTCTTGAAAGAACTACATTATTACCCAGCTTCAGTAAGAGGAAGAGACCTAAAGAGTATTTCCCTCTTATGAAAAAAGGTGAACAGTGAGAATTGCGTTCAGCATCTGTTTTGGGGAGAAGCACGAGAGAGGCGGCGTGCACCCCAACCAGCTCCTTCCGCTGGGAACCGCTCTCCGCATCAAGCCACCAGCACTTTGAATGGTGTCTGTGAGCCTCTGCTGTGCTTCATCTTCATTTATGCTGGGCCTCCATTAGAAACTTGTGTCCTGAGGCCTAAGAAAACCCAAAGAGAAGGAATTTTGGAGTCTGAGCACACTGTCTAATTGTTCCATGTAAATTAATGGCCATTCCTTCTTGACACCATTTCTGCTGTGCAAGGTTTCTCAGAAGCCCTGTACTTTCAAAGAGCAGGGAAAACTATACCCCATGCTGCAGGGTTAGTTTTAGTCTCCATGCTGGAGAGAACATTTCATGACTGTCGGATTTTCTCACTCAAACATTGAGACTTTGCACACCTTCAGCCATTTCTACCACCCCATCCCCGAATCTGGCACCTACCAATCTGCTCTCAGTATCCATGTGTTCAGTATTGGTTTATTCCACTTGGAATGTACATGAGAGCATCTGGTATTGGTCTTTCTGTGTCTGAGTTACTTGGCATAAGGCCCCCAAGGTCTGTGTTTTCATGTCTGGTTCTTGTGAATAATGCTGCAGTGAACGTGGGAGTGTATCTGTCTTTTTGAGGCAGCATTTTTGTGTTCTTCAAATCAATACTCAGTAGAGCCATTACTGGGTCATGTGGTAGTTGCATTTATTTTTTCAGGAACCTCCGTACCGTTTGTCACAATGGCTGCACCAATTTCCATTCCCACCAACAGTGCACAGTGTCTCCTCGTCTGCACACCCTTGACCCCACCTGGTGTCTGTCTCTGGGACAATTGCTGCTCCAACAGTTGTGAGGGGATAGCCGATTGTGGGTTTGACTGATGTTTCCCTGACAATGATGAGTGATGTCGAACAACTTTTTCTGTCTGTTGGCACCTGTGTGCCATCTTTGGAAAGTATCTATTCACATATTCCCCCATTTTTTAATACAGATTTTTTTTTGGTTTTGATTTGTACGAGTGTTGTGTGTATTTGGATATTAGCCTCTTGTCACACATATGATTCGCAGATATTTTTTCTTAATGGGTCAGTGGCCTTTTAAGTTTTTGATGGTTTCTTTTGCCAAGTGGAAGATTTCGGTTTCAAGTTGTTCCACTTGTTTATTTTTGCTTTTGTTGCTTTTGCATTTGGTGTCCGATCTGAAGACTCTTTGCCAAAACTAATGTCGAGAGACTTAGTACCTGTGTCTTCTTGGAGGTTTATGGATTCAGGTCTTATGTTCAAATCGTTCATCCATTAAAAATTTTGTGTGTGGTGTAAGAAAGTGACCCAGTTATATTCTTCTGCATTTAGTGTCCAGTTTGCCTGTTATCGCTCACTGAAGAGACAGTCCTTCCCTCATGGCATATCTTCTGCTGCTGTGTCCTAAGTTAGGATCATCTACGTGTGGGTAAGTTTCTGAGCTTTCTGTTCTATTCCACTGACCTGGTGTCTGTGTTTATGCCAGTACCATCCTATTTTGATGACAACAGCTTTGTAATCTAGCTTGATATCCAGGAGTGTGTTGACTGCACCTTTCTTTCTCCAGGTTACTTTGGGTATTTGGGGTCTTTTGTGATTCCATACAAGTTTGAGGACTATTTTCTATTTCCTCGAATAATGCCGCTGGAATTCAGATAGGGATATCATCACATCTGTCGATTTCTTTGGGTACGATGGACATGTTCACATAATTAACTCTTCCAGTTAAGGAGCATGGCGTAAGCTTCCATTTGTTTGTGTTGCCTTCCAAATCTTTGACCCATACATCCTGCCCCCCTCGACACACGTGTTTTTCATTTCTTTTCTGCCATGTGTTGAGTGTACTGTCTTTCTCATTTTTGGTTACTTTTATTCCTAGATTTTTTTTGATGCAATTGTAAATGGCATTGCTTTTTTAATTTCTCTTTGTGAAAGTGTGTCATCAGTATACAGAAATGCAAGAAGTTGGGTCATCTGGGTGGCCCCATAGGTGAAGCGTCTGCCTTCAGCTCAGGTCATGATCCCAGAGTTCTGGGATCGAGCCCCGTGTTGGGCTCCCTGCTTAGCGAGGGTCTGCTTCTCCCTCTTTCTGACACTCCCTCTGCTCGTACTTTTTCTCTTCCTCTCAAATGAATAAATAAAATCTGAAAAAAAAGGACAACAGGTCTCTGTATATTGACTTTACGTCCTGCAGCTTTCTTGAATTTGTTTATTCTAACAGATTTTTTTTGTGTGTGTGGAATCTTTCGGAATTCATGTCCTTTGCAAATAGTGACAGTATTCCTGTATGGATTTCATATCTTTCTCTTTTTTTAAAATGATGTTAGTCACCCTACAGTACTTTATTTGTTTTTGATGTAGTGTTCCATGATTCATTGTTTGAATATAACACCTAGTGCTCATTATGACACGTGCCCTCCTCTTTTTTTTAAAAGAATTTACTTATTTATTCAACAGAGATAGAGACAGCCAGCGAGAGAGGGAACACAAGCAGGGGGAGTGGGAGAGGAAGAAGCAGGCTCACAGCGAAGGAGCCTGTTGTGGGGCTCGATCCCATAACGCCGGGATCACGCCCTGAGCCGAAGGCAGACGCTTAACCGCTGTGCCACCCAGGCGCCCCAACAGGTGCCCTCCTTAATACCCATCACCAGGATAACGCATTCCCCTTCCCCTCCCTTTCTGCAACCTTCAGTTTGTTTCCCAGTGTCAATAGTCTCTCATGGTTCATCTCCCCCTCTCACTCCCCCCCTTCACTTTTCTCTTCCTTCTCCTAATGTCCTCCATGCTATTCCTTCCATTCCACATAGGAGTGAAACCATATGATAATTGTCTTTCTCTGCTTGACTTAATTTCACTTAGCATAATCCCCTCCTGGTCCATCCACGTTGGTGCAAATGGTGGGTATTCATCCTTTCTGATGACTGAGTAATAGTCCATTGTATAGATGAACCACATTTTCTTTGTCCATTCATCTGCTGAAGGACATCTTGGCTCCTTCCACGGTTTGGATATTATGGACTTTGCTGCTATGAACATTGGGATACAGGTGCCCCTTCTTTTCATTACTCTGTGTCTATGGGGTAAATACCAAGTAGTGCAATTGGTGGGTCGTAGGATAGCTCTGTGTTTAAGGTCTTGAGGAACCTCCATATTGGTTTCAAAAGTAGCTGTACCAGCTTGAATTCTCACAAGTAGTGTAAGAGGGCACCCCTTTCTTCACATCCTCTCTGACTTTTTTTATTTCTGTCTTGTTAATTTTGTTTCAAGATTTTATTGATTTATTCCACAGAGATAGAGACAGCCAGCGAGAGAGGGAACACAAGCAGGGGGAGTGGGAGAGGAAGAAGCAGGCTCATGACGGAGGAGCCTGATGTGGGGCTCGATCCCATAAGGCCAGGATCACGCCCTGAGCCGAAGGCAGACGCTTAACCGCTCTGACCCCCAGGTGCCCCCTGCCTTGTTAATTTTAACCATTGTAACTGGTGTAAGGTGGTATCTCATTGTCGTTTTGATTTGTATTTGCCTGATGGCAAGTGATGTGGAGCATTTTTTCATGTGTCTGTTGGCCATTTGTATGTCTTCTCTGGAGAAGTATCTCTTTGTGTCTTCTGCCCATTTTTTGGGTGTCGAGTTTGAGGAGTTCTTTATAGATCTTGGATACCAGCCCTTTATCTGTAAAATCATTTGCAGATATCTTCTTCAATTCCATAGGTTGCCTTTTTGTTTTGTTTTTTTTTTTAAGATTTTATTTATTTATTCGACAGAGATAGAGACAGCCAGCGAGAGAGGGAACACAAGCAGGGGGAGTGGGAGAGGAAGAAGCAGGCTCATAGCAGAGGAGCCCGATGCGGGGCTCGATCCCATAACGCCGGGATCACGTCCTGAGCTGAAGGCAGACGCCCAACCGCTGTGCCACCCAGGCGTCCCGCCTTTTTGTTTTTTGATCATTTGCTTTGCCAAGCAGAAGCTTTTTATCCTGATGAAGTGCCCATAGTTCATTTTTGCTTTTATTTCTTTGCCTTTAGAGACGTGGCTTGCAAGAAGTTGTTGTGTTCAAAGTTGAAGAGTTCTTTTGATTTTGATATGAGACAGGAATCCATTATCTTATTTTCCTGATTGTATTCGAGTCCTCTGTCTTTCTTGGTGAGTCTAGCTAAGTTTCTCAGTTTTGTTTATCGTTCCAAAAAAGGCCGCTCTCATTTTCATTGTTTTTTTTTTTTTGTCTTTTTAGTCTCCGTTGGATTTATTTATGCATTCCTTTTTGTTATTTCCTTATTTCTACTAATTTGGGGCTTTGTTTGTTGTTTTATTTTCTACTTCTTTACCACATAAATCAGGTTGTTTATTGGAGAGCATTCTCATGGATTGACGAAGACTTGAATTTCTATGAATGTCCCCCATAAAGTTACTTTTGCTGCATCCCATAAGTTTTTGTAGGTTGTCTTTTTATCAGTGTCAAGGTACTTCTAAAAAATTTTTGATTTCTTCTTTGACTGTTGGTTGTTCAGTAGCTTGTTGTTAAATCTCCACATATTTTTTTAAGATTATTTAGGTATCTGACAGAGAGTGAGACAGCAAGAGAGGGAACGCAAGCTGGGTGGTGGGAGAGGGAGAAGCAGGCTTCCGAATGAGCAACGAGCCTGATTTGGAGCTAGATCCCAGAATCCTGGGATCAAGACCCGAGCTGAAAGGAGATCCTTAATGACTGAGCCACCCAGGCCCCAAAAATCTCCACCTATTTTTGACTGTCCCATTTTTTTCTTGAGACTGATTTCTAGTTTCATATCATTGTGGATGGACAAGAATTGAAGCAGAAGGTGAAGAGAACATTCAGATGAAAGGTTTGTTTCCTGGAGGGTTTTCTGAGGGCAGACCATGAGTTCAGTGGGGACGGAGGAAGGTTTTGTGAGACGGGGGTTGGGGTTAACCCTTGTTAGAATTACTGACTACTACCATGCAGGCTGTGTGCTACCGTTCACACCGTAGTCCTGATGGACGTGTACTTCATTAGAAATATTTTCTAGGAGGTGTAGGCATAGCCTTCACTTAAAGAAAGATGGCATGTGGGTTCATGGCATGACCCCAGGTCACCAACCAGGATGTATGGTATTGTGGGTGATCAGAAACAGGCTTTCTGTGGGAAGTGACAGAAATAAGGTATGGTGAGCTCCATGACCATAGGTGAGGTCCCGAGTGACGCACTGGGTGTTGGGTTCTGTGGATCTGTCTCATCATGTTCTGTGGAATTCAGGGACACCCTCCTGTCTGTGGATTTGTGTGGAGACAGGTAGACATCAGTGTCTGGCCAGGCACGAGGGTTGCACTGCCCCACCACCAGAGGTGCAGCGTGCGGGGGAGCCACTGCTTGGTTTCCACGAAAGCTGACCAGGGTCTGTGACCGTGATTCCTAGCAGCCGCAAGGGGAGAGGAGGCTGGGGGTGGTGCACACTTCCTAGACTTGTGGTCAGGACTAGTCTGGATCCCACTGAAGTCAGCCACACAGGGCACAGAAGGTACCCAGTCAGTGTAGCTGTGGGCACTGCTCCCATGGCACTTTTGGGCCAGCTCCATGCTGCCACCTCCTGCTTTTCATCATCATCTTCAAAGTCATGTGCCTCTGCTCTTGCCCCATGGCCTCTGGGGTATTGTCCGTCCTCCATCTGGCCCTCGTCCCTGGTGCCCTGTGCAGTCCGATGCCAGTGTAGCCTTCTCGAGACAAACATCTGGCCCTGATGGAACACTTCCATGGATCTCTTTTGATGTGAGGATGATGCCCTGCCCTGGAAGGGGGCTGCAGGTCCCCAATCAGGACAGCCATGTCTCCCTTTTCAGCATGGCCTGCCCTCCCCTCAGTCTTCTTCAGGGAAGCTCTCCCCACTTCCTGAGCTGACAGCTCTGAACTTAAAAATGAATGTTATTTTACATATCTCTATGCCTTAGTTCATCCATGGCATGTCTTTCAACCCCGTTAGTGGGGTTTTTTTAGCAGTTCTGAAGGGCTGTCTGCTCAAGGAGGGGACGACCTGGGTGGGGCAGCTTTCCCTCTCTTCTCCCTCAGCATGTCTCTGAGCCCTGAGGCCAGCTGTCCCACTGAAGATTGAGGGACTAGAGCCAGCCCATCCTGAGCACAGGCTGTCAGCTCATAGACTGATGCGTGTCGGAGTGGTGGGCAGCTGGCATGGGTCAGGGGCAGGCAGTGTCTCCTCATTCCTTCCCTCCCTTCCTCCCAGAGGTAGCTCAGAGCAGCCTTCAACCCCTGCATCTCCAGATCCCTTGACCTGTGCCTCCTGTGTTCAGCTGGTGACCTTGGAGTTTCGCATGGATTCTACCTCCCGTACCCTCTCCCATAGCAGTTCCTGGATCAGGGGAGCGTCGGACCCTTGTCTGTTTTTGGTCTTCTTCCTGTCCCGCACCAAGCCCACCCACCTTTGCATCTTCCATGTATGTGCTTGGAAGCAAGCCCATCCACAGGCAACCTATTAGCCAAATGGATCCAGGCAATGAACATTGAAGTAGAGATCCAGGATCCATAATAAACCTGCTCTGAAACCTGTCCCAAAGTCTGTGACTCTCTCACACTGAAACAGAAACAATAATAGCTTTCTGGACTGTGAAGTAATATGTCTTTCTACTTCCAATCTTGAATGCAAAGGTGCTGAGCCTGGACTGAAAAGGACCATGGCTCCTGTGGGCTGCGATCCACGGTAAGAAATCAGTGAAATCTGAATTTGAGGCATGGAGTGAATAATTATTGTAGCGTGAATCCTCCCAAGTAGGGCTTATGCACATTGCACAGGAAAAGCTTTTTCAAAGAGGTTCCTGAAAAAAAAAATCTTTTTTAAAAATTTATTTTAATTCCATTAGAGCTAACATACAGTGTTACATTCGTTTCAGATGTACAATAGAGTGATTCAGTAATTCTATATATTACACAGTGGTCATCAAGAAAAGTGTCCTCTTAATCCCCTTCATTTATTTTACTCATCCCTCTATCCACCTCCTCTCTGGTAACCATCCGTTTGTTCTCTATTGTTAAGAGTTTGTATTTTGGTGCGTCTCCTTTTTCTCATTTATTTATTTATTTATTTATTTATTTATTTATTTATTTATTTATTTTTGTTTGTTTCTTAAATTCCCCATTAGAGTGACATCTTTTGGGATTTGTCTTTCTCTGACTATTTTTAGTTAGGATAATACTCTCTAGCTCCATCCATATGGCTGCAAATGGCAAGGTTTCATTCTTTTTGAAGCCGAGTAATACTCCATTGTGTGTGTGTGTATGTGGGTGTGTGTGTGTGGGTGTGTGAATACACACATCTATCATCTCATTTGTCAATTTTTCTACAGACACTTGGGTTGCTTCCATATTGTGATATTGTAAATAATGGTGCAAGACACATAGGGGTGTACGTATCCTTTTAAGTTACTGTTTTCCTATTCTTTGGGTAAAGACGAGTAGTGTGATTGTTGGATCATAGGGTTGTTCTATATTTAATGTTTTGAGGAACCTTCATACTCTTTTCCATGGTGGCCACCACAGTTTGCATTCCCACCCACAGTTCACGAGGATTCCCCTTTATCCACATTCTCCCAACACCTGCTCTTTGTTGTGCTTTTGATGTTAGCCATTCTGACAGGTTTGAGGTATTACCTCATTGTCCTTTGGATTTACATTTTCCTGATGATGGGTGATGGTGAACATCTATTCATGGGACTGTTGGCCATTTGTATTTCTTCTTTGGAGAAATGTCTGTCCATGTCTTCTCCCTATTTTTTAACTGGATCATTTGTTTTTGGGGGGTCGAGTAGTATCAGTTGTATATGTTTTGGACACTATCCCTTTATTGCATATGATCTTTGCAAATATCTTCTCCCTTTGAGTAGGTTGTCTTATTATTTTTACGTTTTCATTGTTCTTCTGCTGTGTGGAAACTTTTTATTTTGCTGTATTCCCAATAGTTTATTTTTGCTTTCATTTCCTTTGCCTCAGGACACAGTCTAGAAAAACGTTGGTATGGTCCATGTCAAGAAGTTACTGTCTTCACTCCTGTAGGATTTTTATGGATTCAGGTCTCATATTGAGGTCTTGAAACTGTTTTGTGTTTGTCTGTATTGTGTACGAAAGCAGTCTAATTTCATTCTTTTGTGCGTAGCTGTGTAGTTTTCCCAACACCGTTTGTTGTAGAGACTGTCCTTTTCCCTTTTGATATCGTTGCTTGTTTTGTGGAAGATTCATGGACCACATAATTGTGGGTTTCTGTCTGAACTTGTATCCTGTTCCTTTGGTCGCTGTGTCTATTTTTGTGCCATACTGTCTTGTTAGGATGACTGCAGCTTTGTAGTATAACCTGAAATCTGAAATTGTGAGTCCTCCAGCTTTGTTTTTCTTTTCCACATTGCACTGACTGTTCGGAATCTTTAGTGGTTCCATACAAATGTTTAGGATTGTTTATTCGGGGTCTTTTGTTCTTTAATTTAAATTCAATTAGCCAACTTGCAGTACATCATTAGTTTCAGATGTAGTCTTCAATAAATTTTCAGTCGTGTGTAACACCCAGTGCTCATTGTATCGTGTGACCTCCTTAATGCTACTCACCGAGTTACCCCCCGCCCCCAACTTCTCCTCCAACAATCATCAGTTTCTTGTGATAGATAAGAGTCCATCATGGGTTTTCTCCCTCTCTGATGACTTCCCATTCTATTTTCCCTTCCTTCCCCTATGGTCTTCTTCCTTGTTTCTGATATTCCACATAGGAGTGAAAGCATATGATCATTGTCTTTCTTTCATTGACTTATTCCACTCAGCATAATACCTTCCAGCTCCACCTAGGTCGGTGTGATGGTAAGTATTCATCCTTTCTGATGGCTGAGTAATATTCCATTATATATATGATCCACATTTTCTTTATCCATTCATCTATCCATGGTCATCTGCACTCCTTCCGCAGCTTGTCTATTATGGAAATTGCTGCTATGAACACTGTGGTGCATGTGTCCCGTCTTCACTACCTCTGTCTCTGGGGGTAAATACCCAGTAGTCCAATTGCTGGGACATAGGGTAGCTTTATTTCTTTTTTTTTTAAGATTTTATTTTTATTTATTTATTTGACAGAGATAGCCAGCGAGAGAGAGAACACAAGCAGGGGGAGTGGGAGAGGAAGAAGCAGGCTCATAGCGGAGGAGCCTGATGTGGGGCTCGATCCCATAATGCCGGGATCACGCCCTGAGCCGAAGGCAGACGCTTAACCACTGTGCCACCCAGGCGCCCCAGGGTAGCTTTATTTCTAACTTCTTGAGGAAACTCCGTACCATTTTCAAGAGTGGCTGTACCGGACTGCATTCGTACAGGGGTGTAAGAGGGTTCCCGTTTCTCCACATCCTCTCCAACATGTATAGTTTCATGTTTTCTTATTTTTAGATATTCAGCCTTGTGTGATATGGCATCTATAGGGGTTTAGATTTGCATTTCCCTGAAGCCAAGTGATATGAAGCATTTATGCATGTATCTTTTGGTCACCAGTACGTCATCATCAGTGAAGTGACTTCCCATTTTAATCCATCTCAAGACCTAAAGCTGGGTAAGGCACTGAAGCTGGATGATGCCATCGGTTGGAAGTGTGGAGAATTTCAAAAGATCTCTGTGGAGAGCAAGTTTAAAGGTCAGTGTGAAGCTACTAATTGGATCTGGGGAGATCTCTGAAAGTGGGGGTTGCCTGGGATGGGCTGAGTGGGGCCCTCCGATTTTCCTATGAATCCTTGCTGCAGCCCCAACTGGACATTTTCCTGCTGTGGGGCAGGCTGAGTCCTCTAGTCATGCAGAGGTGAGCCCAATGCCTGCTGCCTTGGAGGCAGGCAAATGGGGAGGGACCTTCAGCAGAAGACCCAGGGTTAGGTTAGGCCTCAAGAGACAGCAGGTCCGAACTGCCCAGTGCTCAGAGAACTCCCAGGCCGAGTGAGATGAGGGCACAAGGGCGGGTGAGTGTGAGCCTTGGGGTTTCATCCGGAAGGGCCCACAAAGGTCGGGGTTCACCAGAAGGGGCTCTCAGGGGTGCCCCAATTCTCTTGCCCTGAATGCTCTGTTGTGCCCCAAAATTGTACAGTTTACTGTGGATTGCAGGCTGAGTCCTACGGTGGAGCTTGGGTGTCCCCAATCCCCCGGAGTGGGGTGCCAGGACCCTGGGGAGGGGCCCCTCTGTGGCCAACCTAGGGTAAGGGTTAGGGTCCAGGAGCCCGGCAGGGACAATCTGCAAGCTGTGCAGCGAGCTCTGTGGAGGGCTCAGAGGAGGCCATGGGGGAGGGTGAGCATGGGCCTCAGGGTTCTGGCATGGGGGGCTGCCAAAGGATGGGGATGGGCTCCGGGGGCCTCCCCAAGTTCTCGTGCCCTGTAGGCTCCGTAAAGCCCCACGGGGCACAGTTTCCTGTCGGGTGGCAAGCTGAGTCCTGCGTTTGGACACAGGTATCCCAATTCCCCGGGGCTGCGGTGTAAGGCTCCTGGGGAGGCCCCACACCCACAGCCGACCTAGGGCTAAGGTTAGGCCCAGGAGCCCCGCAGGCCCGATCTGCTGGCTGTATGGCTAGTTACACGGGCTGAGGTGAGGATGTGGGGAGGGTGAGCGTGGGCCTCAGGGTTGGGGTGCGGGAGGCCACCGAAGTTCGCTGGTGGCTCAGGAAGAGCAAGCGTGTGGCTCATGAAGGCCCTCCTGGTTCTCCCGCCCTGAATGCTCTATGTCCTCCCATAGAGCGTGGGCCTCAGTGTTGGGGTGCGGGAGGCCTCCCATAGAGCATGGGCCTCAGGGTTGGGGTGCGGGAGGCCACCGAAGTTCGCTGGTGGCTCAGGAAGAGCAAGCATGTGGCTCAGAAAGGCCCTCCTGGTTCTCCCGCCCTGAATGCTCTATGGCTTCCCAAGTTGCACGGTTTCCTGCAGGGTGGCAGACTGAGTCCTGCTGTGGGGCTCAGGTGTCCTGAATCCCCGCGGCTGCGGCTCCAGGCTCCTGGGGAGGGGCCCCTCCACAGATGAACTAGGGTTAGAGTTGGGGCCCAGGAACCCCGCAGGCCAGATCTGCCCAGTATGTGGCGAGCTCCACCGCGGGCTGAGGTGAGGGTGTGGGGTGGGGTGAGCATGGGATTCAAGGGTGGGTTTAGGGATCGCTGAAGTTCGCCGGGGGCGCTGGGGGCCCTCCTGGTTCTCCCGCCCTGAATGCTCTCCAGACTCCCAAGGGGCACGGTTTACTGCGGGCTGGCTGGCTTTGTCCTGCAGTGGGGCTCAGGTGTCCCCAGTCCCTGGGGCTGCGGCACCGGGCCCCAGGGGAGTGGCCCTACCCAGCCAACCTAGGGTCAGGTCTAGGCCTCAGGAACCAGGCAGGCCTGATCTGCCAGCTCTGCGACAAACTCCGTGGCAAGCTGAAGGGAAGGCGTGGAGCGGGATGAGCGTGGGCCTCAGGGTTGGGGTGTAGGGGGCCTCCGAGGATCGCTGGGGGCTCAGGGGGACCCTACCAGTTCTCCTGCAGGGGATGCTCTGAGGCCCCCCAAGGGGCATGGTTCCTGAGGGGTGGCAGGCTGAGTCCCGTGGTGGGGCTCAGGTTTACCCAATCCCCGGGGTTAGGGTATGGATTAGGGTATGGGTTAAGGTTAGGGTATGGGTTACAGTTAGGGTATGGGTGAGGGTAGGGGTTAGGGTAAGGAGAGGGTACGGGTTAGGGTTGGGTTTAGGGGTTACAGGTTAGAGGTTATTCGTTAGGGTACAGATTAGGGTTTAGGGTATGGGTTAGATTTTAGGGTTTGGGTTTAGGGTTAGGGTTAGGGTTGGAGTACGGGTTAGGTTTAGGGTACAGGTTAGGGTTAGGGTATGGGTTAGGGTACGCATTAGGGTACGGTTTATGGTACGGGTTAGGGTACGGTTTAGGGTAAGTCTTTGCGTATGGATTTGGGTATGGCTTAGGGTACGGGTTAGGGTTAGGGTATGGGTTACGTAACGGGTTAGGGATAGGGATTGGGTACGGTTTAGGGTTAGGGTATGGGTTAGGGTACGGGTTAGGGTACAGGTTAGGGTTAGGTATGGGTTAGGGTATGGGTTAGGGTACGGGTTAGGGTATGGGTTAAGGTTAAGGTAAGGGTATGGGTTAAGGTTAAGGTAAAGGTACTGGTTAGGGTTAGGGTACGGGTTACAGTTTAGGGTTTAGGGTTACGGTTAAGGTACAGGTTAGGGTTAGGGTACAGGTAGGGTTAGGGTACGGGTTATGGTACGAGTTAGGGTATGTGTTAGGGTCAGGGTTTAGGGTTTAGGGTTAAAGTTAGGGTATGGGTTAGGGTACTTGTTAGGATTACGGTTAGGTTTAGGGTACGGTTTAAGTTACGGGTTAGGGTACATGTTAGGGTTAGGGTTAGGGTTCGGGTAGAGTTAGGGTTAGGGTACGGGTTAGGGTTAGGTTTAGGGTTAGGTTACGGTTTAGGGGTAGGGTTAGCTGAAGGGGTAGGGTTAGGGGTAGGTTTAGGGGTATGGTAGGGGTTGGGGTAGGGTTAGGGTTTAGGGTTTGGGGTTTGGGATTTGGGGTTAGTGGTTAAGGTTAGGGTTTAGTGTTTAGTGTTTCGGGATTAGGGTTAGGGGTTAGGGTTTAGGGTTTAGTGTTAATGTTAGGGTTTAGGATTTAAGGATTAGGGTTTAGGGTTAGGTTTAGGGTAGGGTTAGGGTTAGGGTAAGGGTTATGTGTTAGGGTTAGGATTAGGGGTTAAGGTTTAGGGTTTAATGTTAGGGGTTATTGTTTAGGGTTAGAGTTAGACCCCAGTAGGCCAGCATGACCGATGTGCCGGCTGTGCGGCGAGCGGAGGAGTGGGTCGAGGTGAGGGCGCTGGCGAGCAGGAGTATGGTATCCAGCGTTTTGGCACAGGGGACCTTTGAACATCCCTAGAGGCTCGGCGGGCCCTGCCCATTCTCCCGCCCTGAATGACCGGCGACGCCCGTAGCGGCCCGGGTCGTGGCGGGGTGGCAGTGTGAGTCTGGCACTGCGGTTTGCGAGTCCCCAATGCCATGCGTTGCAACGCAAGGCCCCTTGGGAGGGGCCCCTTTGGGTTACTGTTAGCACCCAGGAGTCCTGTAGACATGATCCCCCAGCTGTGCGGTAGCGGAGGGCCAGGGTGAGGTGAGGGCGCTTGCGAGCTGGGGCATGGGCCCAAGCATTTTGGCGTCGGGGGCCTTGTAAGGTCGCCTGGGGATTGGATGGCCCTGCTGGTTCTCCTGCCCTGAATGGCTAGTGGCACCCCTAGCGGCCCGGGTCGTGGCGGGGTGGCACGGTGAGTATGGCGCTGGGGCTCGGGGGTCACCAATCCCTGTCGTTGCTGCGCCAGGCTCCTTTTGAGGTTCCCCTTGGGGGCAACCTAAGGTTAGGGTTAGCCCCCAGGAGGCTGGCAGGCCCGATCCGCTGGCTGTTTGGCGAGCAGAGGGGCGGGTCGAGGTGAGGGTGCTGGTGAGTGGGAGCATGGGCCCAAGCATTTTGGTGCCTGGGCCCTTAGATATTCACCGGGACTCGGAGGGCCCTGCCCATTCTCCCGCCCTGAATGACCGGCGGCGCCCCTAGTGGCCTGGGTGCCAGCGGGGTGGCAGGGTGAGTCCCGCGCTGGGGCTTGGGGGTCATCAATCCCCGGTGTTGCGGCGACAGGCCCCTTGGGAGGGTCCCCTCAGGGCCCAACCTAGGGTTAGGTTTAGCCCCCAGGAGCCCAGCAGGCCCAATCTGCCTCCTGAGCGGCGAGCAGGGGGGCGGGCCAAGGTGAGTGCGCTGGCGAGCGGGAGCGTGGTCCCAAGCGTTTTGGAGCGGGGGGCCTTCGAAGGTCACCGGGGGCTTGGAGGGCCCTGCCAGTTCTCTCGCCTGAATGACCGGCGGCGCCCCTAGTGGCCCAGGTGATGGCGGGGCAGCAGGGTGAGTCCGGTGCTGAGGCTTGGGCTTCCCTATACCCGACGTTGCAGTGCCAGGCCCCTTGGGAATGGCCCCTCTGGGGCCGATGTAGGGCTAGAATTAGCCCACAGGAGACCGGCAGGCCCAATCCACCATCTTGAGGTGAATGGAGTCGCGGTCCTAGGTGAGGGCGCTGGCGTTCTCTCGCCTGAATGACCGGCGGCGCCCCTAGTGGCCCAGGTGATGGCGGGGCAGCAGGGTGAGTCCGGTGCTGAGGCTTGGGCTTCCCTATACCCGACGTTGCAGTGCCAGGCCCCTTGGGAAGGGCCCCTCTGGGGCCGATGTAGGGCTAGAATTAGCCCACAGGAGACCGGCAGGCCCAATCCACCATCTTGAGGTGAATGGAGTCGCGGTCCTAGGTGAGGGCGCTGGCGTTCTCTCGCCTGAATGACCGGCGGCGCCCCTAGTGGCCCAGGTGATGGCGGGGCAGCAGGGTGAGTCCGGTGCTGAGGCTTGGGCTTCCCTATACCCGACGTTGCAGTGCCAGGCCCCTTGGGAAGGGCCCCTCTGGGGCCGATGTAGGGCTAGAATTAGCCCACAGGAGACCGGCAGGCCCAATCCACCATCTTGAGGTGAATGGAGTCGCGGTCCTAGGTGAGGGCGCTGGCGAGCGGAGCATGGGCCCCAGTGTTTTGGTGCTGGGGGCCTTCAAAGTTCACCGGGGCTCAGAGGGCCCTGCCTGTTCTCCCGCCCAAAACGACCGGTGGCGCCCTAGCACCACTGGTGTCAGCGGGGCAGCAGGGTGAGTCCTCAGGGTTGGGGTGTAGGGGGCTGCCGAGGATTGCTGTAGGGGCTCATGGGGGCCCTACCAGTTCTCCTGCACGGGATGCTCTGCGGCGCCCCAAGGGGCATGGTTTCCTGAGGGTTGGCATGCTGAGTCCTGTGTTGGGGCTCAGGTGTACCCAATCCCCGGGATTAGGGTACGGATTAGGGTATGGGTTAAGGTTAGGTATGGGTTAAGTTTAGGGTATGGATGAGGGTACAGGTTAGGGTTAGGGTACGGGTTAGGGATAGCGATTGGGTACGGTTTAGGTTTAGGGTATGGGTTAGGGTATAGGTTAGGGTACAGGTTAGGGTTAGGTATGGGTTAGGGTATGGTTTAGGGTCCGGGATAGAGATAGGGTACAGGTTAGGGTATGGGTTAGGGTACGGGTTAGGGTATGGGTTAAGGTTAAGGTAAGGGTACTGGTTAGGGTTAGGGTACAGATTAGTGTTAGGTATGGGTTAGAGTATGGGTTTGGGTCTGGGTTAGAGATAGGGTACGGGTTAGGGTATGGGTTAGGGTATGGGTTAGGTTATGTGTTAAGGTTAATGTAAGGGTACTGGTTAGGGTTAGGGTACAGATTAGTGTTAGGTATGGGTTAGGGTATGGGTTAGGGTCTGGGTTAGAGATAGGGTACGGGTTAGGGTATGGGTTAGGGTACGGGTTAGGTTATGTGTTAAGGTTAATGTAAGGGTACTGGTTAGGGTTAGGGTACGGGTTACAGTTTAGGGTTTAGGGTTACAGTTAGGGTACGGGTTAGGGTACGGGTAGGGTTAGGGTACGGGTTATGGTACGAGTTAGGGTATGGGTTAGGGTCAGGGTTTAGGGTTTAGGGTTAAAATTAGGGTAAGGTTAGGGTACTTGTTAGGGTTACGGTTAGGTTTAGGGTACGGTTTAAGTTACGGGTTAGGGTACAATTTAGGGTTAGGGTTAGGGTATGTCTTAGGGTACAGGTTAGAGTACGTGTTAGGGTTACGGTTAGGGTTAGGGTACAGGTTAGGGTTAGGTTACGGGTAGAGTTAGTGTTAGGATATGGTTAGGGTTAGGTTTAGGGTTAGGTTATGGGTTAGGGGTAGGGTTAGCTGAAGGGGTAGGGTTAGGGTAGGGTTAGGTGTATGGTAGGGGTCGGGGTAAGTTTAGGGTTTAGGGTTAGGGTTTGGGTTTTGGGGTTAGTGGTTAAGGTTATGGTTTAGTGTTTAGGGTTTCGGGATTAGGGTTAGGGTTTAGGGTTTAGTGTTTAGTGTTAATGTTAGGGTTTAGGGTTTAAGGATTAGGGTTTATTGTTAGGTTTAGGGTAGGGTTAGTGTTAGGGTAAGGGTTAGGGGTTAGGGTTAGGGTTAGGCATTAAGGTTTAGGGTTTAAGGTTAGGGGTTAGGGTTTAGCGTTAGAGTTAGACCCCAGTAGGCCAGCAGGACCAATGCGCCAGCTGTGCAGGGAGCGGAGGAGTGGGACGAGGTGAGGGCGCTGGCGAACAGGAGTATGGTATCCAGCGTTTTGGTGCAGGGGGCCTTTGAATGGCGCTAGAGGCTTGGAGGGCCCTGCCCGTTTCCCGCCCTGAATGACCTGCTGCGCCCCTAGCGGCCTGGGTGGTGGTGGGTTGGCAGTGTGAGTCTCGCACTGCGATTTGGGGGTTCCCAATGCCATGCGTTGCCACGCAAGGCCCCTTGGGAGGGGCCCCTCTGGGGCCATCCTAGGGTTACTGTTAGCACCCAGGAGTCTGGTAGACATGATCCACCAGCTGTGCGGTAGCGGAGGGCCAGGCCGAGGTGAGGGCGCTGGCGAGCTGGAGCGTGGGCCCAATCATTTTGGCGCGGGGGGCCTTGGAAGGTCGCTGGAGGATTGGAGGACCCTGCCGGTTCTCCCGCCCTGAAAGGCCAGAGGCGCCCCTAGTGGCTCGGGTGGTGGCAGGGCAGCACGGTGAGTATGGCGCTGGGGCTCGGGGGTCCCCAATCCCTGGCGTTTCTGCACCAGGCCCCTTGGGAGGTTCCCCTTGGGGGCCAACCTAAGGTTAGGGTTAGCCCCCAGGAGGCTGGCAGGCCAGATCCGCTGGCTCTGCAGCGAGCAGAGGGACGGGTCGAAGTGAGGGCGCTGGTGAGCGGGAGCATGGGCCCAGGCATTCTGGTGCATGGGCCCTTAGAAGTTCACCGGGACTCAGAGGGCCCTGCCCCTTCTCCCGCCCTGAATGACCGGCGGCACCCCTAGTGGCCTGGGTGCCAGCGGGGCGGCAGGGTGAGTCCGGCGCTGGGGCTTGGGGGTCATCAATCCCCGGTGTTGCAGTGACAGGCCCCTTGGGAGGGGCCCCTTGGGGGCCAACCTAGGGTTAGGATTAGCCCCCAGGAGCCCAGCAGGCCTGATCCGCTTGCTGAGCGGCGAGCAGAGGGGCGGGCCGAGGTGAGTGCGCTGGCGAGCGGGAGTGTGGGGTAAAGCATTTTGGAGCAGGAGTCCTTCGAAAGTCACTGGGGGCTCAGAGGGCCCTGCCCATTCTCTCGCCTGAATGACCGGCGGTGCCCCTAGCGGCCCGGGTGATGGCGGGGTGGCAGGGTGAGTCCGGTGCTGAGGCTCGGGCTTCCCTATACCAGACGTTGCAGTGCCAGGCCCCTTGGGAGGGGTCCCTCGGGCCCGACCTAGGGTTAGGGATAGCCCCCAGGAGGCCGGCAGGCCCGATCCGCCCGCTGTGCAGCGAGCGGAGGGGCAGGCCGAGGTGAGGGCGCTGGGGAGCGGGAGCGTGGGCACCAGCATTTTGGCACGGGGGGCCTTTGAAGGTCACCGGGGGCTCAGAAGGCCCTGCCCCTTCTTTCACCCTGAATCACCGGCGATGCCCCTAGCGGCCTGGGTGGCGACAGTGCAGCAGGGTGAGTCCGGCTCTGGGGCTCTGAGTCACCAATCCCAAGCGTTGCAGAGCCAGGCCCCTTGGGATGTGCCCCACGGGGCCGACCTAGGGTTTCGGTTAGCCCCCAGGAGCCCAGCAGGCCCTATCCACCAGCTCTGAATCAAGCGGAGGGGTGGGCCGAGGTGAGCGCGCTGGCGAGCAGGAGCGTGGGAGCCAACTTTTTTGCGCGGGGGCCTTCAAAGGCCGCCGGGGAAATGGAGGGCCTTGCCAGTTCTCCCACCCTGAATGACCCGCGGCGCCCCTAGCAGCCCGGGTGGTGGCAGGGCGGCAGGTGAATCTGGAGCTGGGGCTCAGGGTTCCCCAATCCACCGCGTTGGGGCACCAGGCCGCTTTTGAGGGGCCCCTCGGGGGCTGACCTAGGGTTAGGGTCAGACCCCAGGACGCCAGAAGGCTCAATCTGCCAGCTGTGCGGAGAAAGGAGTGGTAGGTCAAGGTGAGGTCTGTGTGGAGCGGGAGCGTGGGCCCAAGCGTTTTGGTGCAGGGGGCCTTCGAATGTTTCTGGGGATCCGGCAGGCCCTACCTATTCTCCTCCCTGAATGACCGGCGGTGCACCTAGCTGCCCTGGTGGCGGCGGGGCAGCAGGGTGAGTCAGGCTCTTTGGCTCTGGTATCTCCAATCCCCAGCGTTGCGACGCCAGGCCCCTTGGGAGCGGCCCCTCGGGTGCCAACCTGGGGTTAGGTTTAGCCCGTAGGAGGCCGGCAGGCCCTATTCGCCAACTGTGTGGATAGCGGAGTGGCGGACGAAGGTGAGGGCGCTGGTGAGCGGGAGCGTGGGCCCGGGCGTTTTGGCGCTGGGGGCCTTTGAAGGTCACCGTGTCTCAGAGGGCCCTGACCTTTCTCCCTCCCTGAATAATAGCAGCACCCCAAGACCCCTGGTGGCAGCTGGGCGGCAGGATGAGTCCGGCGCTGGGGCTCAGGGGTCCCCAATCCCAGGAGTTGCGGCGCCAGGCCCTTTGGGAGGGGCCGCTTGGGGGTCAATCTAGGGTTACGGTTAGCCCCCAGAAGGCTGGTGGACCCAATCAGTGGCTGTGCAACAGGCGGAGGGTTGCCCCGAGGTGAGGGCGCTAGCGAGCCTGAGCATGACCCCAAGCGTTTTAGCTCAGGGTGCCTTCTAAGGTCAGCGGGGGTTCGGCGGGCCCTGCCGGTTCATCCACCCTGAATGAATGGCGGCGCCCCTAGCGGCCCGTGTGGGGCGGGGTGGCAGCGTGCATGTGGCACTGGGGCACGGGGGTCCCCAATCCCCGGCGTTGCGGCGCCAGGCCACTTAGTAAGAGACCCTCAGGGGCCGTCCTAGGGTTAGGGTTAGCGCCCAGGAGGCCGGCAGGCCCGATCTGCCAGCTGTACAAGGAGCGGAGGTGCAGGCCGAGTTGAGGGCGATGGCGAGCGGGAGCGTGGGCCCCAGCGTTTTGGCGTGCTGGGCCTTGGAATGTTGCCATGGCTCGGAGGACCCTGCCCCTTCTCCTGCCCTGAATAAACAGCGGCGCCCCTAGCGGCTCCATTGGCAGTGGGGCAGCAGGGTGAGTCCCGCGCTGTGGCTCGGGGTCCCCATCCCCAGCGTTGTGACTCCAGGCCCCTTGGGAGGGGCCACTCGGGGGCCAACCTAGGGTTGGCTTTAGCCACCAGGAGGCCGGCAGGCCCTATTCGCAACCTGTTTGGAGACCGGAGTGGCGGACCAAGGTGAGGGCGCTGGTAGTGGGAGGGTGTGCCTGGGTGTTTTGGCCCGGGGGGCCTTCGAAGTTTGCCGTGTCTCAGAGGGCCCTGCCCGTTCTCCCGCCCTGAATGAACTGCAGCACCCCAAGCCCCTGGGTGACGGCTGGGCGGCAGAGTGTGTCAGGTGCTGAGGCTCGGGTCCCCAATCCCCGGTGTTGCAGCGCCAGGCCCCTTGGGAGAGGCCACTCGGGTTAGTCTAGGGTTAAGGTTAGCCCCCAGGAAGCCGGTGGACCCAATCAGCAGCTCTTCGGCACACAGAGTGTTTGGCCGAGGTGAGGGCGCTGGAGAGACTGAGCATGAGCACAAGCGTTTTAGCCCCGGGGGGCCTTCGAAGGTCCGCAGGGGCTTGGAGGGACCTGCCCCTTCTCCTGCGCTGTATGACCCCCAGGGCACCTAAGGCTCGGGTGGCTGAAGGGCAGCAGGGTGAGTCCGGCACTTGGGCTCAGGGGTCCACAATCCCCGGTGTTGCGGTGCCAGGACCCTTGGGAGGGGACCTCGGGGGTCAATCTAGGGTTACGGTTAGCCCCCAGGAAGCCGGTGGACCCGATCAGCGGCTGTGCAGCACGCGGAGGGTTGTGCCGAGGTGAGGGCGCTGGCGAGACTGAGCATGAGCCCAAGCGTTTTAGTGCGGGGGGCCTTCGAAGGTCGGTGGGGGCTCAGAGGGACCTGCCCGTTCTCCCGCTCTGAATGACCGGCGGGGCCCCTAGAGGCTCCAGTGCCTGAAGGGCAGCAGGGTGAGTCCGGCACTTGGGTTGGGGTCCCCATTCCCGGCGTTGTGGCGCCAGGCCACTTGGGAAGGGCCCCTCCATGGCCGACCTACAGTTAGGGTTAGCCTCCAGGAGCCCCGCAGGCCCGATACACCACCTGTGCATCGAGGGGAGAGTTGGGCCGAGGTGAGGGTGCTGGTGAACATGAGCCTGGGCCCAAGCATTTTGGTTCGGTGTGCCTTCGAAGGTCGGCAGGGTTTCGGAGGGCCCTGCCCGTTCTCCCACCCTGAATGAATGGCGGTGCCACTAGCAGCCGGTGCGGGGCGGGGCGGCAGCGTGCATCTGGCGCTGGGGCCTGGGGGTACCCAATCCCCAGCGTTGTGGTGCCAGGCCCCTTAGGAAGGGACCCTCAGGGGCCGTCCTAGGGTTCTAGTTACCGCCCAGGAGGCCGGCAGGCCTGAGTCGCCGGCTGTGCAAGGAGCAGAGGTGCAGGCCGAGTTGAGGGTGCTGGAGAACATGAACCTGGGCCCAAGTGTTTTGGTTCAGGACGCCTTCGAAGGTCGGTGGGCATTCAAAGGGCCCTGCCCCTTCTCCCACCCTGAATGAATGGCGGCGGCCCTAGAGGCTCGTGTGGGGCGGGGCGGCAGGGTGCATCCAGCGCTGGGGCTTGGGGATCCCAATCCCTGGCGTTGTGGCACAAGGCCCCTTAGGAAAGGACCCTCAGGGGCCGTCCTAGGGTTAGGGTTAGTGCCCAGGAGGCCAGCAGGCCCGATCCGCCGGCTGTGCGAGGAGTGGAGGTGTGGGCTGAGTTGAGGGGGATGTGGAGTGGGAGCGTGGGCCCCAGCGTTTTGGCGTCCTGGGCCTTCGAATGTTGCCATGTCTCGGAGGGCCCTGCCCATTCTCCTGCCCTGAATAACCAGCGGCGCCCCTAGCGGCTCCGTTGGCGGTGGGGCTGCAGGGTGAGTCCTGAGCTGCGGCTTGGGGATCCCCAATCCCCAGCATTGTGGGGCCAGGCCCCTTGGGAGGGGCTCCTCGTGGGCTGACCTAGAGTTAGAGTTAGCACCCAGGAGGCCGGCAGGCCTAATCCTCTGGCTGGGCGGCGAGAGGTGGGCGGGCCGAGGTAAAGGCGCTGGAAAGCGGGAGCGTGGGCCCCTGCATTTTGGCGCCGGAGGCTTCAAATGTACCTGGTTTCTCCAGGGCCCTGTCCCTTCTCCTGCACTGAATGAGCGGCGGCACCCCAAGCGGCCTGGGTGGCAGCATTGAGGCAGCATGAGTCTGGTTTTGGGTCTTAGGGTCCCCGATCCCCTGTGTATAGGCACCAGAATCTTTGGGAGGGACCCTGGAGGGCCGACCTATGGTTAGGGTTAGCCCACACAAGGCCGGCATGCCGGATCCACCCACTGTGCAGGGAGCAGAGGGGCAGGCCGAGGTGAGGGCGCTGGGGAGCGCGAGCGTGGGCACCAGGGTTTTGGCGCAGGGAGCCTTCGAAGGTCGCCAGTGGCTCGGAGGACCCTGTCCCTTCTTGAGCCCTGAATGACCGGCGGCGCCCCTAGTGGCCCGAGTGGCAGCAGGGAGGCAGGGTGAGTCTGGCAATGGGGCCTGTGGTCCTAGTCCCAGGCTTTGTTGTGCCAGACCCCTTGGGAGGGGCCCCTCTGGGGCCTGCCTAGCTTTAGGGTTACCTCCAGGAGTCCGGCAGCCTGATCCGCTGGCTGTGCATCAAGCGGAGGGGCGGGCCGACGTGAATGTGCTGGCAAGCAGGAGCGTGGGCCCAAGCGTTTTGGCGCGGGGGGACTTCGAAAGTCACTGGGGGCTCAGAGGGCCCTGCCCGTTCTCTCGCCCTGTGAGGACGTTGCCCCTAGGGGGCCAGGTCATGGCGGGGCGGCAGGGTGAGTCTCGAGCTAGGGCTCGTGGGTCCCCAATCCCCAGTGTGGCGGCGCCAGGCACTTGGGAGTGGTCCCTCGGGGGCCTACCTAGGCTTAGGTTTAGCCCAAAGGAGGCCGGCAGGCCCTTTCTGCTGGCTGTGCGGCGAGAGGAGTGGTGGGCCGAGGTGAGGGCGCTGGCGAGCGGGAGCGTGGGCCCAAGCGTTTTGGCACGGGACTCCTTCAAAAGTCGCCGGGGGCTCAGACATCCTTGCACCTTCTCCCGCCCTGAATGACTGGCGGCGCCCCTAGCAGCCCGGGTGGCGGCTGGGCGGCTGGGTGAGTCTGGCGCTCATGCTCCTGGGTCCCCAATCTCCGGCGTGGCGGAGCCAGTAACCTTGGGAAGGGCCCCTTGGGGGCCGACCTATGTTTAGGGTTAGCCCCCAGGAGCCCAGCAGGCCCGATCCGCCAACTGTGTGGCGAGCGGAGGGGAGGGCTGAGGTGAGCGTGCTGGCGAGCGGGAGCGCGGGCCCAAGCATTTTGGCGCAGGGGGCCTTCGAAGGTCGCCGGGGGCTTGGAGGGCCCTGCCCCTTCCTCCGCCCTGAAGGACCGGCGGCTCCCCTAGCAGCCCGGGTGGCGGCGGGGGTGGCAGTGAAAGTCCGGCGCTGGGGCTCGATTGTCCCCAGTCCCCGGCGTGACGGCGCCAGTCCCCTTGGGAGGGCTCCTCAGGGGCTGAACTAGGGTTAGGGTTAGGCCCGATCCCATGGCTGTGTGGCGAGCGGAGGGTGGGGCCCAGGTGAGGGCAATGGTGAACAGGAGGGCGCGCCCTAGCGTTTTGGCGCAGGTTGCCTTCGAAGGTCGCAGGAGGCGCGGAGGTCCCTGCAAGTTCTCCCACTCTGAATGAGGATGGCGAACCTAGTGGGCCAGGTCTTGGCAGGGCAGCAGGGTGAGTCCGGCGCTGGTGCTCGGGGGTTCCCAATCCCCAGCGTGGTGGTGCCAGACCCCTTGGGAGGGGACCCTCGACAGCCCACATAGGGTTAGGGTTAGACCCCAGGAGGCCGCCAGGCCCGATCCGCTGGTTGTGCGGCTTGCGGAGGGGCTGGCCGAGGTGAGGGCACTGGTGAGCAGAAGCGTGGGCCAAAGCATTTTGGTGCGGGGGGCCTTCGAATGTCACCGGGGGCTTGGAGGGCCCTGCCCGTTCTCCAACCTAGATGACCGGCGGTGCCCCTAGCGGCCTAGGTGTCGGCGGGGGTGGCAGGGTGTGTCCGGCGGTTTGGCTCGGGGGTCCCCAATCACCGGCGTGGCAGCGCCAGGCCCCTTGGAAGGGGCCTCTCGTGAGATGACCTAGGGAAGGGTTAGCCCCCAGGAGGCCAGCAGGCCCGATCCGCCGGCTGTGCGGTGAGCGAGGGGTGGGCTGAGGTGAGCACGCTGGCGAGCGGGAGCGTGGGCCCAAGCATTTTGGCACAGGGGGCCTTCGAATGTTACCGGGGGCTGGGAAGGCCCTGCCCGTTCTCCCGCCGTGAATGACCGGTGGCGCCCCTAGCAGCCAGTGTGGTGGTGGGCCAGCAGGGTGAGTCCGGAGCTGGGGCTCGGTGGTCCCCAATCTCCGGCGTGGCAGCGCCGGGCACTTGGGAGTGGTCCCTCGGGTGCCGACCTAGCGTTAGGGTTAGCCCAAAGGAGGCCAGCAGGCCCCATCCACCGGCTGTGCAGATTATGGAGTGGCGGGCCAACGTGAGTGCTCTGGCTAGCGGGAGCATGGGCCCAAGTGTTTTTGCGCGGGGGGCCTTCCAAGGTCGCCGGGGGCTCAGAGGTCCCTGCCCATTCTCCCGCCCTGAATGAGCGTCAGCGCCCCTAGCAGCCCGGGTGGCTGCAGGGCGGCAGGGTGAGTTTGGCGCTGGTGCTTGGGGGTCCCCAAGCAGGGGCGTGGCAGTTCCAGGCCCCTTGGGAGGGGCCCCACGGGGGCTGACATAGGGTTTGTGTTAGCCCCCAGGAGGCCGGCAGGCCCGATCTGCCAGCTGTGCGGCGTGCAGAGGGGCAGGCTGAGGTAAAGGTGCTGGAGAGCGGGAGCGTGGGCCCAGGCGTTTTGGCACGGGGGCCTTCGAAGATCAAGGGTGGCTCGGAAGGCTCTGCACGTTCTCTAGCCTGGAATGACCGGCGGCGCCCCTAGCGGCCCTGGTGGCGGCGGGGCGGCAGGGTGCGTCTGGTGTTGCAGCTCAGGGGTCCCCAATCCCTGGCGTGGCAGCGCCAGGCCCCTTGGGATGGGCCCCTCTGGGGCCGACCTAGGGTTAGGGTTAGCCCCCAGGAGGATTGCAGGCCCGATCTGCCAGCTGTTCAGAGAGTGGAGGCGCATGCCAAGGTGAGGGCGCTGGTGAGTGGTAGTGTTGGCCCAAGCGTTTTGGCGCGGGAGTCCTTGGATGTTCGCCGGGGGCTCGGAGGGCCCTGCCAGTTCTCCCGCCCTGAATGACCGGCGGTGCCCCTAGTGGCCACGGTGGCAGCAGGACACAGGGTGAGTCTGGAGCTGGGGCTCAGGGGTCCCCAATCCGCGGTGTGGCGGCTCCAGGCACATGGGGGGGAACCTCAGGGGCTGACCTAGGGTTAGGGTTAGCTCAAAGGAGGCCGGCAGACCCGATACACCAGCTGTGCAGTGAGGGGAGTGGCGGGCCGAGGTCAGGGCGCTGGCGAGCAGGAGTGTGAGCCCAAGCGTTTTGGCGAGGGGGCCTTCGAAGGTCGCCGGGGGCTCGGAAGGGCCCTGCCCATTCTCCCGCCCTGAATGACCGGCGGCACCCCTAGCAGGCCAGGTGACGGCGGGGCGGCAGGGTGTGTTCAGAGCTGGGGCTCGGGCGTCCCCAATCTCTGTCGTTGTGGTGCCAGGCCCCTTGGGAGGGGCCCCTCCGGTGCCGACCTAGATTTAGGGTTATCCCCCAGGGCACCGGCAGGCCTGATCCGCCAGCTGTGCGGCGACGGTGGGGCGGGCTGAGGTGAGGGCGCTGGTGAGTGGGAGTGTGGGCCCAAGCGTTTTGGCGTGGGGGGCCTTCAAAAGTTGCCGGGGGCTCGGAGGGCCCTGCCCGTTCTCCCGCCCTGAAAACTGGCGGCGCCCCTGGCGCCCCGGGTTGCGGTGGGGTGGCTGGGTGAGTCCGGTGCTGGGACTCGGGGGTCCCCAATCCCAGGCCCTGCAGCTCCAGGCTCCTTGGGAGGGGCCCATAGGGGGCCGACCTAGGTTTAGGGTTAGCCCCCAGGAAGCTGGCAGTCCTCATCCGCTGGCTGTGCTGCGAGCAGAGCGGCGTGCCGAGGTGAGGGCGCTGGTGTACGGGGGCGTGGGCCCAACCTTTTGGCGCGGGGGGCCTTCGAAAGTACCTGGGGGCTTGGAAGGCCCTGTCCGTTCTCCCGACCTGAATGACCGCCGATGCCCCTAGTGGCCCGGGTTGAGGTGGGGTGGCACAGTAAGTCCGGCGCTGGGGCACGGGGGTCCCCAATACTTGGCGTTGGGGTGCCAGGCCCCTTGGGATGGGCCCTCAGGGTCCGAACCAGCGTTAGTGTTAGCCCCAGGAGGCCGGCAGACCCGATCCGCCAGCTGTGTAGCGAGCAGTGGGGCAGGCCGAGGTGAGGGCACTGTAGAGCGGGAGCATGGGCCCAAGCGTTTTGGCGTGGGGGCATTCGAAAGTCACCGGAGGTTCAGAGCACACTTCCCGTTCTACCGCGCTGAAAGCCCGACGGCGCACCTAGCGGCTCGGGTTGCAGAGGGGCGGCAGGGTGAGTCCGGTGCGGGGGCTCGGGGATCCCCAATCCCTGGCGTTTCGGCACCAGACCCCTTGGGAGGGGCCCCTCGGGGGCTGACTTAGGGTTTGGGTTAGCCTCCAGGAGGCCAACAGGCCCGATCCGCCAGCTGTGCAGCGAGCTGATGGTTGGGCAGAGGTGAGTTCGCTGGCGAGCGGGAGCGTGGGCCCAAGTGTTTTGGCGTGGGGGGCGTTCAAAGGTCGCTGGGGGCTCGGAGGTCCCTGCCCAATCTCCCGCCCTGAATGAGGACGTTGCCCCTAGCAGGCCAGATCACAGTGAGGAGGTAGGGTGAGTCCGGCGCTGGGGCTCGGGAGTCCCCAATCCCCGGCATGGCGGTGCCAGGCCCCTTGGGAGGAGCCCCTTGGGGGCTGACCTAGGGTTAGAGTTAGCCCCCCGGAGGCCAGCAGCCCCGATCTGCCCACTGTACGGCGAGTGATGTGGCGGGCCGAAGTGAGGGTTCTGGCGAGCAGGAGCGTGGGCCCGAGTGTTTTCGCACGGGGGGCCTTCGAAGGTCGCCGTTGGCTCGGAGGGCCCTGCCCGTTCTCCCGCCCTTAATGACCGGCGGGGACCCTAGCGGCCCGGGTGGCAGCAGGGCGGGAGGGTGAGTCTGGCAATGGGGCTCGGGGGACACCAAACCCCAGTGTGGTGACGCCAGGCACCTTGGGAAGGGCCCCTCGGGGGCTGACTTAGGTTTAGGGTTAGCCCCCAGGAGGCCGGCAGGCCCGATCCGCTGGCTGTGCAGCGAGTGAAGGGGTGGGCTGAGGTGAGGGCGTTGGCGAACGGGAGCGTGGGCCCAAGCGTTTTGGCGAGGGTGGCCTTCGAAGGTCGCCGGGGGCTCGGAGGGCCCTGCCTGTTCTCCCGCTCTGAATGACTGGCAGCGCCCCTAACAGCCCAGGTGGAGGTGGGGCGGTAGGGTGGCTCCAGAGCTGGGGATCTGGGGTCCCCAATCCCTGGCGTGGCGGCGCCAGGCCCATTGGGAGGGGCCCCTCGGGGGCTGATGTAGGGTTTGGGTTAGCCCCCAGGAGGCTGGCAGGCCCGATCCACCGCATGTGCGGTGTGCGGAGGGGCTGGCCTAGGTGAGGGCACTGGCGAGCGGGACTGTGGGCCCAAGCGTTTTGGCGCGGGGGTCTTCGAATGTCGCCCAGGGCTCTGAGGGCCCTGCCCGTTCTCCCGCCTGAATGAGGACAGCGCCCCGAATGGGCCGGGTCACGGCGCGGCGGCAGGGTGAGACTGCCGCCGGGGCTCGGGGGTCCCCGAGCCCCAGCGTGGCAGAGCCAGGCCCCTTGGGAGGGGCCCCTTGGGCACTGACGTAGGGTTTGTGTTAGCTCCAGGAGGCAGGCAGGACCTATCCGTAGGCTGTACTGCGAGCGGAGGGGCGGGTTGATGTGAATGCACTGGCGAGCGGGAGCGTGGGCCCAAGTGTTTTGGCGAGAGGGCATTCGAAGATTGCTGGGGGCTCAGAGAGCCCTGCCAGTTCTAACGCCCTGAATGACCGGCGGCGCCCCTAGTGGCCCGGGTGGCGGCAGGGCGGCAGGATGAGTCAGGCTGTGGGGCTTGGGGGACGCCAATCCCAGGCGTGGTGGCACCAGGCACCTTGGAAGGGGCCCCTTGGGGGCCAAACTAGGTTTAGGGTTAGCCCCCAGGAAGCCAGCAGGCCCTTTCCGCCAGCTGTGTGAAGAGCAGAGGATGGGCCGAGGTGAGGGCGCTGGCGAATGGGAGCTTGGGCCCAATCGTTTTGGCGCGGGGGGCCTTCGAATGTCGCCGGGAGCTCGGAGGGCCCTGCCCGATCTCCCGCCCTGAATGAGGACAGCGCCCCAGCGGGCCGGGTCGCAGCGGGGCAGCAGGGTGAGTTCGGCGCTGGTGCTCCGGGGTTCCCAATCCCCAGCGTGGCAGCGCCTGCCCCTTGGGAGGGGCCCCTCATGAGCCGACCTAGGGTTAGGGTTAGCCCAAAGGAGGCCGGTAGGCCCCTTCCACCGGCTGTGCGGATTACAGAGTGGCGGGCCAAGGTGAGGGCTCTGGCGAGCGGGAGAGTGGGCCCAGGCGTTTTGGCGCAGGGGCCTTCGAAGTTCGAGGGTGGCTCGGAAGGCTCTGCATGTTCTCCAGCCGGGAATGACCGGTGGCGCCCCTAGCGGCCCGGGTGGCGGCGGAGTGGCAAGGTGCATCTGGTGTTAGGGCTCAGGGGTCCCCAATCCCCAACGTGGCAGTGCCACGCCCCTTGGGATGGTCCCCTCTGAGACTGACCTAGGGTTAGGGTTAGCCCCCAGGAGAATGGCAGGCCCGATCCGCCAGCTGTGCAGAGAGTGGAGGGGCAGGCCGACGTGAGGGCGCTGGTGAGTGGTAGCGTTGGCCCAAGTGTTTTGGTGCAGGAGGCCTTGGATGTTCGCCGGGGGCTCGGAGGGCCCTACCCGTTCTCCCGCTCTGAATGAATTGCGGCGCCCCTAGCGGCCTGGATGGCGGCGGGGCAGCAGCGTGAGTTTGGCTCTGGGGCTCGGTGTCCCCAATCCCTGTATTGTGGCACCAGGCCCCTTGGAAGGGGCCCATCGGGGGCCGACCAAGGGTTAGGGTTAGCACCCAGGAGGCTGGCAGGCCCAATCCACCGGTTGTGTGACGAGTGGAGGGGGCGGGCCGAGGTGAGGGCGCTGGCGAGCGGGAGCGTGGACCCAAGCGTTTTGGCACGGGGGTCCTTCGAAGGTCGCGGGGGGCTCGGAAGGGCTTGCCCGTTCTGCCACCCTGAATGACTGGCGGCACCCCAGCAGCCCGGTGGCGTCGCGGCGGCCATGTGAGTCCGGCACTGGGGCTTGGGGGTCCCAATCCCCGGCGTTGGGCAGGCAGGCCCCTTGGGAGATTCCCGCGGGGGCCGACCTAGGGTTAGGGTTATCCCCCAAGAGCCTGTTAGGCCCGATCTGCCAGCTGTGCGGCGAGCAGAGTGGTGGGCTGAGGTGAGGGTATTGGTGAGCGGGAGCGTGGACCCAAGCATTTTGGCGCAGGTTGCCTTCAAAGATCGCCGGGGGATCGGAGGACCCTGCACGTTCTCCCTCCCTGAATGACCGGCGGCGCCCCTAGCAGCCCAGGTGGCGGCGGGGTGACAGGGTGAGTCTGGCGCTGGGGCTCGGGAGTCCCCAATCCCAGGCATTGCGGTGCCAGGCCCCTTCGGAGGGGCCCCTCAGCAGCCCACCTAGGGTATATGGGTAGCCCACAGGAGGAGGGCAGGCTTCATCCGCCAGCTCTCTGGCGAGCGGAGGGGCAGGCCGAGGTGAGGGCGCTGAGGAGCGGGAGCGTGGGCTCAAGCATTTTGGATGGGGAGGCCTTCGAAGGTCACCACGGGCTCGGAGGGCCCTGTCCGTTCTCCCGCCCTGAATGACCAGTGGCACCCCTAGTGGACCGGGTGTCGGTGGGGTGGCAGGGTGAGTCCAGCGCTGGGGCTCGGGGGTTCCCAATCCCCGGTGTTGCGCCGCCAGGCTCCTTGGGATGGACCACTCGGGGGCCGACCTAGGGTTAGGGTTAGCCCCCAGGAGGCCGGCAGGCCCGATCTGCGGCTGTGCGGTGAGCAGAGGGGCGGGCTGAAGTGAGGGCCCTGACTAGCGGGAGCGTGGGCCCAAGCGTTTTGGCACGCGGGGCCTTCGAAGGTCTCCGGTGGCTCGGAGGGCCCTTCACGTTCCTCCGCCCTGAATGACCGGCTGCGCCCCTACTGGCCCGGGTGGCGGCGGGGCGACAGGTTGAGTCCAATGCTGGGGCTCTGGGGTCCCCAATCCCTGGCGTTGTGGCACCAGGCCCCTTGGGAGGTGCCCCTCGGGGGCCGACCTAGGCTTAGGGTTAGCCCCCAGGAGGCCGGTAGGCCCGATCCGCCGGCTGTGTGGCAAACGGAGGGACGGGCCAATGTGAGGGCGCTGGAGAGAGTGAGCCCGGGCCCAAGCGTTTTGGTGCAGGGGACCTTCGAAAGTCGCTGGGGGCTCGGAGGGCCCTGTCCGTTCTCCCGCCCTGAGTGACCAGTGGCGCCCATAGTGGCCCGGGTGGTGGCGGTCCGGCAGGGTGAGTCTGACACTGGGGCTCAGGGGTCCCAATCCCGGCATTGCGGCTCTAGGCCCCTTGGGAGGGGCTCCTTGGGGGCTGACCTAGGATTAGGATTAGCCCCCAGGACGCCGGCAGGCCCAATCTGCCAGTTGTGCGGCGAGTGGAGGGACGGGCAGAGGTGAGGGCGCTGGCGAGCGGGAGTGTGGGCTGAAGCATTTTGGCGGAGGTACCTTTGAAGGTCGCCTGGGGCTTGGAGGGCCCTGCCCTTTCTCATGCCCTGAATGACCGGCGGCTCCGCTAGCGGCCCGGGTGTCGGTGGGGCAGCATGGTGAGTCCGGCGCTGCGGCTCGGGGTTCAGCAATCAGAGACGTGGCGCCAGGCCCCATTGGATGAGCCCCTCGAGGGCCGATCTAGTTTTAGGGTTAGCCCCCAGGGGGCCAGAGGCCTGATCCGCCGCCTGTGCAGCGAGCGGAGGGGCAGGCCGAGGTGTGGGCGCTGGAGAGCGGGAGTGTGGGCCCAAGCGTTTTGGCGTGGGGGGCCTTCGAAGGTGGTCGGGGGTTCAAAAGGCCCTTCCCGTTCTTCCGCCCTGAATGACCGGCGGCGCCCCTAGCGGCCCGGGTAGTGGCGGGGCGGCAGGTTGAGTCTGACGCTGGGGCTCTGGGGTCCCAAATCCTGGGCTTTGCGGCGCCAGGCCCCTTGGGAGGGGCCCCACGGGGGCCGCCCTAGTGATAGTGTTAGCCCACAGGAGGCCGGCAGGCCCTATCCGCGGGCTGTCAGGCGAGCGGAGGGAGGGGCCGAGATGAGGGCGCTGGCGAGAAGGAGCATGGGCCCAACCATTTTGGCATGGGGGGCTTCAAAGTTCGCAGAAGGCTCGGACGGCCCTGCCCGTTCTCCCGCCCTGAATGACGCGCGGCGTCCCTAGCGGACCGGATGGCCGGGTGGCGGCAAGTTGAGTCCGGCGCTGGGGCTTGGGGGTACCCCATCTCTGGCGTTGCGGTACCCAGCCTCTTTGGCGCCGAGCTAGGATTAGGGTTAGCCCACAGGAGGCTGGCAGGCTCAATCCACCAGCTGTGGGGCGAGCGGAGGGGCAGGCAGAGGTGAGGGCGCTGGCGAGCGGGAGCGTGGGCCAGAGCATTTTGGCTTTGGCTCGGGGTGCCTTCGAAGGTCGCAGGTGACTCGGAGGGTCCTGCCCCTTCTGTTGCCCTGAAGGACTGGCGACGCCCCTAGTGCACCATGTGGTGGTGGGGTGGTAGGGTGCGTCCGGCACTGGGACGTGGGGGTCCCCAATCCCTGGCATGCAGCGCCAGGCCACTTGGGAGCGGCCCTTTGAGGGTGACCAAGGGATAGGATTAGCCCCCAGGAAGCCAGCAGGCCTGATCCGCCAGCTCTGCAGCGAGCTTAGGGGTGGGCCGAGGTTAGGGTGCTGGCGAGCAGGAGGGTGGCAGCCAGAGTTTTTGCACGGGGGGCCTTCGAAGGTCGCAGGCAGATCGGAGGGCCCTACCCGTTCTCCCTTCCTGAATGAATGGCAACGCCCCTAGCACCCTGGGGGTGGCAGAGCGAGTCCAGCACTGGGGCTCGGGGGTCCCAAATCCCCAGCATTGTGGTGCCAGGCTCCTTGGGAGGGGCACCTCAGGGGCCGACCTAGGGTAAGTGTTAGCACCCAGGAGTCCAGCAGGCCCGTTCCCCCAGCTCTGCGGCAGGCATAAGGGCAGGCCGAGGTGAGGGCGCTGGCGAGAGGGGGTGTGGGCCCAAGCTTTTTGGCTTGGGGGGACTTCGAAAGTCACTGGGGGCTTGGACGGCCCTGCCCGTTCTCTCGCCCTGAATGACTGGCGGCGCCCCTAGCAGCCTGCGTTGCTGCGGGGCAGCAGGGTGACTCCGGCGCTGGGATCGGGGGTCCCCAATCCCCGGCATTGTGGCACCAGGCCCCTTGGGAGAGGCCCCTCGGGGGCCGACCTAGGGTTAGGGTTCGTCCCCAGGAGGCCGGCAAGCCTGGCGCTAAGTGGTTCTGGCAATGTAACAAAAATGCCATACACTTATCTGTAAGAAATAACAGTGTACAGGAACCCTCTTAGCCTTAACATCATCCTTTGTGAATATGGAAGCCAGCCACAAAGTGGTCGTGGAAGTCTGACGAAAGGGTTAAGCACTTTTCTCTGAGTCACCACACTATACAGGGAAAGACCAATGTATATCATCTTTCATGAGTAGGAAGCATTAATGAAAAGGTTCTGGAATTTCGAGGACTCTGACCCATCCTTATTGGTAATAAACCACCGTGTACAGGAAAACACCTTCAACTCTCATCAGTCTCCTCAATCCTGATTCCGATTCAACTTTGGGTGTGTAGGACTAGGGAAATGTCCACATCTTATTGCTAAGAAAGAACGATGTCAGGGTAATGCCCTTCAAGTCACCTCAGCCTTCCTGAAGACAGAAGCAGGAATCAAGGTAGTTATGTTACCATGAGGTAAGGAAGATGAGCATATAAGTGAGAAACAACAGTGGGCAGGACCTCTCTTCCAACGAACAGTATCTTTGCTTAACGTTGAATCCCTATGGTAAGTGGTTGTGGGCATTTGTGAGGTCAAAATCTGAAGTGTTTTGTAAAACCTCTTGGCCATTCACAGATGAGACTAAGGTAGTTGGGGACTCCTAGGCAGTGATTTGTCCACTGTCAAAAATATGAGAAGATAAAAGAGACAGATGAGGTCTCCTCAGGCATTGTCCTTTATCCTCATCCTCCGTGAGGATGGCCATCTCTGGACAGCTCAGTGGTAAGGTCTCATTCACAGTGGGGGCATCTGTTCCTCACAGACATCAGGCAGGGAAATGGATTTGGTTCTCTGTGCCAGCCCAGCCACAGCTGAGTGTCACAGCACCCTCTCGAGGGCTCATAAGAGTTTCACTGTCACTAGGCAGGTCATTGTATTTGATAAACCACTGTGAGAGTTTGCAATTGCCTTCATCTGCAACCTCCTAGAGGCAAATGCAGGTGTGTGGTACCATGTGATGTCATGTGAAGGCATTGTGAGAAAGTGTCCCTTTGCTTAAGAAAAACATGGCTGGGGCTCCCGGCTGTCTCAGCCAGTTAAGCATGTGCTTTGGCTCAAGTTATGATCGCAGGGTTGTGGGATCGAGCCCGGGCTCCCTGCTCAGCAGGAAAGGAGGTAGGGAAATAGCTTAGAACCCACAGAGAATGTGAATAAAGGGGAGTGAAATGGAACTTGGTCTGTGTTTTGCTTTAGGGATTGGAAGTTAGTTTTTTCTCAATTGTGATTGTTCTTGAAACAGAAAAGCTGTATTGGTTTTTTTTTTTACCTTTAATTTTTTTCTACTAATAATTTTTTATTATGATATGTTAGTCACTACACAGTATTTCCTTAGATTTTGATGTAGTGTTCCGTGATTCATTATTTGCATATAACACCCAGTGCTCCATGCAATATGTACCTTCCTTAATACCCATCACTGGCCCATCCCAATCCGCCACCCCTCTCCCCTCTGAAGCCCTCAGTTTGTTTCCCAGAGTCCATAGTCTCTCGCGGTTCATTCCCCCTTCTGTTTAGGGTCCATTGTCTAAAGGGACAGACAGTGGAAGTTCACCAAATATAAGATCGAAATTTCATGTTCATTATAGATGCCGCCAAGTAGTTCCCAGACATTTCATTCTACTGTAGTAATTCATTATACCTGTGCAGGTGCACGTGGAAGAAATTGATGCATGTATAGTGGTAATAAAACACGCCCCTCAGTACTAGAATAATAGAGGATGCATATGTGTAAAATTATTCGACTACAGCTTCCATGCTTTCCCTTTGGTTCCTTATTATCTATGAAATTGGACAATTTTTGTTCTCTAGGCTTTAAACTCATTGTCAGTATTTAGAGTTTTTCAATGCTGATCTTCTCCTGTAAAAGTTACCAAAAACCTAAAATATGTATGAACTTTAAAAAATGCTATATTGAAAATTATAGCAGGGAAGTTCCATTTTGTAAATATTGTGTCAATGGATCTCTATTTTGACATCAGGGTTCATTAGAAATGATGACATTTTATGTGAGTATAAATATCAATGTGTAAAAGAAAAGGTAGGAAGAACCTTGAATGTTTAAGTAATTGGTGAAATGACAGGTGTGTGTGTGTGTGTGTGTGTGTGTGTGTGTGTGTGTGTGTGTGTGTAATTGATTTTCAGTGAATGGTTCAGCTTCTTGTAGGGCCTCCGAGAGAGCCCAGGTGAACCTTTCAATGAGTTGATATCTGTTTTCAGATCATGGGAATCTCTTAGTCCAATAGTCAATCAGGCAAGCTTTGAGGTCTTGAAGAGTTTCAGTCCTCATCAATGGTGTTGCAGACCCTTGTGAGCAAACCCTAGGGTATGCTCAGAGGCCTCATTAGCTGGTACCAAGGTGTGACGATTTCAGACAGCATTTCCCAAAGAAGTACCTCTTGAGTCTCTGTCCTTGTCAGTTCCCTACACTTCCTTACACTAGTTATGTGATCAGTGTGTTTCAGGATAATCCCCACATGTGATTTTTCTATTTCCTACTAGTCCTATCTGTTTCTCATCTTCTTCTTTTATGGTAGGGGTTGGGAAGCAACCTGTGTGGTGTAGAAAGGGGAGTGGTAGTTGTCTGCCTTCAGAGGACCGAATGATGCCTAGAAATTGTACTGTAGTTTGAGGTCAATTGTCCATCCTCTGAGTGTCAGGAATTCCATCACTTTACTTTGATGCTAGTCTGTTCTTCAAGCTGTCTTCAGAAATAAGGACGTCATCCATCTAGGGAATACTGGTTTGTGTGTATGTTTTCATTTTAGGAAAGGCCTTGCTGTTCCTGAAAATAATACTGTAGAGCACCCTTTCCTGTTCTTATTGGCCATCAGTCAATCTTTTGTGAAGTATTCGTTTATAATAGACTTTCTATGGTTGATGAGCAGGAATTCTTTTTTGACAAGTCTTTGTCAGTGTGTGTATTGCAAATCTTTACTTCCCAGCCTGCGGTTCACTTTTTCATTTTCTTATGGTCATAAGATAAGGAGAAATGTCACATTTTTATGAAGTCCCACTGAATTCTTTTAAATGGTTAGTGCACCCTGTGTCCTACCCCAAGATTGACAGGTTCTACGTTTTCTTTCATAAACTGTCCAATGGGAAGCTACAATCCATCTCAAATTTATAAATTGCATTTTGAATTTAATAGGGTATTTATAGACTGGTTTAGATTTTCTATGTACACAATTGTATTGTCTGTGAATAGTCACATTTATCCCCTCAATTCTTATACTTTTTGATTCTCTTGCCTTCTAACACTGGTAAATTCTCCAAAGAAACGTTGAATAGAGCAGCATTGTTTGAAGATTTTAATATACCTTTCTCAATATCTGACAGAAAAAGCAGACAAAACATTGGTAACAAATGTGACATAATTGACATATAGGGAACATTCCATAATAAGTGCAGAATACATTATTTTCAAGTGGTCATAGACTCTTTACCCAAATAGATGATATGTGGGGCCATGAATCAAGTCTACAAATGTTAAACCCTGAAATTAACTAGATTCTATTCTTAGACCACAGAGGAATTGAGCCACAGTCATAGCGAAAAGAAAACCAAGAAGTCCTTCAATGTTTAAAATTAAATGGAACATTGCTACATATCCTAAGGGTCAGAGAGGGAATCTCAATGGAAATTCTGAACCTTTTCTACATGAGGGCTCACACACAATGATACTTTATTTTTGAAGAGCATTGTAATAACCTACACAAGAGTTGAGCCTTAAGTCAGAGTTCTGCCTGCCCCAGCCACACCTGGCAGTCTTGGCCTGTGGTCCCCCTCAGCTGTCCTTTCTGGTGGCCCTGAGCTAAGTGGGTCAACATGCCCATATGGAAATGGGAGGCTCCCCACTCATAGTGATGACGGTGCCCCCTCCCCAGCTGCCCTTTCTGGTAACTCTCAGCTAGGGGGGTCAACATGGCTGTATGGAAATTAGAAGCTCCCCACTCTTAGTGATGACGTTGCTATCGTATCGTCCTCACCAGTCCAACAACATGATTTCTGAGTGAACTATGACACAAGAGTGACTTCTTGGCCCTCCTTCAGGTTTGACAATCATCTGGTGAGTCATCTATTCGAAATATGGATTCAACATGTGTTCTTTCTTCTAGAAAAGAAATAGACCCAATAGCAATTATGGTTTCCTGAGCACCTGTTCTTGAGACACATCATACTGGCTCTTTGTAGCATTCTGCCTCTTAAACTTCTCAACTAGGGTGTAGATATTTTTAGGCACATTTTCAGACGGTTAGAAAGGGACTCAGATGATATGAGTCACAGAGGATTTTAGTGTCAGAAACCTAAGTGGGATCCCCAAATTGACTCCAAATCCCTTGTTGTTCCATACAGGGTACTATCTTCCTCTTATCTCTGGTCTTCTCGATCTGGAAACCTATCAAGTATCAGGATTTTCTTGTCATGTGGACAACTGGAACGAATTCAGCTGGCCTTTTCACCTCTGCCCATGGTGATCATTAAGATCATTATCTCAGTGGAGGACCTGTGGGTAAGATACTCAAAGATCCTTAGGAATACAGACAGTATAATATTTTTCTGGTATTAAAGTTCCTGAAAGCAACTATCTTTTTTAGTCCATTCAGGCTCTGGTATGTTCAGAGGGTGCTGTAAAACAGGTCTGAAATAGTGTTTAAAAACACTCAGTTCAGCCTCTTCTACAAAGTGAGCCAATGCTTATAAATATGGCTAAAATATTGCCTTACCTACGATGACTTCCCAGCCATCGTAGTGTTTATATGGTATGACTGTGACTTACATTAGTCAACATTTGCAGAGAAAGAACTTAGTGCATCCAGGGGGCACTTCATGTTGAAATTAGTTTGTGACAACGAGCTACTGTGTTTTATTCTGCAGTCCAAGGAAATGGTGCCAGACATCTCTAAGGTGTCTAACAGTTCTACAATTGTGATTTTAAGTGGTCTGTGTGCTTCAGCGATTTGGGCAGGAGAAGGGCAGGAGTCCAGAGACTGTGAACACTTCTGTTACGTGTGCTGACCATGGAGCAGGCAGCCTTCTGTGGACATCATTTTGATTTTTTGGTACTCTTGTGAAAGGTGCTTTTGTCTCAAATTCCTCCATTTAGGAGCAATTATAATGATAAACGGAATTTTTATCTTATATCATCTGTGGGCCCTGATCCTGGGCTCCCAGGGAAGCTATCCTTTAACATTTTACCAGCTCAAAATGACTGGGCAAAAACCTCAAAGCATGGGCCCTATTTCTGCCCCATGCACATGTTGTACATCTGCTTCCAGGAGAAAACAAGAACCAAAAAATGCCAACATAAATATAAGAAAAAATAAAGAACCTCTTTGGCTCCCATAAGATTAAGGTCATACTGACATGTACATACTGAAAACATAAGAAAGAATCTGTTACTTTCTGGATCCAAGAAGATCCTCATTGTAGTGTGTAACTCTGTATGTAAAACAAAACAGAAAAAAATATATAAGCCTGCCCCAAATGTTCCTTCCCTGGAGCACTCCCTTCTTGGTGAAGATTGTGTCTCCCAGACAGCTGTCCTGACTTGGGTTTGAATAAAGGTTTCTTCCTTTCTCTCTAAAATGTTTTTAAAAGTTCATTCATGCAGTGTCGACAATAATAGTGTTTTCTATTTAAGTCAGAAATAAATGTTCCACTCTAGTTGCATTGGTAATATAGGAATTGAGGGTTTCTTTAGAAGAGTAAGTCTGCTTTCCGGAAAAGTCAAGGTCATTGGTCTATTGAGAATGAAGATAATTACTGCTAAACAACAAGTATGTGTTGCCCCTTCGCCCAGAAACCGAAGCAGGTGTGCAGGCTTTAGGTCAGAGGTGACTTCTTCTCCCCAGCTGACAGCACTTCTTTGCTCTGGCTCCAAGACACCCGAGGTTTTGAACGTCAGCATCGGAGTCAAGAGGCAGTTTGTCACAGGACGCCAGTGTTCAGAGAAAGCACATGTATGTTTGGCAAAATATCCTAACTATGTGAGGGCTGGAGGTAAAACCTCTAGTTATCCCAAAACCTCCTGGGCTTTTCTCTTTTCTCTAGTTGAGCCACAAAATAAAATTGAAGTAGCTGTAAGCATTCTGGGTTTGGTGCAAGAATTACTTAGTTTTCCTGCTGGTAGAACTTTGCAGGGGATCACAGTTTCTCTACTCATTTATTGCTTACAAATGTATTTTGACCATCTGTTTCCTAAGAACCCTCTTTTATTAGAAAGGGAAGGTGAGATTCACTCTGTGCCTGTTTGTAACATCTAATTTGTTCCTTCATCTAACAGTGTTTATTCAATTGGGCCTAAGATATGGTTGAGTGGCCAGCATCTAGGGTTAGGTGGCTTTTTTGCATCTGATACAGACTTGGATGATGTCATTTGACAAAGGTGATGTTTCATCATTGATTAGTTTATTCATCAGAAGAGTTAAAATTAGGATGGAGGGAAAATTGAAAATTATCCAAAGCGGCCTGTTCCTGTTTAAAAGTTGAGCTTGACTTTCTAGTTTTACTAAATGTATTATCTCGATATTTTGAGGTGCCATATTCTCTCTGTAGTTTCTTTTGTGGTGGATTCAGAAGGAGAGTCTGGGAATTCTTTTGGATAGTGGCATGCTGGTGGCTTCAAGGGCATGGCATCAGGAGCCTTGGGGTGAATTCTGCAACTGCTTGCCTGACCCTGGGTACATCTCACAGAGGTTTTGTTTCCTCCTATGAATTTGCAGGCAGATAATGTTCTGCTTAAAGGGGAACCCTCCCATCCTGTTGGTGGCAATGCAAAGTGGTGCAGCCAGTCTGGGAAACAGTGTGGGGGTTCTTCAAAAAGTTAAACATTGAACAACCCCATGATCCAGCAATTGCTCTCCTAGGTATTTACCCAAAGGATACAGAAATGCAGATTCAAAGGGGGAACATGCACCATGATGTTTATAGCAGCAATGTCCACAGTAGCCAAACTATGGAGAGAATCCCAAAGTCCATGCACTGATGAATGGATAAAGCAGATGTGGGATACATACATACATATATATATATATATATATATATATATATATATATATATATATATATATATATATATATATATATATATATATAATGGAGTATGACCCAGCTTCAAAAAGAATGAAATCTTACCATTTGCAAGGATGTGGATGGATCTAGAGTATATTAAGCTAAGCAAAATCAGTGAGGAAAGACAAATATCCTATCTCTCACACTTGTGAAATTTCAGAAAGAAAATAGATGAACAGAGTTGAGGGGTGATGAGAGAGGCAAACAAGGAAATAGACTCAACCTTGGAGAACAAACTGAGTGTTGCTGCAGGACAGGGGCATGGGGGGAAGAGTTAAATGGGTGAGGGGTATTAAGGAGGGCACTTGTGATGAGCACCGTGTACTGTATGCAGATGAGGAATCACTAAATCCTACCCCTGAAGCGAATATTCCATGGCATGTGAACTAACTGGAATTTAAGTAAAAGAAGAAAGGAAAAAGTGTTCTGCTTCATGAAGAGTGAGGTAAAATTGTAGTGAATTGGGCTGTACTATTCTATAGAGGATAGATGTAAAACACCCTGTTGTAGGATACACTAATTTCTTATTACATAAGGAGTCCTCAGAAAGCTGCAATGAAAGATTCAGATCTCAGAGCATGTTCATGTTCCACTGATATGTTAACAGTTTGCACAGGTAGGAAAGAAGGTGGAGAGAAAGGCAACAGAAGGAGAAAGTAGGTGTGAACCTTTCATTAGTTAGTGTTATAGCTTTCTCATGAAAGCCTTGTGCCAGTGTGATTTTGGAAGAAGATGAGGAATCCGGGAGCTTTGCAGGAGACAGGGGAGTTCCAGGTCTGGGTAAACTGACAGTGGTCCCATAGGAGAGCTGAATGCATCCTGCAGCAGAGTGTGGACAGGGTGGGCTCCAGGGGTGGCTGTGGGTCTCCTG
This sequence comes from Ursus americanus, assembly GCF_024610735.1. NCBI lineage: Eukaryota > Metazoa > Chordata > Mammalia > Carnivora > Ursidae > Ursus > Ursus americanus. The sequence goes on along the minus strand of NW_028273645.1, from coordinate 710,516 downwards.
GGTGAGAGTTGTGACAGGTGAGGGCTGTGTGCAAGTTCCTGGCTGAGGACAAGTGAGGCACAGGCAGAGAGCTGGCAGAGAACCTTCTTCTGGGCCACCAGCCTCACCCAACACACACAGCCTCATCTTCTGTCCCTGTCACTCCAATTCAGACTTCTCCGAAGGTGAGTGAGAACACATCAAGAGCATTCTGAACAGAAGGGAAAGCATGTGCAAAGGCTCTGGGCCAGGAGAATTCCAGTTATTTCCAGGAGCAGCAAGAAGGCCCTGTGGCCACAGGAGACAGCTTAGGACATGAGCTCAGAGAGGTGAAAGAGGGTGACAGAAAGCTATTCCAGGTCTATAACCCCATGAGACGCTGTTTCACTGGGCCATACAGGCTACAGTGTTGAGAACAGATGACAGAGTGTTGAAGATGGCAAAGCAGGTCAATGACGAAGCTTTTCCAGGAACTCAGGCACCGTGGACCGGACAGGTGGCCGTTGATGGAGTGGTTAGACCTATTCTGGGTCCATTATGAAGATGGAGCTCACAGGATTTGCTGATGGGTTAGCTATTAGGAGCAGGAGAACGGAGGAATTGGGGTAACTCCCAGCTGTTGTGGGTTGTCCTGATCGAGAGGAAGGAGAGGGTTTCTCAGGGGGTAGGTGGTAGTCCGTGTTCTGCATGCTGAGGAAGGTGCCTTTCCCGTTGGATCTGCTGAGGTTTGTGTCTGGGAGGACCTTTCACATCTCCTCCCTCATCAATGCTCAGGTACAAGTATCCCCCACTTGTTAAACGTTCACAGTAAGACACTGGGCTTTCTTGAAAGAACTACGTTATTACCCAGCTTCAGTAAGAGGAAGAGACCTGAAGAGGATTTCCCTCTTATGAATAAAGGTGAACAGTGAGAATCGTGTTCAGCATCTGTTTTGGGGAGAAGCACGACAGAGGCGGCGTGCACCCCAACCAGCTCCTTCCGCTGGGAACCGCTCTCCGCATCCAGCCACCAGCACTTTGAATGGTGTCTGTGAGCCTCTGCAGTGCTTTATCTTCATTTATGGTGGGCCTCAGTTAGAAATTTGCGTGCTGAGGCCTAAGAAAAGCCAAAGAGAAGGAATTTTGGAGTCTGAGCACACTGTCTAATTGTTCGTGTAAATTATGGTCATTCCTTCTTGACACCATTTCTGCTGTGCAAGGTTTCTCAGAAGCCCTGTACTTTCAAAGAGCAGGGAAACCTATACCGCATGCTGCGGGGTTAGTTTTAGACTCCATGCCTGACAGAGCATTTCATGACTGTAGGATTTTCTCACTCAAACATTGAGACTTTGACCATCTTCACCCATTTCTACCACCCCATCCCCGAGTCTGGCACCTACCAACCTGCTCTCAGTATCTATGCGTTCAGTATTTGTTTATTCCACGTGGAATGTACATGAGAGCATCTGGTATTGGTCTTTCTGTGTCTGAGTTACTTGGCATAAGGCCCCCAAGGTCTGTGTTTCCATGTCTGGTTCTTGTGAATAATGCTGCAGTGAACGTGGGAGTGCATCTGTCTTTTTGAGGCAGCATTTTTGTGTTCTCTGAATCAATACTCAGTACAGCCATTACTGGGTCATGGGGTAGTGTATTTATTTTTCCAGGAACCTCCATACCGTTTGTCACAGTGGCTGCACCAATTTCCATTCCCACCAACAGTGCACAGTGTCTCCTCATCTGCACACCCTTGACCCCACTTGGTGTCTGTCTCTGGGACATTTGCTGTTCCAACAGTTGTGAGGGGATAGCCTATTGTGGGGTTGACTGATGTTTCCCTGACGATGATGAGTGATGTCGAACAACTTTTTCTGTAAGTTGGCACCTGTGTGCCATCTTTGGAAAGTATCTATTCACACATTCCCCCCATTTTTTTATACAGTTTTTTTTTTGTTTGTTTTGATTTGTATGAGTGTTGTGTGTATTTTGGATATTAGCCTCTTCTCACACATATGATTCACAGATATTTTTTTCTTATTGGGTCCGTGGCCTTTTAAGTTTTTGCTGGTTTCTTTTGCCGTGTGGAAGATTTCAGTTTGATGTTGTTCCACTGGTTTATTTTTGCTTTTGTTGCCTTTGCATTTGGTGTCCGATCTGAAGACTCTTTGCCAAAACCAATGTCGAGAGACTTAGTACCTGTGTCTTCTTGGAGGTTTATGGATTCAGGTCTTATGTTCAAATCATTCATCCATTAAAAATTTTGTGTGTGGTGTAAGAAAGTGACCCAGTTATATTCTTCTGCATTTAGTGTCCAGTTTGCCTGTTACCGCTCACTGAAGACATACTCCTTCCCTCATGGCATATCTTCTGCTGCTGTGTCGTAATTTAGGATCATCTACGTGTGGGTAAGTTTCTGAGGTTTCTGTTCTGTTCCACTGACCTGGTGTCTGTGTTTATGCCAGTACCATCCTATTTTGATGACAGCAGCTTTGTAATCTAGCTTGAAATCCAGGTGTGTGTTGACTGCACCTTTCGTTCTCCAGGTTCCTTTGGGTATTTGGGGTCTTTTGTGATTCCATCCAAGTTTGAGGACTGTTCTGTATTTGCTTGAATAATGCCACTGGAATTCAGACAGGGATTTCATCACATCTGTCGATTGCTTTGGGTACGATGGACATGTTCACATAATTAACTCTTCCAGTTAGGGAGCATGGCGTATGCATCCATTTGTTTGCGTTGACTTCCAAATGTTTGACCCATACATTCTGCCCCCCTCGACACACATGTTTTTCATTTCTTTTCTGCCATGTGTTGAGTGTACTATGTCTTTCTCATTCTTGGTTACTTTTATTCCTAGATTTTTTTTTTTGGTGCAATTGTTAATAGCATTGCTGTTTAAATTTCGCTTTGCGAAAGTGTGTCATCAGTATACAGAAATGCAAGAAGTTGGGTCATCCTGGTGGCCCCATAGGTGAAGCGTCTGCATTCAGCTCAGGTCATGATCCCAGAGTTCTGGTATCGAGCCCCGTGTTGGGCTCCCCGCTTAGCAAGTGTCTGCTTCTCCCTCTTTCTGACACTCCCCTTGCATGTGCTTTTTCTCTTCCTGTCAAATAAATAAATAAAATCTGAAAAAAAGTAAAGACAACAGGTCTCTGTATATTGACTTTATATCCTGCAGCTTTCTTGAATTTGTTTAAACTAACAGGTTTTTCTTTGTGGAATTTTTCGGGATTTCATGTCATTTGCAAATAGTGACAGTTTTCCTGTATGGATTTCATATCTTTCTCTTTTTTTAAAATGATGTTAGTCACCCTACAGTACTTCATTTGTTTTTGATGTAGTGTTCCATGATTCATTGTTTGCATATAACACCTAGTGCTCATTATGACACGTGTCCTCCTTAATACCCATCACCAGGATTACCCATTCCCCTACCCCTCCCTTTCTGCAACCTTCATTTTGTTTCCCAGTGTCAATAGTCTCTCATGGTTCATCTTCCCCTCTCATTCCCCCCCTTCACTTTTCCCTTCCTTCTTCTAATGTCCTCCATGCTACTCCTTCCATTCCACATAGGACTCAAACCTTATGATAATTGTCTTTCTCTGCTTGACTTAATTTCACTTAACATAATCCCCTCCTGATCCATCCACATTGGTGCAAATGGGGGGTATTCATCCTTTCTGATGACTGAGTAATATTCCATTGTATAGATGAACCACATCTTCTTTGTCCATTCATCTGCTGAAGGACATCTTGGCTCCTTCCACAGTTTGGCTATTATGGACATTGCTGCTATGAACATTGGGATATAGGAGCCCCTTCTTTTCATTACTCTGTGTCTATGGGGTAAATACCCAGGAGTGCAGTTGGTGGGTCGTGGGATAGCTCTGTGTTTAATGTCTTGAGGAACCTCCATATTGTTCAAATGTGGCTATACCAGCTTGAATTCTCACGAGTAGTGTAAGAGGGCTCCCCTTTCTTCACATCCTCTCTGACTTTTTGTACTTTCCTGTCTTGTTAATTTTTTTCTAGATTTCATTTATTTATTCCACAGAGATTGAGACAGCCAGCGAGAGAGGGAACACAAGCAGGGGGAGTGGGAGAGGAAGAAGCAGGCTCATAATGGAGGAGCCTGATGTGGGGCTCGATCCCATAATGCCAGGATCACGCCCTGATCCGAAGGCAGATGCTTAACTGCTGTGCCACCCAGGTGCCTCCTGCCTTGTTAATTTTAACCATTGTAACTGGTGTAAGGTGGTATCTCATTGTCGTTTTGATTTGTATTTGCCTGATAGCAAGTGATGTGGAGCATTTTTTCATGTGTCTGTTGGCCATTTGTATGTCTTCTCTGGAGAAGTATCTCTTTGTGTCTTCTGCCCATTTTTTGGGTGTCGAGTTTGAGGAGTTCTTTATAGATCTTGGATACCAGCCCTTTATCTGTAATATCATTTGCAGATATCTTCTTCGATTCCATAGGTTGCCTTTTTGTTTTGTTGATCGTTTGCTTTGCCATGCAGAAGCTTTTTATCCTGATGAAGTGCCAATAGTTCATTTTTGCTTTTATTTCCTTTGCCTTTAGAGACGTGGCTTGCAAGAAGTTGTTGTGACCAAGTTTGAAGAGTTCTTTTGATTTTGATATGAGACAGGAATCCATTATCTTATTTTCCTGATTGTATTCGAGTCCTCTGTCTTTCTTGGTGAGTCTAGCTAAGTTTGTCAGTTTTGTTTATCTCTCCATAAAAGGCAGCTCTCATTTTCATTGTTTTTGGTTTTTTGGTCTTTTTAGTCTGTGTTGGATTTCTTTATGCATTCCTTTTTGTTATTTCCTTATTTCTACTAATTTGGGGCTTTTTTTGTTGTTTTATTTTCTACTTCTTTACCACATAAATCAGGTTGTTTATTGGAGAGCATTCTCATGGATTGATGAAGGCTTGAATTTCTATGAATGTTCCCCATAAAGTTACTTTTGCTGCACCCCATAAGTTTTTGTAAGTTGTCTTTTTCATCAGTGTCAAGGTACTTCTAATTTTTTTTTGATTTCTTCTTTGACTGTTGGTTGTTCAGTAGCATGTTGTTAAATCTCCACATATTTATTTAAGATTATTTAAGTATCTGACAGAGAGTGAGACAGTGAGAGAGGGAATGCAAGCAGGGGGGTGGGAGAGGGAGAAGCGGGCTTCCCACTGAGCAAGGAGCCTGATTCCAGGCTAAATCCCAGGATCCTGGGATCAGGACCTGAGCTGAAGGCAGATCGTTAACAACTGAGCCACCCAGGCCCCCCAATCTCCACCTATTTTTGACTGTCCCATATTTTTCTTGAGACTGATTTCTAGTTTCATATCATTGTGGTTGTACATGATTTGAAGCAGAAGGTGAAGAGAGCATTCAGATGAAAGGTTTGTTTCCTGGAGGGTTTTCTGAGGGCAGACCATGAGTTCCGTGGGATGGAGGAAGGTTTTGTGAGACGGGGGGTGGGGTTAACCCTTGTTAGAATTACTGACTACTACCATGCAGGCTGTGTGCTACCGTTCACACCATAGACCTGATGGACTTGTACTTCATTAGGAATATTTTCTAGGAGGTGTAGGCATAGCTTTCTCTTAAAGAAAGCTGCCATGTGGGTTCATGGCATGACCCGAGGTCAGCAACCAGGATGTATGGTATTGTGGGGGATCAGAACCAGGCTTTCTGTGCGAAGTGACAGAAATAGGGTATGGTGAGCTCCATGACCATAGGTGAGGTCCCGAGTGACCCACTGGGTGTTGGGTTCTGTGGATCTGTCTCATCAGGTGCTGTGGAATTCAGGGACACCCTCCTGTCTGTGGATTTGTGTGGAGACAGGTAGACATCAGTGTCTGGCCAGGCACGAGGGTCGCAATGGACCACCACCAGAGGTGCAGTGTGCGGGGGAGCCACTGCTTGGTTTCCACAAAAGCTGACGAGGGTCTGTGACCATGATTCCCAGCAGCTGCAAGGGGAGAGGAGGCCGGGGGTGGTGCACACTTCCTAGACTTGTGGTCAGGACTAGTCTGGAGCACATTGAAGTCAGTCACACTGGGCACAGAAGGCACCCAGTCAGTGTAGCTGTGGGCACTGCTCCCATGGTACTTCAGGCCAGATTCATGCTGCCACCTCCTGCTTTTCATCATCATCTTCAAGGTCATGTACCTCTGCTCTTGCCCCATGGCCTCCGGGGTATTGTCCGTCCTCCATCTGGTCCTCGTCCCTGGTGCCCTGTGCAGTCCGATGCCAGGGTAGCCTTCTCGAGACAAACATCTGGCCCTGATGGAACACTTCCATGGATCTCGTGTGATGCGAGGATGATGCCCTGCCCTGGAAGGGGGCTGCAGGTCCCCAATCAGGAGAGCCATGTCCACCTTTTCACCATGGCCTGCCCGCCCCTCAGTCTTCTTCAGGGAAGTTCTCCCCACTTCCTGAGATGACAGCTCTGAACTTAAAAATGAATGTTATTTTACATAAATCTATGCCTTAGTTCATCCATGGCATGTCTTTCAACCCCGTTAGTGTTTTTTTTTTTTTTTAGCAGTTCTGAAGGGCTGTCTGCTCAAGGAGGGGCAGCTTTACCTCTCATCTCCCTCAGCATGTCTCTGAGCCCTGGGGCCAGCTGTCCCACTGAGGATTGAGGGACCTGAGCCAGCCCATCCTGAGCCCAAGCTGTGTCAGCTCATAGATGGATGCGTGTTGGAGCGGTGGGCAGCTGGCATGGGCCAGGGGCAGGCAGTGTCTCCTTCTCATTCCTTCCCTCCCTTCCTCCAAGAGGTAGCTCAGAGCAGCCTTCAACCCCTACATCTCCAGATCCCTTGACCTGTGCCTCCTGTGTTCAGCTGGTGACCTTGGAGTTTCGCATGGATTCTACCTCCCGTACCCTCTCCTGTAGCAGTTCGTGGATCAGGGGAGGGGTTGGAACCTCTCTGTTTTGGTCTTCTTCCTGTCCCGCACCAAGCCCACCCACCTTTGCATCTTCCATGTATGTGCTTGGAAGCAAGCCCATCCACAGGGAACCTATTAGCCAAATGGATCCAGGCAATGAACATTGAAGTAGAGATCCAGGATCCATAATAAACCTGCTCTGAAACCTGTCCCAAAGTCTGTGACTCTCTCACACTGAAACAGAAACAATGATAGCTTTCTGGACTGTGAAGTGACATGTGTCTCTACTTCTAATCTTGAATGCATAGGTGCTGAGCCTGGACAGAAAAGGACCATGGCTCCCGTGGGCTGGGATCCATGGTAAGAACTCAGTGAAATCTGAATTCAAGGCATAGAGTGAATAATCATTGTAGAGTGAATCCTCCCAAGTAGGGCTTATGCACAGTGCACAGGAAAAGCTTTTTCAAATAGGTTCCTGAAAGAAAAATCTTTTTTAAAAATTTATTTTAATTCCAGTAGAGCTAACATACAGTGTTACATTCGTTTCAGGTGTACAGTAGAGTGATTCAGTAATTCCATATATTACTCAGTGGTCATCAAGAAAAGCGTCCTCTTAATCCCCTTCATCTATTTCACTCATCCCTCTATCCACCGCCTCTCTGGTAACCATCCGTTTGTTCTCTATTGTTAAGAGTTTGTATTTGGTGTGTCTCCTTTTTCTCTTTTAGTTATTTATTTTTCTTTGTTTCTTAAATTCCCCATGAGAGTGACATCGTATGGGATTTGTCTTTCTCTGACTGACTGATTTTAGTTAGGATAATACTCTCTAGCTCCATCCGTGTGGCTGCAAATGGCAAGGTTTCATTCTTTTTGAAGCCGAGTAATACTCCATTGTGTGTGTGTATGTGTGTCTGTGTGTGTGCGTGTGTGTGTGAATACACACATCTATCATCTTATTTGTCAATTTTTCTACAGACACTTGCGTTGCTTCCATATTGTGATATTGTAAATAATGGTGCAAGACACATAGGGGTGCACGTATGCTTTTAAGTTACTGTTTTCCTATTCTTTGGGTAAAGACGATTAGTGTGATTGTTGGATCATAGGGCAGTTCTATATTTAATTTTTTGAAGAACCTTCATACTGTTTTCCACGGTGCCCATCACAGTTTGCATTTCCCCTCCACAGTTCGCGAGGATTCCCCTTTCTCCACATCCTCCCAACACCTGCTCTTTGTTGTGCTTTTGATGTTAGCCATTCTGACAGGTTTGAGGTATTACCTCATTGTCCTTTGGATTTACATTTTCCTGATGATGGGTGATGGTGAACATCTTTTCACGGGACTGTTGGCCATTTGTATTTCTTCTTTGGAGAAATGTCTGTCCATGTCTTCTGCCTACTTTTAAACTGGATTATTTGTTTTTTGGGGGTCGAGTAGTATCAGTTCTATATGTTTTGGACACTATCCCTTTATTTGCAACTATCCTCTCCCTTTGAGTAGGTTGTCTTACTATTTTTACGTTTTCATTGTTCTTCTGCCATGTGGAAACTTTTTATTTTGCTGTATTCCCAATAGTTTATTTTTGCTTTCATTTCATTTGCCTCAGGAGACAGTCCAGAAAAACGTTGGTATGGTCCATGTCAAGAAGTTACTGTCTTCCCTCCTGTAGGATTTTTATGGATTCAGGTCTCATATTGAGGTCTTGAAACTGTTTTGTGTTTGTCTGTATTGTGTACGAAAGCAGTCTAATTTCATTCTTTTGTGTGTAGCTGTCTAGTTTTCCCAACACCATTTGTTGTAGAGACTGTCCTTTTCTCTTTTGATATCGTTGCTTGCTTTGTGGAAGATTCATGGACCACATAATTGTGGGTTTCTGTCTGAACTTGTATCCTGTTCCTTTGGTCGCTGTGTCTATTTTTGTGCCGTACTGTCTTGTTATGATGACTGCAGCTTTGTAGTATAACCTGAAATCTGAAACTGTGAGTCCTCCAGCTTTGTTTTTCTTTTCCACATTGCACTGACTGTTTGGAATCTTTAGTGGTTCCATACAAATATTTAGGATTGTTTATTCGAGGTCTTTTGTTCTTTAATTTAAATTCAATTAGCCAACTTACAGTACATCATTAGTTTCAGATGTAGTCTTCAATAAATTTTCAGTCGTGTATAACACCCAGTGCTCATTGTATCATGTGACCTCCTTAATGCTACTCATCCTGTTACCCCCCCAACTTCTCCAACAATCATCAGTTTCTTGAGGTAGTTAAGAGTCCATCATGGGTTTTCTCCCTCTCTGATGACTTCCCATTCTATTTTCCCTTCCTTCCCCTATGGTCTTCTTCCTTGTTTCTGATATTCCACATAGGAGTGAAAGCATATGACCATTGTCTTTCTTTCATTGACTTATTCCACTCAGCATAATACCCTACAGCTGCACCCAGGTCGGTGTGATGGTAAGTATTCTTCCTTTCTGATGGCTGAGTAATATTCCATTATATATATGATCCACATCTTCTTTATCCATTCATCTATCCATGGTCATCTGCACTCCTTCCACAGCTTGTCTATTATGGTTATTGCTGCTATGAACACTGGGGTGCATGTGTCCCATCTTCACTACCTCTGTCTCTTTGGGGTAAATACCCAGTAGTGCAATTGCTGGGACATAGGGTAGCTTTATTTATAACTTTTTGAGGAAACTCTGCACTGTTTTCAAGAGTGGCTGTACCAGACTACATTCGTACAGGGGTGTAAGAGAGTTCCCGTTTCTCCACATCCTCTCCAACATGTATAGTTTCATGTTTTCTTATTTTTAGATATTCAGCCTCGTGTGATATGGCATCTATAGGGGTTTAGATTTGCATTTCCCTGAAGCCAAGTGATATGAAGCATTTATGCATGTATCTTTTGGTCACCAGTACGTCGTCATCAGTGAAGTGACTTCCCATTTTAATCCATCTCAAGACCTAAAGCTGGGTAAGGCACTGAAGCTGGATGTTGCCATCGGTTGGAAGTGTGGAGAATTTCAAAAGATCTCTATGAAGAGCAAGTTTAAACGTCAGTGTGAAGCTACTAATTGGATCCGGGACATCTCTGAAAGTGGGGATTGCCTGGGATGGGCTGAGGGTGGCCCTCCGATTTTCCTATGAATCCTTGCTGGAGCCCCAAATGGACAGTTTCCTGCTGTGGGGCAGGCTGAGTCCTCTAGTCGTGCAGAGGTGAGCCCAATGCCTGGTGCCTTGGTGGCAGGCAAACGGGGAGGGACCTTCAGCAGAGGACCCAGGGTTAGGTTAGGCCTCAAGAGACAGCAGGTCCAAAATGCTCAGTGCTCAGAGAACTCCCAGGCCAAGTGAGATGAGGGCACAAGGGCGGGTGAGTGTGAGCCTTGGGGTTTCATCCGGATGGGCCCACAAATGTCGGGGTTCACCAGAAGGGGCTCTCGGGGTCCCCAATTCTCTTGCCCTGAATGCTCTGTTGTGCCCCAAAATGGTACAGTTTACTGTGGGCTGCAGGCTGAGTCCTACGGTGGGGCTTGGGTGTCCCCAATCCCCCAGAGTGGGGTGCCAGGGCCCTGGGGAGGGGCTCCTCTGTGGCCAACCTAGGGTAAGGGTTAGGGTCCAGGAGCCCGGCAGGGACATACTGAAGGCTGTGCGGCGAGCTCTGTGGAGGGCTGAGAGGAGGCCATGGGGGAGGATGAGCATGGGCCTCAGGGTTGGGGCACGGGGGACTGCCAATGGTGGGGACGGGCTCTGGGGGCCTCCCCAAGTTCTCGTGCCCTGTAGACTCCGTAGAGCCCCAAGGGGCACGGTTTCCTGTCAGGTGGCAAGCTGAGTCCTGCGGTGGGGCACAGGTATCCCAATTCCCCGGGGCTGCGGTGTAAGGCTCCTGGGGAGGCCCCCACACCCACGGCCGACCTAGGGCTAGGGTTAGGCCCCAGGAGCCCCGCATGCCCGATTTGCTGGCTGTATGGCGAGCTACACGGGCTGCGGTGAGGTTGTGGGGAGGGTGAGCGTGGGCCTCAGGGTTGGGGTGCGGGAGGCCGCCAAAGTTCGCTGGTGGCTCAGGAGGGCCCTCCTGGTTCTCCCACCCTGAATGCTCTATGGCCTCCCAAGGTGCACAGTTTCCTGCGAGGTGGCAGACTGAGTCCTGCTGTGGGGCTCAGGTGTCCCGAATCCCCGCGGCTGCGACTCCAGGCTCCTGGGGAAGGGACCTTCCACAGATGAACTAGGGTTAGGGTTGGGGCCCAGGAACCTCGCAGGCCAGATGTGCCCACTATGTGGCAAGCTGCGCCGCGGGCTGAGTTGAGGGTGGGGGGTGGGGTGAACATGGGCTTCAAGGTTGGGTTTAGGGATCGCCAAAGTTCGCCGGGGGCTCTGGGGGCCCTCCTGGTTCTCCCGCCCTGAATGCTCTACAGCCTCCCAAGGCGCACGGTTTCCTGCAGGCTGGCAGGCTTTGTCCTGCAGTGGGGCTCAGGTGTCCCCAGTCCCTGGGGCTGCGGCACCGGGCCCCAGGGGAGGGGTCCTACCCAGCAGACCTAGGGTCAGGTCTAGGCCCCAGTAACCCGGCAGGCCTGATCTGCCGGCTCTTCGACGTGCTCGGTGGCAAGCTAAAGGGAAGGCGTGGGGCGGGATGAGCGTGGGCCTCAGGGTTGGGGTGTAGGGAGCCACCGACGATCACTGGGGGCTCAGGGGGCCCTACCAGTTTTCTTGCATGGGATGCTCTGTGGGTCCCCAAGGGGCATGGTTTCCTGAGGGGTGGCAGGCTGAGTCCCGTGGTGGTGCTCAGGTGTACCCAATCCCCGGTGTTAGGGTACGGACTAGGGTACGGGTTAAGGTTAGCGTATGGGTTACGGTTAGGGTATGGGTGAGGGTAGGGGTTAGGGTTAGGGTAAGGAGAGGGTTCGGGTTAGGGTTGGGTTTATGGGTAACAGGTTAGAGGTTATGGGTTAGGGTACAGATTAGGGTTTAGGGTAGGGGTTAGGGTTTAGGGTTTGGGTTTAGGGTTAGGGTTAGGGTTGGAGTACATGTTAGGTATAGGGTACGGGTTAGGGTTAGGTTACGGGTTAGGGTACGCATTAGGGTACAGTTTAGGGTACGGTTTAGGGTTAGTGTTGGCATTTGGATTAGGGTACGGTTTAGGGTACGGGTTAGGGTTAGTGTACGGGTTAGGGTTAGGGTACAGTTTAGGGTTATGATACAGGTTAGGTTACGGTTTAGGGTTAGGGTTAGGGTACGGGTTAGGTAACGGGTTAGGGATAGGGATAGGCTACGGTTTAGGGTTAGGGTATGGGTGTGGGTACGGGTTAGGGTACGCGTTAGGCTATCGTTTAGGGTACGGGTTAGTGTATGATTTAGGGTAAGAGTTGGCGTACGGATTTGGGTACGGTTTAGGGTACGGGTTAGGGTTACAGTACGGGTTAGGGTTAGGGTACAGTTTAGGGTTATGGTACAGGTTATGTTACGGTTTAGGGAACGGGATAGGGATACGGATAGGGTATGGTTTATAGTTAGGGTATGGGTTAGGGTACGGGTTAGGGTACAGGTTAGGGTTAGGTATGGTTTAGGGTCCGGGTTAGGCATAGGGCACAGGTTAGGGTATGGGTTTGGGTACGGGTTACGGTATGGCTTAAGTTTAAGGTAAGGGTACTGGTTAGGGTTAAGGTACAGGTTACGGTTTAGGGTTTAGGGTTACGGTTAGGGTATGGGTTAGGGTTAGGGTACGGGTAGGGTTAGGGTACGGGTTATGGTACGAGTTAGGGTATGGGTTAGAGTCCGGGTTTAGGGTTTAGGGTTAAGGTTAGGGTACAGGTTAGGGTACTTGTTAGGGTTATGGTTAGGGTTAGGGTACGGTTTAAGTTACAGGTTAGGGTACAGTTTAGGGTTAAGGTTAGGGTACGGGTTAAGGTATGGGTTAGAGTACGTGTTAGGGTTACAGTTAGGGTTAGGGTACAGGTTAGGGTTAGGGTACGGGTTAGAGTTAGGGTTAGAGTACGGGTGAGGGTACGGGTTAGGGTTAGGTTTAGGGTTAGGTTACGGGTTAGGGGTAGGGTTAACTGAAGGGGTAGGGTTAGGTGTAGGGTTAGGTTTATGGTAGGGGTCGGGGTAGGGTTAGGGTTTAGGGTTAGTGTTTGGGGTTTGGGGTTAGTGGTTAAGGTTAGGGTTTCATGTTTAGGGTTTCGGGATTAGGTTTAGGGCTTAGGGTTTAGGGTTTAGTGTTAATGTTAGGGTTTAGGGTTTAAGGATTAAGGTTTAGGGTAGGGTCAGGGTTAGGGTAAGGGTTAGGGGTTAGAGTTAGGGTTAGGATTAGGGTTTAAGGTTTAGGGTTTAAGGTTATGGGTTAGGGTTTAGGGTTAGTGTTAGACCCCAGTAGGCCAGCAGGACCCATGCGCTGGCTGTGCGGCGAGCGGAGGAGTGGGCCGAGGTGAGGGCGCCGGCGAGCGAGGGAATAGTATGCAGCGTTTTGGCGCGGGGGGACTTTTAACGTCGCTAGAGTCTCGGAGGGCCCTGCCCGTTCTCCCGTCCTGAATGACCAGAGGCGCCCCTAGCGACCCGTGTGGTGGCGGGCTGACTGTGAGTCTGGCACGGCGGTTTAGGGGTCCCCAATGCCATGCGTTGCAGCGCAAGGCCCCTTGGTAGGGCCCCTCTGGGGCCGTCCTAGGGTTAGTGTTAGCACCCAGGAGTCCGGCAGGCATGATCCGCCAGCTGTGCGGTAGCAGAGGGCCAGGCCTAGGTGAAGGCGCCGGCGAGTTGGAGCGTGGGCCCAAGCATTTTGGCTCGGGGGGGCCTTGGAAGGTCGCCGGGGGATTGGAAGGCCCTGCCGGTTCTCCTGCCCTGAATGGCCAGAGGCGCTCTTAGCGGCCCGGGTGGTGGCAGGGCGGCACGGTGAGTACGGCGCTGGGGCTCGGGGGTCCCCAATCCCTGGCGTTGCTGCGCCAGGCCCCTTGTGAGGTTCCCCTCAGGGGCCAACCTAGGGTTAGGGTTAGCCCCCAGGAGGCTGGCAGGCCCGATCCGCTGGCTGTGCGTGAGCAGAGGGGCGGGCCGAGGTCAGGGCGCTGGTGAGCAGAAGCATGGGCCCAAGCATTTTGGCGCATGGGGTCTTAGAAGTTCACTGGGATTCGGAGGGCCCTGCCCGTTCTCCCGCCGGCGGGAGAATGAATGACCGGCGGCGCACCTAGCAGCCCGGGTGGCGGCGGGACGGCAAAGTGAGTACTGGCTTGGGCTCGGGGGTCGCCAATCCCTGGCACTGAGGCGCCAGGCCCCTTGGGAAGGGCCCCTCATAGGCCGCCATAGGGGTAGTGTTAGCCCCCAGGAGGCAGGCAGGCCTGATGTGCTGGTGTGAGGCGACCAGAGGGGCGGGCCGAGGTGAGGGCGATGGCGAGCGGGAGTGTGGGCCCAAGCGTTCTGGCGCGGGCGGCCTTCGAAGGTCGCCGGGGGCTCGGAGGGCCCTGCCCGTTCTCCCACCCTGAAAGACTGGCAGCATGCCTAGTGGCCCGGGTTGTGGCAGGGCAGCAGGGTAGAGTCTGGTGCTGGGGCTCGGGGGTCCCCAATCCCAGGCGTTGCGGCAATAGGCGACTTGGGATGGGCCCCTCAGTGGCCGACCTAGGGTTAGAGTTTGCCCCCAGGAGGCCGGCAGTCCCGATCCACCCACTCTGCAAGGAGCGGAGGGGTGGGCCAAGATGAGGGCGCTGGCGAGCAGGAGGGTGGGCCCAAGCGTTTTGGTGCGGGGGGCCTTCGAAGGTCGCCGGGGGCTCAGAGGGCCATGCACGTTCTTCCGCCCTGAATGCCCGACGGCGCACCTAGCGGCCCAGGTTTCAGAGGGGCAGCAGTGTGAGTCCGGCGCTAGGGCTCGGGGGTCCCCAATCCCCGGTGTTGCAGCGCCAGGCCCCTTGGGAGGGGCCCCTCGGGTGCGACCTAGTGTTAGGGTTAGCCCCCAGGAGGCCGGCAGGCCCGATTCGCCAGCTGTGCGGCGAGCGGAGGGTCGGGCGGAGGTGAGGCTGCTGGCGAGCATGATCATGGGCCCAGGAGTTTTCGCGGGGGGGTCCTTCGAAGGTCGCCAGGTGCTGGGAGGGCCGTGTACGTTCTTCCGCCCTGAATGACAGGCGGCTACCCTAGCGGCACGGTTAGAGGAGGGGCGGTAGGGTGAGTCTGGCGCTGGGGCTCGGGGTCCCCAGTCCTTGGCGTTGGGGTGCCAGGCCCCTTCGGAAGGGCTCTAGGGGTCTGACCAAGCATTACTGTTAGCCCCCAGGAGGCTGGCAGATCCGATCTGCTGGCTGTGTGTCGAGCAGAGGGGAAGGCCGAGGTGAGGGCGCTGTCGAGCGGGAGCATGGGCCCAAGCGTTTTGGCAAGGGGGGCCTTCGAATGTTGCCAGGGGCTTGGAGGGATCTGCCCGTTCTCCCTCTCTAAATGACCTACAGTGCTCCTAGCGGCCCGGGTGGCGGCGGGGCGACATGGTGAGTCCGGCGCTGGGGCTCGGGGGTCCCCAATCTCAGGCATTGCGGTGTCAGGCCCCTTCAGAGGGGCCCTTCAGGGGCCAACCTAGGGTTATGGGTAGCCTCCAGGAGGAAGGCAGGCCTCATCCACCGGCTCTGCAGCGAGCGGAGGGGCGGTCCAAGGTGAGGACGCTGAGAAGCAGGAGCATGGGCTCAAACGTTTTGGATGGGGGGGCCTTCGAAGGTCGGATGGGCTCGGAGGGCCCTGCCCGTTCTCCCGCCCTGAATGACCAGCGGCACCCCTAGCAGCCCGGGTGGCAGCGGGGCGGCAGGGTGAGTCCGGCGCTGGGGATCGGGGGTCCCTAATACCGGCGTTGCGGTGCCAGGCCCCTTGGGCGGGCCCCTCAGGGGCCGACCTAGGGTTAGGGTTAGCCCGCAGGAGGCTGGCAGGCTCATTTCACCATATGCGGTGAATGGAGGTTTGGGTCGAGGTGAGGCAGCTGGCGAGTGGGAGCGTGGGCCAGAGCATTTTGGCTTTGGCTCGGGGTGCCTTCGAAGGTCCCAGGTGGCTAGGAGGGTGCTGCCCGTTCTGTCGCCCTGAAGGAGTGGCGACGCCCCTAGTTCCCCATGTGGCTGTAGGGCGGCAGGGTGCGTCTGGCGCTGGGACTTGGGGGTCCCCAATCCCTGGCATGTGGCACCAGGCCACTTGGGAGGGGCCCCTCGGGGGCGACCTAGGGATAGGGTTAGCCCCCAGGAAGCCAGCAGGCCCTATCCGCCAGCTCTGCAGTGAGTGGAGGGGTGGGCCGAGGTTAGGGCACTGGTGGACAGGAGCGTGGGAGCCAGAGTTTTTGCACGGGTGGCCTTCGAAGGTCGCAGGGGGATCGGAGGGCCCTGCCCGTTCTCCCTTCCTGAATGACTGGCAACGCCCCTAGTGCCCTCGGTGCCTATGGAGTGGCAGAGTGAGTACAGCACTGGGGCTCGGGGGTCCCAAATCCACGGCAATGCAGTGCCAGGCTCCTTGGGAGGGGCCCTCGGGGCCGACCTAGGGTAAGTGTTAGCCCCTAGGAGTCCAGCAGGCCCGTTTCGCCAGCTCTGCGGCAGGTGGAGGGACAGGCCAAGGTGAGGGCGCTGGTGAGAGGGAGTATGGGCCCAAGCGTTTTTGCGCAGGGGCCTTCGAAGGTCGCCGGGGGCTTGGAGGGCCCAGCACGTTTTCTCACCCTGAAAGACTGGCGGCGCCCCTAGCAACCCGGGTTGCTGCGGGGCGGCAGGGTGACTCCGGTGCTGGGATCGGGGACCCCAATCCCCGGCACTGTGGTGCAAGGCCTCTTGGGAGGGGCCCCTCGGGGGCCGACCTAGGGTTAGGGTTCGTCCCCAGGAGGCCGGCAAGCCCGGCGCTAAGTGGCTCTGGCAATGTAACAAAAATGCCATACACTTATCTGTAAGAAATAACAGTGTACAGGAACCCTCTTAGCCCTAACATCATCCTTTCTGAATATGGAAGCCAGCCCCAAAGTGGTCGTGGAAGTCTGACGAAAGGGCTAAGCACTTTTCTCTGAGTCACCACACTATACAGGGAAAGACCAATGTACATCATCTTTCAGGAGTAGGAAGCATTAATGAAAAGGTTCTGGAATTTCGAGGACTCTGACCCATCCTTATTGGTAATAAACCACCGTGTACAGGAAAACACCTTCAACTCTCATCAGCCTCCTCAATCCTGATTCCGATTCAACTTTGGGTGTGTAGGACTAGGGAAATGTCCACATCTTATTGCTAAGAAAGAACGATGTCAGGGTAATGCCCTTCAAGTCACCTCAGCCTTCCTGAAGACGGAAGCAGGAATCAAGGTGGTTATGTTACCATGAGGTAAGGAAGATGAGCATATAAGTGAGAAACAACAGTGGGCAGGACCTCTCTTCCAAGGAACATTATCTTTGCTTAATGTTGAATCCCTATGGTAAGTGGTTGTGGGCATTTGTGAGGTCAAAATCTGAAGTGTTTTGTAAAACCTCTTGGCCATTCACAGATGAGACTAAGGTAGTTGGGGACTCCTAGGCAGTGATTTGTCCACTGTCAAAAATATGAGAAGATAAAAGAGACAGATGAGGTCTCCTCAGGCATTGTCCTTTATGCTCATCCTCCGTGAGAATGGCCATCTCTGGACAGCTCAGTGGCAGGGTCTCATTCACAGTGGGGGCATCTGTTCCTCACAGACATCAGGCAGGGAAATGGATTTGGTTCTCTGTGCCAGCCCAGCCACAGCTGAGTGTCACAGCACCCTCTCGTGGGCTCATAAGAGTTTCACTGTCACCAGGCAGGTCATTGTATTTGATAAACCATTGTGAGAGTTTGCAATTGCCTTCATCTGCAACCTCCTAGAGGCAAATGCAGGTGTCTGGTACCATGTGAAGTCATGTGAAGGCATCGTGAGAAAGTGTCCTTTTGCTTAAGAAAAACATGGCTGGGGCTCCCGGCTGGCTCAGCCAGTTAAGCATGTGCCTTTGGCTCAGGTTATGATCCCAGGGTTCTGGGATCCAGCCCAGGCTCCCTGCTCAGCTGGAAAGGAGGTAGGGAAATAGCTTAGAACCCACAGAGAATGTGAATAAAGGGGAGTGAAATGGAACTTGGTCTGTGTTTTGCTTTAGGGAATGGAAGTTAGTTATTTCTCCATTGTGATTGTTCTTGAAACAGAAAAGCTGTATTTTTATTTACCTTTAATTTTTTTTCTAATAATATTTTTTATTATGATATGTTAGTCACTATACAGTATTTCCTTAGTTTTTGATGTAGTGTTCCGTGATTCATTATTTGCATATAACACCCAGTGCTCCATGCAATATGTACCTTCCTTAATACCCATCACTGGCCCATCCCAATCCCCCACCCCTCTCCCCTCTGAAGCCCTCACTTTGTTTCCCAGAGTCCATAGTCTCTTGTGGTTCATTCCCCATTCTCTTTAGGGTCCATTGTCTAAAGGGACAGACAGTGGAAGTTCACCAAATATAAGATCGAAATTTCATTGTTCATTATAGATGCCACTAAGTAGTTCCCAGACATTTCATTCTACTGTAGTAATTCATTATACCTGTGAAGGTGCACGTGGAAGACAATTGATGCATGCATAGTGGTAATAAACATGCCCCTCAGTACTAGAATAATAGAGGATGCATATGTGTAAAATTATTCGACTACAGCTTCCATGCTTTCCCTTTGGTTCCTTATTATCTATGAAATTGGACAATTTTTGTTCTCTAGGCTTTAAACTCATTGTCAGTATTTAGAGTTTTTCAATGCTGATCTTCTCCTCTATAAGTTACCAAAAACCTAAAATATGTATGAACTTTAAAAAACGCTATATTGAAAATTACAGCAGGGAAGTTCCATTTTGTGAATATTGCGTCAATGGATCTCTATTTTGACATCAGTGTTCATTAGAAATGATGACATTTCATGTGAGTATAAATATCAATGTGAAAAAGAAAAGGTAGGAAGAACCTTGAATGTTTAAGTAATTGGTGAAAGTGACAGGTGTGTGTGTGTGTGTGTGTGTGTGTGTGCGTGTAATTGATTTTCAGTGAATGGTTCAGCTTCTTGTAGGGCCTCCGAGAGAGCCCAGGTGAACCTTTCAATGAGTTGGTATCTGTTTTCAGAACATGGGAATGTCTTAGTCCAATAGTCAATCAGGCAAGCTTTGAGGTCTTGAAGAGTTTCAGTCCTCAGCGATGGTGTTGCAGACCCTTGTGAGCAAACCCTAGGGTAGGCTTAGAGCCCTCATTAGCTGGTACCAAGGTGTGACGATTTCAGACAGCATTTCCCAAAGAAGTACCACTTGAGTCTCTGTCCTTGTCAGTTCCCTACACTTCCTTACACTAGTTATGTGATCAGTGTGTTTCAGGATAATCCCCACATGTGATTTTTGCTATTTCCTACTAGTCCTATCTTTCTCAACTTCTTCTTTTATGGTAGGGGTTGGGAAGCAACCTGTGTGGTGTAGGAAGGGGTGTGGTAGTTGTCTGCCTTCAGAGGACTGAATGATGCCTAGAAATTGTACTGTAGTTTGAGGTCAATTGTCCATCCTCTGAGTGTCAGGAATTCCATCACTTTACTTTGATGCTAGTCTGTTCTTCAAGCTGTCCTCAGAAATGTCATCCATCTAGGGAATACTGGTTTGTGTGTATGTTTTCATTTTAGGAAAAGCCTTGCTGTTGCTGAAAATAATACTGTAGAGCACCCTTTCCTGTTCTTATTGGCCATCAGTCAATCTTTTGTGAAGTATTCGTTTATAAATAGACTTTCTATGGTTGATGAGCAGGAATTCTTTATGGACAAGTCTTTGTCAGTGTGTGTATTGCAAATCTTTACTTCCCAGCCTGCAATTCACTTTTTCATTTTCTTATGGTCATAAGATAAGGAGAAATGTCACATTTTTATGAGGTCCAACTGAATTCTTTTAAATGGTTAGTGCATCCTATGTCCTACCCCAAGATTGACAGGTTCTACGTTTTCTTTCAGAAACTGTCCAATGGAAAGCACAATCCATCTCAAATTTATAAATTGCATTTTGAATTTAATAGGGTATTTATAGACTGTTTTGGATTTTCTATGTACACAATTGCATTATCTGTGAATAGTCACAATTATCCCCTCAATTCTTATACTTTTTGTTTCTCTTGCCTTCTAACACTGGTAGATTCTGATGCAACGTTGAATAGAGCAGCGTTGTTTGAAGATTTTAATATACCTTTCTCAATATCTGACAGAAAAAGCAGACAAAACATTGGTAACAAATGTGACATAATTGACATATAGGGAACATTCCATAATAAGTGCAGAATACATTATTTTCAAGTGGTCATAGACTCTTTACCCAAATAGATAATAGGTGGGGCCACGAATCAAGGCTACAAATGTTAAACCCTGAAATTAACTAGATTCTATTCTTAGACCACAGGCGAATTGAGTCACAGTCATAGCGAAAAGAAAACCAGGAAGTCCTTCAATGTTTAAAAATTAAATGGAACTTTGCTACATATCCTAAAGGTCAGAGAGGGAATCTCCATGGAAATTCTGAACCTTTTCTACATGAGGGCTCACACACAATGGCACTTTCTTTGTGAAGAGCATTATAATAACCTAGACAGGAGTTGAGCCTTAAGTCAGAGTTCTGCCTGCCCCAGCCACACCTGGCAGCCTTGGCCTGTGGTCCCCCTCAGCTGTCCTATCTGGTGGCCCTGAGGTAAGGCGCTCAACATGGCCATATGGAAATGGGAAGCTCCCCACTCATAGTGATGACGGTGCCCCCTCCCCAGCTGCCCTTTCTGGTGGCTCTGAACTAAGGGGGTCAATATGGCCGTATGGAAATTAGAAGCTCCCCACTCTTAGTGATGACGTTGCTATCGTATCGTCCTCACCAGTCCAACAACATGATTTCTGAGTGAAATATGACACAAGAGTGACTTCTTGGCCTTCCTTCAGGTTTGAAAATCATCTGGTGAGTCATCTATTAGGAATATGGATTCAACATGTGTTCTTTCTTCTGGAAAAGAAATAGACCCAATAGCAATTATGGCTTCCTGAGCCCCTGTTCCTGAGAGACATCATACTGGCTCTTTGTAGCATTCTGCCTCTTAAACTTCTCAACTAGGGTGTAGATATTTTTAGGCACATGTTCAGGTGGTTAGACAGGGACTCAGATGATATGAGTCACAGAGGATTTTAGTGTCAGAAACCTAAGTGGTTTCACAAATTGTCTCCAAATCCCTTCTTGTTCCATACAGGGTACTATTTCTCTCTTATCTCTGGTCTTCTCAATCTAGAAACCTAACAAGTATCAGGATTTTCTTGTCATGTGGACAACTGGAACGAATTCAGCGGGCCTTTTCACCTCTGCCAATGGTGATCATTATGATCATTATCTCAGTGGAGGACCTCTGGGTAAGATAGTCAAAGATCCTTAGGAATACAGACAGTATAATATTTTTCTGGTATTAGAGTTACTGAAACCAACTATCTTTTTTGTCGATTCAGGCTCTGGTACGTTCAGAGGGTGCTGTAAAACAGGTCTGAAATAGTATTTAAAAACACTCAGCTCAGCCTCTTCTACAACGTAAGCCAATGCTTATAAACATGGCTAAAATATTCCCTTACCTACGATGACTTCCCAGCCATTCTAGTGTTTATATGTTATGACTGTGACTTACATTAGTCAACATTTGCAGAGAAAGAACTTAGTGCATCCAGGGAGCACTTCATGTTGAAATTAGTTTCTGACAACGAGATACTGTGTTTTATTCTGCAGTCCAAGGGAATGGTGCCAGACATCTCTAAGGTGTCTAGCAGTTCTACAATTCTGATTTTAAGTGGTCTGTGTGCTTCAGAGCTTTGGGCAGGAGAAGGGCAGGAGTCCAGAGACTGTGAACACTTCTGTTACGTGTGCTGACCATGGAGCAGGCCGCCTTCTGTGGACATCATTTTGATTTCTTGGTACTCTTGTGAAAGGTGCTTTTGTCTCACATTTCTCCATTTAGGAGTAATTATAATGATAAAAGTAATTTTTATCTTATATCATCTGTGGGCCCTGATCCTGGGCTCCCAGGGAAGCTATCCTTTAACATTGTACCCGGCTGAAAATGACTGGGCAAAACCTCAGTGCATGGGCCCTATTTCTGCCCCAAGCACATGTTGTACATCTGCTTCGAGAAGAAAACAATAACCAAAAATGCCAACATAAAGATAAAAAAAATAAAGAACCTCTTTGGCTCCCATAAGATTAAAGTCATACTGACATGTACATACTGAAAATGCATGAAAACATTGCATTTCCTAAAGCCAAAGTCTTGGAGGGTCTGAGAGTCACTGACCTTGCCCAGAACCAGGCACACCCCAGCAGGGAGGGCTGGTGCAGAAAGGGAAGGGGCAGGACTCTGAGGGTGGTCTGCAGCTAGAGGGGTCCCTGGAAGGGGCCAGGTGTGTGTGGGGGCCCCAGCCCACGAGCCCACCCATGCCTGTGCCTGGTGTTGGGTAGAGGAGGCTCCTCTTGGGCCCCCTGCACTTTCAGGGTTCCAGGGGCTTGAGGGCGGGTTGCCCAGCATCCAAGGAGCTCAGGCACCACCCTCCCAGACCATTCACCACTTGGGGGTGGAGCTACATCACTGTGGGCGGTCCCAGATTTGCAGTGGGTTGCAGTCCTGGGGCAGAAGAAGGGGCACTGAGAGAGAGAGAGTAGCCCTGTGGAGATCCCTGCTGGTGAGTGAGCAGCATGCACTGGGGTGGGGGTCCGGGGGTAGGGTGCGCCCCAGGTGGGAGGCAGGGTTCTGGAAGGGGACGAGGAGAGGGTTCATTGTGGGGACTCAGATGAGTTTTCTTTTTCCCTTTAAAGTCTGTTCTGCCCCATGTCCTCAACTGGCCTTATTCTCCATACCCGTGAACTCCAGGGCGCCCGCTCACCTGAGCTTTTGTGGGATGGGTTGCAGAATTTCAGGGTTTCCCTGTTCCCCTGGAAGAGTGCGGGAAAGGACCTCACATAATCCCCACCTTCAGTTCTCTGACACAGTGCAGGTGATGCCTCTTGAGCAGTACCCCAAGTTCAGCAGGGTGTGCCCTGGTCCCCCAGGCACAGGTGTGGCAGTAGCAAGCCCCAGAGCCATCCCCCAACTTCAGCATGATGCCCACTGTGCCCCCGGGTTAGTGGTAACTGGCTATTAGAATCATGCAGGAAAATCCTCCAGGTGGGGGCCTGGAGGCGTGCCTAAACCAGACCCCACTCTAGTTGTATTGGGAATATATGAATTGAGGGTTTCTTTAGAAGAGTAAGTCTGCTTTCCAGAAAAGGCAAGGTCATTGGTCTGTTGAGAATGAAGATAATTACTGCTAAACAACAAGTATGTGTTGCCCCTTGCCCAGAAACCGAAGCAGGTGTGCAGGCTTTAGGTCAGAGGTGCCTTCTTGTCCCCAGCTGACAGCACTTCTCTGCTCTGGCTCCAAGACACCCGAGGTTTTGAACGTTAGCATCGGAGTCAGCGAGGCAGCTTGTCACAGGACTCCAGTGTTCAGAGAAAGCACAGGTATGTTTGGCAAAATGTCCTATCTATGTCAGGGCTGGAGGTAAAACCTCTCATTATCCCAAAACCTCCTGGGCTTTTTTCTTTTCTCTAGTTGAGCCTCAAAGTAAAATTGAAGTAGCTGTCAGCATTCTGGGTTTGGTGCAAGAATTACTTAGTTTCCCTGCAGGTAGAACTTTGCAGGGGATCACAATTTCTCTGTCCATTTATTGCTTACAGATGTATTTTGACCATCTGTTTCCTAGGAACCCTCTTTTATTAGAAAGGGAAGGTGAGATTCACTCTGTGCCTGTTTGTAACATCTAATTTGTTCCTTCATCTAACACTGTTTATTCAATTATGCCTTAGATATGGTTGAGTGGCCAGCTTCTAGAGTTATGTGGCTTTTTTTCATCTGATACAGACTTGGATGATGTCATTTGACAAAGGTGATGTTTCATCATTGATTAGTTTATTCATCAGAAGAGTTAAAATTAGGGTGGAATGAAAATTGAAAATTATCCAAAGCGGCCTGTTCCTGTTTAAAAGTTGAGCTTGACTTTCTAGTTTTACTAAATGTATTATCTCGATATTTTGAGGTGCCATATTCTCTCTGTAGTTTCTTTGGTGGTGGAGTCAGAAGGAGAGTCTGGGAATTCTTTTGGATAGTGGCATGCTGGTGGCTTCAAGGGGCTTGGCGTCAGGAGCCTTGGGGTGAAGTCTGCAACTGCTTGCCTGACCCTGGGTGCATCTCCCAGATGTTTTGTTTCCTCTTATGAAATTGCCGGCAGATAATGTTCTGATTAAAGGGGAACCCTCCCATCCTGTTGGTGGGAATGCAAAGTGGTGCAGCCAGTCTAGGAAACAGTGTGGGGGTTCCTTAAAAAGTTAAACATTGAACAACCCCATGATCCAACTATTGCTCTCCTAGGTATTTACCCAAAGGATACATAAATGCGGATTCAAAGGGGGTCCATGCACCATGATGTTTATAGCAGCAATGTCCACAGTAGCCAAACTATGGAGAGAATCCCAAAGTCCATGCACTGATGAATGGATAAAGCAGATGTGGAATACCTATATATAATGGAATATGACCCAGCTTCAAAAAGAATGCAAATCTTACCATTTGCAAGGATGTGGATGGACCTAGAGTGTATTAAGCTAAGCAAAATCAGTGAGGAAAGACAAATATCCTATGCTCTCACGCTTGTGGAATTTCAGAAAGAAAACAGATGAACAAAGTGAGGGGTGATGAGAGAGGCAAACAAGTAAATAGACTCAACCTTGGAGAACAAACTGAGTGTTGCTGCAGGACAGCGGCGTGGGGGGAAGAGTTAAATGGGTGAGGGGTATTAAGGAGGGTACTTGTGATGAGCACCGGGTACTGTATGCAGGTGAGGAATCACTACATCCTACCCTTGAAGTGAATATTCCATGGCATGTGAACTAACTGGAATTTAAGTAAAAGAAGAAATGAAAAAGTGTTCTGCTTCATGAAGAGTGAGGTAAAATTGTAGTGATTTGGGCTGTACTATTCTATAGATGAGAGTTGTAAAACACCCTGTTGTAAGATACACTAGTTTCTTATCACATAAAGAATCCTCAGAAAACTGCAATGAAAGATTCAGGTCACAGAGCATGTTCATGTTCCACTGATATGTTACAGTTTGCACAGGTAGGAAAGAAGGTGGAGAGAAAGGCAACAGAAGGGGAAAGTAGGTATGAACCTTTCATTAGTTAGCATTATATCTTTCTCATGAAAGCCTTGTGCCAGTGTGATTTTGGAAGAAGAGGGGGAATATGGGAGCTTTGCAGGAGACGGGGGAGTTCCAGGACTAGGTAAAGCTGACAGGGGTCCCAGAGGAGAGGTGAATGCATTCTGCAGCAGGGTGTGGACAGGGTGGGCTCCAGGGGTGGCTGTGGGTCTCCTAGGTGGGAGTTGTGACAGGTGAGGGCTGTGTGCAAGTTCCTGGCTGAGGACAAGTGAGGCACAGGCGGAGAGCTGGCAGAGAACCTTCTTCTGGGCTACTAGCCTCACCCAACACACACAGCCTCATCTTCTGTCCCTGTCACTCCAATTCAGACTTCTCAGAAGGTGAGTGAGAACACATCAAGAGCATTCAAAACAGAAGGGAAAGCATGTGCAATGGCTCTGGGGCAGGAGAATTCCAGGTATGTCCAGGAGCAGCAAGAAGGCCCTGTGGCCACAGGAGACAGCTTAGGACATGACCTCAGAGAGGTGAAAGAAAGCCATTCCAGGGCTATAACCCCATGAGACCCTGTATCACTGGGCCATCCTGGCTACAGTGTTGAGAACAGATGACAGAGGGTTGAAGACGGTAAGGCACGTCAATGACGAAGCTTTTCCAGGAACTCAGGCACTGTGGACCAGACAGGTGGCCTTGGATGGAGTGGTTAGACCTATTCTGGGTCCATTTTGAAGATGGAGCTCACAGGATTTGCTGATGGGTTAGCTATTAGGAGCAGGAGAAGGGAGAAATTGGGGTAACTCCCAGCTGTTGTGGGTTGTCCTGATCGAGGGGAAGGAGAGGGTTTCTCGTGGGGTAGGAGGTAGTCTGTGTTCCGCATGCTGAGGAAGGTGCCTTTCCCGGTGGATCTGCTGAGATTTGTGTCTGGGAGAACCTTTCACATCTCCTCCCTCAGAAATGCTCAAGTACAAGTATCCCCCACTTTTTGAACGTTCACAGTAAGACACTGGGCTTTCTTGAAAGAACTATGTTATTACGCATCTTCAGTAAGATGAAGAGACCTGAAGAGGATTTCCCTCTTATGAAAAAAGGTGAACAGTGAGAATCGCGTTCAGCATCTGTTTTGGGAAGAAGCACAACAGAGGCGGCGTGTACCCCAACCAGCTCCTTCCGCTGGGAACCGCTCTCCGCATCCAGCCACCAGCACTTTGAATGGTGTCTGTGAGCCTCTGCTGTGCTTTATCTTCATTTATGCTGGGCCTCCCTTAGAAACTTGTGTCCTGAGGCCTAAGAAAAGCCAAAGAGAAGGAATTTTGGAGTCTGAGCACACTGTCTAATTATTCTGTGTAAATTAATGGCCATTCCTTCTTGACACCATTTCTGCTGTGCAAGGTTTCTCAGAAGCCCTGTACTTTCAAAGAGCAGGGAAAACTATACCCCATGCTGTAGGGTTAGTTTTAGTCTCCATGCTGGACAAAACATTTCATGACTGTCGGATTTTCTCACTCAAACATTGAGACTTTGACCACCTTCAACCGTTTCTATCACCCCATCCCCGAATCTGGGACCTACCAATCTGCTCTCAGTGTCTATGCGTTCAGTATTTATTCCTCATGGAATGTACATGAGAGCATCTGGTATTGGTCTTTCTGTGTCTCAGTTACTTGGCATAAGGCCCCCAAGGTCTGTGTTTCCATGTCTGGTTCTTTTGAATAAATCTGCAGTGACCGTGGGAGTGCATCTCTCTTTTTGAGGCAGTATTTTTGTGTTCTCCGAATCAATACTCAGTAGAGCCATTACTGGGTCATGTGGTAGTTGCTTTTATTTTTTCAGGAAACTCCATACCGTTTGTCACAGTGGCTGCACCAATTTCCATTCCCACCAACAGTGCACAGAGTCTCCTCGTCTGCACACCCTTGACCCCACCTGGTGGCTGTCTCTGGGACAATAGGTGTTCCAACAGTTGTGAGGGAATAGCCGATTGTGGGTTTGACTGATTTTTCCCTGACAATATTTAGTGATGTCGAACAACTTTTTCTGTCTGTTGGCACCTGTGTGCCTTCTATGGAAAGTATCTATTCACATATTCCCCACATTTTTTATACAGTTTTTTTTTTTTTGGTTTTGATTTGTATGAGTGTTGTGTGTATTTTTGATATTAGCCTCTTCTCACACATATGATTCGCAGATATTTTTTTCTTATTGGGTC
Organism: Ursus americanus; assembly: GCF_024610735.1. NCBI lineage: Eukaryota > Metazoa > Chordata > Mammalia > Carnivora > Ursidae > Ursus > Ursus americanus. The sequence goes on along the minus strand of NW_028273645.1, from coordinate 683,284 downwards.
TGTGACCTTGTAAGTTTTTGCTGGTTACCATTTCCATGTGGAAGATTTCAGTTTGAAGTTGTTCCACTTGTTTATTTTTGCTTTTGTTGCCTTTGCATTTGGTGTCCGATCTGAAGACTCTTTGCCAAAACTAATGTCGAGAGACTTAGTACCTGTGTCTTCTTGGAGGTTTATGGATTCAGGTCTTACGTTCATATCATTCATCCAGTAAAAATTTTGTGTGTGGTGTAAGAAAGTGACCCGGTTATATTCTTCTGCATTTAGTGTCCAGTTTGCCTGTTACCGCTCACTGAAGAGACAGTCCTTCCCTCATGGCATATCTTCTGCTGCTGTGTCGTAAGTTAGGATCATCTACCTGTGGGTAAGTTTCTGAGCTTTCTGTTCTGTTCCACTGACCTGGTGTCTGTGTTTATGCCAGTACCATCCTGTTTTGATGACAACAGCTTTGTAATCTAGCTTGAAATCCAGGAGTGTGTTGACTGCACCTTTCTTTCTCCAGGTTGCTTTGGGTATTTGGGGTCTTTTGTGATTCCATACAAGTTTGAGGACTGTTTTCTACTTGCTCAAATAATGACACTGGAATTCAGATAGGGATTTCATCACATCTGTCGATTGCTTTGGGTACGATGGACATGTTCACATAATTAACTCTTCCATTTAAGGAGCATGGCATAAGCTTCCATTTGTTTGTGTTGCCTTCCAAATCTTTGACCCATACATCCTGCCCCCCTCGACACACATGCTTTTCATTTCTTTTCTGCCATGTGATGAGTGTACTATGTCTTTCTCATTCTTGGTTAGTTTCATTACTAGATTTTTTTGATGCGATTGTAAATGGCATTGCTTTTTTAATTTCTCTTTGAGAAAGTGTGTCATCAGTATACAGAAATGGAAGAAGTTGGGTCATCTGGGTGGCCCCATAGGTGAAGCGTCTGCCTTCAGCTCAGGTCAAGATCCCAGAGTTCTGGGATCGAGCCCCGTGTTTGGCTCCCTGCTTAGCGAGAGTCTGCTTCTCCCTCTTTCTCACACTCCCCCTGCTCGTGCTTTTTCTCTTCCTGTCAAATAAATAAATAAATTTGAAAATAAATAAAGACAACAGGTCTCTGTATATTGACTTTATATCCTGCAGCTTTCTTGAATTTGTGTATTCTAACAGTTGTGTTTTGTTTTTTTTTTGTGGAATCATTTGGGATTTCATGTCATTTGCAAATAGTGACAGTTTTCCTGTACAGATTTCATATCTTTCTTTTTTTAAAATGATGTCACCCTACAGTACTTCATTTGTTTTTGATGTAGTGTTCCATGATTCATTGTTTGCATAAAACACCTAGTGCTCATTATGACACGTGCCCTCCTTTTTTTTTAAAAAGAATTTATTAATTTATTTGACAGATATAGAGACTGCCAGCGAGAGAGGGAACACAAGCATGGGGAGTGGGAGAGGAAGAAGCAGGCTCACAGCAGAGGAGCCTGTTGTGGGGCTCGATCCCATAACACCGGGATCACGCCCTGAGCCGAAGGCAGATGCTTAACCTCTGTGCCACCCAGGCGCCCCAACACGTGCCCTCCTTAATACCCATCACCAGCATAACGCATTCCCCTTCCCCTCCCTTTCTGCAACCTTCAGTTTTTTTCCCAGTGTCAGTAGTCTCTCACGGTTCATCTTCCCCTCTCATTCCCCCCCTTCACTTTTCCCTTCCTTCTTCTAATGTCCTCCATGCTATTCCTTCTGTTCCACATAGGAGTGAAACCATATGATAATTGTCTTTCTCTGTTTGACTTAATTTCACTTAGCATAATCCCCTCCTGGTCCATCCACATTGGTGCAAATGGGGGGTATTCATCCTTTCTGATGACTGAGTAATATTCCATTGTATAGATGAACCACATCTTCTTTGTCCATTCATCTGCTGAAGGACATCTTGGCTCCTTCCACAGTTTGGCTATTATGGACATTGCTGCTATGAACATTGGGATACAGGTGCCCCTTCTTTTCATTACTCTGTGTCGATGGGGTAAATACCCAGTAGAACAATTGGTGGGTCGTAGGATAGCTCTGTGTTTAACGTCTTGAGGAACCTCCATATTGTTTTCAAAAGTGGCTGTACCAGCTTGAATTCTCACGAGTAGTGTAAGAGGGCTCCCCTTTCTTCACATCCTCTCTCACTTTTTTTTATTTCTGTCTTGTTAATTTTTTTGAGATTTTATTATTTCATTCAACAGAGATAGAGACAGCCAGCGAGAGAGGGAACACAAGCAGGGGGAGTGGGAGAGGAAGAAGCAGGCTCATAACGGAGGAGCCTGATGTGGGGTTCGATCCCATAATGCCAGGATCATGCCCTCAGCCGAAGACAGATGCTTAACCAGGTCAGCAACCAGGATGTATGGTATTGTGGGGGATCAGAACCAGGCTTTCTGTGGGAAGTGACAGAAATAGGGTATGGTGAGCTCCATGACCATACTTGAGGTCCCAGGTGACCCACTGGGTGTTGGGTTCTGTGGATCTGTCTCATCAGGTGCTGTGGAATTCAGGGACACCCTCCCGTCTGTGGATTTGTGTGGAGACAGGTAGACATCAGTGTCTGGCCAGGCACGAGGGTCGCACTGGACCACCACCAGAGGTGCAGCGTGTGGGGGAGCCACTGCTTGGTTTCCACGAAAGCTGACCAGGGTCTGTGACCGTGATTCCTAGCAGCTGCAAGGGGAGAGGAGGCCGGAGGTGGTACACACTTCCTAGACTTGTGGTCAGGACTAGTCTGGAGCCCACTGAATTCAGCCACACCGGGCACAGAAGGCACCCAGACAGTGTAGCTGTGGGCACTGCTCCCAATGCACTTTTGGGCCGGCTCCATCCTGCCACCTCCTGCTTTTCATCATCATCTTCAAGGTCATGTGCCTCTGCTCTTGCCCCGTGGCCTCCGGGGTATTGTCCATCCTCCATCTGGCCCTCGTCCCTGGTGCCCTGTGCAGTCCGATGCCAGGGTAGCCTTCTCGAGACAAACATCTGGTCCTGATGGAACACTTTCATGGATCTCATGTGATTGAGGATGATGCCCTGCTCTGGAAGGGGGCTGCAGGTCCCCAATCAGGAGAGCCATGACTCCCTTTTCAGCATGGCCTGCCCTCCCCTCAGTCTTCTTCAGGGAAGCTCTCCCCACTTCCTGAGATGACAGCTCTGAACTTAAAAATAAATGTTATTTTACATATCTCTATGCCTTAGTTTATCCATGGCATGTCTTTCAACCCCGTTAGTGGGTTTTTTTTTTTTTAGCAGTTCTGAAGGGCTGTCTGCTCAAGGAGGGGATGACCTTGGTGGGGCAGCTTTCCCTCTCATCTCCCTCAGCATGTCTCTGAGCCCTGGGGCCAGCTGTCCCACTGAGGATTGAAGGATCTGAGCCAGCCCATCCTGAGCCCAGGCTGTGTCAGCTGTGTAGACGGATGCGTGTCGGAGTGGTGGGCAGCTGGCATGGGCCAGGGGCAGGCAGTGTCTCCTCATTCCTTCCCTTCCTTCCTCCCAGAGGTAGCTCAGAGCAGCCTTCAACCCCTGCATCTCCAGATCCCTTGACCTATGCCTCCTGTGTTCAGCTGGTGACCTTGGAGTTTCGCATGGATTCTACCTCCCGTACCCTCTCCTGTAGCAGTTCCTGGATCAGGGGAGGGGTCGAACCCTTGTCTACTTTTGGTCTTCTTCCTGTCCCACACCAAGCCCACCCACCTTTGCATCTTCTATATATGTGCTTGGGAGCAAGCCCATCCACAGGGAACCTATTAGCCAAATGGATCCAGGCAATGAACATTGAAGTAGAGATCCAGGATCCATAATATACCTGCTCTGAAACCTGTCCCAGAGTCTGTGACTCTCTCACACTGAAACAGAAACAATAATAGCTTTCTGGACTGTGAAGTGACATGTGTCTCTACTTCCAATCTTGAATGCATAGGTGCTGAGCCTGGACAGAAAAGGACCATGGCTCCCGTGGCCTGGGATCCACAGTAAGAACTCAGTGAAATCTGAATTCGAGGATAGAGTGAATAATTATTGTAGAGTGAATCCTCCCAAGTAGGGCTTATGCACATTGCACACGAAAAGCTTTTTCAAAGAGGTTCCTGAAAGAAAATTCTTTTTTAAAAATTTATTTTAATTCCAGTAGAGCTAACATACTGTGTTACATTCGTTTCAGGTGTACAAGAGAGTGATTCAGTAATTCTATATATTACTCAGTGGTCATCTAGAAAAGTGTCCTCTTAATCTGCTTCATCTATTTCACTCATCCCTCTATCCACCTCCTCTCTGGTAACCATCCCTTTGTTCTCTCTTGTTAAGAGTTTGTATTTTGGTGTGTCTCCTTTTTCTCTCTTATTTATTTATTTTTGTTTGTTTCTTCAATTCCCCATAAGAGTGACATCTTATGGGATTTGTCTTTCTCTGACTGACTGATTTCAGTTAGGATAATACTCTCTAGCTCCATCTATGTGGCTGCAAATGGCAAGGTTTCATTCTTTTTCAAGCTGCGTAATACTCCATTGTGTGTGTGTGTGTGTGTGTGTGTGTGTGTGTGTGTTTGTGAATACACACATCTGTCATCTCATTTGTCAATTTTTCTACAGACACTTGGGTTGCTTCCATATTGTTATATTGTAAATAATGGTGCAAGAAACATAGGGGTGCACGTATCCTTATAAGTTACTGTTTTCCTAGCCTTTGGGGAAATACCAGTAGAGTGATTGTTGGATCGTAGAGTAGTTCAATATTTAATTTTTTGAGGAACCTTCATACTGTTTTCCACGGTGGCCACCACAGTTTGCATTCCCACCCACAGTTCGCGAGGATTCCCCTTTATCCACATCCTCCCAACACCTGCTCTTTGTTGTGCTTTTGATGTTAGCCATTCTGACAGGTTTGATGTAATACCTCATTGTCCTTTGGATTTAAATTTTCCGGATGATGCGTGATGGTGAACATCTTTTCATGGGACTGTTGGCCATTTGTATCTCTTCTTTGGAGAAATGTCTGTCCATGTCTTCTGCCTATTTTTTAACTGGATTGTATGTTTTTTTGGGTTCAGGTAGTATCAGTTCTATACGTTTTGGACACTATCCCTTTATTGCATATGATCATTGCAAATATCTTCTCCCTTTGAGTAGGCTGTCTTATTATTTTTACTTTTTCATTGTTCTTCTGCCATGTGGAAACTTTTTATTTTGCTGTATTCCCAATAGTTTGTTTTTGTTTTCATTCCCTTTGCCTCAGGAGACAGTCCAGAAAAACGTTGGTATGGTCCATGTCAAGAAGTTACTGTCTTCCCTCCTGTAGGATTTTTATGGATTCAGGTCTCATATTGAGGTCTTGAAACTGTTTTGTGTTTGTCTGTATTGTGTAAGAAAGCAGTCTAATTTCATTCTTTTGTGCGTAGCTGTCTAGTTTTCCCAACACCGTTTGTTGTAGATAATGACCTTTTCCCTTTTGATATCGTTGCTTGCTTTGTGGAAGATTCATGGACCACATAATTGTGGGTTTCTGTCTGAACTTGTATCCTGTTCCTTTGGTCGCTGTGTCTATTTTTGTGCCGTACTGTCTTGTTAGGATGACTGCAGCTTTGTAGTATAACCTGAAATCTGAAATTGTGAGTTCTCCAGCTTTGTTTTTCTTTTCCACATTGCACTGGCTGTTCAGTATCTTTAGTGGTTCCATACAAATGTTTAGGATTGTTTATTCGAGGTCTTTTATTCTTTAATTTAAATTCAATTAGCCAACTTACAGTACACCATTAGTTTCAGATGTAGTCTTCAATAAATTTTCAGTCGTGTGTAACACCCAGTGCTCATTGTATCATGTGGCCTCCTTAATGCCACTCACCCAGTTACCCCCCCCCCAACTTCTCCTCCAGCAATCATCAGTTTGTTGCGATAGTTAAGTGTCTATCATGGGTTTTCTCCCTCTCTGATGACTTCCCATTCTATTTTCCCTCCCTTCCCCTATGGTCTTCTTCCCTTTTTCTGATATTCCACATAGGAGTGAAAGCATATGATCATTGCCTTTCTTTCATTGGCTTATTCCACTCGGCATAATACCCTCCAGCTCCACCCAGGTCGGTGTGATGGTAAGTGTTCATGCTTCCTGATGGCTGAGTAATATTCCAGTATATATATGATCCACATCTTCTTTATCCATTCATCTGTCGATGGTCATCTGCATTCTTTCCACAGTTTGTCTATTATGGATATTGCTGCTATGAACACTGTGGTGCATGTGTCCCGTCTTCACTACCTCTGTCTCTTTGGGGTAAATACCCAGTAGTGCAATTGCTGGGACATAGGGTAGCTTTATTTATAACTTCTTGAGGAAACGCTGTACCATTTTCAAGAGTGGCTGTAATGGACTGCATTCGTACAGGGGTGTAATAGGGTTCCCGTTTCTCCACATCCTCTCCAACATGTATAGTTTCATGTCTTCTTATTTTATATATTCGGCCTCGTGTGATATGGCATCTATAGGGGTTTAGATTTGCATTTCCCTGAAGCCAAGTGATATGAAGCATTTATGCATGTATCTTTTGGTCACAAGTACGTCGTCATCAGTGAAGTGACTTCCCATTTTAATCCATCTCAAGACCTAAAGCTGGGTAAGGCACTGAAGCTGGATGATGCCATCGGTTGGAAGTGTGGAGAATTTCAAAAGATCTCCGTGGAGAGCAAGTTTAAAGGTCAGTGTGAAGCTACTAATTGGATCTGGGGAGATCTCTGAAAGTGGGGGTTGCCTGGGATGGGCTGAGGGTGGCCCTCCGATTTTCCTATGAATCCTTGCTGGAGCCCCAAATGGACAGTTTCCTGCTGTGGGGCAGGCTGAGTCCTCTAGTCGTGCAGAGATGAGCCCAATGCCTGGTGCCTTGGAGGCAGGCAAATGGGGAGGGGTCCCTCAGCAGAAGACCCAGGGTTAGGTTAGGCCTCAAAAGACAGCAGTTCTGAACTGCCCAGTGCTCAGAGAACTCCCAGGCCGAGTGAGATGAGGGCACAAGGGCGGGTGAATATGAGCCTTGGGGTTTCATCCAGAAGGGCCCACAATGTCGGAGTTCACCAGCAGGGGCTCTCAGGGGGTGCCTCAATTCTCTTGCCCTGAATGCTCTGTTGTGCCCCAAAATGGTACAGTTTCCTGTGGGCTGCAGGCTGAGTCCTATGGTGGGGCTTGGGTGTCCCCAATCCCCCAGAGTGGGGTGCCAGGACCCTGGGGAATGGCCCCTCTGTGGCCAACCTAGGGTAAGGGTTAGGGTCCAGGAGACCGGCAGCGCCAATCCGCAGGCTGTGCGGCGAGCTCCGTGGAGGGCTGAGATGAGGTCATGGGGGAGGGTGAGCATGGGCCTCAGGGTTGGGGCACGGGGGCTGCCAAAGCTGAGGACAGGCTCCGGGGGCTTCCCCAAGATCTCGAGCCCTGTATGCTCCATAGAGCCCCAAGAGGCACAGTTTCCTGCGGGGGTGGCAGACTTTGTCCTGCAGTGGGGCTCAGGTGTCCCCAGTCCCCGGGGCTACGGCCCGGGCCCCGGGGGAGGGCCCTCCCCAGCCGACCTAGGGTCAGGGCTACGCCCCAGGAACCCGGCAGGCCTGATCTGCCGGCTCTGCGACGAGCTCGGTGGCAGGCTGAAGGGAAGGCGTGGGCGGGATGAGCGTGGGCATCAGGGTTGGGGTGTAGGGGGCCACTGAGGATCGCTGGGAGCTCAGGTGGGCCCTACCAGTTCTCCTGCACGGGATGCTCTGTGGCGCCCCAAGGGGCATGGTTTCCTGTGGGGTGGCAGGCTGAGTCCTGTGGTGGGGTTCAGGTGTACCCAATCCCCAGGGTTAGGGTACAGATTAGGGTACGGGTTAGGGTATGGGTTACTGTTAGGGTATGGGTGAGGGTAGGGGTTAGGGTTAGGGTAAGGCGAGGGTACGGGTTGGGGTTGGCTTTAGCGGTTACAGGTTAGGGGTTATGAGTTAGGGTACGGATTAAGGTTTAGGGTACGGTTTAGGGATTAGGGTTTGGGTTTAGGGTTAGGATTAGGGTTGGATTTCGGGTTAGTGTTAGGGTATGGGTTAGGGTTAGTGTATGGGTTAGGGTAGGCGTTAGGTAAGGTTTAGGGTACGGGTTAGGGTACGGTTTAGGGTACGGGTTAGCGTACGGGTTAGGGTACGGTTTAGGGTACGGTTTAGGGTTAGGGTGCGGGTTAGGGTTATGGTACGTGTTTGGTTATGGTTTAGGGTTAGAGTTAGGATACGAGTTAGGGAACAGGTTAGGGATAGGGTACGGTTTAGGGTTAGGGTATGGGTTAGGGTACATGTTAGGGTTAGGTACGGGTTAGGGTATGGGTTACGGTCCGGGTTAGGGATAGGGTACGGGTTAGCGTATGGGTTAGGGTACGGGTTAGGGTACGGTTTAGGGTACGGTTTAGGGTTAAGGTATGGGTTAGGGTTATGGTACGGGTTTGGTTACGGTTTACGGTTAAAGTTAGGATACGAGTTAGGGAACAGGTTAGGGATAGGGTACGGTTTAGGGTTAGGGTACAGGTTAGGGTACATGTTAGGGTTAGGTACGGGTTAGGGTATGGGTTAGAGTCCGGGTTAGGGATAGGGTATGGGTTAGCATATGGGTTAGAGTACGGGTTAGGGGTAGGGTTAGCTGAAGGTGTAGGGTTGGGGGTAGGGTAGGGGTTGGGGTAGGTTTAGGGCTTAGGGTTAGGGTTTGGGGTTTGGGGTTAGCGGTTAGGGTTAGGGTTTAGAATTTAGGCTTTCGGGTTTAGGGTTAGGGATTAAGGTTTAGGGATTAGTGTTAGGGTTAGGGTTTAGGGTTTAAGGTTTAGGGTTTAGGGTTAGGGTTAGGTTTAGGGTAAGGGTTAGGGTTAGGGGTTAGGGTTTAGGGCTTAGGGTTAGGGGTTAGGGGTTAGGGTTAGAGTTAGACCCCAGTAGGCCAGCAGGTCCTATCCACCTGCTGTACCACGAGCGGATGGTCGGGCCGAGGTGAGGGCGATGGTGAGTGGGAGTGTGGGCTCCTGAGTTTTGGCGTGGGGGGCCTTTGAAGGTCGCCGGGGGCTCGGAGGGACCTGCCCATACTCCCGCCCTGAATGACCAGCGGCGCCCTTAGCAGACCGGGTGGCGGCGTGTCAGCAGGGTGAGTGAGGTGCTGGGGCTCGGTGTCCCCAATCCCTGGCATTGCTGCGCAAGGCCCCTTGTGAGAGGCCCCTCAAGGGCCCACCTAGTCTTAGGGTTAGCCCCCAGGATGCCGGCAGGCCCAATCCGCCAGCTCTGCAGCGAGTGGAGGAGTTGGCCGAGGTTAAAGCGCTGGGGAGCAGGTGCATGCAAGCCAGAGTTTTTGGGTGGGGGGCCTTTGAAGGTCCCAGGGGGATCGGAGGGCCCTGCCTGTTCTCCCTTCCTGAATGACTGGCAACGTCCCTAGCACCCCGGGTGATTGCCGGGTAGCAGAGTGAGTCCAGCACTGGGGCTCAGGGGTCCCAAATACCCGGCATTGCGGTGCCAGGCTCTTTGGGAGAGGCCCCTTGGGGGCCGACCTAGGGTAAGTGTTAGCCCCCAGGAGACCAGCAGGCCCGTTCTGCCAGCTCTGAGGCAGGTGGAGGGGCAACCCGAGGTGAGGGACTGGCGAGAGGGAGTGTGGGCCCAAGCGTTTTGGCGTGGGGGGCCTTCGAAGGTCGCCGGGGGCTTGGAGGGCCCTGCCCGTTCTCTCGCCCTGAAAGACTGGCGGCGCCCCTAGCAGCCCGCGTTGCTGCAGGGTAGCAGGGTGACTCCGACGCTGGGCTCAGGGATCCCCAATCCCTGGCGTTGTGGTGCCAGGCCCCTTGGGAGGGGCCCCTCGGGGGCCCATATAGGGTTAGTGTTAGTCCCCAGGAGGCCGGCAAACCCGGTGCTAAGTGGTTCTGGCAATGTAACAAAAATGCCATAAACTTATCTGTAAGAAATAACAGTGTACAGGAACCCTCTTAGCCCTAACATCATCATTTGTGAATATGGAGGCCAGCCCCAAGTGGTCGTGGAAGTCTGACGAAAGGGCTAAGCATTTTTCTCTGAGTCACCACACTATACAGGGAAAGACCAATGTACATCATCTTTCAGGAGTAGGAAGCATTAATGAAAAGGTTCTGGAATTTCGAGGATTCTGACCCATCCTTATTGGTAATAAACCACCGTGTACAGGAAAACACCTACAACTCTCATCAGCCTCCTCAATCCTGATTCTGAATCACCTTTGGGTGTGTAGGACTAGGGAAATGTCCACATCTTATTGGTAAGAAAGAATGATGTCAGGGTAATGCCCTTCAAGTCACATCAGCCTTCCTGAAGACGGAAGCAGGAATCAAGGTGGTTATGTTACCATGAGGTAAGGAAGATGAGCATATAAGTGAGAAACAACAGTGGGCAGGACCTCTCTTCCAAGGAACATTATCTTTGCTTAATGTTGAATCCCTATGGTAAGTGGTTGTGGCCATTTGTGAGGTGAAAATCTTGAGTGTTTTGTAAAACCTCTTGGTCATTCACAGTTGAGACTAAGGTAGTTGGGGACTCCTAGGCAGTGACTTGTCCACTGTCAAAAATATGAAAAGATAAAAGAGACAGATGAGGTCTCCTCAGGCATTGTCCTTTATCCTCATCCTCCGTGAGGATGGCCATCTCTGGACAGCTCAGTGGCAGGGTCTCATTCACAGTGGGGGCATCTGTTCCTCACAGACATCAGGCAGGGAAATGGATTTGGTTCTCTGTGCCAGCCCAGCCACAGCTGAGTGTCACAGCACCCTCTAGTGGGCTCATAAGAGTTTCACTATCACCATGAAGGTCATTGTATTTGATAAACCACTGTGAGAGTTTGCAATTGCCTTCATCTGCAACCTCCTAGAGGCAAATGCAGATCTCTGGTACCATGTGAATTCATGGAAAGGCATTGTGAGAAAGTGTCCTTTTGCTTAAGAAAAACATGGAGCTGGGGCTCCTGGCTTGCTCAGCCAGTTAAACATGTGCCTTTGGCTCAGGTTATGATCCCAGGGTTCTGGGATCGAGGCCGGTCTCCCTGCTCAGCAGGAAAGGAGGTAGGGAAATAGCTTAGAACCCACAGAGAATGTGAATAAAGGGGAGTGAAATGGAACTTGGTCTGTGTTTTGCTTTAGGGATTGGAAGTTAGTTTTTTCTCAATTCTGATTGTTCTTGAAACAGAAAAGCTGTATTGTTTTTTTTTACCTTTAATTTTTTTCTAATAATAATTTTTTATTATGATATGTTAGTCACTATACAGTATTTCCTTAGTTTTTGATGTAGTGTTCCGTGATTCATTATTTGCATATAACACCAAGTGCTCCATGCAATATGTACCTTCCTTAATACCCATCACTGGCCCATCCCAATCCCCACCCCTCTCCCCTCTGAAGCCCTCAGTTTGTTTCCCAGAGTCCATAGTCTCTCATGGTTCATTCCCCCTTCTGTTTAGGGTCCATTGTCTAAAGGGACAGACAGTGGAAGTTCACCAAATATAAGATCGAAATTTCATTGTTCATTATACATGCCACCAAGTAGTTCCCAGACATTTCATTCTACTGTAGTAATTCATTACACCTGTGCAAGTGCACGTGGAAGACAATTGATGCATGTATAGTGGTAATAAAACATGCTCCTCAGTAGTAGAATAATAGAGGATGCATATGTGTAAAATTATTCGACTACAGCTTCCATGCTTTCCCTTTGGTTCCTTATTATCTATGAAATTGGACAATTTTTGTTCTCTAGGCTTAAAACTCATTGTCAGTATTCAGAGTTTTTCAATGCTGATCTTCTCCTGTATAAGTTACCAAAACCTAAAATATGTATGAACTTTAAAAAACGCTATATTGAAAATGACAGCAGGGAAGTTCCATTTTGTGAATATTGTGTCAATGGATCTCTATTTTGACATCAGTGTTCATTAGAAATGATGACATTTCATGTGAGTATAAATATCAATGTGAAAAAGAAAAGGTAGGAAGAACCTTGAATGTTTAAGTAATTGCTGAAATGACAGGTGTGTCTGTGTGTGTGTGTGTGTGTGTGTGTGTGTGTGTAATTGATTTTCAGTGAATGGTTCAGCTTCTTGTAGGGCCTCCGAGAGAGCCCAGGTGAACCTTTCAATGAGTTGGTATCTGTTTTCAGAACATGGGAATCTCTTAGTCCAATAGTCAATCAGGCAAGCTTTGAGGTCTTGAAGAGTTTCAGTCCTCAGCAATGGTGTTGCAGACCCTTGTGAGCAAACCCTAGGGTATACTCAGAGCCCTCATTAGCTGGTACCAACGTGTGACGATTTCAGACAACATTTCCCAAAGAAGTACCTTTTGATTCTCTGTCCTTGTCAGTTCCCTACACTTCCTTACACTAGTTATGTGATCAGTGTGTTTCAGGATAATCCCCACATGTGATTTTTGCTATTTCCTACTAGTCCTATCTCTTTCTCATCTTCTTCTTTTATGGTAGGGGTTGGGAAGCAACCTGTGTGGTGTAGGAAGGGGTGTGGTAGTTGTCTGCCTTCAGAGGACCGAATGATGCCTAGAAATTGTACTGTAGTTTGAGGTCAATTATCCATCCTCTGAGTGTCAGGAATTCCATCACTTTACTTTGATGCTAGTGTGTTCTTGTTCTTCATGCTGTCCTCAGAAATAAGGACATCATCCATCTAGGGAATACTGGTTTGTGTGTATGTTTTCATTTTAGGAAAAGCCTTGCTGTTGCTGAAAATAATACTGTAGAGTACCCTTTCCTGTTCTTATTGGCCATCAGTCAATCTTTTGTGAAGTATTCATTTGTACATAGACTTTTTATGGTTGATGAGCAAGAATTCATTATTCACAAGTCTTTGTCAGTGTGTGTATTGCAAATCTTTACTTCCTAGCCTGCGGTTCACTTTTTCATTTTCTTACGGTCATATGATAAGGAGAAATGTCACATTTTTATGAAGTCCCACTGAATTCTTCTCAATGGTTAGTGCACACTATGTCCTACCCCAAGATTGACAGGTTCTACGTTTTCTTTCAGAAACTGTCCAATGGGAAGCTACAATCCATCTGAAATTTATAAATTACATTTATATTCTAATAGGGTATTTATAGACTGTTTTGGATTTTCTATGTACACAATCGTATTATCTGTGAATAGTCACAATTATCCCCTCAATTCTTATACTTTTTGTTTCTCTTGCCTTCTAACACTGGTAGATTCTCCGATGCCATCATACTGCCTCTTAATAGCATTTTGCCTCTTAAACTTCAAACTAGGGTGTAGATATTTTTAGGCACATTTTCAGACGGTTAGAAAGGGACTCAGATGATATGAGTCACAGAGGATTTTAGTGTCAGAAACCTAAGTTGGATCCCCAAATTGACTACAAGTCCCTTGTTGTTCCATACAGGGTACTATTTCCCTCTTATCTCTGGTCTTTTCGATCTGGAAACCTATCAAGTATCAGGATTTTCTTGTCATGTGGACAACTGGAATGAATTCAGCGAGCCTTTTCACATCTGCCCATGGTGATCATTAAGATCATTATCTCAGTGGAGGACCTCTCGGTAAGATAATCAAAGATCCTAAGGAATACAGAGAGTATAATATTTTTCTGGTATTAAAGTTACTGAAACCAACTATCTTTTTTAGTCGATTCAGGCTCTGGTATGTTCAGAGGGTGCTGTAAAACAGGTCTGAAATAGTATTTAAAAACACTCAGCTCAGCCTCTTCTATGAAGTGAGCCAATGCTTATAAACATGGCTAAAATATTCCCTTACCTACGATGACTTCCCAGCCATCGTAGTGTTTATATGGTATGACTGTGACTTACATTAGTCAACATTTGCAGAGAAAGAACTTAGTGCATCCCGGGGGCACTTCATGTTGAAATTAGTTTGTGACAACGAGCTACTGTGTTTTCTTCTGCAGTCCAAGGGAATGGTGCCAGACATCTCTAAGGTGTCTAGCAGTTCTACAATTCTGATTTTAAGTGGTCTGTGTGCTTCAGAGCTTTGGGCAGGAGAAGGGCAGGAGTCCAGAGACTGTGAACACTTCTGTTACGTGTGCTGACCATGGAGCAGTCAGCCTTCCGTGGGCATCATTTTGATTTTTTGGTACTCTTGTGAAAGGTGCTTTTGTCTCAAATTCCTCCATTTAGGAGTAATTATAATGATAAATGGAATTTTTATCTTATATCATCTGTGGGCCCTGATCCTGGGCTCCCAGGAAAGCTATCCTTTAACATTTTACCCGGCTCAAAATGACTGGGCAAAACCTGAAAGCATGGGCCCTATTTCTGCCCCAAGCACATGTTGTACATCTGCTTCGAGAAGAAAACAATAACCAAAAAATGCCAACATAAATATAAGAAAAAATAAAGAACCTCTTGGCTCTCATAAGATTAAAGTCATACTGACATGTACATACTGAAAACATAAGAAAGAATCTGTCACTTTCTGAAATCTAAGAAGATCCTCATTGTGGTGTGTAACTCTGTACCTGAAACAAAACAGAAAAAAATATATAAGCCTGCCCCAAATGTTCCTTCCCCGGAGCACTCCCTTCTTGGTGAAGATTGTGTCTCCCAGGCAGCTGTCCTAACTTGGGTTTGAATAAAGGTCTCTTCCTTTCTCTTTAAAATGTATTTAAAAGTTCATTCACGCAGTGTCGACAATAACAGTGTTTTCTATTTAAGTGAGAAATAAACGTTCCACTCTAGTTGCATTGGGAATAGATGAATTGATGGTTTCTTTAGAATAGTAAGTCTGCTTTCCAGAAAAGGCAAGGTCATTGGTCTATTGAGAATGAAGATAATTACTGCTAAACAACAAGTATGTGTTGCCCCTTCGCCCAGAAACCAAAGCAGGTGTGCAGGCTTTAGGTCAGAGGTGCCTTCTTCTCCCCAGCTGACGGCACTTCTCTGCTCTGGCTCCAAGACACCCGAGGTTTTGAACGTCAGCATCGGAGTCAGCGAGGCAGCTTGTCACAGGATGCCAGTGTTCAGAGAAAGCACAGGTATGTTTGGCAAAATGTCCTATCTATGTCAGGGATGGAGGTAAAACCTGTCATTATCCCAAAACCTCCTGGGCTTTTCCCTTTTCTCTAGTTGGGCCACAAAGTAAAATTGAAGTAGCTGTCAGCATTCTGGGTTTGGTGCAAGAATTACTTAGTTTCCCTGCTGGTAGAACTTTGCAGGGGATCACAATTTCTCTGTCCATTTATTGCTTACAAATGTATTTTGACCATCTGTTTCCTAGGAACCCTCTTTTATTAGAAAGGGAAGGTGAGATTCACTCTGTGCCTGTTTGTAACATCTAATTTGTTCCTTCATCTAACAATGTTTATTCAATTGGGCCTAAGATATGGTTGAGTGGCCAGCATCTAGAGTTAGGTGGCTTTTTTCATCTGATACAGACTTGGATGATGTCATTTGACAAAGGTGATGTTTCATCATTGCTTAGTTTTTTCATCAGAAGAGTTAAAATTAGGGTGGAGGGGAAATTCAAAATTATCCAAAGCGGCCTGCTCCTGTTTAAAAGTTGAGCTTGACTTTCTAGTTTTACTAAATGTATTATCTCGATATTTTGAGGTGCCATATTCTCTCTGTAGTTTCTTTGGTAGTGGAGTCAGAAGGTGCGTCTGGGAATTCTTTTGGATAGTGGCATGCTGGTGGCTTCAAGGGGCTTGGCGTCAGGAGCGTTGGGGTGAAGTCTGCAACTGCTTGCCTGACCCTGGGTGCATCTCCCAGAGGTTTTGTTTCCTCTTATGAAATTGCCGGCAGATAATGTTGTGCTTGAAGGGGAACCCTCCCATCCTGTTTGTGGGAATGCAAAGTGGTGCAGCCAGTCTGGAAAACAGTGTGGGGGTTCCTCAAAAAGTTAAACATTGAACAACCCCATGATCCAGCAATTGCTCTCCTAGGTAATTACCCAAAGGATACAGAAATGCAGATTCGACGGGGGTCCATGCACAATGATGTTTATGGCAGTAATGTCCACAGTAGCCAAACTATGGAGAGAATCCCAAAGTCCATGCACTGATGAATGGATAAAGCAGATGTGGGATACATATATATACTGGAATATGACCCAGCTTCAAAAAGAATGAAATCTTACCATTTGCAAGGATGTGGATGGATCTAGAGTGTATTAAGCTAAGCAAAATCAGTGAGGAAAGACAAATATCCTATACTCTAATGCTTCTGGAAATTCAGGGAAAAAAAGATGAACGGAATGGAGGGGTGATGAGAGAGGCAAACAAGGAAATAGACTCAACCTTGGAG
The DNA here is from genome assembly GCF_024610735.1 of Ursus americanus. Lineage (NCBI taxonomy): Eukaryota > Metazoa > Chordata > Mammalia > Carnivora > Ursidae > Ursus > Ursus americanus. The sequence continues at coordinate 667,010 of NW_028273645.1, read as the reverse complement.
AACAAACTGAGTGTTGCTGCAGGACAAGGGTGTGGGGGGAAGTGTCAAATGGGTGAGGGGTATTAAGGAGGGCACTTGTGTTGAGCATCGGGTACTGTATGCAGGTGAGGAATCACTAAATCCTACCCCTGAAGCAAATATTCCATGGCATGTGAACTAACTGGAATTTAAGTAAAAGAAGAAAGGAAAAAGTGTTCTGCTTCATGAAGAGTGAGGTAAAATTGTAGTGATTTGGGCTGTACTATTCTATAGAGGATAGATGTAAAACAACCTGTTGAAGGATACAATAGAGTCTTATCACATAAGGAGTCCTCAGAAAGCTCCAATGAGAGATTCAGATCTCAGAGCATGTTCATGTTCCACTGATATCTAACAGTTTGCACAGGTAGGAAAGAAGGTGGAGAGAAAGGCAACAGAAGGGGAAAGTTGGTGTGAACCTTTCATTAGTTAGCGTTATAGCTTTCTCATGAAATACTTGCACCAGTGTGATTTTGGAAGCAGAGGGGGAATACGGGAGCTTTGCAGGAGACGGGCGAGTTCCCGGACTGGGTAAAGCTGACAGGGGTCCCAGAGGAGAGCTGAATGCATTCTGCAGCAGGGTGTGTTCAGGGTGGGCTCCAGGGGTGGCTGTGGGTCTCCTGGGTGAGAGTTGTGACAGGTGAGGGCTGTGTGCAAGTTCCTGGCTGAGGACAAGTGAGGCACAGGCGGAGAGCTGGCAGAGAATCTTCTTCTGAGCCACCAGCCTCACCCAACACACACAGCCTCATCTTCTGTCTCTGTCACTCCAATTCAGACTTCTCCGAAGGTGAGTGAGAACACATCAAGAGCATTCTGAACAGAAGAGAACGCATGTGCAAAGGCTCTGGGGCAGGAGAATTCCAGGTATGTCCAGGAGCAGCAAGAAGGCCCTGTGGCCACAGGAGACAGCTTAGGACATTACCTCAGAGAGGTGACAGAGGGTGACAGAAAGCCATTCCAGGGCTATAACCCCATGAGACCCTGTTTCACTGGGCCATCCTGGCTACAGTGTTGAGAACAGATGACAGAGGGTTGAAGATGGCAAGGTAGGTCAATGACAAAGCTTTTCCAGGAACTCAGGCACTGTGGACCAGACAGGTGGCCTTGGATGGAGTGCTTAGACCTATTCTGGGTCCATTTTGAAGATGGAGCTCACAGGATTTGCTGATGGGTTAGCTATTAGGAGCAGGAGAATGGAGGAATTGGGGTAACTCCCAGCTGTTGTGGGTTGTCCTGATCAAGGGGAAGGAGAGGGTTTCTCGGGGGGTAGGAGGTAGTCTGTGTTCTGCATGCTGAGGAAGGTGCCTTTCCCAGTGGATCTGCTGAGATTTGTGTCTGGGAGGACCTTTCACATCTCCTCCCTCAGCAATGCTCAGGTACAAGTATCCCCCACTTTTTAAATGTTCACAGTAAGACACTGGGCTTTCTTGAAAGAACTACGTTATTACCCAGCTTCAGTAAGAGGAAGATACCTGAAGAGGATTTCCCTCTTATGAAAAAAGGTGAACAGTGAGAATCGCGTTCAGCATCTGTTTTGGGGAGAAGCATGAAAGAGATGGCGTGCACCCCAACCAGCTCCTTCCGCTGGGAACCACTCTCCGCATCCAGCCACCAGCACTTTGAATGGTGTCTGTGGGCTTCTGCTGTGCTTTATCTTCATTTATGCTGGGCCTCTGTTAGAAACTTGTGTCCTGAGGCCTAAGAAAAGCCAAAGAGAAGGAATTTTGGAGTCTGAGCACACTGTCTAATTGTTCATATAAATTAATGGCCATTCCTTCTTGACAGCATTTCTGCTGTGCAAGGTTTCTCAGAAGCCCTGTACTTTCAAAGAGCAGGGAAACCTATACCCCATATTGCGGGGTTAGTTTTAGTCTCCATGCTAGACAGAACATTTCAGGACTGTCGGATTTTCTCACTCAAACATTGAGACTTTGAACACCTTCAGCCGTTTCTACCACCCCATCCCCGTATCTGGCACCTACCAGTCTGCTCTCAGGATCTATACGTTCAGTATTTTTTTATTCCACGTGGAATGTACATGAGAGCATCTGGTATTGGTCTTTTGTGTCTGAGTTACTTGGCATAAGGCCCCCAATGTCTGTGTTTCCATGTCTGCTTCTTGTGAATAATGCTGCAGTGAACGTGGGAGTGCATCTGTCTTTTTGAGGCAGCATTTTTTTGTTCTTCAAATCAATACTCAGTAGAGCCATTACTGGGTCATGGGGTAGTTTATTTATTTTTTCAGGAACCTCCATACCGTTTGTCACAGTGGCTGCACCAATTTCCATTTCCACCAACAGTGCACAGTGTCTCCTCATCTGCACACCCTTGACCCCACCTGGTGTCTGTCTCTGGGAGAATTGCTGTTCCAACAGTTGTGAGAGTATAGCCGATTGTGGGTTTGACTGATGTTTCCCTGACGATGATTAGTGAAGCTGAACAACTTTTTCTGTCTGTTGGCACCTGTGTGCCATCTTTGGAAAGTATCTATTCACATATTCCTCCCATTTTTTTATATAGTTTTTTTTTTGTTTTGATTTGTATGAGTGTTGTGTGTATTTTGGATATTAGCCTCTTCTCACACATATGATTTGCAGATATTTTTTTCTTATTGGGTCAGTGGCCTTTTAAGTTTTTGATGGTTTCTTTTGCCGTGTGGAAGATTTCAGTTTGATGTTGTTCCACTTGTTTATTTTTGCTTTTGTTGCCTTTGCATTTGGTGTCCGATCTGAAGACTCTTTGCCAAAACCAATGTCGAGAGACTTAGTACCTGTGTCTTCTTGGAGGTTTATGGATTCAGGTCTTATGTTCAAATCATTCATCCTTTAAAAATTTTGTGTGTGGTGTAAGAAAGTGACCCGGTTATATTCTTCTGCATTTAGTGTCCAGTTTGCCTGTTATCGCTCACTGAAGAGACAGTCCTTCCCTCATGGCATATCTTCTGCTGCTGTGTCGTAAGTTAGGATCATCTACGTGTGGGTAAGTTTCTGAGCTTTCTGCTCTGTTCCACTGACCTGGTGTCTGTGTTTATGCCAGTACCATCCTGTTTTGATGACAACAGCTTTGTAATCTAGCTTGAAATCCAGGAGTGTGTTGACTGCACCTCTTTCTCCAGGTTGCTTTGGGTATTTGGGGTCTTTTGTGATTCCATACAAGTTTGAGGACTGTTTTCTATTTCCTCGAATAATGCCACTGGAATTCAGACAGGCATTTAATCACATCTGTCGATTGCTTTGGTTATGATGGACATGTTCACATAATTAACTCTTCCAGTTAAGGAGCATGGCGTATGCTTCCATTTGTTTGTGTTGCCTTCCAAATCTTTGACCCATACATTCTGCCCTCCTCGACACATATTTTTCATTTCTTTTCTGCCATGAGTTGAGTGTACTATGTCTTTCTCATTCTTGGTTACTTTTATTTCAAGATTTTTTTATGCAATTTTAAATGGCGTTGCTTTTTTATTTCTCTTTGCGAAAGTGTGTCATCAGTATACAGAAATGCAAGAAGTTGGGTCATCTGGGTGGCTCCATAAGTGAAGCATCTACCTTTAGCTCAGGTCATGATCCCAGAGTTCTGGGATTGAGCCCCGTGTTGGGCTGCCCGCTTAGCGAGGGTCTGCTTTTCCCTCTTTCTGGCACTCCCCCTGCTCGTGCTTTTTCTCTTCCTGTCAAATAAATAAATAAAATCTGAAAAAAATAAAGACAAGAGGTCTCTGTATATTGACATTATATCCTGCAGCTTTCTTGAATTTTTTTATTCTAACAGGTTTTTTTTTGTGTGGAATCTTTCGGGATTTCATGTCATTTGCAAATTGTGCCAGTTTTCCTGTATGGATTTCATATCTTTCTCTTTTTTAAAAATTGTTATTTACCCTACAGTACTTCATTTGTTTTTGATGTAGGGCTCCATGATTCATTGTTTGCATATAACACCTAGTGCTCATTATGACACGTGCCCTCCTTTTTTTTTTAACGAATTTATTTATTTATTCGACAGAGATAGACACAGCCAGCGAGAGAGGGAACACAAGCAGGGGGAGTGGGAGAGGAAGAAGCAGGCTCACAGCGGAGGAGCCTGTTGTGGGGCTCGATCCCATAACGCCGGGATCACGCCCTGAGCCGAAGGCAGACGCTTAACTGCTGTGCCACCCAGGCACCCCAACACGTGCCCTCCTTAATACCCGTCACCAGGATAACCCATTCCTCTTCCCCTCCCTTTCTGCAACCTTCAGTTTTTTCCCAGTGTCAGTAGTCTCTCATGGTTCATCTCCCCCTCTCATTCCCCCCCTTCACTTTCCCCTTCCTTCTTCTAATGTCCTCCATGCTATTCCTTCCATTCCACATAGGAGTGAAACCATATGATAATTGTCTTTCTCTGCTTGACTTAATTTCACTTAGCATAATCCCCTCCTGGTCCATCCACGTTGGTGCAAATGGTGGGTATTCATCCTTTCTGATGACTGAGTAATATTCCATTGTATAGATGAACCACATCTTCTTTGTCCATTCATCTGCTGAAGGACATCTTGGCTCCTTCCACAGTTTGGCTATTATGGACATTGCTGCTATGAACATTGGGATACAGGTGCCCTTCTTTTCATTACTCTGTGCCTATGGGGTAAATACCCAGTAGTGCAATTGGTGGGTGATATGATAGCTCTGTGTTTAATGTCTTGAGGATCCTCCATATTGTTTTCAAAAGTGGCTGTACCAGCTTGAATTCTCATGAGTAGTGTAAGAGGGCTCCGCTTTCTCCACATCCTCTCTGACTTTTTTTTATTTCCTGTGTTGCTAATTTTTTTTCAAGATTTTATTTATTTATTCCACAGAGATAGAGACAGCCAGCGAGAGAGGGAACACAAGCATGGGGAGTGGGAGAGGAAGAAGCAGACTCATAACGGAGGAGCCTGATGTGGGGCTCAATCCCATAATGCCAGGATCACGCCCTGAGCCGAAGGCAGATGCTTACCCACTGTGCCACCCAGGTGCCCCCTGTCTTGTTAATTTTAACCATTCTAACTGGTGTAAGGTGGTATCTCATTGTCGTTTTGATTTGTATTTGCCTGATGGCAAGTGATGTGGAGCATTTCTTAATGTGTCTGTTGGACATTTGTATATCTTCTCTGGAGAAGTATCTGTGTCTTCTGCCCATTTTTCGGTGTCGAGTTTGAGGAGTTCTTTATAGATCTTGGATACCAGCCCTTTATCTGTAATATCATTTGCAGATATCTTCCTCGATTCCATAGGATGCCTTCTTGGTTTGTTGATCTTTTACTTTGCCGAGCAGAAGCTTTTTATCCTGATGAAGTGCCAATAGTTCATTTTTGCTTTTATTTCCTTTGCCTTTAGAGACCTATCTTGCAAGAAGTTGTTGTGTCTAAGTTTGAAGAGTTCTTTTGATTTTGATATGAGACAGGAATCCATTATCTTTCCTTCCTGATTGTATTCGAGTCCTCTGTCTTTCTTGGTGAGTCTGGCTAAGTTTGTCAGTTTTGTTTATCTTTCCAAAAAAGGCAGCTCTCATTTTCATTGGTTTTTTTCTTTTTTGGTCTTTTTAGTCTCTGTTGGATTTATTTATGCATTCCATTTTGTTATTTCCTTATTTCTACTAATTTGGGGCTTTGTTTGTTGTTTTATTTTCTACTTCTTTACCACATAAATCACGTTGTTTATTGGAGAGCATTGTCATGGATTGATGAAGACTTGAATTTCTATGAATGGCCCCCATAAAGCTACTTTTGCTGCATCCCATAAGTTTTTGTAGGTTGTCTTTTTCATCAGTGTCAAGGTACTTCTAAATTTTTTTTTTTTAATTTCCTCTTTGACTGTTGGTTGTTCAGTAGCATGTTGTTAAATCTCCACATATTTTTTTAAGATTATTTATGTATCTGACAGAGAGTTAGACAGTGAGAGATGAACGCAAACATGGGGGTGGGAGAGGGAGAAGCGGGCTTCCCACTGAGCAAGGAGCCTGATTCGGGGCTAGACCCCAGGATCCTGGGATCACGACCTGAGCTGAAAGCAGATCCTTAACGACTGAGCCACCCAGGCCCCCCAATCTCCACCTATTTTTGACTGTCCCATTTTTTTCTTGAGACTGATTTCTAGTTTCATATCATTGTGGTTGGACAAGATTTGAAGCAGAAGGTGAAGAGAGCATTCAGATGAAAGGTTTGTTTCCTGGAGGATTTTCTGAGGGCAGACCATGAGTTCAGTGGGGACGGAGGAAGGTTTTGTGAGACGGCGGGTAGGGTTAACCCTTGTTAGAATTACTGACTACTACCATGCAGGGTGTGTGCTACCATTCACACCATAGTCCTGATGGACTTGTACTTCATTAGGAATATTTTCTAGGAGGTGTATACATAGCTTTCACTTAAAGAAAGCTGCCATGTGGGTTCATGGCATGACCCCAGGTCAGCAACCAGGATATATGGTATTGTGGGGGATCAGAAACAGGCTTTCTGTGGGAAGTGACAGAAATAGGGTATGGTGAGCTCCATGACCATAGGTGAGGTCCCGAGTGACCCACTGGGTGTTGGGTTCTGTGGATCTGTCTCATCAGGTGCTGTGGAATTCAGGGACACCCTCCTGTCTGTGGATTTGTGTGGAGACAGGTAGACATCAGTGTCTGGCCAGGCACGAGGGTCGCACTGGCCCACCACCAGAGGTGCAGCGTGTGGGGGAGCCACTGCTTGGTTTCCACGAAAGCTGACCAGGGTCTTTGACCTTGATTCCTAGCAGTTGCAAGGGGAGAGGAGGCCGGCGGTGGTGCACACTTCTGAGAGTTGTGGTCAGGACTAGTCTGGAGCCCACTGAAGTCAGCGACACCGCGCACAGAAGTCACCCAGTCAGTGTTGCTGTGGGCACTGCTCCCATGGTACTTTCGGGACGGCTCCATGCTGCCACCTCCTGCTTCTCATCATCATCTGCAAGGTCATGTGCCTCTGCTCTTGCCCCATGGCCTCCGGGGTATTGTCCATCCTCCATCTGGCCCTCGTCCCTGGTGCCCTGTGCAGTCCGATGCCAGGGTAGCCTTCTTGAGACAAACATCTGGCCCTGATAGAACACTTTCATGGATCTTGTATGTTGCGAGGATGATGCCCTGCCCTGGAAGGGGGCTACAGGTCCCCAATCAGGAAAGCCATGTCTCCTTTTTCAGCATGGCCTGCCTTCCCCTCAGTCTTCTTCAGGGAAACTCTCCCCACTTCCTGAGATGACAGCTCTGACCTTAAAAATGAATGTTATTTTACACAACTCTATGCCTTAATTCATCCATGGCATGTCTTTCAACCCCGTTAGTGGGTTTTTTTTAGCAGTTCTGAAGGGCTGTCTGCTCAAGGAGGGGATGACCTGGGTGGGGCAGCTTTCCCTCTCATCTCCCTCAGCATGTCTCTGAGCCCTGGCGCCAGCTGTCCCACTGAGGATTGAGGGACATGAGCCAGCCCATCCTGAGCCCAGGCTGTGTCAGCTGTGTAGACGGATGCGTGTCGGAGTGGTGGGCAGCTGGCATGGGCCAGGGGCAGGCAGTGTCTCCTCATTCCTTCCCTCCCTTCCTCCCAGAGGTAGCTCAGAGCAGCCTTCAACCCCTGCATCTCCAGATCCCTTGACCTATGCCTCCTGTGTTCAGCTGGTGACCTTGGAGTTTCGCATGGATTCTACCTCCTGTACCCTCTCCCGTAGCAGTTCCTGGATCAGAGGAGGGGTCGGACTCTTTTCTTCATTTGGTCTTCTTCTTGTCCCGCACCAATCCTATCCACCTTTGCATCTTACATGTATGTGCTTGGAAGCAAGCCCATCCACAGGGAACCCATTAGCCAAATGGATCCAGGCAATGAACATTGAAGTAGAGATCCAGGATCCATAATAAACCTCCTCTGAAACCTGTCCCAAAGTCTGTGCCTCTCTCACACTGAATCAGAAACAATAATAGCTTTCTGGACTGTGAAGTGACATGTGTCTCTACTTCCAATCTTGAATGCATAGGTGCTGAGCCTGGACAGAAAAGGACCATGGCTCCCGTGGCCTGGGATCCACAGTAAGAACTCAGTGAAATCTGAATTCAAGGCATAGAGTGAATAATTACTGTAGAGTGAATCCTCCCAAGTAGGGCTTATGCACAGTGCACAGGAAAAGCTTTTTCAAAGAGGTTCCTGAAAGAAAAATCTTTTTTAAAACTTTATTTTAATTCCAGTAGAGCTAACATACAGTGTTACATTCGTTTCAGGTGTCCAATAGAGTGATTCAGTAATTCTATATATTACTCAGTGGTCATCAAGAAAAGCATCCTCTTAATCCCCTTCATCTATTTCACTCATCCCTCTATCCACCTCCTCTCTGGTAACCATCCCTTTGTTCTCTATTGTTAAGAGTTTGTATTTTGGTGTGTCTCCTTTTTCTCTTTTAGTTATTTATTTTTGTTTGTTTTTTAAATTCCCCATTAGAGTGACATCGTATGGGATTTGTCTTTCTCTGACTGACTGATTTTAGTTAGGATAATACTCTCTAGCTCCATCCATGTGTCTGCAAATGGCAAGGTTTCATTCTTTTTCAAGCCGAGTAATACTCCATTGTGTGTGTCTGTGTGTGTGTGTGTGTGTGTGTGAATACACACATCTATCATCTCATTTGTCAATTTTTCTACAGACACTTGGTTTGCTTCCATATTGTGATATTGTAAATAATGGTGCAAGAAACATAGGGGTGCACATATCCTTTTACGTTACTGTTTTCCTATTCTTTGGGTAAATACGAGTAGTGTGATTGTTGGATCGTAGGGTAGTTCTATATTTAATTTTTTGAGAAACCTTCATACTGTTTTCCATGGTGGCCACCACAGTTTGCATTCCCATCCACAGTTCACGAGGATTCCCCTTTATCCACATCCTCCCATCACCTGCTATTTGTTGTGCTTTTGATGTTAGTCATTCTGACAGTTTTGAGGTATTACCTCATTGTCCTTTGGATTTACATTTTCCTGATGATGGGTGATGGTGAACATCTTTTCACGGGACTGTTGGCCATTTGTATTTCTTCTTTGGAGAAATGTCTGTCCATGTCTTCTGCCTACTTTTAAACTGGATTATTTGTTTTTTGGGGGTCGAGTAGTATCAGTTCTATATGTTTTGGACACTATCCCTTTATTGCCTATGATCTTTGCAAATATCTTCTCCCTTTGAGTAAGTTGTCTTATTATTTTTACGTTTTCATTTTTCTTCTGCCATGTGGAAACTTTTTATTTTGCTGTATTCCCAATAGTTTATTTTTGCTTTCATTTCCTTTGCCTCAGGACACAGTCTAGAAAAACGTTGGTATGTTCCATGTCAAGAAATTACTGTCTTCCCTCCTGTAGGATTTTTATGGATTCAGGTCTCATATTGAGGTCTTGAAACTGTTTTGCGTTTGTCTTTTTTGTGTAAGAAAACAGTCTAATTTCATTCTTCTGTACGTAGCTGTCTAGTTTTCCCAACACCATTTGTTGTAGAGACTGTCCTTTTCCCTTTTGATATCGTTGCTTGCTTTGTGGAAGATTCATGGACCACATAATTGTGGGTTTCTGTCTAAACTTGTATCCTGTTCCTTTGGTCGCTGTGTCTATTTTTGTGCCGTACTGTCTTGTTAGGATGACTGCAGCTTTGTAGTATAACCTGAAATCTGAAATTGTGAGTCCTCCAGCTTTGTTTTTCTTTTCCACATTGCACTGGCTGTTTGGAATCTTTAGTGGTTCCATACTAATGTTTAGGATTGTTTATTTGAGGTCTTTTGTTCTTTAATTTAAATTCAATTAGCCAACTTACAGTACATCATTAGTTTCAGATGTAGTCTTCAATAAATTTTCAGTCGTGTGTAACACCCAGTGCTCATTCTATCGTGTGACCTCCTTAATGCTACTCACCCAGTTACCCCCCCCAACTTCTCCTCCAACAATCATCAGTTTCTTGTGATAGATAAGAGTCCATCATGGGTTTTCTCCCTCTCTGATGACTTCCCATTCTATTTTCCCTTCCTTGCCCTATGGTCTTCTTCCTTGTTTCTGATATTCCACATAGGAGTGAAAGCATATGACCATTGTCTTTCTTTCATTGACTTATTCCACTCAGCATAATACCCTCCAGCTCCACCCAGGTCGGTGTGATGGTAAGTATTCATCCTTTCTGATGGCTGAGTAATATTCCATTATATATATGATCCACATCTTCTTTATCCATTCATCTATCCATGGTCATCTGCACTCCTTCCACACTTTGTCTATTATGGATATTGCTGCTATGAACACTGGGGTGCATGTGTCCTGTCTTCACTACCTCTGTCTCTTTGGGGTAAATACCCAGTAGTGCAATTGCTGGGACATAGGGTAGCTTTATTTATAACTTCTTGAAGAAACTCCGTACCATTTTCAAGAGTGGCTGTACCGGACTGCATTCGTACAGGGGTGTAAGAGGGTTCCCGTTTCTCCACATCCTCTCCAACATGTATAGTTTCATGTTTTCTTATTTTTAGATATTCAGCCTTGTGTGATATGGCATCTATAGGGGTTTAGATTTGCATTTCCCTGAAGCCAAGTGATATGAAGCATTTATGCATGTATCTTTTGGTCCCCAGTACATCATCATCAGTGAAGTGACTTCCCATTTTAATCCATCTCAAGACCTAAAGCTGGGTAAGGCACTGAAGCTGGATGATGCCATCGGTTGGAATTGTGGAGAATTTCAAAAGATCTCCGTGGAGAGCAAGTTTAAAGGTCAGTTTGAAGCTACTAATTGGTTCTGGGGAGATCTCTCAAAGTGGGGGTTGCCTGGGATGGGCTGAGGGTGGCCCTCCGATTTTCCTATGAATCCTTGCTGGAGCCCCAAATGGACAGTTTCCTTCTGTAGGACAGGCTGAGTCCTCTAGTCGTGCAGAGGTGAGCCCAATGCCTGCTGCCTTGGAGGCAGGCAAACAGGGAGGGACCCTCAGCAGAAGACCCAGGGTTAGGTTAGGCCTCAAGAGACAGCAGGTCCGAACTGCCCAGTGCTCAGAGAACTCCCAGGCCGAGTGAGATGAGGGCACAAGGGCGGGTGAGTGTGAGCCTTGGGGTTTCATCCGGAAGGGCCCACAAAGGTCGAGGATCACCAGAAGGGGCTCTCAGGGGTGCCCCAATTCTCTTGCCCTGAATGCTGTGTTGTGCCCCAAAATGGTACAGTTTATTGTGGGCTGCAGGCTGAGTCCTACGGTGGGGCTTGGGTGTCCCCAATCCCCTAGAGTGGGGTGCCAGGACCCTGGGGAGGGGCCCTTCTGTCGCCAACCTAGGGTAAGGGTTAGGGTCAAGAAGCCTGCCAGGGACAATCTGCAGGCTGTGCAGCGAGCTCTGTGGAGGGCTGAGAGGAGGCCATGGGGGAGGGTGAGCGTGGGCCTCAGGGTTGGGGCACGGGGTCTGCCAAATGTGGGGATGGGCTCTGGGGGCCTCCCCAAGTTCTCGTGTCCTGTAGGCTCCGTAGAGTCCCAAGGGGCACGGTTTCCTGTCAGGTGGCAAGCTGAGTCCTGCGGTGGGGCACAGGTAACCCAATTCCCCGGGGCTGTGGTGTAAGGCTCCTGGGGAGGCCCCCACACCCGCGGCCGACCTAGGGCTATTGTTAGGCCCCAGGAGCCGAGAAGGCCTAATCTGCTGGCTGTATGGCGAGCTACACGGGCTGAGGTGAGGGTGTGGGGAGGGTGAGCATGGGCCTCAGGGTTGGGGTGCGGGAGGCCGCCGAAGTTCGCTGGTGGCTCAGGAGGCTCCTCCTTGTTCTCCCGCCCTGAATGCTCTATGGCCTCCCAAGGTGCATGGTTTCCTGCAGGGTGGTAGACTGAGTCCTGCCGTGGGGCTCAGGTGTCCCAAATCCCCACAGCTGTGGCTCCAGGCTCCTGGGGAGGGGGCCCTCCACAGATGAACTAGGGTTAGGGTTGGGGCCCAGGAACCCCGCAGGCCAGATCTGCCCACTATGTGGTGAGCTCCGCTGCGAGCTGAGGGGAGGGTGTGCGTTGGGTTGAGCATGGGCTTCAAGGTTGGGTTTAGGGATCACCGAAGTTCGCTCGGGGCTCTGGAGGCCCTCCAGATTCTCCCGCGCTGAATGCTCTATAGCCTTCCAAGGGGCACGGTTTCCTGCAGGCTGGCAGGCTTTGTCCTGCAGTGGGGCTCAGGTGTCCCCAGTTCCTGGGGCTGCGGCACCAGGCCCCAGGGGAGGGTCCCTACCCAGCCGACCTAGGGTCAGGTCTAGGCCCCAGGAACCCGGCAGGCCTGATCTGCCGGCTCTGCGACGAGCTCGGTGGCAAGCTGAAGGGAAGGCGTGGGGCGGGATGAGCGTGGGCCTCAGGGTTGGGGTGTAGGGGGCCGCCGAGGATCACTGGGGGCTCAGGGGGGCCCTACCAGTTCTGCACGGTATGCTCTGTGGTGCCCCAAGAGGCATGGTTTCCTGAGTGGTGGCAGGCTGAGTCCCGTGGTTGGGCTCATGTGTACCCAATCCCCGGGGTTAGGTTACGGATTAGGGTACGGGTTAAGGTTAGGGTATGGGTTACGGTTAGGATATGGGTGAGTGTAGGGGTTAGGGTTAGGGTAAGGAGAGGGTAAAGGGTAGGGTTGGGTTTAGGGGTTACAGGTTAGAGGTTATGGGTTAGGGTACAGATTAGGGTTTAGGGTACGGGTTAAGGTTTAGGGTTTGGGTTTAGGGTTAGGGTTAGGGTTGGAGTACGGGTTAGGTTTAGGGTATGGGTTAGGGTTATGTTACGGGTTAGGGTATGCATTAGGGTACGGTTTAGGGTATGGGTTAGGGTACAGTTTAGGGTAAGTGTTGGCGTACGGAAATGGGTACGGTTTAGGGTACAGGTTAGGGTTAGTGTACACGTTAGGGTTAGGGTACAGTTTACGGTTATGGTACAGGTTAGGTTACGGTTTAGTGTTAGGGTGAGGGATCAGGTTAGGGATAGGTATAGGGTAAGGTTTAGGGTTAGGGTATGGGTTAGGGTACTGGTTAGGGTACAGGTTAGTTTTAGGTATGGGTTAGGATATGGGTTAGGGTCCGGGTTAGGGATAGGGTACTGGTTAGGGTATGGGTTAGGGTACGGGTTAGGGTATGGGTTAAGGTTAAGGTAAGGGTACTGGTTAGGGGTAGGGTACGGGTTACAGTTTAGGGTTTAGGGTTACGGTTAGGGTACGGGTTAGGGTTAGGATACAGGTAGGGTTAGGTTACGGGTTATGGTATGAGTTATGATATGGGTTAGGGTCAGGGTTTAGGGTTTAGGGTTAAGGTTATAGTACGGGTTAGGGTACTTGTTAGGGCTACGGTTAGGTTTAGGGTACGGTTTAAGTTACGGGTTAAGGCACAGTTTATGGTTAGGGTTACGGTATGGGTTAGGGTACGGGTTAGAGTACATGTTAGGGATTCGGCTAGGGTTAGGGTACATGTTAGGGTTAGGGTTAGGGTACGGGTTAGAGTTACGGTTAGAGTACGGGTTAGGGTACGGGTTAGGGTTAGGTTTAGGGATAGGTTACGGGTTAGGGGTAGGGTTAGCTGAAGGGGTAGGGTTAGGGGTAGGATTAGTGGTATGGTAGGGGTCCGGGTAGGGTTAGGGTTAGGGTTAGTGTTTGGGGTTTGGGGTTAGTGGTTAAGGTTAGGGTTTAGTGTTTAGGGTTTCGGGATTAGGGTTAGGGGTTAGGGTTTAGGGTTTAGTGTTAATCTTAGGGTTTAGTTTTAAGGATTAGGGTTTAGGGTTAGGTTTAGGGTAGGGTTAGGGTTAGGGTTAGTGTTTGGGGTTTGGGGTTAGTGGTTAAGGTTAGGGTTTAGTGTTTAGGGTTTCGGGATTAGGGTTAGGGGTTAGGGTTTAGGGTTTAGTGTTAATCTTAGGGTTTAGTTTTAAGGATTAGGGTTTAGGGTTAGGTTTAGGGTAGGGTTAGGGTTAGGGTTAGGGTTAGGATTAGGGGTTAAGGTTTAGGGTTTAAGGTTAGGGGTTAGGGTTAGGGTTAGACGCCAGTATGCCAGCAGGACCGATGCGCCGGCTGTGCGGCAAGCGGATGAGGGGACCGAGGTGAGTGCGCTGGCGAGCGGGATTATGGTATCCAGCGTTTTGGCACATGGGGCCTTTGAATGTCGCTAGAGACTCGGAGGGCCCTGTCCGTTCTCCTGCCCTGAATGACCGGTGGCACCCCGAGCGGCCCGCATGGTGCCGAGTTGGCAGTGTGAGTCTGGCACTGCGGTTTGGGGGTCTCCAATGCTATGCGTTGCAGTGCAAGGCCCCTTGGGAGGGGCCCCTCTGGGGCCGTCCTAGGGTTAGTGTTAGCACCCAGGAGTCTGGCAAGCATGATCCGCCAGCTGTGCGGTAGAGGAGGGCCAGGCCGAGGTGAGGGCGCCACCGAGCTGGAGCGTGGGCCCAAGCATTTTGTCACGGGGGGCTTTGGAAGGTCGCTGGGGTTTGGAGGGCCCTGCGGGTTCTCCCTCCCTGAATGGCCAGCGGCGCCCCTAGTGGCCTGGTGGGTGGCGGGGTGGCATGGTGAGTACGGCGCTGGGGCTCGTGGGTCCCCAATCCCTGGCGTTGCTGCACCAGGCCCCTTGGGAGGTTCCCCTCGGGGGCCATCCTAGGGTTAGGGTTGGCCCCCAGGAGGCTCGCAGGCCCGATCTGCTGGCTGTGTGAGGAGCGGTGTTGCGGGCTGAGTTTTGGGCGATGGCAAGTGGGAGCTTGGTCCCCAGCACTTTGGCGCCCTTGGCCTTCGAATGTTGCCATGGCTCATAGTGCCCTGCCCATTCTCCTGCCCTGAATAAGCAGCTGCGACCCTAGCATATCCGTTGGTGGTGGGGCGGCAGGGTGAGTCCCGCACTGTGGCTCCGGGATCCCCAATCCCCAGCGTTGCGGAGCCAGGCTCCTTGGAAGGGGCTCCTCCTGGGCTGACCTAGGGTTAGAGTTAGCCCCCAGGAGGCCAGCAGGCCCAATCCTCTGGCTGGGCAGAGAGAGGTGGGAAGGCCGAGGTAAAGGCGCTGGGAAGCGGGAGCGTGGGCCCCTGCATTTTGGCGCAGGAGGCTTCAAATGTGGCAGGTTTCTCCAGGGCCCTGACCGTTCTACCACCCTGAATGACTGGCAGCGCCCCTAGCGGCCCGGGTGGCAACAGTGTGGCAGGGTGAGTCCAGCTCTGGGGCTCTGAGTCACCAATCCCAAGCGTTGCAGAGGCAGGCCCCTTGGGATGTGCCCCAGGGGGTCGACCTAGGGTTTCGGTTAGCCCCCAGGAGCCTGGCAGGCACTATCCACTGGCTCCAGCAAGTGGAGGGGCGGGCCGAGGTGAGGGCGCTTGGGAGCAGGAGCTTGAGAGCCAACTTTTTTGAGCAGGGGGCCTTCGAAGGTCGCAGGGGAAATGGAAGGCCTTGCCAGTTCTCCCAACTGAATGACCCGTGGCGCCCCTAGCGGCCCGGGTAGCGGCAGGGCCGCAGGTGAGTCCGGCGCTGGGGCTCGGGGGTCTCCAATCCACCGAGTTGCTGCAGCAGGCCCCTTGGGAGGGTGCCTTCGGGGGCTGACCTAGGGTTAGGGTCAGACCCCAGGACGCCAGAAGGCTCAATCTGCCAGCTGTGCGGAGAAAGGTGTAGTGTGTCGAGGTGAGGTCTCTGTGGAGCGGGATCGTGGGCCCAAGCGTTTTGGCGCGGGGGGCCTTCGAATGTCTTCGGGGACTCGGTGGGCCCTACCCATTCTCCTCCCTGAATGACCAGCGGCGCACCTAGCTGCCCTGGTGGCGGCGGGGCGCAGGGTGAGTCAGGCGCTTTGGCTCTGGTATCTCCAATCCCCAGCGATGCGGCGCCAGGCCCCTTGGGAGCGGCCCCTCGGGTGCCAACCTAGGGTTAGGTTTAGCCCCTAGGAGGCAGGCAGGCCCTATTCACCAGCTGTGTGGATAGCGGAGTGGCGGACTGAGTTGAGCGCGCTGGTGAGTGGGAGCGTGGGCCCGGGAGTTTTGACGCCGGGAGCCTTTGAAGGTCACCGTGTCTCGGAGGGCCCTGGCCTTTCTCCCTCCCTGAATAATGGCAGCACCCCAAGACCCTGGGTGGCAGCTGGGCGGCAAGGTGAGTCCGGCGCTGGGGCTCAGGGGTCCCCAATCCCCGGCGTTGTGTCGCCAGGCCCATTGGGAAGGGCCGCTCGGGGGCCATTCTAGGGTTGCGTTTAGCCCCCAGAAGGCCAGTGGACCCGATCAGCGGCTGTGCAATAAGCGGAGGGTTGCCCCGAGTTGAGGGCGCTGGCGAGCCTGAGCATGACCCCAAGCGTTTTAGTGCGGGGGGCCTTTGAAGGTCAGCGGGGGCTCGGAGGGCCCTGCCATTTCTCCTTCCCTGAATGAATGGCGGCGCCCCTAGCGGCCAGTGTGGGGCGGGGCGGCAGGGTGCATCTGGCGCTTGGGCTTGAGGGTCCCCAATCCCCAGCGTTGCAGCGCCAGGCCCCTTAGGAAGGGAACCACAGGGGCCGTCCTAGGGTTAAGGTTAGCGCCCAGGAGGCCGGCAGGCCTGATCCGCCGGCTGTGCAAGGAGCGGAGGTATGGGCCGAGTTGAGGGCGTTGGCGAGCAAGAGCTTGAGCCCCAGCGTTTTGGCGCGCTGGGTCCCGGAATGTTGCCATGGCTTGGAGGGCCTTGCCCCTTCTCCTGCCCTAAATAAACAGCGGCGCCCTAGCGGCTCTGTTGGCGGTGGAGGGGGAGGGTGAGTCCCATGCTGCGGCTCGGGGTCCCCATCCCCAGTGTTGTGACGCCAGGCCCCTGGGATGGACCCCTCGGGGGTCAACCTAGTGTTCGATTTAGCCCCCAGGAGGCTGGCAGGCCCTATTCGTAACCTGTGTGGAGAGTGAAGTGGCAGACCAGGGTGAGGGCGCTGGTGATTGGGAGCATGGGCCTGGGCGTTTTGGCACGGTGGGCCTTCGAAGGTCACCGTATCTCGGAGGGCCCTGCCCTTTCTCCTGCCCTGAATGAACAGCAGCACCCCAAGCCCCCGGGTGGCGGCTGGGCAGCAGGGTGAGTCAGGTGTGGGGCGGGGCGGCAGCGTGCAACCTGCGCTGGGGCTTGGGGGTCCGCAATCCCCGGCGTTGCAGTGCCAGGCCCCTTAGGAAGGGATCCTCAGGGGCCGTCCTAGGGTTAGGGTTAGCGCCCAGGAGGCCGGCAGGCCCGAGTCGCCGGCTGTGCGAGGAGGAGCGGAGGTGCAGACCAAGTTGAGGGTGCTGGTGAACATGAGCGTGGGCCCAAGCGTTTTGATTCGGGGCGCCTTCGAGCATAGGCAGGGGTTCAGAGGGCCCTGCCCCTTCTCCCACCCCGAATGAACGGCGGCGCCCCTAGCGGCCGAGTGGGGAAGGGTGAAAGGGTGCATCCGGCGCTGGGGCTTGGGGGTCCCCAATCCCCGGCGATGGGGCGCCAGGCCCCTTGGGAGAGGCCCCTCGGGAGCAACCTAGTGTTAGGTTTAGCCCCTAGAAGGCTGGCAGGCCCTATTCGCCAGCTGTGTGGAGAGTGGAGTGGTGGACGGAGGTGAGGGCGCTGGTGAGTGGGAGGGTGGGTCTGCCGTTTTTGCGCGGGGGGCCTTCGAAGGTCGCTCTGTCTGGGAGGGCCCTGCCTGTTCTCCAGCCCTGAATGATCGACAACACCCCAAGCCCCTCGGTGGCAGCTGGGCGGCAGCGTGAGTCAGGTGCTGAGGTTCGGATCCCCAATCCCCGGCGTTGCTGCGCCAAGCCCCTTGGGAGTGGACCTTTGGGGATCGATCTAGGGTTATGGTTATCCCCCAGGTGGCTGGTGGACCCGATCAGCGGCTGTGCGGCACGCGGAGGGTTGGGACGAGGTGAGGGCACTGGCGAGACTGACCATGAGCCCAAGCTTTTTAGTGCGGGGGGCCTTCGAAGGTCAGTTGGGGTTCGGAAGGCCCTGGCAGTTCTCCCACCCTGAATGAATGGCGGCGCCCCTAGCGCCCCGTGTGAGGCGGGGCGCCAGGGTGCATCTGGCACTGGGTCTTGGGGGTCCCCAATCCCCGGCGTTGCGACGACAGGCCCCTTGGGTAGGGCCCCTCGGGGGCTGATGTATGGTTAGGGTTAGCTCCCAGGAGGCCGGCAGGCCCTGGGCCTTCAAATGTTGCCATGGCTCGAAGGGCCCTGCCCGTTCTCCTGCCCTGAATAACCAGCGGCGCCCTTAGCGGCTCCGTTGGCGGTGGGGCGGCAGGGGGAGTCCCGCGCTGCGCCTCGGGGATCCCCAATCCCCAGCGTTGCGGGGCCAGGCCCCTTGGGAGGGGCTCGTAGGGGGCCGACCTAGGGTTAGAGTTAGCACCCAGGAGGCGGCAGGCCCAATCCTCTGGCTGGGCAGCGAGAGGTGCGCGGGCCGAGGTAAAGGCTCTGGCGAGCGGGAGCGTGGGCCCCTGCATTTTGGCGGGAGGCTTCAAATGTCGCCTGTTTCTCCAGGGCCTTGTCCCTACATTCGCCCTGAATGAACTGCGGCGCCCCTAGCGGCCTGGGTGGCGACAGTGCGGCAGGGGAGTCGGGTTCTGGGGCTCTGAGTCACCAATCCCCAGCGTTGCAGAGCCAGGCCCCTTGGGATGTGCCCCACGGGGCCGACCTAGGGTTTTGGTTAGCCCCAGGAGCTTGGCAGGCCCTATACACCAGCTCTGAATCAAGTGGAGGGGCGGGCTGAGGTGAGGGCGCTGGGAGCAAGAGCATGGGAGCCAACGTTTTTGCGCGGGGGGCCTTCGAAGGTCAGCTGGGGCTCGGAGGTCCCTGCCCGTTCTCCTGTCCTGATTGACCGGTGGTCCCCTAGCGGTTTGGGTGGCTGAAGGACAGCAGGGTGAGTCCGGCACTTGGGCACGGGGTCCCCATCCCCAGCGTTGCGTCACCAGGTCCCTTGGGAAGGGCCCCTCGGGGGCCGACCTATGGTTAGGGTTAGTCCCCAGGAGCCACGCAGGCCCGATACACCACCTGTGCATCGAGAGGACAGTTGGGCTGAGGTGAGGGTGCTGGTGAACGTGAGCCAGGGCCCAAGGGTTTTGGTTCGGGGCGGCTTCAAAGGTCGACGGGGGTTCTGAGGGCCCTGCCAGTTCTCCCACCCTGAATGAATGGCGGCTCCCCTAGTGGCCCGTGTGGGGCGGGGCGGCGGCGTGCATCCAGCGCTGGGGCTTGGGGGTCTGCAATCTCCGGCCTTGTCCCGCCAGGCCCCTTAGGAAGGGATCCTCAGGGGCCATCCTAGGGTTAGGGTTAGCGCCCAGGAGGCCAGCAGGCCCGAGTCGCCGGCTCTGCAAGGAGCGGAGGTGTGGGCCGAGTTGAGGGTGCTGGTGAACGTGAGCATGGGCCCAAGCATTTTGATTCCGGGCACTTTGGAGCATAGGCGGGGGTTCAGAGGGCCCTGCCCGTTCTCCCACCCTGAATGAACAGCGGCGCCCCTAGCGGCCCGGGTGGGGAGGGGCGACAGGGTGCATCCTGTGCTGGGGCTTGGGGGTCCCCAATCCCCGGCGATGGGGCGCCAGGCCCCTTGGGAGATGCCCCTCGGGGGCAACCTAGGGTTAGGTTTAGCCCCCAGGAGGCCGGCAGGCCCTATTTGCCAGCTGTGTGGAGAGTGCAGTGGCGGACGGAGGTGAGGGCGCTGGTGAGTGGGAGGGTGGGTCTGCCGTTTTTGCGCTGGGGGGCCTTCGAAGGTCACCGTGTCTCCGAGGGCCCTGCCTGTTCTCCCGCCCTGAACGATCGGCAACACCCCAAGCCCCCGGGTGGCGGCTGGGCAGCAGGGTGAGTCAGGTGCTGAGGTTCGGGGTCCCCAATCCCCGGCGTTGCTGCACCAAGCCCCTTGGGAGTGGACCTTTGGGGATCGATCTAGGGTTATGGTTAGCCCCCAGGAGGCCGGTGGACCCAATCAGCGTCTGTGCAGCACGCGGAGGGTTGGGACGAGGTGAGGGCACTGGCGAGACTGAGCATGAGCCCAAGCTTTTTAGTGCGGGGGGCCTTGACGGTCGGCGGGGCCTCGGGGGGACCTGCCTGTTCTCCCGCACTGAATGACCAGTGGGGCCCCTAGCGGCTCGGGTGGCTGAAGGGCAGCAGGGTGATTCCGGCACTTGGGGTCGGGATCCCCATCCCCGGCATTGCGGCGTCAGGCCACTTGGGAAGGGCCCCTCGGGGGCCGACCTACAGTTAGGGTTAGTCCCCAGGAGGCCGGCAGGCCCGATACACCACCTGTGCGTCGAGCGGAGAGTTGGGCCGAGGTGAGGGTGCTGGTGAACATGAGCCTGGGCCCAAGCGTTTCGGTTCAGGGCGCCTTCGAAGGTCGGGGGCGGTTCGGAGGGCCCTGGCAGTTCTCCCACCCTGAATGAATGGCGGCGCCCCTAGTGGCCCGTGTGTGGTGGGGCGCCAGGGTGCATCAGGCACTGAGTCTTGGGGGTCCCCAATCCCCGGTGTTGTGATGCCAGGCCCCTTGGGAAGGGCCCCTCGGGGGCCGACCTATGGTTAGGGTTAGCTCCCAGGAGGCCGGCAGTCCCTTGGCCTTCGAATGTTGCCATGGCTCGAAGGTCCCTGCCCGTTCTCCTGCCCTGAATAACCAGTGGCGCCCTTAGCAGCTCCATTGGCGGTGGGGCGGCAGGGGGAGTACCACGCTGCGGCTCAGGGATCCCCAATCACCAGCGTTGCGGGGCCAAGCCCCTTGGGAGGGGCTCGTAGGGGGCCGACTTAGGGTTAGAGTTAGCACCCAGGAGGTGGCAGGCCCAATCCTCTGGCTGGGAGGCGAGAGGTGCACGGGCCGAGGTAAGGGCTCTGGCGAGCGGGAGCCTGGGCCCCTGTATTTTGGCGGGAGGCTTCAAATGTCGCCGGTTTCTCCAGGGCCCTGTTCTTTCTCCCGCCCTGAATGACCGGTGGCGCCCCTAGCGGCCAGGGTGGGGACAGTGCGGCAGGGTGAGTCGGGTTCCGGGGCTCTGAGTCACCAATCCCCAGCGTTGCAGAGCCAGGCCCCTTGGGATGTGCCCCACGGGGCTGACCTAGGGTTTTGTTTAGCCCCAGGAGCTTGGCAGGCCCTATCCACCGGCTCTGAATCAAGCGGAGGGGCGGGCTGAGGTGAGGGCGCTGGGAGCAGGAGCATGGGAGCCAACGTTTTTGCGTGGGGGGCCTTCGAAGGTCAGCTGGGGCTCGGAGGTCCCTGCCCGTTCTCCTGTCCTGATTGTCCGGTGGTCCCCTACTGGATTGGGTGGCTGAAGGACAGCAGGGTGAGTCCGGCACTTGGGCACGGGGTCCGCATCCCCAGCTTTGCGTCGCCAGGCACTTGGGAAGGGCCCCTCGGGGGCCGAACTATGGTTAGGGTTAGCCCACAGCAGCCCAGCAGGCCCAATGCACCCCCTGTGCATCGAGCGGAGAGTTGGGCCAAGGTGAGGGTGCTGGTGAACGTGAGCCAGGGCCCAAGGGTTTTGGTTCGGGGCGGCTTCAAAGGTCGACGGGGGTTCGGAGGGCCCTGCCCGTTCTCCCAACCTGAATGAATGGCGGCGCCCCTAGCGGCCTGTGTGGGGCGGGGGGCAGCGTGCGTCCGGCGCTGCGGCCTGGGGGTCCGCAATCCCTGGCCTTGGGGCGCCAGGCTCCTTAGGAAGGGATCCTCAGGGGCTGTCCTAGGGTTAGGGTTAGCGCCCCGGAGGCCGGCAGGCCCGAGTCGCTGGCTGTGCGAGGAGCGGCGGTGCGGGCCGAGTTGAGGATGCTGGTGAACGTGAGCGTGGGCCCAAGCATTTTGATTCGGGGTGCCTTGGAGCATAGGTGCCGGTTCTGAGGGCCCTGCCCCTTCTCCCACGCTGAATGAACAGCGGCGCCCCTAGCGGCCCGAGTGGGGAGGGGCAACAGGGTGCATCTGACGCTGGGGCTTGGGGTTCCCCAATCCCCGGCGATGGGGCACCAGGCCCCTTGGGAGAGGCCCCTCGGGGGCAACCTAGGGTTAGGTTTAGCCCCCAGGAGGCCGGCAGGCCCTATTTGCCAGCTGTGTGGAGAGTGCAGTGGCGGACGGAGGTGAGGGCGCTGGTGAGTGGGAGGGTGGGTCTGCCGTTTTTGCGCTGGGGGGCCTCCGAAGGTCGCTGTGTCTCAGAGGGCCCTGCCTATTCTCCCGCCCTGAATAATCGGCAGCACCCCAAGCCCCCGCGTGGTGGCTGGGCGGCAGGGTGAGTCAGGTGCTGAGGTTCGGGGTCCCCAATCCCCGGCGTTGCTGCTCCAAGCCCCTTGGGAGTGGACCTTTGGGGATCGATCTAGGGTTATGGTTAGCCCCCAGGAGGTCAGTGGACCCAATCAGCGGCTGTGCAACACGCGGAGGGTTGGGACGAGGTGAGGGCACTGGCGAGACTGAGCATGAGCCCAAGCTTTTTAGTGCGGGTGGCCGTCGAAGGTCGGCGGGGCCGCGGAGGGACCTGCCCGTTCTCCCACTCTGAATGACCAGCGGGGCCCCTAGCGGCTCGGGTGGCTGAAGGGCAGCAGGGTGAGTCCGGCACTTGGGCTCGGGGTCCCCATCCCTGGCGTTGTGGCGCCAGGCCACTTGGGAAGGGCCCCTCGGGGGGCCGACCTACCCTTAGGGTTAACCCCAGGCGGCTGGCAGGTCCGATACACCACCTGTACGTCGAGCGGAGAGTTGGGCCGAGGTGAGGGTGCTGGTGAACATGAGCCTGGGCCCAAGCATTTCGGTTCGGGGCGCCTTCGAAGGTCGATGGGGGTTCGGAGGGCCCTGGCAGTTCTCCCAACCTGAATGAATGGCGGCGCCCCTAGCGGCCCGTGTGAGGCAGGGCGCCAGGTTGCATCCGGCACTGGGTCTTGGGGGTCCCCAATCCCTGGCGTTGCGATGCCAGGCCCCTTGGGAAGGGCCCCTCGGGGGCCGACCTATGGTTAGGGTTAGCTCCCAGGAGGCCGGCAGGCCCTGGGCCTTCGAATGTTGCCATGGCTCGAAGGTCCCTGCCCGTTCTCCTGCCCTGAATAACCAGTGGCGCCCTTTGCGGCTCCATTGGCGGTGGGGCGGCAGGGGGAGTCCTGCGCTGTGGCTCAGGGATCCCCAATCACCAGCGTTGCAGGGCCTGGCCCCTTGGGAGGGGCTCGTAGGGGGCCGACCTAGGGTTAGAGTTAGCACCCAGGAGGCGGCAGGCCCAATCCTCTGGCTGGGTGGCGAGAGGTGCGCGGGCCGAGGTAAAGACTCTGGCGAGCAGGAGCCTGGGCCCCTTCATTTTGGCGGGAGGCTTCAAAAGTCGCTGGTTTCTCCAGGGCCCTGTCCTTTCTCCCGCCCTGAATGACCGGTGGCGCCCCTAGCGGCCAGGGTGGGGACAGTGCGGCAGGGTGAGTCGGGTTCTGGGGCTCTGAGTCACCAATCCCCAGCGTTGCAGAGCCAGGCCCCTTGGGATGTGCCCCAAGGGGCCGACCTAGGGTTTTGGTTAGCCCCAGGAGCTTGGCAGGCCCTATCCACCGGCTCTGAATCAAGTGGAGGGGCGGGCTGAGGTGAGGGCGCTGGGAGCAAGAGCATGGGAGCCAACGTTTTTGCGCGGGGGGCCTTCGAAGGTCAACGGGGGCTCGGAGTTCCCTGCCCATTCTCCTGTCCTGATTGACCAGTGGTCCCCTAGCGGCTTGGGTGGCTGAAGGGCAGCAGGGTGAGTCCGGCACTTGGGCACGGGGTCCCCATCCCCAGCGTTGCGTCGCCAGGCACTTGGGAAGGGCCCCTGGGGGGCCGACCTATGGTTAGTGTTAGCCCCCAGCAGCCCAGCAGGCCCAATACACCCCCTGTGCATCGAGCGGAGAGTTGGGCCAAGGTGAGGGTGCTGGTGAACGTGAGCCAGGGCCCAAGGATTTTGGTTCGGGGTGCCTTTGAAGGTCGGCGGGGGTTCGGAGGGCCCTGCCCGTTCTCCCAACCTGAATGAATGGCGGCGCCCCTAGCGGCCTGTGTGGGGCGGGGCGGCAGCGTGCGTCCGGCGCTGTGGCCTGGGGGTCCGCAATCCCTGGCCTTGGGGCGCCAGGCTCCTTAGGAAGGGATCCTCAGGGGCCGTCCTAGGGTTAGGGTTAGCGCCCCGGAGGCCGGCAGGCCTGAGTCGCTGGCTGTGCGAGGAGCGGAGGTGCGGGTCGAGTTGAGGGTGCTGGTGAACGTGAGCGTGGGCCCAAGCATTTTGATTCGGGGCGCCTTGGAGCATAGGCGGGGGTTCTGAGGGCCCTGCCCCTTCTCCCACCCTGAATGAACGGCGGCGCCCCTAGCAGCCCGAGTGGGGAGGGGCAACAGGGTGCATCTGGCGCTAGGGCTTGGGGGTCCCCAATCCCCGGTGATGCGGCACCAGGCCCCTTGGGAGAGGCCTGTCCGGGGCAACCTAGGGTAAGGTTTAGCTCCCAGGAGGCCGGCAGGCCCTATTCGCCAGCTGTGTGGAGAGTGCAGTGGCGGACGGAAGTGAGGGCGCTGGTGAGTGAGAGGGTGGGTCTGCCGTTTATGCGTGGGGGGGCCTTCGAAGTTCGCTGTGTCTCGGAGGGCCCTGCCTGTTCTCCCGCCCTGAATGATTGGCAAAACCCCAAGCCCCCGGGTGGCGGCTGGGCAGCAGGGTGAGTCAGGTGCTGAGGTTCGGGGTCCCCAATCCCCGGCATTGCTGCACCAAGCCCCTTGGGAGTGGACCTTTGGGGATCGATCTAGGTTTATGGATAGCCCCCAGGAGGCCGGTGGACCCTACCAGCAGCTGTGTGGCACGCAGAGGGTTGGGACGAGGTGAGGGCACTGGCGAGACTGAGCATGAGCCCAAGCTTTTTAGTGCGGGGGGCATTCGAAGGTCGGCGGGGCCTCGGAGGGACCTGCCCGTTCTCCCGCTCTGAATGACCAGCGGGGCCCCTAGCGGCTCGGGTGGCTGAAGGGCAGCATGGTGAGTCCGGTACTTGGGCTCGGGGTCCCCATCCCCAGCATTGAGTCGCCAGGGCCCTTGGGAAGGGCCCCTCGAGGGCTGACCTAGGGTTAGGGATAGCCCCCAGGAGGCCGGCACACCCTATCAGTGGACTGTGAGGCGAGCGGAGGAGTGGGCCGAGGTGAAGGCGCTGGTTAGTGGGAGCATTGGCCCAAGCATTTTGCTGCGGGGGTCCTTCGAAAGTCGCCAGGGACTCGGTGTGCCATGCCTGTTCTCCCGCTCTGAATGACCGGCGGGACCCTAGCGGCTCGGGTGGCTGAAGGGCAGCAGGGTGATTCCGGCACATTTCCTCGGGGTCCCCATCCTCAGCGTTGCAGTGCGAGGCCACTTGGGAAGGGCCTCTCGGGGGCCGACCTACAGTTCGGTTTAGTCCCCAGAAGGCCGGCAGTCCCGATACACCACCTGTGCGTCGAGCGGCGAGTTGGGCCGAGGTGAGGGTGCTGGTGAACATGAGCCTGGGCCCAAGCGTTTTGGTTCGGGGCACCTTTGAAGGTCGGCGTGGGTTCGGAGGGCCTTGGCAGTTCTCCCACCCTGAATGAATGGCGGCGCCCCTAGCGGCCTGTGTGAGGCGGGGCGGCAGGGTGCATCCGGCGCTGGGGCTTGGGGGTCCCCAATCCCCGGCTTTGCAACTCCAGGCCCCTTGCGAGTGGCCCTTCGGGGGCCGACCTACGGTTAGGGATAGGCCCCAGGACGCCGGTATGCCCTATCAGCTGACTGTGAGGCGAGCGGAGGATCGGGCCACGGTGAAGGCGCTGGTGAGCGGGAGCATTGGCCCAAGCATTTTGCTGTGGGGGGGCCTTCGATAGTCGCCGGGGGCTTGGAGTGCCATGCCCATTCTCTCGCTCTGAATGACCGGCGGGACCCTAGCGGCTCGGGTGGCTGATGGGCAGCAGGGTGAGTCCGGCACTATTCCTCGGTGTCCCTATACCCAGCGTTGTGGTGCCAGGCCACTCGGGAAGGGCCTCTCGGGGTCCGACCTACAGTTAGGGTTAGTCCCCAGGAGGACAGCAGGCTTGATACACCACATGTGCGGTGAGCAGAGTGGTGGGCCGAGGTGAGGGTGCTGGTGAACATGTGTCTGAGCCGAAGCGTTTTGGTTCGGGGCACCTTCAAAGGTCAGAGGGAGTTAGGAGGGCCCTGCCAGTTCTCCAACACTAAATGAATGGTGGCGACCCTAGCGGCACGTGTGTTGCGGGGCGGTAGGGTGCATCCGGAGCTGGGTCTCGGGGGTCCCCAATGCCCGGCTTTGTGGCGCCAGGCCCCTTAGGAAGGGACCCTCAGGGGCCGTCCTACGGTTAGCGTTGGCACCCAGGAGGCCGGCAGGCCCGATCTGCCGCCTGTGCGATGGGCGGAGGGGCGGTCCGAGGTGAGGGCGCTGGGGAGCGGGAGCGTGGGCACCAGCGGTTTGGCGTGGGGGGCCTTTGAAGGTCACAGGGGGCTCGGGAGGCCCTGCCACTTCTTTCACCCTGAATCACCGGCGGCGCCCGCAGCGACCTGGGTGACGACAGTGCAGCAGGGTGAGTCTGGCTCTGGGGTTCTGAGTCTCCAATCCCAAGCATTGCAGAGCCAGGCCCCTTGGGATCTGCCCCACGGGGCCGACCTAGGGTTTCGGTTAGCCCCCGGGAGCCCGCGAGGCACTATCCACCAGCTCTGAATCAAGCAGAGGAGCAGGCCAAGGTGAGGACCCTGACGAGCAGGAGCGTGGGAGCCAACATTTTGCACGGGGGGCCTTCGAAGACCGCAGGGGAAACGGAGGGCCCTGCCAGTTCTCCCACCCTGAATGAACTGAAGCGCCCCTAGAGGCCTGAGTGATGGCGGGGCGGTAGGTGAATCTGGCGCTGGGCTCGGGGTCCCCAATCCACCTCATTGCACTGCCAGGCCCCTTGGGAGGGGCCCGTCAGGGGCTGACCTATGGTTAGGGTTAGTCCCCAGGACTCCGGCAGGTTCAATCTGACAGCTGTGTGGCAAATGGAGTGGTGGGTCGAGGTGAGGCCTCTGTCGAGCGGGAGCATGGGCCCAAGCGTTTTGGCGCCAGGGGACTTCGAATGTCCCCGGGGACTTGCCATGCCGTGCCCAATCTCCTCCCTGAGTGACTGGCAGCGCCCCCAGCAGCCCAGGTGGTGGCGGGGTGGCAGGGTCAGTCAGGCACTGTGGCTTGGGTATCCCCAATCCCCAGTGTTGCGGCACCAGGCCCCTTGGGAGGGCCCCTCGGGGCCAACCTAGGGTTAGGTTTAGCCCCTAGGAGGCCCGCAGGCCCTATTCGCCAGCTGTGTGGAGACTGGAGTGGCTGACCGAGGTGAGGGCGCTGGTGAGCAGGAGCATGGGCCCCGTTGTTTTGGCCTGGGGAGGCTTTGAAGGTCTCCGTGTCTTGGATGGCCCTGCCCATTCTCCCGCCCTGAATGAACGGCACCACCCCAAGCCCCCGCGTGGCGGCTGGGGGGCAGGATGAGTCCAGTGCTGAGGCTTGGGCATCCCCAATCCCCAGTGTTGCGGCGCCAGGCCCCTTGGGAGGGGCTGCTCGGGGTCGATCTAGCGTTTCGGTTAGCCCCCAGAAGGCCAGTGGACCCGATCAGCGGCTCTGCAACACGCGGAGGGTTGGGCCGAGGTGAGGGCGCTGGCTAGCCTGAGCATGAGCCTAAGCGTTTTAGCGCGGGGGGCCTATGAACGTCAGCGGATGCTCGGAGGGCCCTAACCATTCTCCTACACTGATTGACCGGTGGGCCCCTAGTGGCTCGGGTGGCTGAAGGACAGCAGGGTGAGTCCGGCACTTGGGCTCGGTGTCCCCATCACCAGCGTTGCGACGCCAGGCCCCTTGGGAAGGGATCCTTGGGGGCCGATCTATGGTTAAGCTTAGTCCCCAGGAGACCTGCAGGCCCGATACACCACCTGTGCATCGAGCGGAGAGTTGGGCCGAGTTGAGGGTGCTTGTGAACATGAGCCTGGGTCCAAGCGTTTTGTTTCGGGGCGCCTTCGAAGGTTGGAGGGGTTCGGAGTGCTCTGCCCGTTCCCCCAGCCTGAATGAACGGCTACCCCCCTAGCAGTCTGGGTGCGGAGGGGCGGCAGGGTGCATCCGGCACTGGGGCTTGGGGGTCCCCAATCCCCGGTGTTGTGACACCAGGCCCCTTGGGAAGGGCTCCTCCTGGGCCGGCCTAGGGTTAGAGTTAGCCCCCAGGATGCCAGCAGGCTCAATCCACCAGCTGTGCGGCTAATGGAAGGGTGGGTCGATGTGAGGTCTCTGTCGAGCGTGCACGGGCTGAAGCGTTTTGGTGCCGGGGTCCTTCGAATGTCTCTGGGGACTTGGCGGGCCCTAGCCATTTACCTCCCTGAATGACCGGCAGCGCCTGTAGCGGCCTGGGTGGCAGTGTTGTGGCAGGGTGAGTCTGGCTCTGGGGCTTGGGGTCCCCGATCCCCGGCATAGCGGCACCAGGACCCTTGGGAGGGGCCCCTGGGGGGCCGACCTAGGGTTAGGGTTAGCCCCCAGGAGGCCAGCAGGCCCTATTCACAACCTGTGTGGAGAGTGAACTGGCGGACCGAGGTGCGGGCGGTGGTGATTGGGAGCGTGGGCCTGGGCGTTTTGGTGCGGGGGGCCTTCGAAGGTCGGCGGGGGTTTGGAGGGCCGTGCCCGTTCTCCCACCCTGAATGACTGGTGGCGCCCGCAGCCACCCTGGTGGCAGCAGGGTGGCAGCGTGAGTCAGGCGCTGCAGCTCCGGTATCTCCAATCCCCAGCGTTGTGGCGCCAGGCCCCTTGGGAGCGGCCCCTCGGGTGCCAACCTACGGTTAGGTTTAGCCCCTAGGAGGCTGGCAGGCCCTATTCATCAGTTGTGTGGATAGCAGAGTGGTGGACCGAGGTGAGGGCACTGGTAAGTGGGAGCGTGGGCCCGGGTGTTTTGGCGCGGGGGGCCTTTGAAGGTCACCGTGCCTCGGAGGGCCCTGCCCATTTTCCCTCCCTGAATGATGGCAACACCCCAAGCCCACGGGTGGAGGCTGGGCCTGGCTCTGGGGCTTGGGGTCCCCGATCCCCAGCGAAGCGGCACCAGGACCCTTGGGAGGGGCCCCTGGGCGGCCGACCTAGGGTTAGGGTTAGCACCCAGGAGGCCTGCAGGCGGGATCCGCCCGCTGTGAGGGGAGCAGAGGGGCAGGCCGAGGTGAGGGCGCTGGAGAGCAAGAGCGTGGGCCCAAGCGTTTTGGCACCTGGGGCCTTCGAATGTCTCCGGGCACTCAGATGGCCTTGCCCATTCTCCTCCCTGAATGACCGGCGGCGTACCTAGCAGCCCAGGTGGCGGCAGGGAGGCATGTGAGTCCGGCACTGGGGCTCGGGGATCCCCAATCTACCGCGTTGCGGCGTCAGGCCCCTTGGTGGGGGCCCCTCGGGGGCTGACCTAGGGTTAGGGTTAGCCTCCAGGACGCTGGCAGGCTCAGTCCGCCAGCTGTGCGGCGAATGGAGGGGTGGGTCGAGGTGAGATCTCTGTTGAGTGGGAGCGTGGTGCCAAGCGTTTTGGCACCGGGGTCCTTCGAATGTCTCAGGGGACTCAGCAGGCCCTGACCATTCTCCTCCCTGAATGACTGGCGGTGCCCCTAGCAGCATAGGTGGCAGCGGGGAGGCAGGGTGAGTCAGGCGCTTTGGCTCGGGTATCCCCAATACCCAGTGTTGAGGCGCCAGGCCCCTTGGGAGTGGCCCCTCGGGGGCTAACCTAGGGTTAGGTTTAGCCCTTAGGAGGCCATCAGGCCCTATTCACCAGCTGTGTGGAGAGTGGAGTGGCCGACCGAGGTGAGGGCGCTGGTGAGCGGGATGGTGGGCCTGGCGTTTTGGTGCGGGGGGCCTTTGAATGTCACTGTGTCTCGGAGGGCCCTACCCGTTCTCCCGCCCTGAATGAATGGCACCACCCCAAGTCCCCGGGTGGCGCCTGGGTGGCAGGGTGAGTCCAGTGCTGAGGCTCTGGGGTCCCAAATCCCAGGTGTTGCAGCACCAGGCCCCTTGGGAGGGGACCCCCGCGGGTCGATCTACGGTTATGGTTATCACCCAGGAGGCCGGTGGACTCAATCAGCGGCTGTGCAGCACGTGGAAGGTTGGGCCGAAGTGAGGGCGCTGGCGAGACTGAGCATGAGCCCAAGCGTTTTAGCACAGGGGGCCTTCGAAGATCGGTGGGGGCTCGGAGGGACCTGCCCATTCTCCCACTCTGAATGACTGGCAGGGCCTCTAGCGGCTCGGGAGGCTGAAGGGCAGGAAGGTGAGTTCAGCACTTGGGCTCGGGGTCCCCATCCCCAGAGTTGCGATGCCAGGCCCCTTGGGAAGGGCCCCTCGGGAGCCGACCTACAGTTAGGGTTACCCCCAGGAGCCTGGCAGGCCCGAAACACCACCTGTGCGGTGAGCGGAGAGTTCGGCCAAGGTGAGAATGTTGGTGAACATGAGCCTGGGCCCAAGCGTTTTGGTTCAGGGCACCTTCGAAGGTCGGCGGGGGTTCAGAGGACCCTGCCAGTTCTCCCACCCTGAATGAATGGCTGTGCCCCTAGCGCTGGTGTGGGGCGAGGCGGCAGGGTGCATCCGGCACTGGGTCTTGGGGGTCCCCAATCCCCGGCGTTGCGGCACCAGGCCCCTTAGCAAGGGACTGTCAGGGGCCGTCCTAGGGTTAGGGTTAGTGCCCAGGAGGCCGGCAGGCCTGATCCGCTGGCTGTGCGAGGAACGGAGGTGCGGGGCGAGTTGAGGCCACTGGCGAGCGGGAGCGTGGGCCCCAGCATTTTGGCGCGCTGGGTCTTGGAATACTGCCATGGCTCACAGGGCCCTGCCCATTTTCCTGCCCTAAATAAACATTGGCGCCCCTAGCGGCTCCTTTGGCCTTGGGGCGGCAGGGTGAGATCCGCGCTGTGGCTCGGGGATCCCCAATCCCCAGCGTTGTGGGGGCAGGCCTCATGGGAGGGGCTCCTCATGGGCCGACCTAGGGTTAGAGTTAGCCCCCAGGAGGCTGGCAGGCCCAATCCTCAGGCTGGGCAGGGATAGGTGGGCGGGCCGAAGTAAAGGTGCTGGGGAGCGGGAGCTTGGTCCCTTGCATTTTGGTGCAGGAGGCTTCAAATGTTGCAGGTTTCTCCAAGGCCCTGTCCCTTCTCCAGCCCTGAATGACCGGTGGCGCCCCTAGCGGCCTGGGTGGCAGCGTTGAGGCAGGGTGAGTCTGGCTCTGGGCCTTGGGGTCCCCGATCCCCAGCGTAGTGGTACCAGGACCCTTGGGAGTGGCCCCTGGGGGGCCGACCTAGGGTTAGGGTTAGCCCCCAGGAGGCCGGAAGGCCCCATCTGCCCACTGTGCGGGGAGCGGAGGGGTGGGCCAAGGTGAGGGCGCTGGGGAGCGGGAGCATGGGCTGGGGCATTTTGGTGCAGGGGGCCTTTGAAGGTCACCTGGGGCTCTGAAGGCCCTGCCCCTTCTCTCGCCCTGAATCACCAGAGGCGCCCCACCAGCCTGGGTGGCGACAGTGCAGCAGGGTGAGTCTGACTCTGGGGCTCTGAGTCACCAATCCCCAGTGTTGCAGAGCCAGGCCCCTTGGGATGTGCCCCACGGGGCCGACCTAGGGTTTCGGTTAGCCCCCAGGAGCCCGGCAGGCCCTATCCACCGGCTATGAACCAAGCGGAGGGGCGGGCCGAGGTGAGGGCGCTGGTGAGCAGGAGCATGGGAGCCAACGTTTTTGCGCGGGGGGTCTTCAAAGGTCAGCGGGGGCTCGGAGGGCCCTGTGGGTTCTCCTCCCCTAATTGAGCGGGGGGCCCCTAGCGGCTCGGGTGGCTGAAGGGCAGCAGGGTGAGTCCAGCACTTGGGCTCGGGGTCCCCATCCCCAGCGTTGCAACGCAAGGCCCCCTGGGAAGTCCCCTTGGTGGCCAACCTATGGTTAGGGTTAGCCCACAAGAGGCCGGCAGGCCAGATACACCACCTGTGCATCGAGTGGAGAGTTGGGCCGAGGTGAGGGTGCTGGTGAACATGAGCCTGAGTCCAAGCGTTTTGGTTCGGGGCGCCTTCGAAGGTTGGCAGGGGTTCGGAAGGCCCTGCCCGTTCTCCCACCCTGAATGAACGGCGGCGCCCTAGCGGCCCTGGTGGGGAGGGGTGTCAGGGTGCATCCGGCGCTGGGGCTTGGGGGTCCCCAATCCCCGGCGTTGCAGCGCCAGGCCCCTTGGGAGGGGCCCCACGGGGGTCAACCTAGGTTTAGGTTTAGCCCCGAGGAGGCTGGCAGACCCTATTCACCAGGTTTTTGGAGACTGGAGTGGCGGACCGAGGTGAGGGCGCTGGTGAGCGGGAGCGTGGGCCTGGGTGTTTTGTCGCGGGGAGCCTTTGAACGTTTCCGTGTCTCAGAGGACCCTGCCCGTTCTCCCGCCCTGAATGAACGGCAGCACCCCAAGACCCGGGTGGGGGCTGGCTGGCAGGGTGAATCCAGTGCTGAGGTTCGGGGTCCCCAGTCCCCGGCGTTGTGGCGTCAGACCCCTTGGGAGGGGCCCTTCGGGGGTCGATCTAGGGTTACGGTTACCTCTAGAAGGCCTGTGGACCCGATCAGCGTCTGTGCAACATGCAGAGGGTTGGGCCGAGGTGAGGGTGCTGCCGAGCCTGAGCATGAGCCCAAGTGTTTTATCGTGGGGGACTTTTGAAGTTTGGTGGGGGCTCGGAGGGTCCTGCCCATTCTCCTTCCCTGATTGACTGGTTGGCCCCTAGCGGCTCGGGTGGCTGAAGGGCAGCAGGGTGAGTCCAGCACTTGGGCTCAGGGTCCCCATTGCCAGCGTTGCGACGCCAGGCCCCTTGGGAAGGGCCCATCGGGGGCTGCCCTGTAGTTAGGGTTATCCCCCAGGAGGCTGGCAGGCCCTATTCCCCAGCTGTGTGGAGACTGGAGTGATGGACCCAGGTTAGGGCACTGGTGAGCGGGAGTGTGGGCCCAGGCGTTTTGGTGCGGGGGGCCTTTGAAGGTTGCTGTGTCTCTGAGGGCCCTGCCCGTTCTCACGCCCTGAATAACCGCAGCACTCCAAGCCCCCGGGTGGCAGCTGGGGGGCAGGGTGAGTTCAGTGCTGAATCTCGGGGGTCGACAATCCCCGGCATTGTGGCGCCAGGCCTTTGGAACTGGCCCCTCGGGGTCCAACCTAGGGTTAGGGTTAGCCCCCAGGAAGCAGGCTGGCCCGATCCGCTAGCTTTCGGCGAGCGGAAGGGCGGCCTGAGAAGAGGGCGCTGACAAACAGGAGTGTGACCCCAAGTGTTTTGGTGCGGGAGGACTTCGAATGTCGCCGGGGGCTCGGAAGCCCCTGCCCGTTCTCCAGCCCTGAATGACCGCGGCGCCCCTAGTGGTCCGGGTGGCGGCGGGAAGGCAGGGTGAGTCCCGCGCAGGAGCTTGGGTGTCCTCAATCCCCGGCGTTGTGGCGCTAGGCCCCTTGAAAGGGGCCCCTCGGGGGGGACCTGGGTTTAGGGTTAGCCCCAGGAGGCCGGCAGGCCCAATCCGCAGGCTGTGAGGCATAAGGTGGAGCGGGCCAAGGTGAGGCCACTGGCGAGCGGGAGCTAGAGCCCAAGCGTTTTGGCACGGTGGGCCTTCGAAGGTCGCTGGGGGCTCGGAGGGCCATGCTTTTCTCCCATCCTGAATGAGGACAGCGCCCCTATCGGGTCGGGTCACGGCGGGGTGGCAGGGTGAATCTGGCGCTGGTGCTCGGGGGTCCCCAATCCCCTGCGTGGCGGTGCCAGGCCCCTTGGGAGGGGCCCCTTGGGCGCCGAAGTAGGGTTTGGGTTAGCCCCAGGAGGCCTGCAGGCGTACGGAGGTGCTGGCTGAGGTGAGGACGCTGACGAGCGGGAGCGTGGGCCCAAGAGTTTTCGCGCGTGGGCCTTCGATGTTTGCTGGGGGCTCGGAGGGCCCTGCCCATTCTACCACCCTGAATGACTGGCGGCATCCCTAGCGGCCCAGGTGGCGGTGGGGCGGCAGGGTGCGTCCGGCGCTGGGGCTCGAGAGTCCCCAATCCCTGCCGTTGCAACGCCAGGCCCCTTTGGAGGGGCCCTCGGGGACTGACCTAGGGTTAGGGTTAGCCCCCAGGAGGCCGGCAGGCCGGATCCACCAACTGTGTGGGGAGTGGAGAGGTGGGCCAAGGTGAGGGCGCTGGGGAGCGGGTATGTGGGCCCAAGCATTTTGGGGCTAGGGCCATCGATGGTCGCCGGGAGCTCGGAGGGCCCTGCTCGTTCTCCTGCCATGAAGGACCGGCGACGCCCCTAGCTCCCTGGGTGGCAGAGGGTGGCAGGGTCAGTCCAGCACTGGTGCTTGGGTTTCCCCAATCCCCAGCGTTGTGGTGCCAGGCCCCTTGGGAGGGGCCCCTCGGGGACTGTCCTAGGGTTAGGTTAACCCCCAGGAGGCCAGCAGTCCCGATCCACTGGCTGTGCAGTGAGCAGAGGGATTGACCGTGGTAGGGCGCAGTCGAGCGGTAGCGTGGTACCCAGCGTTTTGGCGTGGGGGGCCTTCTTATTTCACCGGAGGCTCAGAGGGCCCAGCGGGTTATCCCGCCCTGAATGCCCGGCGGCGCCCCTAGCGGCCCACGTGGCGGCGGGGCGGCAGGGTGAGTCCAGCACTGCTCCTCGGGGGTCCCTAATCCCCGGCGTTCTGGCGCCAGGCCCCTTGGGATGGGGCCCTAGGGGACCTACCTAGGGTTAGTGTTAGCCCCCAGGAGGCTGGGAGGCCCGATCTGCCGGCTGTGCGGCGTGCGGAAGGGTGGGCCGAGGTGAGGGCGCTGGCCAGCGGGAGCGTTGGCCCAAGCATTTTGGTGCGGGGGGCCTTCGAAGGTGGCCAGTGACTGGGAGGGCTCTTGCCATTCTCCCTCCCTGAAGGAATGGCAGCGCCCCTAGCGGCCCAGGTGGCGGTAGGGTGGGAGGGTGAGTTGGGCGCTGGAGCTCGGGAGTCCCCAATCCCCGGTGTTGCGGCAATAGGAACCTGGGATGGGATCCTCGGCGGCCCACCAAGGGTAGGGTAACACCCAGGAGGCTGGCAGTCCAGATCCACAGGCTGTGCAGTGAGGGGAGGGACGGACCGAGGTGAGGGCGCAGGTGAGCGAGAGCATGGGCCCAAGCATTTTGGCGCGGGGGGCCTTCGAAGGTCGCCAGGGGATCTGAGGGATCTGCCCGTTCTCCCTCCCTGAATGACCAACGGTGTTCCTAGCGGCCCGGGTGGTGGCGGGGCAACACGGTGAGTCCGGCGCTGGGGCTCGGGGGTCCCCAATCCCAGGCATTGCGGTGCCAGGCCCCTTCGGAGGGGCCCCTCAGGGGCCAACCTAGGGTTATGGGTAGCCCCAGGAGGAGGGCAGGTCTCATCCACCGGCTCTGCAGCGAGCAGAGGAGCGAGCCGAGGTGAGGGCGCTGAGGAGCGGGAGCGTGGGCTCAAGAGTTTTTCATGGGGGGGGGCCTTCGAAGGTCGCCTTGGGCTCGGAGGGCCCTGCCAGTTCTCCCGCACTGAATGACCAGGGGCACCCCTAGTGGCCCGGGTGGCGGCGGTGCGGCAGGGTGAGTCCGGCGCTGGGGCTCAGGGGTCCCTAATCCCCGGTGTTGCGGCGCCAGGCCCCTTGGGACGGGCCCCTCGGGGGCTGACCTAGGGTTAGGGTTAGCCCCCAGAAGATTGGCAGGCTCATTCCGCCCACGTGCAGTGAATGGAGGTTTGGGTCGAGGTGAAGTAGCTGGCAATCGGGAGCATGGGCCAGAGCATTTTGCTTTGGCTCGGGATGCCTTCGAAGGTCGCAGGTGGCTTGGAGGGTCCTGCCCTTTCTGTTGCCCTGAAGGACTGGTGACGCCCCTAGCACCCCATGTGGCAACGGGGCGGCAGGGTGCGTCCGGCGCTGGGATTGGGGGTCCCCAATCACTGGCATTCGGCGCCAGGCCACTTGGGAGGGGCCCCTTGGGGGCGACCTAGGGATAGGGTTAGTCCCCAGGAAGCCAGCAGGCCCAATCCACGAGCTCTGCAGTGAGCGGAGGGGTGGGCCGAGGTTAGGGAGCAGGCGAGCAGGAGCTTGGGAGCCAGAGTTTTTGCGCGGGGGTCCTTCGAAGGTCGCAGGGGGATTGGAGGGCCCTGCCCGTTCTCCCTTCCGGAATGACTGGCAACGCCCCTAGCGCCCTGGGTGCTTGCTGGGTGGCAGAGTGTGTTCAGCACTGGGGCTCGGGCGTCCCAAATCCCCGGCATTGCGGTGCCAGGCTCCTTGGGAGGGGCCCCTCGGGGGCCGACCTAGGGTAAGTGTTAGCCCCCAGGAGTCCAGCAGGCCCCTTCCACCAGCTCTGCGGCAGGCGGAGGGGCAGGCCAAGGTGAGGGCAATGGCGAGAGGGAGTGTGGGCCCAAGCGTTTTGGTGCAGGGGGCCTTCGAAAGTCCCGGGGGCTTGGAGGGCCCTGCCCGTTCTCTCGCCCTGAAAGACTGGGGGCGCCCCTAGCAGCCCGGGTTGCTGCGGGGCGGCAGGGTGACTCCAGCGCTGGCCTCGGGGGTCCCCAATCCCCGGCACTGTGGCACCAGGCCCCTTGGGAGGGGCCCCTCGGGGGCCGACCTTGGGTTAGGGTTCGTCCCCAGGAGGCCGGCAAGCCCGCGCTAAGTGGTTCTGGCAATGTAACAAAAATTCCATACACTTATCTGTAAGAAATAACAGTGTACAGGAACCCTCTTAGCCCTAACATCATCCTTTGTGAATATGGAAGCCAGCCCCAAAGTGGTTGTGGAAGTCTGACGAAAGGGCTAAGCACTTTTCTCTGAGTCACCACACTATACAGGGAAAGACCAATGTACATCATCTTTCAGGAGTAGGAAGCATTAATGAAAAGGTTCTGGAATTTCGAGGACTCTGACCCATCCTTACTGGTAATAAAACACCGTGTACAGGAAAACACCTTCAACTCTCATCAGCCTCCTCAATCCTGATTCTGATTCAACTTTGGGGGTGTAGGACTAGGGAAATGTCCACATCTTATTGCTAAGAAAGAACGATGTCAGGGTAATGCCCTTCAAGTCACCTCAGCCTTCCTGAAGACAGAAGCAGGAATCAAGGTGGTTATGTTACCATGAGGTAAGGAAGATGAGCATATAAGTGAGAAACAACAGTGGGTAGGACCTCTCTTCCAATGAACATTATCTTTGCTTAATGTTAGATCCCTATGGTAAGTGGTTGTGGGCATTTGTGAGGTCAAAATCTTGAGTGTTTTGTAAAACCTCTTGGCCATTCACATGAGACTAAGGTACTTGGGGACTCCTAGGCAGTGATTTGTCCACTGTCAAAAATATGAAAAGATAAGAGACAGATGAGGGCTCCTCAGGCATTGTCCTTTATCCTCATCCTCCGTGAGGATGGTCATCTCTGGACAGCTCAGTGGCAGGGTCTCATTCACAGTGGGGGCATCTGTTCCTCACAGACATCAGGCAGGGAAATGGATTTGGTTCTCTGTGCGAGCCCAGCCACAGCTGAGTGTCACAGCACCCTCTCGTGGGCTCATAAGAGTTTCACTGTCACCAGGAAGGTCATTGTATTTGATAAACCACTGTGAGAGTTTGCAATTGCCTTCATCTGCAACCTCCTAGAGGCAAATGCAGATCTCTGGTACCATGTGAAGTCATGTGAAGGCATCGTGAGAAAGTGTCCTTTTGCTTAAGAAAAACATGGCTGGGGCTCATGGCTGGCTCAGCCAGGTAAGCATGTGCCTTTGGCTCAGGTTATGATCTCAGGGTTCTGGGATCGAGCCCGGGCTCCCTGCTCAGCAGGAAAGGAGGTAGGGAAATAGCTTAGAACCCACAGAGAATGTGAATAAAGGGGAGTGAAATGGAACTTGGTCTGTGTTTGCTTTAGGGATTGGAAGTTAGTTTTTTCTCAATTGTGATTGTTCTTGAAACAGAAAAGCTGTATTGTTTTTTTTTACCTTTATTTTTTTTCTAATAATAATTTTTTATTATGATATGTTAGTCACTATACAGTATTTCCTTATATTTTGATGTAGTGTTCCGTGATTCATTATTTGCATATAACACCCAGTGCTCCATGCAATATGTACCTTCCTTAATACCCATCACTGGCCCATCCCAATCCCCCAACCCTCTCCCCTCTGAAGCCCTCAGTTTGTTTCCCAGAGTCCATAGTCTCTCGTGGTTCATTCCCCCTTCTGTTTAGGGTCCATTGTCTAACGAGACAGACAGTGGAAGTTCACCAAATATAAGATCGAAATTTCATTGTTCATTATAGATGCCGCCAAGTAGTTCCCAGACATTTCATTCTACTGTAGTAATTCATTATACCTGTGCAGATGCACGTGGAAGACAATTGATGCATGTATAGTGGTAATAAAACACGCCCCTCAGCAGTAGAATAATAGGGGATGCACATGTGTAAAATTATTCGACTACAGCTTCCGTGCTTTCCCTTTGGTTCCTTATTATCTATGAAATTGGACAATTTTTGTTCTCTACGTTTAAAACTCATTGTCAGTATTTAGAGTTTTTCAATGCTGATCTTCTCCTGTATAAGTTACCAAAAACCTAAAATATGTATGAACTTTAAAAAACGCTATATTGAAAATTACAGCAGGGAAGTTCCATTTTGTAAATATTGTGTCAATGGATCTCTATTTTGACATCAGTGTTCATTAGAAATGATGACATTTCATGTGAGTATAAATATCAATGTGAAAAAGAAAAGGTAGGAAGAACCTTGAATGTTTAAGTAATTGCTGAAATGACAGGTGTGTCTGTGTGTGTGTGTGTGTGTGTGTGTGTGTGTGTGTGTGTAATTGATTTTCAGTGAATGGTTCAGCTTCTTGTAGGGCCTCCGAGAGAGCCCAGGTGAACCTTTCAATGAGTTGGTATCTGTTTTCAGAACATGGGAATCTCTTAGTCCAATAGTCAATCAGGCAAGCTTTGAGGTCTTGAAGAGTTTCAGTCCTCAGCAATGGTGTTGCACACCCTTGTGAGCAAACCCTAGGGTATGTTCAGGGCCCTCATTAGATGGTACCAATGTGTGACGATTTCAGACAGCATTTCCCAAAGAAGTACCTCTTGATTCTCTGTCCTTGTCAGTTCCCTACACTTCCTTACACTAGTTATGTGATCAGTGTTTCAGGATAATCCCCACATGTGATTTTTGCTATTTCCTACTAGTCCTATCTGTTTCTCATCTTCTTCTTTTATGGTAGGGGTTGGGAAGCAACCTGTGTGGTGTAGGAAGGGATGTGGTAGTTCTCTGCCTTCAGAGGACCGAATGATGCCTAGAAATTGTACTGTAGTTTGAGGTCAATTGTCCATCCTCTGAGTGTCAGGAATTCCATCACTTTACTTTGATGCTAGTCTGTTCTTCAAGCTGTCTTCAGAAATAAGGACGCCATCCATCTCGGGAATACTGGTTTGTGTGTATGTTTTCATTTTAGGAAAGGCCTTGCTGTTCCTGAAAATAATACTGTAGAGCACCCTTTCCTGTACTTATTGGCCATCAGTCAATCTTTTGTGAAGTATTTGTTTATAAATAGACTTTTTATGGTTGATGAGCAGGAATTCTTTATTGACAAGTCTTTGTCAGTGTGTGTATTGCAAATCTTTACTTTCCAGCCTGCGGTTCACTTTTTCATTTTCTTATGGTCATAAGATAAGGAGAAATGTCACATTTTTATGAAGTCCCACTGAATTCTTTTAAATGGTTAGTGCACCCTATGTCCTACCCCAAGATTGACAGGTTCTACGTTTTCTTTCAGAAACTGTCCAATGGAAAACACAATTCATCTCAAATTTATAAATTGCATTTTTAATTCTAATAGGGTATTTATAGACTGTTTTGGATTTTCTATGTACACAATCGTATTATCTGTGAATAGTCAAATTATCCCCTCAATTCTTATACTTTTTGTTTCTCTTGCCTTCTAACACTGGTAGATTCTCTGATGCCACGTTGAATAGAGCAGCATTGTTTGAAGATTTTAATATACCTTTCTCAATATCTGACAGAAAAAGCAGACAAATCATTGGTAACAAATGTGACCTAATTGACATATAGGGAACATTCCATAATAAGTGCAGAACACATTATTTTCAAGTGGTCATAGACTCTTTACCCAAATAGATGATAGGTGGGGCCACGAATCAAGGCTACAAATGTTAAACCCTCATATTAACTAGATTCTATTCTTAGACCAGAGGGGAATTGAGCCACAGTCATAGTGAAAAGAAAACCAGGAAGTCCTTCAATGTTTAAAAATTAAATGGAACTTTGCTACATATCCTAAAGGTCAGAGAGGGAATCTCAATGGAAATTCTGAACGTTTTCTACATGAGGGCTCACACACAAGGGCACTTTCTTTGTGAAGAGCATTATAATAACCTAGACAGGAGTTGAGCCTTCAGTCAGAGTTCTGCCTCCCCCAGCCACACCTGACAGCCTTGGCCTGTGGTCCCCCTCAGCTGTCCTATCTGGTGGCCCTGAGCTAAGGCGCTCAACATGGCCATATGGAAATGGGAAGCTCCCCACTCATAGTGATGACGGTGCCCCCTCCCCAGCTGCCCTTTCTGGTGGCTCTGAGCTAAGGGGGTCAACATGGCCGTATGGAAATTAGAAGCTCCCCACTCTTAGTGATGACGTTGCTATCGTATCATCCTCACCAGTCCAACAACATGATTTCTGAGTGAAATATGACACAAGAGCGACTTCTTGGCCTTCCTTCAGGTTTGAAAATCTTCTGGTGAGTCATCTATTAGGAATATGGATTCAACATGTGTTCTTTCTTCTGGAAAAGAAATAGACCCAATAGCAATTATGGCTTCCTGAGCACCTGTTCCTGAGAGACATCATACTGGCTCTTTGTAGCATTCTGCCTCTTAAACTTCTCAACTAGGGTGTAGATATTTTTAGGCACATGTTCAGGTGGTTAGACAGGGACTCAGATGATATGAGTCACAGAGGATTTTAGTGTCAGAAACCTAAGTGGGATCCCCAAATTGACTCCAAATCCCTTGTTATTCCATACAGGGTACTATTTCCCTCCTATCTCTGGTCTTCTCGATCTGGAAACCTATCAAGTATCAGGATTTTCTTGTCATGTGGACAACTGGAACGAATTCAGCGGGCCTTTTCACCTCTGCCAATGGTGATCATTAAGATCATTATCTCAGTGGAGGACCTCTGGGTAAGATACTCAAAGATCCTTAGGAATAGAGACAGTATAATATTTTCCTGGTATTAAAGTTACTGAAACCAACTATCTCTTTTAGTCGATTCAGGCTCTGGTATGTTCAGAGGGTGCTGTAAAACAGGTCTGAAATAGTATTTAAAAACACTCAGCTCAGCCTCTTCTACAAAGTGAGCCAATGCTTATAAACATGGCTAAAATATTCCCTTACCTACGATGACTTCCCAGCCATCCTAGTGTTTATATGGTAAGACTGTGACTTACATTAGTCAACATTTGCAGAGAAAGAACTTAGTGCATCCCGGGGGCACTTCATGTTGAAATTAGTTTGTGACAACGAGCTACTGTGTTTTATTCTGCAGTCCAAGGGAATGGTGCCAGACATCTCTAAGGTGTCTAGCAGTTCTACAGTTCTGATTTTAAGTGGTCTGTGTGCTTCAGAGCTTTGGGCAGGAGAAGGGCAGGAGTCCAGAGACTGTGAACACTTCTGTTAAATGTGCTGACCATGGAGCAGGCAGCCTTTCGTGGGTATCATTTTGATTTCTTGGTACTCTTGTGAAAGGTGCTTTTGTCTCAAATCCCTCCATTTAGGAGTAATTATAATGATAAAAGGAATTTTTATCTTATATCATCTGTGGGCCCTGATCCTGGGCTCCCAGGCAAGCTATCCTTTAACATTTTACCCAGCTCAAAATGACTGAGCAAAACCTGCAAGCATGATCCCTATTTCTGCCCCAAGCACATGTTGTACATCTGCTTCGAGAAGAAAACAATAACCAAAAATACCAACATAAAGATAAGAAAAAATAAAGAACCTCTTTGGCTCCCATAAGATTAAAGTCATACTGACATGTACATACTGAAAATGCATGAAATCATTGCATTTCCTAAAGCCCAAGTCTTGGAGGGTCTGAGAGTCACTGACTTTGCCCAGAACCAGGCACACCCCAGCAGGGAGGGCTGGTGCAGAAAGGGAAGGGGCAGGACTCTGAGGGTGGTCTGCAGCTAGAGGGGTCCCTGGAAGGGGCCAGGTGTGTGTGGGGGCCCCAGACCACGAGCCCACCCATGCCTGTGCCTGGTGTTGGGTAGAGGAGGCTCCTCTTGGGCCCCCTGCACTTTCAGGGTTCCAGGGGCTTGAGGACTGGTTGCACAGCATCCAAGGAGCTCAGGCACCTCCCTCCCAGACCATTCACCACTTGGGGGTGGAGCTACATCACTGTGGGCGGTCCCAGATTTGCAGTGGGTTGCAGACTTGGGGCAGAAGAAGGGGCACTGAGAGAGAGAGAGTTGCCCTGTGGAGATCCCTGCTGGTGAGTGAGCAGCATGCACTGGGGTGGGGGTCCGGGGGTAGGGTGCGCCTCAGGTGGGAGGCAGGGTTCTGGAAGGGCACGTGGAGAGGGTTCATTGTGGGGACTTAGGTGAGTTTTCTTTTTCCTTTAAAGTCTCTTCTGCCCCATGTCCTCAACTGGCCTTATCTCCATACCCGTGAACTCCAGGGCGCCCGCTCCCCTGAGCTTTGGTGGGATGGGTTGCAGAATTTCAGGGTTTCCCCTGCTCCCCTGGAAGAGTGCGGGAAAGGACCTCACACAATCCCCACCTTTAGTTCTCTGACACAGTGCAGGTGATGCCTTTTGAGCAGTACCCCGAGTTCAGCAGGGTGTGCCCTGGTCCCCCAGGCACAGGTGTGGCAGTAGCAAGCCCCAGAGCCATCCCCCAACTTCAGCATTATGCCCCGTGTGCCCCCGGGTTAGTGGTAATTGGCTATTAGAATCATGCAGGAAAATCCTCCAGGTGGGGGCCTGGAGGCGTGCGTAAACCAGACCCCACTCTAGTTGTATTGGGAATATATGAATTGAGGGTTTCTTTAGAAGAGTAAGTCTGCTTTCCAGAAAAGGCAAGGTCATTGGTCTGTTGAGAATGAAGATAATTACTGCTAAACAACAAGTATGTGTTGCCCCTTCGTCCAGAAACCGAAGCAGGTGTGCAGGCTTTAGGTCAGAGGTGCCTTCTTGTCCCCAGCTGACAACACTTCTCTGCTCTGGCTCCAAGACACCCGAGGTTTTGAACGTTAGCATTGGAGTCAGCGAGGCAGCGTGTCACAGGACGCCAGTGTTCAGAGAAAGCACAGGTATGTTTGGCAAAATGTCCTATCTATGTCAGTGCTGGAGGTAAAACCTCTCATTATCGCAAAACCTCCTGGGCTTTTTTCTTTTCTCTAGTTGAGCCACAAAGTAAAATTGAAGTAGCTGTCAGCATTCTGGGTTTGGTGCAAGAATTACTTAGTTTCCCTGCAGGTAGAACTTTGCAGGGGATCACAATTTCTCTGTCCATTTATTGTTTACAAATGTATTTTGACCATCTGTTTCCTAGGAACCCTCTTTTATTAGAAAGGGAAGGTGAGATTCACTCTGTGCCTGTTTGTAACATCTAATTTGTTCCTTCATCTAACAGTGTTTATTCAATTGGGCCTAAGATATGTTTGAGTGGCCAGCAACTAGAGTTAGGTGGCTTTTTTTTTTTTCATCTGATACAGACTTGGATGATGTCATTTGACAAAGGTGATGTTTCATCATTGAATAGTTTATTCATCAGAAGAGTTAAAATTAGGGTGGAGGGAAAATTGAAAA
The DNA here is from genome assembly GCF_024610735.1 of Ursus americanus. Lineage (NCBI taxonomy): Eukaryota > Metazoa > Chordata > Mammalia > Carnivora > Ursidae > Ursus > Ursus americanus. The sequence continues at coordinate 623,410 of NW_028273645.1, read as the reverse complement.
TTATCCAAAGCGGCCTGTTCCTGTTTAAAGTTGAGCTTGACTTTCTAGTTTTACTAAATGTATTATCTAGATATTTTGAGGTGCCATATTCTCTCTGTAGTTTCTTTGGTGGTGGAGTGAGAAGGAGTGTCTGGGAATTCTTTTGGATAGTGGCATGCTGGTGGCTTCAAGGGGCTTGGCGTCAGGAGCCTTGGGATGAAGTCTACAACTGCTTGCCTGACCCTGGGTGCATCTCCCAGAGGTTTTGTTTCCTCTTATGAAATTGCCCGCAGATAATGTTCTGCTTAAAGGGGAACCCTCCCGGGGCGCCTGGGTGGCACAGCGGTTAAGCGTCTGCCTTCGGCTCAGGGCGTGATCCCGGCGTTATGGGATCGAGCCCCACATCAGGCTCCTCCGCTATGAGCCTGCTTCTTCCTCTCCCACTCCCCCTGCTTGTGTTCCCTCTCTCGCTGGCTGTCTCTATCTCTGTCGAATAAATAAATAAAATCTTTAAAAAAAATAAAAATAAAGGGGAACCCTCCCATCCTGTTGGTGGCAATGCAAAGTGGTGCAGCCAGTCTGGGAAAGAGTGTGGGGGTTCCTCAAAAAGTTAAACATTGAAAAACCCCATGATTCAGCTATTGCTCTCCTAGGTATTTACCCAAAGGATACAAAGATGCGGATTCAAAGGGGGAACATGCACCATGATATTTATAGCAGCAATGTCCACAGTAGCCAAACTATGGAGAGAATCCCAAAGTCCATGCACTGATGAATGGATCAAGCAGATGTGGGATACCTATATATAATGGAATATGACCCAGCTTCAAAAAGAATGAAATCTTACCATTTGCAAGGATGTGCATGGACCTAGACTGTATTAAGCTAAGCAGAATCAGTGAGGAAAGACAAATATCCTATGCTCTCACACTTGTGGATTTTCAGAAAAAAAAAAAAAAGATGAACAGAGTGGAGGGTTGATGAGAGAGGCAAACAAGGAAATAGACTCAACCTTGGAGAACAAACTGAGTGTTGCTGCAGGACAGGGGCGTGGGGTGAAGAGTTAAATGGGTGAGGGGTATTAAGGAGGGTACTTGTGATGAGCACCGGGTACTGTATGATGGTGAGGAATCCCTAATCCTACCCCTGAAGCGAATATTCCATGGCATGTGAACTAACTGGAATTTAAGTAAGAGAAGAAAGGAAAAAGTGTTCTGCTTCATGAAGAGTGAGGTAAAATTGTAGTGATTTGGGCTGTACTATTCTATAGATGAGAGTTGTAAAACACCCTGTTGTAGGATACACTAGTTTCTTATCACATAAGGAGTCCTCAGAAAGCTGCAATGAAAGATTCAGGTCTCAGAGCATGTTCATGTTCTACTGATATGTTACAATTTGCACAGGTAGGAAAGAAGGTGGAGAGAAAGGCAACAGAAGGAGAAAGTAGGTGTGAACCTTTCATTAGTTAGCATTATATCTTTCTCATGAAAGCCTTGCGCCAGTGTGATTTTGGAAGAAGAGGGAGAATCCATGAGCATTGCAGGAGATGGGGGAGTTCCAGGTCTGGGTAAAGCTGACAGGGGTCCCAGATGAGAGCTGAATGCATTCTGCAGCAGGGTATGGGCAGGGTGGGCTCCAAGAGTGGCTGTGGGTCTCCTGGGAGAGAGTTGTGACAGGTGAGGGCTGTGTGCAAGTTCCTGGCTGAGGACAAGTGAGACACAGGCGGAGAGCTGGCAGAGAACCCTCTTCTGGGCCACCAGCCTCACCCAACAGACACAGCCTCATCTTCTGTCCCTGTCACTCCAATTCAGACTTCTCTGAAGGTGAGTGAGAACACATCAAGAGCATTCTTAACAGAAGGGAAACCATGTGCAAAGGCTCTGGGGCAGGAGAATTTCAGGTATGTCCAGGAGCAGCAAGAAGGCCCTGTGGCCACAGGGGACAGCTTAGGACATTACCTCAGAGAGGTGAAAGAAAGCCATTCCAGGGCTATAACCCCATGAGACCCTGTTTCACTGGGCCATCCTGGCTACAGTGTTGAGAACAGATGACAGAGTGTTGAAGACGGCAAGGCATGTCAATGACGAAGATTTTCCAGGAACTCAGGCACTGTGGACCAGACAGGTGGCCTTGGATGGAGTGGTTAGACCTATTCTGGGTCCATTTTGAAGATGGAGCTCACAGGATTTGCTGATCGGTTAGCTATTAGGAGCACGAGAATGGAGGAGTTGGGGTAACTCACAGCTGTTGTGGGTTGTCCTGATCGAGGGGAAGGAGAGGGTTTCTGGGGGTAGGATGTAGTCCATTTTCCGCATGCTGAGGAAGGTGTCTTTCCCGGTGGATCTGCTGAGATTTGTGTCTGGGAGAACCTTTCACATCTCCTCCCTCAGCAATGCTCAAGTACAAGTATCCCCCACTTTTTAAACATTCAGGTAAGACACTGGGCTTTCTTGAAAGAACTATGTTATTACCCATCTTCAGTAAGAGGAAGAGACCTGAAGAGGATTTCCCTCTTATGAAAAAAGGTGAACAGTGAGAATCGCGTTCAGCATCTGTTTTGGGGAGAAGCACAACAGAGGCGGCGTGCACCCCAACCAGCTCCTTCCGCTGGGAACCGCTCTCCACATCGAGCCACCAGCACTTTGAATGGTGTCTGTGAGCCTCTGCTGTGCTTTATCTTCATTTATGCTGCGCCTCCCTTAGAAACTTGTGTCCTGAGGCCTAAGAAAAGCCAAAGAGAAGGAATTTTGGAGTCTGAGCACACTGTCTAATTGTTCGTGTAAATTAATGGCCTTTCCTTCTTGACACCATTTCTGCTGTGCAAGGTTTCTCAGAAGCCCTGTACTTTCAAAGGGCAGGGAAACCTATACCCCATATTGCGGGGTTAGTTTTAGTCTCCATGCTGGACAGAACATTTCATGACTGTCAGATTTTCTCACTCAAGCATTGAGACTTTGACAACCTTTACCCGTTTCTACCACCATATCCCCGAATCTGGCACCTACCAATCTGCTCTCAGTATCTATGCGTTCAGTATTTGTTTATTCACGTGGAATGTACATGAGAGCATCTGGTATTGGTCTTTCTGTGTCTGAGTTACTTGGCATAAGGCCCCCAAGGTCTGTGTTTCCATGTCTGGTTCTTGTGAATAATGCTGCAGTGAACGTGGGAGTGCATCTGTCTTTTTGAGGCAGTATTTTTGTGTTCTCCGAATCAATACTCAGTAGAGCCATTACTGGGTCATGTCGTAGTTGCTTTTATTTTTTCAGGAACCTCCATACCGTTTGTCACAGTGGCTGCACCAATTTCCATTCACACCAACAGTGCACAGAGTCTCCTCGTCTGCACACCCTTGACCCCACCTGGTGTCTGTCTCTGGGACAATAGGTGTTCCAACAGTTGTGAGGGAATAGCCAATTGTGGGTTTGACTGATTTTTCCCTGACGATATTTAGTGATGTCGAACAACTTTTTCTGTATGTTGGCACCTGTGTGCCATCTTTGGAAAGTATCTATTCACATATTCCCCCATTTTTTATACAGTTTTTTTTTTTTTGGTTTTGATTTGTATGAGTGTTGTGTGTATTTTGGATATTAGCCTCTTCTCACACATATGATTCACAGATATTTTTTTCTTATTGGGTCTGTAGCCTTGTAAGTTTTTGCTGGTTTCTTTTTCCGCGTGGAAGATTTCACTTTGAAGTTGTTCCACTTGTTTATTTTTGCTTTTGTTGACTTTGAATTTGGTGTCCAATCTGAAGACACTTTGTCAAAACCAATTTCGAGAGACTTAGTACCTGAATCTTCTTGGAGGTTTATGGATTCAGGTCTTACATTCATATCATTCATCCATTAAAAATTTTGTGTGTAGTGTAAGAAAGTGACCCAGTTATATTCTTCTGCATTTAGTGACCAGTTTGCCTGTTACCGCTCACTGAAGAGACAGTCCTTCCCTCATGGCATATCTTCTGCTGCTGTGTGGTAAGTTAGGATCATCTACCTGTGGGTAAGTTTCTGAGCTTTCTGTTCTGTTCCACTGACCTGGTGTCTGGTTTATGCCAGTACCATCCTGTTTTGATGACAACAGCTTTGTAATCTAGCTTGAAATCCAGGAGTGTGTTGACTGCACCTTTCTTTCTCCAGGTTCCTTTGGGTATTTGGGGTGTTTTGTGATTCCATACAAGTTTGAGCACTGTTTTCTACTTGCTCGAATAATGCCGCTGGAATTCAGATAGGGATTTCATCACATCTGTCGATTGCTTTGGGTACGATGGACACGTTCACATAATTAACTCTTCCAGTTAAGGAGCATGGCGTATGCTTCCATTTGTTTGTGTTGCCTTCCAAATCTTTGACCCATTCATCCTGCCCCCCTCGACACACATGCTTTTCATTTCTTTTCTGCCATGTGTTGAGTGTACTATGTCTTTCTCATTCTTGGTTACTTTTATTCCTAGATGTTTTTTATGCAATTGTAAATGGCATTGCTTTTTTAATTTCTCTTTGCGACAGTGTGTCAGCAGTATACAGAAATGCAAGAAGTTGGGTCATCTGGGTGGCCCCATAGGTGAAGCGTCTGCCTTCAGCTCAGGTCATGAACCCAGAGTTCTGGGATCGAGCCCCGTGTTGTGCTCCCAGCTTAGCGAGGGTCTGCTTCTCCCTCTTTCTGACACTCCCCCTGCTTGTGCTTTTTCTCTTCCTGTCAAATAAATAAATAAAATTTGAAAATAAATAAAGACAACAGGTCTCTGTATATTGACTTTATATCCTGCAGCTTTCTTGAATTTGATTATTCTAACAGTTTTTTTTTTTTTTTGTGGAATCTTTCGGGATTTCATGTCATTTGCAAATAGTGACAGTTTTCCTGTATGGATTTCATATCTTTCTTTTTTTTAAATGATGTCACCCTACAGTACTTATTTGTTTTTGATGTAGTGTTCCATGATTCATTGTTTGCATATAACACCTAGTGCTCATTATGACACGTGCCCTCCTTTTTCTTAAAAAGAATTTATTTATTTATTCGACAGATATAGAGACTGCCAGCGAGAGAGGGAACACAAGCAGGGGGAGTGGGAGAGGAAGAAGCAGGCTCACAGTGGAGGAGCCTGTTGTGGGGCTCGATCCCATAACGCCGGGATCACGTCCTGAGCCGAAGGCAGACGCTTAACCGCTGTGCCACCCTGGCGCCCCAACACGTGCCCTCCTTAATACCCATCACCAGGATAATTCATTCCTCTTCCCCTCCCTTTCTGCAACCTTCAGTTTGTTTCCCAGTGTCAGTAGTCTCTCATGGTTCATCTCCCCCTCTCATTCCCCCCCCCTTCACTTTTCCCTTCCTTCTTCTAATGTCCTCCATGCTATTCCTTCCGTTCCACATAGGAGTGAAACCATATGATAATTGTCTTTCTCTGCTTGACTTAATTTCACTTAGCATAATCCCCTCCTGGTCCATCCACGTTGGTGCAAATGGGGGGTATTCATCCTTTCTGATGACTGAGTAATATTCCATTGTATTGATGAACCACATCTTCTTTGTCCATTCATCTGCTGAAGGACATCTTGGCTCCTTCCACAGTTTGGCTATTATGGACATTGCTGCTATGAACATTGGGATACAGGTGCCCCTTCTTTTCATTACTCTGTGTCGATGGGGTAAATACCCAGTAGTGCAATTCGTGGGTCATAGGATAGCTCTGTGTTTAACGTCTTGAGGAACCTCCATATTGTTTTCAAAAGTGGCTGTACCAGCTTGAATTCTCACGAGTAGTGTAAGAGGGCTCCCCTTTCTTCACATACTCTCTGACTTTTTTTTATTTCTGTCTTGTTAATTTTTTTTCAAGATTTTATTTATTCATTCCACAGAGATAGAGACATCCAGTGAGAGAGGGAACACAAGCAGGGGGAGTGGGAGTGGAAGAAGCAGGCTCATAACGGAGTAGCCTGATGTGGGGATCGATCCCATAATGCCAGGATCACGCCCTTAGCCGAAGGCAGATGCTTAACCTCTGTGCCACCCAGGTGCCCCCTGCCTTGTTAATTTTAACCATTCTAACTGGTGTAAGGTGGTATCTCATTGTCATTTTGTTTTGTATTTGCCTGATGGCAAGTGATGTGGAGCATTTTTTCATGTGTCTGTTGGCCATTTGTATGTCTTCTCTGGACAAGTATCTCTTTGTGTCTTCTGCCCATTTTTTGGGTGTCGAGTTTGAGGAGTTCTTTATAGATCTTGGATACCAACCCTTTATCTGTAATATCATTTGCAGATATCTTCTTCAATTCCATAGGTTGCCTTTTTGTTTTTTGATCATTTGCTTTGCCGAGCAGAAGCTTTTTATCCTGATGAAGTGCCAATAGTTCATTTTTTGCTGTTATTTCCTTTGCCTTTAGAGACGTGGCTTACAAGAAGTTATTGTGTCCAAGGTTGAAGAGTTCTTTTGATTTTGATATGAGACTGGAATCCATTATCTTATTTTCCTGATTGTATTCGAGTCCTCTGTCTTTCTTGGTGAGTCTAGCTAAGTTTGTCAGTTTTGTTTATCTTTCCAAAAAAGGCTGCTCTCATTTTCATTTATTTTTTCTTTTTAGTCTCCGTTGGATTTATTTATGCATTCGTTTTTGTTATTTCCTTATTTCTACTAATTTGGGGCTTTGTTATCTTTTTCTACTTCTTTACCACATAAATCAGGTTGTTTATTGGAGAGCATTTTCATGGATTGATGAAGATTTGAATTTCTATGAATGTCCCCCATAAAGCTACTTTTGCTGCATCCCATAAGTTTTTGTAGGTTGTCTTTTTCATCAGTGTCAAGGTACTTCTAAAATTTTTTTGATTTCTTCTTTGACTGTTGGTTGTTCAGTATCATGTTGTTAAATCTCCACATATTTTTTAAGATTATTTAAGTATCTGACAGAGAGTGAGACAGCGAGAGAGGGAACACAAGCATGGGGTGGGAGAGGGAGAAGCGGGCTTCCCACTGAGCAAGGAGCCTGATTTGGGGCTAGATCCCAGGATCCGGGGTCAAGACCTGAGTTGAAAGCACATCCTTAATGACAGAGCCACCCAGGCCCCAAAAATCTCCACCTATTTTTGACTGTCCCATTTTTTTCTTGAGACTGATTTCTAATTTCCTATCGTTGTGGTTGGACAAGATTTGAAGCAGAAGGTGAAGAGAGCATTCAGATGAAAGGTTTGTTTCCTGGAGGGTTTTCTGAGGGCAGACCATGAGTTCAGTGGGGTTGGAGGAAGGCTTTGTGAGACCGGGGGTGGGGTTAACGCTTGTTAGAATTACTGACTACTACCATGCAGGCTGTTTGCTACTGTTCACACCATAGTCCTGATGGACTTGTACTTCATTAAATATTTTCTAGGAGATATAGGCATAGCCTTCACTTAAAGAAAGGTGCCATGTGAGTTCATGGCATGACCCCAGGTCAGCAACCAGAATGTATGGTATTGTGGGGGATCAGAACCAGGCTTTCTGTGGGAAGTGACAGAAATAGGGTATGGTGAGCTCCATGACCATAGGTGAGGTCCCGAGTGACCCACTGGGTGTTGGGTTCTGTGGATCTGTCTCATCAGGTGCTGTGGAATTCAGGGACACCCTCCTGTCTGTGGATTTGTGTGGAGACAGGTAGACATTAGTGTCTGGCCAGGCACGAGGGTCTCACTGGACCACGACCAGAGGTGCAGCATGCGGGGGAGCCACTGCTTGGTTTCCATGAAAACTGACCAGGGTCTGTGACCGTGATTCCTAGCAGCTGCAAGGGGAGAGGAGGCCGGGGGTGGTGCACACTTCCTAGACTTGTGGTCAGGACTAGTCTGGAGCCCACGGAAGTTAGCCACACCGGGCACAGAAGGCACCCAGTCGGTGTAGATGGCACTTTTGGGCCAGCTCCATGCTGCCACCTCCTGCTTTTCATCATCATCTTCAAGGTCATGTGCCTCTGCTCTTGCCCCATGGCCTCCGGGGTATTGTCCGTCCTCCATCTGGCCCTCATCCCTGGTGCCCTGTGCAGTCCGATGCCAGGGTAGCCTTCTCGAGACAAATATCTGGCCCTGATGGAACACTTCCATGGATCTCGTGTGATGCGAGGATGATGCCCTGCCCGGGAAGGGGGCTGCAGGTCCCCAATCAGGAAAGCCATGTCTCCCTTTTCAGCATGGCCTGCCCTCCCCTCAGTCTTCTTCAGGGAAGCTCTCCCCACTTCCTGAGCTGACAGCTTTGAACTTAAAAATGAATGTTATTTTACATATCTCTATGCCTTAGTTCATCCATGGCATGTCTTTCAACCACGTTAGTGGGTATTTTTTAGGAGTTCTGAAGGGCTGTCTGCTGAAGGAGGGGATGACCTGGGTGGGGCAGCTTTCCCTCTCATCTCCCTCAGCATGTCTCTGAGCCCTGGGGCCAGCTGTCCTACTGAGGATTGAGGGACTGAAGCCAGCCCATCCTGAGCCCAGGCTGTGTCAGCTCATAGACTGATGCATGTCAGAGCGGTGGGCAGCTGGCATGGGCCAGGGGCAGGCAGTGTCTCCTTCTCATTCCTTCCCTCCCTTCCTCCCAGAGGTAGCTCAGAGCAGCCTTCAACCCCTGCATCTCCAATCCCTTAACCTGTGCCTCCTGTGTTCAGCTGGTGACCTTGGAGTTTCACATGGATTCTACCTCCCGTACACTCTCCCATAGCAGTTCCTGGATCAGGGGAGGGATCGGACCCTTGTCTGCTTTTGGTCTTCTTCCTGTCCCGCACCAAGCCCACCCACCTTTGCATCTTCCATGTATGTGCTTGGAAGCAAACCCATCCACAGAGAACCTATTAGCCAAATGGTTCCAGGCAATGAACATTGAAGTAGAGATCCAGGATCCATAATAAACCTGCTCTGAAACCTGTCCCAAAGTCTGTGACTCTCTCACACTGAAACAGAAACAATAATAGCTTTCTGGACTGTGAAGTGATATGTGTCTCTACTTCCAATCTTGCATTCATAGGTGCTGAGCCTGGACTGAAAAGGACCATGGCTCCCGTGGGCTGGGATCCATGGTAAGAACTCAGTGAAATCTGAATTTTAGGCATGAAATGAATAATTATTGTAGAGTGAATCCTCCCAAGTAGGGCTTTTGCACATTGCACAGGAAAAGCTTTTTCAAAGAGGTTTCTGAAAGAAAAGTCTTTTTTTTTAATTTATTTTAATTCCATTAAAGCTAACATACAGTGTTACATTAGTTTCAGGTGTACAGTAGAGTGATTCAGTATTTCTATATATTACTCAGTGGTCATCAAGAAATGTGTCCTCTTAATCCCCTTCATCTATTCCACCCGTCCCTCTATCCACCTCCTCTCTTGTAACCATCCGTTTGTTCTCTATTGATAAGAGTTTGTATTTTGGTGTGTCTCCTTTTTCTCTTTTAGTTATTTATTTTTGTTTGTTTTTTAAATTCCCCATTAGAGTGACATCGTATGGGATCTGTCTTTCTCTGACTGACTGATTTTAGCTTCGATAATACTCTCTAGCTCCATCCATGTGTCTGCAAATGGCAAGGTTTCATTCTTTTGCAAGCCGAGTAATACTCCATTGTGTGTGTGTATGTGTGTGTGTGTGTGTGTGTGTGTGTGCGTGAATACTCACATCTATCATCTCATTTTTCAGTTTTTCTACAGACACTTGGGTTGCTTCCATATTGTGACATTGTAAATAATGGTGCAAGAAACATAGGGGTGCACGTATCCTTTTTACTTACAGTTTTCCTATTCTTTGGCTTGGAGGATCCTGCCCATTCCCCCACCCTGAATGACTGGCGGCGCCCCAAGTGGCCCAGGTGGCAGTGGAGGGGCATTTTGAGTACATCGCTGGGTCTTGGGCGACCCCAATGTGCGGCATCTCAGTGCCAGGCCCTTTGGGAGTGCCCTTCGGGGGCCGACCTAGGGTTAGGGTTAGCCCCCAGGAGGCCGGCAGTCCCAATATGATGGCTGTGGGGCGAGCGGAGGGGTGGGCCGAGGTGAGGGCACTGGGGAGCGGGATTGTGGGCCCCTGCATTTTGGCGCTGGAGGCTTCAAATATCTCCCGTTTCTCCAGGGCCCTGTCCCTTCTCCCGCCCTGAATGACCGGGCCCGGGTGGCAGCGTTGTTGGAGGGTGAGTCTGGCTCTGGGTCTTGGAGTCCCAGATCCCGGGCGTAGTGGCACTAGGACCCTTGGGAGGGGCCCCTGGGGGGCCGACCTAGGGTTAGGATTAGCCCCAAGGAGACCTTCAGGCCCAATCCGCACACTGTGCGGCGAGCGGAGCTGTGGGCCCAGGTGAGGGCGCTGGTGAACATGAGCCTGGACCCAAGCGTTTTGGTTCAGTGTGCCTTCGAATGTCAGTAGGGGTTCAGAGGGCCCTCCACTTCTCCTACCCTGAATGAATGGCGGCGCCCCTAGCGGCCCCTGTGGGGCGGGGCAGCGGCGTGCATCTGGCGCTGGGGCCTGGGGGTCCCCAATCCCTGGCATTGCGGCTCCAGACCCCTTAGGAAGGGAGCTTCAGGGGCTGTCCTAGGGTTAGGGTTAGCGCCCAGGAGGCCGGCAGGCCCGTCGCAGGCTATGCGAGGAGCGGAGGTGTGGGCCAGGTTGAGGGCGATGCCCAGCAGGAGCGTGGTCCCCAGCATTTTGTCGCCCTGGGCCTTCGAATGTTGCCATGGCTCAGAGGGCCCTGCCCTTTCTCCTGCCCTGAATAACCAGTGACGCCCCTAGCGGCTCCATTGGCAGTGGGGCGGCAGGGTGAGTCCTGCACTGCGGTTCAGGGATCCCCTATCCTCAGCGTTGCGGGGCCAGGCCCCTTGGGAGGGGCTCCTCCTGGGCCGACCTAGGGTTAGAGTTAGCACCCAGGAGGCCAGCAGGCCCAATCCTCTGGCTGGGCGGGGAGAGGTGGGTGGGCGGAGGTAAAGGCGCTGGCGAGCGGGAGCCTGGGCCCCTGCATTTTGGCGCGGGAGGCTTCAAATGTCTCAGGTTTCTCCAGGGCCCTGTCCCTTCTCCTGCCCTGAATGGGTGGCAGGGTTGCGGCAGGGTGAGTCTGGCTCTGGGGCTTGGGGTCCCCGATCCCTGGTGTAGCGGCACCAGGACCCTTGGGAGGGGCCCCTGGGGGGCCGACCTAGGGTTAGGGTTAGCCCCCAGGAGGCCGGCAGGCCCTATCTGCCTGCTGTGCGGTGAGTAGAAGGGCGGGCCGAGGTGAGGGCGCTGGGGAGTGGGAGTGTGGGCACCAGCGTTTTGGTGCGGGGAGCCTTTGAAGGTCACTGTGGGCTCAGAAGTCCCTGCCCCTTCTCTCTCCCTGAATGACCTGCGGCGCCCCTATGGCCCAGGTGGCGATAGTGCAGCAGGGTGAGTCTGGCTCTGGGGCTCTGAGTCACCAATCCCCAGTGTTGCAGAGCCAGGCCCCTTGGGATGTGCCCCATGGGGCAGACCTAGGGTTTTGGTTAGCCCTCAGGAGCCTGGCAGGCCCTACCCACCGGCTCTGAATCAAGCGGAGGGGCGGGCTGAGGTGAGGGCCCTGGGAGCAGGAGCATGGGAGCCAACGTTTTTGCGCACGGGGCCTTCGAAGGTCAGCACGGGCTCGGAGGTCCCTGCTTGTTCTCCTGTCCTGATTGACCCGTGGTCCCCTAGCGGCTTGGGTGGCTGAAGGGCAGCAGGGTGAGTCCGGCACTTGGGCATGGGGTCCCAATCCCCAGCGTTGCGACGCCAGGCCCCTGGGGAAAGGCCCCTCGGGGGCCAACCTATGGTTAGGGTTAGCCCCCAGGTGCCACGCAGGCCCGATACACCACCTGTGCATCGAGAGGACAGTTGGGCCGAAGTGAGGGTGCTGGTGAACATGAGCCTGGGCCCAAGCGTTTTGGTTCTGGGCGCCTTCGAAGGTCGGCGGGTTTCGGAGGGCCCTGCCAGTTCTCCCACCCTGAATGAATGGCGGTGCCCTTAGCGGCCCGGGTGGGGAGTGGCGACAGGGTGCATCCGTCGCTGGGGCCTGGGGGTCCCCAATCCCCGGCTTGCGGCACCAGGCCCCTTAGGAAGGGAGCTTCAGGGGCTGTCCTAGGGTTAGGGTTAGCCCCTAGGATGCCGGCAGGCCCGAGTCGCCAGCTGTGTGGAGAGCAGAGTGGCAGACCTAGGTGAGGGCGCTGGTGAGTGGGAGGGTGGGCCTAGGCGTTTTGGTGCAGGGAGACCTTGAAGGTCACTGGGGACTCTGAGGGACCTGCCACTTCTCTCGCCCTGAATGACCAGCGGCGCCCCTAGCTGCCCGGGTGGCGACAGTGTGGTAGGGTGAGTCCGGCTCTGGGGCTCTGAGTCACCAATCCCAAGCATTGCAGAGCCAGACCCCTTGGGATGTGCCCCACGGGGCTGACCTAGGGTTTCAGTTAGCCCCCAGGAGCATGGCAGGCACTCTCCACTGGCTCTGCAGCAAACGGAGGGGCGGGCCAAGGTGAGGGCGCTGGGGAGCGGGAGCATGGGCACCAGCGTTCTGGCGCGGGGAAACTTTGAAGGTCACCAGGGACTCAGAAGGCCCTGCCCTTCTCTCACCGTGCACGACCGGTGGCGCCCCTAGAGGCCCAGGTGGTGATAGTGCGGCAGGGTGAGTCAGGCTCTGGGGCTCTGAGTCACCAATCCCCAGCCTTGTGGAGCCAGGCCCCTTGGGATGTGCCCCACGGGGCTGACCTACGGTTTTCGTTAGAACCAAGAGCCCGGCAGGCCCTTTCCAACGGGTCTGAATCAAGCAGAGAGTTGGGCCGAGGTGAGGGTGGTGGTGAACATTAGCCTGGGCCCAAGCGTTTTGGTTCAGAACGCCTTCAAAGGTCGGCGGGGGTTCGAAGTGCCCTGCCGGTTCTCCCACCCTGAATGAATGGCGGCGCCCCTAGCGGCCCGGGTGGTGAGGGGTGGCAGGGTGAGTCAGGCCCTGCAGCTTGGGTATCTCCAATCCCCAGCGATGCGGTGCCAGGCCCTTTGGGTGGGGCCCCTCGGATGACAACTTAGGGTTAGGTTTAGCCCCTAAGAACTCGGCAGGTCCTATTCGCCAGCTGCGTGGAGAGTGGAGCGGCGGACCGAGGTGAGGGCGCTGGTGTTTGGGAGCGAGGGCCCGGGCGTTTTGGCGTGGGGGGGACTCGAAGGTCACCATGTCTCGGAGGGCCCTGCCCGTTCTCCCGCCCTGAATGAACGGCAGCACCCCAAGCCCCTGGGTGGCGGCTGGGTGGCAGGGTGAGTCAGGTGCTGAGGCTCAGGGTCCCCAATCCCCGGCGTTGCGGCGCCAGGCCCCTTGGGAGGGGCCCCTCGGGGGTCGATCTAGGGTTACGGTTAGCCCCCCGGAGGCTGGTGGACCCGATCAGCATCTGAATGGCATGCGGCAGGGTGGGCCGAGGTGAGGGCACTGGCGAGCCTGAGCATGAGCGCAAGCATTTTAGCGTGGGGGGCCTTCGAAGGTTGGCATTGGCTCTGAGGGACCTGTCCATTCTCCCACTCTGAATGACCGGTGGGGCCCCTAGTGGCTCAGGTGGCTGAAGGGCAGCAGGGTGAGTCCGGCACTTGGGCTCGGTTGCCCCATCCCCGGCGTTGGGTCGCCAGGCCACTTGGGAAGGGCCCCTCGGGGGCCGACCTACAGTTAGGGTTAGCTCCCAGGAGGCTGGCAGGCCCTATACACCGCCTGTGCGTGGAGCGGAGAGTTGGGCCGAGGTGAGGGTGCTGGTGAACATGAGCCTGGGCACAAGCATTTTGGTTCTGGGCGCCAAATTGGGCGAGGGTTCGGAGGACTCTGCCAGTTCTCCCACCAAGAATGAATGGCGGCGCCCCTAGCGGCCTGTGTGGGGCGGGGCTGCAGGGTGTACTGGGCGCTGGGGCTTGGGGGTTGCCAATCCCCAGCATTCCGCCGCAAGGCTCCTTAGGATGGGACCCTCAGGGGCCATCCTAGGGTTAGGGTTAGCGCCCAGGAGGCTGGCAGGCCCGATCCACCAGCTGTGTGAGGAGTGGAGGTGTGGGCCGAGTTGAGGGGGATGCCGAGCGGGAGTGGGGGCCCCAGTGTTTTGGCGTCCTGGGTGTTCGAATGTTGCCATGTCTCGGAGGGCCCTGCCCATTCTCCTGCCCTGAATAACCAGCGGCGCCCCTAGCAGCTCCGTTGGCGGTGGGGATGCAAGGTGTGTTTGGAGCTGGGGCTCGGGGGTCCCCAATCTCTGTCGTTGTGGTACCAGGCCCCTTGGGAGGGGCCCCTCGAGCGCCGACCTAGAGTTAGGGTTATTTCCCAGGGCACCGGCAGGCCCGATCCGCTGGTGTGCGGCAACGGTGGGGTGGGCTGAGGTGAGGGCGCTGGTGAGCGGGAGCGTGGGCCCAAGCGTTTTGGCGTGGGGGCATTCAAAAGTTGCCAGGGGTTCAGAGCGCACTTCTGGTTCTACTGCGCTGAAAGCCCGACGGTGCACCTAGCGGCTCAGGTTGCAGAGGGGCGGCAGAGTGAGTCTGGTGCTGGGGCTCGGGGGTCCCCAATCCCCGGTGTTGCAGCGCCAGGCCCCTTGGGAGGGGTCCCTCGGGTGCGACCTAGTGTTAGGGTTAGCCCCCAGGAGGCCCACAGGCCCGATCCGCCAGCTGTGCGGCGAGCGGAGTGGTTGGCCGAGGTGAGGGCGCTCGCGATTGGGAGTGTGGGCCCAAGCGTTTTGGCACGGAGGGCCTTCGAAGGTCGCTGGTGGCTCTGAGGTCCCCGCACGTTCTCCCTCCCTGAATGAGGACAGCGCTCCTAGCGGGCTGGGTCCTGGCGAGGTGGCAGGGTGTCTTGCGCTGGTGCTCGGGGGTCGCCAAGCCCCGGCTTGGCGGTGCCAGACCCATTGGGAGGGGCCCCTCTTGGGCCGACGTATGGTTTGGGTTAGCTCCCAGGAGGCCGTTAGGCCCAATCAGACAGCTGTGCGGTGAGCGGAGGGGCGGGCCGAGGTGAGGCTGCTGGCGAGTGGGAGCACGGGCCCAAGGATTTTGGCGCTGGGAGCCGTCAAAGGTCTCCGGGTGCTCTGAGGGCCCTGCCCGTTCTCCTGCCCTGAATGACCAGCAGCGCCCCTATCGGCCAGGGTGGAGGCGGGGCAACACGTTGAATCTGGCGCAGGGGCTCGGGGGTCCCCAATCCCCACGTGCCGCACCAAGCCCCTTGGGAGGGTCCCTCGTGGGCTGAACTAGGGTTAGGGTTAACCCCTAGGAGACCAGCAGGCCCGATCTGCCGGCTGTGCTGCGAGGGGAGGCGCGGGCCGAGGTGAGGGCACTGGCGAGAAGGAGCATGGGCCTAAGCGTTTTGGGATGGGGGGCCTTCGAATGTCGCAGGGGGCTTGGAGGGCCCTACACGTTCTCCCGCCCTAAATAACCGGTGGCGCCCCTAGCGGCCCGGCTGCCGGCAGAGCGGTAAGGTTAGTCTGGTGCTGGGGTTTGGGGGTCCTCAATCCCCACATTGAGATGCCAGGCCCCTTGGGAAGGGCCCCTTGGTGGTCGACCTAGGGTTAGGGTTAGCCCCCAGGAGCCACGCAGGCCCGATACACCACCTGTGCATCGAGAGGACAGTTGGGCCGAAGTGAGGGTGCTGGTGAACATGAGCCTGGGTCCAAGCGTTTTGGTTCTGGGCGCCTTCGAAGGTCGGCAGGGGTTCGGAGGGCCCTGCCAGATCTCCCACCCCAAATGAATGGCGGCGCCCCTAGCGGCCCGTGTGGGGCGGGGCGGCAGCGTGCATCCGGCGCTGGGGATTGGGGGTACCCAATCCCCAGCGTTGCGGTGCCAGGCCCCTTAGGAAGGGAGCTTCAGGGGCTGTCCTAGGGTTCTAGTTAGCGCCCAGGAGGCCGGCAGGCCCGAGTCACCGGCTGTGCATGGAGCGAAGGTGCGGGCCGAGTTGAGGGTGCTGGTGAACATGAGCCTGGGCCCAAGCGTTTTGATTCGGGGCGCCTTCGAAAGTAGGTGGGGGCTCGGAGGGTCCTACCCGTTCTCTCGCCCTGAATGACCAGCTACACTCCTAGCGGCCTGTGTGGCGGCAGGGCGGCAGGGTGAGTCTGGCGCTGGGGCTCAGGGGTCCACAATTCCCGGTGTTGCGGTGCCAGGACCCTTGGGAGGGGCCCTTGGGGGTCGATCTAGGGTTACGGTTAGCCCCCAGCAAGCCGGTGGACCCGAACAGTGGCTGTGCAGCACGCGGAGGGTTGGGCCGAGGTGAGGGCGCTGGCGAGACTGAGCATGAGCCCAAGTGTTTTAGTGTGGGGGGTCTTCGAAGGTCGGTGGGGGCTAGGAAGGACCTGCCCGTTCTCCCGCTCTGAATGACCGGTGGGGCCCCTAGAGGCTCCTGGGCCTGAAAGGCAGCAGGTTGAGACCGGCACTTGGGTTGGGGTCCCCATTCCCAGCATTGTGGCGCCAGGCCACTTGGGAAGGGCCCCTCCATGGCCGACCTACAGTTAGGGTTAGCCCTCAGGAGGCCAGCAGGCCCGATACACCGCCTGTGTGTTGAGCGGAGAGTTGGGCGAGGTGAGGGTGCTGGTGAACATGAGCCTGGACCCAAGCGTTTTGGTTCAGGGCGCCTTGGAAGGTTGGTGGGCGTTCGAAGGGCCCTGCCCTTTCTCCCACCCTGAATGAATGGCGGCGCCCCTAGTGGCACGTGTGGGGCGGGGCAGCAGGTTGCATCCAGCGCTTGGGATTGGGGGTTCCCAATCCTTGGCTTTGTGGCGCCAGGCCCCTTAGGAAAGGCCCCTCAGGGGCCGCCCTAGGGTTAGGACTAGCGTCCAGGAGGCCGGCAGGCCCGATCCGCCAGCTGTGTGAGGAGTGGACATGCGGGCCCAGTTGAGGCCAATGGCAAGCAGGAGCATGGTCCCCAGCGTTTTGGCGTCTTGGGCATTCAAATGTTGCCATGGGACAGAGGGCCGTGCCCGTTCTCCTGCCCTGAATAACCAGGGACGCCCCTAGCGGCTCTGTTGGCGGTGGGGGTGGCAGGGTGAATCCCACGCTGCTGCTCGGGGATCCCCAATCCCCGGTGTTGCGGTGCCAGTCCCCTTGGGAGGGGCTCCTCATGGGCCGACCTAGGGTTAGAGTTAGTCCCCATGAGGCCGGCAGGCCGGATCCTCTGGCTGGGCGGCGAGAGGTGGGCGGGCCGAGGTAAAGGCACTGGGGAGTGGGATTTTGGGCCCCTGCCTTTTGGTGCGGGAGGCTTCAAATGTCGCCGGTTTCTCCAGGGCCCTGTCAGTTCTCCCGCCCTGAATGACCGGCGGCGCCCCTAGCGGCCTGGGTGGCAGCGTTGTGGGAGGGTGAGTCTGGCTCTGGGGCTTGTGGTCCCAGATCCCCAGTGTACTGGCACCAGGACCATTGGGAGGGGCCCCTGGGGGGCCGACCTAGGGTTAGGGTTAGCCCCAAGGAGACTGTCAGGCCCAATCCGCACGCTGTGTGGCGAGCGGAGGTGTGGGCCGAGGTGAGGGCACTGGGGACCGGGAGCGTGGGCACCAGCATTTTGGCGCGGGGAGCCTTTGAAGGTCACCTGGGCTGGGAAGGCCCTGCCCTTCTCTCACCCTCTATGACCAGCGGCGCCCCTAGCGGCCCGGGTTGGGAGAGTGTGGCAGGGTGAGTCTGACTCTGGGGCTCTGAGTCACCAATCCCCAGTGTTGCCGAGCCAGGCCGCTTGGGATGTCCCCACAGGGCCGACCTAGGGTTTTGATTAGCTGCCAGTAGCCAGGCAGGCCCTATCCACCGGCTCTGAAGCAAGCGGAGGGGCAGGCTGAGGTGAGGGTGCTGGCGAGCAGGATCCTGGGAGCCAACGTTTTTGCGCGGGGAGCCTTCAAAGGTCAGCGTGGGCTCAGAGGGCCCTGCCCGATCTCCTGCCCTGATTTACCAGCAGGGCCTCTAGCGGCTCGGTTGCTGAAGGGCAGCAGGGTGAGTCTGGCACATGGGCTCGGGGTCCCCATCCCCAGCGTTGTGACGCCGGGCCCCTTGGGAAGGGCCCCTCGGGGGCCGAACTATGGTTAGGGTTAGCCTCCAGGAGCCCCGCAGGCCCGATACACCACCTGTGCATCGAGGGGAAGGTTGGGCCGAGGTGAGGGTGCTGGTGAACATGAGCCTGGGCCCAAGCGTTTTGGTTCAGTGCGCCTTCGAATGTCGGCAGGGGTTCAGAGGGCCCTCCAGGTCTCCCACCCTGAATGAATGGCAGCGCCCCTAGGGGCCCGTGTGGGGCGGGGCCGCAGCATGCATCCAGCGCTGGGGCCTGGGGGTTCCCAATCTCCGGCGTTGCAGCACCAGGCCCCTTAGGAAGGGAGCTTCAGGGGCTGTCCTAGGGTTCTAGTTAGCGCCCAGGAGGCCGGCAGGCCCGAGTCCCTGGCTGTGCGAGGAGCAGAGTTGCGGGCCAGGTTGAAGGTGATGCCCAGCAGGAGCGTGGTCCCCAGCATTTTGGCGCCCTGGGCCTTCGAATGTTGCCATGGCTCAGAGGACCCTGCCCTTTCTCCTGCCCTGAATAACCAGCGACGCCCCTAGCGGCTCCGTTGGCAGTGGGGCGGCAGGGTGAGTCCCGCGCTGTGGCTCGGGGATCCCCAATCCCCAGTGTTGCAGGGCCAGTCCCCTTGGGAGGGGCTCCTCCTGGGCCAACCTAGGGTTAGAGTTAGCCCCCATGAGGTCGGCAGGCCCGATCCTCTGGCTGGGCGGCGAGAGGTGGGCGGGCCGAGGTAAAGGCGCTGGGGAGTGGGATTGTGGGCCCCTGCCTTTTGGTGCGGGAGGATTCAAATGTCGCCAGTTTCTCCAGGGCCCTGTCAGTTCTCCCGCCCTGAATGACCGGCGGCGCCCCTAGCGGCCTGGGTGGCAGCGTTGTGGGAGGGTGAGTCTGGCTCTGGGGCTTGAGGTCCCAGATCCCCGGCGTAGTGGCACCAGGACCCTTGGGAGGGGCCCCTGGGGGGCTGACCTAGGGTTAGGGTTAGCCCCAAGGAGACCGTCAGGCCCAACCGCACGCTGTGCGGCGAGCGGAGGTGTGGGCCGAGGTGAGGGCACTGGGGACGGGAGCATGGGCACCAGCATTTTGGTGCAGGGAGCCTTTGAAGGTCACCGGTGGCTTGGAAGGCCCTGTCCTTCTCTCGCCCTCTATGACCAGTGGTGCCCCTAGCGGCCCGGGTGGGGACAGTGTGGCAGGGTGAGTCTGGCTCTGGGGCTCTGAGTCACCAATCCCCAGCGTTGCAGAGCCAGGCCACTTGGGATGTCCCCACAGGGCCTACCTAGGGTTTTGGTTAGCTGCCAGGAGCCCGGCAGATCCTATCCTCGGGCTCTGAAGCAAGCAGATGGGCGGGCTGAGGTGAGGGCGCTGGCGAGCAGGATACTTGGAGCCAAAGTTTTTGCGCGGGGAGCCTTCAAAGGTCAGCTTGGGCTCGGAGGGCCCTGCCCGATCTCCTGCCCTGAATAACCAACGACGCCCCTAGCGGCTCCGTTGGCAGTGGGGCGGCAGGGTGAGTCCTGTGCTGCGGCTCGGGGATCCCCCATCCCCAGCGTTGCAGGGCCAGGCCCCTTTGGAGGGAATGCTCGTGGGCCAACCTAGGGTTAGTGTTAGCACCCAAGAGGCCGGCAGGCCCAGTCCTCTGGCTGGGCGGCAAGAGGTGAGTGGGCAGAGGTAAAGGCTCTGGCGAGCGGTAACCTGGGCCCCTGCATTTTGGCACGGGAGGCTTCAAATGTCTCAGGTTTCTCCAGGGCCCTGTCCCTTCTCCCGCCCTGAATTACTGGCGGCGCCCCTAGCGGCCTGGATGGAGTGGTTGCGGCAGGGTGAGTCTGGCTCTGGGGCTTGGGCTCCCTGATCCCTGGTGTAGCGGCACCAGGACCCTTGGGAGGGGACCCTGGGGGGCCGACCTAGGGTTAGGGTTAGCCCCCAGGAGGCCGGCAGGCCCTATCTGCCTGCTCTGCGGCAAGTAGAAGGGCGGGCTGAGGTGAGGGCGCTGGGGAGTGGGAGCATGGGCACCAGCGTTTTGTTGCAGGGAGCCTTTGAAGGTCACCATGGGCTCAGAATTCCCTGCCCCTTCTCTCTCCCTGAATGACCGGTGGCGGCCCTAGGGGCCCAGGTGGCGATAGTGCGGCAGGGTGAGTCCGGCTCTGGGGCTCTGAGTCACCAATCCCCAGTGTTGCAGAGCCAGGCCCCTTGGGATGTGCCCCACGGGGCTGACCTAGGGTTTTGTTTAGCCCCCAGGAGCCTGGCAGGCCCTATCCACCGGCTCTGAATCAAGCGGAGGGGCGGGCCGAGGTGAGGGCGCTGGGAGCAGGAGCATGGGAGCCAACGTTTTTGCGCGCCGGGCCTTTGAAAGTCAGCGCGGGCTCGGAGGTCCCTGCCCGTTCTCCTGTCCTGATTGACCCGTGGTCCCCTAGTGGCATGGGTGGCTGAAGGGCAGCAGGGTGAGTCCGGCACTTGGGCACGGGGTCCCCATCCCCAGCGTAGCGATGCCAGGCCCCTGTGGAAGGGCTCCTCGGGGGCCGACCTATGGTTAGGGTTAGCCCCCAGGAGCTACGCAGGCCCAATACACCACCTGTGCATCGAGAGGACATTTGGTCCGAAGTGACGGTGCTGGTGAACATGAGCCTGGGCCCAAGCGTTTTGTTTCTGGGTGCCTTCAAAGGTCGGCGGGGGTTCAGAGGGCCCTGCCTGTTCTCCCACCCTGAATGACCGGCGGCGCCCCTAGCGGCCTGTGTGGCGGCAGGGTGGCAGGGTGAGTCCGGCGCTGGGCCTCAGGGGTCCACAATCCCCGGTGTTGCGATGCCAGGACCCTTGGGAGGGGCTCTCGGGGGTCGATCTAGGGTTACGGTTAGCCCCCAGGAAGCCGGTAAACCCGATCAGCGGCTGTGCAGCATGCGGAGGGTTGGGCCGAGGTGAGGGCGCTGGCAAGACTGAGCATGAGCCTAAGTGTTTTATTGTGGGGGGTCTTCGAATGTCGGTGGGGGCTAGGAAGGACCTGCCCGTTCTCCCGCTCTGAATGACCGGTGGGGCCCCTAGAAGCTCCGGGGCCTGAAGGGCAGCAGGTTGAGACCGGCACTTGGGTTGGGGTCCCCATTCCCGGCGTTGTGGCGCCAGGCCACATGGGAAGGGCCACTCCGTGGCCGACCTACAGTTAGGGTTAGCCCTCAGGAGGCCAGCAGGCCTGATACACCGCCTGTGCGTCGAGCGGAGAGTTGGGCGAGGTGAGGGTCCTGGTGAACATGAGCCTGGGCCCAAGCATTTTGGTTCAGGGCACCTTCGAAGGTCGGTGGGCGTTCGAAGGGCCCTGCCCTTTCTCCCTCCCTGAATGAATGGCAGCGCCCCTAGCGGCACATGTGGGGCGGGGCGACAGGGTGCATCCAGCGCTGGGGCTTGCGGGTTCCCAATCCCTGGTGTTGCGGCTCCAGGCCCCTTAGGAAAGGACCCTCAGGGGCCGTCCTAGGGTTAGGATTATCGCCCAGGAGGCCGGCAGGCCCAATCCGCCAGTTGTGCGAGGAGTGGACATGCGGGACTAGTTGAGGCCAATGGCAAGCGGGAGCATGGTCCCCAGTGTTTTGGCATCCTGGGCCTTCGAATGTTGCCATGGGTTGGAGGGCCGTGCCCGTTCTCCTGCCCTGAATAACCAGCGACGCCCCTAGCGGCTCCGTTGGCGGTGGGGTGGCAGGGTGAATCCCACACTGTGGCTCAGGGATCCCCAATCCCCAGCGTTGCAGGGCCAGGCCCCTAGGGAGGGGCTCCTCGTGGGCCGACCTAGGGTTAGAGTTAGCCCCCATGAGGCCAGCAGGCCCAATCCTCTGGCTTGGCAGCGAGAGGTGGGTGGGCAGAGGTAAAGGCGCTGGCGATCAGGAGCGTGGGCCCCTGCATTTTGGTGCAGGAGTCTTCAAATATCGCGGGTTTCTCCTGGGCCCTGTCCCTTCTCCTGCCCTGAATGACTGGCGGCGCCCCTAGCGGCCTGGGTGGCGGGGTTGCAGCAGGGTGAGTCTGGCTCTGGGGCTTGGGGTCCCTGATCCCTGGTGTAGCGGCACCAGGACCCTTGGGAGGGGACCCTGGGGGGCCGACCTAGGGTTAGGGTTAGCCCCCAGGAGGCCGGCAGGCCCTATCTGCTCGCTCTGCGGCGAGTAGAAGGGCAGGCCGAGGTGAGGGCGCTGGGAAGTGGGAACGTGGGCACCAGCGTTTTGTTGCAGGGAGCCTTTGAAGGTCACTGTGGGCTCAGAAGTCCCTGCCCCTTCTCTCTCCCTGAATGACCGGCGGCGCCCCTATGGCCCAGGTGGCGATAGTGCAGCAGGGTGAGTCCGGCTCTGGGGCTCTGAGTCACTAATCCCCAGTGTTGCAGAGCCAGGCCCCTTGGGATGTGCCCCACGGGGCCGACCTAGGGTTTTGTTTAGCCCCCAGGAGCCTGGCAGGCCCTACCCACCGGCTCTGAATCAAGCGGAGGGGCGGGCTGAGGTGAGGGCGCTGGGAGCAGGAGCATGGGAGCCAACTTTTTTGTGCTCCGGGCCTTCAAAGGTCAGCGCGGGCTCGGAGGTCCCTGCCCGTTCTCCTGTCCTGATTGACCCATGGTCCCCTAGCGGCTTGGGCGGCTGAAGGGCAGCAGGGTGAGTCTGGCACTTGGGCACGGGGGCCCATCCCCAGCGTTGCGACACCAGGCCCCTGTGGAAGGGTCCCTCGGGGGCCGACCTATGGTTATGGTTAGCCCCCAGGAGCCACGCAGGACCAATACACCACCTGTGCATCGAGAAGACAGTTGGGCCGAAGTGAGGGTGCTGGTGAACATGAGCCTGGGCCCAAGCGTTTTGGTTCTGGGTGCCTTCGAAGGTCGGCGGGGGTTCGGAGAGCCCTGCCAGTTCTCCCACCCCGAATGAATGGCGGCGCCCCTAGCGGCCCGTGTGGGGCGGGGCAGCAGCGTGCATCTGGCGCTGGGCCTCAGAGGTACCCAATCCCCGGCATTGCGGTGCCAGGCCCCTTAGGAAGGGATCCTCATGGGCCGTCCTAGGATTCTAGTTAGTGCCCAGGAGGCCGGCAGGCCCAAGTCGCCAGCTGTGCAAGGAGTGGAGGTGTGGACCGAGTTGAGGGGGATGCGGAGAGGGAGCGTGGGCCCCAGCATTTTGGCGTCCTGGGCCTTTGAATGTTGCCATGTCTCGGAGGGCCCTGCCCATTCTCCTGCCCTGAATAACCAGCGGCGCCCTTAGCTGTTCTGTTGCGGTGGGGTTGCAGGGTGAGTCCTGAGCTGCGGCTCGGGGATCCCCAATCCCCAGCATTGTGGGGCCAGGCCCCTTGGGAGGGGCTCCTCCTGGGCCGACCTAGGGTTAGAGTTAGCACCCAGGAGGCCAGCAGGCCCAATCCTCTGGCTGGGTGGCAAGAGGTGGGCGGGCGGATGTAAAGGCCCTGGGGAGCGGGAGCGTGGGCCCCTGCATTTTGGCGCGTGAGGCTTCAAATGTCTCGGGTTTCTCCAGGGCCCTGTCCCTTCTCCCGCCCTGAATGAGTGGTGGCGCCCCTAGCGGCCTGGGTGGTGGCGTTGCGGCAGCGTGAGTCTGGTTCTGGGGCTTGTAGTCCCAGATCCCCGGCGCATAGGCACCAGAATCCTTGGGAGGGACCCTGGAGGGCCGACCTACAGTTAGGGTTAGCCTCCACAAGGCCGGCAGGGTGGATCCGCCCTCTGTGCTGGGAGCGGAGTGGCGGGCTGAGGTGAGGGCGCTGGGGAGCGGGAGCGTGGGCACCATGGTTTTGGCACGGGGAGCCTTCGAAGGTCGCCAGTGGCTCGGAGGACCCTGTCTGTTCTTGCACCCTGAATGACTGGCGGCGCCCCTAGTGGCCTGAGTGGCAGCAGGGAGGCAGGGTGAGTCTGGCGATGGGGCCTGTGGTCCTAGTCCCAGGCTTGGTGGCCACAGGCCCCTTGGGAGGGGCCCCTCTGGGGCCTGCCTAGCTTTAGGGTTACCCCCAGGAGTCCAGCGGCCTGATCCGCTGGCTGTGTGTCGAGCGGAGGGGCGGGCCGACATGAATGCGCTGGCGAGCGGGAGCGTGGGCCCAAGTGTTTTGGCGCGGGGGGCCTTCAAAAGTCACCAGGGGCTCAGAGGGCCCTGCCTGTTCTCTCGACCTGTGATGACGTTGCCCCTAGCGTGCCGGGTCACGGCGGGGTGGCAGGGTGAGTCTGGAGCTAGGGCTCGTGGGTCCCCAATCCCCAGTGTGGCGGCGCCAGGCACTTGGGAGTGGTCCCTCGGGGGCCTACCTAGGGTTAGGGTTAGCCCAAAGGAGGCCGGCAGGCCCGTTCTGCCGGCTGTGCGGTGAGAGGAGTGGTGGTCCAAGGTGAGGGCGCTGGCGAGCGGGAGCGTGGGCCCAAGGGTTTTGGCGTGGGACTCCTTCAAAAGTCGCGGGGGGCTCAGAGATCCATGCCCCTTCTCCCGCCCTGAATGACTGGCGGCGCCCCTAGCAGCCTGGGTGGCGGCAGGGAGGCTGGGTGAGTCTGGCGCTCATGCTCGTGGGTCCCCAATCTCTGGCCTGGCAGAGCCAGTACCCTTGGGAAGGGCCCCTCGGGGGCCGACCTAGGTTTAGGGTTAGCCCCCAGGAGCCTGGCAGGCCCGATCCACCAACTGTGTTGCGAGAGGAGGGGAGGGCTGAGGTGAGCGCGCTGGCGAGCAGGAGCATGGGCGCAAGCGTTTTGGCGCAGGGGGCCTTCGAAGGTCGCCGGGGGCTCGGAGGGCCCTGCCCCTTCCTCTGCCCCGAAGGACTGGCGGTGCCCCTAGCAGCCCGGGTGGCGGCGGGGTGGCAGTGAAAGTCTGGCGCTGGGGCTTGATTGTCCCCAATCCCCGGCGTGACAGCGCCAGTCCCCTTGGGAGGGGCTCCTCAGGGGCTGAATTAGGGTTACGGTTAGCCCCCAGGAGGCTGGCAGGCCCGATCCACTGGCTGTGTGGCGAGCGGAGGGTGGGGCCCAGGTGAGGGCAATGGTGAACAGGAGCACGGGCCCAAGCATTTTGGCGCGGGTTGCCTTTGAAGGTCTCAGGGGGCGCGGAGGGCCCTGCAAGTTCTCCCACTCTGAATGAGGACGGCGACCCTAGCGGGCCAGGTCTCAGCAGGGCACCAGGGTGAGTCCGGCACTGTTGCTTGGGGGTTCCCAATCCCCGGCGTGGTGGTGCCAGACCCCTTGGGAGGGGCCCCTCGACAGCCAACCTAGGGTTAGGGTTAGACCCCAGGAGGCCGCCAGGTCCTATCCGCTGGTTGTGCGGCTTGCGGAGGGGCTGGCCGAGGTGAGGGCATTGGTGAGCAGAAGCGTGGGCCAAAGCATTTTGGCGCGGGGGGCCTTCGAATGTCACCGGGGGCTTGGAGGGCCCTGCCCATTCTCCAACCTAGATGACCGGTGGCGCCCCTAGCGGCCTGGGTGTCGGCAGGGTGGCAGGGTGTGTCCGGCGGTTTGGCTCGGGGGTCCCCAATCACCGGCGTGGCAGCGCCAGGCCCCTTGGAAGGGGCCTCTCGTGAGCTGACCTAGGGAAGGGTTAGCCCCCAGGAGGCCAGCAGGCCCGATCCGCCAGCTGTGCGGCGAGCGAGGGGTGGGCTGAGGTGAGCACGCTGGCGACCGGGAGCGTGGGCCCAACATTTTGGCACAGGGGGCCTTCGAATGTCACCGGGGGCTCTGAAGGCCCTGCCCATTCGCCTGCCTTGAAAGACCGGTGGCTCCCGTAGCGGCCGGTGTGGTGGTGGGCCGGCAGGGTGAGTCTGGAGCTGGTGCTCGGGGGTCCCCAATCCCCGGCATGGCAGCGCCGGGCACTTGGGAGTGGTCCCTTGGGTGCCGACCTAGCGTTAGGGTTAGCTCAAAGGAGGCCAGCAGGCCCCATCCACTGGCTGTGCGGATTATGGAGTGGCAGGACAAGGTGAGGGCTCTGGCTAGCGGGAGCATGGGCCCAAGTGTTTTTGCACGGGGGGCCTTCCAAGGTCGCCGGGGGCTCAGAGGTCCCTGCCTGTTCTCCCGCCCTGAATGAGTGTCAGCGCCCCTAGCAGCCTGGGTGGCTGCAGGGCGGCAGGGTGAGTGCGGCGCTGGTGCTTGGGGGTCCCCAAGCAGGGGCATGGCGGTTCCAGGCCCCTTGGGAGGGGCCCCTCGGGGGCTGACATAGGGTTTGTGTTAGCCCCCAGGAAGCCGGCAGGCCCGATCTGCCAGCTGTGCGGCATGCAGAGGGGCAGGCTGAAGTAAAGGTGCTGGAGCGCAGGAGCGTGGGCCCAGGCGTTTTGGCGCGGGGGCCTTCGAAGATCTAGGGTGGCTCGGAAGGCTCTGCACGTTCTCCAGCTGGGAATGACCGGCGGCGCCCCTAGCGGCCCTGGTGGCGGCGGGGCGGCAGGGTGCATCTGGTATTGCGGCTCAGGGGTCCCCAATCCCTGGCGTGGCAGCGCCAGGCCCCTTGGGACAGGCCCCTCTGGGGCTGACCTAGGGTTAGGGTTAGCCCCCAGGAGGATTGCAGGCCCGATTCGCCAGCTGTTCAGAGAGTGGAAGGGCTGGCCGACGTGAGGGCGCTGGTGAGTGGTAGCGTTGGCCCAAGCGTTTTGGTGCGGGAGGCCTTGGATATTCACCAGTGGCTCGGAGGGCCTTGCCAGTTCTCCTGCCCTGAATGACCTGCGGTGCCCCTAGCGGGCCGAGTGATGGCGGGGCGGCAGGGTGTGTTCAGAGCTGGGGCTCGGGGGTCCCCAATCTCTGTCGTTGTGGTGCCAGGCCCCTTGGGAGGGGCCCCTCAGGCGCCAACCTAGAGTTAGGGTTATCCCCCAGGGCACTGGCAGGCCGGATCCGCCGGCTGTGCGGCGACGGTGGTGCAGGCTGAGGTGAGGGCGCTGGTGAGTGGGAGCATGGGCCCAAGCGTTTTGGTGTGGAGGGCCTTCAAAAGTTGCCGGGGGCTCGGAGGGCCCTGCCCATTCTACCGCCCTGAATAACCAGCTGCGCCCCTGGCGCCCTGGGTTGTGGTGGGGTGGCCGGGTGAGTCCGGTGCTGGGACTCGGGGGTCCCCAATCCCAGGCCTTGCAGCTCCAGGCTCCTTGGGAGGGGCCCATCGGGGGCCGACCTAGGTTTAGGGTTAGCCCAAAGGAAGCTGGCAGGCCTCATCCGCTGGCTGTGCTGTGAGCAGAGCGGCGCGCTGAGGTGAGGGCGCTGGCGTACGGGGGCGTGGGCCCAGTCTTTTGGCGCGGGGGGCCTTCGAAAGTCCCTGGGGGCTCGGAAGGTCTTGCCCGTTCTCCCGACCTGAATGACCGGCGATGCCCCTAGTGGCCCGGGTTGCGGTGGGGCGGCACGGTAAGTCCGGCGCTGGGGCACGGGGGTCCCCAATACTCGGCGTTGGGGCGCCAGGCCCCTTGGGAAGGGCCCTCGGGGTCTGAACCAGCGTTAGTGTTAGCCCCCAAGAGGCCGGCAGACCTGATCCGCCAGCTGTGTAGCGAGCAGTGGGGCAGGCCGAGGTGAGGGCACTGTAGAGCGGGAGCGTGGGCCCAAGCATTTTGGCGTGGGGGCATTTGAAAGTCACCGGGGGTTCAGAGCGCACTTCCCGTTCTACTGCGCTGAAAGCCCGACGGCGCACCTAGCGGCTCGGGTTGCAGAGGGGCAGCAGGGTGAGTCCAGTGCTGGGGCTCGGGAATCCCCAATCCCTGGCGTTTCAGCACCAGACCCCTTGGGAGGGGCCCCTCAGGCCTGACTTAGGGTTTGGGTTAGCCTCCAGGAGGCCAGCAGGCCGGATCTGCCAGCTGTGCAGCGAGTGGATGGTCGGGCAGAGGTGAGGTTGCTGGCGAGCGGGAGCGTGGGCCCAAGCATTTTGGCGTGGGGGGGTTCAAAGGTCGCCGGGGACTCTGAGGGCCCTGCCGATCTCCCGCCCTGAATGAGGACGTTGCCCCTAGCGGGCCGGGTCGCAGTGAGGCGGTAGGGTAAGTCTGGCGCTGGGGCTCGGGAGTCCCCAATCCCCGGCATGGCGGTGCCAGGCCCCTTGGGAGGGGCCCCTTGGGTGCCGACCTAGGCTTAGAGTTATCCCCCTGGAGGCCAGCAGCCCCGATCTGCCCGCTGTACGGCGAGTGATGTGGCGGGCTGGAGTGAGGGTTCTGGCGAGCGGGAGTGTGGGCCCGAGTGTTTTCGCACGGGGGCCTTCGAAGGTCGCCGTTGGCTCGGAGGGCCCTGCCCGTTCTCCCACCCTTAATGACCGGCGGGGACCCTAGTGGCCCGGGTGGCAGCGGGGCGGGAGGGTGAGTCTGGCAATGGGGCTCGGGAGACACGAAACCCCGGCGTTGTGGCACCAGGCACCTTGGGAGAGGCCCCTCGGGGGCTGACTTAGGTTTAGGGTTAGCCCCCAGGAGGCCGGCAGGCCCGATCCGCTGGCTGTGCGGCAAGTGGAGGGGCGGGCCGAGGTGAGGGCGTTGGCGAGCGGGAGCGTGGGCCCACGTATTTTGGCAAGGGTGGCCTTCGAAGGTCGCCGGGGGCTCGGAGGGCCCTGCCCGTTCTCCCGCCCTGAATGACTGGCAGCGCCCCTAACGGCCCGGGTGGAGGCGGGGCGGTAGGGTGGCTCCAGAGCTGGGGATCTGGGGTCCCCAATCCCCGGTGTGGAGGCGCCAGGCCCATTGGGAGGGGCCCCTCGGGGGCTGATGTAGGGTTTGGGTTAGCCCCCAGGAAGTTGGCAGGCCCGATCCTCCACATGTGCGGTGTGCGGAGGGGCTGGCCTAGGTGAGGGCGCTGGTGAGCTGGACCATGGGCCCAAGCGTTTTGGCGCGGGGGTCTTCGAATGTCGCCCGGGGCTCTGAGGGCCCTGCCCGTTCTCCCACCTGAATGAGGACAGCGCCCCGAGTGTGCCAGGTCACGGCGCGGTGGCAGGGTGAGACTGCCGCTGGGGCTCGGGGGTCCCCGAGCCCTGGCATGGCAGAGCCAGGCCCCTTGGGAGGGGCCCCTTGGGCACCGACGTAGGGTTTGTGTTAGCTCCAGGAGGCCGCAGGACCTATCCATAGGCTGTACTGCGAGCCGAAGGATGGGTCGACGTGAATGCACTGGCGAGTGGGAGCGTGGGCCCAAGCGTTTTGGCGAGAGGGTTTCGAAGATTGCCGGGGGCTCGGAGAGCCCTGCCCGTTCTAACGCCCTGAATGAACGGCGGCGCCCCTAGCGGCCCGGGTGGCTGCGGGGCAGCAGGGTGAGTCAGGCGAGGGGGCTTGGGGGACCCCAATCCCAGGCATGGTGGCGCCAGGCACCTTGGGAGGGGCCCCTTGGGGGCCAACCTAGGTTTAGGGTTAGCCCCCAGGAGGCCGGCAGGCCCTTTCCGCCAGCTATGTGACGAGCAGAGGATGGGCCGAGGTGAGGGCACTGGCGAACGGGAGGTTGGGCCCAATCGTTTTGGCGCGGGGGGCCTTCGAAGGTTGCAGGGGGCTCGGAGGGCCCTGCCCGATCTCCCGCCCTGAATGAGGAAGGCGCCCCTAGCGGGCCGGGTCGCAGCGGGGCGGCAGGGTGAGTGTGTGAGCCCCTAGGGTTAGGGTTAGCCCAAAGGAGGCCGGCAGGCCCCATCCACGGGCTGAGCAGATTACGGAGTGGTGGGCCAAGGTGAGGGCTCTGGCGAGCAGGAGCGTGGTCCCAGGTGTTTTGGCACAGGGGCCTTTGAAGTTCAAGGGTGGCTCGGAAGGCTCTGCATGTTCTCCAGCCCGGAATGACCGGCGGCGCCCCTAGCGGCCCAGGTGGCGGCGGAGTGGCAGGGTGCATCTGGTGTTGTGGCTCGGGGGTCCCCAATCCCCAGCGTGGCAGTGCCAGACCCCTTGGGACGGTCCCCTCTGAGACCGACCTAGGGTTAGGGTTAGCCCCCAGGAGAATGGGAGGCCCGATCCGCCAGCTGTGCAGAGAGTGGAGGGATGGGCCGAAGTGAGGGCGCTGGTGAGTGGTAGCGTTGGCCCAAGCGATTTAGTGCAGGAGGCCTTGGACATTGGCCGGGGGCTCGGAGGGCCCTGCCCATTCTCCCGCCCCATGAGGACATTGCTCCTAGCAGGCTGGGTCGTGGAGGGGCGGCAGGGTGAGCCCGCAGCAAGTACTCGCGGGTCCCCAATCCCCGGCATGGCGGCACCAGGCACTTGGGAGTGGTCCCTCGGGGGCCGACCGAGGGTAGGGTTAGCCTAAAGGATGCCAGCAGGCCCGATCTGCCATATGTGCAGTGAGCGGAGGGGCTAGCCGAGGTGACGGCGGTGGCGAACAGGAGCGTGGGCCCAAGCGTTTTGGCGCAGATGGCCTTTGAAGGTCGCCGGGGGCTCAGAGGGCCCTGCCCATTCACCCGCCCTGAATGGCCGGCGCCGCTCCAAGCAGCCCAGGTGGCGGAGGGGCGGTAGGTTGAGTCGGGCCCTGGGGCTCGGGGGTCCCCAATACCCGACATTGAGGCGACAAGCCCCTTGGGAGGGGCCCCTCGGGTCCGACCTAGGGTTAGGGTTAGCCCCCAGGAGGCTGGCAGGCACAATCCGCCAGCTGTGTGGCAAGCGGAGGGGCGGGCCGAGGGGCAGGCACTGGAGAGCGGGAGCATAGTCCTAAGCGTTTTGGCGCGGGGGGCCTTCGAAGTTCCCCAGGGGCTCGGAGGGCCCTACCCGTTCTCCCGCTCTGAATGACCTGTGGCACCCCTAGCGGCCCGGATGATGGTGGGGCAGCAGCGTGAGTTTGGCTCTGGGGCTTGGTGTCCCCAATCCCTGTATTGTGGCACCAGGCCCCTTGGGAGGGGCCCATCGGGGGCCGACCAAGGGTTAGGGTTAGCACCCAGGAGGCCGGCAGGCCCAATCCACCGGCTGTGTGACGAGTGGAGGGGCGGGCCGAGGTGAGGGCGCTGGCGAGCAGGAGCGTGGACCCAAGCGTTTTGGTGCGGGGGTCCTTCGAAGTTCGCAGGTGGCTCAGAAGGGCTTGCCCGTTCTGCCACCCTGAATGACCGGCGGCACCCCTAGCAGCCCGGTGGCGTCGCGGTGGCCGTGTGAGTCTGACGCTGGGGCTTGGGGGTCCCAATCCCTGGCGTTGGGCAGCCAGGCCCCTTGGGAGATTCCCTCAGGGGCCGACCTAGGGTTAGGGTTATCCCTCAAGAGCCTGTTAGGCCCGATCTGCCAGCTGTGCAGCGAGCGGAGGGGTGGGCTGAAGTGAAGGCGTTGGTGAGCGGGAGCGTGGACCCAAGCATTTTGGCGCAGGTTGCCTTTGAAGATCGCCAGGGGATCGGAGGGCCCTGCCTGTTCTCGCTCCCTGAATGACCGGCGGCGCCCCTGGCGGCCCAGGTGGCGGCGGGGTGACACGGTGAGTCCGGCGGTGGGGCTCGGGGGTCCCCAATCCCAGGCATTGCGGTGCCAGGCCCCTTCGGACAGGCCCCTAAGGGGCCCACCTAGAGCATATGGGTAGCCCCAGGAGGAGGGCAGGCTTCATCCTCCGGCTCTCCGGCAAGCAGAGGGGCGGGCCGAGGTGAGGGCGCTGAGGGGCGGGAGCGTGGGCTCAAGCGTTTTGGATGGGGAGGCCTTCGAATGTTGCCGCAGGCTCGGAGGGCCCTGTCCGTTCTCCCGCCCTGAATGACCAGTGGCACCCCTAGCGGACTGGGTGTCAGTGGGGCGGCAGGGTGAGTCCGGCGCTGGGGCTCGGGGGTCCCCACTCCCCGGCGTTGCGGCGCCAGGCCCGTTGGGAGGGGCAGCTCCGGGCCCGTCCTAGGGTAAGGGTGAGCCCCCAGGAGGCCGGCAGTTCCGATCCAGCAGCTGTGAGGTGAGCGGAGGGGCGGGCCGAGGTAAGGGTGCTGGCGAGCGGGAGCGTGGGCCAAAGGGTTTTGGCGCGGGGTGCATTCGAAAGTCGCTGGGGACTTGGAGGGCCCTGCCCGTTCTCCCGCCCTGAATGTCCGGCGGAGCTCCTAGCAGCTCGGGTGGCAGTTGAGCCGCAGGGTGAGTCCAGCGCTGGGGCTCGGGGGTCCGAATCCCTGACGTTGTGGGCCAGGCCGCTTGGGAAGGGCCCCTCGAGGGCCGACCTAGTGTTAGGGTTAGCCCCAAATATGCTGGCAGGCCTGATCCCCCGGCTGCGTGGCGATCGGAGGGGCGGGCCGAGGTGAAGCGTTGGCGAGCGGGAGCGTGGGCCCAAGCGTTTTGGCGCGGGGAGCCTTTGAAGTTCACTGGGGGCTCGGAGGGACCTACCCATTCTCCCGCCCTGAATGACCGGCGGCGCCCCTAGCGGGCCGGGGTGGCGGCGGGGCGGCACAGTGTGTTCGGAGCTCGGGTTCGGGGGTTCGCAATCCCTGCGTTGCGAGGCCAGGCCCCTTGGGAGGGGCTCCTTGGGGGCCAACCTAGGGTTAGGGTTAGCCCCCTGGAGGCCAGCAGCCCCGATCCGCCATCTGTGCAGTGAGTGGAGGGGCAGGCCGAGCTGAGGGCACAGGCAAGCGTGATCGTGGGCCCAAGCGTTTTGGCGCGGGGTGCCTTAGAAGGTCATCCGGGGCTTAGAAGGCCCTGCCTGTTCTCACACCCTGAATGATCAGTGGCGCCGCTAGTGCCCTGGGTGTTGGCGGGGCGGCAAGGTGAGTCTGGCACTGTGGCTCGGGGGTCAGCAATCAGACACGTTGTGGCGCCAGGCCCCATCGTATGAGCCCCTCTGGGGCCAACCTAGGGTTAGGGTTAGCCCCCAGGAGGCCCGCAGGCCCGATCCGCCGGCTGTGGGGCGAGGGGAGGGGCGGGCCGAAGTGAGTGCACTGGCGAACGGGACCGTGGGCCCAAGCATTTTGGCATGGGGCTCCTTCAAATGTCGTCATGGGCTAGGAGAGCCCCGCTTGTTCTCTCGCTCTGAATGACCGGCGGTGCCCCTAGCGGTCCGGGTGGTGGCGGGACAGCAAGGTGAGTCCTGGCTGGGGCTCAGGGGTCCCAATCTCCGGCTTTGCCATGCCAGACCCCTTGGGAGGGGCCCCTCGGGAGCCGACCTAGGGTTAGTGTCAGCCCCCAGGAGGCCAGCAGGCCCGATCTGCCAGTTGTGCGGCGAGCGGAGGGGCGCGGAGGTGAAGGCGCTGGCGAGCCGGAGCGTGGGCCCAAGCGTTTTGGCTTGGTGGGCCTTCGAAGGACGACAGGGACTCGGAGGGCCCTGTCCCTTCTTCGGCACTGAATATCCTGCGGCGCCCCTAGCAGCCGGGTGGCGGCGGGGCGGCAGGATGAGTCCGGCGCTGGGGCTCGGGGGTTCGCAATCCCCGGTGTTGCGCCGCCAGGCTCCTTGGAATGGACCACTCGGGGGCCGACCTAGGGTTAGGGTTAGCCCCCAGGAAGCCGGCAGGCCCGATCTGCCGGCTGTGCGGCGAGCAGAGGGGCGGGCCGAAGTGAGGGCACTGACTAGCGGGAGCGTGGGCCCAAGCATTTTGGCGCGGGGGGCCTTCGAAGGTCTCCGGTGGCTCGGAGGGCCCTTCACGTTCCTCCACCCTGAATGACCGGCGGCGCCCCTACTGGCCCGGGTGGCGGCGGGGTGGCAGGTTGAGTCCAACGCTGGGGCTCTGGGGTCCCCAATCCCCGGTGTTGTGGCGCCAGGCCCCTTGGGAGGTGCCCCTCGGGGGCCGACCTAGGCTTAGGGTTAACCCCCAGGAGGCAGGTAGGCGCGATCCGCCGGCTGTGTGGCGAACAGAGGGACGGGCCGATGTGAGGGCGCTGGAGAGAGTGAGCCCGGGCCCAAGCGTTTTGGTGCGGGGGACCTTCGAAAGTCGCCAGGGGCTCGGAGGGCCCTGCCCGTTCTCCCGCCCTGAATGACCAGTGGCGCCCATAGTGGCCCGGGTGGCGGCGGTCCGGCAGGGTGAGTCTGACACTGGGGCTCAGGGGTCCCCAATCCCCGGTGTTGCGGCTCTAGGCCCCTTGGGAGGGGCTCCTCGGGGGCTGACCTAGGATTAGGATTAGCCCCCAGGAGGCCGGCAGGCCGGATCCGCCAGTTGTGTGGCGAGTGGAGGGATGGGCCGAGGTGAGGGCGCTGGAGAGCGGGAGTGTGGGCTGAAGCATTTTGGCGGAGGTACCTTTGAAGGTCGCCTGGGGCTTGGAGGGCCCTGCCCGTTCTCACGCCCTGAATGACCGGCAGCGCCGCTAGCGGCCCGGGTGTCGGTGGGGCAGCACAGTGAGTCCGGCGCTGCAGCTCGGGGTTCAGCAATCAGAGACGTGGCGCCAGGCCCCATCGGATGAGCCCCTCGAGGGCCGACCTAGGTTTAGGGTTAGCCCCCAGGGGGCCAGAGGCCCGATCCGCCGGCTGTGCAGCGAGCGGAGGGGCAGGCCGAGGTGTGGGCGCTGGAGAGCGGGAGCGTGTGCCCAAGCGTTTTGGCGTGGGGGGCCTTCAAAGGTGGCCGGGGGCTCAAAAGGCCCTTCCCATTCTTCCACCCTGAATGACCGGCGGCGCCCCTAGCGGCCCGGGTAGTGGCAGGGCGGCAGGTTGAGTCTAAGGCTGGGGCTCTGTGGTCCCAAATCCCCAGCTTTGCAGCGCCAGGCCCCTTGAGAGGGGCCCCTCGGGGGCCGCCCTAGTGATAGTGTTAGCCCACAGGAGGCCGGCAGGCCCGATCCGCCAGCTGTCAGGCGAGCGGAGGGGCAGGCCGAGATGAGGGCGCTTGGGAGAAGGAGCGTGGGCCCAAGCGTTTTGGCATGGGGGGCTTCAAAGGTCGCAGAAGGCTCGGAGGGCCCTGCCCATTCTCCTGCCCTGAATGACGCGCGGCGCCCCTAGCAGACTGGGTGGCCGGGTGGTGGCAAGTTGAGTCCGGCGCAGGGGCTCGGGGGCACCCCATCCCTGGCGTTGCGGTACCCGGCCTCTTCGGCACTGACCTAGGGTTAGGGTTAGCGCACAGGAGGCTGGCAGGCTTGATCCACCAGCTGTGGGGCGAGTGGAGGGGCAGGCCGAGGTGAGGGCGCTGGCGAGCGGGAGCGTGGGCCAGAGCATTTTGGCTTTGGCTCGGGGTGCCTTCGAAGGTCACAGGTGACTCGGAGGGTCCTGCCCGTTCTGTTGCCCTGAAGGACTGGCGACGCCCCTAGTGCCCCACGTGGTGGTGGGGCAGCAGGGTGCGTCCGGCACTGGGACTTGGGGGTCCCCAATCCCTGGCATGTGGCGCCAGGCCACTTGGGAGGGGCCATTTGAGGGCGACCAAGGGATAGGGTTAGCCCCCAGGAAGCCAGCAGGCCTGATCCGCCAGCTCTGCAGCGAGCTTAGGGGTGGGCCGAGGTTAGGGTGCTGGCGAGCAGGAGGGTGGGAGCCAGAGTTTTTACACGGGGGGCCTTTGAAGGTCGCAGGCAGATCGGAGGGCCCTGCCCGTTCTCCCTTCCTGAACGACTGGCAACGACCCTAGCGCCCTGGGAGCTTGGGGGTGGCAGAGTGAGTCCAGCACTGGGGCTCGGGGGTCCCAAATACCCGGCATTGAGGTGCCAGGCTCCTTGGGAGGGGCACCTCAGGGGCCGACGTATGGTAAGTGTTAGCCCCCAGGAGTGCAGCAGGCCCGTTCCCCCAGCTCTGCGGCAGGCGTAGGGGCAGGCCGAGGTGAGGGCACTGGTGAGAGGGACTGTGGACCCAAGCATGTTGGCGCAGGGGGACTTCAAAAGTCGCCGGGGGCTTGGAGGTCCCTGCCCGTTCTCTCGCCCTGAAAGACTGGCGGCCCCCCTAGCAACCCAGGTTGCTGCAGGGCGGCAGGGTGACTCCGGCGCTGGGCTCGGGGATCCCCAATCCCTGGCGTTGTGGTGCCAGGCCCCTTGGGAGAGGCCCCTCGGGGGCCGACCTAGGGTAAGGGTTCGTCCTCAGGAGGTCGGCAAGCCCAGCGCTAAGTGGTTCTGGCAATGTAACAAAAATGCCATACACTTATCTGTAAGAAATAACAGTGTACAGGAACGCTCTTAGCCCTAACATCATCCTTTCGGAATATGGAAGCCAGCCCCAAAGTGGTCGTGGAAGTCTGACGAAAGGGCTAAGCACTTTTCTCTGAGTCACCACACTATACAGGGAAAGACCAATGTACATCATCTTTCACGAGTAGGAAGCATTAATGAAAAGGTTCTGGAATTTCGAGGACTCTGACCCATCCTTATTGGTAATAAACCACCCTGTACAGGAAAACACCTTCAACTCTCATCAGCCTCCTCAATCCTGATTCCGATTCAACTTTGGGTGTGTAGGACTAGGGAAATGTCCACATCTTATTGCTAAGAAAAACGATGTCAGGGTAATGCCCTTCAAGTCACATCAGCCTTCCTGAAGACGGCAGCAGGAATCAACGTGGTTATATTACCATGAGGTAAGGAAGATGAGCATATAAGTGAGAAACAACAGTGGGCAGGACCTCTCTTCCAACGAACAGTATCTTTGCTTAATGTTGAATCCCTATGGTAAGTGGTTGTGGGCATTTGTGAGGTCAAAATCTGAAGTGTTTTGTAAAACCTCTTGGCCATTCACAGATGAGACTAAGGTAGTTGGGGACTCCTAGGCAGTGATTTGTCCACCGTCTAAAATATGAAAAGATAAAAGAGACAGATGAGGTCTCCTCAGGCATTGTCCTTTATCCTCATCCTCCGTGAGGATGGCCATCTCTGGACAGCTCAGTGGCAGGGTCTCATTCACAGTGGGGGCATCTGTTCCTCACAGACATCAGGCAGGGAAATGGATTTGGTTCTCTGTGCCAGCCCAGCCACAGCTGAGTGTCACAGCACCCTCTCGTGGGCTCATAAGGGTTTCACTGTCACCAGGCAGGTCATTGTATTTGATAAACCACTGTGAGAGTTTGCAATTGCCTTCATCTGCAACCTCCTAGAAGCAAATGCAGGTCTCTGGTACCATGTGAAGTCATGTGAAGGCATTGTGAGAAAGTGTCCTTTTGCTTAAGAAAAACATGGAGCTGGGGCTCCTGGCTGGCTCAGCCAGGTAAGCATGTGCCTTTGGCTCAGGTTATGATCCCAGGATTCTGGGATCCAGCCGAGGCTCCCTGCTCAGCAGGAAAGGAGGTAGGGAAATAGCTTAGAACCCACAGAGAATGTGAATAAAGGGGAGTGAAATGGAACTTGGTCTGTGTTTTGCTTTAGGGATTGGAAGTTAGTTTTTTCTCAATTGTGATTGTTCTTGAAACAGAAAAGCTGCATTGGTTTTTTTTTACCTTTAATTTTTTCTAATAATATTTTTTTATTATGATATGTTAGTCACTATAGAGTATTTCCTTAGTTTTTGATGTAGTGTTCTGTGATTCATTATTTGCATATAACACCCAGTACTCCATGCAGTATGTACCTTCCTTAATACCCATCACTGGCCCATCCCAATCCCCCACCCCTCTCCCCTCTGAAGCCCTCAGTTTGTTTCCCAGAGTCCATAGTCTCTCGTGGTTCATTCCCCCTTCTGTTTAGGGTCCATTGTCTAAAGGGACAGACAGTGGAAGTTCACCAAATATAAGATCGAAATTTCATTGTTCATTATAGATGCCGCCAAGTAGTTCCCAGACATTTCATTCTACTGTAGTAATTCATTATACCTGTGCAGGTGCACGTGGAAGACAATTGATGCATGCATAGTGGTAATAAAACACGCCCTTCAGTAGTAGAATAAGAGAGGATACATATGTGTAAAATTATTCGACTACAGCTTCCATGCTTTCCCTTTGGTTCCTTATTATCTATGAAATTGGACAATTTTTGTTCTCTAGGCTTAAAACTCATTGTCAAGTATTCAGAGTTTTTCAATGCTGATCTTCTCCTATAAAAGTTACCAAAAATCTAAAATATGTATGATCTTTAAAAAATGCTATATTGAAAATGACAGCAGGAAAGTTCCATTTTGTAAATATTGTGTCAATGGATCTCTATTTTGACATCAGTGTTCATTAGAAATGATGACATTGCATGTGAGTTTAAATATCAATGTGTAAAAGAAAAGGTAAGAAGAACCTTTAATGTTTAAGTAATTGGTGAAATGACAGATGTGTGTGTGTGTGTGTGTGTGTGTGTGTGTGTGTGTGTGTGTAATTGATTTTCAGTGAATGGTTCAGCTTCTTGTAGGGCCTCTGAGAGAGCCCAGGTGAACCTTTCAATGAGTTGGTATCTGTTTTCAGAACATGGGAATGTCTTAGTCCAATAGTCAATCAGGCAAGCTTTGAGGTCTTGAAGTCCTCAGCGATGGTGTTGCAGACCCTTGTGAGCAAACCCTAGTGTATGGTCAGAGCCCTCATTAGCTGGTACCAAGGTGTGACGATTTCAGACAGCATTTCCCAAAGAAGTACCTCTTGAGTCTCTGTCCTTGTCAGTTCCCTACACTTCCTTACACTAGTTATGTGATCAGTGTGTTTCAGGATAATCCCCACAAGTGATTTTTGCTATTTCCTACTAGTCCTATCTGTTTCTCATCTTCTTCTTTTATGGTAGGGGTTGGGAAGCAACCTTTGTGGTGTAGGAAGGGGTGTGGTAGTTGTCTGCCTTCAGAGGACCGAATGATGCCTAGAAATTGTACTGTAGTTTGAGGTCAATTGTCCATCCTCTGAGTGTCAGGAATTCCATCACTTTACTTTGATGCTAGTCTGTTCTTCAAGCTGTCCTCAGAAATAAGGACGTCATCCATCTAGGGAATACTGGTTTGTGTGTATGTTTTCATTTTAGGAAAGGCCTTGCTGTTCCTGAAAATAATACTGCAGAGCACCCTTTCCTGTTCTTATTGGCCATCAGTCAATCTTTTGTGAAGTATTTGTTTATAAATAGACTTTTTATGGTTGATGAGCAGGAATTCTTTATGGACAAGTCTTTGTCAGTGTGTGTATTGCACATCTTTACTTCCCAGCCTGCGGTTCACTTTTTCATTTTCATATGGTCATAAGATAAGGAGAAATGTCACATTTTTATGAAGTCCCACTGAATTCTTTTAAATGGTTAGTGCACCCTATGTCCTACCCCAAGATTGACAGGTTCTACGTTTTCTTTCAGAAACTGTCCAATGGGAAGCACAATCCATCTCAAATTTATAAATTGCATTTTGAATTTAATAGGGTATTTATAGACTGGTTTGGATTTTCTATGTACACAATCGTATTATCTGTGAATAGTCAAATTATCCCCTCAATTCTTATACTTTTTGTTTTTCTTGCCTTCTAACACTGGTGAATTCTCCAATGCAACGTTGAGTAGAGCAGCATTGTTTGAAGATTTTAATATACCTTTCTCAATATCTGACAGAAAAAGCAGTCAAAACATTGGTAATAAATGTGACCTAATTGACATATAGGGAACATTCCATAATAAGTGCAGAATACATTATTTTCAAATGGTCATAGACTCTTTACCCAAATAGATGATAGGTGGGGCCACGAATCAAGTCTACAAATATTAAACCCTGAAATTAACTAGATTCTATTCTTAAACCACAGGGGAATTGAGCCACAGTCATAGCGAAAAGAAAACCAAGAAGTCCTTCAATGTTTAAAATTAAATGGAACTTTGCTACATATCCTAAAGGTCAGAGAGGGAATCTTAATGGAAATTCTGAACCTTTTCTACATGAGGGCTCACACACAATGATACTTTCTTTGTGAAGAGCATTATAATAACCTAGACAGGAGTTGAGCCTTAAGTCAGAGTTCTGCCTTCCCCAGCCACACCTGGCAGCCTTGGCCTGTGGTCCCCCTCAGCTGTCCTTTCTGGTGGCCTTGAGCTAAGGGGGTCAACATGGCCATATGGAAATGGGAAGCTCCCCACTCATAGTGATGATGGTGCCTCCTCCCCAGCTGCCCTTTCTGGTGGCTCTGAGCTAAGGGGGTCAACATGGCCATATGGAAATTAGAAGCTCCCCACTCTTAGTGATGACGTTGCTATTGTATCATCCTCACCAGTCCAACAACATGATTTCTGAGTGAACTATGACACAAGAGCGACTTCTTGGCCTTCCTTCAGGTTTGAAAATCTTCTGGTGAGTCATCTTTTCGAAATATGGATTCAACATGTGTTCTTTCTTCTGGAAAAGAAATAGACCCAATAGCAATTATGGCTTCCTGAGCACCTGTTCTTGAGAGACATCATACTGGCTCTTTGTAGCATTCTGCCTCTTAAACTTCAAACTAGGGTGTAGATATTTTTAGGCACATTTTCAGGTGGTTAGACAGGGACTCAGATGATATGAGTCACAGAGGATTTTAATGTCAGAAACCTAAGTGGGATCCCCAAATTGACTCCAAATCCCTTGTTATTCAATACAGGGTACTATTTCCCTCCTATCTCTGGTCTTCTCGATCTGGAAACCTATCAAGTATCAGGATTTTCTTGTCATGTGGACAACTGGAACGAATTCAGCGGGCCTTTTCACCTCTGCCAATGGTGATCATTAAGATCATTATCTCAGTGGAGGACCTCTGGGTAAGATACTCAAAGATCCTTAGGAATACAGACAGTATAATATTTTTCTGGTATTAGAGTCACTGAAACCAACCATCTTTTTAGTCCATTCAGGCTCTGGTATGTTCAGAGGGTGCTCTAAAACAGGTCTGAAATAGTGTTTAAAAACACTCAGCTCAGCCTCTTCTACAACGTGAGCCAATGCTTATAAACATGGCTAAAATATTGCCTTACCTACGATGACTTCCCAGCCATCGTAGTGTTTATATGGTATGACTGTGACTTACATTAGTCAACATTTGCAGAGAAAGAACTTAGTGCATCCAGGGGGCACTTCATGTTGAAATTAGTTTGTGACAACGAGCTACTGTGTTTTCTTCTGCAGTCCAAGGGAATGGTGCCAGACATCTCTAAGGTGCCTAGCAGTTAAACAATTCTGATTTTAAGTGTCTGTGTGCTTCAGAGCTTTGGGCAGGAGAAGGGCAGGAGTCCAGAGACTGTGAACACTTCTGTTACCTGTACTGACCATGGAGCAGGCAGCCTTTTCTGGGTATCATTTTTATTTCCTGGTACTCTTGTGAAAGGTGCTTTTGTCTCAAATTCCTCCATTTAGGAGTAATTATAATGATAAAAGAATTTTTTAGCTTATATCATCTGTGGGCCCTGATCCTGGGCTCCCAGGGAAGCTATCCTTTAACATTTTACCAGCTCAAAATGACTGGGCAAAAACCTCAAAGCATGGGCCGTATTTCTGCCCCAAGCACATGTTGTACATCTGCTTCCAGGAGAAAACAATAACCAAAAAATGCCAACATAAAGATAAGAAAAAATAAAGAACATCTTTGGCTCCCGTAAGATTAAGGTCGTACTGACATGTACATACTGAAAACATAAGAAAGAATCTGTCACTTTCTGGATCTAAGAAGATCCTCATTGTAGTGTGTAACTCTGTATGTAAAACAAAGCAGAACAAAATATATAAGCCTGCCCCAAATGTTCCTTCCCCGGAGCACTCCCTTCTTGGTGAAGATTGTGTCTCCCAGACAGTTGTCCTGACTTGGGTTTGAATAAAGGTCTCTTCCTTTCTCTCTAAAATGTTTTTAAAAGTTCATTCATGCAGTGTCGACAATAATAGTGTTTTCTATTTAAGTGAGAAATAAATGTTCCACTCTAGTTGCATTGGGAATAGACGAATTGAGGGTTTCTTTAGAAGAGTAAGTCAGCTTTCCAGAAAAGGCAAGGTCATTGGTCTATTGAGAATGAAGATAATTACTGCTAAACAACAAGTATGTGTTGCCCCTTTGCCCAGAAACCGAAGCAGGTGTGCAGGCTTTAGGTCAGAGGTGCCTTCTTCTCCCCAGCTGACAGCACTTCTTTGCTCTGGCTCCAAGACACCCGAGGTTTTGAACGTCAGCATCGGAGTCAGCGAGGCAGCTTGTCACAGGACGCCAGTGTTCAGAGAAAGCTCAGGTATGTTTGGCAAAATGTCATAACTATGTCAGGGCTGGAGGTAAAACCTCTCATTATCCCAAAACCTCCTGGGCTTTTCTCTTTTCTCTAGTTGAGCCACAAAGTAAAATTGAAGTAGCTGTCAGCATTCTGGGTTTGGTGCAAGAATTACTTAGTTTCCCTGCTGGTAGAACTTTGCAGGGGATCACAATTTCTCTGTCCATTTATTGCTTACACATGTATTTTGACCATCTGTTTCCTAGGAACCCTCTTTTATTAGAAAGGGAAGGTGAGATTCACTCTGTGCCTGTTTGTAACATCTAATTTGTTCCTTCATCTAAGAATGTTTATTCAATTGGGCCTAAGATATGGTTGAGTGGCCAGCATCTAGGGTTAGGTGTCTTTTTTTCATCTGATACAGACTTGGATGATGTCATTTGACAAAGGTGATGTTTCATCATTGATTAGTTTATTCAACAGAAGAGTTAAAATTAGGGTGGAGGGAAAATTCAAAATATTCCAAAGCGGCCTGTTCCTGTTTAAAAGTTGAGCTTGACTTTCTAGTTTTACTAAATGTATTATCTCGATATTTTGAGGTGCCATATTCTCTCTTTAGTTTCTTTGGTGGTGGAGTCAGAAGGAGAGTCTTGGAATACTTTTGGATAGTGGCATGCTGGTGGCTTTAAGGGGCTTGGCGTCCGGAGCCTTGGGGTGAAGTCTGCAACTGCTTGCCTGACCCTGGGTGCATCTCCCAGAGGTTTTGTTTCCTCTTATGAAATTGCCGGCAGATAATGTTCTGCTTAAAGGGGAACCCTCCCATCCTGTTGGTGGCAATGCAAAGTGGTGCAGCCAGTCTGGGAAACAGTGTGGGGGTTCCTCAAAAAGTTAAACATTGAACAACCACATGATCCAGCAATTGCTTTCCTAGGTATTTACCCAAAGGATACAGAAATGCAGATTAAAAGGGGGAACATGCACCATGATGTTTATAGCACCAATGTTCACAGTAGCTAAACTATGGAGAGAATCCCAAAGTCCATGCACTGATGAATGGATAAAGCAGATGTGGGATACATATATATATAATGGAATATGACCCAGCTTCAAAAAGAATGAAATCTTACCATTTTCTAGGATGTGGGTGGATCTAGAGTGTATTAAGCTAAGCAAAATCAGTGAGGAAAGACAAATACCCTATGTCTCACACATGTGAAATTTCAGAAAGAAAATAGATGAACAGAGTTGAGGGGTGATGAGCGAGGCAAACAAGGAAATAGACTCAACCTTGGAGAACAAACTGAGTGTTGCTGCAGGACAGGGGCATGGGTGGAAGAGTTAAATGGGTGAGGGGTATTAAGGAGGGCACTTGTGATGAGCACCGGGTACTGTATGCAGATGAGGAATCACTAAATCCTACACCTGAAGCGAATATTCCATGGCATGTGAACTAACTGGAATTTAAGTAAGAGAAGAAAGGAAAAAGTGTTCTGCTTCATGAAGAGTGAGGTAAAATTGTAGTGATTTGGGCTGTAGTATTCTATAGAGTATAGATGTAAAACACCCTGTTGTAGGGTACACTAGTTTCTTATCACATAAGGAGTCCTCAGGAAGCTGCAATGAAAGATTCAGATCTCCGAGCATGTTCATGTTCCACTGATATGTTACAGTTTGCACAGGTAAGAAAGAAGGTGGAGAGAAAGGCAACAGAAGGAGAAAGTAGGTGTGAACCTTTCATTAGTTAGCGTTATAGCTTTCTCATGAAAGCCTTGCACCAGTGTGATTTTGGAAGAAGAGGAGGAATCCGGGAGCCTTGCAGGAGACAGGGGAGTTCCAGGTCTGGGTAAACTGACAGGGGTCCCAGAGGAGAGCTGAATGCATTCTTCAGTAGGGTGTGGGCAGGGTGGGCTCCAGGGGTGGCTGTGGGTCTCCTGGGTGAGAGTTGTGA
The DNA here is from genome assembly GCF_024610735.1 of Ursus americanus. Lineage (NCBI taxonomy): Eukaryota > Metazoa > Chordata > Mammalia > Carnivora > Ursidae > Ursus > Ursus americanus. Next base: position 579,866 of record NW_028273645.1, on the reverse strand, counting down.
CAGGTGAGGGCTGTGTGCAAGTTCCTGGCTGAGGACAAGTGAGGCACAGGCAGAGAGCTGGCAGAGAACCTTCTTCTGGGCCACCAGCCTCACCCAACACACACAGCCTCATCTTCTGTCCCTGTCACTCCAATTCAGACTTCTCCGAAGGTGAGTGAGAACACATCAAGAGCATTCTGAACAGAAGGGAAAGCATGTGCAAAGGCTCTGGGCCAGGAGAATTCCAGTTATGTCCAGCAGCAGCAAGAAGGCCCTGTGGCCACAGGAGACAGCTTAGGACATGAGCTCAGAGAGGTGAAAGAGGGTGACAGAAAGCTATTCCACGGCTATAACCCCATGAGAAGCTGTTTCACTGGGCCATCCTGGCTACAGTGTTGAGAACAGATGACAGAGTGTTGAAGATGGCAAGGCAGGTCAATTACGAAGCTTTTCCAGGAACTCAGGCACTGTGGACCGGACAGGTGGCCTTGGATGGAGTGGTTAGACCTATTCTGGGTCCATTTTGAAGATGGAGCTCACAGGATTTGCTGATGGGTTAGCTATTAGGTGCAGGAGAACAGAGGAATTGTGGTAACTCTCAGGTGTTGTGGGTTGTCCTGATCGAGAGGAAGGAGAGGGTTTCTCGGGGGGTAGGAGGTAGTCCGTGTTCTGCATGCTGAGGAAGGTGCCTTTCCCAGTGGATCTGCTGAGGTTTGTGTCTGGGAGGACCTTTCACATCTCCTCCCTCAGCAATGCTCAAGTACAAGTATCCCCCACTTTTTAAACGTTCACAGTATGACACTGGGCTTTCTTGAAAGAACTACGTTATTACCCAGCTTCAGTAAGAGGAAGAGTCCTGAAGAGGATTTCCCTCTTATGAAAAAAGGTGAACAGTGAGAATCGCGTTCAGCATCTGTTTTGGGGAGAAGCACGACAGAGGCGGCGTGCACCCCAACCAGCTCCTTCCGCTGGGAACCGCTCTCCGCATCCAGCCACCAGCACTTTGAATGGTGTCTGTGAGCCTCTGCAGTGCTTTATCTTCATTTATGGTGGGCCTCAGTTAGAAATTTGCGTGCTGAGGCCTAAGAAAAGCCAAAGAGAAGGAATTTTGGAGTCTGAGCACACTGTCTAATTGTTCATGTAAATTAATGGCCATTCCTTCTTGACACCATTTCTGCTGTGCATGGTTTCTCAGAAGACCTGTACTTTCAAAGAGCAGGGAATCCTATACCCCATGCTGTAGGGTTAGTTTTAGTCTCCATGCTGGACAGAACATTTGATGACTGTCGGATTTTCTCACTCAAACATTGAGACTTTGACCACCTTCACCTGTTTCTACCACCCCATCCCCGAATCTGGCACCTACCAATCTGCTCTCAGTATCTATGCGTTCAGTATTTGTTTATTCCACTTGGAATGTACATGAGAGCATCTGGTATTGGTCTTTCTGTGTCTGGTTTACTTGGCATAAGGCCCCCAAGGTCTGTGTTTCCATGTCTGGTTCTTGTGAATAATGCTGCAGTGAACGTGGGAGTGCATCTGTCTTTTTGAGGCAGCATTTTTGTGTTCTTCAAATCAATTCTCAGTAGAGCCATTACTGGGTCATGGGGTAGTTGAATTTATTTTTTCAGGAACCTCCATACCGTTTGTCATAGTGGCTGCACCAATTTCCATTCCCACCAACAGTGCACAGTGTCTCCTCATCTGCACACCCTTGACCCCACCTGGTGTCTGTCTCTGGGAGAATTGCTGTTCCAACAGTTGTGAGAGGATAGCCGATTGTGGGTTTGACTGATGTTTCCCTGACGATGATTAGTGATGTTGAACAACTCCTTCTGTCTGTTGGCACCTGTGTGCCATCTTTGGAAAGTATCTATTCACATATTCCTCCAATTTTTTTATATAGTTTTTTTTTTGTTTTGATTTGTATGAGTGTTGTGTGTATTTTGGATATTAGCCTCTTCTCACACATAGGATTCACAGATATTTTTTTCTTATTGGGTCAGTGGCCTTTTAAGTTTTTGCTGGTTTCTTAGGCCTTGTGGAAGATTTCAGTTTGATGTTGTTCCACTTGTTTATTTGTGCTTTTGTTGCCTTTGCAGTTGGTGTCCGATCTGAAGACTCTTTGCCAAACCCAATGTCGAGAGACTTAGTACCTGTGTCTTCTTGGAGGTTTATGGATTCAGGTCTTATGTTCAAATCATTCATCCATTAAAATTTTGTGTGTGGTGTAAGAAAGTGACCCAGTTGTATTCTTCTGCATTTAGTGTCCAGTTTGCCTGTTATCGCTCACTGAAGACACAGTCCTTCCCTCATGGCATATCATCTGCTGCTGTGTGGTAAGTTAGGATCATCTACGTGTGGGTAAGTTTCTGAGCTTTCTGCTCTGTTCCACTGAACTGGTGTCTGTGTTTATGCCAGTACCATCCTGTTTTGATGACAACAGCTTTCTAATCTAGCTTGAAATCCAGGTGTGTGTTGACTGCACCTTTCTTTCTTCACGTTGCTTTGGGTATTTGGGGTCTTTTGTGATTCCATACAAGTTTGAGGACTGTTTTCTATTTCCTCGAATAATGCCACTGGAATTCAGACAGGCATTTCATCACATCTGTCGATTGCTTTGGGTATGATGGACATGTTCACATAATTAACTCTTCCAGTTAAGGAGCATGGTGTATGCTACCATTTGTTTGTGTTGCCTTCCAAATCTTTGACCCATACATTCTGCCCCCCTCGACACACATATTTTTCATTTCTTTTCTGCCATGTGTTGAGTGTACTATGTCTTTCTCATTCTTGGTTACTTCTATTCCTAGATTTTTTTATGGAATTGTAAATGGCATTGCTTTTTTAATTTCTCTTTGCGAAAGTGTGTCATCAGTATACAGAAATGCAAGAAGTTGGGACATCTGGGTGGCTCCCTAAGTGAAGCGTCTACCTTCAGCTCAGGTCATGATCCCAGAGTTCTGGGATCGAGGCCCGTGTTGGGCTCCCTGCTTAGCGAGGGTCTGCTTTTCCCTCTTTCTGACACTCCCCCTGCTCGTGCTTTTTCTCTTCCTGTCAAATAAATAAATAAAATTTGAAAAAAATAATGACAACAGGTCTCTGCATATTGACTTTATATCCTGCAGCTTTCTTGAATTTTTTTATTCTAACAGTTTTTTTTTTTTTTTTGTGGAATCTTTCGGGATTTCATGTCATTTGCAAATTGTGCCAGTTTTCCTCTATGGATTTCATATCTTTCTCTTTTTTTTTAAATTGTTATTCAAATACAGTACTTCATTAGTTTTTGATGTAGTGTTCCATGATTCATTGTTTGCATATAACACCTAGTGCTCATTATGACAAGAGCCCTCCTTTTTATTAAAGAATTTATTTATTTATTCAACAGAGATAGAGACAGCCAGCGAAAGAGGGAACACAAGCAGGGGGAGTGGGAGAGGAAGAAGCAGGCTCACAGCGGAGGAGCCTGTTGTGGGGCTCGATCCCATAATGCCAGGATCACGACCTGAGCCGAAGGCAGACACTTAACTGCTGTGCCACCCAAGTGCCCCCTGCCTTGTTAATTTTAACCATTCTAACTGGTGTCAGGTGGTATTTCATTGTCGTTTTGATTTGTATTTTCCTGATGGCAATTGATGTGGAGCATTTTTTCATGTGTCTGTTGGCCATTTGTATGTCTTCTCTGGAGAAGTATCTCTTTGTGTCTTCTGCCCATTTTTTGTGTGTCGAGTTTGAGGAGTTCTTTATAGATCTTGGATACCAGCCCTTTATCTGTAATATCATTTGCAGATATCTTCTTCAATTCCATAGGTTGCCTTTTGTTTTGTTGATTGTTTGCTTTGCTGAGCAGAAGCTTTTTATCCTGATGAAGTGCCAATAGTTCATTTTTGCTTTTATTTCCTTTGCCTTTAGAGACATGGCTTGCAAGAAGTTGTTGTGTCCAAAGTTGAAGTGTTATTTTGATTTTGATATGAGACAGGAATCCATTATCTTATTTTCTTGATTGTATTCGAGTCCTCTGTCTTTCTTGGTGAGTCTATCTAAGTTTGTCAGTTTGTTTATCTTTCCAAAAAAGGCAGCTCTCATTTTCATTTTTTTTTTTTTTGGTCTTTTTAGTCTCCGTTGGATTTATTTATGCATTCCTTTTTGTTATTTCCTTATTTCTACTAATTTGGGGCTTTGTTGGTTGTTTTTTTTTTTTCCCAATTCTTTACCACATAAATCAGGTTGTTTATTGGAGAGCATTCTCATGGATTGATGAAGACTTGAATTTCTATGAATGTCCCCCATAAAGCTACTTTTGCTGCATCCCATAAGTTTTTGTAGGTTGTCTTTTGCATCAGTGTCATGGTACTTCTAAAATTTTTTTGATTTCTTCTTTGACTGTTGGTTGTTCTGTAGCATGTTGTTAAATCTCCACATATTTTTTAAGATTATTTAAGTATCTCACAGAGAGTGAGACAGCGAGAGAGGGAACGAAAGCAGCGGGGTGGGAGAGGGAGAAGCGGGCTTCCCACTGAGCAAGGAGCCTGATTCGGGGCTAGATCCCAGGATCCTGGGATCACGACCTGAGCTGAAAGCAGATCCTTAATGACTGAGCCACCCAGGCCACAAAAATCTCCTCCTATTTTTGACAGTCCCATTTTTTTCTTGCAACTGATTTCAAAGTTTCATATCATTGTGGTTGGACAAGATTTGAAACAGAAGGTGAAGAGAGCATTCAGATGAAAGGTTTGTTTCCTGGAGGGTTTTCTGAGGGCAGACCATGAGTTCAGTGGGCAGGAGGAAGGTTTTATGAGATGGGGGTTGGGGATAACCCTTGTTAGAATTACTGACTACTACCATGCAGGCTGTGTGCTACCGTTCACACCATAGTCCTGATGGACTTGTACTTCATTAGAAATATTTTCTAGGAGGTGTAGGCCTAGCCTTCACTTAAAGAAAGGTGCCATGTGGGATCATGGCATGACCCAAGGTCAGCAACCAGGATGTATGGTATTGTGGGGGATCAGAACCAGGATTTCTGTGGGAAGTGACAGAAATAAGGTATGGTGAGCTCCATGACCATAGGTGAGGTCCCGAGTGACCCACTGGGTGTTGGGTTCTGTGGATCTGTCTCATCAGGTGCTGTGGAATTCAGGGACACCCTCCTGTCTGTGGATTTGTGTGGAGACAGGTAGACATCAGTGTCTGGCCAGGCACGAGGGTCGCACTGGACCACCACCAGAGGTGCAGCGTGCGGGGGAGCCACTGCTTGGTTTCCACGAAAGCTGACCAGGGTCTGTGATCGTGATTCCTAGCAGCTGCAAGGGGAGAGGAGGCCGGGGGTGGTGCACACTTCCTAGACTTGTGGTCAGGACTAGTCTGGAGCCCACTGAAGTCATCCACACCAGGCACAGAAGGCACCCAGTCAGTGTAGCTGTGGGCACTGCTCCCATGGTACTTTTGGGCCAGCTCCATGCTGCCACCTCCTGCTTTTCATCATCATCTTCAAGGTCATGTGCCTCTGCTCTTGCCCCATGGCCTCCGGGGTATTGTCCGTCCTCCATCTGGCCCTCGTCCCTGGTGCCCTGTGCAGTCCGATGCCAGGGAAGCCTTCTTGAGACAAATATCTGGCCCTGATGGAACACTTCCATGGATCTCGTGTGATGCGAGGATGATGCCCTGCCCGGGAAGGGGGCTGCAGGTCCCCAATCAGGAAAGCCATGTCTCCCTTTTCAGCATGGCCTGCCCTCCCCTCAGTCTTCTTCAGGGAAGCTCTCCCCACTTCCTGAGCTGACAGCTTTGAACTTAAAAATGAATGTTATTTTACATATCTCTATGCCTTAGTTCATCCATGGCATGTCTTTCAACCCCGTTAGTGGGTTTTTTTTAGCAGTTCTGAAGGGCTGTCTGCTGAAGGAGGGGATGACCTGGGTGGGGCAGCTTTCCCTCTCATCTCCCTCAGCATGTCTCTGAGCCCTGGGGCCAGCTGTCCTACTGAGGATTGAGGGACTGAAGCCAGCCCATCCTGAGCCCAGGCTGTGTCAGCTCATAGACTGATGTGTGTTGGTGGGCAGCTGGCATGGGCCAGGGGCAGGCAGTGTCTCCTTCTCATTCCTTCCCTCCCTTCCTCCCAGAGGTAGCTCAGAGCAGCCTTCAACCCCTGCATCTCCAGATCCCTTGACCTATGCCTCCTGTGTTCAGCTGGTGACCTTGGAGTTTCGCATGGATTCCACCTCCCGTACCCTCTCCTGTAGCAGTTCCTGGATCAGGGGAGGGGCCGGACCCTTGTCTGTTTTTGGTCTTCTTCCTGTCTCCCACCAAGCCCACCCACCTTTGCATCCACAGGGAACCTATTAGCCAAATGGATCCAGGCAATGAACATTGAAGTAGAGATCCAGGATCCATAATAAACCTGCTCTGAAACCTGTCCCAAAGTCTGTGCCTCTCTCACACTGAATCAGAAACAATAATACCTTTCTGGACTGTGAAGTGACATGTGTGTCTACTTCCAATCTTGAATGCATAGGTGGTGAGCCTGGACTGAAAAGGACCATGGCTCCCGTGGGCTGGAATCCACGGTAAGAACTCAGTGAAATCTGAATTTGAGGCATGGATTGAATAATTATTGTAGAGTGAATCCTCCCAAGTAGGGCTTATGCACATTGCACAGGAAAAGCTTTTTCAAAGAGCTTCCTGAAAGAAAAATCTTTTTTAAAATTTATATTAATACCAGTAGAGCTAACATACAGTGTTACATTCGTTTCAGGTGTACAATAGAGTGATTCAGTAATTCTATATATTACTCAGTGGTCATCAAAAAAGCGTCCTCTTAATCCCCTTCATCTATTTCACTCCTCCCTCTATCCACCTCCTCTCTGGTAACCATCCGTTTGTTCTCTATTGATAAGAGTTTGTATTTTGGTGTGTCTCCTTTTTCTCTTTTAGTTATTTATTTTTGTTTGTTTCTTAAATTCCCCATTAGAGTGACATCGTATGGGATTTGTCTTTCTCTGACTGACTGATTTTAGTTAGGATAATACTCTCTAGCTCCATCCATGTGTCTGCAAATGGCAAGGTTTAATTCTTTTTCAAGCTGAGTAATACTGCATTGTGTGTTTGTGTGTGTGTGTGTGTGTGTGTGTGTGTGAATACACACATCTATCATCTCATTTGTCAATTTTTCTACACACTTCGGTTGCTTCCATATTGTGATATTGTAAATAATGGTGCAAGAAACATAGGGGTGCATGTATCCTTTTAAGTTACTGTTTTCCTATTCTTTGGGTAAATACGAGTAGTGTGATTGCTGGATCGTAGGGTAGTTCTATATTTAATTTTTTGAGGAACCTTCATATGGTTTTCCACGGTGGCCACCACAGTTTGCATTCCCACCCACAGTTCGCGAGGATTCCCCTTTATCCACATCCTCCCAACAGCTGCTCTTTGTTGTGCTTTTGATGTTAGCCATTCTGACAGGTTTGAGATATTACCTCATTGTCCTTTGGATTTACATTTTCCTGATGATGGGTGATGGTGAACATCTTTTCACGGGACTGTTGGCCATTTGTATTTCTTCTTTGGAGAAATGTCTGTCTATGTCTTCTGCCTATTTTTTAACTGGATTATTTGTTTTTGGGGGGTCGAGTTGTATCAGTTCTATATGTTTTGGACACTATCCCTTTATTGCATATGATCTTTGCAAATATCTTCTCCCTTTGAGTAGGTTGTCTTATTATTTTTACGTTTTCATTGTTCTTCTGCCGTGGGGAAACTCTTTATTTTGCTGTATTCCCAATAGTTTATTTTTGCTTTCATTTCCTTTGCCTCAGGACACAGTCTAGAAAAACGTTGGTATGGTCCATGTCAAGAAGTTACTGTCTTCCCTCCTGTAGGATTTTTATGGATTCAGGTCTCATATTGAGGTCTTGAAACTGTTTTGTGTTTGTCTGTATTGTGTAAGAAAGCAGTCTAATTTCATTCTTTTGTGCATAGCTGTCTAGGTTTCCCAACACCATTTTTTGTAGAGACTTTCCTTTTCCCTTTTGATATCGTTGCTTGCTTTGTGGAAGATTCATGGACCACATAATTGTGGGTTTCTGTCTGAACTTGTATCCTGTTCCTTTGGTCGCTGTGTCTATTTTTGTGCCGTACTGTCTTGTTAGGATGACTGCAGCTTTGTAGTATAACCTGAAATCTGAAATTGTGAGTCCTCCAGCTTTGTTTTTCTTTTCCACATTGCACTGGCTGTTCGGAATCTTTAGTGGTTCCATACAAATGTTTAGGATTGTTTATTCGAGGTCCTTTATTCTTTAATTTAAATTCAATTAGCCAACTTACAGTACATCATTCGTTTCAGATGTAGTCTTCAATAAATTTTCAGTCTTGTGTAACACCCAGTGCTCATTGTATCGTGTGACCTCCTTAATGCTACTCACCCAGTTACCCCCCCCCCAACTTCTCCTCCAACAATCATCAGTTTCTTGCGATAGTTAAGAGTCCATCATGGGTTTTCTCCCTCTCTGATTACTTCCCATTCTATTTTCCTTTCCTTCCCCTATGGTCTTCCTTGTTTCTGATATTCCACATAGGAGTGAAAGCATATGATCATTGTCTTTCTTTCATTGACTTATTCCACTCAGCATAATACCCTCCAGCTCCACCCAGGTCGGTGTAAGGGTAAGTATTCATCCTTTCTGATGGCTGAGTAATATTCCATTATATATATGATCCACATCTTCATTATCCATTCATCTATCCATGGTCATCTGCACTCCTTCCACAGTTTGTCTATTATGGATATTGCTGCTATGAACACTGGGGTGCATGTGTCCCATCTTCACTACCTCTGTCTCTTTGGGGTGCAATTGCTGGGACATAGGGTAGCTTTATTTATAACTTCTTGAGGAAACTCCATACCATTTTCAAGAGTGGCTGTACCGGACTGCATTCGTACAGGGGTGTAAGAGGGTTCCCGTTTCTCCCCATCCTCTCCAACATGTATAGTTTCATGTCTTATTTTTATATATTCGGCCTCATGTGATATGGCATCTATAAGGGTTTAGATTTGCATTTCCCTGAAGCCAAGTGATATGAAGCATTTATGCATGTATCTTTTGGTCACCAGTACGTCGTCATCAGTGAAATGACTTCCCATTTTAATCCATCTCAAGACCTAAAGCTGGGTAAGTCTCTGAAGCTGGATGATGCCATAAGTTGGAAGTGTGGAGAATTTCAAAAGATCTCCGTGGAGAGCAAGTTTAAAGGTCAGTGTGAAGCTACTAATTGGATCCGGGGAGATCTCTGAAAGTGGGGGTTGCCTGGGATGGGCTGAGGGGGGCCCTCTGATTTTCCTATGAATCCTTGCTGCAGTCCCAAATGGACAGTTTCCTGCTGTGGGGCAGGTCTGAGTCCTCTAGTCGTGCAGAGGTGAGCCCAATGCCTGGTGCCTTGGAGGCAGGCAAACGGGGAAGGACCCTCAGCAGAGGACCCAGGGTTAGGTTAGGCCTCAAGAGACAGCAGGTCCGAACTGCCCAGTGCTCAGAGAACTCCCAGGCCGACTGAGATGAGGGCACAAGGGCGGGTGAGTGTGAGCCTTGGGGTTTCATCTGGTAGGGCCCACAAAGGTCGGGGTTCACCAGAAGGGGCTCTCAGGGGGTGCCCCAATTCTCTTGCCCTGAATGCTCTGTTGTTCCCCAAATGGTGCAGTTTCCTGTGGGCTGCAGGCTGAGTCCTACAGTGGGGCTTGGGTGTCCCCAATCCCCCGGAGTGTGGTGCCAGGACCCTAGGGAGGGACCCATCTGTGGCCAACCTAGGGTAAGGGTTAGGGTCCATGAGCCCGGCAGGTACAATCTTTAGGCTGTGCGGCGAGCTCTGTGGACGGCTGAGAGGAGGCCATGGGGGAGGGTGAGTATGGTCCTCAGGGTTGGGGAACAGGGGGCTGCCAAAGGTAGGGATGGGCTCCGGGGGCCTCCCCAAGTTCTCGTGCCCTGTAGGCTCCGTAGAGGCCCAAGGGGCACGGTTTCCTGTCGGGTGGCAAGCTGAGTCCTGTGGTGGGGCACAGATATCCCAATTCCCCGGGTCTGCGGTGTAAGGCTCCTGGGGAGACCCCCAAGCCTGCGGCCAACCTAGGGCTAGCGTTAGGCCCCAGGAGCCCCGCAGGCCCGATCTGCTGGCTGTATGGCGAGCTACACGGGCTGAGGTGAGGCTGTGGGGAGGGTGAGCGTGGGCCTCAGGGTTGGGGTGCGGGTGGCCGCTGAAGTTCGCTTTTGGCTCAGGAGGGCCCTCCTGATTGTCCCGCCCTGAATGCTCTATGGCCTCCCAAGGCGCACAGTTTCCTGCGGGGTGGCAGACTGAGTCCTGCTGTGGGGCTCAGGTGTCCCAAATCCCGCGGCTGCGGCTCCAGGCTCCTGGGGAGGGGCCCCTCCACAGATGAACTAGGGTTAGGGTTGGGGCCCAGGAACCCCGCAGGCCAGATCTGCCCAGTATGTGGCGAGCTCCGCCACGGGCTGAGGTGAGGGTGGGGGGTGGGGTGAGCATGGGCTTCAAGGTTGGGTTTAGGGATCGCCGAAGTTCGCCAGGGGCTCTGGGGGCCCTCCTGCTTCTCCCGCCCTGAATGCTCTACAGCCTCCCAAGGGGCACGGTTTCCTGCAGGCTGGCAGGCTTTGTCCTGCAGTGGGGCTCAGGTGTCCCCAGTCCCTGGGGCTGCAGCACCGGGCCCCAGGGGAGGGGCCCTACCCAGCCATCCTAGGGTCATGTCTAGGCCCCAGGAACCCGGCAGGCCTGATCTGCCGGCTCAGCGATGAGCTCGGTGGCAAGCTGAAGGGAAGGCGTGGGGCGGGATGAGCGTGGGCCTCAGGGTTGGGGTGTAGGGGCCGCCGAGGATTGCTGGTGGCTCAGGGGTATCCTACCAGTTCTCCTGCACGGGATGCTCTGCGGCGCCCCAAGGGGCATGGTTTCCTGAGGGGTGGCAGGCTGAGTTCCGTGGTGGGGCTCAGGTGTACCCAATCCCTGGGGTTAGGGATCGGATTAGGGTACGGGTTAAGGTTAGGGTATGGGTTACGGTTAGGGTATGGGTGAGGGTAGGGTTTAGGGATAGGGTAAGGAGAGGGTACGGGTTAGGTTTGGGTTTAGGGGTTACAGGTTGGAGGTTATGGGTTAGGGTACAGGTTAGGGTATGGTACGGGTTAGGGTATGGGTTAAGGTTAACGTAAAGGTACTGGTTAGGGTTAGGGTACGGGTTACTGTTTAGGATTTAGGGTTACAGTTAGGGTACGGGTTAGGGTTAAGGTACGGGTAGCGTTAGGGTATGGGTTATGGTACGAGTTAGGGTATGGGTTAAGTTCAGGGTTTAGGGTACGGGTTAGGGTTTAGGGTTTGGGTTTAGGGTTAGGGTTAGGGTTGGAGTACGGGTTAGGTTTAGGGAACGGGTTAGTTTTAGGGTACGGGTTAGGGTACGCATTTGTGTACGTTTTAGGGTACGGGTTAGGATACGGTTTAGGGTAAGTGTTGGCCTACCAATTTGGGTACAGTTTAGGGTACGGGTTAGGGTTAGGGTATGGGTTAGGGTTAGGGTACAGTTTAGGGTTATGGTACAGGTTAGGTTATGGTTTAGGTTTAGGGTTAGGGTACGGGTTAGGGAACGGGTTAGGGATAGGGTTAGGGTACGGTTTAGGGTTAGGGTACGGGTTAGGGTACAGGTTAGGGTTAGGTGTGGGTTAGGGTCCGGGTTAGGGTTAGGGCACGGGTTAAGGTATGGGTTATGGTACGGGTTAGGGTATGGGTTAAGGTTAAGGTAAAGGTACTGGTTAGGGTTAGGGTATGGGTTACTGTTTAGGGTTTAGGGTTACAGTTAGGGTACGGGTTAGGGTTAGGGTACGGGTAGGGTTAGGGTACGGGTATGGTACGAGTTAGGGTATGGGTTAAGGTCAGGGTTTAGGGTTAATTTAGGGTACGGGTTAGGGTACTTGTTAGGGTTACGGTTAGGTTTAGGGTACAGGTTTGGTTTAGGGTACGGGTTAGAGTTAGTGTTAGAGTACGGGTTACGATACGGGTTAGGGTTAGGTTTAGGTTTAGGTTATGGGTTAGGGGTAGGGTTAGCTGAAGGGGTAGGGTTAGGGGTAGGGTTAGGGGTATGGTAGGGGTCGGGGTAGGGTTAGGGTTTAGGGTTAGTGTTTGGGGTTTGGGGTTAGTGGTTAAGGTTAGTGTTTCGTGTTTAGGGTTTCGGGATTAGGGTTAGGGGTTAGGGTTTAGGGTTTAGTGTTAATGTTAGGGTTTAGTGTTTAAGGATTGGGGTTTTGGGTTAGGTTTAGGGTAGGGTTAGGTTTAATGTAAGGGTTAGGGGTTAGGGTTAGGGTTAGGTTTAGGGGTTAAGGTTTAGGGTTTAAGGGTAGGCGTTAGGGTTTAGGGTTAGGATTAGACCCCAGTAGGCCAGCAGGACCTATGCCCCGGCTGTGCGCAAGCGGATGAGTGGGCTGAGGTGAGGGCGGTGGCGAGCTGGAGTATGGTATCCAGCGTTTTGGCGCCGGGGGCCTTTAAACATCGCTAGAGGCTCGGAGGGCCCTGCCCGTTCTCCCGCCCTGAATGACCAGCGGTGCCCCTAGCGGCCCGGGTGGTGGTAGGGTGGCAGTGTGAGTCTGGCACTGCCGTTTGGGGGTCCCCAATGCCGTGTGTTGCAGCGCAAGGCCCCTTGGGAGGGGCCCCTCTGTGGCCGTCCTAGGGTTAGTGTTAGCTCCCAGGAGTCCAGCAGGCATGATCCGCCAGCTGTGTGGTAGTGGAGGACCGGGCCAAGGTGAAGGCGCCGGCGAGCTGGAGCGTGGGCCCAAGAATTTTGGCGCATGGGGCCTTGGAAGGTCGCCGGGGGATTCAAGGGCCCTGCCGGTTCTCCCACCCTGAATGGCCAGAGGCGCCCTTAGCGGTCCGGGTGTTGGCGGGGCAGCACGGTGAGTACGGCACTGGGGCTCGGGGGTCCCCAATCCCTGGAGTTGCTGCACCAGGCCCCTTTGGAGGTTACTCTCGGGGGCCAACCTAGGGTTAGGGTTAGCCCCCAGGAGGCTGGCAGGCCCGATCCGCTGGCTGTGCGGCGAGCAGAGGGGTGTGCTGAGGTGAGGGTGCTGGTGAGCGGGAGCATGGGCCCAAGCATTTTGGCGCATGGGGCCTTAGAAGTTCACTGGGACTCGGAGGGCCCTGCCCGTTCTCCCACACTGAATGACCTGCGGCGCCCCTAGCAGCCCGGGTGGCGGCGGGTCGGCAACGTGAGTCCTGGCTGGGGCTTGGGGGTCGCCAATCCCTGGTGCTGCGGCGCCAAGCCCCTTGGGAAGGGCCCCTCGGAGGCCGCCCTAGGGGTAGTGTTAGCCCGCAGGAGGCCGGCAGGCCCAATCCGCTGGTTGTGCGGTGAGCGGAGGGGTGGGCCGAGGTGAGGGCGCTGGTGAGTGGGAGCGTGGGCCGAAGCATTTTGGCGCGGTGGGCCTTCGAATGACGACGGGACTTGGAGGGCCCTGCCCATTCTGCCACACTGAATGTCTTGCGTCGCCCCTAGCGGCCCGGGTGGTGGCAGGTCGGCATGTTGAGTCTGGCCTTGGGACTTGGGGGTCCCCAATCCCTGGGGTTGCTGTGCCAGGCCCCTTGGGAGGGGCCCCTTGGGTGCCGATCTAGGGTTAGGGTTAACCCCCAGGATGCCTGCAGGCCCTATCCGCCGGCTGTGCTGAGAGCGGAGGGGCGGACCAAGGTGAGTGCCCTGGCGAGCGGGAGCGTGGGCCCAAGCGTTTTGGCGCGGGGGACTTCGAAGGTCGCCGGGGGCTTGGAGGGCCCTGCCAGTTCTGCCCCCCTGAATGACCGGGGGTGCCCCTATCAGCCCGGGTTGTGGCGCGGGGGCAGGGTGAGACCGCATTCGGGGCTCGGCTTCCTCAATCCCCGGCGTTGCGGCGCCAGTCCCCTTGGGAGGTGTCCCTCTGGGGCCCAGCTTGGGTTAGGGTTAGCCCCCAGGAGGGCAGCAGGCCCTATCCGCCAGCTCTGCGGCGATTGAAGTGGCTTGCTGAGGTGAGGGCGATGGCGACCAGGAGCGTCGGCCCAAGCGTTTTGGCGCAGATGGCCTTCATAGTCGCCAGAGGCTCGGAGGGCGCTGCTTGTTCTCCTGCCCTGAATGACCGGCGGCGCTCGTAGCAGCCCAGTTGGCGACTGGGCGACAAGGTGAGTCCGGCACTGGGGGGTTCCCCAATCCCCGGCGTGGCGGCGCCGGGCACTTGGGAGTGGTCCCTCGGGGGCCTACCTAGGGTAGGGTTAGCCCAAAGGAGGCCGGCAGGCCCGATCCACCAGCTGTGCGGCGAGCGGAGTGGTGGGCCGAGGTGAGGGTGCTGGCGATCGGGAGCATGGGCCCAAGCATTTTGGCACAGGGGGGCCTTTGAAGTTCACTGGTGGCTCAGAGGTCCCCGCCCATTCTCCCGCCCTGAATGACAATCGGCTCCCCTAGCGGCCCGGTTGTGGCGGGGCAGCAGGGTGAGTACGGCGCTGGGGCTCGGGAGTCCCCAATCCCTGGCATTGTGGCGCCATGCCCCTTGGGATGGGCCCCTAGGGGGCCTACCTAGGGTTAGGCTTAGCCACCAGGAGGCTGGGAGGCCCGATCCACCAGCTGTGCAGCGAGCGGAGGACCAAGGTAAGGGCACAGGTGAGCGGGAGCGTGGGCCCAAGTGTTTTGGTGCGGGGGGCCTTCGAAAGTCGCCGGTGGCTCGGAGGGCCCTGCTTGTTCTCCCTCCCTGAATGACTGGCGGCGCCCCTAGCGGCCCAGGGGGCGGTAGGGCAGGAGGGTGAGTCCAGCGCTGGGGCTCTGGACTCCCCTATCCCTGGTATTGTGGCAATAGGAACCTGGGATGGGCCCCTCGGGGGCCCACCAAAGGTTAGGGTAACACTGAGGAGGCTGGCAGTCCAGATCCACAAGCTGTGCAGCGAGCAGAGGGGCGGACCGAGGTAAGGGCACAGGTGAGCGGGAGCATGGGCCCAAGCGTTTTGGTGTGGGGGGGCCTTCAAAGATCGCCAGGGGCTCGGAGGGATCTGCCCGTACTCCCTCCCTGAATGACCGACGGTGCTCCTAGCAGCCCGGGTGGCGGCGGGGCAACACGGTGAGTCCGGCGCTGGAGCTCGAGTGTCAGCAATCCCAGGCGTTGTGGCACCAGGCCCCATCGGACGGGCCCCTCGAGGGCCGACCTAGGGTTAGGGTTAGCCCACATGAGGCCGGCAGGCCTCATCAGCTGGTTGTGGGGTGAGTGGAGGGGCGGGCCGAGGTGATGGTGCTGGCGATCGGGAAGTTGGGTCCAAGCGTTTTAGCGCGGGAGGTATTCGAAGGTTGCCTGGGGCTCAGAGGGCCCTGCCCCTTCTCCCTCCTTGAATGACCGGTGGCGCCCCTACCGTCCCAGTTGGCGGTGGGGCAGCAGGGAGAGTCTGGTGCTGGGGCTCGGGTGTCCCGAATCCCCGGTGTTGCGGCGCAAGGCCCCTTGGGCAGGGCCCCTCGTGGGCCAATCAAGTGTTAGGGTTAGCCCCCAGGATGCTGACAGGCCTGATCTGCAGGCTGTGCGGCAAGCGGAGGAGTGGGCTAAGATGTGGCTGCTGGGGAGCAGGAGCGTGGGCCCAAGCATTTTCGCAAGTGCGGCCTTCAAATGTCGCCAGGGGCTTGAAGGGCCCTGCCTGTTCTCCCGCACTGAATGACCGGTGGCGCCCCTAGCAGCTCAGGTGGCATCGGGTCGGCAGGGTGAGTCTGGCGCTGGAGCTCGGGGGTCCCCAATCCCCAGCATTGCGGCGCCAGGCCCCTTGGGAAGGCCCGCTCTGGGGTCGACCTAGGGTTAGGGCTACCCCCAAGAGGCCGGTAGGCCCGATCTGCCAGCTGTGCGGCGAGCGGAGGGGCAGGCTGAGATGAGGGCACTGGCGAGCAGGGAATGTGGGCCCAAGCATTTTGGCACGAGGCGCCTTCAAAAGTCGCCAGGGGCTTGGAGGGCCGTGCCCATTCTCCTGCCCTGAATGACCGACGGCGTCCCTCGTGGCCCGGTTGGCAGCGGGGCGGCAGGGAGAGTGTGGCACTGGGGCTCAGGGTTCCCCAATCCCCGGCTTTGTGGCGCCAGGGCCTTTGGGAGGGGCCCCTTGGGGACGGACCTAGGGTTAGGTTTAGCCCCCGGGAGGCCGGCAGGCCCGATCCGCCGGCTGTGTGGCGAGTGGAGGGGCGGGCCGAGATGAGGGTGCTGGCGAGCGGGAACATGGGCCCAAGTATTTTGGCGCGAGTGGCCTTCGAAGGTCGCCGGGGGCTAAGAGGGCCCTGCCAGTTCTCCCTCCCTGAATGACCAGCAGCGCCTATACCGGCCCGGTTGGCAGCGGGGAAGCAAGGTGAGTCCGGTGCTGGGGCTCAGTGGTCCACAATCCCTGGTGTTGCAGCACCAGGTGCCTTGGGAGGGGCCCCTCGTGGGCCAATCTAGGGTTAGGGTTAGCACCCAGGAGGCCGTCAGGCCAGATCAGCCAGTTTGCGGTGAGTGGAGGGGCGGGCCGAGGTGAGGGCGCTGACAAGCGGGAGTGTGGGCGCAAGCGTTTTGATGCAGGGTTCCTTCGAAGGTCGCCTGTGGCTCGGAGGGCCCTGCCTGTTCTCACGCCCTGAATGACCGGCGGTGCAGCTAGGGGCCTGGGTGGCGGTGGGGCGGCACGGTGAGTCCGGTGCTGGGGCTCAGGGATCAGCAATCCCAGGCGTTGTGGCGCCAGGCCTCATCAGACGGGCCCCTCAGGGGCCGACCTAGGGTTAGGGTTAGCCCCCAGGAGGCCGGCAGGCCCTATCCGCCAGCTGTGTGGGGAGTGGAGGGGTGGGCCGAGGTAAGGGCGCTGGCGAGCGGGAGCGTGGGCCAAAGCGTTTTGTTGCAGGGAGCCTTCAAAGGTCTCCGGGAGCTCAGGGGCCCTACCCGTTCTCCCACACTGAATGACCGGCGGCTCCCCTAGCGGCCCGGGTGGCGGCGGAGCGGCAGGGTGAGTCCGGCGCAGGGGCTCAGTAGTCCCCAATCCCTTGTGTTGCGGCGCCAGGCCCCTTGGGATGGGCCCCTAGGGGGCCTACCTGGGGTTAGGGTTAGCCCCCAGGAGGCTGGGAGGCCCAATCCGCCGGCTGTGCGGCGAGCAGAGGGGCAGGCCAAGGTAAGGGCGATGGCGAGCGGGAGTGTGGTCCCAAGCGCTTTGGCGTGGTGGGCCTTCGAAAGTCGCTGGGGGCTTGGAGGGCCCTGCCATTCTCCCGCCCTGAATGACCGGTGGTGCCCCTTGTGGCCCGGGTGGCGGTGGAGGGAATGGTGAGTCAGGCGCTGGGGCTCAGGAGTCCCCAATCCTCCTCGTTGCGGCACCAGGCCCCATGGGAGGGGCCACTAGGGAGTCGACCTAGGGTTCAGGTTAGCCCCCAAAAGTCCTGCAGGCCCGATCCCTCAGCTGTGGGGCGAGTGGAGGGGAGGGCCGAGGTAAGGGCGCTGGCGAGCGGGAGCGTGGGCCCTAGCGTTTTGGTGGGGGGGGGCTTCGAAAGTCGCTGGAGGCTTGGAGGGCCCTGTCCCTTCATCCTCCCTGAATGACCGGCGGCACCCCTAGCGGTCCAGGTGGCGGTAGGGCAGGAGGGTGAGTCGGGCGCTGGGGCTCGGGATTCCCAAATTCCCGGTGTTGCGGCAATAGGAACCTGGGATGGGCCCCTCGGGGGCCCACCAACGGTTAGGGTAACACCCAGGAGGCTGGCAGTACCGATCCACTGGCTGTGCTGCGAGCGGAGGGGCGGACTGAGGTGAGGACATAGGCGAGCGGGAGCATGGTCCCAAGCGTTTTGGCACGGGGCCTTCGAATGTCGCCAGGGTCTCGGAGAGATCTGCCTGTGCTCACTCCATGAATGACCGACAGTGCTCCTAGCGGCCTGGGTGGCGGCGGGGCAACATGGTGAGTCCGGCTCTGGGGCTCGGGGGTCCCCAATCCCAGGCATTGTGGTGCCAGGCCCCTACGGAGGGGCCCCTCAGGGGCCAACCTAGGGTTATGGATAGCCTCCAGGAGGAGGGCAGGCCTCATCCACCGGCTCTGCAGCGAGCGGAGGGGCAGGCCGAGGTGAGGGCACTGAGGAGCGGGAGCGTGGGCTCAAGCGTTTTGGATGGGGGGGCCTTCGAAGGTCGCCATGGGCTCGGAGGGCCCTGTCTGTTCTCCAGCCCTGAATGACCAGGGGCACCCCTAGTGGCCAGAGTGGCGGCGGGGTGGCAGGGTGAGTCCGGCGCTGAGGCCTGGGGGTCCCTAATACACAGCATCGTGGTGACAGGCCCCTTTGGCGGGCCCCTCGGTGGCCGTCCTAGGGTTAGGGTTCACCCCCAGGAGGCTGGCAGGCTCGTTCCGCCCATGTGTGGTGAATGGAGGTGTGGGTTGAGGTGAGGTAGCTGGTGAGCGGGAGCGTGGGCCAGAGCATTTGGCTTTGGCTCGGGGTGCCTTCGAAGGTCGCAGGTGGCTTGGAGGGTCCTGCCTGTTCTGTTGCCCTGAAGGACTGGCGACGCCCCTAGCGCCCCCTGTGGTGGTGGGCAGCAGGGTGCGTCTGGCGCTGGGACTTGGTGGTCCCCAATCCCTGGCATGCGGCGCCAGGCCACTTAGGAGGGGGCCCTCAGGGGCAACTCGGGATTGGGTTAGCCCCCAGGAAGCCAGCAGGCCCGATCCGCCAGCTCTGCAGCGAGCGTAGGGGTGGACCGAGGTAAGGGTGCTGGTGAGCAGGAGCGTGGGAGCCAGAGTTTTTGCGCAGGGGGCCTTCGAAGGTTGCAGGGGGATCGGAGGGCCCTGCCTGTTCTCCCTTCCTGAATGACTGGCAACGCCCCTAGCGCCCTGGGTGCTTGTGGGGTGGCAGAGTGAGTCCAGCACTGGGGCTCGGGGGTCCCAAATCCCCGGCATTGCGGTGCCAGGCTCCTGGGAGGGGCCCCTCGGGGGCCGACCTAGGGTAAGTGTTAGCACCCAGGATTTCAGCAGACCCATTAGGCCGGTTGACGGCAGGCGGAGGGGCAGGCTGAGGTGAAGGCGCTGGCGAAAGGGAGTGTGGGTCCAAGCGTTTTGGCGCGGGGGGCCTTCGAAGGTCGCCGGAGGCTTAGAGGGCCCTGCCCGTTCTCTCGCCCTGAACGATTGGCGGAATACTTTATTTTCAAGTGGTCATAGACTCTTTACCCAAATAGATGATAGGTGGGGCCACGAATCAAGTCTACAAATGTTAAACCCTGAAATTAACTAGATTCTATTCTTAGACCAGAGGGGAATTGAGCCACAGTCATAGCGAAAAGAAAACCAGGAAGTCCTTCAATGTTTAAAAATTAAATGGAACTTTGCTACATATCCTAAAGGTCAGAGAGGGAATCTCAATGGAAATTCTGAACCTTTTCTACATGAGGGCTCACACACAATGGCACTTTCTTTGTGAAGAGCATTATAATAACCTAGACAGGAGTTGAGCCTTAAGTCAGAGTTCTGCCTCCCCCAGCCACACCTGGCAGCCTTGGCCTGTGGTCCCACTCAGCTGTCCTTTCTGGTGGCCTTGAGCTAAGGGGGTCAACATGGCCATATGAAAATGGGAAGCTCCCCACTCATAGTGATGACGGTGCCCACTGCTCAGCTGTCCTTTCTGGTGGCTCTGAGCTAAGGGGGTCAACATGGCCGTATGGAAATTAGAAGCTCCCCACTCTTAGTGATGACGTTGCTATCGTATCGTCCTCACCAGTCCAACAACATGATTTCTGAGTGAAATATGACACAAGAGCGACTTCTTGGCCTTCCTTCAGGTTTGAAAGTCATCTGGTGAGTCATCTATTAGAAATATGGTTTCAACATGTGTACTTTCTTCTGGAAAAGAAATAGACACAATAGCAATTATGGCTTCCTGAGGACCTGTTCTTGAGAGACATTATACTGGCTCTTTGTAGCATTCTGCCTCTTAAACTTCTCAACTAGGATGTAGATATTTTTAGGCACATTTTCAGGTGGTTAGACAGGGACTCAGATGATATGAGTCACAGAGGATTTTAGTGTCAGAAACCTAAGTGGGATCCCCAAATTGACTCCAAATCCCTTGTTGTTCCATACAGGGTACTATTTCCCTCCTATCTCTGGTCTTCTCGATCTGGAAACCTATCAAGTATCAGGATTTTCTTGTCATGTGGACAAATGGAACGAATTCAGCGGGCCTTTTCACTCTGCACATGGTGATCATTAAGATCATTATCTCAGTGGGGGACCTCTGGGTAAGATACTCAAAGATCCTTAGGAATACAGACAGTATAATATTTTTCTGGTATTAAAGTTACTGAAACCAACTATCTGTTTTAGTCCATTCAGGCTCTGGTATGTTCAGAGGGTGCTGTAAAACAGGTCTGAAATAGTGTTTAAAAACACTCAGCTCAGCCTCTTCTACAAAGTGAGCCAATGCTTATAAACATGGCTAAAATGTTCCCTTACCTACGATGACATCCCAGCCATCGTAGTGTTTATATGGTAAGACTGTGACTTACATTAGTCAACATTTGCAGAGAAAGAACTTAGTGCATCCAGGGGGCACTTCATGTTGAAATTAGTTTGTGACAATGAGCTACTGTGTTTTCTTCTGCAGTCCAAGGGAATGGTGCCAGACATCTCTAAGGTGTCTAGCAGTTCTACAATTCTGATTTTAAGTGGTCTGTGTGCATCAGAGCTTTGGGCAGGAGAAGGGCAGGAGTCCAGAGACTGTGAACACTTCTGTTACCTGTGCTGACCATGGAGCACGCAGGATTCCGTGGGCATCATTTTGATTTCTTGGTACTCTTGTGAAAGGTGCTTTTGTCTCAAATTCCTCCATTTAGGAGTAATTATAATGATGAAAGTAATTTTTATCTTATATCATCTGTGGGCCCTGATCCTGGGCTCCCAGGAAAGCTATCCTTTAACATTTTACCCGGCTCAAAATGATTAGGCAAAACCTCAAAGCATGGGCCCTATTCTGCCCCAAGCACATGTTGTACATCTGCTTCGAGAAGAAAACAATAACCAAAAATGCCAACATAAAGATAAGAAAAAATAAAGAACATCTTTGGCTCCCATAAGATTAAAGTCATACTGACATGTACATACTGAAAACAAGAAAGAGTCTGTCACTTTCTGGAATCTAAGAAGATCCTCATTGTGTTGTGTAACTCTGTACGTAAAAGAACACAGAAAAAAATATATAAGCCTGCCCCAAATGTTCCTCCCCCGGAGCACTCCCTTCTTGGTGAAGATTGTGTCTCCCAGGCAGCTGTCCTGACTTGGGTTTGAATAAAGGTCTCTTCCTTTCTCTCTAAAATGTTTTTAAAGTTCATTCATGCAATGTCGACAATAACAGTGTTTTCTATTTAAGTGAGAAATAAATGTTCCACTCTAGTTTTATTTGGAATACATGAATTGAGGGTTTCTTTAGAGGAGTAAGTCTGCTTTCCAGAAAAGGCAAGGTCATTGGTCTATTGAGAATGAAGATAATTACTGATAAACAACAAGTATGTGTTGCCCCTTCACCCAGAAACCAAAGCAGGTGTGCAGGCTTTAGGTCAGAGGTGCCTTCTTGTCCCCAGCTTACAGCACTTCTCTGCTCTGGCTCCAAGACACCCGACGTTTTGAACATCAGCATCGGAGTCAGTGAGGCAGCTTGTCACAGGACACCAGTGTTCAGAGAAAGCACAGGTATGTTTGGCAAAATGTCCTATCTATGTCAGGGCTGGAGGTAAAACCTCTCATTATCCCAAAACCTCCTGGGCTTTTCTCTTTTCTCTAGTTGAGCCACAAAGTAAAATTGAAGTAGCTGTCAGCATTCTGGGTTTGGTGCAAGAATTACTTAGTTTCCCTGCAGGTAGAACTTTGCAGGGGATCACAATTTCTCTGTCCATTTATTGCTTACATATGTATTTTGACCATCTGTTTCCTAGGAACCCTCTTTTATTAGAAAGGGAAGGTGAGATTCACTCTGTGCCTGTTTGTAACATCTAATTTGTTCCTTCATCTCACAGTGTTTATTCAATTGGGCCTAAGATATGGTTGAGTGTCCAGCATCTAGAGTTAGGTGGCTTTTTTACATCTGACACAGACTTGGATGATGTCATTGAACAAAGGTGATGTTTCATCATTGATTAGTTTATTCATCAGAAGAGCTAAAATTAGGGTGGATGGAAAATTCAAAATTATCCAAAGAGGCCTGTTCCTGTTTAAAAGTTGAGCTTGACTTTCTAGTTTTACTAAACGTATTATCTCGATATTTTGAGGTGCCATATTCTCTCTGTAGTTTCTTTGGTGGTGGAGTCAGAAGGAGAGTCTGGGAATTCTTTCGGATAGTGGCATGCTGGTGCCTTCAAGGGGCTTGGCGTCAGGAGCCTTGGGGTGAGGTCTGCAACTGCTTGCCTGACCCTGGGTGCATCTCCCAGAGGTTTTGTTTCCTCTTATGAAATTTCCGGCAGATAATGTTCTGCTTAAAGGGGAACCCTCCCATCCTGTTGGTGGCAATGCAAAGTGGTGCAGCCAGTCTGGGAAAAAGTGTGGGGGTTCCTCAAAAAGTTAAACATTGAACAACCCCATGATCCTGCAATTGCTCTCCTAGGTATTTACCCAAAGGATACAAAAATGCGGATTCGAAGGGGGTCCATGCACCATGATGTTTATAGCAGCAATGTCCACAGTAGCCAAACTATGGAGAGAATCCCAAAGTCCATGCACTGATGAATGGATAAAGCAGAAGTGGGATACATATATATATATAATGGAATATGACCCAGCTTCAAAAAGAATGAAATCTTACCATTTACAAGGATGTGGATGGACCTAGAGTGTATAAGCTAAGCAAAATCATTGAGGGAAGACAAATATCCTATGCTGTCACGCTTGTGGAATTTCAGAGAGAAAACAGATGAACAGAGTGGAGGGGTGATGAGAGAGGCAAACAAGGAAATAGACTCAGCCTTGGAGAACAAACTGAGTGTTGCTGCAGGACAGGGGTGTGGGTGGAAGAGTTAAATGGGTGAGGGGTATTAAGGAGGGCACTTGTGATGAGCACCGGGTACTGTATGCAGATGAGGAATCACTAAATCCTACCCCTGAAGCGAATATTCCATGGCATGTGAACTACCTGGAATTTAAGTAAAAGAAGAAAGGAAAAAGTGTTCTGCTTCATGAAGAGTGAGGTAAAATTGTAGTGAATTGGGCTGTACTATTCTATAGATGTGAGTTGTAAAACACCCTGTTGTAGGATACACTAGTTTCTTATCACATAAGGAGTCCTCAGAGAGCTGCAATGAAAGATTCAGGTCTCAGAGCATGTTCATGTTCCACTGATATGTTACAGTTTGCACAGGTAGGAAAGAAGGTGGTGAGAGAGGCAACAGAAGGGGAAAGTAGGTGTGAACCTTTCATTTGTTAGCATTATAGCTTTCTCATGAAAGCTTTGCGTCAGTGTGATTTTGGAAGCAGAGTGGGAATCCGGGAGCTTTGCAGGAGACAAGGGAGTTCCATGTCTGGGTAAAGCTGACAGGGGTCCCAGAGGAGAGCTGAATGCATTCTGAAGCAGGGTGTGGGCAGGGTGGTCTCCAGGGGTGGCTGTGGTCTCCTGGGTGAGAGTTGTGACAGGTGATGGCTGTGTGCAAGTTCCTGGCTGAGGACAAGGGATGCACAGGTGGAGAGCTGGCAGAGAACCTTCTTCTGGGCCACCAGCCTCACCCAACACACACAGCCTCATCTTCTGTTCCTGTCACTCCAATTCAGACTTCTCAGAAGGTGAGTGAGAACACATCAAGAGCATTCTGAACAGAAGGGAAAGCATGTGCAAAGGCTCTGGGCCAGGAGAATTCCAGGTATGCCCAGGAGCAGCAAGAAGGCCCTGTGGCCACAGGAGACAGCTTAGGACATGAGCTCAGAGAGTAGACAGAGGGTGACAGAAAGCCACTCCAGGGCTATAACCCCATGAGACCCTGTTTCACTGGGCCATCCTGGCTACAGTGTTGAGAACAGATGACAGAGCGTTGAAGATCGCAAGGCAGGTCAATGATGAAGCTTTTCCGGGAACTCAGGCACTGTGGACCAGACAGGTGGCCTTGGATGGAGTGGTTAGAACTAATCTGGGTCCATTAGGAAGATGGCGCTCACAGGATTTGCTGATGGGTTAGCTATTAGAGGAGGAGAACGGAGGAATTGGGGTAACTCCCAGCTGTTGTGGGTTGTCCTGATCAAGGGGAAGGAGAGGGTTTCTCGGGGGGTAGGAGGTAGTCTGTGTTCTGCATGCTGAGGAAGGTGCCTTTCCGGTGGATCTGCTGAGGTTTGTGTCTGGGAGAACCTTTCACATCTCCTCCCTCAGCAATGCTCAAGTACAAGTATCCCCCACATTGTAAATGTTCACAGTAAGATACTGGGCTTTCTTGAAAGACCTACGTTATTACCCAGCTTCAGTAAGAGGAAGAGACCTGAAGAGGATTTCCCTCTTATGAAAAAAGGTGAACAGTGAGAATTGCGTTCAGCATCTGTTTTGGGGAGAAGCACGACAGAGGCGGCGTGCACCCCAACCAGCTCCTTCCCCTGGGAACCGCTCTCCGTATCCAGACACCAGCACTTTGAATGGTGTCTGTGAGCCTCTGCTGTGCTTTATCTTCATTTATGCTGGGCCTCCATTAGAAACTTGTATCCTGAGGCCTAAGAAAAGCCAAAGAGAAGGAATTTTGGAGTCTGAGCACACTGTCTAATTGTTCCGTGTAAATTAATGGCCATTCCTTCTTGACACCATTTCTGCTGTGCAAGGTTTCTCAGAAGCCCTGTACTTTCAAAGAACAGGGAAACCTATACCCCATGTGGCGGGATTAGTTTTAGTCTCCTGCTGGACAGAACATTCCATGACTGTCAGATTTTCTCACTCAAACATTGAGACTTTGACCACCTTCACCTGTTTCTACCACCTCATCCCGGAATCTGGCACCTACCAATCTGCTCTCAGTATCTATGCATTCACTATTTGTTTATTCCACGTGGAATGTACATGAGAGCATCTGGTATTGGTCTTTCTGTGTCTGAGTTACTTGGCATAAGGCCCCCAAGGTCTGTGTTTCCATGTCTGGTTCTTGTGAATAATGCTGCAGTGAACGTGGGAGTGCATCTGTCTTTTTGAAGGAGTATTTTTGTGTTCTCCAAATCAATACTCAGTAGAGCCATTACTGGGTCATGGGGTAGTTGTCTTTATTTTTTCAGGAACCTCCATACCGTTTGTCACAGCGGCTGCACCAATTTCCATTCCCACCAACAGTGCACAGTGTCTCCTCATCTGCACACCCTTGACCCCAGTTGGTGTCTGTCTCTGGGATAATTGCTGTTCCAACAGTTCTGAGGGGATAGCCTATTGTGGGATTGACTGATGTTTCCCTGACGATGATGAGTGATGTCGAACAACTTTTTCTGTCTGTTGGCACCTCTGTGCCATCTTTGGAAAGTATCTATTCACATATTCCCTCCATTTTTTCATACAGTTTTTTTTGTTTTTGTTTTGATTTGTATGAGTGTTGTGTGTATTTTGGATATTAGCCTCTTCTCACACATATGATTCGCAGATATTTTTTTCTTATTGGGTCCGTGGCCTTTTAAGTTTTTGCTGGTTTCTTTTGCCGTGTGGAAGATGTCAGTTTGATGTTGTTCCACTTGTTTATTTTTGCTTTTGTTGCCTTTGCATTTGGTGTCTTATCTGAAGACTCTTTGCCAAAACCAATGTCGAGAGACTTAGTACCTATGTCTTCTTGGAGGTTTATGGATTCAGGTCTTATGTTCAAATCATTCATCTATTAAAAATTTTGTGTGTGGTGTAAGAAAGTGACCCAGTTATATTCTTCTGCATTTAGTGTCGAGTTGGCCTGTTACCGCTCACTGAAGAGACAGTCCTTCCCTCATGGCATATCTTCTGCTGCTGTGTGGTAAGTTAGGATCATCTACGTGTGGGTAAGTTTCTGAGCTTTCTGTTCTGTTCCACTGAACTGGTGTCTGTGTTTATGCCAGTACCATCCTGTTTTGATGACAACAGCTTTGTAATCTAGCTTGAAATCCAGGAGTGTGTTGACTGCACCTCTTTCTACAGGTTGCATTGGGTATTTGGGGTCCTTTGTTATTCCATCCATGTTTGAGGACTGTTTTGTATTTGCTTGAATAATGCCACTGGAATTCAGATAGGGATTTCATCACATGTGTCGATTGCTTTGGGTACGATGGACATGTTCACATAATTAACTGTTCCAGTTAAGGAGCATGGCGTTTGCATCCATTTGTTTGTGTTGCCTTCTAAATCTTTTACCCATACATTCTGCCCCCCTCGACACACATGTTTTTCATTTCTTTTCTGCCATGTGTTGAGTGTACTATGTCTTTCTCATTTTTGGTTACTTTTATTCCTAAATTTTTTTTTGGTGCAAGTGTTAATGGCGTTGCTTTTTAAATTTCTCTTTGCAAAAGTGTGTCATCAGTATACAGAAATGCAAGAAGTTGGGTCATCTGGGTGGCCCTATAGGTGAAGCGTCTGCATTCAGCTCAGGTCATGATACCAGAGTTCTGGGATCGAGCCCCGTGTTGGGCTCCCCGCTTAGCGAGGGTCTGTTTCTCCCTCTTTCTGACATTCCCCCTGCATGTGCTTTTTCTCTTCCTGTCAAATAAATAAATAAATTCTGAAAAAAAATAAAGACAATAGGTCTCTGTATATTAACTTTATATCCTGCAGCTTTCTTGAATTTGTTTATACTAACAGGTTTTTTTTGTGGAATTTTTCGGGATTTCATGTCATTTGCAAATAGTGACAGTTTTCCTGTATGGATTTCATATCTTTCTCTTTTTTTAAAATGATGTTAGTCACCCTACAGTACTTAATTTGTTTTTGATGTAGTGTTCCATGATTCATTGTTTGCATATAACACCTACTGCTCATTATGACATGTGCCCTCCTTAATACCCATCACCAGGATAACCCATTCCCCCACCCCTCCCTTTCTGCAACCTTCATTTTGTTTCCCAGTGTCAATAGTCTCTCATGGTTCATCTCCCCCTCTCATTCCCCCCCTTCACTTTTCCCTTCTTTCTTCTAATGTCCTCCATGCTACTCCTTCCATTCCACATAGGAGTCAAACCTTATGATAATTGTCTTTCTCTGCTTGACTTAATTTCACTTAGCATAATCCCCTCCTGGTCCATCCACGTTGGTGCAAATGGTGGGTATTCATCATTTCTGATGACTGAGTAATATTCCATTGTATAGATGAACCACATCTTCTTTGTCCATTCATCTGCTGAAGGACATCTTGGCTCCTTCCACAGTTTGGCTATTATGGACATTGCTGCTATGAACATTGGGATATAGGTGCCCCTTCTTTTCATTACTCTGTGTCTATGGGGTAAATACCCAGTAGTGCAATTGGTGGGTCGTAGGATAGCTCTGTGTTTAATGTCTTGAGGAACCTCCATATCGTTCAAATGTGGCTATACCAGCTTGAATTCTCACGAGTACTGTAAGAGGGCTCCCCTTTCTCCACATCCTCTCTGACTTTTTGTAATTTCCTGTCTTGTTAATTTTTTTCTAGATTTTATTTATTTATTCCACAGAGATTGAGACAGCCAGCGAGAGAGGGAACACAAGCACGGGGAGTGGGAGAGGAAGAAGCAGGCTCATAGAGGAGGAGCCTGATGTGGGGCTCGATCCCATGATGACAGGATCACACCCTGAGCCGAGGGCAGATGCTTAACCACTGTGCCACCCAGGTGCCCCCTGCCTTGTTAATTTTAACCATTCTAACTGGTGTGAGGTGGTGTCTCATTGTCGTTTTGATTTGTATTTGCCTGATGGCAAGTGATGTGGAGCATTTTTTCATGTGTCTGTTGGCCATTTGTATGTCTTCTCTGGAGAAGTATCTCTTTGTGTCTTCTGCCCATTTTTTGGGTGTCGAGTTTGAGGAGTTCTTTATAGATCTTGGATACCAGCCCTTTATCTGTAATATCATTTGCAGATATCTTCTTCGATTCCATAGGTTGCCTTTTTGTTTTGTTGATCGTTTGCTTTGCTGTGCAGAAGCTTTTCATCCTGATGAAGTGCCAATAATTCATTTTTGCTTTTATTTCCTTTGCCTTTAGAGACGTGGCTTGCAGAAGTTGTTGTGTCCAAGTTTGAAGAGCTCTTTTGATTTTGATATGATACAGGAATCCATTATCTTTTTTTCCTGATTGTATTCGAGTCCTCCGTGTTTCTTGGTGAGTCTAGCTAAGTTTGTCATTTTTGTTTATCTTTCCAAAAAAGGCAGCTCTCATATTCATTGTTTTTGGTTTTTTGGTCTTTTTAGTCTCTGTTGGATTTATTTATGCATTCCTTTTTGTTATTTCCTTATTTCTACTAATTTGGGGCTTTGTTTGTTGTTTCATTTTCTACTTCTTTACCACATAAATCAGGTTGTTTATAGGAGAGCATTCTCATGGATTGATGAATGCTTGAATTTCTATGAATGTCCCCCATAAAGCTACTTTTGCTGCATCCCATAAGTTTTTGTAAGTTGTCTTTTCATCAGTGTCAAGGTACTTCTAAATTTTTTTTTATTTCTTCTTTGACTGTTGGTTGTTCAGTAGCATGTTGTTAAATCTCCACATATTTATTTAAGATTATTTAAGTATCTGACAGAGAGTGAGACAGTGAGAGAGGGAACGCAAGGAGGGGGTGGGAGAGGGAGAAGCAGGCTTCCCGCTGAGGAAGGAGCCTGATTCCAGGCTAAATCCCAGGATCCTGGGATCGGGACCTGAGCTGAAGGCAGATCCTTAACAACTGAGCCACCCAGGCCTCCCAATCTCCACCTATTTTTGACTGTCCCATTTTTTTCTTGAGACTGATTTCTAGTTTCATATCATTGTGGTTGGACAAGATTTGAAGCAGAAGGTGAAGAGAGCATTCAGATGAAAGGTTTGTTTCCTGGAGGGTTTTCTGAGGGCAGACCATGAGTTCCTTGGGACGGAGGAAGGTTTTGTGAGACGGGGGGTGGGGTTAACCCTTGTTAGAATTACTGACTACTACCATGCAGGCTGTGTGCTACCGTTCACACCGTAGTCCTGATGGACTTGTACTTCATTAGAAATATTTTCTAGGAGATGTAGGCATAGCTTTCTCTTAAAGAAAGCTGCCATGTGGGTTCATGGCATGACCCAAGGTCAGCAACCAGGATGTATGGTATTGTGGGGCATCAGAACCAGGCTTTCTGTGGGAAGTGACAGAAATAGGGTATGGTGAGCTCCATGACCATAGGTGAGGTCCCGAGTGACCCACTGGGTGTTGGGTTCTGTGGATCTGTCTCATCAGGTGCTGTGGAATTCAGGGACACCCTCCTGTCTGTGGATTTGTGTGGAGACACGTAGACATCAGTGTCTGGCCAGGTATGAGGGTCGCACTGGACCACCACCAGAGGTGCAGCGTGTGGGGGAGCCACTGCTTGGTTTCCACGAAAGCTGACCAGGGTCTGTGACCGTGATTCCTAGCAGCTGCAAGGGGAGAGGAGGCCGGGGGTGGTGCACACTTCCTAGACTTGTGGTCAGGACTAGTCTGGAGCCCACTGAAGTCAGCCACACCGGGCACAGAAGGCACCCAGTCAGTGTAGCTGTGGGCACTGCTCCCATGGAACTTCGGGCCGGCTCCATGCTGCCACCTCCTGCTTTTCATCATCATCTTCAAGGTCATGTGCCTCTGCTCTTGCCCCAAGGCCTCCGGGGTATTGTCCGTCCTCCATCTGGCCCTCATCCCTGGTGCCCTGTGCAGTCTGATGCCAGGGTAGCCTTCTCGACACAAACATCTGGCCCTGATGGAACACTTCCATGGATCTCGTGTGATGCGAGGATGATGCCCTGCCCTGGAAGGGGGCTGCAGGTCCCCAATCTGGAGCGCCATGTCTCCCTTTTCAGCATGGCCTGCCCTCCCCTCAGTCTTCTTCAGGGAAGTTCTCCCCACTTCCTGAGATGACAGCTCTGAACTTAAAAATGAATGTCATTTTACATATCTCTATGCCTTAGTTCATCCATGGCATGTCTTTCAACCCCGTTAGTGGGTATTTTTTAGCAGTTCTGAAGGGCTTTCCGCTCAAGGAGGGGATGACCTGGGTGGGGCAGCTTTCCCTCTCATCTCCCTCAGCATGTCTCTGAGCCCTGGGGCCAGCTGTCCCACTGAGGATTGAGGGACCCGAGCCAGCCCATCCTAAGCCCAAGCTGTGTCAGCTCATAGACGGATGCGTGTTGGAGTGGTGGGTAGCTGGCATGGGCCAGGGGAAGGCAGTGTCTCCTTCTCATTCCTTCCCTCCCTTCCTCCCAGAGGTAGTTCAGAGCAGCCTTCAACCCCTACATCTCCAGATCCCTTGATCTGTGCCTCCTGTGTTCAGCTGGTGACCTTGGAGTTTCGCATGGATTCTACCTCCCATACCCTCTCCTGTAGCAGTTCGCGGATCAGGGGAGGGGTTGGACCCTTGTCTGTTTTTGATCTTCTTCCTGTCCCACACCAAGCCCACCCACCGTTGCATCTTCCATGTACGTGCTTGGAAGCAAGCCCATCCACAGGGAACCTATTAGCCAAATGGATCCAGGCAATGAGCATTGATGTAGAGATCCAGGATCCATAATAAACCTGCTCTGAAACCTGTCCCAAAGTCTGTGACTCTCTCACACTGAAACAGAAACAATAATAGCTTTCTGGACTGTGAAGTGACATGTGTCTCTACTTCCAATCTTGAATGCATAGGTGCTGAGCCTGGACAGAAAAGGACCATGGCTCCCGTGGGCTGCGATCCATGGTAAGAACTCAGTGAAATCTGAATTCAAGGCATAGAGTGAATAATTATTGTAGAGTGAATCCTCCCAAGTAGGGCTTATGCACATTGTACAGGAAAAGCTTTTTCAAAGAGGTTCCTGAAAGAAAATTGTTTTCTTAAAATTTATTTTAATTCCAGTAGAGCTAACATACAGTGTTACATTCATTTCAGGTGTACAATGGAGTGATTCAGTAATTCCATATATTTCTCAGTGGTCGTCAAGAAAAGCGTCCTCTTAATCCCCTTCATCTATTTCACTCATCCCTCTATCCACCTCCTCTCTGGTAACCATCAGTTTGTTCTCTATTGTTAAGAGTTTGTATTTTGGTGTGTCTCCTTTTTCTCTTTTAGTTATTTATTTTTGTTTGTTTCTTAAATTCCCCATTAATGTGACATCGTATGGGATTTGTCTTTCTCTGACTGACTGATTTTAGTTAGGATAATACTCTCTAGCTCCATCCATGTGGCTGCAAATGGCAAGGTTTCACTCTTTTTCAAGCCGAGTAATACTCCATTGTGTGTGTGTCTGTGTGTCTGTGTGTGTGCGTGTGTGTGTGAATACACACATCTGTCATCTCATTTGTCAATTTTTCTACAGACACTTGGGTTCCTTCCATATTGTGATATTGTAAATAATGGTGCAAGACACATAGGGGTGCACGTATCCTTTTAAGTTACTGTTTGCCTATTCTTTGGGTAAATACGAGTAGTGTGATTGTTGGATCGTAGCGTAGTTTTATATTTAATTTTTTGAGGAACCTTCACAGTTTTCCACGGTGGCCATCACAGTTTGCATTCCCACCCACAGTTCGCGAGGATTCCCCTTTATCCACATCCTCCCAACACCTACTCTTTGTTGTGCTTTTGATGTTAGCCATGCTGACAGGTTTGAGGTATTACCTCATTGTCCTTTGGATTTACATTTTCCTGATGATGGGTGATCATGAACATCTTTTCATGGGGCTGTTGGCCATTTCTATTTCTTCTTTGGAAAATGTCTGTCCATGTCTTCTGCCTACTTTTTAACGGGATTATTTGTTTTTTGGGGGTCGAGTCGTATCAGTTCTATATGTTTTGGACACTATCCCTTTATTGCATATGATCTTTGCAAATATCTTCTCCCTTTGAGTAGGTTGTCTTATTATTTTTACGTTTTCATTGTTCTTCTGCCGTGGGGAAACTCTTTATTTTGCCGTATTCCCAATAGTTTATTTTTGCTTTCATTTCCTTTGCCTCAGGAGACAGCCCAGAAAAACGTTGGTATGGTCCATGTCAAGAAGTTACTGTCTTCCCTCCTGTAGGATTTTTATGGATTCAGGTCTCATATTGAGGTCTTGAAACTGTTTTGTGTTTGTCTGTATTGTGTAAGAAAGCAGTCTAATTTCATTCTTTTGTGTGTAGCTGTCTAGTTTTCCCAACACCATTTGTTGTAGATACTGACCTTTTCCCTTTTGATATCGTTGCTTGCTTTGTGGAAGATTCATGGACCACATAATTGTGGGTTTCTGTCTGAACTTGTATCCTGTTCCTTTGGTCGCTGTGTCTATTTTTGTGCCGTACTGTCTTGTTAGGATGACTGCAGCTTTGTAGTATAACCTGAAATCTGAAATTGTGAGTCCTCCAGCTTTGTTTTTCTTTTCCACATTGCACTGGCTGTTTGGAATCTTTAGTGGTTCCATACAAATGTTTAGGATTGTTTATTTGAGGTCTTTTGTTCTTTAATTTAAATTCAGTTTGCCAACTTACAGTACATCATTAGTTTCAGATGTAGTCTTCAATAAATTTTCAGTCGTGTATAACACCCAGTGCTCATTGTATCGTGTGACCTCCTTAATGCTACTCACCCAGTTGCCCCCCCCCAACTTCTCCTCCAACAATCATCAGTTTCTTGCGATAGTTAATAGTCCATCATGGGTTTTCTCCCTCTCTGATGACTTCCCATTCTATTTTCCCTTCCTTCCCCTATGGTCTTCTTCCTTGTTTCTGATATTCCACATAGGAGTGAAAGCATATGATCATTGTCTTTCTTTCATTGACTTATTCCACTCAGCATAATACCCTCCACCTCCACCCAGGTCGGTGTGATGGTAAGTATTCATCCTTTCTGATGGCTGAGTAATATTCCATTATATATATGATCCACATCTTCTTTATCCATTCATCTATCCATGGTCATCTGCACTCCTTCCACAGCTTGTCTGTTATGGATATTGCAGCTATGAACACTGTGGTGCATGTGTCCCGTCTTCACTACCTCTGTATCTTTGGGGTAAATACCCAGTAGTGCAATTGCTGGGACATAGGGTAGCTTTATTTATAACTTCTTGAAGAAACTCCGTACCATTTTCAAGAGTGGCTGTACCGGACTACATTCTTACAGGGGTGTAAGAGAGTTCCCGTTTCTCCACATCCTCTCCAACATGTATAGTTTCATGTCTTCTTATTTTTAGATATTCGGCCTCGTGTGATATGGCATCTATAGGGGTTTAGATTTGCATTTCCCTGAAGCCAAGTGATATGAAACATTTATGCATGTATCTTTTGGTCACCAGTACGTCATCATCAGTGAAATGACTTCCCATTTTAATCCATCTCAAGACCTAAAGCTGGGTAAGGCACTGAAGCTGGATGATGCCATCGGTTGGAAGTGTGGAGAATTTCAAAAGATCTCTGTGGAGAGCAAGTTTAAAGGTCAGTGTGAAGCTACTAATTGTATCCGGGGAGATCTCTGAAAGTGGGGTTTGCCTGGGATGGGCTGAGGGTGGCCCTCTGATTTTCCTATGAATCCTTGCTGCAGCCCCAAATGGACAGTTTCCTGCTGTGGGGCAGGCTGAGTCCTCTAGTCCTGCAGAGGTGATCCCAATGCCTGGTACCTTGGAGGCAGGCAAACGGGGAGGGACCCTCAGCAGAAGACCCAGGGTTAGGTTAGGCCTCAAGAGACAGCAGGTCTGAACTGCCCAGTGCTCAGAGAACTCCCAGGCTGAGTGAGATGAGGGCACAAGCGCAGATGAGTGTGAGCCTTGGGGTTTTATCCGGAAGGGCCCACAAATGTCGGGGTTCACCCGAAGGGGCTCTCAATTCTCTTGCCCTGAATGCTCTGTTCCCCAAAATGGTGCAGTTTAATGTGGGCTGCAGGCTGAGTCCTACGGTGGGGCTTGGGTGTCCCCAATCCCCCGGAGTGGGGTGCCAGGGCCCTGGGGAGGGACCCCTCTGTGGCCAACCTCGGGTAAGGGTTAGGGTCCAGGAGCCCGGCAGGGACAATCTGCAGGCTGTGCAGCAAGCTCTGTGGAGGGCTGAGAGGAGGCCATGGGGGAGGGTGAGCATGGGCCTCAGGGTTTGGGCAGGGGGACTGCCAAGGTGGGGATGGGCTCCGGGGGCCTCCCCAAGTTCTCGTGCTCTGTAGGCTCCGTAGAGCCCCAAGGGGCACGGTTTCCTGTCGGGTGTCAAGCTGAGTCCTGCGGTGGGGCACAGGTATCCTAATTCCCTGGGGTTGCGGTGTAGGGCTCCTGGGGAGGCCCCCACACCCGCAGCCGACCTAGGGCTAGGGTTAGGCCCCAGGAGCCCCGCAGGCCCGATCTGCTGGCTGTATGGCGAGCTACATGGGCTGAGGTGAGGGTGTGGGGTGGGTGAACGTGGGCCTCAGGGTTGGGGTGCGGGAGGCCGCTGAAGTTCACTGGTGGCTCAGGAGGGCCCTCCTGGTTCTTCCGCCCTGAATGCTCTACAGCCTCCTAAGGGGCACAGTTTCCTGCGGGCTGGCAGGCTTTGTCCTGCAGTGGGGCTCAGGTGTCCCCAGTCCCTGGGGCTGCAGCACTGGACCCCAAGGGAGGGGCCCTACCCAGCCGACCTAGGGTCATGTCTAGGCCCCAGGAACCCGGCAGGCCTGATCTGCCGGCTCTGAGACGACCTCGGTGGCAAGCTGAAGGGAAGGCGTGGGGCGGGATGAGCGTGGGCCTCAGGGTTGCGGTGTAGGGGCCACCGAGGATTGCTGGGGGCTCAGGGGGGCCCTACCAGTTCTCCTGCACGGTATGCTCTGTGGCGCCCCAAGGGGCATGGTTTCCTGAGGGGTGGCAGGCTGAATCCCATGGTGGGGCTCAGGTGTACCCAATCCCCGGGGTTAGGGTACGGATTAGGGTATGGGTTAAGGTTAGGGTATGGGTTACGGTTAGGGTATGGGAGAGGGTAGGGGTTAGGGTTAAGGTAAGGAGAGGGTACGGGTTAGCGTTGGATTTAGGGGTTACAGGTTAGAGGTTATGGGTTAGGGTACAGATTAGGGTTTAGGGTATGGATTAGGGTTTAGGGTTTGGTTTTAGGATTAGGGTTATGGTTGGAATACGGGTTAGGTTTAGGGTATGGGTTAGGGTTAGGGTACGGGTTAGGGTACACATTAGGGTACGGTTTAGGGTAAGTGTTGGCGTACGGATTAGGTTATGGTTTAGGGCATGGGTTAGCGTTAGGGTACGGGTTAGGGTTAGGGTACAGTTTAGGGTTATGGTACAGATTAGGTTACGGTTTAGGGTTAGGGTTAGGGTACGGGTTAGGAATGGGTTAGGCATAGGGATAGGGTACAGTTTAGGGTTAGGGTATGTGTTAGGGTCGCGCTAGGGAATGGGTACGGGTTACGGTACGTGTTAGGGTATGGGTTAGGGTATGGGTTAAGGTTAAGGTAAGGGTACTGGTTAGGGTTAGGGTACGGGTTATGGTTTAGGGTTTAGGTTTACGGTTACGGAACGGGTTAGGGTTAGGGTACGGGTAGGATTAGGGTATGGGTTATGGTACGAGTTAGGGTTAGAGTTAAGGTTAGAGTTAAGGTTAGGGTACGGGTTAGAGTACAGGTTAGAGTACGTGTTAGGGTTATGGTTAGGGTTAAGGTACAGGTTAGGGTTAGGGTTAGGGTACGGGTTAGAGTTAGGGTTAGAGTACGGGTTAGGATACGGGTTAGAGTTATGTTTAGGGTTAGGTTACGGGTTAGGGGTAGGGTTCACTGAAGGGGTAGGGTTGGGGTAGGGATAGGCGTATGGTAGGGGTTAGCGTAGGTTTAGGGTTTAGGGTTAGGGTTTGGGGTTTGGGGTTAGTGGTTAAGGTTAGGGTTTAGTGTTTAGGGTTTCAGGATTAGGGTTAGGTGTTAGGGTTTAGGTTTATTGTTAATGTTAGGGTTTAGGGTTTAAGGATTAGAGTTAGGATTAGGTTTACGGTAGGGTTACTGTTAGGGTGAGGGTTAGGGTTTAGGGTTAGGGTTAGGGGTTAAGGTTTAGGGTTTAAGGTTAGGGTTAGGGTTTAGGGTTAGAGTTAGACCCCAGTATGCCAGCAGGACCGATGCGCCGGCTGTGCGGTGAGCGGAGGGTTGGGCCGAGGTGAGGGTGCTGGCGAGCGGGAATATGGTATCCAGCGTTTTGGCGCAGGGGGCCTTTGAACGTCGCTACAGGCTCGGAGGGCCCTGCCCGTTCTTCCGCACTGAATGACTGGTGGTGCCCCTAGCGGCCCGGGTGGTGGCGGGGTGGCAGTGTGAGTCTGGCGCTGCGTTTTGGGGGTCCCCAATGCCATGCGTTGCAGCACAAGGCCCCTTGGGAGGGGCCCCTCTGGGGCGTTCCTAGGGTTAGTGTTAGCACCCAGGAGTCCGGCAGGCATGATCCGCCAGCTGTGTGGTAGCAGATGGCTGGGCCTAGGTGAAGGTGCCGGCGAGGTGAAGCGTGGGCCCAAGCATTTTGGCACGGGGGGCCTTGGAAGGTCGCCGGGGAATTGGAGGGCCCTGCCGCTTCTCCCGCTCTGAATGGCAAGTGGCACCCTAGCAGCCCGGGTGGTCGCGGGGCGGCACGGTGACTATGGCGCTGGGGCTCGGGGGTCCCCAATCCCTGGCGTTGCTGTGCCAGGCCCCTTGGGAGGTTCCCCTTGGGGGCCAACCTAGGATTAGGGTTAGCCCCCCGGAGGCTGGCAGGCCCAATCCGCTGGCTGTGCGGTGAGCAGTGGGGCGGGCCGAGGTGAGTGCGCTGGTGAGCTGGAGCATAGGCCCAAGCATTTCGGCTCATGGGGCCTTAGAAGTTCACTGGGACTCGGAGGGCCTTGCCCATTCTCCCGCCCTGAATTACCGGTGGCGCCCCTAGTGGCCTGGGTGCTGGCGGGGAGGCAGGGTGAGTCTGGCGCTGGGGCTTGGGGGTCATCAATCCCCGGTGTTGCGGCGACAGGCCCCTTAGGAGGGGCCTCTCCGGGGCCAACCTAGGATTAGAGTTAGCCCCCAGGAGGCCAGCAGGCCCGATCCGACAGCTGTGCGGAGATCGGAGTGGAGGACTGAGGTGAGGGTGCTGGCG
Organism: Ursus americanus; assembly: GCF_024610735.1. NCBI lineage: Eukaryota > Metazoa > Chordata > Mammalia > Carnivora > Ursidae > Ursus > Ursus americanus. Next base: position 542,776 of record NW_028273645.1, on the reverse strand, counting down.
AGCTCCAGCGTGGGCCCCAGAGTATTGGAGCGGATGGCCTTCAAAAGTCACCAGAGTCTCGAGGGCCCTGACCATTCTCCCACCCTGAAAGACCAGCGACGCCCCAGCGGGCCCGATGTCGACGGGGCAGCAGGGTGAGTCCAGCGCTGCGGCTTGGGTGTCCGCACTCCCCGGCTTTGGTCACCAGTCCCCTTGGGAGGGGCCCCTCTGGGGCCAACCTAGGGTTAGGTTTAGCACCCAGGAGGCCGGCAGGCCCCATACACCAGCTGTGTGGTGAACAGAGGGGCAGGCCGTGGTGAGGGCACTGGCGAGCTGGAAGGTGGTACCCAAAGTTTTGGCGCCGGGGGCCCTCTAATGTTGCCGGGGACTCGGAGGGCCCTGCCCATTCTCCCGCCCTGAATGAGTGGCGGCTCTCCTAGCAGCCCGAAGTGGTGGCGGGGCGGCAGGGTGGGTCTGGCACAGAGGCTCAGGGGTCCCCAATGCCAGGCGTTGCGGCACCAGGCCCCTTGGGAGGGGCCCCTTGGGGGCCGACCTAGGGTAAAGGTTAGCTCCTGGAGGCCAGCAGGCACGATCCACCATCTGGGGCGAATGGAGGCGCGGTCGAAGATCAGGGCGCTGGCGAGCAGGAGAGTGGGCCCCAGCGTTTTGACGGTGGGGGCCTTCGAAGGTCACCGGGGCAGGGAGGGCCATGCCCATTCTCCCGCCCTGAATGAAAGGCGATGCCCTAGCGGCCCGGGTGTGGGTGGGGCGGAAGGGTGAGTCCAGCGTTGCGACTCGGGGGTCCCCAATCCCTGGCATTCGGCGGCAGTCCCTTTGGGAGGGGCCCCTTGGGGGCCGACCTAGGGTTAGGGTTAGGCTTGCAGGCTCGATCCACCGGCTCTGCGGCGAATGGAGGGGTGGGCCAAGGTGAGGTCGCTGGCGAGCAGAAGCGTGGGCCCCAACATTTTGGTTCGGTGGGCCTTCGAATGTTGCAGGGGGCTCGGAGGGCCCTGCTTGTTCTCCCGCCATGAAGGACCGGCGACACCCCTAGCTCCCTGGGTGACAGCAGGGTGGCAGGGTCAGTCCGGCACTGGGGCTCGGGTTTCCCCAATCCCCAACGTTGCGGCGCCCGACACCTTCGGAGGGGTCCCTCGGGGACTGTCCTAGGGTTAGGTTAACCCCCAGGAGGCCAGCAGTCCCGATCCGCCGGCTGTGCAGTGAGCAGAGGGATTGAACGTAGTAGGGCGCAGTCGAGCGGTAGCGTGGTACCCAGCGTTTTGGCGTGGGGGGCCTTCTTATTTCACTTATTTCACTGGAGGCTCGGAGGGCCCTGCTGGTTATCCCGCCCTGATTGCCCGGCAGTGCCCCTAGCGGCCCGCGTGGCGGCGGGGCGGCAGGGTGAGCCTGGCGCTGGGGCTTGCGGGTCCCCAATCCCTGCCTTTGCAGCACCAAGCCTCTTGGGAGGGGCCACTCTGGGGCCCACCTAGGGTTAAGGTTAGCCCCAAGGAGCCCGGGAGGCCTGATCCGCCAGCTGTGTGGCTAGAGGGGGGGCGGGCCGAGGTGAGGGCGCTGTAGAGCAGGAGCTTGGGCCTCAGCGTTTTGGCGTGGGGGAGCTACGAATGTCGCCAGGGGCTAGGAGGCTAGAATGACCAGGGGCTAGAATGACCAGCGGCGCCCCACGTGGCCCAGGTGGTGGCGGAGGGGCAGGTTGAGTACATCGCTGGAGCTTGGGGGTCCCCTATCTCCAGCGTCGCAGTGACAGGCCCTTTGGGAGTGCCCTTTGGGGGCCCACCTAGGGTTAGGGTTAGCCCCCAGGAGGCCAGCAGGCCCGATACGATGGCTGTGGGGCAAGTGGAGGGGTGGGCTGAGGTGAGGGCGCTGGCGAGTGGAAGCGTGGTACCCAACGTTTTGGCGCGGGGTGCCTTCGAATGTCGCCAGGGGTCTGAGGATCCTGTCCTTTCTCCCGTCCTGAATGACTGACGGCACCCTTAGTGGCCTGGGTGGTGGCGGTGAGGCATGGTGAGTCTGGCACTTTGGCTCGGGAATCGCCATTCCCAGGTGTTTTGGCGCCAGGCCCCTAGGATGGGTCCCTTGGGGCCGACCTAGGGTTAGGTTTAGCCCCTAGGAGGCCTGCAGGCCCGATTCGCTGGCTGTGTGACAAGCGGAGGAGCGGATTGAGGTGAGGGCCCAGGTGAATGGGAGCATGGGCCCCAGCGTTTTGGCGCAGATGGCCTTCGAAAGTCACTGGGTTCTCGAGAGCCCTGCCCGTTCTCCCACCCTGAATGACCTGTGATGCCCCAGCGGGTCCGGTGTTGGCAGGGTGGCAGGGTGATTCCGGCGCTGCAGGTAGGGGGTCCCCAATCCCAGGCATTGCGGCGCCAGTCCCCTTGGGAGTGGCCCCTTGGGGGCCGACCTATGGTAGGGTCAGCCCCCAGGAGGCCGGCAGGCCCAATACACCACTGTGGGGCGAGCAGAGGGGCTGGCCGAGGTGAGGGTGCTGGTGAGCGGGAGTGTGGCCACAGCGGTTTGGCTCCGGGGGCCTTCGAATGTCCCGCGGCTCAGAAAGCCCTGCCCCTTCAACCAACCTGAATGACCGGCGGCGCCCCTAGCGGCCCGGGTGATGTGGGATGGCAGGGTGAGTCAGGCGTTAGGAATTGGGAGTCCCCAATCCCCGGCGTTGCGGGATCAAGCCCCTTAGGATTGGCCCCTTGTGGGCCGATCTAAGGTTAGGGTTAGCTCCCAGGAGGCCAGCAGGCCCGATATGCCAGCTAGACTGCGAGAGGAGGGGTGGGCCAAAGTAAAGGTGCTGGTAAGAAGGAGCGTGGGCACCAGTGTTTTGACTTGGGGCTTTCAAAGATCGCCGGGGTCTCGAGGGCCCTGCCTGTTCTCCCACCCTGAATGAACAGCGATGCCCCAGCGTGCCCGGTGTCAGCGGGGAGGCAGGGTGAGTCTGGCGCTGGGGCTCAGGGGACCCCAATCCCCACGGTGTGGCACCAGGCCCCTTGGGAGGGGCCCCTCTGGGGCCAACTTAGGGTTAGGCTTAGCCCCCAGGAGGCCGGCAGGCCCGATCCACCGGCTGTGCGGCAAACGGGGGCGTGGGCCGAGGTGAGGGCGCTGGCGAGCGGAAGCATGGGCCCAAGCGTTTGGGTGCGGGGGGCCCTCGAAGGTCGCCGGGGGCTCGGAGGGCCATGCCCGTTCTCCCGCCCTGAATGACCGGCGGCGCCCCTAGCAGCCCGGTTGCCAGTGGGGCGGCAGGGTGATCCAGAGCTGGGGCTCGGGGATCCCCAATTCCCGGCGTTGCGGCTCCAGGCCCCTTGGGAGGGGCCTCTCGGGGGCTGACCTAGGGTTATTGTCAGCCCCCAGGAGGCTAGCAGGCCTGATTTGCCGGCTGTGCGGCCAATGGAGGGGTGGGCCGAGGTGAGGGTGCTGGCGAGCGGGAGCGTGAGTCCAAGCATATTGGCGTGGGGGGCCTTCAAAGGTCGCTGAGGGCTTGGAGGGCCCTGCCCGTTATCCCACCCTGAATGCCCGACAGCACCACTAGCGGCCTGGGTGGTGGTTGTGCGGCAGGGTGAGTCTGGCACTGGGACTCAGGGGTCCCCATTCCTGTCTTTGCAGCGCCAGGCCCCTTGGGAGGGGCCCCTCGGGGGCCGACCTAGGGTTAGGGATAGCCCTCAGGAGGCCGGCAGGCCCGATCCGCCGACTGTGCGGGAGCGGAGGGTCGGGCCGAGGTGAAGGCGCTGGTGAGCGGGAGCATGGGCCCAAGCATTTTGGTGCGGGGGGGCCTTTGAAATTCGCCGGGGGCTCGGAGTGCCTTGCCCGTTCTCCCACTCTGAATGACCAGCGGGGCCCCTAGAGGCTCGGGTGGCTGAAGGGTAGCAGGGTGAGTCCGGCACATGGGCTCGGGGTTCCCATCCCCAACGTTGCGGCACCAGGCCACTTGGGAAGGGCCTTTCGGGGGCCAACCCACGGTTAGGGTTAGTCCCCAGGAGGCCGGCAGGACTGATACACCACATGTGCGGCGAGCGGAGGGGTGGGCCAAGGTGAGGGTGCTGGTGAACGTGAGCCTGGGCCGAAGCGTTTTGGTTTGGGGTGCCTTCGAAGGTTGGAGGGAGTTCGGAGGGCCCTGTCAGTTCTCCAACACTGAATGAATGGTGTCGCCCCTAGAGGCACGTGTGTTGAGGGGCGGCAGGGTGCATCCGGAGCTGGGTCTCGGTGGTCCCCAATCCCCGGCTTTGCAGCACCAGGCCTCTTAAGAAGGGACCCTCAGGGGCTGTCCTAGGGTTAGGGTTACTGCCCAGGAGGCCGGCAGGCCCGATCTGCCAGCTTTGCGGCGAGAGGATGGGAAGGCCGAGGTGAGGGTGCTGGCGAGCGGGAGCATGGGCCCAAGCATATTGGAGCGGGGGGCCTTCAAAAGTCGCCAGGGGCTCAGAGAGCCCTGCCCTTTCTCCAGCCCTGAATGACCGGGGGCGCCCCTAGCGGCCCGGGTGGCGGCGGGATGGCAAATTGAGTCCTGGCTGGGGCTCGGGTGTCGCCAATCCCTGGCGCTGCGGTGCCAGGTCCCTTGGGAAGGGCCCCTTGGTGGCCGCCCTAGGGGTAGTGCTAGCCCCCAGGAGGCCGGCAGGCCCCATCCGCTGGCTGTGCGGCGAGCGGAGGGGCGGGCCGAGGTGAGGGCGCTTTCGAATGGGAGCGTGGGCTCAAGCGTTTTGGCGCGGGGGGTCTTCGAAAGTCACCGGAGGCTCGGAGGGCCCTGCCCATTCTCCCGCCCTGAATGTCGCGCGTCGCCCCTAGCGGCCAGGGTGGCCTGGGGGCGGCAAGTTGAGTCCGGCACTGGGGCTTGGGGATACCCAATCCCCAGCGTTGCAGTGCCAGGCCTCTTGGGAGCCGACCTAGGATTACGGTTAGCTCCCAGGAGGCCAGCAGGCCCGATCCGCCGGTTGTACAGTGAGCGGAGGGGCGGGCCAAGGTGAGGGCACTGGCAAGCGGGAGTGTGGGCCCAAGCCTTTTGGCGCGGTGGGCCTTGGAATGACGAGGGGACTCGGAGGGCCCTGCCCGTTCTCCCGCACTGAATGTCTTGCGGCGCCCCTAGCGACCTGTGTGGTGGCGGGGCGCCTGGGTGAGTCCAGCGCTGGGGCTCGGGGTTCCCCAATCACAGGTGTTGCGGCTCCAGTTCCCTTGGGCGGGGTACCTCGGGGTCCGACCTAGGGTTAGGGTTAGCCCCCAGGAGGCCGGCAGCCCCGATCACCCAGCTGTGCGGCAAGCAGATGGGTGGGCCCAGGTGAGAGTGCTTGAGAGCGAGAGCGTGGGCCCAAGCGTTTTGACGCGGGGGGCCTTCGAAGGTCATTGGGGGTTCGGAGGGCCCTACCCGTTCTCCTGCCCTGAATGACCGGCGGTGCCCCTAGAGGCCCGGGGGGGTGGGGGGGGCAGCAGGGTGAGTCCGACGCTGGGGCTCGGGGGTCACCAATCTCCGGCGTGCGGCGCCAGGCCCCTTGGGATGTACACCTTGGAGGCTGTCCTAGGGTTAGGGTTAGACCTCAGGAGGCTGGCAATCCCGAAACGCCAGCTCTGCGGCAAGCGAATCGGCGTGATAAGGTGAGGGCGCTGGCGAGGGGGACCGTGGGAGCATTTTGGGGCGGGGCACTTTCTAATGTCGCCTTGGGCTCGGAGCGCCCTGCCTGTTCCCCCACACTGAATGAACGGCGGCTCCCCTAGCAGCCCGGGTGGTGGCGGGACGACAAGATGAGTCCTGGCTGGGGCTCTGGGGTCCCCAATCCCCACGTTGCATTGCCAGGACCCTTGGGAGGGCCCCTCATGGAGTGACCTAGGGTTAGGGTTAGCCCCCAGGAGGCCGGCAGGCCCGATCCGCCGGCTGTGAAGCGAGCGGGGGCATGGGCGGAGGTGAGGGCGCTGGCGAGAAGGAGCATGGGCCCAAGAGTTTTGGGGTGTTGGGCCTTTGAAGGTCACAGGGGCTCACGGGTCCCCAATCCCCGGCATGGTGGCGACAGGCCACTTGGGAAGGGCCCCTCAGGGACCGACCTTGGGTTAGGGTTAGCCCCCAGTAGGTCGGCAAGCCTGATGCGCTGGCTGTCCGGCAAGTTGAGGGGCGGGCCGAGTCGAGGGCGCTGGCGATCGGGAGCATGGGCCCAAGCCTTCAAAGGTCGCCAGGGGCTCCGAGGGCCTTGCCGGTTCTTCCGCCCTGAGTGACCAGCAGCGCCCCAGGCGGCCCGGGTGGCGGCGGGGCTTCACAGTGAGTCCGGCGCTGGGGCTCCGGAGTCCCCAATCCCCACGTTTCGGTGCCAGGCCCCTTGGGCGGGGCCCCTCGGGGGTCGACCTAGGGTTAGGATTATCGCCCAGGAGGCCGGCAGGCCTGATCCGCCCGATGTGCAGCGAGTGGAGGGGCGGGCCAGGTGAGGGCGCTGTGGAGCGGGGCGTGGTCCCAAGCGTTTTGGCGCATCGGACCTTCAAATGTCGCCGGGGGTCGAAGGGCCCTGCCTGTTCTCCAGCCCTGAATGATCCTCTGGGCCCCTAGCGGCCCGGGTGGCGGCGGGGGGCAGGGTGAGTCCAGCGCTGGGGCTCGGGTGTCCCCAATTCCCAGCGTGGTGGCGCCAGCCCCCTTGAGAGGGGACCCTCGGGTGCTGAACTAGCTTTATTGTTACCAACCAAGAGGCTGTCAGGCCCGATTGGCCAGCTGTGCGGCGAGCAGAGGGGCGTGCGAGGTGAGGCTGCTGGCGAGCAGGAGCGGGGGACCAAGCGTTTTGGCGCGGGGGGCCGTCGAAGGACCCAGGGGCTCAGAGGTCCCTGCCCGTTCTCCTGCCGAGAATGACCGGCAGCGCCACTAGCGCCTCGGGTGGTGGCAGGGCGGCTGGGTGAGTCTGTGGCTGGGGCTCGGGGGTCCCCAATCCCCGGCATTGTGGCGCCAGGCCCCTTGGGAGGAGCCCCTCTGGGGCGACGTAGGGTTATGGTTATGTCACAGGAGGCCGGCAGGACCAATCCGCCAGCTGTGCGGTGAGCGAAGGGGTAGGCCGAGGTGAGGGCGATGGCGAGCGGGAGCATGGGCCCAAGGGTTTTGGTGCAGAAGTCTTTCGTAGGTACCCAGTGCCTAGGAGGGCCCTGCCCATTCTCCCGCCCTGAATACCCGGCAGCACCCCTAGCGGCCCGGGTGGCGGCGGGGCGACAGGGTGAGTCTGGTGCTAGGGCTCAGGGGTCCCCAATTCCCTGCAGTGCGGTGCCAAGCCCTTTGGGACGGGCCCCTCGAGGACCGACCTTGGGATAGGGTTAGCCCCTAGGAGGCCGGCAGGTCCGATCCGCCAGCTGTGCGGTGAGTGGAGGGTGGGGCGGAGGTGAGGGTGCTGGCGAGCGGGAGCATGGGACCAAGCGTTTTGGTGGGGGAGCCTTCGAAGGTCACCAGGGGCTCGGAGTGATCTGCCTGTTCTCCCTCCCTGAATGAACGACAGGGCTCCTAGCTGCCCGGGTGGCGGTGGGGTGAGACGGTGAGTCCGGCGCTGGGGCTCGGGGGTCCCCAATCCCAGGCATTGCGGTGCCAGGCCCCTTCAGAGGGGCCCCTCAGGGGCCAACCTAGGATTATGGGTAGCCCCCAGGAGGAGGGCAGGCCTCATCCGCCGGCTCTGCAGTGAGCGGAGGGGCAGGCCAAGGTCAGGGCGCTGAGGAGCGGGAGCGTGGGCTCAAGCGTTTCGGATGGGGGTGCCTTCGAAGGTTGCCATGGGCTCGGAGGGCCCTGCCCGTTCTCCTGCCCTGAATGACCAGCGGCACCCCTAGCTGCCCGGGTGGCGGCAGGGTGGCAGGGTGATTTCGGCGCTGGGGCTCAGGGGTCCTTAATACCCGGCGTTGCGGTGCCAGGCCCCTTGGAACGGGCCCCTCGGGGGCCGACCTAGAGTTAGGGTTAGCCCCCAGGTTAGCCCCCAGGTGGTTCCGCACATGTGCGGTGAATGGAGGTGTGGGTCGAGGTGAGGTAGCTGGCGAGCAGGAGCGTGGGCCAGAGCATTTTGGCTTTGGCTCGGGGTGCCTTCGAATGTCGCAGGTGGCTCGGAGGGTCCTGCCCTTTCTGTCGCTCTGAAGGACTGGCAATGCCCCTAGCACCTCATGTGGCGGTGGGGAGACAGGGTGCGTCAGGCGCTGGGACTTGAGGGTCCCCAATACATGGCATGCGATGCCAGGCCACTTGGGAGGGGCCCCTCGGGGGCAACCTAGGGATAGGGTTAGCCCCCAGAAAGCCAGCAGGCCTGATCCGCCAGTTTTGCATGGAGTGGAGGGGTGGGCCGAGGTTAGGGAGCTGGCGAGCAGGAGCGTGGGAGCCAGAGTTTTTGCGCAGGGGGCCTTCGAAGGTCCCAGGGGGATTGGAGGGCCCTGCCCGTTCTCCCTTCCTGAATGACTGGCAATGCCCCTATCGCCCTGGGTGCTTGCGGGGTGGCAGAGTGAGTCTAGCACTGGGTCTTGGGGATCCCAAATCCCCGGCATTGTGGTGCCAGCCTCCTTGGGAGGGGCCTCTCGGGGCCGACCTAGGGTAAGTGTTAGCCCCCAGGAGTCCAGCAGGCCCATTCCGCCAGCTCTGCGACAGGCGGAGGGGCAGGCCGAGGTGAGGGCGCTGGCGAGAGGGAGTGTGGACCCAAGCGTTTTGGCATGGGGGGCCATCGAAGGTCACATGGGGCTTGGAGGGCCCTGCCCATTCTCTCGCCCTGAAAGACTGGCGGTGCCCCTAGCAGCCCGGGTTGTTGCGGGGTGGCAGGGTGACTCTGGCGCTGGGCTCGGGTGTCCCCAATCCCTGGCGTTGTGGCGCCAGGCCCCTTGGAAGGGGCCCCTCGGGGGCCGACCTAGGGTTAGGGTTCGTCCCCAGGAGGCCGGCAAGCCCGGCACTAAGTGGCTCTGGCAATGTAACAAAAATGCCATACACATATCTGTAAGAAATAACAGTGTACAGGAACCCTCTTAGCCCTAACATCATCCTTTGTGAATATGGAAGCCAGCCCCAAGTGGTCGTGGAAGTCTGTCGAAAGGGTTAAGCACTTTTCTCTGAGTCACCACACTATACAGGGAAAGACCAATGTACATCATCTTTCACGAGTAGGAAGCATTAATGAAAAGGTTCTGGAATTTCGAAGACTCTGACCCATCCTTATTGGTAATAGACCACCCTGTACGGGAAAACACCTTCAACTCTCATCAGCCTCCACAGTCCTGATTCCGATTCAACTTTGGGTGTGTAGGACTAGGGAAATGTCCACATCTTATTGCTAAGAAAGAACGATGTCAGGGTAATGCCCTTCAAGTCACATCAGCCTTCCTGAAGACGGAAGCAGGAATCAAGGTGGTTATGTTACCATGAGGTAAGGAAGATGAGCATATAAGTGAGAAACAACAGTGGGCAGGACCTCTCTTCCAACGAACATTATCTTTGCTTAATGTTGAATCCCTATGGTAAGTGGTTGTGGGCATTTGTGAGGTCAAAATCTGAAGTGTTTTGTAAAACCTCTTGGCCATTCACAGATGAGACTAAGGTAGTTGGGGACTCCTAGGCAGTGATTTGTCAACTGTCAAAAATATAAAAAGGTAAAAGAGACAGATGAGGTCTCCTCAGGCATTGTCCTTTATCCTCATCCTCCGTGAGGATGGCCATCTCTGGACAGCTCAGTGGCAGGGTCTCATTCACAGTGGGGGCATCTGTTCCTCACAGACATCAGGCAGGGAAATGGATTTGGTTCTCTGTGCTAGCCCAGCCACAGCTGAGTGTCACAGCACCCTCTCGTGGGCTCATAAGAGTTTCACTGTCACCAGGCATGTCATTGTATTTGATAAACCACTGAGAGTTTGCAATTGCCTTCATCTGCAACCTCCTAGAGGCAAATGCAGGTGTCTGGTACCTTGTGAAGTCATGTGAAGGCATTGTGAGAAATTGTCCTTTTGCTTAAGAAAAACATGGCTGGGGCTCCTGGCTGGCTCAGCCAGTTAAGCATGTGCCTTTGGCTCAGGTTATGATCGCAGGGTTCTGGGATCGAGCCCGGGATCCCTGCTCAGCAGGAAAGGAGGTAGAGAAATAGCTTAGAACCCACAGAGAATGTGAATAAAGGGGAGTGAGATGGAACTTGGTCTGTGTTTTGCTTTAGGCATTGGAAGTTAGTTTTTTCCCAATTGTGATTGTTCTTGAAACAGAAAAGCTGTATTTTTTTTACGTTTAATTTTTTTTCTACTAATAATTTTTTATTATGATATGTTAGTCACTATACAGTATTCCCTTAGTTTTTGATGTAGTGTTCCGTGATTCATTATTTGCATATAACACCCAGTGCTCCATGCAGTATGTACCTTCCTTAATACCCATCACTGGCCCATCCCAATCCCCCACCCCTCTCCCCTCTGAAGCCCTCAGTTTGTTTCCCAGAGTCCATAGTCTCTCGTGGTTCATTCCCCCTTCTGTTTAGGGTCCATTGTCTAAAGGGACAGACAGTGGAAGTTCACCAAATATAAGATCGAAATTTCATTTTTCATTATAGATGCCGCCAAGTAGTTCCCAGACATTTCATTCTACTCTAGTAATTCATTATACCTGTGCAGGTGCACGTGGAAGACAATTGATGCATGTATAGTGGTAATACAACACGCCCCTCCATAGTAGAATAATAGAAGATGCATATGTGTAAAATTATTCGACTACAGCTTCCATGCTTTCCTTTTGGTTCCTTATTATCTATGAAATTGGACAATTTTTGTTCTCTAGGCTTAAAACTCATTGTCAGTATTCAGAGTTTTTCAATGCTGATCTTCTCCTGTATAAGTTACCAAAAACCTAAAATATGTATGAAATTTAAAAAACGCTATATTGAAAATGACAGCAGGGAACTTCCATTTTGTGAATATTGTGTCAATGGATCTCTATTTTGACATCAGTGTTCATTAGAAATGATGACATTTAATGTGAGAATAAATATCAATGTGAAAAAGAAAATGTAGGAAGAACCTTGAATGTTTAAGTAATTGGTGAAATGACAGGTGCGTGTGTGTGTGTGTGTGTGTGTGTGTGTGTGTGTGTAATTGATTTTCAGTGAATGGTTCAGCTTCTTGTAGGGCCTCCAAGAGAGCCCAGGTGAACCTTTCAATGAGTTGGTATCTGTTTTCAGAACATGGGAATCTCTTAGTCCAATAGTCAATCAGGCAAGCTTTGAGGTCTTGAAGAGTTTCAGTCCTCAGCGATGGTGTTGCACACCCTTGTGAGCAAACCCTAGGGTATGCTCAGAGCCCTCATTAGCAGGTACCAACGTGTGACGATTTCAGACAGCATTTCCCAAAGAAGTACCGCTTGAGTCTCTGTCCTTGTCAGTTCCCTACACTTCCTTAAACTAGTTATGTGGTCAGTGTGTTTCAGGATAATCCCCACATGTGATTTTTGCTATTTCCTACTAGTCCTAACTGTTTCTCATCTTCTTCTTTTATGGTAGGGGTTGGGAAGCAACCTGTGTGGTGTAGGAAGGGGTGTGGCAGTTGTCTGCCTTCAGAGGACCGAAAGATGCCTAGAAATTGTACTGTAGTTTGAGGTCAATTGTCCATCCTCTGAGTGTCAGGAATTCCATCACTTTACTTTGATGCTAGTCTGTTCTTCAAGCTGTCCTCAGGAATAAGGACGTCATCCATCTAGGGAATACTGGTTTGTGTGTATGTTTTCATTTTAGGAAAGACCTTGCTGTTCCTGAAATTAATACTGTAGAGCACCCTTTCCTGTTCTTATTGGCCATCAGTCAATCTTTTCTGAAGTATTTGTTTATGAATAGACTTTTTAAGGTTGATGAGCAGTTTTTCTTTATTGACAAGTCTTTGTGAGTGTGTGTATTGCAAATCTTTACTTCCCAGCCTGCGGTTCACTTTTTCATTTTCTTATGGTCATAAGATAAGGAGAAATGTCACATTTTTATGAAGTCCCACTAAATTGTTTTAAATGGTTAGTGCACCCTATGTCTTACCTCAAGATTGACAGGTTCTACGTTTTCTTTCAGAAACTGTCCAATGGGAAGCTACAATCCATCTCAAATTTATAAAGTGCATTTTTAATTCTAATAGGGTATTTATAGACTGTTTCGGATGTTCTATGTACACCATTGTATTATCTGTGAATAGTCACAATTATCCCCTCAATTCTTATACTTTTTGTTTCTCTTGCCTTCTAACACTGGTAGATTCTCCGATGCAACATTGAATAGAGCAGCATTGTTTGAAGATTTTAATGTACCTTTCTCAATATCTGACAGAAAAAGCAGACAAAACATTGGCAACAAATGTGACCTAATTGACATATAGGGAACATTCCATAATAAGTGCAGAATACATTATTTTCAAGAGGTCATAGACTCTTTACCCAAATAGATGATAGGTGTGGCCACGAATCAAGTCTACAAATGTTAAACCCTGAAATTAACTAGATTCTATTCTTAGACCACAGGGGAATTGAGCCACAGTCATAGCGAAAAGAAAACCAAGAAGTCCTTCAATGTTTAAAAATTAAATGGAACTTTGCTACATATCCTAAAGGTCAGAGAGGGAATCTCCATGGAAATTCTGAACCTTTTCTACATGAGGGCTCACACACAATGATACTTTATTTGTGAAGAGCATTATAATAACCTAGACAGGAGTTGAGCCTTAAGTCAGAGTTCTGCCTGCCCCAGCCACACCTGGCAGCCTTGGCCTGTGGTCCCCCTCAGCTGTCCTTTCTGGTGGCCCTGAGCTAAGGGGGTCATCATGGCCATATGGAATTGGGAAGCTCCCCACTCATAGTGATGGCGGTGCCCCCTCCCCAGCTGCCCTTTCTGGGGCTCTGATCTAAGGGGGTCAACATGGCCGTATGGAAATTAGAATCTCCCCAATCTTAGTGATGACGTTGCTACCGTATCATCGTCACCAGTCCAACAACATGATTTCTGAGTGAAATATGACACAAGAGTGACTTCTTGGCCTTCCTTCAGGTTTGAAAACCATCTGGTGAGTCATCTATTAGAAATACGGATTCAACATGTGTTCTTTCTTCTGGAAAAAAAATAGACCCAATAGCAATTATTGCTTTGAACACCTGTCCTGAGAGACATCATACTGGCTCTTTGTAGCATTCTGCCTCTTAAACTTCTGAACTAGAGTGTAGATATTTTTAGGGACACGTTCAGGTGGTTAGACAGGGACTCAGATGATATGAGTCACAGAGAATTTTGGTGTCAGAAACCTAAGTGGGATCCCCAAATTGACTCCAAATCCCTTGTTGTTCCATACAGGGTACTATTTCCCTCTTATCTCTGCTCTTCTCAATCTGGAAACCTATCAAGTATCAGGATTTTCTTGTCATGTGGAAAACTGGAACGAATTCAGCGGGCCTTTTCACCTCTGCCCATGGTGATCATTAAGATCATTATCTCAGTGGGGGACCTCTGGGTAAGATACTCAAAGATCCTTAGGAATACAGACAGTATAATATTTTTCTGATATTAAAGTTACTGAAAGCAACTATCTTTTTTAGTCCATTCAGGCTCTGGTATGTTCAGAGGGTGCTGTAAAACAGGTCTGAAATAGTATTTAAAAACACTCAGCCTCTTCTACAATGTGAGCCAATGCTTATAAACATGGCTAAAATATTCCCTTACCTACGATGACTTCCCAGCCATCGTAGTGTTTATATGGTATGACTGTGACTTACATTAGTCAACATTTGCAGAGAAAGAACTTAGTGCATCCCGGGGGCACTTCATGTTGAAATTAGTTTGTGACAACGAGCTACTGTGTTTTATTCTGCAGTCCAAGGGAATGGTGGCAGACATCTCTAAGGTGTCTAGCAGTACTACAATTCTGATATTAAGTGGTCTGAGTGCTTCAGCGATTTGGGCAGGAGAAGGGCAGGAGTCCAGAGATTGTGAACACTTCTGTTACCTGTGCTGACCATGGAGCAGGCAGCCATCCGTGGGCATCATTTTGATTTCTTGGTTCTCTTGTGAAAGGTGGTTTTGTCTCAAATTCCTCCATTTAGGAGTAATTATAATGATAAAATGAATTTTTATCTTATATCATCTGTGGGTCCTGATCCTGGGCTCCCAGGGAAGCTATCCATTAACATTTTACCTGGCTCAAAATGACTGGGCAACACCTCAAAGCATGGGCCCTATTTCTGCCCCAAGCACATGTTGTACATCTGCTTCGAGAAGAAAACAATAATAAAAAAATGGCAACATAAAGATAAGAAAAAATAAAGAACCTCTTTGGCTCCCATAAGATTAAAGTCATACTGACATGTACATACTGAAAACATAAGAAAGAGTCTATCACTTTCTGAAATCTAAGAAGATCCTCATTGTGGTTTGTAACTCTTACGTAATACAAAACAAAAAAAAATATATAAGCCTGCCCCAAATGTTCCTTCCCCGGAGCACTCCCTTCTTGGTGAAGATTGTGTCTCTCAGGCAGCTATCCTGACTTGGGTTTGAATAAAGGTCTCTTCCTTTCTCTCTAAAATGTTTTTAAAAGTTCATTCATGCAGTGTCGACAATAACAGTGTTTTCTATTTAAGTGAGAAATAAATGTTCCACTCTAGTTGCATTGAGAATAGACGAATTGAGGGTTTCTTTAGAAGAGTAAGTCTGCTTTCCAGAAAAGGCAAGGTCATTGGTCTATTGAGAATGAAGATAATTACTGCTAAACAACAAGTATGTGTTGCCCCTTCACCCAGAATCCAAAGCAGGTGTGCAGGTTTAAGGTTAGAGGTGCATTCTTCTCCCCAGCTGACAGGACCTCTGCTCTGGCTACAAGACACCCGAGGTTTTGAACATCAGTATCGAAGTCAGCAAGGCAGCTTGTCACAGGACGCCAGTGTTCAGGGAAAGCACAGGTATGTTTGGCAAAATGTCCTATCTATGTCAGGGCTGGAGGTAAAACCTCTCATTATCCCAAAACCTCCTGGGCTTTTCTCTTTTCTCTAGTTGAGCCACAAAGTAAAATTGAAGTAGCTGTTAGCATTCTGGGTTTGGTGCAAGAATTACTTAGTTTCCCTGCTGGTAGAACTTTGCAGGGGATCACAATTTCTCTGTCCATTTATTGCTTACAAATGTATTTTGACCATCTGTTTCCTAGGAACCCTCTTTTATTAGAAAGGGAAGGTGAGATTCACTCTGTGCCTGTTTGTAACATCTAATTTGTTCCTTCATCTAAAAGTGTTTATTCAATTGGGCCTAAGATATGGTTGAGTGGCTGGCATCTAGAGTTAGGTGGCTTTTTTTCATCTGATACAGACTTGGATGATGTCATTTGACAAAGGTGATGTTTCATCATTGATTAGTTTATTCATAAGAAGAGTTAAAACTAGGGTGGAGGGAAAATTCAAAATTATCCAAAGCGGCCTGTTCCTGTTTAAGAGTTGAGCTTGACTTTCTAGTTTTACTAAATGTATTATCTCGATATTTTGAGGTGCCATATTCTCTCTGTAGTTTCTTTGGTGGTGGAGTCAGAAGGAGAGTCTGGGAATTCTTTTGGATAGTGGCGTGCTGGTGGCTTCAAGGGGCTTGGCGTCAGGAACCTTGGGGTGAAGTCTGCAACTGCTTGCCTGACCCTGGGTGCATCTCCCAGAGATTTTGTTTCCTCTTATGAAATTGCCGGCAGATAATGTTCTGCTTAAAGGGGAACCCTCCCATCCTGTTGGTGGCAATGCAAAGTGGTGCAGCCAGTCTGGGAAACAGTGGGGGGTTCCTCAAAAAGATAAACATTGAACAACCACATGATCCAGCAATTGCTCTCCTAGGTATTTACCCAAAGGATACAGAAATGCAGATTCGAAGGGGGTCCATGCACCATGATATTTATAGCAGCAATGTCCACAGTAGCCAAACTATGGAGAGAATCCCAAGGTCCATGCACTGATGAATGGATAAAGCAGATGTGGGATACATATACATATATATATATATATATATATATATATATATATATATATATATATATATATATACATATATATATAAAATGGATATATATAATGTATATATATATACATATATATGTATATATATTATATATATATATGTATATATATGTGTGTGTGTGTATATATATATATACATATATATGTATATATATTATATATGTATATATATGTGTGTGTGTGTATATATATATATATATATAATGAATATGACCCAGCTTCAAAAAGAATGAAATCTTACCATTTGCAAGGATGTGGATGGATCTAGAGTGTATTAAGAGTGTATTAAGCTAAGCAAAATCAGTGAGGAAAGACAAACATCCTATGCTCTCACACTTGTGGAATTTCAGAAAGAAAATAGATGAACAGAGTTGAGGGGTGTTGAGAGAGGCAAACCAGGAAATAGACTCAAACTTGGAGAAGAAACTGAGTGTTGCTGCAGGACAAGGGTGTGGGGGGAAGAGTTAAATGGGTGAGGGGTATTAAGGAGGTCACTTGTGATGAGCACCGGGTACTGTATGCAGGTGAGGAATCACTAAATCGTACCCTTGAAGTGAATATTCCATGGCATGTGAACTAACTGAATTTTAAGTAAAAGAAGAAAGGAAAGAGTATTCTGCTTCATGAAGAGTGAGGTAAAATTGTAGTGATTTGGGCTGTACTATTCTATAGAGGATAGATGTAAAACACACTGTTGTAGGATACACTAGTTTCTTATCACATAAGGAGTCCTCAGAAAGCTGCAATGAAAGATTCACATCTCAGACCATGTTCATGTTCCACTGATATGTTACATTTTGCATAGGTAGGAAAGAAGGTGGAGAGAAAGGCAACAGAAGGGGAAAGTAGGTGTGAACCTTTCATTAGTTAGCGTTATAGCTTTCTCATGAAAGCCTTGCACCAGGGTGATTTTGGAAGAAGAGGAGGAATCCGGGAGCTTTGCAGGAGAAAGGGGAGTTCCAGGTCTAGGTTAAGCTGACAGGGGTCCCAGAGGAGAGCTGAATGCATTCTGCAGCAGGCTGTGGGCAGGGTGGGCTCCAGGGGTGGCTGTGGGTCTCCTGGGTGAGAGTTGTGACAGGTGAGGGCTGTGTGCAAGTTCCTTGCTAAGGACAAGTGAGGCACAGGCTGAGAGCTGGCAGAGAACCTTCTTCTGGGCCAACAGCCTCACACAACACACACAGCCTCATCTTCTGTCCCTGTCACTCCAATTCAGACTTCTCCAAAGGTGAGTGAGAACACATCAAGAGCATTCTGAACAGAAGGGAAAGCATGTGCAAAGGCTCTGGGCCAGGAGAATTCCAGGTATGTCCAGGAGCAGCAAGAAGGCCCTGTGGCCACAGGAGACAGCTTAGGACATGAGCTCAGAGAGGTGACAGAGGGTGACAGAAAGCTTTTCCAGGGCTATAACCCCATGAGATGCTGTTTCACTGGGCCATCCTGGCGACAGTGTTGAGAACAGATGACAGAGGGTTGAAGATGGCAAGGCAGGTCAATGACGAAGCTTTTCCAGGAACTCAGGCACTGTGGACCAGACAGGTGGCCTTGGATGGAGTGGTTAGACCTATTCTGGGTCCATTTTGAAGATGGAGCTCACAGGATTTGCTGATGGGTTAGCTATTAGGAGCAGGAGAACAGAGGAATTGGGGTAACTCCCAGCTGTTGTGGGTTGTCCTGATCAAGGGGAAGGAGAGGGTTTCTCGGGGGGTAGGAGGTAGTCCGTGTTCTGCATGCTGAGGAAGGTGCCTTTCCCAGTGGATCTGCTGAGGTTTGTGTCTGGGAGGACCTTTCACATCTCCTCCCTCAGCAATGCTCAAGTACAAGTATCCCCCACTTTTTAAACGTTCACAGTAAGACACTGGGCTTTCTTGAAAGAACTACGTTATTACCCAGCTTCAGTAAGAGGAAGAGTCCTGAAGAGGATTTCCCTCTTATGAAAAAAGGTGAACAGTGAGAATCGCGTTCAGCATCTGTTTTGGGGAGAAGCACGACAGAGGCGGCGTGCACCCCAACCAGCTCCTTCCGCTGGGAACCGCTCTCCGCATCCAGCCACCAGCACTTTGAATGGTGTCTGTGAGCCTCTGCAGTGCTTTATCTTCATTTATGGTGGGCCTCAGTTAGAAATTTGCGTGCTGAGGCCTAAGAAAAGCCAAAGAGAAGGAATTTTGGAGTCTGAGCACACTGTCTAATTGTTCATGTAAATTAATGGCCATTCCTTCTTGACACCATTTCTGCTGTGCATGGTTTCTCAGAAGACCTGTACTTTCAAAGAGCAGGGAATCCTATACCCCATGCTGTAGGGTTAGTTTTAGTCTCCATGCTGGACAGAACATTTGATGACTGTCGGATTTTCTCACTCAAACATTGAGACTTTGACCACCTTCACCTGTTTCTACCACCCCATCCCCGAATCTGGCACCTACCAATCTGCTCTCAGTATCTATGCGTTCAGTATTTGTTTATTCCACTTGGAATGTACATGAGAGCATCTGGTATTGGTCTTTCTGTGTCTGGTTTACTTGGCATAAGGCCCCCAAGGTCTGTGTTTCCATGTCTGGTTCTTGTGAATAATGCTGCAGTGAACGTGGGAGTGCATCTGTCTTTTTGAGGCAGCATTTTTGTGTTCTTCAAATCAATTCTCAGTAGAGCCATTACTGGGTCATGGGGTAGTTGAATTTATTTTTTCAGGAACCTCCATACCGTTTGTCATAGTGGCTGCACCAATTTCCATTCCCACCAACAGTGCACAGTGTCTCCTCATCTGCACACCCTTGACCCCACCTGGTGTCTGTCTCTGGGAGAATTGCTGTTCCAACAGTTGTGAGAGGATAGCCGATTGTGGGTTTGACTGATGTTTCCCTGACGATGATTAGTGATGTTGAACAACTCCTTCTGTCTGTTGGCACCTGTGTGCCATCTTTGGAAAGTATCTATTCACATATTCCTCCAATTTTTTTATATAGTTTTTTTTTGTTTTGATTTGTATGAGTGTTGTGTGTATTTTGGATATTAGCCTCTTCTCACACATAGGATTCACAGATATTTTTTTCTTATTGGGTCAGTGGCCTTTTAAGTTTTTGCTGGTTTCTTAGGCCTTGTGGAAGATTTCAGTTTGATGTTGTTCCACTTGTTTATTTGTGCTTTTGTTGCCTTTGCAGTTGGTGTCCGATCTGAAGACTCTTTGCCAAACCCAATGTCGAGAGACTTAGTACCTGTGTCTTCTTGGAGGTTTATGGATTCAGGTCTTATGTTCAAATCATTCATCCATTAAAATTTTGTGTGTGGTGTAAGAAAGTGACCCAGTTGTATTCTTCTGCATTTAGTGTCCAGTTTGCCTGTTACCGCTCACTGAGGAGACAGTCCTTCCCTCATGGCATATCATCTGCTGCTGTGTGGTAAGTTAGGATCATCTACGTGTGGGTAAGTTTCTGAGCTTTCTGCTCTGTTCCACTGACCTGGTGTCTGTGTTTATGCCAGTACCATCCTGTTTTGATGACAACAGCTTTCTAATCTAGCTTGAAATCCAGGTGTGTGTTGACTGCACCTTTCTTTCTTCACGTTGCTTTGGGTATTTGGGGTCTTTTGTGATTCCATACAAGTTTGAGGACTGTTTTCTATTTCCTCGAATAATGCCACTGGAATTCAGACAGGCATTTCATCACATCTGTCGATTGCTTTGGGTATGATGGACATGTTCACATAATTAACTCTTCCAGTTAAGGAGCATGGTGTATGCTACCATTTGTTTGTGTTGCCTTCCAAATCTTTGACCCATACATTCTGCCCCCCTCGACACTCATGTTTTTCATTTCTTTTCTGCCGTGTGTTGAGTGTACTATGTCTTTCTCATTCTTGGTTACTTTTATTTCTAGATTTTTTTATGCAATTGTAAATGGCATTGCTTTTTAAATTTCTCTTTGCGAAAGTGTGTCATCAGTATACAGAAATGCAAGAAGTTGGGTCATCTGGTTAGCTCCATCTGTGAAGCGTCTACCTTCAGCTCAGGTCTTGATCCCAGAGTTCTGGGATCGAGCCCCCTGTTGTGCTTTCCGCTTAGCGAGGGTCTGCTTTTCCCTCTTTCTGACACTCCCCCTGCTCGTGCTTTTTCTCTTCCTGTCAAATAAATAAATAAAATCTGAAAAAAATAAAGACAACAGATCTCTATATATTGACTTTATATCCTGCAGCTTTCTTTAATTTATTTTTTCTAACAGGTTTTTTTTTTTTGTGGAATCTTTCCAGATTTCCTGTCATTTGCAAATTGTGACAGTCTCCTTATGGATTTCATATCTTTCTCTTTTTTTAAAATTGTTATTAACTGTACAGTACTTCATTTGTTTTTGATGTAGTGTTCCATGATTTATTTTTTGCATATAACACCTAGTGCTCATTATGACACGTGCCCTCCTTTTCTTTTTTTAAGAATTTATTTATTTATTTGACAGAGATAGAGACAGCCAGCGAGAGAAGGAACACAAGCAGGGGAGTGGGAGAGGAAGAAGCGGGTTAACAGCGGAGGAGCCTGTTGTGAGTCTCGATCCCATGACGCCGGGATCACGCCCTGAGCCGAA
The DNA here is from genome assembly GCF_024610735.1 of Ursus americanus. Classification (NCBI taxonomy): domain Eukaryota; kingdom Metazoa; phylum Chordata; class Mammalia; order Carnivora; family Ursidae; genus Ursus; species Ursus americanus. The sequence continues at coordinate 522,280 of NW_028273645.1, read as the reverse complement.
GGCAGACGCTTAACTGCTGTGCCACCCAGGCGCCCCAACACATGCCCTCCTTAATACCCATCACCAGGATAACCCATTCCCCTTCCCCTCCCTTTCTGCAACCTTCATATTTTTTCCCAGTGTCAGTAGTCTCTCATAGTTCATCTCCCCCTCTCATTCCCCCCCTTCACTTTTCCCTTCCTTCTTCTAATGTCCTCCATGCTATTCCTTCCATTCCACATAGGATTGAAACCATATGATAATTGTCTTTCTCTGCTTGACTTAATTTCACTTAGCATAATCCCCTCCTGGTCCATCCACGTTGGTGCAAATGGGGGGTATTCATTCTTTCTGATGACTGAGTAATATTCCATTGTATAGATGAACCACATCTTCTTTGTCCATTCATCTGCTGAAGGACATCTTGGCTCCTTCCACAGTTTGGCTACTATGGACATTGCTGGTATGAACATTGGGATACAGGTGCCCCTTCTTTTCATTACTCTGTGTCGATGGGGTCAATCCCCAGTAGTTCAATTGGTGGGTCGTAGGATAGCTCTGTGTTTAATGTCTTGAGGAACCTCCATATTGTTTTCAAAAGTGGCTCTACCAGATTGAATTCTCGTGAGTAGTGTAAGAGGGCTCCCCTTTCTCCACATCCTCTCTGACTTTTTGTAATTTCCTGTCTTGTCAATTTTTTTTCAAGATTTTATTTATTTATTCCACAGAGATAGAGGCAGCCAGTGAGAGAGGGAACACAAGCAGGGGGAGTGGGAGAGGAAGAAGCAGGCTCATAACGGACGAGCCTGATGTGGGGCTCGATCCCATAATGCCAGGATCACGCCCTGAGCCAAAGGCAGACGCTTAACCACTGTGCAACCCAGGTGCCCCCTGCCTCGTTAATTTTAACCATTCTAAATGGTGTAAGGTGGTATCTCATTGTCGTTTGGATTTGTATTTCCCTGATGGCAAGTGATGTGGAGCATTTTTTCATGTGTCTGTTGGCCATTTGTATCTCTTTGTGTCTTCTGCCCATTTTTTGGGTGTTGAGTTTGAGGAGTTCTTTATAGATCTTGGATACCAGCCCTTTATCTGTAAAATCATTTGCAGATATCTTCTTCGATTCCATAGGTTGCCTTTTTGTTTTGTTGATCATTTGCTTTGCCGAGCAGAATCTTTTTATCCTGATGAAGTGCCAATACTTCATTTTTGCTTTTATTTCCTTTGCCTTTAGAGATGTGGCTTGCAAGAAGTTGTTGTGTCCAAGGTTGAAGAGTTCTTTTGATTTTGATATGAGACAGGAATCCATTATCTTTCTTTCCTGATTCTATTCGAGTCCTCTGTCTTTCTTGGTGAGTCTAGCTAAGTGTCAGTTTTGTTTATCTTTCCAAAAAAGGCAGCTCTCATTTTCATTGTTTTTTTTTTTTTGTCATTTTAGTCTCCGTTGGATTTATTTATGCATTCCTTTTTGTTATTTCCTTATTTCTACTAATTTGGGGCTTTGTTGTTTTATTTTCTTCTTCTTTACCAAATAAATCAGGTTGTTTATTGGAGAGCATCATATGGATTGATGAAGACTTCAGTTTCTATGAATGTCCCCCATAAAGCTACTTTTGCTGCATCCCATAAGTTTTTGTAGGTTGTCTTTTTCAGCAGTGTCAAGGTACTTCTAAAATTTTTTTGATTTCTTCTTTGACTGTTGGTTGTTCTGTAGCATGTTGTTAAATCTCCACATATTTATTTAAGATTATTTAAGTATCTGACAGAGAGTGAGACAGTGAGGGAGGGAATGCAAACACGGGGTTGGGAGCAGGAGAAATGGGCTTCCCACTGAGCAAGGAACCTGATTCGGGGCTAGATCCCAGGATCCTGGGATCACGACCTAAGCTGAAAGCAGATCCTTAACGACTGAGCCACCCAGGCCCCAAAAATCTCCACCTATTTTTGACTGTCTCATTTTTTTCTTGAGACTGATTTCTAGTTTCATATCATTGTGGTTGGACAAGATTTGAAGCAGGAGGTGAAGAGAGCATTCAGATGAAAGGTTTGTTTCCTGGAGGCTTTTCTGAGGGCAGACCATGAGTTCCGTGGGACGGAGGAAGGTTTTGTGAGACGGGGGGGTGGGGTTAACCCTTGTTAGAATTACTGACTATTACAATGCAGGCTGTGTGCTACCGTTCACACCATAGTCCTGATGGACTTGTACTTTATTAGAAATATTTTCTAGGAGGTGTAGCCATAGCCTTCACTTAAAGAAAGCTGCCATGTGGGTTCATGGCATGACCCCAGGTCAGCAACCAGGATGTATGGTATTGTGGGGCATCAGAACCAGGCTTTCTGTGGGAAGTGACAGAAATAGGGTATGGTGAGCTCCATGACCATAGGTGAGGTCCCGAGTGACCCACTGGGTGTTGGGTTCTGTGGATCTGTCTCATCAGGTGCTGTGGAATTCAGGGACACCCTCCTGTCTGTGGATTTGTGTGGAGACAGGTAGACATCAGTGTCTGGCCAGGCATGAGGGTCACACTGGACCACCACCAGAGGTGCAGCGTGTGGGGGAGCCACTGCTTGGTTTCCACGAAAGCTGACCAGGGTCTGTGACCGTGATTCCTAGCAGCTGCAATGGGAGAGGAGGCCGGGGGTGGTGCACACTTCCTAGACTTGTGGTCAGGAGTAGTCTGGAGCACACTGAAGTCAGCCACACCGGGCACATAAGGCACCCAGTCAGTGTAGCTGTGGGCACTGCTCCCATGGCACTTTCGGGCCGGCTCCATGCTGCCACCTCCTGCTTTTCATCATCATCTTCAAGGTCATGTGCCTCTGCTCTTGCCCCATGGCCTCCGGGGTATTGTCCGTCCTCCATCTGGCCCTCGTCCCTGGTGCCCTGTGCAGTCCGATGCCAGGGTAGCCTTCTCAAGACAAACATCTGGCCCTGATGGAACACTTCCGTGGATCTTGTGTGATGCGAGGATGATGCCCTGCCCTGGAAGGGGGCTGCAGGTCCGCAATCAGGATAGCCATGTCTCCCTTTTCAGCATGGCCTGCCCGCCCCTCAGTCTTCTTCAGGGAAGCTCTCCCCACTTCCTGAGATGACAGCTCTGATCATAAAAATGAATGTTATTTTACATATCTCTATGCCTTAGTTCATCCATGGCATGGCTTTCACCCCATTAGTGGGTATTTTTTAGCAGTTCTGAAGGTCTGTCTGCTCAAGGAGGGGATGACCTGGGTGGGACAGCTTTCCCTCTCATCTCCCTCAGCATGTCTCTGAGCCCTGGGGCCAGCTGTCCCACTGAGGATTGAGGGACCCGAGGCAGCCCATCCTGAGCCCAGGCTGTGTCAGCTCGTAGACTGATGTGTGTCGGTGGTCAGCTGGCATGGGCCAGGGGCAGGCAGTGCCTCCTTCTCATTCCTTCCCTCCTATCCTCCCAGAGGTAGCTCAGAGCAGCCTTCAACCCCTGCATCTCCAGATCCCTTGACCTATGCCTCCTGTGTTCAGCTGGTGACCTTGTAGTTTCGCATGGATTCTACCTCCCATACCCTCTCCTGTAGCAGTTCCTGGATCAGGGGATGGTTCGGACCCTTGTCTGTTTTTGGTCTTCTTCCTGTCCCGCACCAAGCCCACCCACCTTTGCATCTTCCATGTAAGTGCTTGGAAGCAAGCCCATCCACAGGGAACCTATTAGCCAAATGGATCCAGGCAATGAACATTGAAGTAGAGATCCAGGATCCATAATAAACCTGCTCTGAAACCTGTCCCAAAGTCTGTGCCTCTCTCACACTGAATCAGAAACAATAATACCTTTCTGGACTGTGAAGTGACATGTGTCTCTACTTCCAATCTTGAATGCATAGGTGCTGAGCCTGGACAGAAAAGGACCATGGCTCCCGTGGGCTGGAATCCACGGTAAGAACTCAGTGAAATCTGAATTTGAGGCATGGAGTGAATAATTATTGTAGAGTGAATCCTTCCAAGTAGGGCTTATGCACAGTGCACAGGAAAAGCTTTTTCAAAGAGGTTCCTGAAAGAAAAATCTTTTTTAAAACTTTATTTTAATTCCAGTAGAGCTAACATACAGTGTTACATTCGTTTCAGGTGTAGAAGAGAGTGATTCAGTAATTCTATATATTACTCAGTGGTCATCAAGAAAAGCGATCACTTAATCCCCTTCATCTATTTCACTCATCCCTCTATCCACCTCCTCTCTGGTAACCATCAGTTTGTTCTCTATTGTTAAGAATTTGTATTTTGGTGTGTCTCCTTTTTCTCTTTTAATTATTTATTTTTGTTTGTTTCTTAAATTCCCCATTAATGTGACATCGTATGGGATTTGTCTTTCTCCTACTGACTGATTTTACTTAGGATAATACTCTCTAGCTCCATCCATGTGGCTGCAAATGGCAAGGTTTCATTCTTTTTCAAGCCCAGTTATACTCCATTGTGTGTGTGTGTGTGTGTGTGTGTGTGTGTGTGTGTGTGTGTGAATACACACATCTATCATCTCATTTGTCAATTTTTCTACAGACACTTGGGTTGCTTCCATATTGTGATATTGTAAATAATGGTGTAAGAAGCATAGGGGTGCACGTATCCTTTTACGTTCCTGTTTTCCTATTCTTTGGGTAAATACGAGTAGTGTGATTGTTGGATCGTAGGGTAGTTCTATATTTAATTTTTTGAGGAGCCTTCATACTGTTTTCCACGGTGGCCACCACAGTTTGCATTCCCACCCACAGTCGCGAGGATTCCCCTTTATCCACATCCTCCCAACAGCTGCTCTTTGTTGTGCTTTTGATGTTAGCCATTCAGACAGGTTTGAGGTATTACCTCATTGTCCTTTGGATTTACATTTTCCTGATGATGGGTGATGGTGAACATCTTTTCACGGGACTGTTGGCCATTTGTATTTCTTCTTTGGAGAAATGTCTGTCCATGTCTTCTGCCTACTTTTAAACTGGATTATTTGTTTTTGGGGGGTCGAGTAGTATCAGTTCTATATGTTTTGGACACTATCCCTTTATTGCATATGATCTTTGCAAATATCTTCTCCTTTTGAGTAGGTTGTCTTATTATTTTTACGTTTTCATTGTTCTTCTGCCGTGTGGAAACTTTTTATTTTGCTGTATTCCCAATAGTTTATTTTTGCTTTCATTTCCTTTGCCTCAGGAGACAGTCCAGAAAAACGTTAATATGGTCCATGTCAAGAAGTTACTGTCTTCCCTCCTGTAGGATTTTTATGGATTCAGGTCTCATATTGAGGTCTTGAAACTGTTTTGTGTTTGTCTGTATTGTGTAAGAAAGCAGTCTAATTTCATTCTTTTGTGCACAGCTGTCTAGTTTTCCCAACACCATTTGTTGTAGATACTGACCTTTTCCCTTTTGATATCATTGCTTGCTTTGTGGAAGATTCATGGACCACATAATTGTGGGTTTCTGTCTGAACTTGTATCCTGTTCCTTTGGTCGCTGTGTCTATTTTTGTGCCATACTGTCTTGTTAGGATGACTGCAGCTTTGTAGTATAACCTGAAATCTGAAATTGTGAGTCCTCCAGCTTTGTTTTTCTTTTCCACATTGCACTGTCTGTTCGGACTCTTTTGTGGTTCCATACAAATGTGTAGGATTGTTTATTCGAGGTCTTTTATTCTTTAAGTTAAATTCAATTAGCCAACTTACAGTACATCATTAGTTTCAGATGTAGTCTTCAATAAATTTTCAGTCGTGTGTAACACCCAATGCTCATTGTATCGTGTGACCTCCTTAATGCTACTCACCCAGTTACCCCCCCCCCCAACTTCTCTTCCAGCAATCATCGGTTTCTTGCGATAGTTAATAGTCCATCATTGGTTTTCTCCCTCTCTGATGACTTCCCATTCTATTTTCCCTCCTTTCCCCTATGGTTTTCTTCCCTTTTTCTGATATTCCACATAGGAGTGAAAGCATATGATCATTGCCTTTCTTTCATTGGCTTATTCCACTCAGCATAATACCCTCCAGCTCCACCCAGGTCGGTGTGATGGTAAGTACTCATCCTTTCTGATGTCTGAGTAATATTCCATTATATATATGATCCACATCTTCTTTATCCATTCATCTGTCCATGATCATCTGCACTCCCACCCTTTGTCTATATGGATATTGCTGCTATGAACACTGTGGTGCATGTGTCCCGTCTTCACTACCTGTCTCTTTGGGGTCAATACCCAGTAGTGCAATTGCTGGGACATAGGGTAGCTTTATTTATAACTTCTTGAGGAAACTCCATACCATTTTCAAGAGTGGCTGTACCGGACTGCATTCGCACAGGGGTGTAAGAGGGTTCCCGTTTCTCCACATCCTCTCCAAGATCTGTAGTTTCATGTCTTCTTATTTTTAGATATTCGACCTCGTGTGATATGGCATCTATAGGTGTTTAGATTTGCATTTCCCTGAAGCCAAGTGATATGAAGCATTTATGCATGTATCTTTTGGTCACCAGTACATTGTCATGAGTGAAATGACTTCCCATTTTAATCCATCTCAAGACCTAAAGCTGGGTAAGGCACTGAAGCTGGATGATGCCATCGGTTGGAAGTATGGAGAATTTCAAAAGATCTCCATGGAGAGCAAGTTTAAAGGTCAGTGTGAAGCTACTAATTGGATCCGGGGACATCTCTGAAAGTGGGGATTGCCTGGGATGGGCTGAGGGGAGCCCTCCGATTTTCCTATGAATCCTTGCTGCAGCCCTAAATGGACAGTTTCCTGCTGTGGGGCAGGCTGAGTCCTCTAGTCGTGCAGAGGTGAGCCCAATGCCTGGTGCCTTGGAGGCAGGCAAACGGGGAGGGACCCTCAGCAGAGGACCCAGGGTTAGGTTAGGCCTCAAGAGACAGCAGGTCCGAACTGCCCAGTGCTCAGAGAACTCCCAGGCCGAGTGAGATGAGGGCACAAGCGCGGGTGAGTGTGAGCCTTGGGGTTTCATCCGGAAGGGCCCACAAATGTCGGGGTTCACCAGAAGGGGCTCTCAGGGGGTGCCCCAATTCTCTTGCCCTGAATGCTCTGTTGTGCCCCAAAATGGTACAGTTTCCTGTGGGCTGCAGGCTGAGTCCTACGGTGGGGCTTGGGTGTCCCCAATCCCCCAGAGTGGGGTGCCAGGACCCTGGGGAGGGACCCCTCTGTGGCCAACCTAGGGTAAGGGTTAGGGTCCAGGAGCCTGGCAGGGACATACTGCAGGGTGTGCGGCAATCTCTGTGGAGGGCTGAGAGTAGGCCATGGGGGAGGATGAGCATGGGCCTCAGGGTTGGGGCACGGGGGACTGCCAAAGGTGGGGATGGGCTCCGGGGGCCTCCCCATGTTCTCGTGCCCTGTAGGCTCCGTAGAGCCCCAAGGGGCACGGTTTCCTGTCGGGTGGCAAGCTGAGTCCTACAGTGGGGCACAGGTATCCCAATTCGCCAGGGCTGCGGTGTAAGCCTCCTGGGGAGGCCCCCACACCCACGGCCGACCTAGGGCTAGTGTTAGGCCCCAGGAGCCCCGCAGGCCTGATCTGCTGGCTGTATGGGGAGCTACACGGGCTGAGGTGAGGGTGTGGGGAGGGTGAGCGTGGGCCTCAGGGTTGGGGTGCAGGAGGCCACCAAAGTTCGCTGGTGGCTCAGGAGGGCTCTCCTGGTTCTCCCACCCTGAATGCTCTATGGCCTCCCAAGGTGCACGGTTTCTTGCGCGGTGGCAAACTGATTCCTGCTGTGGGGCTCCGGTGTCCCGAATCCCCGTGGTTGTGACTCCAGGCTCCTGGAGAGGGGCTCCTCCACAGATGAACTAGGGTTAGGGTTGGGGCCGAGGAACTCCGCAGGCTAGATCTGCCCACTATGTGGCGAGCTCCACCACCGGCTGAGTTGAGGGTGCAGGGTGGGGTGAGCATGGGCTTCAAGGTTGGGTTTAGGGATCGCCGATGTTCACAGGGGGCTCTGGGGGCCCTCCTGGTTCTCCCGCCCTGAATGCTCTACAGCCTCACAAGGGGCACGGTTTCCTGTGAGCTGGCAGGCTTTGTCCTGCAGTGGGGCTCAGGTGTCCCCAGTCCCTGGGGCTGCGGCACCGGGCCCCAGGGGAGGGGCCCTACGTAGCCGACCTAGGGTCAGGTCTAGGCCCCAGGAACCCGGCAGGCCTGATCTGCCGGCTCTCAGACGAGCTCGGTGGCAAGCTGAAGGGAAGGCATGGGGCGGGATGAGTGTGGGCCTCAGGGTTGGGGTGTAGGGGGCCGCCGACGATCGCTGGGGGCTCAGGGGGGCCCTACCAGTTCTCTTGCACGGGATGCTCTGTGGCGCCCCTAGGAGCATGGTTTCCTGAGGGGTGGCAGGCTAAGTCCCGTGGTGAGTCTCAGGTGTACCCAGTCCCCGGGGTTAGGGTACGGATTAGGGTACGGGTTAAGGTTAAGGTATGGGTTACGGTTAGGGTATGGGTGAGGGTAGGGGTTAGGGTTAGGGTAAGGAAAGGGTACGGGTTAGGGTTGGGTTTATGGGTTACAGGTTAGAGGTTATGGGTTAGGGTACAGATTAGGGTTTAGGGTATGGGTTAGGGTTTAGGGTTTGGGTTTAGGGTTAGGGTTAGGGTTGGAGTACGGGTTAGGCTTAGGGTACGGGTTAGGGTTAGGGTACGGGTTAGGGTACGCGTTAGGCTACGGTTTAGGGTACAGGTTAGGGTATGATTTAGGGTAAGTGTTGGCATACGGATTTGGGTACGGTTTAGGGTACGGGTTAGGGTTACGGTACGGGTTAGGGTTAGGGTACAGTTTAGGGTTATGGTACAGGTTAGGTTATGGTTTAGGGTTAGGGGTTGGGTACGGGTTAGGGAATGGGTTAGGGATAGAGATAGGGTATGGTTTATGGTTAGGGTATGGTTTAGGGTACAGGTTAGGGTTAGGTATGGGTTAGGGTCTGGATTAGGGATAGGGCACGGGTTAGGGTATGGGTTTGGGTACGGGTTAGGGTATGGGTTAAGGTTAAGGTAAGGGTACTGGTTAGGGTTAAGGTACAGGTTATGGTTTAGTGTTTAGGGTTACGGTTAGGATACGGGTTAGGGTTAGGGTACGGGTAGGGTTAGGGTACGGGTTATGGTACGAGTTAGGGTATGGGTTAGAGTCCAGGTTTAGGGTTTAGGGTTAAGGTTAGGGTACAGGTTAGGGTACTTGTTAGGGTTACGGTTAGGGTTAGGGTACGGTTTAAGTTACGGGTTAGGGTACAGTTTAGGGTTAAGTTTAGGGTACGGGTTAAGGTATGGGTTAGAGTACATGTTAGGATTACGGTTAGGGTTAGGGTACAGGTTAGGGTTAGGGTACGGGTTAGAGTTAGGGTTAGAGTACGGGTGAGGGTACGGGTTAGGGTTAGGTTTAGGGTTAGGTTACGGGTTAGGGGTAGGGTTAGCTGAAGGGGTAGGGTTAGGGGTAGGGTTAGGGGTATGGTAGGGGTCGGGGTAGGGTTAGGGTTTAGGGTTAGTGTTTGGGGCTTGGGGTTAGTGGTTAAGGTTAGGGTTTCATGTTTAGGGTTTTGGGATTATTTTTAGGGCTGAGGGTTTAGGGTTTAGTGTTAATGTTAGGGTTTAGGGTTTAAAGATTAAGGTTTAGGGTTAGGTTTAGGGTAGGGTTAGGGTTAGGGTAAGGGTTAGGGGTTAGAGTTAGGGTTAGGAATAGGGTTTAAGGTTTAGGGTTTAAGGTTATGGGTTAGGGTTTAGGGTTAGTGTTAGACCCCAGTAGGCCAGCAGGACCCATGCACCTGCTGTGCGGTGTGCGAAGGAGTAGGCCGAGGTGAGGGCGCTGGTGAGCGAGAGAATAGTATGCAGTGTTTTGGCGCGGGGTCCTTTTAACGTCGATAGAGGCTCGGAGGGCCCTGCCCGTTCTCCCGGCCTGAATGACCGGAGGCGCCCCTAGCGACCCGTGTGGTGGCGGGCTGGCTGTGTAAGTCTGGCACTGAGGTTTAGGGGTCCCCAATGCCTTGCGTTGCAGCGCAAGGCCCCTTGAGAGGGGCCCCTCTTGGGATGTCCTAGGGTTAGTGTTAGCACCCAGGAGTCCGGCAGGCATGATCCGCCAGCTGTGCGGTAGTGGAGGGCCAGGCCGAGGTGAAGGCGCCGGCGAGCTGGAGCGTGGGCCCAAGCATTTTGGCGCATGGGGCCTTAGAAGTTCACTGGGACTCGGAGGGCCCTGCCCATTCTCCCGCCCCGAATGACCGGCGGCGCACCTAGCAGCCCGGATGGCGGCGGGACGGCAAAGTGAGTCCTGGCATGGGCTCGGGGGTCGCCAATCCCTGGCACTGAGGCGCCAGGCCCCTTGGGAAGGGCCCCTCATAGGCCGCCCTAGGGGTAGTGTTAGCCCCCAGGAGGCGGGCAGTCCCGATGCGCCGGCTGTGCGGCGACCGGAGGGGCAGGCCGAGGTTGAGGGCGCTGGCAAGCGGGAGTGTGGGCCCAAGCGTTCTGGCGAGGGTGGCCTTGGAAGGTCGCCGGGGGCTCGGAGGGCCCTGCCCGTTCTCCCACCCTGAATGACCGGCAGAGCACCTAGCGGCCCGGATTGCAGAGGGGCAGCAGTGTGAGTCTGGTGCTGGGGCTCAGGGGTCCCCAATCCCCGGTGTTGCAGCGCCAGGCCCCTTGGGAGGGGCCCCTTGGGTGCGACCTAGTGTTAGGGTTAGCCCCCAGGAGGCCGGCAAGCCTGATTCGCCAGCTGTGTGGTGAGCGGAGGGTCAGGCGGAGGTGAGGCCGCTGGTGAGCGGGAGCATGGGCCCAGGAGTTTTCGCGGGGGAGTCCTTCGAAGGTCGCCAGGTGCTTGGAGGGCCGTGCACGTTCTTCCGCCCTGAATGACAGGTGACTACCCTAGTGGCCCGGTTAGAGGAGGGGGGGTAGGGTGAGTCTGGCGCTGGGGCTCGGGGTCCCCAGTCCTCGGCGTTGGGGTGCCAGGCCCCTTTGGAAAGGCTCTAGGGGGCCGACCAAGCATTACTGTTAGCCCCCAGGAGGCTGGCAGACCCGATCTGCCGGCTGTGTGTCGAGCAGAGGGGCAGGCCGAGGTGAGGGCGCTGTCGAGTGGGAGCGTGGGCCCAAGCGTTTTGGCACGGGGGGCCCTTCGAATGTTGCCAGGGGCTTGGAGGGATCTGCCCGTTCTCCCTCACTAAATGACCGACAGTGCTCCTAGCAGCCCGGGTGGCGGTGGGGCGACATGGTGAGTCTGGCGCTGGGGATCGGGGGTCCCCAATCTCAGGCATTGCGGTGTCAGGCCCCTTCAAGAGGGGCCCCTCAGGGGCCAACCTAGGGTTATGGGTAGCCTCCAGGAGGAAGGCAGGCCTCATCCACTGGCTCTGCAGCTGGCGGAGGGGCGGGCCAAGGTGAGGGCGCTGAGGAGCAGGAGCACGGGCTCAAGCATTTTGGATGGGGGGCCTTCAAAGGTCGCCATGGGCTCGGAGGGCCCTGCCCATTCTCCTGCCCTGAATGACCAGCGGCACCCCTAGCGGCCCGGGTGGCAGCGGGGCGGCAGGGTGAGTCCGGCGCTGGGGATCGGGGGTCCCTAATACCCGGCGTTGCGGTGCCAGACCCCTTGGCTGGGCCCCTCGGGGGCTGACCTAGGGTTAGGGTTAGCCCGCAGGAGTCTGGCAGGCTCGTTCCGCCATGTGCGGTGAATGAAGGTGTGGGTCGAGGTGAGGTAGCTGGCGAGTGGGAGCGTGGGCCAGAGCATTTTGGCTTTGGCTCGGGGTGCCTTCAAAGGTCCCAGGTGGCTAGGAGGGTGCTGCCCGTTCTGTCGCCCTGAAGGACTGGCGACGACCCTAGTTTCCCATGTGGCGGTGGGGCGGCAGGGTGAGTCCGGCACTGGGACTTGGGGGTCCCCTTCCCTGGCATGCGGCGCCAAGCCACTTGGGAGAGGCCCCTCGGGGGCGACCTAGGGATAGGGTTAGCCCCCAGGAAGCCAGCAGGCCCGATCCGCCAACTCTGCAGCGAGTGGAGGGGTGGGCAGAAGTTAGGGCGCTGGCGGGCAGGAGCGTGGGAGCCAGAGTTTTTGCGCGGGGGGCCTTTGAAGGTCGCAGGGGGATCGGAGGGCCCTGCCTGTTCTCCCTTCCTGAATGACTGGCAACACCCCTAGTGCCCTCGGTGCCTATGGGGTGGCAGAGTGAGTACAGAACTGGGGATCAGGGTCCCAAATCCACGGCATTGCAGTGCCAGGCTCCTTGGGAGGGGCCCCTTGGGGGCCGACCTAGGGTAAGTGTTAGCCCCTAGGAGTCCAGCAGGCCTGTTCCCCCAGCTTTGCGACAGGCGGAGGGGCAGGCCGAGGTGAGGGCGCTGGCGAGAGGGAGTGTGGGCCCAAGCGTTTTGGCGCAGGGGACTTTGAAGGTCGCCGGGGGCTTGGAGGGCCCAGTCGTACTCTCGCCCTGAAAGACTGGCGGCGCCCCTAGCAGCCCGGGTTGCTGCAGGGCGGCAGGCTGACTCCGGTGCTGGGCTCGGGGACCCAATCCCCGGCGTTGTGGCGCAAGGCCTCTTGGGAGGGACCCCTCGGGGGCTGACCTAGGGTTAGGGTTTGTCCCCAGGAGGCCGGCAGGCCCGGCGCTAAGTGGCTCTGGCAATGTAACAAAAATGCCATACACTTATCTGTAAGAAATAACAGTGTACAGGAACCCTCTTAGCCCTAACATCATCCTTTGTGAATATGGAAGCCAGCCCCAAGTGGTCGTGGAAGTCTGTCGAAAGGGTTAAGCACTTTTCTCTGAGTCACCACACTATACAGGGAAAGACCAATGTACATCATCTTTCACGAGTAGGAAGCATTAATGAAAAGGTCCTGGAATTTCGAGGACTCTGACCCATCCTTATTGGTAATAAAACACTGTGTACAGGAAAACACCTTCAACTCTCATCAGCCTCCTCAATCCTGATTCCAATTCAACTTTGGATGTGTAGGACTAGGGAAATGTCCACATCTTATTGCTAAGAAAAACGATGTCAGGGTAATGCCCTTCAAGTCACATCAGCCTTCCTGAAGACGGAAGCAGGAATCAAGGTGGTTATGTTACCATGAGGTAAGGAAGATGAGCATATAAGTGAGAAACAACAGTGGGCAGGACCTCTCTTCCAACGAACAGTATCTTTGCTTAATGTTGAATCCCTATGGTAAGTGGTTGTGGGCATTTGTGAGGTCAAAATCTTGAGTGTTTTGTAAAACCTCTTGGCCATTCACAGATGAGAATAAGGTAGATGGGGACTCCTAGGCAGTGATTTGTCCACTGTCAAAAATATGAAAAGATAAAAGAGACAGATGAGGTCTCCTCAGGCATTGTCCTTTATCCTCATCGTCCGTGAGGATGGCCATCTCTGGACAGCTCAGTGGCAGGGTCTCATTCACAGTGGGGGCATCTGTTCCTCACAGACATCAGGCAGGGAAATGGATTTGGTTCTCTGTGCCAGCCCAGCCACAGCTGAGTGTCACAGCACCCTCTCGTGGGCTCATAAGCGTTTCACTGTCACCAGGAAGGTCATTGTATTTGATAAACCACTGTGAGAGTTTGCAATTGCCTTCATCTGCAACCTCCTAGAGGCAAATGCGGGTCTCTGGTACCATGTGAAGTCATGTGAAGGCATTGTGAGAAAATGTCCTTTTGCTTAAGAAAAACATGGCTGGGGCTCCTGGCTGGCTCAGCCAGTTAAGCATGTGTCTTTGGCTCAGGTTATGATCGCAGGGTTCTGGGATCGAACCCGGGCTCCCTGCTCAGCTGGAAAGGAGGTAGTGAAATAGCTTAGAACCCACAGAGAATGTGAATAAAGGGGAGTGAAATGGAACTTGGTCTGTGTTTTGCTTTAGGCATTGGAAGGTAGTTTTTTCCCAATTTTGATTGTTCTTGAAACAGAAAAGCTGTATTGTTTTTTTTTTACCTTTAATTTTTTTTCTATTAATATTTTTTATTATGATGTTAGTCACTATACAGTATTTCCTTAGTTTTTGATGTAGTATTCCGTGATTCATTATTTGCATATAACACCCAGTACTCCATGCAATATGTACCTTCCTTAATACCCATCACTGGCCCATCCCAATCCCCACCTCTCTCCCCTCTGAAGCCCTCAGTTTGTTTCCCAGAGTCCATAGTCTCTCGTGGTTCATTCCCCCTTCTGTTTAGGGTCCATTGTCTAAAGGGACAGACAGTGGAAGTTCACCAAATATAAGATCGAAATTTCATTGTTCATTATACATGCCACCAAGTAGTTCCCAGACATTTCATTCTACTGTAGTAATCCATTATACCTGTGCAGGTGCACGTGGAAGACAATAGATGCATGCATAGTGGTGATAAAACACGCCCCTCAGTAGTAGAATAATAGAGGATGAATATGTGTATAATTTTTCGACTATAGCTTCCATGCTTTCCCTTTGGTTCCTTATTATCTATGAAATTGGACAATTTTTGTTCTCTAGGCTTAAAACTCATTGTCAGTATTCAGAGTTTTTCAATGCTGATCTTCTCCTGTATAAGTTACCAAAAACCTAAAATATGTATGAACTTTAAAAAACGCTATATTGAAAATTACAGCAGGGAAGTTCCATTTTGTGAATATTGCGTCAATGGATCTCTATTTTGACATCAGTGTTCATTAGAAATGATAACATTTCATGTGAGTATAAATATCAATGTGAAAAAGAAAAGGTAGGAAGAACCTTGAATGTTTAAGTAATTGCTGAAATGACAGGTGTGTGTGTGTGTGTGTGTGTGTGTGTGTGTGTGTGTGTGTGTAATTGATTTTCAGTGAATGGTTCAGCTTCTTGTAGGGCCTCCGAGCGAGCCCAGGTGAACCTTTCAATGAGTTGGTATCTGTTTTCAGAACATGGGAATCTCTTAGTCCAATAGTCAATCAGGCAAGCTTTGAGGTCTTGAAGAGTTTCAGTCCTCAGCGATGGTGTTGCAGACCCTTGTGAGCAAACCCTAGTTTATGCTCAGAGACCTCATTATCAGGTACCAATGTGTGACGATTTCAGACAGCATTTCCCAAAGAAGTACCCCTTGAGTCTCTGTCCTTGTCAGTTCCCTACACTTCCTTACACTAGTTATGTGATCAGTGTGTTTCAGGATAATCCCCACATGTGATTTTTGCTATTTCCTACTAGTCCTAAATGTTTCTCAACTTCTTCTTTTATGGTAGGGGTTGGGAAGCAACCTGTGTGGTGTAGGAAGGGGTGTGGTAGTTGTCTGCCTTCAGAGGACCGAATGATGCCTAGAAATTGTACTGTAGTTTGAGGTCAATTGTCCATCCTCTGAGTGTCAGGAATTCCATCACTTTACTTTGATGCTAGTCTGTTCTTCAAGCTGTCCTCAGAAATAAGGAGTGTCTTCCATCTAGGGAATACTGGTTTGTGTGTATGTTTTCATTTTAGGAAAGGCCTTGCTGTTCCTGAAAATAATACTGTAGGGTACCCTTTCCTGTTTTATTGGCCATCAGTCAATCTTTTCTGAAGTATTTGTTTATAAATAGACTTTTTATGGTTGATGAGCAGGAATTCTTTATTGACAAGTCTTTGTGAGTGTGTGTATTGCAAATCTTTACTTCCCAGCCTGCAGTTCACTTTTTCATTTTCTTATGGTTATAAGATAAGGAGAAATGTCACATTTTTATGAAGGCCCACTGAATTCTTTTAAATGTTTAGTGCACCCTATGTCCTACCCCAAGATTGACAGGTTCTACGTTTTCTTTCAGAAACTGTCCAATGGGAAGCTACAATCCATCTCAAATTTTTAAATTGCATTTTTAATTCTAATAGGGTATTTATAGACTGTTTTGGATTTTCTATGTACACAATCGTATTATCTGTGAATAGTCAAATTATCCCCTCAATTCTTATACTTTTTGTTTCTCTTGCCTTCTAACACTGGTAGATTCTCCGATGCCACGTTGAATAGAGCAGCATTGTTTGAAGATTTTAATATACCTTTCTCAATATCTGACAGAAAAAGCAGACAAAACATTGGTAACAAATGTGACCTAATTGACATATAGGGAACATTCCATAATAAGTGCAGAATACATTATTTTCAAGTGGTCATAGACGCTTTACCCAAATAGATGATAGGTGGGGCCACGAATCAAGGCTACAAATGTTAAACCCTGAAATTAACTAGATTCTATTCTTAGACCACACTGGAATTGAGCCACAGTCATAGGGATAAGAAAACCAGGAAGTCCTTCGATGTTTAAAAATAAATGGAACTTTGCTACATATCCTAAAGGTCAGAGAGGGAATCTCCATGGAAATTCTGAACCTTTTCTACATGAGGGCTCACACACAATGATACTTTATTTTTGAAGAGCATTATAATAACCTAGACAGGAGTTGAGCCTTAAGTCAGAGTTCTGCCTGCCCCAGCCACACCTGGCAGCCTTGGCCTGTGGTCCCCCTCAGCTGTCCTTTCTGGTGGCCCTGAGCTAAGGGGGTCAACATGGCCATATGGAAATGGGAAGCTCCCCACTCATAGTGATGATGGTGCCCCCTCCCCAGCTGCCCTTTCTGTTGGCTCTGAGCTAAGGGGGTCAACATGGCCGTATGGAAATTAGAAGCTCCCCACTCTTAGTGATGACGTTGCTATTGTATCGTCCTCACCAGTACAACAACATGATTTCTGAGTGAAATATGACACAAGAGCGACTTCTTGGCCTTCCTTCAGGTTTGAAAATCATCTGGTGAGTCATCTATTAGAAATATGGATTCAACATGTGTTCTTTCTTCTGGAAAAGAAATAGACCCAATAGCAATTATGGCTTCCTGAGCACCTGTTCCTGAGAGACATCATACTGGCTCTTTGTAGCATTCTGCCTCTTAAACTTCTCAACTAGGGTGTAGATCTTTTTAGGCACATGTTCAGGTGGTTAGACAGGGACTCAGATGATATGAGTCACAGAGGATTTTAGTGTCAGAAACCCAAGTGGGATCCCCAAATTGACTCCAAATCCCTTGTTGTTCCATACAGGGTACTATTTCCCTCTTATCTCTGGTCGTCTCGATCTGGAAACCTATCAAGTATCAGGATTTTCTTGTCATGTGGACAAATGGAATGAATTCAGCGGGCCTTTTCACATCTGCCCATGGTGATCATTAAGATCATTATCTCAGTGGAGGACCTCTGGTTAAGATACTCAAAGATCCTTAGGAATAGAGACAGTATAATATTTTCCTGGTATTAAAGTTACTGAAACCAACTATCATTTTTCGTCCATTCAGGCTCTGGTATGTTCAGAGGGTGCTATAAAACAGGTCTGAAATAGTATTTAAAAACACTCAGCTCAGCCTCTCCTACAAAGTGAGCTAATGCTTATAAACATGGCTAAAATATTCCCTTACCTACGATGACTCCCCAGCCATCATAGTGTTTATATGGTATGACTGTGACTTACATTAGTCAACATTTGCAGAGAAAGAACTTAGTGCCTCCAGGGGGCACTTCATGTTGAAATTAGTTTGTGACAAGGAGCTACTGTGTTTTATTCTGCAGTCCAAGGGAATGGTGCCAGACATCTCTAAGGTGTCTAGCAGTTCTACAATTCTGATTTTAAGTGGTCTGTGTGCTTCAGCGATTTGGGCAGGAGGAGGGCAGGAGTCCAGAGACTGTGAACACTTCTGTTACCTGTGCTGACCATGGAGCAGGTAGCCTTCTGTGGGCATCATTTTGATTTCTTGGTACTCTTGTGAAAGGTGCTTTTGTCTCACATTCCTCCATTTAGGAGTAATTATAATGATGAAAGTAATTTTTATCTTATATCATCTGTGGGCCCTGATCCTGGGTTCCCAGGGAAGCTATCCTTTAACATTTTACCCGGCTCAAAATGATTGGGAAAAAACTCAAAGCATGGGCCCTCTTTCGGCCCCAAGCTCATGTTGTACATCTGCTTCGAGAAGAAAACAATAACCAAAAATGCCAACATAAAGATAAGAAAAAATAAAGAACCTCTTTGGCTCCCATAAGATTAAAGTCATACTAACATGTACATACTGAAAATGCATGAAATCATTGCATTTCCTAAAGCCCAAGCCTTGGAGGGTCTGAGAGCCACTGCCCTTAACCAGAACCAGGCACAGCCCAGCAGGGAAGACTGGTGCAGAAAGGGAAGGGGCAGGACTCTGAGGGTGGTCTGCAGCTAGAGGGGTCCCTGGAAGGGACCAGGTGTGTGGGGGGAGCCCGGCCCAGGACCCCACCTATGCCTGTGCTGGGTTTGGGTAGAGGAGACACCTCTTGGACCCCCTGCACTTTCAGGGTTCCAGGGGCTTGAGGGCGGGTTGCCTGGCTTCCCAGGGGCTGGGGCACCACCCTCCCTGACCAATCACCACTTGGGGGTGAAGCTCTTCTCTGTGGGCTCTTCCAGAGTTGCAGTGGGGTGCAAACCTGGGACAGAAGAAGGGGAAGTGGGAGAGAGAGAGTTGCCCTGCGGAGGTCCCGGCTGGTTAGTGAGCAGCGTGCACCTTGGGTGGGGGGTCCGGGGGTAGGGTGTGCCCCAGGTGGGAGGCAGGGTTCTGGAAGGGCACCTGGAGAGGGTTCACTGTGGGAACTCAGGTGAGTTTTCTTTTTTCCTTTAAAGTCTCTTCTGCCTCATGTCCTCAACTGGCCTTATTCCCCATACCCTTTAACTCCAGGGCGCCCAATCACCTGAGCTTTTGTGGGATTGTTTGCAGAATTTCAGGGTTTCCCCTGTTCCCCTGGAAGAGTGCGGGTAAGGACCTCACAGAGTCCCCACCTTCAGTGATGTGTCCCACGGTTCTCAGACACAGTGCAGGTGATGCATCTTGAGCAGTACCCCAAGTTCAGCAGGGTGTGCCCTGGTCTACCAGGCACAGGTGTGGCAGTAGCAAGCCCCAGAGCTGTCCCCCAACTTCAGCATTATGACCCGTGTGCCCCCAGGTTAGTGGTAATTGGCTGTTAGAATCATGCAGGAAAATCCTCCAGATGGGGGCCTGAAGGAGGGCGTAAACCAGACCCCACTCTAATTGCATTGGGAATAGACGAATTGAGGATTTCTTTAGAAGAGTAAGTCTGCTTTCCAGAAAAGGCAAGGTCATTGGTCTATTGAGAATTAAGATAATTACTGATAAACAACAAGTATGTGTTGCCCCTGCACCCAGAAACCGAAGCAGGTGTGCAGGCTATAGGTCAGAGGTGCCTTCTTCTCCCCAGCTGACAGCACTTCTCTGCTCTGGCTCCAAGACACCCGAGGTTTTGAACATCAGCATCGGAGTCAGCGAGGCAGATTGTCACAGGACGTCAGTGTTCAGAGAAAGCACAGGTATGTTTGGCAAAATGTCCTATCTATGTCATGGCTGGAGGTAAAACCTCTCATTATCCCAAAACTTCCTGGGCTTTTCTCTTTTCTCTAGTTGAGCCACAAAGTAAAATTGAAGTAGCTGTCAGCATTCTGGGTTTGGTGCAAGAATTACTTAGTTTCCCTGCTGGTAGAACTTTGCAGGGGATCACAATTTCTCTTTCCATTCATTGCTTACAAATGTATTTTGACAATCTGTTTCCTAGGAACCCTCTTTTATTACAAAGGGAATGTGAGATTCACTCTGTGCCTGTTTGTAACATCTAATTTGTTCCTTCATCTAACAGTGTTTATTCAATTGGGCCTAAGATATGGTTGTATGGCCAGTATCTAGAGTTAGGTGGCTTTTGTCATCTGAAACAGACTTGGATGATGTCATTTGACAAAGGTGATGTTTCATCATTGATTAGTTTTTTCATCGGAAGGGTTAAAATTAGGGTTGAGGGAAAATTGAAAATTATCCAAAGCTGACTGTTCCTGTTTAAAAGTTGTGCTTGACTTTCTAGTTTTACTAAATGTATTATCTCGATATTTTGAGGTGCCATATTCTCTCTGTAGTTTCTTTGGTGGTGGAGTCAGAAGGAGAGTCTGGGAATTCTTTTGGATAGTGGCATGCTGGTGGCTTCAAGGGGCTTGGCGTCAGGAGCCTTGGGGTGAAGTCTGCAACTGCTTGCCTGACCCTGGGTGCATCTCACAGATGTTTTGTTTCCTCTTACGAAATTGCTGGCAGATAATGTTCTGCTTAAAGGGGAACCCTCCCATCCTGTTGGTGGCAATGCAAAGTGGTGCAGCCAGTCTGGGAAACAGTGTGGGGGTTCCTCAAAAAGTTAAACATTGAACAACCACATGATCCAGCAATTGCTGTCCTAGGCATTTACCCAAAGGATACAAAAATGCAGATTCGAAGGGGGTCCATGCACCATGATGTTTATAGCAGCAATGTCCACAGTAGCCAAACTATGGAGACAATCCCAAAGTCCATGCACTGATGAACGGATAAAGCAGATGTAGGATACATGTATATATAATGGAATATGACCCAGCTCTAAAAGAATGAAATCTTACCATTTGCAAGGATGTGGGTCTACTTAGAGTGTATTAAGCTAAGCAAAATCAGTGAAGAAAGACAAATATCCTATGCTCTCATGCTTGTGGAATTTCAGAAAGAAAATAGATGAACAGAGTTGAGGGGTGATGAGAGAGGCAAACAAAGAAATAGACTCAACCTTGGAGAACAAACTGAGTGTTGCTGCAGAAAAGGGGCGTGGGGCGAAGAGTTAAATGGGTGAGGGGTATTTAGGAGGGCTCTTGTGATGAGCACCTGGTTCTGTATGCAGGTGAGGAATCACTAAATCTTACCCCTGAAGCGAATATTCCATTGCATGTGAACTAACTGGAATTTAAGTAAAAGAAGAAAGGAAAAAGTGTTCTGCTTCATGAAGAGTGAGGTAAAATTGTAGTGAATTGGGCTGTACTATTCTATAGATGAGAGTTGTAGAACACCCTGTTGTAGGATACATTAGTTGCTTATTACATAAGGAGTCCTCAGAAAGCTGCAGTGAACGATTCAGATCTCAGAGCATGTTCATGTTCCACTGATATGTTACAGTTTGCACAGGTAGGAAAGAAGGTGGAGAGAAAGGCAACAGAAGGGGAAGGTAGGTGTGAACCTTTCATTAGTTAGCGTTATAGCTTTCTCATGAAAGCCTTGTGCCAGTGTGATTTTGGAAGCAGAGAGGGAATCCGGGAGCTTTGAAGGAGATAGGGGAGTTCCAGGTCTGGGTAAAGCTGACAGGGGTCCCAGAGGAGAGCTTAATGCATTATGCAGCAGGATGTGGGCAGGGTGGGCTCCAGGGGTGGCTATGGGTCTCCTGGGTGGGAGTTGTGACAGGTGAGGGCTGTGTGCAAGTTCCTGGCTGAGGACAAGTGAGGCACAGGCAGAGAGCTGGCAGAGAACCTTCTTCTGGGCCACCAGCCTCACCCAACACACACAGCCTCATATTCTGTCCCTGTCACTCCAATTCAGACTTCTCAGAAGGTGAGTGAGAACACATCAAGAGCATTCGAAACAGAAGGGAAAGCATGTGCAATGGCTCTGGGGCAGGAGAATTCCAGGTATGTCCAGGAGCAGCAAGAAGGCCCTGTGGCCACAGGAGACAGCTTCGGACATGAGCTCAGAGAGTAGACAGAGGGTGACAGAAAGCCATTCCAGGGCTATAACCCCATGAGACCCTGTTTCACTGGGCCATTCAGGCTACAGTGTTGAGAACAGATGACAGAGGGTTGAAGATGGCAAGGCAGGTCAATGACGAAGCTTTTCCAGGAACTCAGGCACTGTGGACCAGACAGGTGGCCTTGGATGGAGTGGTTAGACCTATTCTGGGTCCATTTTGAAGATGGAGCTCACAGGATTTGCTGATGGGTTAGCTATTAGAAGCAAGAGAACGGAGGAATTGGGGTAACTCCCAGATGTTGTGGGTTGTCCTGATCGAGGGGAAGGAGTGGGTTTCTTGGGGGGTAGGAGGTAGTCCGTGTTCCGCATGCTGAGGAAGGTGCCTTTCCGGTGGATCTGCTGAAGTTTGTGTCTGGGAGAACCTTTCACATTTCCTCCCTCAGCAATTCTCAAGTACAAGTATCCCCCACTTTTTAAACGTTCACAGTAGGGGCGCCTGGGTGGCACCGCGGTTAAGCGTCTGCCTTCGGCTCAGGGCGTGATCCTGGCGTTATGGGATCGAGCCCCACATCGGGCTCCTCTGCTATGAGCCTGCTTCTGCCTCTCCCACTCCCCCTGCTTGTGTTCCCTCTCTCGCTGGCTGTCTCTTTCTCTGTCTAATAAATAAATAAAACCTTTTAAAAAAATAAACGTTCACAGTAAGACACTTGGTTTTCTTGAACGAACTAGGTTATTACCCAGCTTCAGTAAGAGGAAAAGACCTGAAGAGGATTTCACTCTTATGAAAAAAGGTGAACAGTGAGAATCGCATTCAGCATCTGTTTTGGGGAGAAGCACAACAGAGGCGGCGTGCACCCCAACCAGCTCCTTCCGCTGGGAACTGCTCTCCACATCCAGCCACCAGCACTTTGAATGGTGTTTGTGAGCCTCTGCTGTGCTTTATCTTCATTTATGCTGGGCCTCCATTGGAAACTTGTGTGCTGAGGCCTAAGAAAAGCCAAAGAGAAGTATTTTTGGAGTCTGAGCACACTGTCTAATTGTTCCATGTAAATTAATGGCCATTCCTTCTTGACACCATTTCTGCTGTGCAAGGTTTCTCAGAAGCCCTGTACTTTCAAAGAGCAGGGAAACCTATACCCCATGCTGCGGGATTAGTTTTAGTCTCCATGCTGGACAGAACATTTGATGAATGTCGGATTTTCTCACTCAAACATTGAGACTTTGACCACCTTCTCCTGTTTCTACCACCCCATCCCCGAATCTGGCACTACCAATCTGCTCTCAGTATCTATGCGTTCAGTATTTGTTTATTCCACTTGGAATGTACATGAGAGCATCTGGTATTGGTCTTTCTGTGTCTCAGTTACTTGGCATAAGGCCCCTAAGGTCTGTGTTTCCATGTCTGGTTCTTGTGAATAATGCTGTAGTGAACGTGGGAGTGCATCTGTCTTTTTGAGGCAGTATTTTTGTGTTCTCCGAATCAATACTCAGTAGGGCCATTACTGGGTCATGTCGTAGTTGTATTTATTTTTTCAGGAACCTCCATACCTTTTGTCACAGTGGCTGCACCAATTTCCATTCCCACCAATAGTGCACAGTGTCTCCTCGTCTGCATACCCTTGACCCCACTTGGTGTCTGTCTCTGGGTCAATTGCTGCTCCAACAGTTGTGAGGGGATAGCCGATTGTGGGTTTGACTGATGTTTCCCTGACGATGATGAGCGATGCTGAACAACTTTTTCTTTCTGTTGGCACCTGTGTGCCATTTTGGAAAGTATCTATTCACATATTCCCCCCATTTTTTATACTTTTTTTTGTTTTGATTTGTATGAGTGTTGTGTGTATTTTGGATATTAGCCTCTTCTCACACATATGATTCGCAGATATTTTTTTCTTATTGGGTCCGTGGCCTTTTAAGTTTTTGCTGGTTTCTTTTGCCGTGTGGAAGATTTCAGTTTGATGTTGTTCCACTTGTTTATTTTTGCTTTTGTTGCTTTGCATTTGGTGTCCGATCTGAAGACTCTTTGCCAAAACCAATGTCGAGAGGCTTAGTACCTGTGTCTTCTTGGAGGTTTATGGATTCAGGTCTTATGTTCAAATCATTCATCCATTAAAAATTTTGTGTGTGGTGTTAAGAAAGTGACCCAGTTATATTCTTCTGCATTTAGTGTCCAGTTTGCCTGTTACCACTCACTGAAGACACAGTCCTTCCCTCATGGCATATCTTCTGCTGCTGTGTCCTAAGTTAGGATCATCTACGTGTGGGTAAGTTTCTGAGCTTTCTGTTCTGTTCCACTGAACTGGTGTCTGTGTTTATGCCAGTACCATCCTGTTTTGATGACAACAGCTTTGTAATCTAGCTTGAAATCCAGGTGTGTGTTGACTGCACCTTTCTTTCTCCAGGTTGCTTTGGGTATTTGGGGTCTTTTGTGATTCCATACAAGTTTGAGGACTGTTTTCTATATCCTCGAATAATGCCACTGGAATTCAGATAGGGATTTCATCACATCTGTCGATTGCTTTGGGTACGATGGACATGTTCACATAATTAACTTTTTCAGTTAAGGAGCATGGCGTATGCTTCCATTTGTTTGTGTTGCCTTCCAAATCTTTGACCCATACATTCTGCCCCCTCAACACTCATGTTTTTCATTTCTTTTCTGCCATGTGTTGAGTGTACTATGTCTTTCTCATTCTTGGTTACTTTTATTCCTAGATTTTTTTTGATGCAATTGTAAATGGCATTGCTTTTTAAATTTCTCTTTGCGAAAGTGTGTCATCAGTATACAGAAATGCAAGAAGTTGGGTCTTCTCTATGGCTCCATAGGTGAAGCGTCTGCCTTCAGCTCAGGTCATGATCCCAGAGTTCTGGGATCGAGCCCCGCGTTGGGCTCCCTGCTTAGCGAGGGTCTGCTTCTCCCTCTTTCTGACACTCCCCCTGCTCATGCTTTTTCTCTTCTTGTCAAATAAATAAATAAAATCTGAAAAAAAATAAAGACAACAGGTCTCTGTATATTGACTTTATATCCTGCAGCTTTCTTGAATTTGTTTATTCTAACAGTTTTTTTGTGTGGAATCTTTCGGGATTTCATGTCATTTGCAAATAGTGACAGTTTTCCTGTATGGATTTCATATCTTTCTCATTTTTAAAATGATGTTAGTCACCCTAGAGTACTTCATTTGTTTTTGATGTAGTGTTCCATGATACATTGTTTGCATATAACACCTAGTGCTCATTATGACACGTGCCCTCCTTTTTTTTTTAAAGAATTTATTTATTTATTTATTTGACAGAGATAGAGACAGCCAGCGAGAGACAGAACACAAGCAGGGGGAGTGGGAGAGGAAGAAGCAGGCTCAGAGCAGAGGAGCCTGATGTGGGGCTCGATCCCATAACCCTGAGCCGAAGGGAGACGCTTTACCGCTGTGCCACCCAGGTGCCCCAATACATGCCCTCCTTAATACCCATCACCAGCATAACCCATTCCCCTTCCCCTCCCTTTCTGCAACCTTCAGTTTGTTTCCCAGTGTCAGTAGTCTCTCATGATTCATCTCCCCCTCTCATTCCCCCCTTCACTTTTCCCTTCCATCTTCTAATGTCCTCCATGCTATTCCTTCCATTCCACATAGGAGTCAAACCGTATGATAATTGTCTTTCTCTGCTTGACTTAATTTCACTTAGCATAATCCCCTCCTGGTCCATCCACGTTGGTGCCAATGGGGGGTATTCATCCTTTCTGATGACTGAGTAATGTTCCATTGTGTAGATGAACCATATCTTCTTTGTCCATTCATCTGCTGAAGGACATCTTGGCTCCTTCCTCAGTTGGCTATTATGTACATTGTTGCTATGAAAATTGGGATACAGGTCCCCCTGCTTTTCATTACTCTGTGTCTATGCGGTAGATACCCAGTAGTGCAGTTGGTGGGTCATAGGATAGCTCTGTGTTTAATGTCTTGAGGAACCTCCATATTGTTTTCAAAAGTGGCTATACCAGCTTGAATCCTCACGAGTAGTGTAAGATGGTTCTCCTTTCTCCACATCCTCTCTGACTTTTTTTTATTTCCTGTCTTGTTAATTTTCTTTCAAGATTTTATTGATTTATTCCACAGTGATAGAGACAGCCAGCGAGAGAGGGAACACAAGCAGGGGGAGTGGGAGAGGAAGAAGCAGGCTCATAATGGAGGAGCCTGATGTGGGGCTCTATCCCATAAGGCCAGTATCATGCCCTGAGCTGAAGGTAGACGCTTAAGCACTGTTCCACCCAGGTGCCCCCTGCCTTGTTAATTTTAACCATTCTAACTGGTGTAAGGTGGGATCTCATTGTCGTTTTAATTTGTATTTGATGATGGCAAGTGATGTGGAGCATTTTTTCATGTGTCTGTTGCCCATTTGTATGTCTTCTCTGGAGAAGTATCTCTTTGTGTCTTCTGCCCATTTTTTGGGTGTCGAGTTTGAGGAGTTCTTTATAGATCTTGGATACCAGCCCTTTATCTGTAATATTATTTGCAGATATCTTCTTCGATTCCGTAGGATGCCTTTTTGTTTTGTTGATCATTTGCTTTGCCGAGCAGAAGCTTTTTATCCTGATGAAGTGCCAATAGTTCATTTTTGCTTTTATTTCCTTTGCCTTTAGAGACCTGGCTTGCAAGAAGTTGCTGTGTCAAAGGTTGAAGAGTTCTTTTGATTTTGATATGAGACAGGAATCCATTATCTTTCTTTCCTGATTGTATTCGAGTCCTCTGTCTTTCTTGGTGAGTCTAACTAAGTTTTTCAGTTTTGTTTATCTTTCCAAAAAAGGCAGCTCTCATTTTCGTTGTTTTTTTTTTTTTGTCTTTTTAGTCTTCGTTGGATTTATTAATGCATTCATTTTTTATTTCCTTATTTCTACTAATTTGGGGCTTTGTTTGTTCTTTTTATTCTACTTCTTTACCACATAAATCAGATTGTTTATTGGAGAGCATTCTCATGGATTGATGAAGACTTGAATTTCTATGAATGTCCCCCATAAAGCTTCTTTTGCTACATTGCATAAGTTTTTGTAGGTTGTCTTTTTCATCAGTGTCAAGGTACTTCTAAAAATTTTTTGATTTCTTCTTTGACTGTTGGTTGTTCAGTAGCATGTTGTTAAATCTCCACATATTTTTTAAGATTATTTAAGTATCTGACAGAGAGTGAGACAGCGAGAGAGGGAACGCAAGCAGGGTGGTGGGAGAGGGAGAAGCGGGCTTCCCACTGAGCAAGGAGCCTGATTCGGGGCTAGATCCCAGGATCCTGGTATCACGACCTGAGCTGAAAGCAGATCCTTAATGACTGAGCCACCCAGGCCCCACAATCTTCACCTATTTTTGACTGTCCCACTTTTTTCTTGAGACTGATTTCTAGTTTCATATCATTGTGGTTGGACAAGATTTGAAGCAGAAGGTGAAGAGAGCATTCAGATGAAAGGTTTGTTTCCTGGAGGCTTTTCTGAGGGCAGACCATGAGTTCCGTGGGGATGGAGGAAGGTTTTGTGAGACGGGGGTTGGGGTTAACCCTTGTTAGAATTACTGATTACTACCATGCAGGCTGTGTGCTACCGTTCACACCGTAGTCCTGATGGACTTGTACTTCATTAGAAATATTTTCTAGGAGGTGTAGGCATAGCCTTCACTTAAAGAAAGGTGCCATGTGGGTTCATGGCATGACCCCAGGTCAGCAATCAGGATGGTTGGTATTGTGGGGGATCAGAACCAGGCTTTCTGTGGGAAGTGACAGAAATAGGGTGTGGTGAGCTCCATGACCATAGGTGAGGTCCCGAGTGACCCACTGGGTGTTGGGTTCTGTGGATCTGTCTCATCAGGTGCTGTGGAATTCAGAGACACCCTCCTGTCTGTGGATTTGTGTGGAGACAGGTAGACATCAGTGTCTGGCCAGGCATGAGGGTCACACTGGACCACCACCAGAGGTGCAGCGTGTGGGGGAGCCACTGCTTGGTTTCCACGAAAGCTGACCAGGGTCTGTGACCGTGATTCCTAGCAGCTGCAAGAGAAGAGGAGGCCGGGGGTGGTGCACACTTCCTAGAGTTGTGGTCAGGACTAGTCTGGAGCCCACTGAAGTCAGCCACACTGGGCACAGAAGGCACCCAGTCAGTGTAGCTGTGGGCACTGCTCCCATGGCACTTTCGGGCCGGCTCCATGCTGCCACCTCCTGCTTTTCATCATCATCTTCAAGGTCATGTGCCTCTGCTCTTGCCCCACAGCCTCCGGGGAATTGTCCGTCCTCCATCTGGCCCTCGTCCCTGGTGCCGTGTGCAGTCCGATGCCAGGGTAGCCTTCTCGAGACAAAAATCTGGCCCTCATGGAACACTTCCATGGATCTCGTGTTATGCGAGGGTGATGCCTTTCCCCGGAAGGGGGCTGCAGGTCCCCAATCAGGAGAGCCATGTCTCCCTTTTCAGCATGGCCTGCCCTCCCCTCAGTCTTCTTAGGGAAGCTCTCCCCACTTCCTGAGATGACAGCTCTGAACTTAAAAATGAATGTCATTTTACATATCTCTATGCCTTAGTTCATCCATGGCATGTCCTTCAACCCTGTTAGTGGGTTTTTTTTAGAAGTTCTGAAGGGCTGTCTGCTCAAGGAGCGGATGACCTGGGTGGGGCAGCTTTCCCTCTCATCTCCCTCAGCATGTCTCTGAGCCCTGGGGCCAGCTGTCCCACTGAGGATTGAGGGACCCGAGCCAGCCCATCCTGAGCCCAGGCTGTGTCAGCTCATAGACTGATGCCTGTCGGAGTGGTGGGCAGCTGGCATGGGCCAGGGGCAGGCAGTTTCTCCTTCTCATTCCTTCCCTCCCTTCCTCCCAGAGGTAGCTCAGAGCAGCATTCAAACCCTGCATCTACAGATCCTTTGACCTGTGCCTCCTGTGTTCAGCTGGTGACCTTGGAGGTTCACATGGATTCTACCTCACGTACCCTCTCCCGTAGCAATTCCTGGATCAGGGGAGGTTTCGGACCCTTGTTTGCTTTTGGTCTTCTTCCTGTCCAGCACCAAGCCCACCCACCTTTGCATCTTCCATGTATGTACTTGGAAGCAAGCCCATCCACAGGGAACCTATTAGCCAAATGGATCCAGGCAATGAACATTGAAGTAGAGATCCAGGATCCATAATAAACCTGCTCTGAAACCTGTCCCAAAGTCTCTGACTCTCTCACACTGAAACAGAAACAATAATACCTTTCTGGACTGTGAAGTGACACGTGTCTCTACTTCCAATCTTGAATGCATTGGTGCTGAGCCTGGACTGAAAAGGACCATGGCCCCCGTGGGTATGATCCACGGTAAGAACTCAGGGAAATCTGAATTTGAGGCATGGAGTGAATAATTATTGTAGAGTGAATCCTCCCAAGTAGGGCTTATGCACATTGCACAGGAAAAGCTTTTTCAAAGAGGTTTCTGAAAGAAAAATCTTTTTTAAAACTTTATTTTAATTCCAGTAGAGCTAACATACAGTGTTACATTCGTTTCAGGTGTAGAAGAGAGTGATTCAGTAATTCTATATATTACTCAGTGGTCATCAAGGAAAGTGTCCTCTTAATCCCCTTCATCTATTCCACTCATCCCTCTATCCACCTCCTCTCTTGTAACCATCCGTTTGTTCTCTATTGTTAAGAATTTGTATTTTGGTGTGTCTCCTTTTTCTCTTTTAGTTATTTATTTTTGTTTGTTTCTTAAATTCCCCATTAATGTGACATCGTATGGGATTTGTCTTTCTCTGAATGCCTGATTTTAGTTAGGATAATACTCTCTAGCTCCATCCATGTGGCTGCAAATGGAAGGTTTCATTCTTTTTCAAGCCGAGTAATACTCCATTGTGTGTGTGTGTGTGTGTGTCTGTGTGTGTGTGTGTGCGTGTGAATACACACATCTATCATCTCATTTGTCAATTTTTCTACAGACACTTGGGTTGCTTCCATATTGTGATATTCTAAATAATGGTACAAGAAATATAGGGGTGCACGTATCCTTTTACGTTACTGTTTTCCTTTTCTTTGGGTAAATACGAGTAGTGTGATTGTTGGATCGTAGGGTAGTTTTATATTTAATTTGTTGAGGAACCTTCATACTGTTTTCCACGGTGGCCACCACAGTTTGCATTCCCACCCACAGTTCGCGAAGATTCCCCTTTATCCACATCCTCTCAACACCTGCTCTTTCTTGTGCTTTTGATGTTAGCCATTCAGACAGGTTTGAGGTATTACCTTATGGTCCTTTGGATTTAAATTTTCCTGATGATGGGTGATGGTGAACATGTATTCACGGGACTGTTGGCCATTTGTATCCCTTCTTTGGAGAAATGTCTGTCCATGTCTTCTGCCTACTTTTAAACTGGATTATTTGTTTTTTGGGGGTCGAGTAGTATCAGTTCTATATGTTTTGGACACTATCCCTTTATTGCATATGATCTTTGCAAATATCCTCTCCCTTTGAGTAAGTTGTCTTATTATTTTTACGTTTTCATTGTTCATCTGCTGTGTGGAAACTTTTATTTTGCTGTATTCCCAATAGTTTATTTTTGCTTTCATTTCCTTTGCCTCAGGAGACAGTCCAGAAAAACGTTAATATGGTCCATGTCAAGAAGTTACTGTCTTCCCTCCTGTAGGATTTTTATGGATTCAGGTCTCATATTGAGGTCTTGAAACTGTTTTGTGTTTGTCTGTATTGTGTAAGAAAGCAGTCTAATTTCATTCTTTTGTGGGTATCTGTCTAGATTTCCCAACACCATTTGTTGTAGAGACTGTCCTTTTCCCTTTTAATATCGTTGCTTGCTTTGTGGAAGATTCATGGACCACATAATTGTGGGTTTCTGTCTGAACTTGTATCCTGTTCCTTTGGTCGCTGTGTCTATTTTTGTGCCATACTGTCTTGTTAGGATGACTGCAGCTTTGTAGTATAACCTGAAATCTGAAATTGTGAGTCCTCCAGCTTTGTTTTTCTTTTCCACATTGCACTGTCTGTTCGTAATCTTTAGTGGTTCCATACAAATGTTTAGGATTGTTTATTCAAGGTCTTTTGTTCTTTAATTTAAATTCAATTAGCCAACTTACAGTACATCATTAGTTTCAGATGTAGTCTTCAATAAATTTTCAGTCGTGTGTAACACCCAGTGCTCATTGTATCGTGTGACCTCCTTAATGCTACTCACCCTGTTACCCCCCCAACTTCTCCTCCAGCAATCATCAGTTTCTTGCGATAGTTAAGAGTCCAACATTTTCTCCCTCTCTGATGACTTCCCATTCTATTTTCCCTTCCTTCCCCTATGGTCTTCTTCCTTGTTTCTGATATTCCACATAGGAGTGAAAGCATATGATCATTGTCTTTCTTTCATTGACTTATTCCACTCAGCATAATACCCTCCAGCTCCACCCAGGTAGGTGTGATGGTAAGTATTCATCCTTTCTGATGGCTGAGTAATATTCCATTATATATATCATCCACATCTTCTTTATCCTTTCATCTATCCATGGTCATCTGCACTCCTTCCACAGCTTGTCTATTATGGATATTGCAGCTATGAACACTGTGGTGCATGTGTCCCGTCTTCACTACCTCTGTATCTTTGGGGTAAATACCCAGTAGTGCAATTGCTGGGACATAGGGTAGCTTTATTTATAACTTCTTGAAGAAACTCCGTACCATTTTCAAGAGTGGCTGTACCAGACTGCATTTGTACAGGGGTGTAAGAGGGTTCCCATTTCTCCACATCCTCTCCAACATATATGGTTTCATGTCTTCTTATTTTTATATATTCGGCCTCGTGTGATATGGCATCTATAGGGGTTTAGATTTGCATTTCCCCGAAGCCAAGTGATATGAAGCATTTATGCATGTATCTTTTGGTCACCAGTACGTCGTCATCAGTGAAGTGACTTCCCACTTTAATCCATCTCAAGACCTAAAGCTGGGTAAGGCACTGAAGCTGGATGATGCCATCGGTTGGAAGTGTGGAGAATTTCAAAAGATCTCCTTGGAGAGCAAGTTTAAAGGTCAGTGTGAAGCTACTAATTGTATCCAGGGAGATCTCTGAAAGTGGGGTTTGCCTGGGATGGGCTGAGGGTGGCCCTCTGATTTTCCTATGAATCCTTGCTGCAGCCCCAAATGACAGTTTCCTGCTGTGGGGCAGGCTGAGTCCTCTAGACGTGCAGAGGTGAGCCCAATGCCTGGTGCCTTGGAATCAGGCAAACCGGGAGGGACCCTCAGCAGAAGACCCAGGGTTAGGTTAGGCCTCAAGAGACAGCAGGTCCGAACTGCCCAGTGCTCAGAGAACTCCCAGGCCGACTGAGATGAGGGCACAAGGGCGGGTGAGTGTGAGCCTGGGGTTTAATCCGGAATGGCCCACAAATGTCGGGGTTCACCAGAAGGGGCTCCCAGGGGTGCCCCAATTCTCTTGCCCGGAATGCTCTGTTGTGCCCCAAAACAGTACAGTTTCCTGTGGGCTACAGGCTGAGTCCTACAGTGGGGCTTGGGTGTCCGCAATCCCCCGGAGTGGGGTGCCATGACCCTGGGGATGGGCCCCTCTGTGGCTAACCTAGTGTAAGGGTTAGGGTCCAGGAGCCCGGCAAGGACAATCTGCAGGCTGTGCGGCGAGCTCTGTGGAGGGCTGAAAGGAGGCCATGGGGGTGGGTGAGCATGGGCCTCAGGGTTGGGGCACGGGGGACTGCCAAAGGTGGGGATGGGCTCCGGGGGCCTCCCCATGTTCTCGTGCCCTGTAAGCTCCGTAGAGCCCCAAGAGGCACAGTTTCCTTTCCGGTGGCAAGCTGAGTCCTGCGGTGGGGCACAGGTATCCCAATTCCCCGGGGCTGTGGTGTAAGGCTCCTGGGGAGTCCCCCACACCCGCTGCCAACCTAGGGCTAGGGTTAGGCCCCAGGAGCCCCGCAGGCCCGGTCTGCTGGCTGTATGGCAAGCTACACGGGCTGAGCTGAGGGTGTCAGGAGGGTGAGCGTGGGCTTCAGGGTTGGAGTGTGGGAGGCCGCCGAAGTTCGCTGGTGGCTCAGGAGGGCTCTCCTGGTTCTCCCGCCCTGAACGCTCTATGGCCTCCCAAGGCGCACGGTTTCCTGCGGGGTGGCAGACTGAGTCCTGCTGTGGGGCTCAGGTGTCCCGAATCCCCTTGGCTGTGGCTCCAGGCTCCTGGGGAGGCGCCCCTCCACAGATGAACTAGGGTTAGGGTTGGGGCCCAGGAACCCCGCAGGCCAGATCTGCCCACTATGTGGCGAGCTCCGCTGCGGGCTGAGGTGAGGGTGCGGGGTGGGGTGAGCATGGGCTTCAAGGTTGGGTTTAGGGATCGCCGAAGTTCGCCAGGGGCTCTGGGGGCCCTCCTGGTTCTCCCACCCTGAATGCTCTACAGCCTCCCAAGGGGCACGGTTTCCTGTGGGCTGGCAGGCTTTATCCTGCAGTGGGGCTCAGGTATCCCCAGTCCCTGGGGCTGCGGCACCGGACC
Source organism: Ursus americanus (assembly GCF_024610735.1). Taxonomy (NCBI): domain Eukaryota; kingdom Metazoa; phylum Chordata; class Mammalia; order Carnivora; family Ursidae; genus Ursus; species Ursus americanus. Next base: position 489,373 of record NW_028273645.1, on the reverse strand, counting down.
CCAGGGGAGGGGCCCTACCCAGCCGACCTAGGGTCAGGTCTAGGCCCCAGGAACCCGGCAGGCCTGATCTGCCAGATCTGTGACGCACTCAGTGGCAAGGTGAAGGGAAGGCGTAGGGCGGGATGAGCGTGGGCCTCAGGGTTGGGGTGTAGGGGGCTGCCGAGCATCACTGGGGTCTCAGGGGGGCCCTACCAGTTCTCCTGCATGGGATGCTCTGCGGTGCCCCAAGGGGCATGGTTTCCTGGGGGGTAGCCGGCTGAGTCCCATGGTGGGGTCCAGGTTTACCCAATCCCCGGGGTTAGCGTACAGATTAGGGTACGGGTTAAGGTTAGGGTATGGGTTACGGTTAGGGTATGGGTGAGGGTAGGGGTTAGGGTTAGGGTAAGGAGAGGGTATGGGTTAAGTTTGGGTTTAGAGGTTACAGGTTAGAGGTTATGGGTTAGGGTACAGATTAGGGTTTAGGGTACGGGTTAGGGTTTAGGCTTTGGGTTTAGGGTTAGGGTTAGGGTTGGAGTACGTGTTAGGTTTAGGGTACGGGTTAGGGTTAGGGTATGGGTTAGGGTATGCATTAGGGTACGGTTTAGGGTATGGTTTAGGGTTAGTGTTGGCATTTGGATTAGGGTACGGTTTAGGGTACGGGTTAGGGTTAGTGTACGGGTTAGGGTTAGGGTACAGTTTAGGGTTATGGTACAGGTTAGGTTACGGTTTAGGGTTAGGGTTAGGGTACGGGTTAGGGAATGGGTTAGGGATAGGGATAGGGTATGGTTTAGGGTTAGGGTATGGGTGTGGGTACGGGTCAGGGTACAGGTTAGAGTTAGGTGTGGGTTAGGGTATTGGTTAGGGTCCGGGTTAGGGATAGGGTACAGGTTAGGGTATGGGTTAAGGTTAAGGTAAGGGTACTGGTTAGGGTTAGGGTACGGGTTACGGTTTAGGGTTTAGGGTTACGGTTAGGGTACGGGTTAGGTTTAGGGTACGGGTAGGGTTAGGGTACGAGTTAGGGTATGGGTTAGGGTCAGGGTTTAGGGTTAAGGTTAGGGCATGTGTTAGGGTACTTGTTAGGGTTAAGGTTAAGTTTAGGGTACGGTTTAAGTTACGGGTTAGGGTACAGGTTAGGGTTCGGGTTAGGGTACGGGTTAGAGTATGGGTTAGGGTAAGGGTAGGGTTAGGTTATGGGTTAGAGGTAGGGTTAGCTGAAGGGGTAGGGTTAGGGGTAGGGTTAGGGGTATGGTAGGGGTCGGGGTAGGGTTAGAGTTTAGGGTTAGGTTTTGGGGTTTGGGTTAGTGGTTAAGGTTAGGGTTTAGTGTTTAGGGTTTCGGGATTAGGGTTAGGAGTTAGTTTTAGGGTTTAGTGTTAATGTTAGTGTTTAGGGTTTAGGAATTAGGGTTTAGGGTTAGGTTTAGGGTAGGGTTAGGGTTAGGGTAAGGGTTAGGGGTTAGTGTTAGGGTTAGGGTTAGGGTTAGGGGTTAAGGTTTAGGGTTTAAGGTTAGGGGTTAGGGTTTAGGGTTAGGGTTAGACCCCAGTAGGCCAGCAGGACCGATACGACGGTTGTGCGGCGAGCGGAGGAGTGGGCCGATGTGAAGGCGCTGGTGAGCGGCATCATGGGCCCAACCATTTTGGTGCAGGAGGGCCTTCGAAAGTCGCCGGGGGCTCTGAGTGCCTTGCCTGTTCTCCCGCTCTGAATGACTAGCGGGGCCCCTAGTGGCTCGGGTGGCTGATGGGCAGCAGGGTGAGTCCGGCACATGGGCTTGGCTTCCCCATCCTCGGTGTTGCGGAGCCACGCCACTTGGGAAGTGCCTCTCGGGGGCTGACCTACACTTAGGGTTAGTCCCCAGGAGGCCGGCAGGCCTGATACACCACATGTGCGGCGAGCGGAGCGGTGGGCCGAGGTGAGGGTGCTGGTGAACATGAGCCTGGGCCGAAGCCTTTTGGTTCTGGGCGCCTTCGAAGGTTGGAGGGAGTTCGGAGGGCCCTGCCAGTTCTCCAACACTGAATGAATGGTGGTGCCCCTAGCGGCACGTTTAGGAAGGGACCCTCAGAGGCCATCCTAGGGTTAGGGTTAGCGCCCAGGAGCCCGGCAGGCCAGATCTGCCAGCTGTGCGATGGGCGGAGGTGCGGGCTGAGTTGAGGGCGATGGCGAGCGGGAGCGTGGGCCCCAGGGTTTTGGCGCCCTGGGCCTTGCAATGTTGCCATGGCTCAGAGGGCCCTGCCCTTTCTCCTGCCCTGAATAACCAGCGGCGCCCCTAGTGGCTCCGTTGGTGGTGGGGCAGCAGGGTGAGTCCTGCACTGCGGCTCGGGGATCCCCAATCCCCGGTGTTGCGGGGGCAGGCCCCTTGGGAGGAGCTCCTCGTGGGCTGACCTAGGGTTAGAGTTAGCCCCCAGGAGGCTGGCAGGCCCAATACTCTGGCTGGGCGGCGAGAGGTGGGCAGGCAGAGGTAAAGGCGCTGCGGAGCGGGAGCGTGGGCCCCTGCATTTTGGTGTGGGAGGCTTCAAATGTTGCTGGTTTCTCCAGGGCCCTGTCGTTCTCCCGCCCTGAATGACTGGCGGCGCCCCTAGCGGCCTGGGTGGCGGCGTTGAGGAAGGGTGATTCTGGCTCTGGGGCTTGGGGTCCCAGATCCCCAGTGCAGCAGCACCAGGACCCTTGGGAGGGTCCCTGAGGGGCCGACCTAGGGTTAGGGTTAAGACCCAGGAGGCTGGCAGGCCCGATCCGCCCACTGTGCTGAGAGCTGAGGGGCAAGCCAAGGTGAGGGCTTGGGGAGCGGGAGCCTGGGCACCAGCGTTTTGGCCCAGGGAGCCCTTGAAAGTTACCAGGGGCTTGGAAGGCCCTGCCCCTTCTCTCGCCCTGAATGACCTGCAGCGCCCCTAGCGGCCTGGGTGGCGACAGTGCGGCAGGGTGAGTCTGGCTCTGAGGCTCTGAGTCACCAAACCCCAGCATTACAGAACCAGGCCCCTTGGGATGTCCCCCATGGGGCCAACCTAGGGTTTCAGTTAGCCCCCAGGAGCCCGGCAGGCCTTATCCACCAGCTCTGCAGCAACCAGAGGGGCGGGCCAAGGTGAGGGTGCTGGGGAGCAGGAGCATGGGAGCCACCTTTTTGCGCAAGGGTCCTTCGAAGGTCGCAGGGGAAACGGAATGCTCTGCCAGTTCTCCCACAATGAATGACCCGCTGCGCCCCTAGCGGCCCAGGTGGTGGCGTGGCAGCAGGTGAGTCCGGCCCTGGGGCTCAGGGGTCCCCAATCCACCGCGTTGCGGCGCCAGGCCCCTTGGGAGGGGCCCTCAGGGGCTGACCTTGGTTAGGGTCAGCCCCCAGGACGCCAGCAGGCTCAATCCGCCAGCTGTGCGGCGAATGGAGGGGTGGGTCGCGGTGAGGTCTCTGTCAAGAGGGAGCTTGGGCCCAAGCGTTTTGTCTCCGGGGGCCTTTGAATGTTTCCAGGGACTCGGGGGACCGTGCCCATTCTCCTCCCTGAGTGACCAGCAGTGCCCCTAGCTGCCCAGGTGGCGGCGGGGCGGCAGGGTGAGTCAGGCACTGTGGCTCAGGTATCCCCAATCCCCGGTGTTGCGGCGCCAAGCCCCTTGGGAGAGGCCCCTCGGGGGCCAACCTAGGGTTAGGTTTAGCCCCTAGGAGGCTGGCAGGCCCTATTCGCCAGCTGTGTGGAGAGTGGAGTGTTGGACCGAGGTGAGGGCGCTGGTGAGCGGGAGCGTGGACTCGGGTGTTTTGGCGCAGGGGCATTTGAAGGTCGCCGTGTCTCAGAGGGCCCTGCCAGTTCTCCTGCCCTGAATGAACGGCAAAACCCCAAGCCCCCGGGTGGCGGCTGGGTGGCAGGGTGAGTCAGGTGCTGAGGCTCAGGATCCCCAATCTCCGGCGTTGGAGTGCCAGGCCCCTTGGGAGGGGCCCCTCAGGGGTCGATCTAGGTTTATGGTTAGCCCCCAGAAGGCCAGTCGTCCCGATCAGCGGCTGTGCAACACGCGAAGGGTTGGGCCGAGGTGAGGGCGCTGGCGAGCCTGAGCATGAGCCCGTGTTTTAGCACGGGGGCCTTTGAATGTCAGCGGGTGCTCGGAGGGCCCTAACCGTTTTCTTGCCCTGATTGAACGGTGGGGCCCCTAGCGGCTCGGGTGGCTGAAGGGCAGCAGGGTGAGTCCGGCACTTGGGCTCAATGTCCCCATACCCAGCGTTGCGACGCCAGGCCCCTTGGGAAGGGACCCAGGGGGGCCGACCTATGGTTAGGGTTAGCCCCCAGGAGTCCGGCAGGTCCGATACACCACCTGTGCGTCGAGCGGCGAGTTGGGCCGAGGTGATGGTGCTGGTGAACATGAGCCTGAGTCCAAGCGTTTTCGTTTGGGGCGCCTTCGAAGATCAGCGGGGGTTCGGAGGGCCCAGCCCGTTCTCCCACCCTGAATGAACGGCGGCGTCCCTAGCGGTCCGGGTGGGGCGGGGCGGCAGTGTGTAACTGACGATGGGGTTGGGGGTTCCCAATCCCCAGCTTTGGGCTGCCAGGCCCCTTGGGAGGGGCCCTTCGGGGGCCAACCTAGGGTTAGGGTTAGCCCCTAGGTGGCCGGCAGGCCCTATTCGCCAGCTGTGTGGAGAGCGGAGTGGCGGACCGAGGTGAGGGCACTGGTGAGTGGGAGGGTGGGCCTGGGGTTTTTGGTGCGGGGGGGCCTTTGGAGGTGGCCATGTCTTGGAGGACCCTGCCCGTTCTCCCGCCCTGAATGATCGGCACCACCCCAAGCCCCCGGGTGGCGGCTGGTCGGCAGGGTGAGTCAGGTGCTGAGGCTCGGGATCCCCAATCCCCAGCGTTGCGGTGCCCGGCCCCTTGGGAGGGGCCCCTCCGGCGTCAATCTAAGGTTACGGTTAGCCAACAGGAGGCCGGTGGACCCGATCAGCGGCTGTGCAGCAGGCAGAGGGTTGGGCCGAGGTGAGGGCGCTGGCAAGCAGGAGCGTGGGAGCCAACTTTTTTGAGCGGGGGGCCTTCAAAGTTCACAGGGGAAATGGAAGGCCCTGCCAGTTCTCCCATCTGAATGACCCGCGGCGCCCCTAGTGGCCCGGGTGGTGGCAGGGAGGCAGGTGAGTCCGGTGCTGGGGCTTGGGGGTCCCCAATCCACCGCGTTGCAGCACCAGGCCCCTTGGGAGGGGCCCCTCGGGGGCTGACCCAGGGTTAGGGTCAGACCCCAGTACGCAAGCAGGCTCAATCCGCCAGCTGTGCGGCGAAAGGAGTGGTAGGTCGAGGTGAGGTCTCTGTGGAGCGGGAATGTGGGCCCGGGCGTTTTGGCGTGGGGGCCTTTGAAGGTCACCGTGTCTCGGAGGGCCCTGCCCTTTCTCCCTCCCTGAATAATGGCAGCACCCAAGACCCCGGGTGGCAGCCGGGAGGCAGGGTGAGTCCGGCGCTGGGGCTCGGGAGTCCCCAATCCCCGGTGTTGTGGCGCCAGGCCCATTGGGAGGGGCCACTCAGGGGTCAATCTAGGGTTACGGTTAGCCCCCAGAAGGCCGGTGGACCCGATCAGCGGCTGTGCAACATGTGGAGGGTTGCCCCGAGGTGAGGGCGCTGGCAAGCCTGAGCATGAGCCCAAGCGTTTTAGCGTGGGGGTCCTTTGAAGGTCAGCCGGTGCTCTGAGGGCCCTAACCGTTCTCTTGCACTGATTGACCAGTGGGCCCCTAGCGGCTCGGGTGGCTGAAGGGCAGCAGGGTGAGTCCAGCACTTGGGCTCGGTGTCCCCATCCCCAGCGTTGCGACACCAGGCACCTTGGGAAGGGACCCTGGGGGGCCGACCTATGGTTAGGGTTAGCACTCAGGAGTCCGGCAGGCCCGATACACCACCTGTGCATCGAGCGGAGAGTTGGGCCGAGGTGAGGGTGCTGGTGAAAATGAGCCTGAGCCCAAGCGTTTTCATTCGGGGCGACTTTGAAAGTCGGCAGGGGTTCGGAGGGCCCTGCCCGTTCTCCCACCCTGAATGTACGGCGGTGTCCTTAGCGGCCCGGATGGGGCAGGGCCGCAGGGTGCCACCAGCACTGGGGTTGGGGGTCCCCAATCCCCTGCGTTGCGGCACCAGGCCCCTTGGGAGGGGCTAACCTAGCGTTAGTTTTAGGCCCTAGGAGGTTGGCAGGCACTATTCGCCAGCTTTGTGGAGAGCGGAGTGGCGGACCGAGGTGAAGGCGCTGGTTTGTGGGAGTGTGGGCCTGGGCGTTTTGGCACGGGGGGACTTTGAAGGTTGCCGTGTCTCAGAGGGCCCTGCCCATTCTCCCGCCCTGAATGAACGGCAGCACCCCAAGCCCCCGGGTGGCAGCTGGGCGGCAGGGTGAGTCAGGTGCTAAGGCTCAGGGTCCCCAATCCCTGGCGTTGGGGCGCCAGGCCCCTTGGGAAGGGCCCCTCCAGGGTCGATTTAGGGTTACGGTTAGCCCCCATGAGGCCGGTGGACCCGATCAGCGGCTGTGCCGCACGCGGAGGGTTGGGCCGAGGTGAGGGGACTGGCGAGACTGAGCATGAGCCCAAGCGTTTTAGCGTGGGAGGCCTTCGAAGGACGGTGGGGTCTCGGAGGGACCTGCCCGTTCTCCCGCTCTGAATGACTGGTGGGGCCCCTAGTGGCTCGGGTGGCTGAAGGGCAGCAGGGTGAGTCTGGCATTTGGGCTTGGGATCCCCATTCCCGGCGTTGCGGCGCCAGGCCACTTGGGAAGGGCCCCTCGGGGGCCGACCTACAGTTAGGGTTAGCCCCCAGGAGGCCAGCAGGCCCCATACACTGCCTGTGCATCGAGCGGAGAGTTGGGCCGAGGTGAGGGTGCTGGTGAACATGAGCCTGTGCCCAAGCGTTTTGGTTCGGGGCACCTTCGAAGGTTGGTGGGCGTTCGGAGGGCCCTGCCAGTTCTCCCACCCTGAATGACCGGAGGCGCCCCTATCAGCCAGGGTGGAGGCGGGGCAACACGTTGAGTCCGGCGCAGGGGCTCGGGGGTCCCCAATCCCCATATGCGGCACCAAGCCCCTTGGGAGGGGCCCTTGTGGGCCGACCTATGGTTAGGGTTAACCCCCAGGAGGCCATCAGGCCCGATCCGCCGGCTGTGCTGCGAGGGGAGGCGCGGGCCGAGGTGAGGGCGCTGGCGAGAAGGAGCATGGGCCTAAGCGTTTTGGGATGGGGGGCCTTCGAATGTCGCAGGGGGCTCGGAGGGCCCTGCCCGTTCTCCCGCCCTGAATGACCGGGGGCACCCCTAGCGGCCCGGTTGGTGGCGGGGTGGTAGGTTGAGTCCGATGCTGGGGCTCTGGTGGCCCCAGTCCCCGGCGTTGTGGCACCAGGCCCCTTGGGAGGGGCCACTCAGGGGCCGACCTAGTGTTATGGTTATCTCCCAGGAGGCCGGCTGGCCCGATCCGCCGGCTGTGCGACGATCAGAGGGGTGGGCTGAGGTGAGGGCGCTGCCTAGCGGGAGTGTGGGCACAAGTGTTTTGATGCAGGGTGCCTTCGAAGGTCACCCGGGGCTCGGAGGGCCCTGCCCTTTCTCACTCCCTGAATGACCTGTGGCGCTGCTAGCGGCCCAGGTGGTGGCGGGGCGGCAGGGGGAGTCAGGTGCTGGGGTTCGGGGGTCCCCAATCCCTGGCGTTGCAGCGCCAGGCCGCTTGGGAAGGGCCCCTCGGTGGTCGAACTAGGGTTAGAGTTTGCCCCCAGGAGGCCGGCAGGCCCGATCCGCGGGCTCTGCTATGAGCAGAGGTGCAGGCCGAGATGAGGGTGCTGGCGAGCAGGAGTGTGGGCCCAACCGTTTTGGTGCGGGGGGCCTTTGTAGGTCGCTGGGGGCTTGGAGGGCCCTACACGTTCTCCTGCCCTGAATGACCGGCAGCACCCCTAGCGGCCCGGCTGCTGGCAGAGCGGTAATGTTAATCTGGTGCTGGGGTTCGGGGGTCTCCAATCCCCATGTTGCGGTGCCAGGCCCCTTGGGACGGGCCCCTCGGTGGTCGACCTAGGGTTAGGGTTAACCCCCAGGAGGCCGGCAGGCCTGATCCACCCATTGGGTGGCAAGCGGAGGGGCGGGCTGAGGTGAGGGCACTGGTGAGCACGAGCCTGGACCCAAGCGTTTTGGTGCAGTGGGCCTTCGAAGGACAACGGGGGCTCGGAGGGCCCTGCCCGTTCTCACACCCTGAATGACCAGCGGCGCCTCTAGAGGCCCGGGTGTCTGTGGCGCAGCACGGTCAGTCCGGCGCTGGAGCTCGTGGTTCAGCAGTCCCAGGCGTTGAGGCGCCAGGCCCCATCGGACGGGTCCCTGGGGGGCCGACCTAGGGTTTGAGTTAGCCCCAGGAGTCGGGCAGGCCCAATCCGCCCTCTGTCGGGCCAGCGAAGGGGTGGGCTTAGGTGAGGGCGCTGGGGAGCAGGAGCGTGGGCCCAAGCGTTTTGGCGCGGGGTGCCTTCAAATGTCACCGTGGGCTAGGAGGGCCCTGCCCGTTCTCATGCCCTGAATGACCGGCGGCGCCCCTAGAAGCCCAGATGGTGGTGGAGCGGCAGGTTGAGTCCGACACTGGGGCTCTGGGGTCCCCAATTACCAGCGTTGCGGCCCCAGGCTCCTTGGGAGGGGCCTCTTGGGGGCCGACCTAGGGTTAGGGTAACACCCAGGAGACCAGCCGTCCCGATCCACCAGCTGTACAGCAAGTGGAGGGGCGGACGGAGGTGAGGGCACTGGCGAGCGGGAGTGTGGGCCCAAGCGTTTGGCGTGGGGCGCCTACTAATGTCGCAGGGGCTTCGGAGGACCCTGCCTGTTCACCCTCCCTGAATGACGGGCGGTGCCCCTAGCAGCCCAGGTGGCGGCGGGGCGGCAGGGTGAGTCCGGCGCTGGGGCTTGGGGTTCCCCAATCCCCAGCGTTGCGGTGCCAGGCCCCTTGGGAGGGGCCACTAGGGGGCTGACCTAGGGTTTGGGTTAGCCCCCAGAAGGCCCCCAGGCCGGATCCGCCAGCTGTGTGGCGAGCGGGGGGGAGGGTCGAGGTAAGGGCGCTGGCGAGCGGGAGCGTGGGCTCAAGCGTTTTGGTGTGGGAGGCCTTCGAAGGTCGCTGGTGGCTTGGAGGTCCCTGGCCATTCTCCCTCCCTAAATGAACGGTGGCGCCTCTAGCGGCCCAGGTGGTGGTAGGGCGGGAGGGTGAGTTGGGCGCTGGAGCTTGGGAGTCCCCAATCCCCGGTGTTGCGGCAATAGGAACCTGGGATGGGCCCCTCGGGGGCCTACCAAAGGTTAGGGTAACACCCAGGAGGCTGGCAGTCCCGATCCACCGGCTGTGCAGCAAGTGGAGGGGTGGACCGAGGTGAGGGCACAGGCAAGCGGTAGCATGGGCCCAAGCGTTTTGGCGTGGGGGGCCTTCAAAGGTCGCCAGGGGCTCGGAGGGATCTGCCCGTTCTCCCTCCTTGAATGACCGAAGGTGTTCCTAGCGGCCCGGGTGGTGGCGGGGCAACATGGTGAGTCTGGCACTGGGGCTCTGGGGGCCCCAATCCCAGGCATTGCAGTGCCAGGCCCTTTTGGAGGGGCCCCTCAGGGGCCAACCTGGGGTTATGGGTAGCCCCAGGAGGAGGGCAGGCCTCATCCACAGGCTCTGCAGGGAGCGGAGGAGCAGGCCAAGGTGAGGGCGCTGAGGAGCGGGAGCGTGGGCTCAAGCGTTTTTCATGGGGGGCCTTCGAAGGTCGCCGTGGGCTCGGAGGGCCCTGCCCGTTCTCCCGCACTGAATGACCAGCGGCACCCCTAACGGCCCGGGTGGCGGCAGGGCAGCATAGTGATTCCGGCGCTGGGGCTCGGGGGTCCCTAATACCCGGCGTTGCGGCGCCAGGCCCCTTGGGACGGGCCCCTCGGGGGCTGACCTAGGGTTAGGGTTAGCCCCCAGAAGACTGGCAGGCTCCTTCGGCCCAGTGAATGGAGGTGTGGGTCAACGTGAGGTAGCTGGCGAGCGGGAGCGTGGGCCAGAGCATTTGCCTTTGGCTCGGGGTGCCTTCAAAGGTCGTAGGTGGCTCGGAGGGTCCTGCCCGTTCTGTCGCCCTGAAGGACTGGTGACGCCCCTAGCACCCCATGTGGCAGCGGGGCGGCAGGATACGTCCGGCGCTGGGACTTGGGGGTCCCCAATCCCTGGCATGCGGCGCCAGGCCACTTGGGAGGGGCCGCTTATGGGTGACCTAGGGATAGGGTTAGCACCCAGGAAGCCAGCAGGCCCGATCCGCCAGCTCTGCAGCGAACGGAGGGGTGGGCCGAGTTTAGGGCGCTGGCGAGCAGGACCGTGGGAGCCAGAGTTTTTGTGCGGGGGGCCTTCGAAGGTTGCAGGGGGATCAGAGGGCCCTGCCCGTTCTCCCTTCCTGAATGACTGCCCACGGCCCTAGCGCCCTGGGTGCTTGCGGGGTGGCAGAGTGAGTCCAGCACTGGCTCTCGGGGGTCCCAAATCCCCGGCATTGCGGTGCCAGGCTCCTTGGGAGGGGCCTCTAGGGAACCGACCTAGGGTAAGTGTTAGCCTCCAGGATTCCAGCAGGCCCATTCCTCCAGCTCTGTGGCAGGCAGAGGGGCAGGCCGAGTTGAGGGCACTGGAAGGAGGGAGTGTGGGCCCAAGCGTTTTGGCATGGGGGGCCTTCGAAGGTCGCCGGGGGCTTGGAGGGCCCTTCCCGTTCTCTCGCCCTGAAAGACTGGCGGCGCCCCTAGCAGCCCGGGTTGCTGGGGGGCAACAGGGTGACTCCGGCACTGGGCTCGGGTGTCCCCAATCCCGGGCGTTGTGGCGCCAGGCCCCTTGGGAGGGGCCGCTTGGGGGCCGACCTAGGGTTAGGGTTCGTCCCCAGGAGGCCGGCAAGCCCGGCGCTAAGTGGTCCTGGCAATGTAACAAAAATGCCATACACTTATCTGTAAGAAATAACAGTGTACAGGAACCCTCTTAGCCCTAACATCATCCCTTGTGAATATGGAAGCCAGCCCCAAAGTGGTCGTGGAAGTCTGATGAAAGGGCTAAGCACTTTTCTCTGAGTCACCACACTATACAGGGTAAGACCAATGTACATCATCTTTCACGAGTAGGAAGCATTAATGAAAAGGTTCTGGAATTTCGAGGACTCTGACCCATCCTTACTGGTAATAAACCACCGTGTACAGGAAAACACCTTCAACTCTCATCAGCCTCCTCAATCCTGATTCCAATTCAACTTTGGGTGTGTAGGACTAGGGAAATGTCCACATCTTATTGCTAAGAAAAACGATGTCAGGGTAATGCCCTTCAAGTCACATCAGCCTTCCTGAAGACGGAAGCAGGAATCAAGGTGGTTATGTTACCATGAGGTAAGGAAGATGAGCATATAAGTGAGAAACAACAGTGGGCAGGACCTCTCTTCCAACGAACAGTATCTTTGCTTAATGTTGAATCCCCATGGTAAGTGGTTGTGGCCATTTGTGAGGTCAAAATCTTAAGTGTTTTGTAAAACCTCTTGGCCATTCACACATGAGATTAAGGTAGATGGGGACTCCTAGGCAGTGATTTGTCCACTGTCAAAAATATGAAAAGATAAAAGAGACAGATGAGGTCTCCTCAGGCATTGTCCTTTATCCTCATCGTCCGTGAGGATGGCCATCTCTGGACAGCTCAGTGGCAGGGTCTCATTCACAGTGGGGGCATCTGTTCCTCACAGACATCAGGCAGGGAAATGGATTTGGTTCTCTGTGCCAGCCCAGCCACAGCTGACTGTCACAGCACCCTCTCGTGGGCTCATAAGAGTTTCACTGTCACCAGGCAGGTCATTGTATTTCATAAACCACTGTGAGAGTTTGCAATTGCCTTCATCTGCAGCCTCCTAGAGGCAAATGCAGGTGTCTGGTACCATGTGAAGTCATGTGAAGGCATCGTGAGAAAGTGTCCTTTTGCTTAAGAAAAACATGGCTGGGGCTCCTGGCTGGCTCAGCCAGTTAAGCATGTGCCTTTGGCTCAGGTTATGATCCCAGGGTTCTGGGATCGAGCCCAGGCTCCCTGCTCAGCTGGAAAGGAGGTAGGGAAATAGCTTAGAACCCACAGAGAATGTGAATAAAGGGGAGTGAAATGGAACTTGGTCTGTGTTTTGCTTTAGGCATTGGAAGTTAGTTTTTTCTCAATTGTGATAGTTCTTGAAACAGAAAAGCTGTATTGTTTTTTTTTTTACCTTTAATTTTTTCTCTAATAATATTTTTTATTATGATATGTTAGTCACTATACAGTATTTCCTTAGTTTTTGATGTAGTGTTCCATGATTTATTATTTGCATATAATACCCAGTGCTTCATGCAATATTTACCTTCCTTAATACCCATCACTGGCCCATCCCAACCCCCCACCCCTCTCCCCTCTGAAGCCCCCAGTTTGTTTCCCAGAGTCCATAGTCTCTCGTGGTTCATTCCCCCTTCTGTTTAGGGTCCATTGTCTAAAGGGACAGACAGTGGAAGTTCACCAAATATAAGATCGAAATTTCATTGTTCATTATAGATGCTGCCAAGTAGTTCCCAGACATTTCATTCTACTGTAGTAATTCATTATACCTGTGAAGGTGCACGTAGAAGACAATTGATGCATGCATAGTGGTAATAAAACATGCCCCTCAGTAGTAGAATAATAGAGGATGCATATGTGTAAAATTATTCGACTACAGCTTCCATGCTTTCCCTTTGGTTCCTTATTATCTATGAAATTGGACAATTTTTGTTCTCTAGGCTTAAAACTCATTGTCAGTATTCAGAGTTTTTCAATGCTGATCTTCTCCTGTATAAGTTACCAAAAACCTAAAATATGTATGAACTTTAAAAAACGCTATATTGAAAATTACAGCAGGGAAGTTCCATTTTGTGAATATTGTGTCAATGGATCTCTATTTTGACATCAGTGTTCATTAGAAATGATAACATTTCATGTGAGTATAAATATCAATGTGAAAAAGAAAAGGTAGGAAGAACCTTGAATGTTTAAGTAATTGGTGAAATGACAGGTGTGTGTGTGTGTGTGTGTGTGTGTGTGTGTGTGTGTGTGTGTGTAATTGATTTTCAGTGAATGGTTCAGCTTCTTGTAGGGCCTCCGAGCGAGCCCAGGTGAACCTTTCAATGAGTTGGTATCTGTTTTCAGAACATGGGAATCTCTTAGTCCAATAGTCAATCAGGCAAGCTTTGAGGTCTTGAAGAGTTTCAGTCCTCAGTGATGGTGTTGCAGACCCTTGTGAGCAAACCCTAGGGTATGCTCAGAGCCCTCATTAGCTGGTACCAACGTGTGACGATTTCAGACAGCATTTCCCAAAGAAGTACCTCTTGAGTCTCTGTCCTTGTCAGTTCACTACACTTCCTTACACTAGTTATGTGATCAGTGTGTTTCAGGATAATCCCCACATGTGATTTTTGCTATTTCCTACTAGTCCTAAATGTTTCTCAACTTCTTCTTTTATGGTAGGGGTTGGGAAGCAACCTTTGTGGTGTAGGAAGGGGTGTGGTAGTTGTCTGCCTTCAGAGGACCGAATGATGCCTAGAAATTGTACTGTAGTTTGAGGTCAATTGTCCATCCTCTGAGTGTCAGGAATTCCATCACTTTACTTTGATGCTAGTCTGTTCTTCAAGCTGTCCTCAGAAATAAGGACGTCATCCATCTCGGGAATACTGGTTTGTGTGTATGTTTTCATTTTAGGAAAGGCCTTGCTGTTCCTGAAAATAATACTGTAGAGCACCCTTTCCTGTTCTTATTGGCCATCAGTCAATCTTTTGTGAAGTATTCGTTTATAAATAGACTTTCTATGGTTGATGAGCAGGAATTCTTTATTGACAAGTCTTTGTCAGTGTGTGTATTGCAGATCTTTACTTCCCAGCTTGCGGTTCACTTTTTCATTTTCTTATGGTCATAAGATAAGGAGAAATGTCACATTTTTATGAAGTCCCGCTTAATTCTTTTAAATGGTTAAAGCACCGTATGTCCTTCCCCAAGATTGACAGGTTCTACATTTTCTTTCAGAAACTGTCCAATGGGAAGCTACAATCCATCTCAAATTTTTAAATTGCATTTTTAATTCTAATAGGGTATTTATAGACTGTTTTGGATTTTCTATGTACACAATCGTATTATCTGTGAATAGTCACAATTATCCCCTCAATTCTTATACTTTTTGTTTCTCTTGCCTTCGAACACTGGTAAATTCTCCAATGCAACGTTGAATAGAGCAGCATTGTTTGAAGATTTTAATATAACTTTCTCAATATCTGACAGAAAAAGCAGTCAAAACATTGGTAATAAATGTGACCTAATTGACATATGGGGAACATTCCATAATAAGTGCAGAATACATTATTTTCAAGTGGTCATAGACTCTTTACCCAAATAGATGATAGGTGGGGCCACGAATCAAGTCTACAAATGTTAAACCCTGAAATTAACTAGATTCTATTCTTAGACCACAGGGGAATTGAGCCACAGTCATAGCGAAAAGAAAACCAGGAAGTCCTTCAATATTTAAAATTAAATGGAACTTTGCTACATATCCTAAAGGTCAGAGAGGGAATCTCAATGGAAATTCTGAACGTTTTCTACATGAGGGCTCACACACAATGATACTTTCTTTGTGAAGCGCATTATAATAACCTAGATAGGAGTTGAGCCTTAAGTCAGAGTTCTGCCTGCCCCAGCCACACCTGGCAGCCTTGGCCTGTGGTCCTCCTCAGCTGTCCTTTCTGGTGGCCCTGAGCTAAGGGGGTCAACATGGCCATATGGAAATGGGAAGCTCCCCACTCATAGTGATGACGGTGCCCCCTCCCCAGCTGCCCTTTCTGGTGGCTCTGAGCTAAAGGGGTCAACATGGCCGTATGGGAATTAGAAGCTCCCCACTCTTAGTGATGACGTTGCTATCGTATCATCCTCACCAGTCCAACAACATGATTTCTGAGTGAACTATGACACAAGAGTGACTTCTTGGCCTTCCTTAAGGTTTGAAAATCACCTGGTGAGTCATCTATTCGAAATATGGATTCAACATGTGTTCTTTCTTCTGGAAAAGAAATAGACCCAATAGCTATTATGGCTTCCTGAGCACCTGTTCTTGAGACACATCATACTGGCTCTTTGTAGCATTCTGCCTCTTAAACTTCAAACTAGGGTGTAGATATTTTTAGGCACATTTTCAGGTGGTTAGACAGGGACTCAGATGATATGAGTCACAGAGGATTTTAGTGTCAGAAACCTAAGTGGGATCCCCAAATTGACTCCAAATCCCTTGTTGTTCCTTACAGGGTACTATTTCCCTCTTATCTCTGGTTGTCTCGATCTGGAAACCTATCAAGTATCAGGATTTTCTTGTCATGTGGACAAGTGGAATGAATTCAGCGTGCCTTTTCACCTCCACCCATGTAGATCATTAAGAGCATTATCTCAGTGGAGGACCTGTGGGTAGGATACTCAAAGATCCTTAGGAATACAGACAGTATAATATTTTTCTGTTATTAAAGTCACTGAAACCAACTATCTTTTTTAGTCCATTCAGGCTCTGGTATGTTCAGAGGGTGCTGTAAAACAGGTCTGAAATAGTGTTTAAAAACACTCAGCTCAGCCTCTTCTACAACGTGAGCCAATGCTTATAAACATGGATAAAATATTCCCTTAGCTACGATGACTTCCCAGCCATCGTAGTGTTTATATGGTATGACTGTGACTTACATTAGTCAATATTTGCAGAGAAAGAACTTAGTGCATCCAGGGGGCACTTCATGTTGAAATTAGTTTGTGACAACGAGCTACTGTGTTTTATTCTGCAGTCCAAGGGAATGGTGCCAGACATCTCTAAGGTGTCTAGCAGTTAAACAATTCTGATTTTAAGTGTCTGTGTGCTTCAGAGATTTGGGCAGGAGAAGGGCAGGAGTCCAGAGACTGTGAACACTTCTGTTACCTTTGCTGACCATGGAGCAGGCAGCCTTTCGTGGGTATCATTTTGATTTCTTGGTACTCTTGTGAAAGGTGCTTTTGTCTCAAATTCCTCCATTTAGGAGTAATTATAATGATAAAAGTAATTTTTATCTTATATCATCTGTGGGCCCTGATCCTGGGCTGCCAGGGAAGCTATCCTTTAACATTTACCAGCTCAAAATGACTGTTCAAAAACCTCAAAGCATGGGCCCTATTTCTGCCCCAAGAACATGTTGTACATCTGCTTCCAGGAGAAAACAATAACCAAAAAATGCCAACATAAATATAAGAAAAAATAAAGAACCTCTTTGGCTCCCATAAGATTAAGGTCATACTGACATGTACATTCTGAAAACATAAGAAAGAATCTGTCACTTTCTGGATCTAAGAAGGTCCTCATTGTTGTGTGTAACTCTGTATGTAAAACAAAACAAAAAAATATATAAGTCTGCCCCAAATGTTCCTTCCCCGGAGCACTCCCTTCTTGGTGAAGATTGTGTCTCCCAGACAGTTGTCCTGACTTGGGTTTGAATAAAGGTCTCTTCCTTTCTCTCTAAAATGTTTTTAAAAGTTCATTCATGCAGTGTCGACAACAATAGGATTTTCTATTTAAGTGAGAAATAAATGTTCCACTCTAGTTGCATTGGGAATAGACGAATTGAGGGTTTCTTTAGAAGGGTAAGTCAGCTTTCCAGAAAAGGCAAGGTCATTGGTCTATTGAGAATGAAGATAATTACTGCTAAACAACAAGTATGTGTTGCCCCTTCGCCCAGAAACTGAAGCAGGTGTGCGGACTTTAGGTCAGAGGTGCCTTCTTCTCCCCAGCTGACAGCACTTCTCTGCTCTGGCTCCAAGACGCCCGAGGTTTTGAATGTCAGCATCGGAGTCAGCGAGGCAGCTTGTCACAGGACGCCAGTGTTCAGAGAAAGCACAGGTATGTTTGGCAAAATGTCCTAACTATGTCAGGGCTGGAGGTAAAACCTCTCATTATCCCAAAACCTCCTGGGCTTTGCTCTTTTCTCTAGTTGAGCCACAAAGTAAAATTGAAGTAGCTGTCAGCATTCTGGGTTTGGTGCAAGAATTACTTAGTTTCCCTGCTGGTAGAACTTTGCAGGGGATCACAATTTCTCTGTCCATTTATTGCTTACACATGTATTTTGACCATCTGTTTCCTAAGAACCCTCTTTTATTAGAAAGGGGAGGTGAGATTCACTCTGTGCCTGTTTGTAACATCTAATTTGTTCCTCAATAACAGTGTTTATTCAAGTGGGCCTAAGATATGGTTGAGTGGCCAGCATCTAGAGTTAGGTGGCTTTTTTTCATCTGATACAGACTTGGATGATGTCATTTGACAAAGGTGATGTTTCATCATTGATTAGTTTATTCATCAGAAGAGTTAAAATTAGGGTGGAGGGAAAATTGAAAATTATCCAAAGCGGCCTGTTCCTGTTTAAAAGTTGAGCTTGACTTTCTAGTTTTACTAAATGTATTATCTCGATATTTTGAGGTGCCATATTCACTCTGTAGTTTCTTTGGTGGTGGAGTCAGAAGGAGAGTCTGGGAACTCTTTTGGATAGTGGCATGCTGGTGGCTTCAAGGGGCTTGGCGTCAGGAGCCTTGGGGTGAATTCTGCAACTGCTTGCCTGACCCTGGGTGCATCTCCCAGAGGTTTTGTTTCCTCTTATGAAATTGCCGGCAGATAATGTTCTACTTAAGGGGGAACCCTCCCATCCTGTTGGTGGGAATGCAAAGTGGTGCAGCCAGTCTGAGAAACAGTGTGGGGGTTCCTCAAAAAGTTAAACATTGAACAACCACATGATCCAGCAATTGCTCTCCTAGGTATTTACCCAAAGGATACAAAAATGTGGATTCGAAATGGGTACATGCACCATGATGTTTATAGCTGCAATGTCCACAGTAGCCAAACTATGGAGAGAATCCCAAAGTCCATGCACTGATGAATGGATAAAGCAGATGGGGGATATATATATATATATATATATATAATGGAATATGACCCAGCTTCAAAAAGAATGAAATCTTACCATTTGAAAGTATGTGGATGTATCTAGAGTATATTAATCTAAGCAAAATCAGTGAGGAAAGACAAATATCCTATCTCTCACACTTGTGAAATTCAGAAAGAAAATAGATGAACAGAGTTGAGGGGTGATGAGAGAGGCAAACAAGGAAATAGACTCAACCTTGGAGAACAAACTGAGTGTTGCTGCAGGACAGGGGCGTGGGGGGAAGAGTTAAATGGGTGAGGGGTATTAAGGAGGGCACTTGTGATGAGCACCGGGTACTGTATGGAGATGAGGAATCACTAAATCCTACCCCTGAAGCGAATATTCCATGGCATGTGAACTAACTGGAATTTAAGTAAAAGAAGAAAGGAAAAAGTGTTCTGCTTCATGAAGAGTGAGGTAAAATTGTAGTGATTTGGGCTGTACTATTCTACAGAGGATAGATGTAAAACACCCTGAAGTAGGATACACTAGGTTCTTTTTTTTTTTTTTTAAAGATTTTATTTGTTTATTTGACAGAGAGAGACAGCCAGGGAGAGAGGGAACACAAGCAGGGGGAGTGGGAGAGGAAGAAGCAGGCTCATAGCAGAGGAGCCTGATGTGGGGCTCGATCCCATCACGCCGGGATCACGCCCTGAGCCGAAGGCAGATGCTTAACCGCTGTGCCACCCAGGCGCCCCGGATACACTAGGTTCTTATCACATAAAGAGTCCTCAGAAAGCTGCAATGAAAGATTCAGATTTCAGAGCATGTTCATGTTCCACTGATACGTTACAGTTTGCACAGGTAGGAAAGAAGGTGGAGAGAAAGGCAACAGAAGGGGATAGTAGGTGTGAACCTTTCATTACTTAGCGTTATAGCTTTCTCATGAAAGCCTTGCGCCAGTGTTATTTTGGAGGAAGAGAGGAATCCGGGAGCTTTGCAGGAGACGGGGGAGTTCCAGGTCTGGGTAAACTGACAGGGGTCCCAGAGGAGAGCTCAATGCATTCTGCAGCAGGGTGTGGGCAGGGTGGGCTCCAGGGGTGGCTGTGGGTCTCCTGGGTGGGAGTTGTGACAGGTGAGGGCTGTGTGCAAGTTCCTGGCTGAGGACAAGTGAGGCACAGGCAGAGAGCTGCAGAGAACCTTCTTCTGGGCCACCAGCCTCACCCAACACACACAGCCTCATCTTCTGTCCCTGTCACTCCAATTCAGACTTCTCCGAAGGTGAGTGAGAAAACATCAAGAGCATTCTGAACAGAAGGGAAAGCATGTGCAAAGGCTCTGGGGCAGGAGAATTCCAGTTATGTCCAGGAGCAGCAAGAAGGCCCTGTGGCCACAGGAGAAAGCTTAGGACATGAGCTCAGAGAGGTAAAAGAGGGTGACAGAAAGCTATTCCAGGGCTATAACCCCATGAGACACTGTTTCACTGGGCCATACTGGCTACAGTGTTGAGAACAGATGACAGAGTGTTGAAGATGGCAAGGCAGGTCAATGACGAAGCTTTTCCAGGAACTCAGGCACTGTGGACCGGACAGGTGGCCTTGGATGGAGTGGTTAGACCTATTCTGGGTCCATTTTGAAGATGGAGCTCACAGGATTTGCTGATGGATTAGCTATTAGGAGCAGGAGAACATAGGAATTGGGGTAACTCTCAGGTGTTGTGGGTTGTCGTGATCAAGAGTAAGGAGAGGGTTTCTCGGGGGGTAGGAGGTAGTCCGTGTTCTGCATGCTGAGGAAGATGCCTTTCCCAGTGGATCTGCTGAGGTTTGTGTCTGGGAGGACCTTTCATATCTCCTCCCTCAGCAATGCTCAAGTACAAGTATCCCCCACTTTTTAAAAGTTCACAGGAAGACACTGGGCTTTCTTGAAAGAACTACGTTATTACCCAGCTTCAGTAAGAGGAAGAGACCTGAAGAGGATTTCCCTCTTATGAAAAAAAGGTGAACAGTGAGAATCGCGTTCAGCATCTGTTTCTGGGAGAAGCACAACAGCGGTGGCGTGTACCCCAACCAGCTCCTTCCGCTGGGAACCGCTCTCTGCATCCAGCCACTAGCAGTTTGAATGGTGTCTGTGAGCCTCTGCTGTGCTTCATCTTCATTTATGCTGGGCGTCCGTTAGAAACTTGTGTGCTAGGCCTAAGAAAAGCCAAAGAGAAGGAATTTTGGAGTCTGAGCACACTGTCTAATTCTTCGTGTAAATTAATGGTCATTCCTTCTTGACACCATTTCTGCTGTGCAAGGATTCTCAGAAACCTTGTACTTTCAAAGAGCAGGGAAACCTATACCCCATGCTGTGAGATTAGTTTTAGTCTCCGTGCCTGACAGAACATTTCATGACTGTAGGATTTCCTCACTCAAACATTGAGACTTTGACCACCTTCAACCGTTTCTACCACCCCATCCCCGAATCTGGCACCTGCCAACATGCTCTCAGTATCTATGCGTTCAGTATTTGTTTATTCCATGTGGAATGTACATGAGAGCATCTGGTATTGGTCTTTCTGTGTCTGAGTTACTTGGCATAAGGCCCCCAAGGTCTGTGTTTCCATGTCTGGTTCTTGTGAATAATGCTGCAGTGAACGTGGGAGTGCATCTGTCTTTTTGAGGCAGCATTTTTGTGTTCTTCAAATCAATTCTCAGTAGAGCCATTACTGGGTCATGGGGTAGTTGTATTTACTTTTTTAGGAACCTCCATACCGTTTGTCACAGTGGCTGCACCAATTTCCATTCTCACCAACAGTGCACAGTGTTTCCTCGTCTGCACACCCTTGACCCCACCTGGTGTCTGTCTCTGGGACAATTGCTGTTCCAACAGTTGTGAGAGGATAGCCAATTGTGGGTTTGACTGATGTTTCCCTGACGATGATTAGTGATGTCGAACAACTTTTTCTGTCTGTTGGCACCTGTGTGCCATCTTTGGAAAGTATCTATTCACATATTCCTCCCATTTTTTTATATAGTTTTTTGTTTTGTTTTGTTTTGATTTGTATGAGTGTTGTGTGTATTTTGGATATTAGCCTCTTCTCACACATATGTTTTGCAGATATTTTTTTCTTATTGGTTCAGTGGCCTTTTAAGTTTTTGACGGTTTCTTTTGCCAAGTGGAAGATTTCAGTTTCTAGTTGTTCCACTTGTTTATTTTTGCTTTTGTTGCTTTGCGTTTGGTGTCCGATCTGAAGACTCTTTGCCAAAACCAATGTCGAGAGACCTAGTATCTGTGTCTTCTTGGAAGTTTATGGATTCAGGTCTTATGTACAAATCACTCATCCATTAAAAATTTTGGTGGTGTAAGAAAGTGACCCAGTTATATTCTTCTGCATTTAGTGTCCAGTTTGCCTGTTATCGCTCACTGAAGAGACAGTCCTTCCCTCATGGCATATCTTCTGCTGCTGTGTCGTAAGTTAGGATCATCTACGTGTGGGTAAGTTTCTGAGCTTTCTGTACTGTTCCACTGACCTGGTGTCTGTGTTTATTCCAGTACCATCCTGTTTTGGTGACAACAGCTTTATAATCCAGCTTGAAATCCAGGAGTGTGTTGACTGCACCTCTTTCTCCAGGATGCTTTGCGGATTTGGTGTCTTTTGTGATTCCATACAAGTTTGGGGACTGTTTTCTATTTCCTCGAATAATGACACCGGAATTCAGATAGGCATTTCATCACATCTGTCGATTGCTTTGGGTACGATGGACATGTCACATAATTAACTCTTCCAGTTAAGGAGTATGGCGTATGCTACCATTTGTTTGTGTTGCCTTCCAAATCTTTGATTTGGATACATTCTGCCCCCCTGGACACACATATTTTTCATTTCTTTTCTGCCATGTGTTGAGTGTACTGTGTCTTTCTCATTCTTGGTTTCTTTTATCCTAGATTTTTTTATGGAATTGTAAATGGCGTTGCTTTTTTAATTTCTCTTTGTGAAAGTGTATCATCAGTATACAGAAATGCAAGAATTTGGGTCATCTGGTTGCTCCATAAGTGAAGCGTCTACCTTCAGCTCAGGTCATGATCCCAGAGTTCTGGGATTGAGCCCCGTGTTGGGCTCCCTGCTTAGCGAGGGTCTGCTTTTCCCTCTTTCTGACACTCCCCCTGCTCGTGCTTTTTCTCTTCCTGTCAAATAAATAAATAAAATTTGAAAAAAATAATGACAACAGGTCTCTGCATATTGACTTTATATCCTGCAGCTTTCTTGAATTTGTTTATTCTAACAGTTTTTTTTTTTTTGTGGAATCATTCGGGATTTCATGTCATTTGCAAATTGTGCCAGTTTTCCTGTATTTATTTCATATCTTTCTCTTTTTTTAAAATTGTTATTCACCCTACAGTACTTCATTTGTTTTCGATGTAGTGTTCCATGATTCATTGTTTGCATATAACACCTAGTTCTCATTATGACAAGTGCCCTCCTTTTTTTTTAAAGAATTTATTTATTTATTCAACAGAGATAGAGACAGCCAGCGAAAGAGGGAACACAAGCAGGGGGAGTGGGAGAGGAAGAAGCAGGCTCACAGCGGAGGAGCCTGTTGTGGGGCTCGATCCCATAACGCCAGGATCACGACCTGAGCCGAAGGCAGACGCTTAACTGCTGTGCCACCCAGGTGCCCCCTGCCTTGTTAATTTTAACCATTCTAACTGGTGTAAGGTGGTATTTCATAGTAGTTTTGATTTGTATTTGCCTGATGGCAAGTGATGTGGAGCATTTTTTCATGTGTCTGTTGGCCATTTGTATGTCTTCTCTGGAGAAGTATCTCTTTGTGTCTTCTGCCCATTTTTTGGGTGTCGAGTTTGAGGAGTTCTTTATAGATCTTGGATACCAGCCCTTTATCTGTAATATCATTTGCAGATATCTTCTTCGATTCCATAGGTTGCCTTTTGTTTTGTTGATTGTTTGCTTTGCCAAGAAGAAGCTTTTTATCCTGATGAAGTGCCAATAGTTCTTTTTTGCTTTTATTTCCTTTGCCTTTAGAGACGTGGCTTGCAAGAAGTTGTTGTGTCCAAAGTTGAAGAGTTCTTTTGATTGTGATATGATATAGGAATCCATTATCTTTCTTTCCTGATTGTATTTGAGTCGTCTGTCTTTCTTGGTGAGTCTAGCTAAGTTTGTCAGTTTGTTTATCTTTCCAAAAAAGGCAGCTCTCATTTTCATTTTTTTTTTTTTTTGGTTTTTTTAGTCTCCGTTGGATTTGTTTATGCCTTCCTTTTTGTTATTTCCTTATTTCTACTAATTTGGGGCTTTGTTGGTTGTTTTTTTTTTTCCCAATTCTTTACCACATAAATCAGGTTGTTTATTGGAGAGCATTCTCATGGATTGATGAAGACTTGAATTTCTATGAATGTCCCCCAGAAAGCTACTTTTGCTGCATCCCCTAAGTTTTTGTAGGTTGTCTTTTTCATCAGTGTCAAGGTACTTCTAAAATTTTTTGATTTCTTCTTTGACTGTTGGTTGTTCAGTAGCATGTTGTTAAATCTCCACATATTTTTTTAAGATAATTTAAGTATCTGACAGAGAGTGAGACAGCGAGAGTGGGAACGAAAGCAGCGGGGTGGGAGAGGGAGAAGCAGGCTTCCCACTGAGCAAGGAGCCTGATTTGGGGCTAGATCCCAGGATCCTGGGATCACGACCTGAGCTGAGAGCAGATCCTTTATGACTGAGCCACCCAGGCTCCAAAAGTCTCCACCTATTTTTGACAGTCCCATTTTTTTCTTGAGACTGATTTCTAGTTTCATATCATTGTGGTTGGACAAGATTTGAAGCAGAAGGTGAAGAGAGCATTCAGATGAAAGGTTTGTTTCCTGGAGGGTTTTCTGAGGGCAGACCATGAGTTCAGTGGGCAGGAGGAAGGTTTTATGAGATGGGGGTGGGGATAACCCTTGTTAGAATTACACTACTACCATGCAGGCTGTGTGCTACCGTTCCCACCATAGTCCTGATGGACTTGTACTTCATTAGAAATATTTTCTAGGAGGTGTAGGCATAGCCTTCACTTAAAGGTGCCATGTGGGTTCATGGCATGACCCAAGGTCAGCAACCAGGATGTATGGTATTGCGGGGGATCAGAACCAGGCTTTCTGTGGGAAGTGACAGAAATAAAGTATGGTGAGCTCCATGACCATAGGTGAGGTCCCGAGTGACCCACTGGGTGTTGGGTTCTGTGGATCTGTCTCATCAGGTGCTGTGGAATTCAGGGACACCCTCCTGTCTGTGGATTTGTGTGGAGACAGGTAGACATCAGTCTCTGGCCAGGCACGAGGGTCGCACTGGACCACCACCAGAGGTGCAGCGTGCGGGGGAGCCACTGCTTGGTTTCCACGAAAGCTGACCAGGGCCTGTGACCGTGATTCCTAGCAGCTGCAAGGGGAGAGGAGGCCGGGGGTGGTGCACACTTGCTAGACTTGTGGTCAGGACTAGTCTGGAGCCCACTGAAGTCAACCACACCGGGCACAGAATGCACCCAGTCAATGTAGCTGTGGGCACTGCTCCCATGGTACTTTCGGGCCAGCTCCATGCTGCCATCTCCTGCTTTTCATCATCATCTTCAAGGTCATGTGCCTCTGCTCTTGCCCCATGGCCTCTGGGATATTGTCCATCCTCCATCTGGCTCTCGTCCCTGGTGCCCTGTGCAGTCCGATGCCAGGGTAGCCTTCTCGAGACAAATATCTGGCCCTGATGGAACACTTCCATGGATCTCGTGTGATGCGAGGATGATGCCCTGCCCTGGAAGGGGGTTGCAGGTCCCCAATCAGGAGAGCCATGTCTCCCTTTTCAGCATGGCCTGCCCTCCCCTCAGTCTTCTTCAGGGAAGCTCTCCCCACTTCCTGAGCTGACAGCTCTGAACTTAAAAATGAATGTTATTTTACATATCTCTATGCCTTAGTTCATCCATGGCATGTCTTTCAACCCCGTTAGTGGGTTTTTTTCTTTTTTAGCAGTTCTGAAGGGCTGTCTGCTCAAGGAGGGGATGACCTGGGTGGGGCAGCTTTCCCTCTCATCTCCCTCAGCATGTCTCTGAGCCCTGGGGCCAGCTGTCCCAGTGAGGATTGAGGAACCCGAGCCAGCCTATCCTGAGCCCAGGCTGTATCAGCTCATAGACTGATGTGTGTTGGTGGGCAGGTGGCATGGGCCAGGGGCAGGCAGTGTCTCCTTCTCATTCCTTCCCTCCCTTCCTCCCAGAGGTAGCTCAGAGCAGCCTTCAACCCCTGCATCTCCAGATCCCTTGACCTATGCCTCCTGTGTTCAGCTGGTGACCTTGGAGTTTCGCATGGATTCTACCTCCTGTACCCTCTAATGTTGCAGGTCCTGGATCAGGGGAGGGGTCGGACCCTTGTCTGTTTTTGGTCTTCTTCCTGTCCCGTACCAAGCCCACCCACCTTTGCAGCTTCCATGTATGTGCTTGGAAGCAAGCCCATCCACAGGGAACCTATTAGCCAAATGGATCCAGGCAATGAACACTGAAGTAGAGATCCAAGGTCCATAGTATACCTGCTCTGAAACCTGTCCCAAAGTCTGTGACTCTCTCACACTGAAACAGAAACAATAATAGCTTTCTGGACTGTGAAGTGACATGTGTCTCTACTTCCAATCTTGAATGCATAGGTGCTGAGCCTGGACTGAAAAGGACCATGGCTCCCGTGGGCTGGAATCCACGGTAAGAACTCAGTGAAATCTGAATTTGAGGCATGGAGTGAATAATTATTGTAGAGTGAATCCTCCCAAGTAGGGCTTATGCACATTGCACTGGAAAAGCTTTTTCAAAGAGGTTCCTGAAAGAAAAATCTTTTTTAAAATTAATTTTAATTCCAGTACAGCTAACATGCAGTGTTACATTCGTTTCAGGTGTACAATAGAGTGATTTAGTAATTCTATATATTACTCAGTGGTCATCAAGAAAAGCGTCCTCTTAATCCCCTTCATCTATTTCACTCCTCCCTCTATCCACCTCCTCTCTAGTAACCATCCGTTTGTTCTCTATTGATAAGAGTTTGTATTTTGGTGTGTCTCCTTTTTCTCTTTTAGTTATTTATTTTTGTTTGTTTTCTAAATTCCCCATTAGAGTGACATCGTATGGGATTTGTCTTTCTCTGACTGACTGATTTTAGTTAGGATAATACTCTCTAGCTCCATCCATGTGGCTGCAAATGGCAAGGTTTCATTCTTTTTCAAGCCGAGTAATACTCCATTGTGTGTGTGTGTGTGTGTGTGTGTGTGTGTGTGTGTGTGTGTGTGAATACACACATCTATCATCTCATTTGTCAATTTTTCTACAGACACTTGGGTTGCTTCCATATTCTGATAATGTAAATAATGGTGCAAGAAACATAGGGCTGCACGTATCCTTGTAAGTTACTCTTTTCCTATTCTTTGGGTAAATACGAGTATTGTGATTGTAGGATCGTAGGGTAGTTCTATATTTAATTTTCTGAGGAACCTTCATACTGTTTTCCACAGTGGCCACCACAGTTTGCATTCACACCCACAGTTCACGAGGATTCCCCTTCATCCACATCCTCCCAACACCTGCTCTTTGTTGTGCTTTTGATGTTAGCCATTCTGACAGGTTTGAGGTATTACCTCATTGTCCTTTGGATTTACATTTTCCTGATGATGGGTGATGGTGAACATCTTTTCACGGGACTGTTGGCCATTTGTATTTCTTCTTTGGAGAAATGTCTGTCCATGTCTTCTGCCTATTTTTTAACTGGATTATTTTTTTTTAGGGGGGGGCTGAGTAGTATCAGTTGTATATGCTTTGGACACTATCCCTTTATTGCATATGATCTTTGCAAATATCTTCTCCCTTTGAGTAGGTTGTCTTATTATTTTTACGTTTTCATTGTTCTTCTGCCGTGTGGAAACTTTTTATTTTGCTGTATTCCCAATAGTTTATTTTTGCTTTCATTTCCTTTGCCTCAGGACACAGTCTAGAAAAACGTTGGTATGGTCCATGTCAAGAAGTTACTGTCTTCCCTCCTGTAGGATTTTTATGGATTCAGGTCTCATATTGAGGTCTTGAAACTGTTTTGTGTTTTTCCGTATTATGTAAGAAAACAGTCTAATTTCATTCTTTTGTGCGTAGCTGTATAGTTTTCCCAACACCATTTGTTGTAGAGACTGTCCTTTTCCCTTTTGATATCGTTGCTTGCTTTGTGGAAGATTCATGGACCACATAATTGTGGGTTTCTGTCTGAACTTGTATTCTGTTCCTTTGGTCGCTGTGTCTATTTTTGTGCCGTACTGTCTTGTTAGGATGACTGCAGCTTTGTAGTATAACCTGAAATCTGAAATTGTGAGTCCTCCAGCTTTGTTTTTCTTTTCCACATTGCACTGGCTGTTTGGAATCTTTAGTGGTTCCATACAAATGTTTAGGATTGTTTATTCGAGGTCTTTTGTTCTTTAATTTAAATTCAATTAGCCAACTTACAGTTCATCATTAGTTTCAGATGTAGTCTTCAATAAATTTTCAGACATGTGTAATACCCAGTGCTCATTGTATCGTGTGACCTCCTTAATGCTACTCACCCAGTTACCCCCCCCAACTTCTCCTCCAACAATCATCAGTTTCTTGCGATAGTTAAGAGTCCATCATGGGTTTTCTCCCTCTCTGATGACTTCCCATTCTATTTTCCCTTCCTTTCCCTATGGTCTTCCTTGTTTCTGATATTCCACATAGGAGTGAAAGCATATGATCATTGTCTTTCTTTCATTGACTTATTCCACTCAGCATAATACCCTCCCGCTCCACCCAGGTCGGTGTGATGGTAAGTATTCATCCTTTCTGATGGCTGAGTAATATTGCATTGTATATATGATCCACATCTTCTTTATCCATTCATCTATACATGCTCATCTGCACTCCTTCCACAGTTTGTCTATTATGGATATTGCTGCTATGAACACTGGGGTGCATGTGTCCCGTCTTCACTACCTCTGTCTCTTTGGGGTAAATACCCAGTAGTGCAATTGCTGGGACATAGGGTAGCTTTATTTATAACTTCTTGAGGGAACTCCGTACCATTTTCAAGAGTGGCTGTACTGGACTGCATTCGTACAGGGGTGTAAGAGAGTTCCCGTTTCTCCACATCCTCTCCAACATGTATAGTTTCATGTCTTCTTATTTTTAGATATTCGGCCTCGTGTGATATGGCATCTATAGGGGTTTAGATTTGCATTTCCCTGAAGCCAAGTGATATGAAGCATTTATGCATGTATCTTTTGGTCACCAGTACGTCGTCATCAGTGAAGTGACTTCCCATTTTAATCCATCTCAAGACCTAAAGCTGGGTAAGTCTCTGAAGCTGGATGATGCCATCAGTTGGAAGTGTGGAGAATTTCAAAAGATCTCCGTGGAGAGCAAGTTTAAAGGTCAGTGTGAAGCTACTAATTGGATCCGGGGAGATCTCTGAAAGTGGGGGTTGCCTGGGATGGGCTGATGGGGTCCCTCCGATTTTCCTATGAGTCCTTGCTGCAGCCCCAAATGGACAGTTTCCTGCTGTGGGGCAGGCTGAGTCCTCTAGTCTTGCAGAGGTGAGCCCAATGCCTGGTGCCTTAGAGGCAGGCAAATGGGGCAGGACCCTCAGCAGAGGACCCAGGGTTAGGTTAGGCCTCAAGAGACAGCAGGTCCGAACTGCCCAGTGCTCAGAGAACTCCCAGGCCGAGTGATATGAGGGCACAAGGGCGGGTGAGTGTGAGCCTTGGGGTTTAATCCGGGAGGGCCCAGAAAGTTCGGGGTTCACCAGAAGGGGCTCTCAGGGGTGCTCCTATTCTCTTGCCCTGAATGCTGTGTTGTTCCCCAAAATGGTGCAGTTTACTGTGGGGTGCAGGCTGAGTCCTACGGTGGGGCTTGGGTGTCCCCAATCACCCGGAGTGTGGTGCCAGGATCCTAGGGAGGGACCCCTCTGTGGCCAACCTAGGGTAAGGGTTAGGGTCCAGGAGCCCGGCAGGGACAATCTTTATGCTCTGCGGCGAGCTCTGTGGACGGCTGAGAGGAGGCTTGGGGGAGGGTGAGAATGGGCCTCAGGGTTGGGGAACGGGGGGCTGCCAAAGGTAGGGATGGGCTCCGGGGGCCTCCCCAAGTTCTCGTGCCCTGTAGGCTCCGTAGAGGCCCAAGGGGCACGGTTTCCTGTCGGGTGGCAAGCTGAGTCCTGCGGTGGGGCACAGATATCCCAATTCCCCGGGTCTGACGTGTAAGGCTCCTGGGGAGACCCCCAAACCTGCAGCCGGCCTAGGGCTAGCGTTAGGCCCCAGGAGCCCCGCATGCCCGATATGCTGGCTGTATGGCGAGCTACACGGGCTGAGGTGAGGGTGTGGGGAGGCTGAGCATGGGCTTCAGGGTTGGGGTTTGGGTGGCCGCTGAAGTCGCTTTTGGCTCTGGAGGGCCCTCCTGGTTCTCCCACCCTGAATGCTCTATGGCCTCCCAAGGTGCACAGTTTCTTGCGGGGTGGCAGACTGAGTCCTGCTGTGGGGCTCAGGTGTCCCGAATCCCTGCGGCTGCGGCTCCAGGCTCCTGGGGAGGGGCCCATCCACAGATGAACTAGGGTTAGGGTTGGGGCTCAGGAACCCCACAGGCCAGATCTGCCCAGTATGTGGCGAGCTCCGCCACGGGCTGAGGTGAGGGTGCGGGGTGGGGTGGGCATGGGCTTTAAGGGTGGTTTTAGGGATCGCTGAAGTTTGCCGGGAGCTCTGGGGGCACTCCTGGTTCTCCCGCCCTGAATGCTCTACAGCCTCCCAAGGGGCACGTTTTCCTGCAGGCTGGCAGGCTTTGTCCTGCAGTGGGGCTCAGGTGTCCCCAGTCCCTGGGGCTGCGGCACCGGGCCCCAGGGGAGGGGCCCTATCCAGCCGACCTAGGGTCAGGTCTAGGCCCCAGGAACCCAGCACGCCTGATCTGCCGGCTCTGCCATGAGCTCAGTGGCAAGCTGAAGGGAAGGTGTGGGGCGGGATGAGCGTGGGCCTCAGGGTTGGGGTGTAGGGGGTCACCGAGGATCGCTGGGGGCTCAGGGGGGCCCTACCAGTTCTCCTGCAGGGGATGCTCTGTGGTGCCCCAAGGGGCATGGTTTCCTGAGGGGTGGCAGGATGAGTCCCGTGGTGGGGCTCAGGTGTACCCAATCCCCGGGCTAGGGTACAGATTAGGGTACGGGTTAAGGTTAGGGTATGGGTTACGTTTAGGGTATGGGTGAGGGGAGGGGTTAGGGATAGGGTAAGGAGAGGGTACGGGTTAGGGTTGGGTTTAGGGGTTACAGGTTGGAGGTTATGGGTTAGGGTACAGATTAGGGTTTAGGGTACGGGTTAGGTTTTAGGGTTTGGGTTTAGGGTTAGGGTTAGGGTTGGAGTACGGGTTAGGTTTAGGGTACGGGTTAGGGTTAGGGTTCGGGTTAGGGTACGCATTAGGGTACGGTTTAGGGTACGGGTTAGGATACGATTTAGGGTAAGTGTTGGGCTACCAATTTGGGTACAGTTTAGGGTACAAGTTAGGGTTAGGGTAGGGGTTAAGGTTAGGGTACAGTTTAGGGTTATGGTACAGGTTAGGTTACGGTTTAGGTTTAGGGTTAGGGTACGGGTTAGGGAACGGGTTAGGGATAGGGATAGGGTACGGTTTAGGGTTAGGGTATGGGTTAGGGTACGGGTTAGGGTACAGGTTAGTGTTAGGTATGGGTTAGGTTCCAGGTTAGGGATAGGGCACGGGTTTGGGTATGGGTTATGATACGGGTTAGGGTATGGGTTAAGGTTAAGGTAAAGGTACTGGTTAGGGTTAGGGTATGGGTTACGGTTTAGGGTTTAGGGTTACAGTTAGGGTACGGGTTAGGGTTAGGGTACTGGTAGGGTTAGGGTACGGGTTATGGTACGAGTTAGGGTATGGGTTAAGGTCAGGGTTTAGGGTTAAGGGTAGCGTATGGGTTAGGGTAATTGTTAGGGTGACGGTTAGGTTTATGGTATGGTTTAAGTTACAGTTTAGGGTACAGTTTACGGTTAAGATTAGGGTACGGGTTAGGGTACGTGTTAGGGTTACGGTTAGGGTTAGGATACAGGTTAGGGTTAGGGTTAGGGTACGGGTTAGAGTTAGGGTTAGAGTACGGGTTAGGGTACGGGTTAGGGTTAGGTTTAGGGTTAGGTTATGGGTTAGGGGTAGGGTTAGCTGAAGGGGTAGGGTTAGGGGTAGGTTTAGGGGTATGGTAGGGGTCGGGGTAGGGTTAGGGTTTAGGGTTGGGGTTTGGGGTTTGGGGTTAGTGGTTAAGGTTAGTGTTTCGTGTTTAGGATTTGGGGATTAGGGTTAGGGTTTAGGGTTTAGGGTTTAGTGTTAATGTTAGGGTTTAGGGTTTAAGGATTAGGGTTTTGGGTTAGGATTAGGGTAGGGTTAGGTTTAGGGTAAGGGTTAGGGGTTAGGGTTAGGGTTAGGATTAGTTGTTAAGGTTTAGGGTTTAAGGTTAGGTGTTAGGGTTTAGGGTTAGGGTTAGACCCCAGTAGGCCAGCAGAACCTATGCCCTGGCTGTGCGGCAAGCAGAGGAGTGGGCCGAGGTGAGGGCGCTGGCGAGCTGGAGTATGGTATCCAGCGTTTTGGCGCCGGGGGCCTTTGAATGTCACTAGAGGCTCGGAGGGCCCTGCCTGTTCTCCCGCCCTGAATGACCAGCGGCGCCCCTAGCGGCCCGGATGGTGGCAGGGTGGCAGTGTGAGTCTGGCACTGCCGTTTAGGAGTCCCCAATGCCCTGTGTTGCAGCACAAGTCCCCTTGGGAGGGGCCTCTCTGGGGCCGTCCTAGGGTTAGTGTTAGCTCCCAGGAGTCCGGCAGGCATGATCTGCCAGCTGTGTGGTAGCGGAGGACCTGGCCAAGGTGAAGGTGCCGGCAAGCTGGAGCGTGGGCCCAAGAATTTTGGCGCGGGGGGGCCCTGGAACGTCGCCGGGGGATTCAAGGGCCCTGCCGGTTCTCCCGCCCTGAATGGCTAGAGGCGCCCTTAGCAGCCCGGGTGTTGGCGGGGCGGCACGGTGAGCACGGCGTTGGGGCTCGTAGGTCCCCAATCCCTGGAGTTGCTGCACCAGGCCCCTTTGGAGGTTACTCTCGGGGGCCAACCTAGGGTTAGGGTTAGCCCCCAGAAGGCTGGCAGGCCCAATCCGCTGGCTGTGAGGCGAGCAGAGGGGTGTGCCGAGGTGAGGGTGCTGGTGAGCGGGAGCATGGGCCCAAGCATTTTGGCGCATGGGGCCTTAGAAGTTCACAGGGACTCGGAGGGCCCTGCCTTTTCTCCCACCCTGAATGACCGGCGGCACCCCTAGCAGCCCGGGTGGCGGCGGGTCGACAAAGTGAGTCCTGGCTGGGGCTTGGGGGTCGCCAATCCCTGGCGCTGCGGCGCCAGGCCCCTTGGGAAGGGTCCCTCGGAGGCCACCCTAGGGGTAGTGTTAGCCCCCAGGAGGCCGGCAGGCCCAATCCGCCGGTTGTGCGGTGAGCGGAGGGGTGGGCTGAGGTGAGCGCGCTGGCAAGCGGGAGCCTGGGCCTAAGCCTTTTGGCGCAGTGGGCCTTTGAATGACAACGGGACTTGGAGGGCCCTGCCCATTCTCCCACACTGAATGTCTTGCATTGCCTTTAGCGGCCCGTGTGGTGGCAGGGCGGCAGGGTGAGTCCAGCGCTGGGGGTCAGGGGTTCCCAATCCCGGGCATTGCGCAGCCAGGCCCCTTGGGAGGGGCCCCTCGGGGGCTGACCTATGGTTAGGGTTAGCCCCCTGGAGTCCAGGAGACCCGATTCGCCGGCTGTACATGAGCGGAGGGGCGGGCTGAGGTAAGGGCTCTGTGGAGTGGAAGCATAGGCCCAAGCGTTTTGGCGCGGGGGGCCTTTGAATGTCTCTGGGGGCTCGGAGGGCCCTACACGTTCTCCCGCCCTGAAAGACCGGCCACGCCCATAGCGGCCCGGGTGCCGGCGGGGCAGCAGTGTGAGTCTGGTGCTGGGGCTCAGGGATCCCCAATCCCCACGTTGTGCCACAAGGCCCCTTGCGAGGGTCTCCTCGGGGGCCTCCCAAGGTAAGGGTTTCCCCAGGAGGCCGGGAAGCCCGATCCGCGGGCTGTGCAGCAAGTGGAGGGGAAGGCCGAGTTGTGGGCACTGGCGAACGGGAGCGTGGGCCCAAGCGTTTTGGTGCAGGGGGCCTTCAATGGTCGCTGGGGGCTCGAAAGCCCCTGCCCATTCTCCCACCCTGAATGACCGGCAGCACGCCTAGCGGCCCGGGTTGCAGCAGGGCAGCAGGGTAGAGTCTGGCGCTGGGGCTCGGGGGTCCCCAATCCCAAGTGTTGCGGAGATAGGTGCCTTGGATGGGCCCCTCTGTGGCCGACCTAGGGTTAGAGTTTGCCCCCAGGAGGCCGGCAGTCCCAATCCCCCCGCTCTGCAACGAGCGGAGGGGTGGGCCGAGATGAGGGCACTGGCGAGCAGGAGCGTGGGCCCAAGCGTTTTGGTGCGGGGGGCCTTCGAAGGTTGCTGGGGCTCGGAGGGCCCTGCATGTTCTTCCGCACTGAATGACAGGCGGCTACCCTAGTGGCCCGGGTAGAGGACAGGCGGTAGGGTGAGTCAGGCGCTGGGGCTTGGGGTCCCCAATCCTTGGCATTGGGGCACCAGGCCCCTTTGGAAGGGCTCTAGGGGACCGACCAAGCGTTACTGTTAGCCCCCAGAAGGCCGGCAGACCCGATCTGCTGGCTGTGTGGCGAGCAGAGGGGCGGGCCGAGGTGAGGGCGCTGTCGAGCGGAAGCATGGGCACAAGTGTTTTGGCGTGGGGGGCATTCGAAAGTTGCCGGGGGCTCAGAGCGCTCTTCCCATTCTACCGCACTGAATGCCCGACGGCACACCTAGCGGCCCGGGTTGCAGAGGGGCAGCAGTGTGAGTCTGGCGCTGGGGCCCGGGGGTCCCCAATCCCCGGTGTTGCAGCACCAGGCCCCTTGGGAGGGGCCCCTCGGGTGCGACCTAGTGTTAGGGTTAGCCCCCAGGGGGCCGACAGGCCCAATCCTATGGCTGTGTGGGGAGCGGATGGGTGGGCTGAGGTGAGGGGGCTGGCAAGTGGGAGCGTGGGCCCAAACGTTTTGGTGCGGGGGGACTTTGAACGTCCCCAGGGTCTCGGAGGGCCCTGCCCGTTCTCCCGCACTGAATGACCAGCGGCGCTTCTAGTGTCGCGGGTGGCGGTGGGGCGGCCGGGTGATTCCGGCGCTGTGGCTCGGGGTTCCCCAATCCCCGGCGTTGCGGCTCCAGGTCCCTTGGGCGGGTACCTCGGGGGCCGACCTATGGTTAGGATTAGACCCCAGGAGGCCGGCAGGCCCGATCTGCCAGCTATGCGGCGAGTGGAGGGGTGGGCAGAGGTGAGGCCACTGGCGAGTGGGAGCGTGGGCCCAGGCGTTTTGACGCGGGGGTCCTTCGAAGGTCACCAGGAGCTTGGAGGGCCCTGCCTGTTCTCCCGCCCTGAATGACCGGCAGCGCCCCAAGCAGCCCGGGTAGTGGTGGGGCGGCAGGGTGAGTCCGGCACTGGGGCTCAGGGGTCCCCAACTTGGCGTTGCGGTCCCAGGCCCCTTGGGAGGGTCCCCTCATGGGCCGACCTAGGGTTAGTGTTAGTCCCCAGGAGGCGGGCAGGCCCGATCCGCCGACTGTGTGGAGAGTGGAAGTGCTGGCCGAGGTGAGGCCGTTGGTGAGCGGGAGCATAGGCCCTAGCGTTCTGGCATGCGCGGACTTCGATATTTCCCGGGGGCTCGGAGGGCCCTGCCGGTTCTCCTGCCCTGAATGATCCTCGGTTCCCCTAGGGGCCCGGGTGGAAGAGGGGGGGCAGGGTGAGTCCGGTGCTTGGGCTTGGGGGTCCCAAATCCCCAGCGTGGTGGCACCAGCACCTTGGGAGGGGCCCCTCGGTTGCCGAACTAGGGTTAGGGTTACCGCCCAGGAGGCCAACAGGTCCGATCCGCCAGCTTTGCAGTGAGCAGATGGGAGGGCCGAGGTGAGGGCGCTGGTGAGCGGGAGCATGGGCCCAAGCATATTGGAGCAGGGGGCCTTCAAATTTCGCCAGGGGCTCGGAGGGCCCTGCCCGTTCTCCCGCCATGAATGACTGGTGGCGCCCCTAGCAGCCCGGGTGGCAGCAGGACGGCAAAGTGAGTCCTGGCTGGGGCTCAGGGGTCGCCAATCCCTGGTGCTGCGGCGCCAGGCCCCTTGGGATGGGCCCCTCAGTGGCTGCCCTAGGGGTAGTGTTAGCCCCCAGGAGGCTGGCAGGCCCGATCTGCTGGCTGTGCTGTGAGCGGAGGGGCGGGCCAAGGTGAGGGCGCTGGCGAGCGGGAGCGGTGGCTCAAGCGTTTTGGCACGGGGGGCCTTCAAAGGTCATCGGGGGTTCGGAGGGCCCTTCCCGTTCTCCCGCACTGAATGACCGGCGGCACCACTAGCGGCCCGGGGGCGGGAGGGCGGCAGGGTGAGTCCAGTGCTGGGGCTAGGGGTCCCCAATCCCCAGTATTGTGGCGCCAATTCCAATGGGAGGGGCCACTTGGGGGCAAACCTAGGGTTAGGGTTAGCCCCCAGGGGGTCGACAGGACAGATCCATCAGCTGTGTGGAGAGCGGATGGGCGGGCTGAGGTGAGGGGACTGGCAAGTGGGAGCGTGGGCCCAAACGTTTTGCTGCGGGGAGCCTTCGAACGTCGCCGGGGTCTCGGAGGGCCCTGCCTGTTCTCCCGCACTGAATGAGCGGCGGTGCCTCTAGCGTCGCGGGTGGCGGCGGGGCGGCCGGTGAGTCCGGTGCTGGGGCTCGGGGTTCCCCAATACCCGGCGTTGCGGCTCCAGGTCCCTTGGGCGGGTACCTTGGGGGCCGACCTATGGTTAGGGTTAGACCCCAGGAGGCCGGCAGGCCCAATCTGCCAGCTATGCGGAGAGTGGAGGGGCGGGCGGAGGTGAGGCTGCTGGCGAGCGGGAGCGTGGGCCCAGGCGTTTTGGCGCGGGGGTCCTTTGAAAGTCACCAGGGGCTTGGAGGGCCCTGCCCGTTCTCCCGCCCTGAATGACCGGCGGCTCCCCTCGCGGCCCGGGTGGCGACAGGTTGGCATGTTGAGTCCGGCCTTGGGGTTCGGGGGTCCCCAATCCCTGGGGTTGCTGCACCAGGCCCCTTGGGAGGGGCCCCTTGGGTGCCGACCTAGGGTTAGGGTTAACCCCCAGGACGCCGGCAGGCCCTATCCGCCAGCTGTGCGGTGAGCGGAGGGGCGGACCAAGGTGAGGGCCCTGGCGAGCGGGAGCGTGGGCCCAAGCGTTTTGGCACGGGGGCCTTCGAAGGTCGCCGGGGGCTTGGAGGGCCCTGCCAGTTCTGCCCCCCTGAATGACCGGGGGCACCCCTAGCAGCCCGGGTGGTGGCACGGGGGCAAGGTGAGACCGCATTTGGGCCTCAGCTTCCTCAATCCCCGGCGTTGCGGCGCAAGTCCCCTTGGGAGGGGTCCCTCTGGGGCCCAGTTTGGGTTAGGGTTAGCCCCCAGGAGGGCGGCAGGCCCGATCCGCCAGCTCTGCGGTGATTGAAGTGGCTTGCTGAGGTGAGGGCGATGGCGACCAGGAGCGTCGGCCCAAGCGTTTTGTCACGGATGGCCTTCGTAGTCGCCAGAGGCTCGGAGGGCGCTGCCCGTTTTCCCGCCCTGAATGACCGGCGGCGCCCGTAGCGGCCCGGTTGGCGACGGGGCAGCAAGGTGAGTCCGGCACCGGGGGGGTCCCCAATCCCCGGCGTGGCGGCTCTGGGCACTCGGGAGTGGTCCCTCAGGGGCCGACCTAGGGTAGGGTTAGCCCAAAGGAGGCCGGCAGGCCCGATCCACCAGCTGTGCGGCAAGCGGAGTGGTGGGCCGAGGTGAGGGTGCTGGCAATCGGGAGCGTGGGCCCAAGCATTTTGGCACAGGGACCTTCGAAGTTCGCTAGTGGCTCAGAGGTCCCCGCCTGTTCTCCCGCCCTGAATGTGGACGGCGCTCCTAGCGGGCCGGGTTGCGGCGAGGCAGCAGGGTGAGTCCTGCGCTGGTGCTCGGGGGTCCCCAACCCGGCGTTGCCGTCCCAGGCCCCTTGGGAGGGTCACCTCGGGGGCTGACCTAGGGTTAGTGTAAGTCCCCAGGAGGCCGGCAGGCCCGACCCGCCGGCTGTACGGCATCCAGAGGGGCAGGCCGAGGTGAGGGCGCTGGGGAGCGGAGCGTGGGCCCAGGCATTTTGGCACGGGTGCCTTCGAAGGTCACCAGTGGCTCGGAGGGCCCTTCCCGTTCTCTTGCCCTGAATGACCGGCGGCGAACCTAGAGGCTCGGGTGGCCTGGGGGGCGGCAAGTTGAGTCCGGCGCTGGGGCTCGGGGGTACCCAATCCCCAGCGTTGCAGTGCCAGGCCTCTTGGGAACCGACCTAGGGTTAGGGTTAGCCCCCAGGAGGCCGGCAGGCTGGATCCGCCGGCTGTTTGGAGAGCAGATGCGCTGGCCGAGGTGAGGCCGCTGGTGAGCGGGAGCGTGGGCCCAAGCGTTCTGGCGTGGGCGGCCTTCGAAGGTCGCCAGGGGCTCGGAGGGCCCTGCCAGTTCTCCCACCCTGAATGTCCGGCAGCATGCCTAGCGGCCCGGGTTGCGGCAGGGCAGCAGGGTAGAGTCTGGTGCTGGGGCTCGGGGGTCGCCAAACCCAGGCGTTGCGGCGATAGGCGCCTTGGGATGGGCCCCTCAGTGGCCGACCTAGGGTTAGAGTTTGCCCCCAGGAGGCCAGCAGTCCTGATCCGCCACTCTGCAAGGAGCAGAGGGGTGGTCCGAGATGAGGGCACTGGCGAGAAGGTGCTTGGGTCCAAGCGTTTTGGTGCGGGGGGCCTTCGGAGGTCGCCGGGGGCTCAGAGGGCCCTGCATGTTCTTCCACCCTGAATGACTGGCGGCTACCCTAGCGGCCCGGGTAGAGAACGGGCAGTAGGGTGAGTCGGGCACTGGGGCTCAGGGTCCCCAATCCTCAGCGTTGGGGCGCAAGGCCCCTTCGGAAGGGCTCTAGGGGACCGACCAAGCATTACTGTTAGCCCCCAGAAGGCCGGCAGACCCGATCTGCCGGCTGTGTGGCGAGCAGAGGGGCGGGCCGAGGTGAGGGCTCTGTGGAGCGGAAGCGTGGGCACAAGCGTTTTGGCGTGGGGGGGAATTCGAAAGTAGTCGGGGGCTCAGAGTACCCTTCCCCTTTCTACTGCACTGAATGCCCGACGGCACACCTAGCGGCCCGGGTTGCAGAGGGGCAGCAGTGTGAGTCCGGCGCTGGTGCTCAGGGGTACCCAATCCCTGGTGTTGCAGCACCAGGCCCCTTGGGAGGGGCCCCTCGGGTGCGACCTAGTGTTAGAGTTAGCCCCCAGGAGGCCGGCAGGCCCGATTCGCCAGCTGTGCGGCGAGCGGAGCGTTGGGCGGAGGTGAGGCCACTGGCAAGCAGGAGCACGGGCCCAGGAGTTTTTGCGGGGGGGGTCCTTCGAAGGTCGCCAGGTGCTCGAAGGGCCGTGCATGTTCTTCCGCCCTGAATGACAGGCGGCTACCCTAGCAGCCCGGTTAGAGGAGGGGTGTTAGGGTGAGTCTGGCGCTGGGGCTCGGGGTCCCCAGTCCTCGGCGTTGGGCTGCCAGTCCCCTTCGGAAGGGCTCTAGGGGGCCGACCAAGCATTACTGTTAGCCCACAGGAGGCCGGCAGACCCAATCCGCCGGCTGTGCGGCGAGCGGAGGGGCGGCCCGAGGTGAGGGCTCTGGAGAGCTGGAGCGAGGGCCCAAGCGTTTTGGCGTGGGGGGACTTCGATGGCTACCGGGGGCTCAGAGGGCCTTGCCCATTCTGTCGCCGTGAATGACCGGCGGCGCCCCTACCAGCCCGGGTGGCAGCGGGGCAGTAGGGTGAGTCTGGCGCTGGGGATCAGAGGTTCCCAATCCCCAGCATTGCTGTGCCAGGCCCCTTGGGAAGGGCCCCTAGTGGGCCAAACTAGGAATAGGGATAGTCCCCAGGAGGCTGGCAGGCCCGATCCGCTGGCTGTGAGTCTAGCGGAGGGGCAGGCCGAGGTGAGGGCGCTGGTGCGCGGGAGCATGGGCCCAAGCGTTTTGGCGCGGGGGGCCTTCGAAAGTTGCCGGGGGCTCAGAGGGCCCTGCCCGTTCTCCTGCCCTGAATGACCGATGGCGCCCCTATCGGACCGGGTGGCAGCGGGGCAGCAGGGTGACTCCGGCGCTGGGGCTCGGGGGTCCACAATCCCCAGCATTGCGGCGCCAGGTGCCTTGGGAAGGGCCCCTCGTGGGCTGACCTATGGTTAGGGTTAGTCCCCAGGAGGCCGGCAGGCCCGATTGGCCAGCTTTGCAGTGAGCGGAGGGGCGGGCCGAGGTGAGGGTGCTGACAAGTGGGAGTGTGGGCGCAAGCATTTTGTTGAGGGGTGCCTTCGAAGGTCGCCCGTGGCTCAGAGGGCCCTGCCTGTTCTCACGCCCTGAATGACCGACGGTGCCGCTAGCAGTCCATGTGCCGGTGGGGCGGCATGGTGAGTCCGGCGCTGGGGCTCAGGGGTCAGCAATCCCAGGCGTTGTGGCACCAGGCCCCATTGGACTGGCCCCTCGGGGGACGACCTAGGGTTTGGGTTAGCCCCCAGGAGGCCGGCAGGTCCGATTCGTCCGCTGTTTGGAGAGCAGAGGGGCTGGCCGAGGTGAGGGCACTGGCGAGCGGGAGCGTGGGCCCAGGCATTTTGGCACAGGTGCCTTCGAAGGTCACCAGTGGCTCGGAGGGCCCTTCCCGTTCTCTTGCCCTGAATGACCGGCGGCGAACCTAGAGGCTCATGTGGCCTGGGGGCGGCAAGTTGAGTCCGGCGCTGGGGCTCGGGGGTACCCAATCCCCGGCGTTGCAGTGCCAGGCCTCTTGGGAACCGACCTAGGGTTAGGGTTAGCCCCCAGGAGGCCGGCAGGCTGGATCCGCCGGCTGTTTGGAGAGCAGATGCGCTGGCCGAGGTGAGGCCGCTGGTGAGCGGGAGCGTGGGCCCAAGTGTTCTGGCGCGGGCGGCCTTCGAAGGTCCCCGGGGCTCGGAGGGCCCTGCCAGTTCTCCCACCCTGAATGTCCGGCAGCATGCCTAGCGGCCCGGGTTGCGGCAGGGCAGCAGGGTAGAGTCTGGCGCTGGGGCTCGGGGGTCCCCAATCCCAGGCGTTGCAGCGATAGGTGCCTTGGGATGGGCCCCTCGGTGGCCAACCTAGGGTTAGAGTTTGCCCCCAGGAGGCCAGCAGTCCTGATCCGCCCACTCTGCAAGGAGCAGAGGGGTGGTCCGAGATGAGGGCGCTGGCGAGCAGGTGCTTGGGTCCAAGCGTTTTGGTGCGGGGGGCCTTCGGAGGTCGCCGGGGGCTCAGAGGGCCCTGCATGTTCTTCCACCCTGAATGACTGGTGGCTACCCTAGCGGCCCGGGTAGAGGAGGGGTGGTAGGGTGAGTCTGGCGCTGGGGCTCGGGGTCCCCAGTCCTCGGCGTTGGGGTGCCAGTCCCCTTCGGAAGGGCTCTAGGGGGCTGACCATGCATTACTGTTAGCCCACAGGAGGCCGGCAGACCCAATCCGCCGGCTGTGCGGTGAGCGGAGGGGCGGACCGAGGTGAGGGCACTGACGAACGGAAATGTTGGCTGAAGCGTTTTGCCTGGGGGGGCTTTCAAAGGTCGCCGGGGACTCGGAGGGCCCTGCCTGTTCCCCCGCCCTAAATGACCATAGGGGCCCCTAGTGGCCCCGGTGGCGGTGGAGCAGCAAAGTGAGTCCGGTGCTGCGGCTCGGGGGTCACCAA
This sequence comes from Ursus americanus, assembly GCF_024610735.1. Taxonomy (NCBI): domain Eukaryota; kingdom Metazoa; phylum Chordata; class Mammalia; order Carnivora; family Ursidae; genus Ursus; species Ursus americanus. The sequence goes on along the minus strand of NW_028273645.1, from coordinate 448,814 downwards.
TCCCCGGCGTTGCGGCCCCAGGCCTCTTGGGAGGGCCCCCTCGGGTGCCGACCTAGGGTTAGAGTTACCCCCAGGAGGCCAGTAAGCCCGGTCTGCCGGCTGTGCGGCGAGCGGAGGGGCGGGTTGAGATGAGGGCATTGGCGAGCGGGAATGTGGGCCCAAAGTTTCAGAGCGAGGGTCCTAGAAGGTAACCAGGGGCTCAGAGGGTCCTGCCCGTTCTCCCTCCCTGAATGACCTATGGCGCCACTCGCAGCACTGGTGGCAGCAGGGCGGCAAGGTGAGTCCGGCGCTGGGTCTCGGGGGTCCCCAATGCCCGGCGTTGAGGCGCCAGGACCTTGGGAAGGGCCATTTGGGGGTCGACCTTGGGTTAAGTTAGCCCCCAGGAGGCACACAGGCCCGATCCGCCAGCTATGCGGCAAGTGGAGGGGTGGTCCGAGGTGAGGGCACAGGCGAGCAGGAGCTTGGGCCCAATTGTTTTGGCGCGGGGGGTCTTCGAAGGTCACCAAGGCATTGGAGGGCCCTGCCCATTTTCCCGCCCTGAATGACTGATGGTGTTCCTAGCAACCCGGGTGGCGGCGGGGCGGCACGATGAGTCCGGCGCTGGGGCTCAGGGGTCAGCAATCCCAGGCATTGTGGCACCAGGCCCCATTGGACTGGCCCCTCGGGGGACGACCTAGGGTTTGGGTTAGCCCCCAGGAGGCCGGCAGGTCCGATTCGCCCGCTGTTTGGAGAGCAGAGGGGCGGGCCGAGGTGAGGGCACTGGCGAGCGGCAGAATTGGTCCAAGTCTTTTGGCGTGGGGTCCTTCGAAAGTCGCCGGGGGCTCGGAAGGCCCCGCCCATTCTCCCACCCTGAATGACCGGCGGTGCCACTAGGGGCCCGGGTGGCGGCAGGGCGGCACGGTTAGTCCAGCGCTGGGGCTCGGGTGTCAGCAATCCCAGGCGTTGTGGCACCAGGCCCCATTGGACGGGCCCCTCGAGGGCCGACCTAGGGTTAGGTTTAACCCACAGGAGGCCGGCAGTCCTCATCAGCCGGTTGTGCGGTGAGCGGAGGGGCGGGCCGCAGTGATGGTGCTGGAGATCGGGAAGTTGGGTCCAAGCATTTTAGCGCGGGAGGTATTCGAAGGTTGCCTGGGGCTCAGAGGGCCCTGCCCCTTCTCCCTCCTTGAATGACCGGTGGCGTCCCTACCATTCCAGTTGGCGGTGGGGCAGCAGGGAGAGTCTGGCACTGGGGCTCGGGTGTCCCCAATCCCTGGTGTTGCGGCACAAGGCCCCTTGGGCGGGGCCCCTCGTGGGCCAACCAAGTGTTAGGGTTAGCCCCCAGGATGCCGACAGGCCTGATCTGCACTGTGCGGCAAGCAGAGGAGTGGGCTAAGATGTGGCTGCTGGGGAGCAGGAGCGTGGGCCCAAGCGTTTTCGCAAGTGCGGCCTTCAAATGTCGCCAGTGGCTTGAAGGGCCCTGCCTGTTCTCCTGCACTGAATGACCGGTGGTGCCCCTAGTGGCTCGGGTGGTGTCGGGTCGGCAGGGTGAGTCCGGCGCTGGAGCTCGGGGATCCCCAATCCCCGGCGTTGCAGCACCAGGTGCCTTGGGAAGGGCCCCTCGTGGGCCAATCTAGGGTTAGGGTTAGCCCCCAGGAGGCCGTAAGGCCAGATTGGCCAGCTTTGCGGTGAGTGGAGGGGCGGGCCGAGGTGAGGGCGCTGACAAGCGGGAGCGTGGGCGCAAGCATTTTGATGTGGGGTGCCTTCGAAGGTCGCCTGTGGCTCGGAGGGCCCTGCCTGTTCTCAAGCCCTGAATGACCGGCGGTGCAGCTAGGGGCCTGGGTGGTGGTGGGGCGGCACAGTGAGTCCGGCACTGGGGCTCAGGGATCAGCAATCCCAGGCATTGTGGCGCCAGGCCTCATCGGATGGGCCCCTCAGGGGCCGACCTAGGGTTAGGGTTAGCCCCCAGGAGGCCGGCAGGCCCTATCCGCCAGCTGTGCGGCGAGTGGAGGGGTGGGCCGAGGTAAGGGCGCTGGCGAGCGGGAGCGTGGGCCGAAGTGTTTTGTCGCGGGGAGCCTTCAAAGGTCTCCTGGGGCTCAGAGGGCCCTACCCGTTCTCCCGCACTGAATGACCTGCGGTTCCCCTAGCAGCCCGGGTGGCGGCGGAGCGGCAGGGTGAGTCCAGCGCTGGGGCTCCGTAGTCCCAAATCCCCGGCGTTGCTGCGCCAGGCCCCTTAGGATGGGCCCCTAGGGGGCCTACCTAGGGTTAGCGTTAGCCCCCAGGAGGCCGGTAGGCCCGATCCGCTGGCTGTGCAGCGAGAGGAGGGGCAGGCCAAGTTAAGGGCGATGGCAAGTGGGAGCGTGGTCCCAAGCGCTTTGGCGCAGTGGGCCTTCAAAAGTCGCTGGGGGCACAGAGGGCCCTGCCGTTCTCCCACCCTGAATGACCGGTGGTGCCCCTTGTGGCCCGGGTGGTGGTGGGAGGCATGGTGAGTCCAGCGCTGGGGCTCAGGAGTCCCCAATCCTCCTTGTTGCAGCGCCAGGCCCCTTGGGAGGGGCCACTAGGGAGTTGGCCTAGGGTTTGGGTTAGCCCCCAGAAGGCCCACAGGCCCGATCCGACAGCTGTGGGGCGAGCGGAGGGGAGGGCCGAGGTAAGGACGCTGGCGAGCGGAAGCGTGGGCCCTAGCGTTTTGGTTCGGGGGCCTTCGAAGGTCGCTGGAGGCTTGGAGGGCCCTGCCCCTTCTCCCTCCCTGAATGACCGGCGGTGCCCCTAGCGGTCCAGGTGGCGGTAGGGCAGGAGGGTGAGTCGGGCGCTGGGGCTTGGGATTCCCAAATTCCCGGTGTTGCGGCAATAGGAACCTGGGATGGGCCCCTCGGGGGCCCACCAACGGTTAGGGTAACAACCAGGAGGCTGGCAGTCCTGATCCACTGGCTGTGCTGCGAGCGGAGGGGCGGACCGAGGTGAGGGCATAGGCGAGCGGGAGCATGGGCCCAAGCGTTTTGGCGCGGGGGGCCTTCGAATGTCGCCAGGGGCTCGGAGGGATCTGCCTGTGCTCCCTCCATGAATGACCGACAGTGCTCCTAGCAGCCCGGGTGGTGGCGGGGCAACATGGTGAGTCCAGCACTGGGGCTCGGGGGTCCCCAATTCCAGGCATTGCAGTTCCAGGCCCCTACGGAGGGACCCCTCAGGGGCCAGCCTAGGGTTATGGATAGCCTCCAGGAGGAGGGCAGGCCTCATCCACTGGCTCTGCAGCGAGCGGACGGGCAGGCCGAGGTGAGGGCACTGAGGAGCGGGAGCGTGGGCTCAAGCGTTTTGGATGGGGGGGCCTTCGAATGTCGCCATGGGCTCGGAGGGCCCTGTCCATTCTCCCGCCCTGAATGACCAGGGGCACCCCTAGCGGCCCGGGTGGCAGCGGGGTGGCAGGGTGAGTCCAGCCCTGAGGCCCGGGGGTCCCTAATACACAGCGTCGCGGTGACAGGCCCCTTTGGCGGGCCCTTTGGGGGCCGTCCTAGGATTAGGGTTCGCCCCCGGGAGGCTGGCAGGCTCGTTCCACCCATGTGCGGTGAATGGAGGTGTGGGTCGAGGTGAGGTAGCTGGTGAGCGGGAGCGTGGACCAGAGCATTTGGCTTTGGCTCGGGGTGCCTTCAAAGGTGGCAGGTGACTCGGAGGGTCCTGCCTGTTCTGTTGCCCTGAAGGACTGGCGACGCCCCTAGCGCCCCCTGTGGCGGTGGGGCGGCAGGGTGCATCTGGCACTGGGACTTGGCAGTCCCCAATCCCTGGCATGCGGTGCCAGGCCACTTGGGAGGGGCCCCTCGGGGCAACTAGGGATTGGGTTAGCCCCCAGGAAGCCAGCAGGCCCGATCCGCCAGCTCTGCAGGGAGCGGAGGGGTGGGCCGAGGTAAGGGCGCTGGGGAGCAGGAGCGTGGGAGCCACAGTTTTTGCACGGGGGGCCTTCGAAGGTTGCAGGGTGATCGGAGGGCCCTGCCTGTTCTCCCTTCCTGAATGACTGGCAACGCCCCTAGCACCCTGGGTGCTTGCGGGGTGGCAGAGTGAGTCCAGCACTGTGTCTCGGGGGTCCCAAATCCCCGGCATTGCGGTGCCAGGCTCCTTGGGAGGGGCCCCTCTGGGGCCGACCTAGGGTAAGTGTTAGCCCCCAGGAGTCCAGCAGGCCCGTTCCCCCAGCTCTGTGGCAGGCGGAGGGGCAGGCCGAGGTGAAGGCGCTGGCGAGACGGAGTGTGGGCCCAAGCGTTTTGGCACGGGGGGCCTTCGAAGGTTGCCGGGGGCTTGGAGGGCCCTGCCCATTCTCTAGCCCTGAAGGAGTGGCTGAATACTTTATTTTCAAGTGGTCATAGACTCTTTACCCAAATAGATGATAGGTGGGGCCACGAATCAAGTCTACAAATGTTAAACCCTGAAATTAACTAGATTCTATTCTTAGACCACAGGGGAATTGAGCCACAGTCATAGCGAAAAGAAAACCAGGAAGTCCTTCAATGTTTAAAAATTAAATGGAACTTTGCTACATATCCTAAAGGTCAGAGAAGGAATCTCAATGGAAATTCTGAACCTTTTCTACATGAGGGCTCACACACAACGGCACTTTCTTTCTGAAGAGCATTATAATAACCTAGACAGGAGTTGAGCCTTAAGTCAGAGTTCTGCCTGCCCCAGCCACACCTGGCAGCCTTGGCCTGTGGTCCCCCTCAGCTGTCCTTTCTGGTGGCCCTGAGCTAAGGGGGTCAACATGGCCATATGGAAATGGGAAGCTCCCCAACCATAGTGATGACGGTGCCCACTGCCCAGCTGTCCTTTCTGGTGGCTCTGAGCTAAGGGGGTCAACATGGCCGTATGGAAATTAGAAGCTCCCCACTCTTAGTGATGACGTTGCTATCGTATCGTCCTCACCAGTCCAACAACATGATTTCTGAGTGAAATATGACACAAGAGCAACTTCTTGGCCTTCCTTCAGTTTTTGAAAGTTATCTGGTGAGTCATCTATTCGAAATACGGATTCAACATGTATACTTTCTTCTGGAAAAGAAATAGACCCAATAGCAATTATGGCTTCCTGAGCACCTGTTCTTGAGAGACATCATACTGGCTCTTTGTAGCATTCTGCTTCTTAAACTTCTCAACTAGGGTGTAGATATTTTTAGGCACATTTTCAGGTGGTTAGACAGGGACTCAGATGATATGAGTCACAGAGGATTTTAGTGTCAGAAACCTAAGTGGGAACCACAAATTGACTCCAAATCCCTTGTTGTTCCATACAGGGTACTATTTCCCTCTTATCTCTGGTTGTCTCGATCTGGAAACCTATCAAGTATCAGGAATTTCTTGTCATGTGGACAACTGGAACAAATTCAGCGGGCCTTTTCACCTCTGCCCATGGTGATCATTAAGATCATTATCTCAGTGGAGGACCTTTGGGTAAGATACTCAAAGATCCTTAGGAATAGAGACAGTATAATATTTTTCTGGTATTAAAGTTCCTGAAACCAACTATCTTTTTTAGTCCATTCAGGCTCTGGTATGTTCAGAGGGTGCTGTAAAACAGGTCTGAAATAGTATTTAAAAACACTCAGCTCAGCCTCTTCTACAAAGTGAGCCAATGCTTATAAACATGGCTAAAATATTCCCTTACCTACGATGACTTCCCAGCCATCGTAGTGTTTATATGGTAAGACTGTGACTTACATTAGTCAACATTTGCAGAGAAAGAACTTAGTGCATCCCGGGGGCACTTCATGTTGAAATTAGTTTGTGACAACGAGCTACTGTGTTTTATTCTGCAGTCCAAGGGAATGGTGCCAGACATCTCTAAGGTGTCTAGCAGTTCTACAATTCTGATTTTAAGTGGTCTGTGTGCTTCAGCGATTTGGGCAGGAGAAGGGCAGGAGTCCAGAGACTGTGAACACTTCTGTTACCTGTGCTGACCATGGAGCAGGTAGGCTTCTGTGGGCATCATTTTGATTTCTTGGTACTCTTGTGAAAGGTGCTTTTGTCTCAAATTCCTCCATTTAGTAGTAATTATAATGATGAAAGTAATTTTTATCTTATATCATCTGTGGGCCCTGATCCTGGGATCCCAGGGAAGCTATCCTTTAACATTTTAACCGGCTCAAAATAATTGGGCAAAACCTCAAAGCATGGGCCCTATTTCTGCCCCAAGCACATGTTGTACATCTGCTTCGAGAAGAAAACAATAACCAAAAATGCCAACATAGAGATAAGAAAAAATAAAGAACCTCTTTGGCTCCCATAAGATTAAAGTCATACTGACATGTACATACTGAAAACATAAGAAAGAGTCTGTCACTTTCTGGAATCTAAGAAGATCCTCATTGTGTTGTGTAACTCTGTACGTAAAAGAAAACAGAAAAAAATATATAAGCCTGCCCCAAATGTTCCTTCCCCGGAGCACTGCCTTCTTGGTGAAGATTGTGTCTCCCAGGCAGCTGTCCTGACTTGGGTTTGAATAAAGGTCTCTTCCTTTCTCTCTAAAATGTATTTAAAAGTTCATTCATGCAATGTCGACAATAACAGTGTTTTCTATTTAAGTGAGAAATAAATGTTCCACTCTAGTTTTATTGGGAAAAGACGAATTGAGGTTTTCATTAGAAGAGTAAGTCAGCTTTCCAGAAAAGGCAAGGTCATTACTGCTAAACAACAAGTATGTGTTGCCCCTTCCCTCAGAAACCATAGCAGGTGTGCAGGCTTTAGGTCAGAGGTGCCTTCTTGTCCCCAGCTGACAACACTTCTCTGTTCTGGCTCCAAGACACCCGAGGTTTTTAACGTCAGCATCGGAGTCAGCGAGGCAGCTTGTCACAGGACGCCAGTGTTCAGAGAAAGCACAGGTATGTTTGGTAAAATGTCCTATCCATGTCAGGGCTGGAGGTAATACCTCTCATTATCCCAAAACCTCCTGGGCTTTTCTCTTTTCTCTAGTTGAGCCACAAAGTAAAATTGAAGTAGCTGTCAGCATTCTGGGTTTGGTGCAAGAATTACTTAGTTTCCCTGCTGGTAGAACTTTGCAGGGGATCACAATTTCTCTTTCCATTCATTGCTTACAAATGTATTTTGACCATCTGTTTCCTAGGAACCCTCTTTTATTAGAAAGGAGAGGTGAGATTCACTCTGTGCCTGTTTGTAACATCTGATTTGTTCCTTCATCTAACAGTGTTTATTCAATTGGGCCTAAGATATGGTTGAGTGGCCAGCATCTAGAGTTAGGTGGCTTTTTTTCATCTGACACAGACTTGGATGATGTCATTTGACAAAGGTGATGTTTCATCATTGATTAGTTTATTCATCAGAAGAGTTAAAATTTGGGTGGAGGGAAAATTGAAAATTATCCAAAGCGGCCTGTTCCTGTTTAAAAGTTGAGCTTGGGGGCGCCTGGGTAGCGCAGTCGTTAAAGCGTCTGCCTTCGGCTCAGGGCGTGATCCTGGCGTTCTGGGATCGAGTCCCACATCAGGCTCCTCCGCTATGAGCCTGCTTCTTCCTCTCCCACTCCCCCTGCTGTGTTCCCTCTCTCGCTGGCTGTCTCTCTGTCACATAAATAAATAAAATCTTTAAAAAAAAAAAAAAAGTTGAGCTTGACTTTCTAGTTTTACTAAATGTATTATCTCGATATTTTGAGGTGCCATATTCTCTCTGTAGTTTCTTTGGTGGTGGAGTCAGAAGGAGAGTCTGGGAATTCTTTTGGATAGTGGCATGCTGGTGGCTTCAAGGGGCTTGGCCTCAGGAGCCTTGGGGTGAAGTCTGCAACTGCTTGCCTGACCCTGGGTGCATCTCCCAGAGGTTTTGTTTCCTCTTATGAAATTGCCGGCAGATAATGTTCTGCTTAAAGGGGAACCCTCCCATTCTGTTGGTGGCAATGCAAAGTGGTGCAGCCAGTCTGGGAAACAGTGTGGGGGTTCCTCAAAAAGTTAAACATTGAACAACCACATGATCCAGCAATTGCTCTCCTAGGTATTTACCCAAAGGATACAAAAATGCGGATTCGAAGGGGGTCCATGCACCATGATGTTTATAGCAGCAATGTCCACAGTAGCCAAACTATGGAGATAATCCCAAAGTCCATGCACTGATGAATGGATAAAGCAGAAGTGGGATACATATATATAATGGAATATGACTCAGCTTCAAAAAGAATGAAATCTTACCATTTGCAAGGATGTGGATGGACCTAGAGTGTATTAAGCTAAGCAAAATCATTGAGGAAAGACAAATATCCTATGCTCTCAGACTTGTGGAATTTCAGAAAGAAAACAGATGAATAGAATGGAGGGGTGATGAGAGAGGCAAACAAGGAAATAGACTCAACCTTGGAGAACAAACTGAGTGTTGCTGCAGGACAGGGGCGTGGGGGGAAGAGTTAAATAGGTGAGGGGTATTAAGGAGGGCACTTGTGATGAGCACCGGGTACTGTATGCAGGTGAGGAATCACTAAATCCTACCCCTGAAGCGAATATTCCATGGCATGTGAACGAACTGGAATTTAGTAAAAGAAGAAAGGAAAAAGTGTTCTGCTTCATGAAGAGTGAGGTAAAATTGTAGTGAATTGGGCTGTACTATTCTATAGATGAGAGTTGTAAAACACCCTGTTGTAGGATACACTAGTTTCTTATCACATAAGGAGTCCTCAGAAAGCTGCAATGAAAGATTCAGATCTCAGAGCATGTTCATGTTCCACTGATATGTTACAGTTTGCACAGGTAGGAAAGAAGGTGGAGAGAGAGGCAACAGAAGGGGAAAGCAGGTGCGAACCTTTCATTTGTTAGCATTATAGCTTTCTCATGAAAGCCTTGCGATTTTGGAAGCAGAGGGGGAATCCGGGTGCTTTGCAGGAGACAGGGGAGTTCCAGGTCTGGGTAAAGCTGACAGGGGTCCCAGAGGAGAGCTGAATGCATTCTGCAGCAGGGTGTGGGCAGGGGTGGCTGTGGTTCTCCTGGGTGAGAGTTGTGACAGGTGAGGGCTGTGTGCAAGTTCCTGGCTGAGGACAAGTGAGGCACAGGCAGAGAGCTGGCAGAGAACCTTCTTCTGGGCCACCAGCCTCACCCAGCACACAGCCTCATCTTCTGTTCCTGTCACTCCAATTCAGACTTCTCCGAAGGTGAGTGAGAACACATCAAGAGCATTCTTAACAGAAGGGAAAGCACGTGCAAAGGCTCTGGGGCAGGAGAATTTCAGGTATGTCCAGGAGAAGCAAGATGGCCCTGTGGCCACAGGAGACAGCTTAGGACATGACCTCAGAGAGGTAACAGAAAGCCATTCCAGGGCTATAACCCCATGAGACCCTGTTTCACTGGGCCATCCTGGCTACAGTGTTGAGAACAGATGACAGAGGGTTGAAGATGGCAAGGCAGGTCAATGACGAAACTTTTCCAGGATCTCAGGCACTGTGGACCAGACAGGTGGCCTTGGATGGAGTGGTTAGACCTATTCTGGGTCCATTTTGAAGATGGAGCTCGCAGGATTTGCTGATGGGTTAGGTATTAGGAGCTGGAGAACGGAGGAATTGGGGTATCTCCCAGCTGTTGTGGGTTGTCCTGATCGAGGGGAAGGAGAGGGTTTCTCAGGGGGTAGGAGGTAGTCCGTGTTCCGCATGCTGAGGAAGGTGCCTTTCCCGGTGGATCTGCTGAGGTTTGTGTCTGGGAGAACCTTTCACATCTCCTCCCTCAGCAATGCTCAAGTACAAGTATCCCCCACTTTTTAAACGTTCACAGTAAGACACTGGGTTTTCTTGAAAACTACGTAATTCCCCAGCTTCAGTAAGAGGAAGAGACCTGAAGAGGATTTCCCTCTTATGAAAAAAGGTGAACAGTGAGAATCGCATTCAGCATCTGTTTTGGGGAGAAGCACGAGAGAGGCAGCGTGCACCCCAACCAGCTCCTTCCGCTGGGAACCGCTCTCCGCATCAAGCCACCAGCACTTTGAATGGTGTCTGTGAGCCTCTGCTGTGCTTCATCTTCATTTATGCTGGGCCTCCATCAGAAACTTGTATCCTGAGGCCTAAGAAAAGCCAAAGAGAAGGAATTTTGGAGTCTGAGCACACTGTCTAATTGTTCCATGTAAATTAAAGGCCATTCCTTCTTGACACCATTTCTGCTGTGCAAGGTTTCTCAGAAGCCCTGTACTTTCAAAGAGCAGGGAAAACTATACCCCATGCTGCAGGGTTAGTTTTAGTCTCCATGCTGGACAGAACATTTCATGACTGTCGGATTTTCTCACTCAAACCCTGAGACTTTGAACACCTTCAGCCATTTCTACCACCCCATCTCCGAATCTGGCACCTACCAATCTGCTCTCAGTATCCATGCGTTCAGTATTTGTTTATTCCACGTGGAATGTACATGAGAGCATCTGGTATTGGTCTTTCTGTGTCTGAGTTACTTGGCATAAGGCCCCCAAGGTCTGTGTTTCCATGTCTGCTTCTTGTGAATAATGCTGTACTGAATGTGGGAGTGCATCTGTCTTTTTGAGGCAGCATTTTTGTGTTCTCCAAATGAATACTCTGTAGAGCCATTACTGGGTCATGTGGTAGTTGCATTTATTTTTTCAGGAACCTCCGTACCGTTTGTCAAAATGGCTGCACCAATTTCCATTCCCACCAACAGTGCACAGTGTCTCCTCGTCTGCACACCCTTGACCCCACCTGGTGTCTGTCTCTGGGACAATTGCTGCTCCAACAGTTGTGAGGGGATAGCCGATTGTGGGTTTGACTGATGTTTCCCTGACGATATTTAGTGATGTCGAACAACTTTTTCTGTCTGTTGGCACCTGTGTGCCATCTTTGGAAATTATCTATTCACATATTCCCCCATTTTTTAATACAGATTTTTTTTTGGTTTTGATTTGTACGAGTGTTGTGTGTATTTGGATATTAGCCTCTTCTCACACATATGATTCGCAGATATTTTTTCTTATTGGGTCAGTGGCCTTTTAAGTTTTTGATGGTTTCTTTTGCCAAGTGGAAGATTTCAGTTTCTAGTTGTTCCACTTGTTTATTTTTGCTTTTGTTGCTTTGCGTTTGGTGTCCGATCTGAAGACTCTTTGCCAAAACCAATGTCGAGAGACCTAGTATCTGTGTCTTCTTGGAAGTTTATGGATTCAGGTCTTATGTACAAATCACTCATCCATTAAAAATTTTGGTGGTGTAAGAAAGTGACCCAGTTATATTCTTCTGCATTTAGTGTCCAGTTTGCCTGTTACCGCTCACTGAAGAGACAGTCCTTCCCTCATGGCATATCTTCTGCTGCTGTGTCGTAAGTTAGGATCATCTACGTGTGGGTAAGTTTCTGAGCTTTCTGTTCTGTTCCACTGACCTGGTGTCTGTGTTTATGTCAGTACCATCCTGTTTTGAAGACAACAGCTTTGTAATCTAGCTTGAAATCCAGGAGTGTGTTGACTGCACCTTTCTTTCTCCAGGTTGCTTTGCGTATTTGGGGGTCTTTTGTGATTCCATACAAGTTTGAGGACTGTTATCTATTTCCTTGAATAATGCCACTGGAATTCAGATAGGGATTTCATCACATCTGTCGATTGCTTTGGGTACGATGGAAATGTTCACATAATTAACTCTTCCAGTTAAGGAGCATGGCGTATGCTTCCATTTGTTTGTGTTGCCTTCCAAATCTTTGAACCACACATTCTGCCCCCCTCGACACATGTTTTTCATTTCTTTTCTGCCATGTGTTGAGTGTACTATGTCTTTCGCATTTTTGGTTACATTTATTCCTAGATTTTTTTGATGCAATTGTAAATGGCATTGCTTTTTTAATTTCTCTTTGTGAAAGTGTGTCATCAGTATACAGAAATGCAAGAAGTTGGGTCATCTGGGTGGCCCCATAGGTGACGTGTCTGCCTTCAGCTCAGGTCATGATCCCAGAGTTCTGGGATTGAGCCCCGTGTTGGGCTCCCCGCTTAGCGAGGGTCTGTTTCTCCCTCTTTCTGACAATCCCCTTGCATGTGCTTTTTCTATTCCTCTCAAATAAATACATAAAATCTGAAAAAAAAATAAAGACAACAGGTCACTGTATATTGACTTTATATCCTGCAGCTTTCTTGAATTTGTTTATTCTAACATTTTTTTTTTGTGGAATTTTTCGGGATTTCATGTCATTTGCAAATAGTGACAGTTTTCCTGTATGGATTTCATATCTTTCTCTTTTTTTAAAATGATGTTAGTCATCCTACAGTACTTCATTTGTTTTTGATGAAGTGTTCCATGATTCATTGTTTGCATATAACCCCTAGTGCTCATTATGACACATGCCCTCCTTAATACCCATCACCAGGATTACCCATTCCCCTACCCTCCCTTTCTGCAACCTTCATTTTTTCCCCAGTGTCAATAGTCTCTCATGGTTCATCTCCCCCTCTCATTCCCCCCCTTCACTTTTCCCTTCCTTCTTCTAATGTTCCATGCTATTCCTTCCATTCCACATAGGAGTCAAACCGTATGATAATTGTCTTTCTCTGCTTGCCTTAATTTTACTTAGCATAATCCCCTCCTGGTCCATCCACGTTGGTGCAAATGGTGGGTATTCATCCTTTCTGATGACTGGTAATATTCCACTGTATAGATGAACCACATCTTCTTCGTCCATTCATCTGCTGAAGGACATCTTGGCTCCTTCCACAGTTTGGCTATTATGGATATTGTTGCTATGATCATTGGGATACAGGTGCCCCTTCTTTTCATTACTCTGTGTCTATAGGGTAAATACCCAGTAGTTCAATTGGTGGGTCATAGGATAGCTCTGTGTTTAATGTCTTTAGGAACCTCCATATTGTTCAAAAGTGGCTATACCAGCTTGAATTCTCACGAGTAGTGTAAGAGGGCTCCCCTTTCTTCACATCCTCTCTAACTTTCTTTTATTTCCTGTCATGTTAATTTTTTCCCAAGATTTTATTTATTTATTCCACAGAGATAGAAATGGCCAGCGAGAGAGGGAACACGAGCAGGGGGAGTGGGAGAGGAAGAAGCAGGCTCATAGCGGAGGAGCCTGATGTGGGGCTCGATCCCATAATGCCAGGATCACGCCCTGAGCCGAAGGCAGACGCTTAACCTCTGTACTACCCAGGTGCCCCCTGCCTTGTTAATTTTAACCATTCTAACTGGTGTAAGGTGGTATCTCCTTGTCGTTTTGATTTGTATTTTCCTGATGGCAAGTGATGTGGAGCATTTTTTCATGTGTCTGTTGGCCATTTGTATGTCTTCTTTGGAGAAGTATCTCTTTGCGTCTTCTGCCCATTTTTTGGGTGTCGAGTTTGAGGAGTTCTTTATAGATCTTGGATACCAGCCCTTTATCTGTAATATCATTTGCAGATATCTGCTTCGATTCCATAGGTTGCCTTTTTGTTTTGTTGATCGTTTGCTTTGCCCTGCAGAAGCTTTTTATCTTGGTGAAGTGCCAATAGTTCATTTTTGCTTTTATTTCCTTTGCCTTTAGAGACGTGGCTTGCAAGAAGTTGTTGTGTCCCAGTTTGAAGAGCTTTTTTGATTTTGATATGATACAGGAATCCATTATCTTTCTTTCCTGATTGTATTCGAGGCCTCTGTCTTTCTTGGTGAGTCTAGCTAAGTTTGTCGGTTTTGTTTATCTTTCCAAAAAAGGCAGCTCTCATTTTCATTTTTTTTTGTTTTTTTGGTCTTTTTAGTCTCTGTTGGATTTATTTATGCATTCCTTTTTGTTATTTCCTTATTTCTACTAATTTGGGGCTTTGTTTGTTGTTTTATTTTCTACTTCTTTACCACATAAATCAGGTTGTTTATTGGAGAGCATTCTCATGGATTGATGAAGGCTTGAATTTCTATGAATGTCCCCCATAAAGCTACTTTTGCTGCATCCCATAATTTTTTGTAAGTTGTCTTTTTCATCAGTGTCAAGGTACTTCTAAATTTTTTTTTTGATTTCTTCTTTGACTGTTGGTTGTTCAGTAGCATGTTGTTAAATCTCCACATATTTTTTTAAGATTATTTAAGTATCTGACAGAGAGTGAGACAGTGAGAGAGGGAACGCAAGCAGGGGGGTGGGAGAGGAAGAAGTGGGCTTCCCGCTGAGCAAGGAGCCTGATTCCAGGCTAAATCCCAGGATCCTGGGATCAGGACCTGAGCTGAAGGCAGATCCTTAACAACTGATCCACCCAGGCCCCCCAATCTCCACCTATTTTTGACTGTACCATTTTTTTCTTTGACTGATTTCTAGTTTCATATCATTGTGGTTGGACAAGATTTGAAGCAGAAGGTGAAGAGAGCATTCAGATGAAAGGTTTGTTTCCTGGAGGGTTTTCTGAGGGCAGACCATGAGTTCCGTGGGACGGAGGAAGGTTTTGTGAGATGGGGGGTGGGGTTAACCCTTGTTAGAATTACTGACTACTACCATGCAGGCTTTGTGCTACTGTTCACACCGTAGTCCTGATGGACTTGTACTTCATTAGAAATATTTTCTAGGAGGTGTAGGCCTAGCCTTCACTTAAAGAAAGGTGCCATGTGGGTTCATGGCATGACTCCAAGTCAGCAACAAGGATATATGGTATTGTGGGGGATCAGAACCAGGCTTTCTGTGGGAAGTGACAGAAATAGGGTATGGTGAGCTCCATGACCATAGGTGAGGTCCCGAGTGACCCACTGGGTGTTGGGTTTTGTGGATCTGTCTCATCAGGTGCTGTGGAATTCAGGGACACCCTCCTGTCTGTGGATTTGTGTGGAGACAGGTAGACATCAGTGTCTGGCCAGGCACGAGGGTCGCACTGGACCACCACCAGAGGTGCAGCGTGTGGGGGAGCCACTGCTTGGTTTCCACGAAAGCTGACCAGGGTCTGTGACCGTGATTCCTAGCAGCTGCAAGGGGAGAGGAGGCCGCGGGTGGTGCACACTTCCTAGACTTGTGGTCAGGTCTAGTCTGGAGCCCACTGAAGTCAGCCACACTGGGCACAGAAGGCACCCAGTCAGTGTAGCTGTGGGCACTGCTCCCTTGGTACTTCGGGCCAGCTCCATGCTGCCACCTCCTGCTTTTCATCATCATCTTCAAGGTCATTTGCCTCTGCTCTTGCCCCATGGCCTCCAGGGTATTGTCAGTCCTCCATCTGGCCCTCATCCCTGGTGCCCTGTGCAGTCTGATGCCAGGGTAGCCTTCTTGAGACAAACATCTGGCCCTGATGGAACACTTCCATGGATCTCGTGTGATGCGAGGATGATGCCCTGCCCTGGAAGGGGGCTGCAGGTCCCCAATCAGGAGAGCCATGTCTCCCTTTTCAGCATGGACTGCCCTCCCCTAAGTCTTCTTCAGGGAAGGTCTCCCCACTTTTAGCGCACAGCTCTGAACTTAAAAATGAATGTTATTTTACATATTTCTATGCCTTAGTTCATCCATGGCATGTCTTTCAACCCCGTTAGTGGGTTTTTTTTTAGCAGTTCTGAAGGGCTGTCTGCTCATGGAGGGGATGACCTGGGTGGGGCAGCTTTCCCTCTCATCTCCCTCAGCATGTCTCTGAGCCCTGGGACCAGCTGTCCCACTAAGGATTGAGGGACCCGAGCCAGCCCATCCTGAGCACAGGCTGTGTCAGTTGTGTAGACTGATGTGTGTTGGAGCGGTGGGGAGCTGGCATGGGCCAGGGGCAGTCAGTGTCTCCTCATTCCTTCCCTTCCTTCCTCCCAGAGGTAGCTCAGAGCAGCCTTCAACCCCTGCATCTCCAGATCCCTTGACCTATGCCTCCTGTGTTCAGCTGGTGACCTTGGAGTTTCGCATGGATTCTACTTCCTGTACCCTCTCCTGTAGCAGTTCCTGGATCAGGGGAGGGTTCGGACCCTTGTCTGTTTTTGATCTTCTTCCTGTCCCGCACCAAGCCCACCCACCTTTGCATCTTCCATGTATGTGCTTGGAAGGAAGCCCATCCACAGGGAACCTATTAGCCAAATGGATCCAGGTAATGAACATTGAAGTAGAGATCCAGGATCCATAATAAACCTGCTCTGAAACCTGTCCCAAAGTCTGTGACTCTCTCACACTGAAACAGAAACAATAATAGCTTTCTGGACTGTGAAGTGACATGTGTCTCTACTTCCAATCTTGAATGCATAGGTGCTGAGCCTGGACAGAAAAGGACCATGGCTCCCGTGGGCTGTGATCCACGGTACGAACACAGTGAAATCTGAATTCGAGGCATAGAGTAAATAATTATTGTAGAGTGAATCCTCCCAAGTAGGGCTTATGCACAGTGCACAGGAAAAGCTTTTTCAAAGAGGTTCCTGAAAGAAAAATCTTTTTTAAAAATTTATTTTAATTCCGGTAGAAGTAACATACAGTGTTACATTCGTTTCAGGTGTACAATTGAGTGATTCAGTAATTCTATATATTACTCAGTGGTCATCAAGAAAAGTGTCCTCTTAATCTGCTTCATCTATTTCACTCCTCCCTCTATCCACCTCCTCTCTGGTAACCATCCATTTGTTCTCTATTGTTACGAGTTTTTATTTTGCCATGCCCATACTCAGGCAACCCTGTTTGTGTAGAGTTTCCGTGTCCCCTGCAATGGTGAATGGGGTTGGGCACGCTCTGGGCCAGTATTTCCAGGCTTTTGTTCCCTGGCGGCTTTCTCTGGTGATCTGCTGTGCCTCTTCTGAGAGTCAGAGCAGCAGAGGCTGAATTGTCACAGAATAGAGGGAATGCGGCCCGTTCTCCACCCTTGTTCTGGCCACTTTAACTCCATTATTGTTGGTGTTGCTCAACCCTGTAGCATCCTGGGATGTGAGCCCCACACCTGGTGTCCCTGGCCTCAATTCTGGGGCTAGTGCATCTCTGTCCTTTGTGTTTCTAATGCTGCCAGCCGCCAGAAGACTTGATCTCTCTCTGGAAGCTCCTGGTCTCAGTCTGGATCCCCTGAGCACAGCAGGATTCCAGAGTTCCATGAGAAGCCTGGTGGCTCCTGCACCTGGTTCAGGGTCTCAATATGCTGTTTTGCAGGTTCCTACCATGAGTCCGCCAGCTCCCTCCCCTGTGCAGGTGGCTTGCCAGCCGCCAGCCGCCCCGTGGGCTCCTGCATCTCCTGTTCTCAGTCTATGCCTGGTGAGCACACTGGGATTCCGGTGTTCCAGGAGAAGCCTGGTGGCGCACGCTCTGGGCTCACCGGTCTCAGTCCGCTCTCTCCGGTGTGCCATCCATGAGTCCGCCCGCTCCCTGGTGCAGGTGGCGGCTGTTCCCGGGCGCCAGAACACGGCGGCTCCCCCCCCTTCCATTTATCTTCTGATATCTGTGCCTGGTTTCAAAGCTCCCCGCTTCATACCTCAATACTCAGCGCTGGAGATGTTCATTTGTAGAGATCCAGATGTATCTTCCTGCCTCTCAGGCTGATTCCGTGGTTGTTTAGGCTGGTCTGGTACCTATCCAGCTCGACTCAGGGGACCTGCTGAAAAAGGGGTCTCCTATTCCTCTGCCATCTTAACTCCTCTCTTGTACCTGAAATAGTATTTAAAAACACTCAGCTCAGCCTCTTCTACAAAGTGAGCCAATGCTTATAAACATGGCTAAAATATTCCCTTACCTACGATGACTTCCCAGCCATTGTAGTTTTTAAATGGTATGACTGTGACTTACATTAGTCAACATTTGCAGAGAAAGAACTTAGTGCCTCCAGGGGGCACTTCATGTTGAAATTAGTTTGTGACAACGAGCTACTGTGTTTTATTCTGCAGTCCAAGGGAATGGTGCCAGACATCCCTAAGGTGTCTAGCAGTTCTACAATTCTGATTTTAAGTGTTCTGTGTGCTTTAGAGATTTGGGCAAGAGAAGGGCAGGAGTCCAGAGACTGTGAACACTTCTGTTACCTGTGCTGACCATGGAGCAGGCAGCCTTCTGTGGGCAACATTTTGATTTCTTGGTACTCTTGTGAAAGGTGCTTTTGTCTCAAATTCCTCCATTTAGTAGTAATTATAATGATAAAAGTAATTTTTATCTTATATCATCTGTGGGCCCTGATCCTGGGCTCCCAGGGAAGCTATCCTTTAACATTTTACCCGGCTCAAAATGACTGGGCAAAACCTGAAAGCATGGGCCCTATTTCTGCCCCAAGCACATGTTGTACATCTGCTTCGAGAAGAAAACAATAACCAAAAATGCCAACATGAAGATAAGAAAAAATAAAGAACCTCTTTGGCTCCCATAAGATTAAAGTCATACTGACATGTACATACTGAAAATGCATAAAAATATTGCATTTCCTAAAGCCCAATCCTTGGAGGGTCTGAGAGCCACTGACCTTGCCCAGAACCAGGCACACCCCAGCAGGGAGGGCTGGTGCAGAAAGGGAAGGGGCAGAACTCTGAGGGTGGTCTGCAGCTAGAGGGGTCCCTAGAAGGGGCCAGGTGTGTGTGGGGGGCCCCGGCCCATGAACCCACCCATGCCTGTGCTGGGTGTTGGGTAGAGGAGGCGCCTCTTGGGCCTCCTGCACTTTCAGGGTTCCAGGGGCTTGAGGGCGGGTTGCCCAGCGTCCAAGGGGCTCAGGTACCATCCTCCCCAACCATTCACTGCTTGGGGGTGGAGCTATGTCTCTGTGGGCAGTCCCAGATTTGCAGTGGGTTGCAGACTTGGGGCAGAAGAAGGGGCACTGAGAGAGAGAGAGTTGCCCTGTGGAGATCCCTGCTGGTGAGTGAGCAGCGTGCACTGGGGTGGGGGTCCGGGGGTAGGGTGCGCCCGAGGTGGGAGGCAGGGTTCTGGAAGGGCATGTGGAGAGGGTTCATTGTGGGGACTCAGGTGAGTTTTCTTTTTCCCTTTAAAGTCTCTTCTGCCCCATGTCCTCAACTGACCTTATTCCCCATAGCCGTGAACTCCAGGGCACCCACTCATCTGAGGTTTGTGGGATGGGTTGCAGAATTTCAGGGTTTCCCCTGTTCCCCTGGAAGAGTGCGGGTAAGAACCTCACACAATCCCCACATTCAGTTCTCTGACACAGTGCAGGTGATGCATCTTGAGCAGTACCCTGAGTTCAGCAGGGTGTGCCCGGTCCCCAGGCACAGGTGTGGCAGTAGCATGCCCCAGAGCCGTCCCCCAACTTCAGCATTATGCCCCGTGTGCCCCAGGGTTAGTGGTAATTGGCTATTAGAATCATGCAGGAAAATCCTCCAGGTGGGGGCCTGGAGGCGGGCATAAACCAGACCCCACTCTAGTTGCCTTGGGAATGGACGAATTGAGAGTTTCTTTAGAAGAGTAAGTCTGCTTTCTAGAAAAGGCAAGGTCATTGGTCTATTGAGAATGAAGATAATTACTGCTAAACAACAAGTATGTGTTGCCCCTTCGTCCAGAAACCGAAGCAGGTGTGCAGGCTGTAGGTCAGAGGTGCCTTCTTCTCCACAGCTGACAGCACTTCTCTGCTCTGGCTCCAAGACACCCAACGTTTTGAACATCAGCATCGGAGTCAGCGAGGCAGCTTGTCACAGGACACCAGTGTTCAGAGAAAGCACAGGTATGTTTGGCAAAATGTCCTATCTATGTCAGGGCTGGAGGTAAAACCTCTCATTATCCCAAAACCTCCTGGGCTTTTCTCTTTTCTCTAGTTGAGCCACAAATTAAAATTGAAGTAGCTGTCAGCATTCTGGGTTTGGTGCAAGAATTACTTAGAGTGTCTGCAGGTAGAACTTTGCAGGGGATCACAATTTCTCTGTCCATTTATTGCTTACAAATGTATTTTGACCATCTGTTTCCTAGGAACCCTCTTTTATTAGAAAGGGGAGGTGAGATTCACTCTGTGCCTGTTTGTAACATTTAATTTGTTCCTTCATCTAACAGTGTTTATTCAATTGGGCCTACGATATAGTTGAGTGGCCAGCATCTAGAGTTAGGTGGCTGTTTTCATCTGATACAGATTTGGATGATGTCATTTGACAAAGGTGATGTTTCATCATTGATTAGTTTATTCATCAGAAGAGTTAAAATTAGGGTGGAGGGAAAATTCAAAATTATCCAAAGCGGCCTGTTCCTGTTTAAATGTTGAGCTTGACTTTCTAGTTTTACTAAATGTATTATCTCGATATTTTGAGGTGCCATATTCTCTCTGTAGTTTCTTTGGTGGTGGAGTCAGAAGGAGAGTCTGGGAATTCTTTTGGATAGTGGCATGCTGGTGGCTTCAAGGGGCTTGGCCTCAGGAGCCTTGGGGTGAAGTCTGCAACTGCTTGCCTGACCCTGGGTGCATCTCCCAGAGGTTTTGTTTCCTCTTATGAAATTGATAGCAGATAATGTTCTGCTTAAAGGGGAACCCCCCCATCCTGTTGGTGGCAATGCAAAGTGGTTCAGCCAGCCTGGGAAACAGTGTGGGGGTTCCTCAAAAAGTTAAATATTGAACAACCCCATGATCCAGCAATTGCTCTCCTAGGTATTTACCCAAAGGATACAAAAATGCGGATTCGAAGGGGGTCCATGCACCATGATGTTTATAGCAGCAATGTCCACAGAAGCCAAACTATGGAGATAATCCCAAAGTCCATGCACTGATGAATGTATAAAGCAGAAGTGGGATACATATATATAATGGAATATGACCCAGCTTCAAAAAGAATGAAATCTTACCATTTGCAAGGATGTGGATGGACCTAGAGTGTATTAAGCTAAGCAAAATCATTGAGGAAAGACAAATATCCTATGCTCTCACGCTTGTGGAATTTCAGAAAGAAAACAGATGAACAGAGTGGAGGGGTGATGAGAGAGGCAAACAAGGAAATAGACTCAAACTTGGAGAACAAACTGAGTGTTGCTGCAGGACAGGGCCGTGGGGGGAAGAGTTAAATGGGTGAGGGGTATTAAGGAGGGCACTTGTGATGAGCACCGGGTACTGTATGGAGATGAGGAATCACTAAATCCTACCCCTGAAGTGAATATTCTATGGTATGTGAACGAACTGGAATTTAAGTAAGAGAAGAAAGGAAAAAGTGTTCTGCTTCATGAAGAGTGAGGTAAAATTGTAGTGAATTGGGCTGTACTATTCTATAGATGAGAGTTGTAAAACACCCTGTTGTAGGATACACTAGTTTCTTATCACATAAGGAGTCCTCAGAAAGCTGCAATGAAAGATTCCGGTCTCAGAGCATGTTCATGTTCCACTGATATGTTACAGTTTGCACAGGTAGGAAAGAAGGTGGAGAGAGAGGCAACAGAAGGGGAAAGCAGGTGCGAACCTTTCATTTGTTAGCATTATAGCTTTCTCATGAAAGCCTTGCGATTTTGGAAGCAGAGGGGGAATCCGGAAGCTTTGCAGGAGACAGGGGAGTTCCAGGTCTGGGTAAAGCTGACAGGGGTCCCAGAGGAGAGCTGAATGCATTCTGCAGCAGGGTGTGGACAGGGGTGGCTGTGGGTCTCCTGGGTGAGAGTTGTGACAGGTGAGGGCTGTGTGCAAGATCCTGGCTGAGGACAAGGGAGGCACAGGTGGAGAGCTGGCAGAGAACCTTCTTCTGGGCCACCAGCCTCACCCGACACACAGCCTCATCTTCTGTTCCTGTCACTCCAATTCAGACTTCTCAGAAGGTGAGTGAGAACACATCAAGAGCATTCTTAACAGAAGGGAAAGCACGTGCAAAGGCTCTGGGGCAGGAGAATTTCAGGTATGTCCAGGAGAAGCAAGATGGCCATGTGGCCAAAGGAGACAGCTTAGGACATGACCTCAGAGAGGTGACAGAAAGCCATTCCAGGGCTATAACCCCATGAGACCCTGTTTCACTGGTCCATCCTGGCTACAGTGTTGAGAACAGATGACAGAGGGTTGAAGATGGCAAGGCAGGTCAATGACAAAACTTCCAGGAACTCAGGCACTGTGGACCAGACAGGTGGCCTTGGATGGAGTGGTTAGACCTATTCTGGTTCCATTTTGAAGATGGAACTCACAGGATTTGCTGATGGGTTAGCTATTAGGAACAGGAGACAGAGGAATTGGGGTAACTCCCAACTGTTGTGGGTTGTCCTGATCGAGGGGAAGGAGAGGGTTTCTCAGGGGGTAGGAGGTAGTCCGTGTTCCGCATGCTGAGGAAGGTGCCTTTCCCAGTGGATCTGCTGAGGTTTGTGTCTGGGAGAACCTTTCACATCTCCTCCCTCATCAATGCTTAAGTACAAGTATCCCCCACTTTTTAAACGTTCACAGTAAGACACTGGGTTTTCTTGAAAGAACTACGTTATTACCCAGCTTCAGTAAGAGGAAGACAACTGAAGAGGATTTCCCTCTTATGAAAAAAGGTGAACAGTGAGAATCGCGTTCAGCATCTGTTTTGGGGAGAAGCACGACAGAGGCGGCGTGCACCCCAACCAGCTCCTTCCCTGGGAACCGCTCTCTGAATCCAGCCACCAGCTCTTTGAATTATGTCTGTGAGCGTCTGCTGTGCTTTATATTCATTTATGCTGTATCTCCGTCAGAAACTTTTGTCCTAAGGCCTAAGAAAAGCCAAAGAGAAGGAATTTTGGAGTCTGAGGACACTATCTAATTGTTCCGGGTAAATTAATGGCCATTCCTTCTTGACACCATTTCTGCTGTGCAAGGTTTCTCAGAAGCCCTGTACTTTCAAAGAGCAGGGAAAACTATACCTCTTGACGCTGGACAGAACATTTCATGACTGTCGGATTTTCTCATTCAAATATTGAGACTTTTACCTCCTTCACCCGTTTCTACCACCCCATCCACAAATCTGGCACCTACCAATCTGCTCTCAGTATCCATGCGTTCAGTATTTGTTTATTCCACATGGAATGTACATGAGAGCATCTTGTATTGGTCTTTCTGTGTCTCAGTTACTTGGCATAAGGCCCCCAAATTCTGTGTTTCCATGTGTGGTTCTTGTGAATAATGCTGCAGTGAACGTGGGAGTTCATCTGTCTTTTTGAGGCAGTATTTTTGTGTTCTCCAAATCAATACTCAGTAGAGCCATTACTGGGTCATGTGGTAGTTGCATTTATTTTTTCAGGAACCTCCATACCTTTTGTCACAGTGGCTGCACCAATTTCCATTCCCACCAACAGTGCACAGTGTCTCCTTATCTGCACACCCTTGACCCCACCTGGTGTCTGTCTCTGGGACAATTGCTGTTCCAACAGTTGTGAGAGGATAGCCGATTGTGGGTTTGATGATGTTTCCCTGACGATATTAAGTGATGTCGAACAACTTTCTCTGTCTGTTGGCCCCTGTGTGCCATCTTTAGAAAGTATCTGTTCACATATACCCCCCATTTTTTATACAGTTTTTTTTTTGTTTTGATTTGTATGAGTGTTGTGTGTATTTTGGATATTAGCCTCTTCTCACACATATGATTCACAGATATTTTTTTCTTATTGGGTCTGTGGCCTTTTTAGTTTTTGCTGGTTTCTTTTGCCGTGTGGAAGATTTCAGTTTGAAGTTGTTCCACTTGTTTATTTTTGCTTTTGTTGCCTTTGCATTTGATGTCCGATCTGAAGACTCTTTGCCAAAACTAATGTCGAGAGACTTAGTACCTGTGTCTTCTTGGAGGTTTATGGATTCAGGTCTTATGTTCAAATCGTTCATCTATTAAAAATTTTGTGTGTGGTGTAAGAAAGTGACCCAGTTATATTCTTCTGCATTTAGTGTCCAGTTTGCCTGTTACCGCTCACTGAAGAGACAGTCCTTCCCTCATGGCATATCTTCTGCTGCTGTGTCGTAAGTTACAATCATCTACATGTGGGTAAGTTTCTGAGCTTTCTGTTCTGTTCCACTGACCTGGTGTCTGTGTTTATGCCAGTACCATTCTGTTTTGATGACAACCGCTTTGTAATCTAGCTTGAAATCCAGGAGTGTGTTCACTGCACCTTTCTTTCTCCAGGTTACTTTGGGTATTTGGTGTCTTTTGTGATTCCATACAAGTTTGAGGACTATATTCGTTTCTTTTTTTTTTTTTAAAGATTTTATTTATTTATTTGACAGAGAGACAGCCAGCGAGAGAGGGAACACAGCAGGGGGGAGTGGGAGAGGAAGAAGCAGGCTCCCAGCGGAGGAGCCCGATGTGGGACTCGATCCCGGAACGCCGGGATCACGCCCCGAGCCGAAGGCAGACGCTCAACAACTGCGCCACCCAGGCGCCCCTGAGGACTATTTTCTATTTCCTCGAATAATGCCGCTGGAATTCAGATAGGGATTTCATCACATCTGTCGATTGCTTTGGGTACAATGGACATGTTCACATAACTAACTCTTCCAGTTAAGGAGCATGGCATAAGCTTCCATTTGTTTGTGTTGCCTTCCAAATCTTTGACCCATACATCCTGCCCCCCTCGACACACATGTTTTTCATTTCTTTTCTGCCATGTGTTGAGTGTACTGTCTTTCTCATTTTTGGTTACTTTTATTCCTAGATTTTTTTTTTTTTTTTTTTTAAGATTTTATTTTTATTTATTTGACAGAGATAGAGACAGCCAGCAAGAGAGGGAACACAAGCAGGGGGAGTGGGAGAGGAAGAAGCAGGCTCATAGTGGAGGAGCCTGACGTGGGGCTCGATCCCGTAACGCCGGGATCACGCCCTGAGCCGAAGGCAGACGCTTTAACCGCTGTGCCACCCAGGCGCCCCTAGATTTTTTTTTTTGATGCAGTTGTAAATGGCATTGCTTTTTTAATTTCTCTTTGCGAAAGTGTGTCATCAGTATACAGAAATGCAAGAAGTTGGGTCATCTGGGTGGCCCCATAGGTGAAGCGTCTGCCTTCAGCTCAGGTCATGAACCCAGAGTTCTGGGATCGAGCCCCGTGTTGGGCCCCCGCTTAGCGAGAGTCTGCTTCTCCCTCTTTCTGACACACCCTCTGCTCGTACTTTTTCTCTTCCTCTCAAATAAATAAATAAAATCTGAAAAAAAAAAGACAACAGGTCTCTGTATATTGACTTTACATCCTGCAGCTTTCTTGAATTTGTTTATTCTAACAGATTTTTTTTGTGTGTGTGGAATCTTTCGGAATTCATGTCCTTTGCAAATAGTGACAGTATTCCTGTATGGATTTCATATCTTTCTCTTTTTTTAAAAATGATGTTAGTCACCCTGCAGTACTTCATTTGTTTTTGATGTAGTGTTCCATGATTCATTGTTTGAATATAACACCTAGTGCTCATTATGACACGTGCTCTCCTCTTTTTTTTTAAAAGTATTTACTTATTTATTCAACAGAGATAGAGACAGCCAGCGAGAGAGGGAACACAGCAGGGGGAGTGGGAGAGGAAGAAGCAGGCTCACAGCGGAGGAGCCTGTTGTGGGGCTCGATCCCATAACGCCGGGATCACGCCCTGAGCCGAAGGCAGACGCTTAACCGCTGTGCCACCCAGGCGCCCCAACAGGTGCCCTCCTTAATACCCATCACCAGGATAACCCATTCCCCTTCCCCTCCCTTTCTGCAACCTTCATATTGTTTCCCAGTGTCAGTAGTCTCTCATGGTTCATCTCCCCCTCTCACTCCCCCCCTTCACTTTTCTCTTCCTTCTCCTAATGTCCTCCATGCTATTCCTTCCATTCCACATAGGAGTGAAACCATATGATAATTGTCTTTCTCTGCTTGACTTAATTCCACTTAGCATAATCCCCTCCTGGTCCATCCACGTTGGTGCAAATGGTGGGTATTCATCCTTTCTGATGACTGAGTAATAGTCCATTGTATAGATGAACCACATTTTCTTTGTCCATTCATCTGTTGAAGGACATCTTGGCTCCTTCCACAGTTTGGATATTACGGACATTGCTGCTATGAGCATTGGGATACAGGTGCCCCTTCTTTTCATTACTCTGTGTCTATGGGGTAAATACCGAGTAGTGCAATTGGTGGGTCGTAGGATAGCTCTGTGTTTAAGGTCTTGAGGAACCTCCATATTGGTTTCAAAAGTGGCTGTACCAGCTTGAATTCTCACGAGTAGTGTAAGAGGGCTCCCCTTTCTTCACATCCTCTCTGACTTTTTTTATTTCTGTCTTCTTAATTTTTTTTCAAGATTTTATTGATTTATTCCACAGAGATAGAGACAGCCAACGAGAGAGGTAACACAAGCAGGGGGAGTGGGAGAGGAAGAAGCAGGCTCATGACGGAGGAGCCTGATGTGGGGCTCGATCCCATAAGGCCAGGATCACACCCTGAGCCGAAGCAGATGCATAACCGCTCTGACCCCCAGGTGCCCCCTGCCTTGTTAATTTTAACCATTCTAACTGGTGTAAGGTGGTATCTCATTGTCGTTTTGATTTGTATTTGCCTGATGGCAAGTGATGTGGAGCATTTTTTCATGTGTCTGTTGGCCATTTGTATGTCTTCTCTGGAGAAGTATCTCTTTGTGTCTTCTGCCCATTTTTTGGGTGTCGAGTTTGAGGAGTTCTTTATACATCTTGGATACCAGCCCTTTATCTGTAAAATCATTTGCAGATAACTTCTTCAATTCCATAGGTTGACTTTTTGTTTTTTAATCATTTGCTTTGCCAAGCAGAAGCTTTTTATCCTGATGAAGTGCCAATAGTTCATTTTTGCTTTTATTTCCTTTGCCTTTGGAGTCGGGGCTTGCAAGAAGCTGATGTGTTCAAGGTTGAAGAGTTCTTTTGATTTTGATATGAGGCAGGAATCCATTATCTTATTTTCCTGATTGTATTTGAGTCCTCTGTCTTTCTTGGTGAGTCTAGCTAAGTTTGTCAGTTTTATTTATCATTCCAAAAAAGGCCACTCTCATTTTCATTTTTTTTTTGTCTTTTTAGTCTCTGTTGGATTTATTTATGCATTCCTTTTTGTTATTTCCTTATTTTTACTAATTTGGAGCTTTGTTTGTTGTTTTTTTTTTTTTCTACTTCTTTACCACATAAATCAGGTTGTTTATTGGAGAGCATTCTTATGGATTGATGAAGACTTGAATTTCTATGAATGTCCCCCATAAAGTTACTTTTGCTGCATCCTATAAGTTTTTGTAGGTTGTCTTTTTCAGCAGTGTCAAGGTACTTCCAAAATTTTTTTGATTTCTTCTTTGACTGTTGGTTGTTCAGTAGCATGTTGTTAAATCTCCACATATTTTTTAAGATTATTTAAGTATCTGACAGAGAGTGAGACAGTGAGAGAGGGAACGCAAGCAGGGTGGTGGGAGAGGGAGAAGCAGGGTTCCGACTGAGCAAGGAGCCTGATTTGGAGGTAGATCCCAGAATCCTTAGATCAAGACCTGAGCTAAAAGGATATCCTTAATGACTGAGCCACCCAGGCCCCCCAATCTCCACCTATTTTTGACTGTCCCATTTTTTTCTTGAGACTGATTTCTAGTTTCATATCATTGTGGTTGGACAAGATTTGAAGCAGAAGGTGAAGAGAGCATTCAGATGAAAGGTTTGTTTCCTGGAGGGTTTTCTGAGGGCAGACCATGAGTTCAGTGGGGATGGAGGAAGGTTTTGTGAGACGAGGGATGGGGTTAACCCTTGTTAGAATTACTGACTACTACCATGCAGGCTGTGTGCTACCGTTCACACCATAGACCTGATGGACTTGTACTTCATTAGAAATATTTTCTAGGAGGTGTAGGCATAGCCTTCACTTAAAGAAAAGTGCCATGTGGGTTCATGGCATGACCCCAGGTCAGCAACAAGGATGTATTGTATTGTGGGTGATCAGAAACAGGCTTTCTGTGGGAAGTGACAGAAGTAGGGTATGGTGAGCTCCATGACCATAGGTGAGGTCCAGAGTGACCCACTGGGTGTTGGGTTCTGTGGATCTATCTCATCAGGTGCTGTGGAATTCAGGGACACCCTCCTGTCTGTGGATTTGTGTGGAGACAGGTAGACATCAGTGTCTGGCCAGGTACGAGGGTCGCACTGGACCACTACCAGAGGTGTAGCGTGCGGGGGAGCCACTGCTTGGTTTCCACGAATGTTGACCAGGGTCTGTGACCGTGATTCCTAGCAGCTGCAAGGGGAGAGGAGGCCGGGGGTGGTGCACACTTCCTAGACTTGTTGTCAGGACTAGTCTGGATCCCACTGAAGTCAGCCACACTGGGCACAGAAGGCACCCAGTCAGTGTAGCTGTGGGCACTGCTCCCATGGTACTTTCGGGCCGGCTCCATGCTGCCACCTCCTGCTTTTCATCATCATCTTCAAGGTCATGTGCCTCTGCTCTTGCCCCACGGCCTCTGGGGTATTGTCCGTCCTCCATTTGGCCCTCGTCCCTGGTGCCCTGTGCAGTCCGATGCCAGAGTAGCCTTCTCGAGACAAACATCTGTCCCTGATGGAACACTTCCATGGATCTCGTGTGATGCGAGGATGATGCCCTGCCCTGGAAGGGGGCTGCAGTACCCAATCAGGAGAGCCATGTCTCCCTTTCCAGCATGGCCTGCCCTCCCCTAAGTCTTCTTCAGGGAAGCTCTCCCCACTTCCTGAGATGACAGCTCTGAACTTAAAAATTAATGTTATTTTACATATCTCTATGCCTTAGTTCATCCATGGCATGTCTTTCAACCCCGTTAGTGGGTTTTTTTTAGCAGTTCTGAAGGGCTGTCTGCTCAAGGAGGGGATGACTTGGGTAGGGCAGCTTTCCCTCTCATCTCCCTCAGCGTGTCTCTGAGCCCTGGGGCCAGCTGTCCCACTGAGGATTGAGGGACCCGAGCCAGCCCATCCTGAACACAGGCTGTGTCAGCTCATAGACTGATGCGTGTCGGAGCGGTGGGCAGCTGGCATGGGCCAGGGGCAGGCAGTGTCTCCTTCTCATTCCTTCCCTCCCTTCCTCCCAGAGGTAGCTCAGAGCAGCCTTCAACCCCTGCATCTCCAGATCCCTTGACCTGTGTCTCCTGTGTTCAGATGGTGACCTTGGAGTTTCGCATGGATTCTACCTCCCGTACCCTCTCCCATAGCAGTTCCTGGATCAGGGGAGGGTTCGGACCCTTGTCTGTTTTTGATCTTCTTCCTGTGCCGCACCATGCCCACCCACCTTTGCATCTTCCATGTATGTGCTTGGAAGCAAGCCCATCCACAGGGAACCTATTAGCCAAATGGATCCAGGCAATGAACATTGAAGTAGAGATCTAGGATCCATAACAAATCTGCTCTGAAACCTGTCCCAAAGTCTGTGACTCTCTCACACTGAAACAGAAACAATAATAGCTTTCTGGACTGTGAAGTGACATGTGTCTCTACTTCCAATCTTGAATGCATTGGTGCTGAGCCTGGACAGAAAAGGACCATGGCTCCCGTGGGCTGGAATCCACGGTAAGAACTCAGTGAAATCTGAATTTGAGGCATGGAGTGAATAATTATTGTAGAGTGAATCCTCCCAAGTAGGGCTTATGCACATTGCACAGGAAAAGCTGTTTCAAAGAGGTTCCTGAAAAAAAAATCTTTTTTAAAAATTTATTTTAATTCCATTAGAGCTAACATACAGTGTTACATTCGTTTCAGATGTACAATAGAGTGATTCAGTAATTCTATATATTACACAGTGGTCATCAAGAAAAGTGTCCTCTTAATCCCATTCATCTATTTTACTCATCCCTCTATCCACCTCCTCTCTGGTAACCATCCGTTTGTTCTCTATTGTTAAGAGTTTGTATTTTGGTGTGTCTCCTTTTTCTCTTTTATTTATTTATTTATTTATTTATTTATTTATTTATTTATTTATTTTTGTTTCTTAAATTCCCCATTAGAGTGACATCGTATGGGATTTGTCTTTCTCTGACTGACTGATTTTAGTTAGGATAATACTCTCTAGCTCCATCCATGTGGCTGCAAATGGCAAGGTTTCATTCTTTTTCAAGCCTAGTAATACTCCATTGTGTGTGTATGTGTGTGTGTGTGTGTGTGTGTGTGTGTGAATACACACATCTATCATCTCATTTGTCAATTTTTCTACAGACACTTGGGTTGCTTCCATATTCTGATAATGTAAATAATGGTGCAAGAAACATAGGGCTGCACGTATCCTTTTAAGTTACTCTTTTCCTATTCTTTGGGTAAATACGAGTATTGTGATTGTAGGATCGTAGGGTAGTTCTATATTTAATTTTTTGAGGAACCTTCATACTGTTTTCCACGGTGGCCACCACAGTTTGCATTCCCACCCACAGTTCACGAGGATTCCCCTTCATCCACATCCTCCCAACACCTGCTCTTTGTTGTGCTTTTGATGTTAGCCATTCTGACAGGTTTGAGGTATTACCTCATTGTCCTTTGGATTTACATTTTCCTGATGATGGGTGATGGTGAACATCTTTTCACGGGACTGTTGGCCATTTGTATTTCTTCTTTGGAGAAATGTCTGTCCATGTCTTCTGCCTATTCTTTAACTGGATTATTTTTTTGGGGGGGGGGGCTGAGTAGTATCAGTTGTATATGCTTTGGACACTATCCCTTTATTGCATATGATCTTTGCAAATATCTTCTCCCTTTGAGTAGGTTGTCTTATTATTTTTACATTTTCATTGTTCTTCTGCCGTGTGGAAACTTTTTATTTTGCTGTATTCCCAATAGTTTATTTTAGCTTTCATTTCCTTTGCCTCAGGAGACAGTCCAGAAAGTCGTTGGTATGGTCCATGTCAAGAAGTTACTGTCTTCCCTCCTGTAGGATTTTTATGGATTCAGGTCTCATATTGAGGTCTTGAAACTGTTTTGTGTTTGTCTGTATTGTGTAAGAAAACAGTCTAATTTCATTCTTTTGGGCGTAGCTGTCTAGTTTTCCCAACACCATTTGTTGTAGAGACTGTCCTTTTCCCTTTTGATATCGTTGCTTGCCTTGTGGAAGATTCATGGACCACATAATTGTAGGTTTCTGTCTGAAATTGTATCCTGTTCCTTTGGTCGCTGTGTCTATTTTTGTGCCGTACTGTCTTGTTAGGATGACTGCAACTTTGTAGTAAAACCTGAAATCTGAAATTGTGAGTCCTCCAGCTTTGTTTTTCTTTTCCACATTGCACTGGCTGTTCAGAATCCTTAGTGGTTCCATACAAATGTTTAGGATTGTTTATTCGAGGTCTTTTGTTCTTTAATTTAAATTCAATTAGCCAACTTACAGTACATCATTAGTTTCAGATGTAGTCTTCAATAAATTTTCAGTCGTGTGTAACACCCAGTGCTCATTGTATCGTGTGACCTCCTTAATGCTACTCACCGAGCTACCCCCCGCCCCCAACTTCTTCTCCAACAATCATCAGTTTCCTGTGATAGTTAAGAGTCCATCATGGGTTTTCTCCCTCTCTGATGACTTCCCATTCTATTTTCCCTTCCTTCCCCTATGGTCTTCTTCCTTGTTTCTGATATTCCACATAGGAGTGAAAGCATATGATCATTGTCTTTCTTTCATTGACTTATTCCACTCAGCATAATACCCTCCAGCTCCACCCAGGTCGGTGTGATGGTAAGTATTCGTCCTTTCTGATGGCTGAGTAATATTCCATTATATATATGATCCACATCTTCTTTATCCATTCATCTATCCATGGTCATCTGCACTCCTTCCGCAGCTTGTCTATTATGGATATTGCTGCTATGAACACTGGGGTGCATGTGTCCCGTCTTCACTACCTCTGTCTCTGGGGGTAAATACCCAGTAGTGCAATTGCTGGGACATAGGGTAGCTTTATTTCTAACTTCTTGAGGAAACTCAGTACCATTTTCAAGAGTGGCTGTGCCGGATTGCATTCGTACAGGGGTGTAAGAGGTTTCCCGTTTCTCCACATCCTCTCCAACATGTATAGTTTCATGTCTTCTTATTTGTAGATATTCAGCCTCGTGTGATATGGCATCTATAGGGGTTTAGATTTGCATTTCTCTGAAGCCAAGTGATATGAAGCATTTATGCATGTATCTTTTGGTCACCAGTACGTCATCATCAGTGAAATGACTTCCCATTTTAATCCATCTCAAGACCTAAATCTGGGTAAGGCACTGAAGCTGGATGATGCCATCGGTTGGAAGTGTGGAGAATTTCAAAAGATCTCTGTGGAGAGCAAGTTTAAAGGTCAGTGTGAGGCTACTAATTGGATCCATGGAGATCTCTGAAAGTGGGGATTGCCTGGGATGGGCTTAGGGGGGCCCTCCGATCTTCCAATGAATCCTTGCTGCAGCCCCAAATGGACAGTTTCCTGCTGTGGGGCAGGCTGAGTCCTCTAGTCGTGCAGAGGTGAGCTCAATGCCTGCTGCCTTGGAGGCAGGCAAACTGGGAGGGACCCTCAGCAGAGGACCCACGGTTAGGTTAGGCCTCAAGAGACAGCAGGTCCGAACTGCCCAGTGCTCAGAGAACTCCCAGGCCGAGTGAGATGAGGGCACAAGTGCGGGTGAGTGTGAGCCTTCGGGTTTCATCCGGAAGGGCCCACAAAGGTTGGGGTTCACCAGAAGGGGCTCTCAGGGGGTGCCCCAATTCTCTTGCCCTGAATGCTCTGTTGTGCCCCAAAATGGTACAGTTTACTGTGGGTTGCAGCCTAGTCCTACGGTTGGGCTTGGGTGTCCCCAATCCCCCGGAGTGGGGTGCCAGGACACTGGGGAGGGGCCCCTCTGTGGCCAACCTAGGGTAAGGGTTAGGGTCCAGGAGCCCGGCAGGGACAATCTGCAAGCTGTGCAGCGAGCTCTGTGGAGGTCTGAGAGGAGGCCATGGGGGAGGGTGAGCATGGGCCTCAGGGTTGGGGCATGGGGGGCTGCCAAAGGATGGGGATGGGCTCCGGGGGCCTCCCCAAGTTCTCGTGCCCTGTAGGCTCCGTAGAGCCCCAAGGGGCACAGTTTCCTGTCGGGTGGCAAGCTGAGTGAGTCCTGCGGTTGGGCACAGGTATCCCAATTCCCCGGGGCTGCGGTGTAAGGCTCCTGGGGAGGCCCCCACACCCACAGCCGACCTAGGGCTAAGGTTAGGCCCAGGAGCCCCGCAGGCCCGATCTGCTGGCTGTATGGCTAGTTACACGGGCTGAGGTGAGGATGTGGGGAGGGTGAGCGTGGGCCTCAGGGTTGGGATGCGGGAGGCCACCGAAGTTCGCTGGTGGCTCAGGAAGAGCAAGCGTGTGGCTCATGAAGGCCCTCCTGATTCTCCCGCCCTGAATGCTCTATGGCCTCCCATAGAGCGTGGGCCTCAGTGTTGGGGTGCGGGAGGCCTCCCATAGAGCATGGGCCTCAGGGTTGGGGTGCGGGAGGCCACCGAAGTTCGCTGGTGGCTCAGGAAGAGCAAGCGTGTGGCTCAGAAAGGCCCTCCTGCTTCTCCCGCCCTGAATGCTGTATGGCCTCCCAAGGTGCACGGTTTCCTGCGGGGTGGCAGACTGAGTCCTGCTGTGGGGCTCAGGTGTCCTGAATCCCCGCGGCTGCGGCTCCAGGCTCCTGGGGCGGGGCCCCTCCACAGATGAGCTAGGGTTAGAGTTGGGGCCCAGGAACCCCGCAGGCCCGATCTGCCCAGTATGTGGCGAGCTCCGCCGCGGGGTGAGGTGAGGGTGTGGGGTG
The DNA here is from genome assembly GCF_024610735.1 of Ursus americanus. NCBI lineage: Eukaryota > Metazoa > Chordata > Mammalia > Carnivora > Ursidae > Ursus > Ursus americanus. The sequence goes on along the minus strand of NW_028273645.1, from coordinate 415,467 downwards.
GGGTGAGCATGGGATTCAAGGGTGGGTTTAGGGATCACCGAAGTTCGCCGGGGGCGCTGGGGGCCCTCCTGGTTCTCCCGCCCTGAATGCTCTCCAGCCTCCCAAGGGGCACGGTTTCCTGCAGGCTGGCTGGCTTTGTCCTGCAGTGGGGCTCAGGTGTCCCCAGTCCCTGGGGCTGCAGCACCGGGCCCCAGGGAGTGGCCCTACCCAGCCAACCTAGGGTCAGGTCTAGGCCTCAGGAACCCGGCAGGCCTGATCTGCCGGCTCTGCGACGAACTCGGTGGCAAGCTGAAGGGAAGGCGTGGGGTGGGATGAGCGTGGGCCTCAGGGTTGGGGTGTAGGGGGCCGCCGAGGATTGCTGGGGGCTCAGGGGGACCCTACCAGTTCTCCTGCGCAGGATGCTCTGCGGCCCCCCAAGGGGCATGGTTTCCTGAGGGGTGGCAGGCTGAGTCCCGTGGTGGGGCTCAGGTGTACCCAATCCCCGGGGTTAGGGTATGGATTAGGGTATGGGTTAAGGTTAGGGTATGGGTTACAGTTAGGGTATGGGTGAGGGTAGGGGTTAGGGTTAGGGTAAGGAGAGGGCACTGGTTAGGGTTGGGTTTAGGGGTTCCAGGTTAGAGGTTATGGGTTAGGGTACAGATTAGGGTTTAGGGTACGGGTTAGGGTTTAGGGTTTGGGTTTAGGGTTAGGGTTAGGGTTGGAGTACGGGTTAGGTTTAGGGTACGGGTTAGGGTTAGGGTATGGGTTAGGGTACGCATTAGGGTACGGTTTATGGTACGGGTTAGGGTACGGTTTAGGCTAAGTCTTTGCGTATGGATTTGGGTACGGCTTAGGGTATGGGTTAGGGTTAGGGTACGGGTTACATAACGGGTTAGGGATAGGGATTGGGTACGGTTGAGGGTTAGGGTATGGGTTAGGGTACGGGTTAGGGTACAGGTTAGGTTTAGGTATGGGTTAGGGTATGGGTTAGGGTCCGGGTTAGAGATAGGGTACGGGTTAGGTTATGGGTTAGGGTATGGGTTAGGGTATGGGTTAAGGTTAAGGTAAGGGTATGGGTTAAGGTTAAGGTAAGGGTACTGGTTAGGGTTAGGGTACGGGTTACGGTTTAGGGTTTAGGGTTACGGTTAAGGTACAGGTTAGGGTTAGGGTACAGGTAGGGTTAGGGTACGGGTTATGGTACGAGTTAGGGTATGTGTTAGGGTCAGTGTTTAGGGTTTAGGGTTAAAGTTAGGGTATGGGTTAGGGTACTTGTTAGTGTTACAGTTAGGTTTAGGGTACGGTTTAAGTTACGGGTTAGGGTACAGTTTAGGGTTAGGGTTAGGGTACCGGTTAGGGTACGGGTTAGAGTACGTGTTAGGGTTACGGTTAGGGTTAGGGTACATGTTAGGGTCAGGTTTAGGGTACGGGTAGAGTTAGGCTTAGGGTACGGGTTAGGGTTATGTTTAGGGTTAGGGTTAGGGGTAGGGGTAGGGTTAGCTGAAGGGGTAGGGTTAGGGGTAGGGTTAGGGGTATGGTAGGGGTCGGGGTAGGGTTAGGGTTTAGGGTTTGGGGTTTGGGATTTGGGGTTAGTGGTTAAGGTTAGGGTTTAGTGTTTAGGGTTTCGGGATTAGGGTTAGGGGTTAGGGTTTAGGGTTTAGTGTTAATGTTAGGGTTTAGGATTTAAGGATTAGGGTTTAGGGTTAGGTTTAGGGTAGGGTTAGGGTTAGGGTAAGGGTTATGTGTTAGGGTTAGGATTAGGGGTTAAGGTTTAGGGTTTAAAGTTAGGGGTTAGGGTTTAGGGTTAGAGTTAGACCCCAGTAGGCCAGCATGACCGATGTGCCAGCTGTGCGGCGAGCGGAGGAGTGGGTCGAGGTGAGGGCGCTGGCGAGCAGGAGTATGTTATCCAGCGTTTTGGCGCAGGGGACCTTTGAACATCCCTAGAGGCTCGGCGGGTCCTGCCCATTCTCCCGCCCTGAATGACCGGTGGCGCCCCTAGCGGCCCGGGTCGTGGCGGGGTGGCAGTGTGAGTCTGGCACTGCGGTTTGGGGGTCCCCAATGCCATGCGTTGCAGCGCAAGGCCCCTTGGGAGGGGCCCCTTTGGGTTACTGTTAGCACCCAGGAGTCCGGTAGACATGATCCCCCAGCTGTGCGGTAGCGGAGGGCCAGGCTGAGGTGAGGGCGCTGGCGAGCTGGGGCGTGGGCCCAAGCATTTTGGCTTGGAGGGCCTTGGAAGGTCGCCTGGGGATTGGATGGCCCTGCCGGTTCTCCTGCCCTGAATGGCCAGCGGCACCCCTAGCGGCCCGGATCGTGGCGGGGCGGCACGGTGAGTATGGCGCTGGGGCTCGGGGGTCCCCAATCCCTGTCGTTGCTGCGCCAGGCTCCTTGGGAGGTTCCCCTTGGGGGGCAACCTAAGGTTAGGGTTAGCCCCCAGGAGGATGGCAGGCCCGATCCGCTGGCTGTTTGGGGAGCAGAGGGGCGGGTCGAGGTGAGGGCACTGGTGAGCGGGAGCATGGGCCCAAGCATTTTGGTGCGTGGGCCCTTAGATATTCACCGGGACTCGGAGGGCCCTGCCCATTCTCCCGCCCTGAATGACCGGCGGTGCCCCTAGTGGCCTGGGTGCCAGCGGGGGTGGCAGGGTGATTCCCGTGCTGGGGCTTGGGGGTCATCAATCCCCGATGTTGCGGCGACAGGCCCCTTGGGAGGGGCCCCTCAGGGGCCAACCTAGGGTTAGGTTTAGCCCCCAGGAGCCCAGCAGGCCCAATCTGCCTCCTGAGCGGCGAGCAGAGGGGCGGGCCAAGGTGAGTGCGCTGGGGAGCGGGAGCGTGGTCCCAAGCGTTTTGGAGTGGGGGGGCCTTCGAAGGTCACCGGGGGCTTGGAGGGCCCTGCCTGTTCTCTCGCCTGAATGACTGGCGGCGCCCCTAGTGGCCCAGGTGATGGCGGGGCGGCAGGGTGAGTCAGGTGCTGAGGCTTGGGCTTCCCTATACCCGACGTTGCAGTGCCAGGCCCCTTGGGAAGGGCCCCTCTGGGGCAGATGTAGGGTTAGAATTAGCCCACAGGAGGCCGGCAGGCCCAATCCACTGTCTTGAAGCGAATGGAGTCGCGGTCCTAGGTGAGGGCGCTGGCGAGCGGAGCGTGGGCCCCAGCGTTTTGGTGCTGGGGGCCTTCAAAGTTCACCGGGGCTCAGAGGGCCCTGCCTGTTCTCCCGCCCAAAACTACCAGGGATGCCCTAGAACCACTGGTGTCAGCGGGGCAGCAGGCTGAGTCCGGCATTACGACTCGAGGGTCCCCAATCCCTGGCGTTGTGGCAGCAGGCCCCTTCAGAGGGGCCCCTCTGGGGCCGACGTAGGATTAGAGTTAGCCCCCAGGAAGCAGGCCGGCCTGATCCCCCAGCTGTGCAGAGAGCGGAGGGGCGGGCTGAGGTGAGAGCGCTGGCAAGCTCCAGTGTGGGCCCCAGCGTTTTGGCGCGGATGGCCTTCAAAATCACCAGAGTCTCGAGGGCCCTGCCCATTCTCCCACCCTGAAGGACCAGCGACGCCCCAGCGGGCCCGATGTCGACGGGGTGGCAGGGTGAGTCTGGCGCTGCGGCTCGGGTGTCCCCAATCCCCGGCTTTGGTCACCAGTCCCCTTGGGAGGGGCCCCTCTGGGGCCAACCTAGGGTTAGGGTTAGCCCCCAGGAGGCCGGCAGGCCCCATATGCCAGCTGTGCAGTGAGCGGAGGGGCGGGCCATGGTGAGGGCACTGGCGAGCTGGAAGGTGGTACCCAAAGTTTTGGCGCCGGGAGCCCTCGAATGTCGCCGGGGACTCGGAGGGCCCTGCCCATTATCCCACCCTGAATGAGTGGCGGCTCCCCTAGCAACCCGAGTGGTGGCGGGGCGGCAGGGTGGGTCTGGCGCTGAGGCTCAGGGGTCCCCAATGCCAGGTGTTGTGGCACCAGGCCCCTTGGGAGGGGCCCCTTGGGGGCCGACCTAGGGTAAAGGTTAGCTCCTGGGGGCCGGCAGGCACGATCCGCAGTCTGGGGCGAATGGAGGCGTGGTCGAAGATCAGGTCGCTGGCGATCAGGAGAGTGGGCCCCAGCGTTTTGGCGCTGGGGGACATCGAAGGTCACCTGGGCAGGGAGGGCCCTGCCCATTCTCCCGCCCTGAATGATCGGCGGTACCCTAGCGGCCCTGGTGTGGGCGGGGCGGAACGGTGAGTCCAGTGTTGCGACTCGGGGGTCCCCAATCCCTGGCGTTCGGCGGCAGTCCCTTTGGGAGGGGCCCCTTGGGGGCCGACCTAGGGTTAGGATTATCCCCCAGGAGGCCGGCAGTCTCGATCCACCGGCTCTGTGGCGAATGGAGGGGTGGGCCAAGGTGAGGTCGCTGGCGAACGGAAGCGTGGGCCCCAACATTTTGGCTCGGTGGGCCTTTGAATGTTGCAGGGAGCTCGGAGGGCCCTGCTCGTTCTCCCGCCATGAAGGACCGGCGACGCCCCTAGCTCCCCGGGTGGCAGTGGGGTGGCAAGGTCAGTCCAGCACTGGTGCTTGGGTTTCCCCAATCCCCAGTGTTGCGGCGCCAGGTCCCTTGGGAGGGGCCCCTTGGGGACTGTCCTAGGGTTAGGTTAACCCCCAGGAGGCCAGCAGTCCCGATCCGCCGGCTGTGCAGTGAGTGGAGGGATTGACCGTGGTAGGGCGCAGTCGAGCGGTAGCGTGGTACCCAGCGTTTTGGCGTGGGGGGCCTTCTTATTTCACCGGAGGCTCTGAGGGCCCTACCAGTTATCCCGCCCTGAATGCCCGGCGGCACCCCTAGCAGCCCAAGTGGCACCAGGGCGGCAGGGTGAGCCTGGCGCTGGGGCTTGCGGGTCCCCAATCCCTGCCGTTGCGGCACCAAGCCTCTTGGAGGGGCCACTCTGGGGCCCACCTAGGGTTAGGGTTAGCCCCGAGGAACCCAGGAGTCCGGATCTGCCAGCTGTGTGGCTAGAGGGGGGGCGGGCCGAGGTGAGGGCGCTGTAGAGCGGGAGCATGGGCCTCAGCGTTTTGGCGCGGGGGACCTATGAATGTCGCCGGGGGCTCGGAGGGCCCTTCCCGTTCCCCCCCTCCCCGAATGACCGGTGGTGCCCCAAGTGGTCCGGGTGGTGGCGGAGGGGCAGGTTGAGTACATTGCTGGGGCTTGGGGGTCCTCAATCTCTGGCGTCGTGGCGCCAGGCCCTTTGGGAGTGCCCTTCGGGGGCGGACGTAGGGTTAGGGTTAGCCCCCAGGAGGCCCGCAGGTCCGATACAATGGCTGTGGGGCGAGCAGTGGGGTGGGCCGAGGTGAGGGCGCTGGCGAGTGGAAGCGTGGTACCCAACGTTTTGGCATGGGGGCCTTCGAAGTTCGCCAGGGGTCTGAGGATCCTGCCCTTTCTCCCACCCTGAATGACTGGCGGCACCCTTAGCGGCCTGGGTGGTGGCGGGGAGGCATGGCGAGTCTGGCACTGAGGCTCGGGAATCCCCAATCCCAGGCGTTGGGGCGCCAGGCCCCTAGGATGGGCCCCTTGGTGCCGACCTAGGGTTAGGTTTAGCCCCTAGGAGGCCTGCAGGCCCAATTTGCCAGCTGTGTGACAAGCGGAGGGGCGGACTGAGGTGAGGGCCCAGGTGAGTGGGAGCATGGGCCCCAGTGTTTTGGCACAGATGGCCTTCGAAAGTCACTGGGTTCTCAAGAGCCCTGCCCGTTCTCCCACCCTGAATGACCTGCGATACCCCAGTGGGTCTGGTGTCGGCGGGGGTGGCAGGGTGATTCCAGCGCTGAGCTAGGGGTTCCCCAATCCCAGGCATTGCGGCGCCAGTCCCCATGGGAGTGGCCCCTCGGGGGCCGACCTAGGGTAGGGTCAGCCCCCAGGAGGCCGGCAGGCCCGATACGCCACTGTGGGGCGAGCGGAGGGGCGGGCTGAGGTGAGGGTGCTGGTGAGCGGGAGCATGGCCATAGCGGTTTGGCTCCGGGGGCCTTCGAATGTCCCGCGGCTCAGAAAGCCCTGCCCCTTCAACCGACCTGAATGACTGGCGGTGCCCCTAGCAGCCCGGGTGACGAGAGACGGCAGGGTGAGTCCGGCGTTAGGAATCGGGAGTCCCCAATCCCCGGCGTTGCGGGATCAAGCCCCTTCGGATGGGCCCCTCATGGGCCGATCTAGGGTTAGAGTTAGCTGCCAGGAGGCCGGCAGGCCCGATATGCCAGCTAGACTGTGAGAGGAGGGGCGGGCCGAAGTAAAGGTGCTGGTGAGCGGGAGCCTGGGCACCAGCGTTTTGACTTGGGGCTTTCAAAGTTCGCCGGGCTCTCGAGGGCCCTGCCCGTTCTCCCACCCTGAATGAACAGCGATGCCCCAGCGTGCCCGGTGTCAGCGGGGAGGCAAGGTGAGTCTGGCGCTGGGGCTCGGGGGTCCCCAATCCCCAGCATTGCGGGGGCAGGCCCCTTGGGAGGGGCTCCTTGTGGGCCGACCTAGGGTTAGAGTTAGCACCCAGGAGGCTGGCAGGCCCAATCCTCTGGCTGGGCAGAGAGAGGTGGTTTGCCAGAGGTAAAGGTGCTGCCAAGCGGGAGCGTGGGCCCCTGCATTTTGGCATGGGAGGCTTCAAATGTCACAGGTTTCTCCAGGGCCCTGTCCGTTCTCCCGCCCTGAATGACCAGCGCACCCCTAGTGGCCCGGGGTGGCGGCGTTGCGGCAGGGTGAGTCTGGCTCTGGGGCTTGGGGTTCCCGATCCCCGGTGTAGCGGCACAAGGACCCTTGGGAGGGGCCCCTGAGGGGCAGACCTAGGGTTAGGGTTAAGACACAGGAGGCCAGCAGACCCGATCCCCCTGCTGTGCTGAGAGTTGAGGGGCGAGCCGAGGTGAGGGCGCGGGAAGCGGGAGCCTGGGTACCAGCGTTTTGGTGCCGGGAGCACTTGAAGGTCACAGGGGGCTCGGAAGGCCCTGCCCCTTCTCCCCCCCGAATGACCTGCGGCGCCCCTGGTGGCCCGGGGTGGCGACAGTGCGGCAGGGTGAGTCTGGCTCTGGGGCTCTGAGTCACCAACCCCCAGCATTGCAGAGCCAGGCCCCTTGGGATGTCCCCCATGGGGCCCACCTAGGGTTTCAGTTAGCCCTCAGGAGCCCGGCAGGCCCTATCCACCAGTTCTGCAGCAACCGGAGGGGTTTGCCAAGGTGAGGGTGCTGGGGAGCAGGAGCGTGGGAGCCACCTTTTTTGCCCGGGGGTCCTTAGAAGGTTGCAGGGGAAATGGAATGCCCTGCCAGTTTTCCCACCCTGAATGACCGGCGGTGCCCTTAGCGGCCCGGGTGGTGGCGGGGCGGCAGGTGAGTCCGGTGCTGGGGCTCGGGGGGTCCCCAATCCACCGTGTTGCACTGCCAGGTCCCTTGGGAGGAGCCCCTTGGGGGCTGACCTAGGGTTAAGGTCAGCCCCTAGGACGCCAGCAGGCTCAATCCACCAGCTGTGTGGCGAATGGAGTGGTGGGTTGAGGTGAGGTCTCTGTGGAGCAGGAGCTTGGGCCCAAGTGTTTTGGCTCCAGAGGCCTTCAAATGTTTCCGGGGACTCAACGGGCCCTGCCCATTCTCCTACCTAACTAACCGGCAGCGCTCCTAGCCGCCCAGGTGGCAGCAGGGCAGCAGGGTGAGTCAGGCGCTGCAGCTTGGGTATCCCCAATCCCCGGCGTTGCGGCGACAGGCCCCTTGGGAGGGGCCCCTCGGGGGCCAACCTAGGGTTAGGTTTAGCCCCTAGGAGGCTGGCAGGCACTATTCACCGGCTGTGCAGTGAGCTGATCGGTGGGGCGAGGTGAGGGTGCTGGCAAGCGGGAGCGTGGGCCCAAGCGTTTTGGTGCAGGGGGCCTTCAAAGGTCACCGGGGCTCGGAAGGCCCTGACCATTCTCCCATCCTGAATGACCGGCGGTGCCCCTAGCGTCCCAGGAGGCGGCGGGGCGGCAGGGTGAGTCCGGCGCCAGTGCTCGGGGGTCCCCAATTCCTGGAGTTGCGGCGCCAGGCCCCTTGGGAGGTGCCCCTCGGGGACTGACCTAGGGTAGGGTTAGACCCCAGGAGGCCGGCAGCCCCAATCAGCTAGCTGTGTGGTGTGCAGAGCAGTGGCCGAGGTAAGGGCGTTGGCGAGCGGGAGCGTGGACCAAAGCGTTTAGGCGTGGGGGCCTCCGAAAGTCGCTGGGGGCTCGGAGGGCCCGGCCCGTTCTTTCGCCCTGAATGACCGGCGGCACCACTCGCAGCCCGGGTGTGGCGGGGCGGCAGGGTGAGTGCAGCACTGGGGCTTGGGGGTTCGAAATCCCTGGCGTTGCGGCGCCAGGCCACCTGGGAGCGTCCACTCGGGGCCGACCTAGGGTTAGGGTTAGTCCCCAGGAGGACAGCAGGCCCGATACACTGCCTGTGCGTCGAGCGGAGAGTTGGGCCGAGGTGAGGGTGCTGATGAACATGAGCCAGGGCCCAAGGGTTTTGGTTCGGGGTGACTTCGAAGGTCGGTGGGGATTCGAAGGGCCCTGCCCGTTCTCCCACCCTGAATGAATGGCAGCGTCCCTAGCGGCAAGTGTGGGGCGGGGCGGCAGGGTGCATCCAGCGCTGGGGCTTGGGGGTTCCCAATCCCCGGCGTTGCGGCGCCAGGCTGCTTAGGAATGGACCCTCAGGGGCCGACCTAGGGTTAGGGTTAGCACCCAGGAGGCCGGCAGGCCCTATCCGCCAGCTGTGCAAGGAGGGGAGATGCGGGCCGAGTTGAGGGTGATGGCGAGCGGGCGCGTGGGCTCCAGCGTTTTGGCGTCCTGGCCCTTAGAATGTTGCCATGGCTCGGAGGGCTGTGCCCGTTCTCCTGCCCTGAATAACCAGCAACGCCCCTAGCGGCTCCGTTGGCAGTGGGGCGGCAGGGTAAATGCCACCCTGCGGCTCAGGGATCCCCAATCCCCAGTGTTGCGGTGCCAGGCCCCTTGGGAGGGGCTCCTCGTGGGCCGACCTAGGGTTAGAGTTAGCCCCCATGAGGCTGGCAGGCCCGATCCTCTGGCTGGGCGGTGAGAGGTGGGCGGGCCGAGGTAAAGGTGCTGGGGAGCGGGATTGTGGGCCCCTGCATTTTGGTACTGGAGGCTTCAAATATCACTGGTTCTCCAGGGCCCTGTCCATTCTCCTGCCCTGAATGACCGGCGGCGCCCCTAGCGGCCCGGGTGACAGGGTAGTGGGAGGGTGAGTCTGGCTCTGGGTCTTGGGGTCCCAGATCCCTGGCGTAGTGGCACCAGGACCCTTGGGAGGGGCCCCTGGGGGGCCGACCTAGGGTTAGGGTTAGGCCCAAGGAGACCGTCAGGCCCAATCCACACGCTGTGCGGTGAGCGGAGGTGCGGGCCGAGGTGAGGGCGCTGGGGAGCGGGAGCGTGGGCACCAGCATTTTGGCACGGGGAGCCTTTGAAGGTCACCAGTGGCTCAGAAGGCCCTGCCCTTCTCTTGCCCTCTATGACCAGCGGCGCCCCTAGCGGCCCGGGTGGGGACAGTGCGGCAGGGTGAGTCTGGCTCTGGGGCTCTGAGTCACCAATCCCCAGCATTGCAGGGCCAGGCCGCTTGGGATGTCTGCACAGGGCCGACCTAGGGTTTTGGTTAGCTGCCAGGAGCCCGGCAGGCCCTATCCACTGGCTCTGAAGCAAGCGGAGGGGCGGGCCGAGGTGAGGAAGCTGGCGAGCAGGATCCTGGGAGCCAACGTTTTTTTTCGGGGAGCCCTCAAAGGTCAGCGTGGGCTCGGAGGGCCCTGCCCGATCTCCTGCCCTGATTGACCAGCGGGGCCTCTAGCAGCTTGGGTGGCTGAAGGGCAGCAGGGTGAGTCCGGCACATGGGCTCGGGGTCCCCATCCCCAGCATTGCGACGCCAGGCCCCTTGGGAAGGGCCCCTCGGTGGCCGACCTATGGTTAGGGTTAGCCTCTAGGAGCCCCGCAGGCCCAATAAACCACCCGTGCATCGAGCGAAGAGTTGAGGCGAGGTGAGGGTGCTGGTGAACATGAGCCTGGGCCCAAGCGTTTTGGTTCGGTGCACCTTCGAATATCGGCAGGGGTTCGGAGGGCCCTCCAGTTCTCCCACCCTGAATGAATGGCGGCGCCCCTAGCGGCCCGTGTGGGGCGGGGGTGGCAGCGTGCATCCGGCGCTGGGACATCAGGGTCCCCAATCCCTGGCATTGCGGCACCAGGCCCCTTAGGAAGGGAGCTTCAGGGGCTGTCCTAGGGTTAGGGTTAGCGCCCAGGAGGCACGCAGGCCGGAGTTCCCAGTTCTGCGAAGAGCAGAGGTGTGGGCCGAGTTGAGGGTGATGCAGAGCGGGAGAGTGGTCCCCAGCGTTTTGGCGCCCTGGGCCTTCGAATGTTGCCATGTCTCAAAGGGCCCTGCCCGTTCTCCTGCCCTTAATAACAAGCGGCATGCTTTGCGGCTCCGCTGGCGGTGGGGCGGCAGGGTGAGTCCCGCACTGCGGCTCAGGGATCCCCAATCCCCAGCGTTGCTGGGCCAGGCCCCTTGGGAGGGGCTCCTCGTGGGCAGACCTAGGGTTAGAGTTAGCACCCAGGAGGCCAGCAGGCCCAATCCTCTGGCTGGGCGGCAAGAAGTGCACGGGCCGAGGTAAAGGCTCTGGCGAGCGGGAGTGTGGGCCCCTGCATTTTGGCATGGGAGGCTTCAAATGTAGCTGGTTTCTCCAGGGCCCTGTCTGTTCTCCCGCCCTGAATGAGCAGCGGCGCCCTAGCAGCCTCGGTGGGGACAGTGTGGCAGGGTGAGTCTGGCTCTGGGGCTCTGAGTCACCAATCCCCAGCGTTGCAGAGCCAGGCCCCTTGGTTTGTGCCCCAGGGGGCCAACCTAGGATTTCAGTTAGCCCCCAGGAGCCTGGCAGGCACTATCCACTGGCTCTGCAGCAAGTGGAGGGGAAGGCCAAGGTGAGGGCGCTGGCGAGCAGGAGGATGAGAGCCAATGTTTTTGCGCGGGGGGCCTTCGAAGGTCAGTGGGGGCTCCGAGGGCTCTGCCCATTCTCCCGCCCTGATTGACCAGTGGTCTCTAGCGGCTCGGGTGGCTGAAGGGCAGCAGGGTGAGTCCGGCACTTGGGCTCGGGGTCCCCATCCCCAGCGTTGTGACGCCAGGCCCCTGGGAAGTGCCCCTTGGGGGCCGAACTATGGTTAGGGTTAGCCCCCAGGAGGCTGGCAGTCCCAATACACCACCTGTGCGTCGAGCGGAGAGTTGGGCCGAGGTGAGGGTGCTGATGAACATGAGCCAGGGCCCAAGGGTTTTGGTTCGGGGTGACTTCGAAGGTTGGTGGGGGTTCGAAGGGCCCTGCCCGTTCTCCCACCCTGAATGAATGGCAGCATCCCTAGCGGCAAGTGTGGGGCGGGGCGGCAGGGTGCATCCAGCGCTGGGGCTTGGGGGTTCCCAATCCCCGGCGTTGCGGCGCCAGGCTGCTTAGGAATGGACCCTCAGGGGCCGACCTAGGGTTAGGGTTAGCGCCCAGGAGGCCGGCAGGCCCTATCCGCCGGCTGTGCGAGGAGCGGAGGTGTGGGCCGAGTTGAGGGCAATGGCGAGCCGGAGCGTGGGCCCCAGCGTTTTGGCGTCCTGGGCCTTCAAATGTTGCCATGTCTCAGAGGGCCCTGCCCATTCTCCTGCCCTGAATAACCAGCGGCGCCCCTAGCGGCTCCGTTGGCGGTGGGGCTGCAGGGTGAGTCCTGAGCTGCGGCTCAGGGATCCCCAATCCCCAGCATTGTGGGGCCAGGCCCCTTGGGAGGGGCTCCTCATGGGCTGACCTAGGGTTAGATTTGGCACCCAGGATGCCGGCAGGCCCAGTCCTCTGGCTGGGCGGCAAGAGGTGGGCGAGCCGAAGTAAAGGCGCTGGGGAGCGGGAGCCTGGATCCCTGCATTTTGGCGCTGGAGGCTTCAAATGTCACCGGTTTCTCCAGGGCCCTGTCCGTTCTCCCGCCCTGAATGAGCGGCTGCGCCCCTAGTGGCCAGGGTGGCTGCGTTGCGGCAGGGTGAGTCTGGTTCTGGGGCTTGGGGTTCCGGATCCCTGGCGTAGAGGCACCAGGATCCTTGGGAGGGACCCTGGGGGGCCGCCCTACGGTTAGGGTTAGCCCACACAAGGCCGGCAGGCCCGATACGCCCTCTGTGCAGGGAGCAGAGGGATGGGCCGAGGTGAGGGCGCTGGGGAGCGGGAGCGTGGGCACCAGGGTTTTGGCGCGGGGAGCCTTCGAAGGTCACCGGTGGCTCAGAGGACCCTGTCTGTTCTCGCGCCCTGAATGACCGGCGACGCCCCTAGTGGCCAGAGTGGCAACAGGGAGGCAGGGTGAGTCTGGCGATGGGGCCTGTGGTCCTAGTCCCAGGCTTGGTGGCGCCAGGCCCCTTGGGAGGGGCCCCTCTGGGGACTACCTAGCTTTAGGGTTACTCCAGGAGTCCAGCGGCCTGATCCGCTGGCTGTGCATAGAGCGGAGGGGCAGGCCGACGTGAATGCGCTGGCGAGCAGGAGCGTGGGCCCAAGCGTTTTGGTGCGGGGGGCCTTCGAAGGTCACCGGGGGCTCAGAGGGCCCTGCCCCTTCTCCCGCCCTGAATGAACGTCGGCGCTCCTAGCAGCCTGGGTGGCTGCAGGGCGGCAGGGTGAGTTCGGCGCTGGTGCTTGGGTGTCCCCAAGCAGGGGCGTGGTGGCTCCAGGCACTTGGGAGGGGAACCTCAGGGGCTGACCTAGGGTTAGGGTTAGCTCAAAGGAGGCCGGCAGGCCCGATACACCGGCTGTGCAGTGAGTGGCGTAGGGGGCCGAGGTCAGGGTGCTGGAGAGCAGGAGCGTGGGTCCAAGCGTTTTGGCGAGGGGGCCTTCAAAGGTCGCCGGGGGCTTGGAAGGCCCTGCCCGTTCTCCCGACCTGAATGCCCGGCGATGTCCCTAGTGGCCCGGGTTGTGGTGGGGCGGCACGGTAAGTCCGACGCTGGGGTACGGGGGTCCCCAATACTCGGCATTGGGGCGCCAGACCCCTTGGGAAGGGCCCTCGGGGGCTGACATAGTGTTTGTGTTAGCCCCCAGGAGTCCGGCAGACCCGATCCGCCAGCTGTGTAGCGAGCAGTGGGGCAGGCCGAGGTGAGGGCACTGTAGAGCGGGAGCATGGGCCCTAGCGTTTTGGCATGGGGGCATTCAAAATTCGCCGGGGGTTCAGAGCGCACTTCCCATTCTACCTCGCTGAAAGCCCGACGGAGCACCTAGCGGCTCCCGTTGCAGAGGGGTGGCAGGGTGAGTCTGGTGCTGGGGCTCAGGGATCCCTAATCCCTGGCGTTTCGGCACCAGACCCCTTGGGATGGGCCCCTCGGCGGCTGACTTAGGGTTTGGGTTAGCCTCCAGGAGGCCAGCAGGCCCAATCCGCCAGCTGTGCAGCGAGTGGACGGTCGGGCGGAGGTGAGGTCGCTGGTGAGCGGGAGCATGGGCCCAGGCGTTTTGGCGTGGGGGTCCTTCGAAGGTCGCCGGGGGCTCGGAGGGCCCTGCACGTTCTTCTGCCCTGAATGACCGGCAGCTACCCTAGCGGCCCGGGTAGAGGACAGGCTGTAGGGTGAGTCGGGCGCTGGGGCTTGGGGTCCCAATCCTCAGCGTTGGGGTGCCAGGCCCCTTCAGAAGGGCTCTAGGGGAACGACCAAGTGTTACTGTTAGCCCCCAGAAGGCCGGCAGACCCGATATGCCGGCTGTGTGGCGAGCAGAGGGGCGGGCCTAGGTGAGGGCGCTGTGGAGCGGAAGCGTGGGCCCAAGCGTTTTGGCGTGGGGGGCATTCGAAAGTTGCCGGGGGCTCAGAGCGAGCTTCCCGTTCCACTGCAGTGAATGCCCGACGGCACACCTAGCGGCCCGGTTTGCAGAGGGGCAGCAGTGTGAGTCTGGCGCTGGGGCTCAGGGGTCCCCAATCCCTGGTGTTTCAGCGCCAGGCCCCTTGGGAGGGGCCCCTCGGGTGCGACCTAGTGTTAGAGTTAGCCCCCAGGAGGCCGGCAGGCCCGATCTGCCAGCTGTGCGGCGAGTGGAGTGGTGGGCCGAGGTGAGGGCGCTGACGGTCGGGAGTGTGGGCCCAAGCGTTTTGGCACGGGGGACTTCGAAGGTCGCTGGTGGCTCAGGGTCCCCGCCCGTTCTCCTGCCCTGAATGAGGACAGCACTCCTAGCGGGCCGGGTCATGGCGAGGCGGCAGGGTGAGTCTTGAGCTGGTGCTTGGGGGTCCCCAAGCCCCGGGGTGGCGGTGCCAGGCCCCTAGGGACGGGCCCCTCCAGGGCCAAAATATGGTTTGGGTTAGCTCCCAGGAGGCCGTCAGGCCTGATCAGCCAGCTGTGCGGTGAGCAGAGGGACGGGCCAAGGTGAAGCTGCTGGCGAGCGGGAGCATGGGCCCAAGTGTTTTGGCGCGGGGAGACTTCAAAGGACTCCGGGTGCTCTGAGGGCCCTGCCCGTTCTCCCACCCTGAATGACTGGCGGTGCCCCTATCGGTCGGGGTGGAGGCGGGGCAACATGTTGAGTCCGGCGCAGGGGCTTGGGGATCCCCAATCCCCACATGCAGCACCAAGCCCCTTGGGAGGGGCCCTTGTGGGCTGACCTATGGTTAGGGTTAACCCCCAGGAGGCCAGCAGGCCAGATCCACCGGCTGTGCTGCGAGGGGAGGCGCGGGCCGAGGTGAGGGCGCTGGGGAGAAGGAGCATGGGCCTAAGCGTTTTGGGGCGGGGGGCCTTCAAATGTCGCAGGGGGCTCAGAGGGCCCTGCCCGTTCTCCCGCCCTGAATGACCGGCGGCGCCCCTATCAGCCCAGGTGGAGGCGGGGCGGCAGGGTGAGTCCGGTGCTGGGGCTCGGGGGTCCAAAATCATGGGCGTTCTGGCACCAGGCCTGTTGGGAGAGGCCCCTCTGGGGTTGACCTAGGGTTAGTGTTAGCCCCCAGGAGGCCTGCAGGCTCCATCCACTGGCTGTGCGGTGAGTGCAGGGGCGAACCAAGGTGAGGTCCCTGGCGAGCAAGAGCGTGCACCCAAGCGTATTAGCGTGGGGGGCCTTCAAGGTCTCCAGGGGCTCGGAGGGCCCTGTCCATCCTCCCGTCCTGAAAGACTGACAGCGCCCATAGTGGCCCGGGTGGCGATGGGGAGGCACGGTGAGTCCGACGCTGGGTTTCGTGGGTCCTCAATCCCCAGCGTTGCGGTGCAAGGCCACTTAGGAGGGGCCCCTCGGGGGTCGACCTAGGTTTAGGGTTAGCACCCAGGATGCCAGCAGGCCCGATCCGCCTGCTGTGCGGCGAGTGGAAGGGCAGCCCGAGGTGAGGGCGCTTCGAGCGGGAGCGTGGGCCCAAGCGTTTTGGCACGGGGGGCCTTTGAAGGTCACGAGGACTCGGAGCGCCCTGTTCTCCTGCCCTGAATGACGGGTGGCGCCCTAAGCCGCCCGTGTGGCGGTGGGGTGGCAGGGTGAGTCGAGTGCTGGGGCTCGGGGGTCCCCAACCCGGCGTTGTGGTCCCAGGCCCCTTGGGAGGGGCCCCTCGGTGACCGACCTAGGGTTTGGGTTAGCCCCCAGAAGGCCCACAGGCCCTATCCGCCATCTGTGCGGCGAGCGGAGGGGAGGGCTGAGGTAAGGGCGCTGGCGAGCTGGAGCCTGGTCCCAAGCGTTTTGATGCAGGGGGCCTTCGAAGGTCGCCGGTGGCTTGGAGGGCCCTGGCCATTCTCCCTCCCTGAATGAACAGCGGTGCCCCTAGCGGCCCAGGTGGCGGTAGGGCAGGAGGGTCAGCTGGGCACTGGGGCTCAGGAGTCCCCAATCCCCAGTGTTGAGGCAATAGGAACCTGGGATGGGCCCCTCAGGGGCCCACCAACGGTTAGGGTAACACCCAGGAGGCTGGCAGTCCTGATCCACCGGCTGTGCAGCGAGCGGAGGGGCGGAACTAGGTGAGGGCGCAGGCGAGCGGTAGCATGGGCCCAAGCATTTTGGTGCAGGGGGCCTTTGAAGGTCGCCAGGGGCTCGGAGGGATCTGCCCGTACTCCCTCCCTGAGTGACCGACGGTGTTCCTAGTGACCTGGGTGGTGGCGGAGCAACACGGTGAGTCCGGCGCTGGGGTTCGGGGGTCCCCAATCCCAGGCATTGCGGTGCCAGGCCCCTTTGGAGGGGCCCCTCAGGGGCCAACCTAGGGTTATGGGTAGCCCCAGGAGGAGGGCAGGCCTCATCCACCAGCTCTGCAGCGAGCGGAGGGGCGGGCCGAGGTGAGGGCACTGAGGAGCAGGAGCGTGGACTCAAGCGATTTGGATGGGGGGGCCTTGGAAGATCGCCGTGGGCTCGGAAGGCCCTGCCTGTTCTCCAACACTGAATGACCAGCGGCACCCCTAGCGGCCCGGGTGGTGGGGGGGCAGCAGGGTGAGTCCGGCGCTGGGGCTCGGGGGTCCCTAATGCACGGCGTTGCAGCGCCAAGCCCCTTGGGACGGGCCCCTCCTGGGCTGACCTAGGATTAGGGTTATCCCCCAGGAGACTGGCAGGCTCGTTCCGCCCATGTGCAGTGAATAGAGGTGTGGGTCGAGGTGAGGTAGCTGGCGAGCGGGAGCGTGGGACAGAGCATTTTGGCTTTGTCTCGGGGTGCCTTCGAAGGTCGCAGGTGGTTTGGAGGGTCCTGCCCGTTCTGTCGCCCTGAAGGACTGGCGATGCCACTAGCACCCCATGTGGTGGCGGGGCGGCAGGGTGCGTCTGGCGCTGGGACTTGGGGGTCCCCAATCCCTGGGATGCAGAACCAGGCCACTTGGGAGGGGCCCCTCAGGGGCGACCCAGGGATAGGGTTAGCCCCCAGGAAGCCAGCAGGCCTGATCCGCCAGCTCTGCAGCAAGCGGAGGGGTGGGCCGAGGTTAGGGCGCTGGGGAGCAGGAGCATGCGAGCCAGAGTTTTTGCGCGGGGGGCCTAAGAAGGTCGCCGGGGTTTGGAGGGCCCTGCTCGTTCTCTCGCCCTGAAAGACTGGCAGCGCCCCTAGCAGCCTGGGTTGCTGCGGGGCAGCAGGGTGACTCCGGCGCTGGGCTCGGGGGTCCCCAATCCCCGGCGTTGTGGCACCAGGCCCCTTGGGAGGGGCCCCTCGGGGGCCGACCTAGGGTTAGGGTTCGTCCCCAGGCGTCCGGCACGCCCGGCGCTAAGAGGTTCTGGCAATGTAACAAAAATGCCATACACTTATCTGTAAGAAATAACAGTGTACAGGAACCCTCTTAGCCCTAACGTCATCCTTTGTGAATATGGAAGCCAGCCCCAAAGTGGTCCTGGAAGTCTGACGAAAGGGCTAAGCACTTTTCTCTGAGTCACCACACTATACAGGGTAAGACCAATGTACATCATCTTTCACGAGTAGGAAGCATTAATGAAAAGGTACTGGAATTTCGAGGACTCTGACCCATCCTTCTTGGTAATAAACCACTGAGTACAGGAAAACACCTTCAACTCTCATCAGCCTCCTCAATCCTGATTCCGATTCAAATTTGGGTGTGTAGGACTAGGGAAATGTCCACATCTTATTGCTAAGAAAGAACGATGTCAGGGTAATGCCCTTCAAGTCACCTCAGCCTTCCTGAAGACTGAAGCAGGAATCAAGGTGGTTATGTTACCATGAGGTAAGGAAGATGACCATATAAGTGAGAAACAACAGTGGGCAGGACCTCTCTTCCAATGAACAGTATCTTTGCTTAATGTTGAATCCCCATGGTAAGTGGTTGTGGGCATTTTTGAAGTCAAAATCTTGAGTGTTTTGTAAAACCTCTTGGCCATTCACAGATGAGACTAAAATAGTTGGGGACTCCTAGGCAGTGATTTGTCCACTGTCAAAAATATGAAAAGGTAAAAGAGACAGATGAGGTCTCCTCAGGCATTGTCCTTTATCCTCATCCTCCGTGAGGATGGCCATCTCTGGACAGCTCACTGACAGGGTCTCATTCACAGTGGGGGCATCTGTTCCTCACAGACATCAGGCAGGGAAATGGATTTGGTTCTCTGTGCCAGCCCAGCCACAGCTGAGTGTCACAGCACCCTCTCGTGGGCTCATAAGAGTTTCACTGTCACCAGGCAGGTCATTGTATTTGATAAACCACTGTGAGAGTTTGCAATTGCCTTCATCTCCAACCTCCTAGAGGCAAATGCAGATCTCTGGCACCATGTGAAGTCATGTGAAGGCATTGTGAGAAAGTGTCCTTTTGCTTAAGAAAAACATGGCTGGGGCTCCTGGCTGGCTCAGCCAGTTAAGCATGTGCCTTTGGCTCAGGCTATGATCCCAGGGTTCTGGGATCGAGCCCAGGCTCCCTGCTCAGCAGGAAAGGAGGTCGGAAATAGCTTAGAACCCACAGAGAATGTGTATAAAGGGGAGTGAGATGGAACTTGGTCTGTGTTTTGCTTTAGGGATTGGAAGTTAGTTTTTTCTCAATTCTGATTGTTCTTGAAACAGAAAAGCTGTATTGGTTTTTTTTTTACCTTTAAATTTTTTCTAATAATAATTTTTTATTATGATATGTTAGTCACTATACAGTATTTCCTTAGTTTTTGATGTAGTATTCCGTGATTCATTATTTGCATATAACACCCAGTACTCCATGCAATATGTACCTTCCTTAATACCCATCACTGGCCCATCCCAATCCCCCACCCCCCTCCCCTCTGAAGCCCTCAGTTTGTTTCCCAGAGTCCATAGTCTCTCGTGGTTCATTCCCCCTTCTGTTTAGGGTCCATTGACTAAAGGGACAGACAGTGGAAGTTCACCAAATATAAGATCGAAATTTCATTGTTCATTATAGATGCTGCCAAGTAGTTCCCAGACATTTCATTCTACTGTAGTAATTCATTATACCTGTGCAGGTGCACGTGGAAGACAATTGATGCATGTGTAGTGGTAATAACACATGCCCCTCAGTAGTAGAATAATAGAGGATGCACATGTGTAAAATTATTCGACTACAGCTTCCATGCTTTCCCGTTGGTTCCTTATTATCTATGAAATTGGACAATTTTTGTTCTCTAGGCTTAAAACTCATTGTCAATATTTAGAGTTTTTCAATGCTGGTCTTCTCCTGTATATGTTACCAAACAGCTAAAATATTTATGAACTTTAAAAAACGCTATATTGAAAATACAGGGAAGTTCCATTTTGTGAATATTGTGTCAATGGATCTCTATTTTGACATCAGTGTTCATTAGAAATGATGACATTTCATGTGAGTATGAATATCAATGTGAAAAAGAAAAGGTAGGAAGAACCTTTAATATTTAAGTAATTGGTGAAATGACAGGTGTGTGTGTGTGTGTGTGTGTGTGTGTGTGTGTGTGTGTGTGTGTGTAATTGATTTTCAGTGAATGGTTCAGCTTCTAGTAGGGCCTCCTAGAGAGCCCAGGTGAACCTTTCAATGAGTTGGTATCTGTTTTCAGAACATGGGAATCTCTTAGTCCAATAGTCAATCAGGCAAGCTTTGAGGTCTTGAAGAGTTTCAGTCCTCAGCGATGGTGTTTCAGACCCCTGTGAGCAAACCCTAGGGTATGCTCAGAGCCCTCATTAGCTGGTACCAAGGTGTGACGATTTCAGACAGCATTTCCCAAAGAAGTACCTCTTGAGTCTCTGTCTTTGTCAGTTCCCTACACTTCCTTACACTAGTTATGTAATCAGTGTGTTTCAGGATAATCCCCACATGTGATTTTTGCTATTTCCTACTAGTCCTATCTGTTTCTCATCTTCTTCTTTTATGGTAGGGGTTGGGAAGCAACCTGTGTGGTGTAGGAAGGGGTGTGGTAGTTGTCTGCCTTCAGAGGACCGAATGATGCCTAGAAATTGTACTGTAGTTTGAGGTCAATTGTCCATCCTCTGAGTGTCAGGAATTCCATCACTTTACTTTGATGCTAGTCTGTTCTTCATGCTGTCCTCAGAAATAAGGATGTCATCCATCTAGGGAATACTGGTTTGTGTGTATGTTTTCATTTTAGGAAAGGCCTTGCTGTTCCTGAAAATAATACTGTAGAGCACCCTTTCCTGTTCTTATTGGCCATCAGTCAATCTTTTCTGAAGTATTTGTTTATAAATAGACTTTCTATGGTTGATGAGCAGGAATTCCTTTTTGACAAGTCTTTGTCAGTGTGTGTATTGTGAAATTTACTTCCAAGCTTGCGGTTCACTTTTTCATTTTCTTATGGTCATAAGATAAGAAGAAATGTCACATTTTTATGAAGTCCCACTGAATTCTTTTAAATTGTTAGTGCACACTGTGTCCTACCCCAAGATTGACAGGTTCTACGTTTTCTTTCAGAAACTGTCCAATGGGAAGCTACAATCCATCTCAAATTTATAAATTGCATTTTTAATTCTAATAGGGTATTTATAGACTGTTTTGGATTTTCTATGTACACAATCATATCTGTGAATAGTCACAGTTATCCCCTCAATTCTTATACTTTTTGTTTCTCTTGCCTTCTAACACTGGTAGATTCTCCGATACCACGTTGAATAGAGCAGCATTGTTTGAAGATTTTAATATACCTTTCTCAATATCTGACAGAAAAAGCAGACAAAACATTAGTAAAAATGTGACCTAATTGACATATAGGGAACATTCCATATTAAGTGCAGAATACATTATTTTCAAGTGGTCATAGACTCTTTACCCAAATAGATGATAGGTGGGGCCACGAATCAAGTCTACAAATGTTAAACCCTGAAATTAACTAGATTCTATTCTTAGACCACATGGGAATTGAGCCACAGTCATAGCGAAAAGAAAACCAGGAAGTCCTTCAATGTTTAAAAATTAAATGGAACTTTGCTACATATCCTAAAGGTCAGAGAGGGAACCTCAATGGAAATTCTGAACCTTTTCTACATGAGGGCTCACATACAATGATACTTTATTTGTGAAAAGCATTATAATAACCTAGACAGGAGTTGAGCCTTAAGTCAGAGTTCTGCCTGCCCCAGCCACACCTGGCAGCCTTGGCCTGTGGTCCCCCTCAGCTGTCCTTTCTGGTGGCCCTGAGCTAAGGGGGTCAACATGGCCATATGGAAATGGTAAGCTCCCCACTCATAGTGATGGCGGTGCCCCCTCCCCAGCTGCCCTTTCTGGTGGCTCTGAGCTAAGGGGGTCACCATGGCCGTATGTAAATTAGAAGCTCCCCACTGTTAGTGATGACGTTGCTATCATATCGTCCTCACCAGTCCAACAACATGATTTCTGATTGAAATATGACACAAAGCGACTTCTTGGCCTTCCTTCAGGTTTGAAAATCATCTGGTGAGTCATCTATTAGGAATATGGATTCAACATGTGTTCTTTCTTCTGTAAAAGAAATAGACCCAATAGCAATTATGGCTTCCTGAGCACCTGTTCTTGACAGACATCATACTGGCTCTTTGTAGCATTCTGCCTCTTAAACTTCTCAACTAGGGTGTAGATATTTTTAGGCACATTTTCAGGTGGTTAGACAGGGACTCAGATGATATGAGTCACAGAGGATTTTAGTGTCAGAAACCTAAGTGGGATCCCCAAATTGACTCCAAATCCCTTGTTGTTCCATACAGGGTACTATTTCCCTCATATCTCTGGTCGTCTCGATCTGGAAATCTATCAAGTATCAGGATTTTCTTGTCATGTGGACAACTGGAACGAATTCAGCGGGCCTTTTCACCTCTGCCAATGGTGATCATTAAGATCATTATCTCAGTGGAGGACCTGTGGGTAAGATACTCAAAGATCCTTAGGAATACAGACAGTATATTATTTTCCTGGTATTAAAGTTACGAAAACCAACTATCTTTTTGAGTCAATTCAGGCTCTGGTATGTTCAGAGGGTGCTGTAAAACAGGTCTGAAATAGTATTTAAAAACACTCAGCTCAGCCTCTTCTACAACGTGAGCCAATGCTTATAAACATGGCTAAAATATTCCCTTACCTACGATGACTTCCCAGCCATCGTAGTGTTTATATGGTATGACTGTGACTTACATTAGTCAACATTTGCAGAGAAAGAACTTAGTGCATCCAGGGGGCACTTCATGTTGAAATTAGTTTGTGACAACGAGCTACTGTGTTTTATTCTGCAGTCCAAGGGAATGGTGCCAGACATCTCTAAGGTGTCTAGCAGTTAAACAATTCTGATTTTAAGTGTCTGTGTGCTTCAGAGATTTGGGCAGGAGAAGGGCAGGAGTCTAGAGACTGTGAACAGTTCTGTTACCTGTGCTGACCATGGAGCAGGTAGCCTTGTGTGGCCATCATTTTGATTTCTTGGTGTTCTTGTGAAAGGTGCTTTTGTCTCAAATTCCTCCATTTAGGAGTAATTATAATGATAAACGGAATTTTTATCTTATATCATCTGTGGGCCCTGATCCTGTGCTCCCAGGAAAGCTATCCTTTAACATTTTACCCAGCTCAAAACGACCGGGCAAAACCTCAAAGCGTGGGCCCTGTTTCTGCCTCAAGCACATGTTTACATCTGCTTTGAGAAGAAAAGAATAACCAAAAATGCCAACATAAAGATAAGAAAAAATAAAGAACCTCTTTGGCTCCCATATGTTTAAAGTCATACTGACATGTACATACGGAAAATATAAGAAAGAGTCTTTCACTTTCTGGAATCTAAGAAGATCCTCATTGTGGTGTGTAACTCTGTACTTAAAACAAAACAGAAAAAAATATATAAGCCTGCCCCAAATGTTCCTTCCCCGGAGCACTCCCTTCTTGGTGTAGATTGTGTCTCCCAGGCAGCTGTCCTGACTTGGGTTTGAATAAAGGTCTCTTCCTTTCTCTCTAAAATGTTTTTAAAAGTTCATTCACACAATGTTGACAATAACAGTGTTTTCTATTTAAGTGAGAAATAAATGTTCCACTCTAGTTCCATTGGGAATAGACGAATTGAGGGTTTCTTTAGAAGAGTAGGTCTGCTTTCCAGAAAAGGCAAGATCATTGGTCTATTGAGAATGAAGATAATTTCTGCTAAACAACAAGTATGTGTTGCCCCTTCGCCCAAAAACCAAAGCCGGTGTGCAGGCTTTAGGTGAGAGGTGCCTTCTTCTCCCCAGCTGACAGCACTTCTTTGCTCTGGCTCCAAGACACCAGAAGTTTTGAACATCAACATCTGAGTCAGCGAGGCAGCTTGTCACAGGACGCCAGTGTTCAGAGAAAGCACAGGTATGTTTGGCAAAATGTCCTATCTATGTCAGGGCTGGAGGTAAAACCTCTCATTATCCCAAAACCTCCTGGGCTTTTCTCTTTTCTCTAGTTGAGCCACAAAGTAAAATTGAAGTAGCTGTCAGCATTCTGGAAGTGCAAGAATTACTTAGTTTCCCTGCAGGTAGAACTTTGCAGGGGATCACAATTTCTCTGTCCATTTATTGCTTACAGATGTATTTTGACCATCTGTTTCCTAGGAACCCTCTTTTATTAGAAAGGGGAGGTGAGATTCACTCTGTGCCTGTTTGTAACATCTAATTTGTTCCTTCATCTAACAGTGTTTATTCAATTGGGCCTAAGATATGGTTCAGTGGCCAGCATCTAGAGTTAGGTGGCTTTTTTTCATTTGATACAGACTTGGATGACGTCATTTGACAAAGTTGATGTTTCATCATTGATTAGTTTATTCATCAGAAGAGTTAAAATTAGGGTGGAGGGAAAATTGAAAATTATCCAAAGCGGCCTGTTCCTGTTTAAAAGTTCAGCTTGACTTTCTAGTTTTACTAAATGTATTATCTCGATATTTTGAGGTGCCATATTCTCTCTGTAGTTTCTTTGGTGGTGGAGTCAGAAGGAGAGTCTGGGAATTCTTTTGGACAGTGGCATGCTGGTGGCTTCAAGGGGCTTGGCGTCAGGAGCCTTGGAGTGAAGTCTGCAACTGCTTGCCTGACCCTGGGTGCATCTCCCAGAGATTTTGTTTCCTCTTATGAAATTGCCGGCAGATAATGTTCTGCTTAAAGGGGAACCCTCCCATCCTGTTGGTGGCAATTCAAAGTGGTGCAGCCAGTCTGGGAAACAGTGTTGGGGTTCCTCAAAAAGTTAAATATTGAACAACCCCATGATCCAGCAATTGCTCTCCTAGGTATTTACCCAAAGGATACAAAAATGCAGATTCAAAGGGGGAACATGCACTATGATGTTTATAGCAGTTATGTCCACAGTAGCCAAACTATGGAGAGAATCCCAAAGTCCATGCACTGATGAACGGATAAAGCAGATGTGGGATACATATATATAATGGAATATGACCCAGCTTCAAAAAGAATGAAATCTTACCATTTGCAAGGATGTGGATGGACCTAGAGTGTATTAGGCTAAGCAAAATCATTGAGGAAAGACAAATATCCTATGCTCTCACGCTTGTGGAATTTCAGAAAGAAAACAGATGAACAGAGTGGAGGGGTGATGAGAAAGGCAAACAAGGAAATAGACTCAACCTTGGAGAACAAACTGAGTGTTGCTGCAGGACAGGGGCGTGGGGGGAAGTGTTAAATGGGTGAGGGGTATTAAGGAGGGCACTTGTGATGAGCACCGGGTACTGTATGCAGGTGAGGAATCACTAAATCCTACCCCTGAAGCGAATATTCCATGGCATGTGAACTAACTGGAATTTAAGTAAGAGAAGAAAGGAAAAAGTGTTCTGCTTCATGAAGAGTGAGGTAAAATTGTAGTGAATTGGGCTGTACTATTCTATAGATGAGAGTTGTAAAACACCCTGTTGTAGGATACACTAGTTTCTTATCACATAAGGAGTCCTCAGAAAGCTGCAATGAAAGATTCAGGTCTCAGAGCATATTCATGTTCCACTGATATGTTACAGTTTGCACAGGTAGGAAAGAAGGTGGAGAAAAAGGCAACAGAAGGGGAAAGTAGGTGTGAACCTTTCATTAGTTAGCGTTTTAGCTTTCTCATGAAAGCCTTGCGCCAGTGTGATTTTGGAAGAAGAGGAGGAATCTGGGAGCTTTGCAGAAGAAAGGGGAGTTCCAGGTCTAGGTAAAGCTGACAGGGGTCCCAGAGGAGAGCTGAATGCATTCTGCAGCAGGGTGTTGGCAGGGTGGGCTCCAGGGGTGGCTGTGGGTCTCCTGGGTGGGAGTTGTGACAGGTGAGGGCTGTGTGCATGTTCCTGGCTGAGGACAAGTGAGGCACAGGCGGAGAGCTGACAGAGAACCTTCTTCTGAGCCACCAGCCTCACCCAACACACACAGCCTCATCTTCTGTCCCTGTCACTCCAATTCAGACTTCTCTGAAGGTGAGTGAGAACACATCAAGAGCATTAGAAACAGAAGGGAAAGCATGTACAAAGGCTCTGGGGCAGGAGAATTCCAGGTATGTCCAGGAGCACCAAGAAGGCCCTGTGGCCACAGGAGACAGATTAGGACATGAGCTCAGAGAGGTGACAGAGGGTGACAGAAAGCCATTCCAGGGCTATAACCCCATGAGACCCTGTTTCACTGGGCCATCCTGGCTACAATGTTGAGAACAGATGACCTAGGGTTGAAGATGGCAAGGCAGGTCAATGACGAAGCTTTTCCAGGAACTCAGGCACTGTGGACCAGACAGGTGGCCTTGGATGGAGTGGTTAGATCTATTCTGGGTCCATTTTGAAGATGGAGCTCACAGGATTTGCTGATGGGTTAGCTATTAGGAGCAGGAGAACGGAGGAATTGGGGTACTCCCAGCTGTTGTGGGTTGTCCTGATCGAGGGGAAGGAGTGGGTTTCTCAGGGGGTAGGAGGTAGTCCGTGTTCCACATGCTGAGGAAGGTGCCTTTCCCGGTGGATCTGCTTAGGTTTGTGTCTGGGAGAACCTTTCACATCTCCTCCCTCAGCAATGCTCAAGTTCAATATCCCCCACTTTTTAAACGTTCACAGTAAGACACTGGGCTTTCCTGAAAGAATTACGTTATTACCCAGCTTCAGTAAGAGGAAGAGACCTGAAGAGGATTTCCCTCTTATGAAAAAACGTGAACAATGAGAATCGCGTTCAGCATCTGTTTTGGGGAGAAGCATGACAGAGGCGGCATGCACCCCAACCAGCTCCTTCCGCTGGGAACCGCTCTCCGCACCCAGACACCAGCACTTTGAATGGTGTTTGTGAGCCTCTGCTGTGCTTTGTCTTCATTTATGCTGGGCCTCCCTTAGAAACTTGTGTCCTGAGGCCTAAGTAAAGCCAAAGAGAAGGAATTTTGGAGTCTGAGCACACTGTCTAATTGTTTGTGTAAATTAATGGTCATTCCTCTTGACACCATTACTGCTGTGCAAGGTTTCTCAGAAGCCCTGTACTTTCAAAGAGCAGGGAAACCTATACCCCATGCTGCAGGGTTAGTTTTAGTCTCCATGCTGGACAGAACATTTCATGACTGTCAGATTTTCTCACTCAAACATTGAGACTTTGACCACCTTAACCCGTTTCTACCACCCCACCCCCGAATCTGGCACCTACCAATCTGCTCTCAGTATCTATGCGTTCAGTATTTGTTTATTCCACGTGGAATGTACATGAGAGCATCTGGTATTGGTCTTTCTGTGTCTCAGTTACTTGGCATAAGGCCCCCAAGGTCTGTGTTTCCATATCTGGTCCTTTGAATAATGCTGCAGTGAACGTGGGAGTGCATCTGTCTTTTTGAGGCAGTATTTTTGTGTTCTCCGAATCAATACTCAGTAGAGCCATTACTGGGTCATGTGGTAGTTGCATTTATTTTTTCAGGAACCTCCATACCATTTGTCACAGTGGCTGCACCAATTTCCATTCCCACCAACAGTGCACAGTGTCTCCTCGTCTGCACACCTTTGACCCCACCTGGTGTCTGTCTCTGGGACAATTGCTGTTCCAACAGTTGTGAGGGGATAGCCGATTGTGGGTTTGACTGATGTTTCCCTGACGATGATTAGTGATGTCGAACAACTTTTTCTGTCTGTTGGCACCTGTGTGCCATCTGTGGAAAGTATCTATTCACATACTCCCCCCATTTTTTATACAGTTTTTTTCTGTTTCTTTTGATTTGTATGAGTGTTGTGTGTATTTTGGATATTAGCCTCTTCTCACGCATATGATTCGCAGATATATTTTTCTTATTGGGTCAGTGGCCTTATAAGTTTTGAATGCTTTCTTTTCCGTGTGGAAGATTTCAGCTTGATGTTGTTCCACTTATTTATTTTTGCTTTTGTTGCCTTTTCATTTGGTGTCCGATCTGAAGACTCTTTGCCAAAACCAATGTCGAGAGACTTAGCACCTGTGTCTTCTTGGAGGTTTATGGATTCAGGTCTTATGTTCAAATCATTCATCCATTAAAAATTTTGTGTGTGGTGTAAGAAAGTGGCCCAGTTATATTCTTCTGCATTTAGTGTCCAGTTTGCCTGTTTTCGCTCACTGAAGAGACAGTCCTTCCCTCATGGCATATCTTCTGCTGCTGTGTCATAAGTTAGGATCATCTACGTGTGGGTAAGTTTCTGAGCTTCCTGTTCTGTTCCACTGACCTGGTGTCTGGTTTATGCCAGTACCATCCTGTTTTGATGACAACAGCTTTGTAACCTAGCTTGAAATCCAGGTGTGTGTTGACTGCACCTTTCTTTCTCCAGGTTCCTTTGGGTATTTGGGGTCTTTTGTGATTCCATACAAGTTTGAAGACTGTTTTCTATTTGCTCGAATAATGCCACTGGAATTCAGATAGGGATTTCATCACATCTGTCGATTGCTTTGGGTACGATGGACATGTTCACATAATTAACTCTTCCAGTTAAGGAGCATGGCGTATGCTTCCATTTGTTTGTGTTGCCTTCCAAATCTTTGACGATACATCCTGCCCCCCTCGACACACATGCTTTTCATTTCTTTTCTGCCATTTGTTGAGTGTACTATGTCTTTCTCATTTTTGGTTAGTTTTATTCCTAGATTTTTTTTGATGCAATTGTAAATGGCATTGCTTTTTTAATTTCTCTTTGTGAAAGTGTGTCATCAGTATACAGAAATGCAAGAAGTTGGGTCATCTGAGTGGCCCCATAGGTGAAGCGTCTGCCTTCAGCTCAGGTCATGAACCCAGAGATCTGGGATCCAGCCCGGTGTTGGGCTCCCTGCTTAGCGAGGGTCTGCTTTTCCCTCTTTCTGACACTCCCCCTTCTCGTGCTTTTTCTCTTCCTGTCAAATAAATAAATAAAATTTGAAAATAAATAAAGACAACAGGTCTCTGTATATTGACTTTATATCCTGCAGCTTTCTTGAATTTGTTTATTCTAACAGTTTTTTTTTTTTTGTGGAATCATTCAAGATTTCATGTCATTTGCAAATAGTGACAGTTCCTGTATGGATTTCATATCTTTCTCTTTTTTTAAAATGATGTTAGTCACCCTACAGTACTAATTTGTTTTTGATGTAATGTTTCATGATTCATTGTTTGCATATAACACCTAGTGCTCATTATGACACGTGCCCTCCTTAATACCCATCACCAGGATAACCCATTCCCCTACCCCTCCCTTTCTGCAACCTTCAGTTTGTTTCCCAGTGTCAATAGTCTCTCATGGTTCACCCCCCCCCCCTAATTCCCCCCCTTCACTTTTCCCTTCCTTCTCCTAATGTCCTCCATGCTATTCCTTCCATTCCACATAGGAGTGAAACCATATGATAATTGTCTTTCTCTGCTTGACTTAATTTCACTTAGCATAATCCCCTCCTGTCCATCCACGTTGGTGCAAATGGTGGGTATTCATCCTTTCTGATGACTGAGTAATATTCCATTGTACAGATGAACCACATCTTCTTTGTCCATTCATCTGCTAAAGGACATCTTGGCTCCTTCCACAGTTTAGGTATTATGGACATTGCTGCTATGAGCATTGGGATACAGGTGTCCCTTCTTTTCATTACTCTGTGTCTATGGGGTAAATCCCCAGTAGTGCAATTGGTGGGTCGTAGGATAGCTCTGGGTTTAACGTCTTGAGGAACCTCCATATTGTTTTCAAAAGTGGCTGTACCAGCTTTATTCTCACGAGTAGTGTAAGAGGGCTCCCCTTTCTCCACATCCTCTCTGACTTTTTTTTATTTCCTGTCTTGTTAATTTTTTTTCAACATTTTATTTATTTATTCCACAGAGATAGAGACAGCCAGTGAGAGAGGGAACACAAGCAGGGGGAGTGGGAGAGGAAGAAGCAGGCTCATAGTGGAGGAGCCTGATGTGGGGCTCGATCCCATAAGGCCAGGATCACGCCCTGAGCCAAAGGCAGGCGCTTAACCACGGTGCCAACCAGGTGCCCCCTGCCTTGTTAATTTTAATCATTCTAACTGGTGTATGGTTGTATCTCATTGTCATTTTGATTTGTATTTGCCTGATGGCAAGTGATGTGAAGCATTTTTTCATGTTTCTGTTGGCCATTTGTATGTCTTCTCTGGAGAAGTATCTCTTTGTGTCTTCTGCCCATTTTTTGGGTGTCGAGTTTGAGGAGTTCTTTATACATCTTGGATACCAGCCCTTTATCTGTAATATCATTTGCAGATATCTTCTTTGATTCCATAGGTTGCCTTTTTGTTTTGTCGATCATTTGCTTTGCTGTGCAGAAGCTTTTTATCTTGATGACGTGCCAATAGTTCATTTTTGCTTTTATTTCCTTTGTCTTTAGAGACCTGTCTTGCAAGAAGTTGTTGTGTTTAAGTTTGAAGAGTTCTTTTGATTTTGATATGATATAGGAATCCATTATCTTTCTTTCCTGATTGTATTTGAGTCCTCTGTCTTTCTTGGTGAGTCTAGCTAAGTTTGTCAGTTTTGTTTATCTTTCCAAAAAAGGCAGCTCTTATTTTCATGCTTTTTATTTTTTTGTCTTTTTAGTCTCTGTTGGATTTATTTATGCCTTCCTTTTTGTTATTTCCTTATTTCTACTAATTTGGGGCTTTGTTTGTTGTTTTATTTTCTACTTCTTTACCAAATAAATCACGTTGTTTATTGGAGAGCATTCTCATGGATTGATGAAGAGTTGAATTTCTATGAACGTCCCCAGTAGAGCTACTTTTGCTGCATCCCATAAGTTTTTGTAGGTTCTCTTTTTCATCAGTGACCAGGTACTTCTAATTTTTTTTCTTCTTTGACTGTTGGTTGTTCAGTAGCATGTTGTTAAATCTCCACATATTTTTTTTAGATTATTTCAGTATCTGACAGAGAGTGAGACAGCAAGAGAGGGAATGCAAGGAGGGGGTTGTGAGAGGGAGAAGCAGGCTTACCACTGAGCAAGGAGCCTGATTCTGGGCTAGATCCCAGGATCCTGGGATCACGACCTGAGCTGAAGGCAGATCCTTAAGACTGAGCCACCCAGGCCCCCCAATCTCCACATATTTTTGACTGTCCCATTTTTTTCTTGAGACTAATTTCTAGTTTCATATCATTGTGGTTGGACAAGATTTGTAGCAGAAGGTGAAGAGAGCATTCAGATGAAAGGTTTGTTTCCTGGAGGGTTTTCTGAGGGCAGACCATGAGTTCCGTGGGGACGGAGGAAGGTTTTGTGAGTCGGGGGGTGGGGTTAACCCTTGTTAGAATTACTGACTACTACCATGCAGGCTGTGTGCTACCATTCACAACGTAGTCCTGATGGACTTGTACTTCATTAGAAATATTTTCTAGGCGGTGTAGGCATAGCCTTCTCTAAAAGAAAGGTGCCATGTGAGTTCATGCAATGACCCCAGGTCAGCAACCAGGATGTATGGTATTGTGGGGGATCAGAACTAGGCTTTCCGTGGGAAGTAACAGAAATAGGGTATGGTGAGCTCCATGACCATAGGTGAGGTCCCGAGTGACCCACTGGGTGTTGGGTTCTGTGGATCTGTCTCATCAGGTGCTGTGGAATTCAGGGACACCCTCCTGTCTGTGGATTTGTGTGGAGACAGGTAGACATCAGTGTCTGGCCAGGCACGAGGGTCGCACTGGACCACTACCAGAGGTGCAGCGTGCGGGGGAGCCACTGCTTGGTTTCCACGAAAGCTGACCAGGGTCTTTGACCGTGATTCCTATCAGCTGCAAGGGGAGAGGAGGCCGCGGGTGGTGCACACTTTCTAGACTTGTGGTCAGGAATAGTCTGGAGCACACTGAAGTCAGCCACACCAGGCACAGAAAGCACCCAGTCAGTGTAGCTGTGGGCACTGCTCCCATGGCACTTTTGGGCCGGTTCCATGCTGCCACCTCCTGCTTTTCATCATCATCTTCAAGGTCATGTGCCTCTGCTCTTGCCCCATGGCCTCCGGGGTATTGTCCGTTCTCCATCTGGCCCTCGTCCCTGGTGCCCTGTGCAGTCCGATGCCAGGGTAGCCTTCTTGAGACAAACATCTGGCCCTGATGGAACACTTCCATGGATCTCGTGTGATGCGAGGATGATGCCCTGCCCTGGAAGGGGGCTGCAGGTCCCCAATCAGGAGAGCCATGTCTCCCTTTTCAGCATGGCCTGCCCTCCCCTCAGTCTTCTTCAGGGAAGCTCTCCCCACTTCCTGAGCTGACAGCTCTGAACTTAAAAATGCATGTTATTTTACATATCTCTATGCCTCAGTTCATCCATGGCATGTCTTTCAACCCCGTTAGTGTTTTTTTTTTTTTAGCAGTTCTGAAGGGCTGTCTGCTCAAGGAGGGGATGACCTGGGTGGGGCAGCTTTCCCTCTCATCTCCCTCAGCATGTCTCTGAGCCCTGGGGCCAGCTGTCCCACTGAGGATTGAGGGACCCGAGCCAGCCCATCCTGAGCCCAGGCTGTGTCAGCTGTGTAGACGGATGCGTTTCGGAGTGATGGGCAGCTGGCATGGGCCAGGGGCACGCAGTGTCTCCTCATTCCTTCCCTCCCTTCCTCCCAGAGGTAGCTCAGAGCAGCCTTCAACCCCTGCATCTCCAGATCCCTTGACCTGTGTCTCCTGTGTTCAGCTGGTGACCTTGGAGTTTCGCATGGATTCTACCTCCCGTACCCTCTCCCGTAGCAGTTCCTGGATCAGAGGAGGGTTCGGACTCTTGTCTGCTTTTGGTCTTCTTCCTGTCCCGCACCAAGCCCACCCACCTTTGCATCTTCCATGTATGTGCTTGGAAGCAAGCCCATCCACAGGGAACCTATTAGCCAAATGGATCCAGGCAATGAACATTGAAGTAGAGATCCAGGATCCATAATATACCTGCTCTGAAACCTGTCCCAAAGTCTGTGACTCTCTCACAGTGAAACAGAAACAATAATAGCTTTCTGGACTGTGAAGTGACATGTGTCTCTACTTCCAATCTTGAATGCATAGGTGCTGAGCCTGGACAGAAAAGGACCATGGCTCCCGTGGGCTGGGATCCACAGTAAGAACTCAGGGAAATCTGAATTCAAGACATAGAGTGAATAATTATTGTAGAGTGAATCCTCCCAAGTAGGACTTATGCACATTGCACAGGAAAAGCTTTTTCAAAGAGGTTCCTGAAAGAAAAATCTTTTTTAAAAATTTATTTTAATTCCAGTAGAGCTAACATACAGTGTTACATTCGTTTCAGGTGTACAAGAGAGTGATTCAGTAATTCTATATATTACTCAGTGGTCATCAAGAAATGTGTCCTCTTAATCTGCTTCATCTATTTCACTCATCCCTCTATTCACCTCCTCTCTGGTAACTATCCGTTTGTTCTCTCTTGTTAAGAGTTTGTATTTTGGTGTGTCTTCTTTTTCTCTTTTATTTATTTATTTATTTTTGTTTGTTTCTTAAATTCCCCATTAGGCTGACATCGTATGGGATTTGTCTTTCTCTGACTGACTGATTTCAGTTAGGATAATACTCTCTAGCTCCATCCATATGGCTGCAAATGGCAATGTTTCATTCTTTTTCAAGCCGAGTAATACTCCACTGTGTGTGTGTGTGTGTGTGTGTGTGTGTGTGTGTGTGTGTGCGTGTGCGTGTGTGAATACACACATCTATCATCTCATTTGTCATTTTTTCTACAGACACTTGGGTTGCTTCCATATTGTGATATTGTAAATAATGGTGCAAGAAACATAGGGCTGCACGTATCCTTTTAAGTTACTGTTTTCCTACTCTTTGGGGAAATACCAGTAGAGTGGGTGTTGGATCGTAGGGTAGTTCTATATTTAATTTTTTGAGGAACCTTCATACTGTTTTCCACGGTGGCCACCACAGTTTGCATTCCCACCCACAGTTCGCGAGGATTCCCCTTTCTCCACATCCTCCCAACACCTGCTCTTTGTTGTGCTTTTGATGTTAGCCATTCTGACAGGTTTGAGGTATTACCTCATTGTCCTGTGTATTTACATTTTCCTGATGATGGGTGATGGTGAACATCTTTTCACGGGACTGTTGGCCATTTGTATTTCTTCTTTGGAGAAATGTCTGTCCATGTCTTCTGCCTAATTTTAAACTGGATTATTTGTTTTTTGGGGGTCGAGTAGTATCAGTTGTATATGTTTTGGACACTATCCCTTTATTGCATATGATCATTGCAAATATCTTCTCCCTTTGAGTAGGTTGTCTTATTATTTTTATGTTTTCATTATTCTTCTGCCATGTGGAAACTTTTTATTTTGCTGTATTCCCAATAGTTTATTTTTGCTTTCATTTCCTTTGCCTCAGGACACAGTCTAGAAAAACGTTGGTATGGTCCATGTCAAGAAGTTACTGTCTTCCGTCCTGTAGGATTTTTATGGATTCAGGTCTCATATTGAGGTCTTGAAACTGTTTTGTGTTTGTCTGTATTGTGTAAGAAAGCAGTCTAATTTCATTCTTTTGTGCGTAGCTGTGTAGTTTTCCCAACACCATTTGTTGTAGAGACTGTCCTTTTCCCTTTTGATATCTTTGCTTGCTTTGTGGAAGATTCATGGACCACATAATTGTGGGTTTCTGTCTGAACTTGTATCCTGTTCCTTTGGTCACTGTGTCTATTTTTGTGCCGTATTCTCTTGTTAGGATGACTGCAGCTTTGTAGTATAACCTGAAATCTGAAATTGTGAGTCCTCCAGCTTTGTTTTTCTTTTCCACATTGCACTGGCTGTTTGGAATTTTTAGTGGTTCCATACAAATGTTTAGGATTGTTTATTCGAGGTCTTTTGTTCTTTAATTTAAATTCAATTAGCCAACTTACAGTACATCATTAGTTTCAGATGTAGTCTTCAATAAAATTTCAGTCGTGTGTAACACCCAGTGCTCATTGTATCGTGTGACCTCCTTAATGCTACTCAGCCAGTTACCCCTTAAACTTCTCCTCCAACAATCATCAGTTTCTTGCGATAGTTAAGAGTCCATCATGGGTTTTCTCCCTCTCTGATGACTTCCCATTCTATTTTCCCTTCCTTCCCCTATGGTCTTCTTCCCTTTTTCTGATATTCCACATAGGAGTAAAAGCATATGATCATTGCCTTTCTTTCATTGACATATTCCACTCATCATAATACCCTCCAGCTCCACCCAGGTCGGTGTGATGGTAAGTACTCATCCTGTCTGATCGCTGAGTAATATTCCATTATATATATGATCCACATCTTCTTTATCCATTCATCTATCCATGCTCATCTGCACTCCTTCCACAATTTGTGTATTATGGATATTGCTGCTATGAACACTGGGGTGCATGTGTCCCATCTTCACTACCTCTGTCTCTTTGGGGTAAATACCCAGTAGTGCAATTGCTGGGACATCGGTAGCTTTATTTATAACTTCTTGAGGAAACTCCGTACCATTTTCAAGAGTGGCTGTGCCGGACTGCATTCGTACAGGGGTGTAAGAGGGTTCCCGTTTCTCCACATCCTCTCCAACATGTATAGTTTCATGTCTTCTTATTTTTAGATATTTGGCCTCGTGTGAAATGGCATCTATAGGGGTTTAGATTTGCATTTCCCTGAAGCCAAGTGATATGAAGCATTTATGCATGTATCTTTTGGTCACCAGTATGTCGTCATCAGTGAAGTGACTTCCCATTTTAATCCATCTCAAGACCTAAAGCTGGGTAAGTCTCTGAAGCTGGATGATGCCATCGGTTGGAAGTGTGGAGAATTTCAAAAGATCTCCGTGGAGAGCAAGTTTAAAGGTCAGTGTGAAGCCACTAATTGGATCTGGGGAGATCTCTGAAAGTGGGGGTTGCTTGGGATGGGCTGAGGGGGGCCCTCCGATTTTCCTATGAATCCTTGCTGCAGCCCCAAATGGACAGTTTCCTGCTGTGGGGCAGGCTGAGTCCTCTAGTCATGCAGAGGTGAGCCCAATGCCTGCTGCCTTGGAGGCAGGCAAACAGGGAGGGACCCTCAGCAGAGGACCCATGGCTAGTTTAGGCCTCAAGAGACAGCAGTTCTGAACTGCCCAGTGCTCAGAGAACTCCCAGGCCTACTGAGATGAGGGCACAAGGGTGGGTGAGTGTGAGCCTTGGGGTTTCATCCGGACGGGCCCACAAAGGTCGGGGTTCACCAGTAGGGGCTCTCAGGGGTTGCCCCAATTCTCTTGCCCTGAATGCTCTGTTGTTCCCCAAAATGGTACAGTTTAATGTGTGCTGCAGGCTAAGTCCTACGGTGGGGCTTGGGTGTCCCCAATCCCCCGGGGTGGGGTGCCAGGACCCTGGGATGGGAACCTTCTGTGGCCAACCTAGGGTAAATGTTAGAGTTCAGGAGCCTGGCAGGGACAATCTGCAGGCTGTGCGGCGAGCTCTGTGGAGGGCTGAGAGGAGGCCATGGGGGAGGGTGAGCATGGGTATCAGGGTTGGGGCACGGGGGGCTGCCAATGGATGGGGATGGGCTCCGGGGGCCTCCCCAAGTTCTCGTGCCCTGTAGGCTCCGTAGAGCCCCAAGGGGCACGGTTTCCTGTCGGATGGCAAGCTGAGTCCTGCGGTGGGGCACAGGTATCCCAATTCCCCAGGGCTGCGGTGTAAGGCTCCTGGGGAGGCCCCCACACCTGCGGCCGACCTAGGGCTAGGGTTTGGCCCCAGGAGCCCTGCAGGCCCAATCTGCTGTCTGTATGGTGAGCTACACGTGCTGAGGTGAGGGTGTGAGGAGGGTGAGCGTGGGCCTCAGGGTTGGGGTGCGGGAGGCCGCCGAAGTTCGCTGGTGGCTCAGCAGGGCCCTCCAGGTTCTCTAGCCCTGAATGCTCTATGGCCTACCAAGGTGCATGGTTTCCTGCGGGGTGCAGACTGAGTCCTGCTGTGTGGCTCAGGTGTCCCGAATCCCCACGTTTGCAGCTCCAGGCTCCTGGGGAGGGGCCCCTCCACAGATGAACTAGGGTTAGGGTTGGGGTCCAGGAACCCCGCAGGCCAGATATGCCCACTATGTGGCGAGCTCCACCGCGGGCTGAGGTGAGGGTGCGGGGTGGGGTGAGCATGGGCTTCAAGGTTTGGTTTATGGATCGCCGAATTCGCCGGGGGCTCTGGGGGCCCTCCTGGTTCTCTCGCCCTGAATGCTCTACAGCCTCCCAAGGGGCACGGTTTCCTGCCGGCTGGCAGGCTTTGTCGTGCAGTGGGGCTCAGGTGTCCCCAGTCCCCGGGGCTATTGCACCGGGCCCCAGGGGAGGGGCCCTACCCAGCTGACCTAGGGTCAGGTCTAGGCCCCAGTAACCTGACAGGCCTGAGCTCGGTGGCAAGCTGAAGGGAAGGCGTGGGGCGGGATGAGCGTGGGGCGGGATGAGCGTGGGCCTCAGGGTTGGGGTGTAGGGGGCCGTCGAGGATTGCTGGGGGCTCAGGGGGTCCTACCAGTTCTCCTGCACGGGATGCTCTGTGGTGCCCCAAGGGGCATGGTTTCCTGAGGGGTGGCAGGCTGAGTCCCGTGGTGGGGCTCAGGTGTACCCAATCCCCAGGGTTAGGTTACGGATAAGGGTATGGGTTACGGTTAGGGTATGGGTTACGGTTAGGGTATGGGTGAGTGTAGGGGTTAGGGTTAGGGTAAGGAGAGGGTGCAGGTTAGGGTTGGGTTTAGGGGTTACCGGTTAGAGGTTATGGGTTAGGGTACAGATTATTGTTTAGGGTACGGGTTAGGGTTTAGGGTTTGGTTTTAGGGTTAGGGGTAGATTTGGAGCACGGGTTAGGTTTAGGGTATGGGTTAGGTTTAGGGTACGGGTTAGGGTACGCATTAGGGTATGGTTTAGGGTACGGGTTAGGGTACAGTTTAGGTTAAGTGTTGGCGTACGGAAATGGGTACGGTTTAGGGTACAGGTTAGGGTTAGGGTACGGGTTAGGGTTAGGGTACAGTTTAGGGTTACGGTACAGGTTAGGTTACGGTTTAGGGTTAGGGTTAGGGTACGGTTTAGGGAACGGGTTAGGGATAGGGATAGGGTACGGTTTAGGGTTAGGGTATGGGTTAGGGTCCGGGTTAGGTATTAGGTACGGGTTAGGGTATTGGTTAGTGTACGGGTTAGGGTATGGGTTAAGGTTAAGGTAAGGGTACTGGTTAGGGTTAGGGCACAGGTAGGGTTAGGGTACGGGTTTTGGTATGAGTTAGGGTATGGGTTAGGGTCAGGGTTTAAGGTTTAGGGTTTAGGTTATGGTACGGGTTATGGTAATTGTTAGGGTTATGGTTAGGTTTAGGGTACAGTTTAAGTTACGGGTTAGGGTACAGTTTAGGGTTAGGGTTAGGGTATGGGTTAGGGTACGGGTTAGAGTACATGTTAGGGTTACGGTTAGGGTACAGGTTAGGGTTAGGGTTAGGGTACGGGTTAGAGTTAAGGTTAGAGTATGGGTTAGGGTATGGGTTAGGGTTAGGTTTAGGGTTAGGTTACGGGTTAGGGGTAGGGTTAGCTGAAGGGGTAGGGTTAGGGGTAGGGTTAGGGGTATGGTAGGGGTCAGGGTAGGGTTAGGGTTTAGAGTTATGTTTTAGGATTTTGGGTTAGTGGTTACGGTTAGGGTTTAGTGTTTAGGGTTTCAGGATTAGGGTTAGGGTTTAGGGTTTAGTGTTAATGTTAGGGTTTAGGGTTTAAGGATTAGGGTTTACGGTTAGGTTTAGGGTAGGGTTAGGTTTAGGGTAAGGGTTAGGGGTTAGGGTTAGGGTTAGGATTAGGGGTTAAGGTTTAGGGTTTAAGGTTAGGGGTTAGGGTTAGGGTTAGACCCCAGGCCAGCAGGACCGATGCGCCGGCTGTGCGGCGAGCGGAAGAGTGGGCCGAGGTGAAGGCGCTGGCGAGCAGGAGTGTGGTATCTAGCGTTTTGGCGCAGGGGGCCTTTGAATGTCGCTAGAGGCTTGGAGGACCCTGCCCTTTTTCCTGCCCTGAATGACCGGCGGCGCCCCTAGCGGCCCGGGTGGTGGCAGGGTGGCAGTGTGAGTCTGGCACTGCGGTTTGGGGGTCCCCAATGCCATGCGTTGCAGTGCAAGGCCCCTTGGGAAGGGCCCCTCTGGGGCCGTCCTAGGGTTAGTGTTAGCACCCAGGAGTCCGGCAGGCATGATCCGCCAGCTGTGCAGTAGCAGAGGGCCAGGCCGAGGTGAGGGCACCAGCGAGCTGGAGCGTGGGCCCAAGCATTTGGCACGGGGGCCTTGGAAGGTTGCTGGCGGATTGGAGGGCCCTGCTGGTTCTCCCTCCCTGAATGGCCAGCGGCGCCCCTAGCAGCCCGGGTGGTGGCGGGGCAGCATGGTGAGTACAGCGCTGGGGCTCGGGGGTCCCCAATCCCTGGCGTTACTGCACCAGGCCCCTTGGGAGGTTCCCCTTGGGGGCCAACCTAGGGTTAGGGTTAGCCCCCAGGAGGCTGGCAGGCCCGATCTGCTGGCTGTGTGAGGAGCGGAGGTGCGGGCCGAGTTGAGGGCAATGGCGAGTGGGAACGTGGTCCCCAGCGTTTGGCACCCTGGGCCTTCGAATGTTGCCATGGCTCATAGTGCCCTGCCCATTCTCCTGCCCTGAATAAGCAGCGGCGCCCCTAGCGGATCCGTTGGTGGTGGGGTGGCAGGGTGAGTCCCGCACTGTGGCTCTGGGATCCCCAATCCCCAGCGTTGCTGCGCCAGGCCCCTTGGAAGGGACTCCTCCTGGGCTGACCTAGGGTTAGAGTTAGCCCCCAGGAGGCTGGCAGGCCCAATCCTCTGGCTGGGCAGTGAGAGGTGGGCAGGCCGAGGTAAAGGCACTGGCAAGCGGGAGCGTGGGCCCCTGCATTTTGGCATGGGAGGCTTCAAATATCGTCGGTTTCTCCAGGGCCCTGACCATTCTACCACCCTGAATGACCAGCAGCGCCCCTTGTGGTCCGGGTGGCGACAGTGTGGCAGGGTGAGTCTGGCTCTGGGGCTCTGAGTCACCAATCCCAAGCGTTGCAGAGCCAGGCCCCTTGGGATGTGCCCCACGGGGTCGACCTAGGGTTTCGGTTAGTCCCCAGGAGCCTGGCAGGCACTATCCGCTGGCTCCAGCAAGCGGAGGGGCAGGCCAA
Organism: Ursus americanus; assembly: GCF_024610735.1. Taxonomy (NCBI): domain Eukaryota; kingdom Metazoa; phylum Chordata; class Mammalia; order Carnivora; family Ursidae; genus Ursus; species Ursus americanus. The sequence goes on along the minus strand of NW_028273645.1, from coordinate 376,304 downwards.
GGTGAGGGTGCTGGCGAGCAGGAGCGTGGGAGCCAACTTTTTTGAGTGGGGGGCCTTGGAAGGTGGCAGGGGAAACGGAAGGATTTGCCAGTTCTCCCATCTGAATGACCCACGGCGCCCCTAGCGGTCCGGGTGGTGGCAGGGCGGCAGGTGAGTCCGGCGCTGGGGCTCAGGGGTCCCCAATCCACCCAGTTGCGGCACCAGGCCCCTTGGGAGGGGCCCCTCGGGGGCTGACCTAGGGTTAGGGTCAGACCCCAGGACGCCAGAAGGCTCACTCCGCCAGTTGTGCGACGAAAGGAGTAGTGGGTCAAGGTGAAGTCTCTGTGGAGCAGGAGCATGGGCCCAAGCGTTTTGGCGCGGGGGGCCTTCGAATGTCTTCAGGGACTCAGCGGGCCCTACCCATTCTCCTCCCTGAATGACCGGCGGCGCACCTAGCTGCCCTGGTGGCGGCAGGGCGGCAGGGTGAGTCAGGCGCTTCGGCTCCGGTATCTCCATTCCCCAGCGTTGTGGTGCCAGTCCCCTTGGGAGCGGCCCCTCGGGTGCCAACCTAGGGTTAGGTTTAGCCCATAGGAGCCTGGCAGGCCCTATTCACCAGCTGTGTGGACAGCGGAGTGGCGGACCAAGTTGAGGGCGCTGGTGAGCGGGAGCGTGGGCCTGGGCGTTTTGGCGCCGGGGCCTTTGAAGGTCACCGTGTCTCGGAGGGCCCAGCCCTTTCTCCCTCCCTGAATAATGGCAGCACACCAAGACCCTGGGTGGCAGCTGGGTGGGAAGGTGAGTCCGGCGCTGGGGCTCAGGGGTCCCCAATCCCCGGCGTTGCGGCGCCAGGCCAATTGGGAAGGGCCACTCGGGGGTCAATCTAGGGTTGCAGTTAGCCCCCAGAAGGCCGGTGGACCTGATCAGCGGCTGTGCAACAAGTGGAGGGTTACCCCGAGGTGAGGGCGCTGGCGAGCCTGAGCATGACTCAAAGCGTTTTAGGGTGGGGGGCCTTTGAAGGTCAGCGGGGGCTCGGAGGGCCCTGCTGTTTCTCCCACCCTGAATGAATGGCGGCGCCCCTAGTGGCCCATGTGGGGCGGGGCGGCAGGGTGCATCCGGCGCTGGGGCTTGGGGGTCCCCAATCCCTGGCGTTGCGGCGCCAGGCCCCTTAGGAAGTGACCGTCAGGGACCATCCTAGGGTTAGGGTTAGCGCCCAGGAGGCCAGCAGGCCCGATCCGCTGGCTGTGCGAGGAGCGGAGGTACGGGCCGAGTTGAGGGCGATGGCCTGCGGGAGCATGGGCCCCTGTGTTTTGGTGCGCTGGGCCTTGGAATGTTGCCATGGCTTGGAGTGCCTTGCCCCTTCTCCTGCCCTGAATAAACAGCGGCGCCCCTAGCGGCTCCATTGGCAGTGGGGCAGGAGGGTGAGTCCTGCGCTGGGGCTCGGGGTCCCCATCCCCAGTGTTGCGATGCCAGGCCCCTTGGGAGGGGCCCCTCGGGGGCCAACCTAGGGTTAGGTTTAGCCCCCAGGAGGCTGGCAGGCCTTATTCGCAACCTGTGTGGAGAGTGAAGTGGCGGGCCGAGGTGAGGGCGCTGGTGATTGGGAGCGTGGGCCTGGGCGTTTTGGCGCGGGGGGCCTTCAAAGGTCACCGTGTCTCGGAGGGCCCTGCCCGTTCTCCCGCCCTGAATGAACGGCAGCACTCCAAGCCCCCGTGTGGTGGCTGGGCAGCAGGGTGAGTCAGGTGCTGAGGCTCGGGGTCCCCAATTGCTGGGGTTGCGGCGCCAGGCCCCTTGGGTGGGGCCCTCGGGGGTCGATCTAGGGTTACGGTTAGCCCCCAGGAAGCCGGTGGACCAGATCAGCGGCTGTGTGGCACGCGGAAGGTTGGGCCGTGGTGAGGGCACTGGCAAGACTGAGCATGAGCCCAAGTGTTTTAGTGCAGGGGGTCTTCGAAGGTCGGTGGGGGCTCGGAAGGACCTGCCCGTTCTCCTGCTCTGAATGACTGGCGGGGTCCCTAGAGGCTCAGGTGCCTGAAGGGCAGCAGGGTGAGTCCGGCACTTGGGTTGGGGTCCCCATTCCCGGCGTTGTGGCGCCAGGCCACTTGGGAAGGGCCCCTCCGTGGCCCACCTACAATTAGGGTTAGCCCCCAGGAGGCCGGCAGGCCTGATACACCACCTGTACGTCGAGCGGAGTGTTGGGCTGAGGTGAGGGTGCTGGTGAACATAAGCCTGGGCCCAAGCGTTTTGGTTCAGGGTGGCTTTGTAGGTCGGCGGAGGTTCTGAGGGCCCTGCCAGTTCTCCCACCCTGAATGAATGGCGGCGCCCCTAGCAGCCCAGGTGGGGTGGGGCGGCAGGTTGCATCCGGCGCTGGGGCTTGGGGGTCCCCAATCCCTGGCGTTGTGGCACCAGGCCCCATGGAAAGGGCCCCTCGGGGGCTAACCTAGGGTTACATTTAGCCCCTAGGTGGCCGGCGGTCCCTATTCGCCAGCTGTGTGGAGACCGGAGTGGTGGACCGAGGTGAGGGCGCTGGTGAGTGGGAGGGTGTGCCTGGGCGTTTTGGCCCGGGGGGCCTTCAAAGGTCGCCGTGTCTCAGAGGGCCCTGCCCGTTCTCCCACCCTGAATGAACAGCAGCACCCCAAGGCGCTGGGTGGTGGCTGGGTGGCAGGGTGAGTCAGGTGCTGAGGCTCGGGTCCCCAACCCCCGGCATTGTGGTGCCAGGCCCCTTGGGAGAGGCCGCTTGGGGTTGATCTAGGGTTAAGGTTAGCCCCCAGGAGGCCAGTGGACCCGATCAGCAGCTCTTCAGCACGCGGAGGGTTTGGCCGAGTTGAGGGCGCTGGCGAGACTGAGCATGAGCACAAGCGTTTTAGCCCGGGGGCCTTCGAAGGTTGGCGGGGGCTCGGAGGGACTTTCCCGTTCTCCCGCGCTGTATGACCGGCGGGGCACCTGAGCCTCGGGTGGCTGAAGGGCAGCAGGGTGAGTCCGGCACTTGGGCTCAGGGTCCCCATCCCCAGCGTTGCAGCGCCAGGCCACTTGGGAGAGACCCGTGGGGGTCCGACCTAGGGTTAGGGTTGGCCCTCAGGAAGCTGGCAGGCCCGATCCACCCACTGTGCATCAAGTGGAGGGGCGGGCCGAGGTGAGGGCACTGGGGAGAGGGAGTGTGGGCACCAGCATTTTGGCGCCCTGGGCCTTCGAATGTTGCCATGGCTAGGAGGGCCCTGCCCGTTCTCCTGCCCTGAATAACCAGCGGTGCCCCTAGCAGCTCCGTTGCTGGTGGGGCGACAGGGGGAGTCCCGCGCTGCGGCTCGGGGATCCCCAATCCCCGGCGTTGCGGCGCCAGGCCCCTTGGTATGGGCCCCTCGGGGGCAGACCTAGGCTTAGGGTTAGCCCCCAGGAGGCCGGCAGGCCCGATTGGCTGGCTATGCGGTCTGCGGAGCAGTGGTCCGAGGTGAGGGCGCTGGGGAGCGGGAGCGTAGGCCCAAGCATTTTGGCGCGGGGCGCCTTCGAATGTCTCCGGGGGCTTGGAAAGCCCTGCCCCTTCTTTCGCCATGAATAACCGGCGGCGCCCTTAGCGGCCCGGGTGTGGCAAAGTGGCAGGGTGAGTCCGGCACTTGGACTCGGGTTCCCCATCCCCAGCGTTCCGAGGCCAGGCCCCTTGGGAAGGCCCCTCGGGGGGCGACCTATGGTTAGTGTTAGCACCCTGGATGCCGGCAGGCCCGATACACCACCTGTGCGTCGAGCAGAGTTTGGCCGAGGTGAGGGTGCTGGTGAACATGAGCCTGGGCCAAAGTATTTTGGTTCCGGGCGCCTTCAAAGGTCAGTGGGGGTTCGGAGGGCCCTGCCCTTTCTCCCACCCTGAATGAACGTCAGCGCCCCTAGTGGCCCAGTGCACCAGGTGGCAACAGTGCACCAGGGTGAGTCCTGCTCTGGGGCTCTGAGTCACCAATCCCAAGCGTTGCAGAGCCAGGCCCCTTGGGATGTGCACCACGGGGCAGACCTAGGGTTTCGGTTAGCCCCCAGGAACCCAGCAGGCCCAATCCTCTGTCTGGGCGGTGAGAGGTGGGCGGGCTGAGGTAAAGGCGCTGGCGAGTGGGAGCGTGGGCCCCTGCATTTTGGTGCAGGAGGCTTCAAATGTCACTGGTTTCTCCAGGGCCATGTCCATTCTCCAACCCTGAATGACCAGCGGCGCCCCTAGTGGGCCGGGTGACGGCGTTGCGGCAGGGTGTCTCGCTCTGGGTCTTGGGGTCCCCAATCCCCGGCGAAGCGGCACCAGGACCCTTGGGAGGGGCCCCTGGGTGGCGGACCTAGGGTTAGGGTTAGCCCCCAGGAGGCCAGCAGGTGGGATCTGCCCACTGTCTGGGGAGTGGAGGGCGGGGCCGAGGTGAGGGCATTGGGGAGCGGGAGCGTGGGCACCAGCGTTTTGGCACGGGGAGCCTTTGAATGCCACCGGGACCACGGAAGGCCCTGCCCCTTCTTTCGCCCTGAATGACTGGCAGTGCTCCTAGCGGCCCGGGTGGTGGCATTGCGGTAGGGTGAGTGTGGCTCTGGGGCTTGAAGTTCCCGATCCCCGGTGAAGCGGCACCAGGACCCTTGGGAGTGGCCCCTGGGCGGCCGACCTAGTGTTAGGGTTAGCACCCAGGAGGCTGGGAGGCGGGATCCGCCCACTGTGCGTGGGGCGGAGCGGCGGGCCTAGGTGAGGGCGCTGGCGAGCAAGATCGTGGGCCCAAGCATTTTGGCACCGGGGGGCCTTCGAATGTCTCTGGGGACTCGGCGGGCCCTGCCCATTCTCCTCCCTGAATGACCGGTGGCGCCTCTAGCAGCCCAGGTGGCGGCGGGGCGGCATGTAAGTCCGGGCATAGGGCTCGGGGGTCCCCAGTCCACCCCTTTGCAGCGGCAGGCTCCTTGGGAGGGGCCCCTCGGAGGCTGACCTAGGGTTAGGTTTAGCCCCTAGGATGCTGGCAGGGCCTATTCGCCAGCTGTGTGGAGACTGGAGTGGTGGACCGAGGTGAGGGCACTGGTGAGCGGGAGCGTGGGCCCGGGTGTTTTGGCGTGGGGGGCCTTTGAAGGTCGCTGTGTCTCGAGGGCCCTGCCCGTTCTCACGCCCTGAATGAATGGCAGCACCCCAAGCCCCCACGTGGTGGCTGGGTGGCAGGGTGAATCCAGTGCTGAGGCTCGGGGGTCCCCAATCCCCAGCATTGCTGCACCAGACCCCTTGGGAGTGGCTCCTCGGGGGTCGATCTACATTTATGGTTAGCCCCCAGGAGGCCGGTGGACCTGATCAGCGGCTGTGCGGCACACAGAGGGTTGGGCTGAGGTGAGGGCGATGCAGAGCAGGAGCGTGGTCCCCAGCGTTTTGGCGCCCTGGGCCTTTGAGTGTTGCCTTGGCTTGAAGGGCCCTGCCCGTTCTCCTGCCCTGAATGACCGGGGGTGCCCCAGCAGCCCGGGTGGTGGCATGGGGGCAGGGTGAGACCGCAGTCGGGGCTTGGGTTCCCCAATCCCCGGCGTTGCGGTGCCAGTCCCCTTGGGAGGGGCCCTCGTGGGCCGACCTATGGTTAGGGTTAACCCCCAGGAGGCCAGCAAGCCTAATCTGCCGGCTGTGCTGCGAGGGGAGGCGCGGGCCAAGGTGAGGGCGCTGGGAGAAGGAACATGGGCCTAAGCGTTTTGGGGCGGGGTGCCTTGGAATGTCGCAGGGGGCTCGGAGGGCCCTGCCCATTCTCCCGCCCTCAATGACCGGCGACGCCCCTAGCAGCCCAGGTGGAGGCGGCTTGGCAGGGTGAGTCTGGCGCTGGGGCTTGGGGTTCCAAAATCACGTGCGTTCCGGCGCCAGGCCTGTTGGGAGAGGCCCTGTGGGGCCGACCTAGGGTTAGTGTTAGCCCCCAGGAGGCCAGTAGGCCCGATCCGCCGGCCATGCGCTGAGCGGAGGGGCGGGCCAAGGTGAGGGCACTGGAGAGTGGGAGCATGGGCCCAAACCTTTTGGTGTGGTGGGCCTTCGAAAGATGATGGGACTCAGAGGGCCCTGCCCATTCTCCTGCACTGAATGTCTTGCTGGGCCCCTAGAGGCCCATGTGGTGGCGGAGCGGCAGGGTGAGTCCGGTGCTGGGGGTTGGGGGTTCCCAATCCCCTGCCATTGCGCAGCCAGGCCCCTTGGGAGGGGCCCCTCGGGGGCAGACCTAGGGTTAGGGTTAGCCCCCTGGAGGCTGGGAGGCCCGATCTGCCGGCTGTGTGTGAACGGAGGGGCAGGCTGAGGTAAGGGCTCTGGCAAGCGGGAGCGTAGGCCCAAGTGTTTTGGCGCGGTGGGCCTTTGAAGGTCTCAGGGGGCACGGAGGGCCCTACACATTCTTCAGCCCTTAATGACCGGCCACGCCCATAGTAGCCCGGGCGCAGGCGGGGCGGCAGGTGAGTCCGGTACTGGGGCTCGGGGGTCCCCAATCCCCACATTGTGGCGCCAGGCCCCTTGGGAGGGTCTCCTCAGGGGCCTCCCAAGGTGAGGGTTTCCACAGGAGGCCGGCAGGCCCGATCCGCCGGCTGTGCAACGAGCGGAGGGCAGGCCGAGTTGTGGGCGCTGGTGAGCGGGAGCATGGGCCCAAGCGTTTTGGCTCAGGGGGACTTCGATTGTCGCCGGGGGCTCGGAAGGTCCTGCCCGTTCTCCCGCCCTGAATGACCGGCAGGCGCACTTAGTGGCCCGGGTTGCGGCAGGGCAGCAGGGTAGAGTCTGGCGCTGGGGCTCGGGCGTTCCCAATCCCAGGTGTTGCGGTGATAGGCACCTTGGGATGGTCCCCTCGGTGGCCGACCTAGGGTTAGAGTTTGCCCCCAGGAGGCCAGCAGTCCCGATCCGCCCACTCTGCAAGGAGCGGGGGGGTGAGCCGAGATGAGGGCACTGGGGAGCAGGAGCGTGGGCCCAAGCGTTTTAGTGCCGGGGGCCTTCGAAGGTCGTCGGGGACTCGGAAGGCCCTACCCGTTGTCCCGCCCTGAATGACCGGTGGCACCCCTAGAGGCCCGGGTGGCGGTGGTCCGGCAGGGTGAGTCCGGCGCTGGGGCTTGGGGGTCCCCAATCACCACGTTGCTGCCTAAGGCCCCTTGCGATGGGCTCCTCAGGGGCCTACCTAGTGTAGGGTTAGCTGCAGGAGGCCAGCAGTCCCGATCTGTTGGCTGTGCGGCGAGCGGAGGGGCGGGCCGAGGTGAGGGCGCTGAGTAGCGGGAGCGTGGGCGCAAGCGTTTTGATGTGGGGTGCCTTCGAAGGTCCATCGGGGCTCGGAGGTCCCTGCCCTTTGTCCCGCCCTGAATGACCAGCGGCACCCCTAGCAGCCCAGGTGGTGGCGGGGCGGCAGGGTGAGTCCGGTGCTGGGGCTTGGGGTCCTCAATCCCAGGCGTTGCGGCTATAGGCCCCTTGGGATGGGTCCCTCGGTGTCCGAAATAGGGTTTGAGTTAGCCCCCAGGAGGTCGGCAGGACCTATCCGCCGGCTCTGCAATGAGCGGAGGGGCGGTTCGAGATGAGGGCGCTAGGGAGCTGCACCGTGGGACCAAGCATTTTGGCACGGGGTGCCTTTGAATGTTGCAGTGGGCTCGGAGGGCCCTGCCTGTTCTCCCGCACTGAATGACCAGTGGCGCCCCTAGCGGCCCAGGTGGCGGCGGGTCGACAAGGTGAGTCCTGGCTGTTGCTCGGGGGTCCTGAAACCCCGGCGTTGCGGCGCCAGGTCCCTTGTTAGGGGCCCCTTGTGGGCCGACCTAGGGTTAGCGTTAGCCCCCAGGAGGCCGGTAGGCCCGAACCGCTGGCGGTGTGGCGAGCAGAGGGGTGGGCCAAGGTGAGCGCGCTGGTGAGCGGGAGCGTGGGCCCAAGCGTTTTGGCGCAGGGGGCCTTCGATGGTCGCCGGGGGGTGGAGGGCCCTGCACGTTCTCCCACGCTGAGTGACCGGCGGCGCTAGCCGCCCGGGGGGCGGTGGTCCGGCAGGGTGAGTCTGGCGCTGGCGCTGGGGCTGGGGGTCCCCAATCCCCGGCCCTTGGGAGGGGCGCCTCGGGGCCCGACCTCGTGTTAGGGTGAGACCCCATGAAGCCGGGAGGCCCGATCCTCCAGCTGTGCGTGGAGAGGAGGGGTGGGCCGAGGTAAGGGCGCTGGCGAGCGGGAGCATGGGCCCAAGCTTTTTGGTGTGGGGGGCCTTCAAAGGTCTCTGGTGGCTCGGAGGGCCCTACCCATTCTCCAGCCCTGAATGACCGGCGGCAACCTTAGCAGCCCGGGTGGCGGCGGGGCGGCAGGGTGTGTTCGGAGCTGGGGCTCGGGGGTCCCCGATCCCCACGTTGCGGCGCCAGGCCCCTTGGGAGGGGCTCCTCGGGGGCCAACCTAGGGTTAGGGTTAGCCCCCAGGAGGCCGGCAGGCCCGATCCGCCGGCTGTGCAGCGAGTGGAGAGGAAGGCCGAGGTGAGGGCGCAGGCGAGCGGGAGTGTGGGCCCAAGCGTTTTGTCGTGGTGGGCCTTTGAAATAAGACGGGGGCTCAGAGGGCCCTGCCTGTTCTCCCGAACTGAATGTACTGAGGCGCCCGTAGAGGACCGTGTGGCGGCGGGGCGGAAGGGTGAGTCGGCGCTTGTTCTCGGGGGTCCCCAATCCCTGTTGTTGCGGTGCCATGCCCCTTGGGATGGGTCCCTTGGGGTCCGAGCTAGGGTTTGAGTTAGCACCCAGGAGGCTGGCAGGACCGATCCGCTGGCTCTGTGACGAGTGGAGGGGTGGTTCGAGATGAGCGCGCTGGAGTGCAGGGCCATGGGACCAGGCACATTGGCGCGGGGGTCTTCGATGGTCGCAGGTGGCTCAGAAGGCCCTGCCCGTTCTCCTGCCCTGAATGAACGGTGGCGACCCTAGCAGCCCAGGTGGTAGCAGGGCAGCAGTGTGAGTCCAGCGCTGGGGCTCGGGGGTCCCCAATCCCTGGAGTGGTAACGCCTGGCCCCATGGGAGGGTCTCCTCAGCGGCCGATCTATGGTTAGGGTTAGCCCCCAGGAGGCTGGCACTCCTGATCAATCAGCGCTGCAACTTCGGTGGGGCGGGCCGAGGTGAGGGCGCTGGCGAGCGGGATCGTGAGCCCAAGATTTTTGGCGCGGGTGGCCTTCAAAGGTAGCCGGGGGCTCTGAGGGCCCTGCCCGTTCTCCTGCCCTGAATGACCGGTGGCAACCCTAGTGGCCCGGGTGGCCTGGGGGCGGCATGTTGAGTCCGGCGCTGGGGCTAGGCGGTACCCAATCCCCGGTGTTGCAGTGCCAGGCCTCTTGGGAGCCAACCTAGGGTTAGGGTTAGCCCCCAGGAGGCTGGCAGGGCGGATCCGCCGGATGTGCGGAGAGCGGAAGCACTGGCTGAGGTGATGCCGCTGGTGTGCGGGAGCGTGGGCCCAAGCGTTCTGGCGCGGGTGGCCTTCGAAGGTCGCTGGGGGCTCGGAGGGCCCTGCCCATTCTCCCGCCCTGAATGATCCTCGGTTCCCCTAGCGGCCCGGGTGGAAGAGGGGGGGCAGGGTGAGTCCAGTGCTTGGGCTTGGGGGTCCCAAATCCCCAGCGTGGCAGCACCAGCACCTTGGGATGGGCCCCTCAGTGGCCGACCTAGTGTTAGAGTTTGCCCCCAGGAGGCCAGCAGTCCCGATCTGCCCGCTCTTCAACGAGCAGAGGGGTAGTCCGAGATGAGGGCACTGGCGAGCAGGAGCGTGGGCCCAAGCGTTTTGGTGTGGGGGGCCTTCGAAGGTCATTGGGGGCTCGGAAGGCCCTACTCGTTGTCCCGCCCTGAATGACTGGCGGCACCCCTAGCGACCCAGGTGGCGGTGGTCCGGCAGGGTGAGTCCGGCGCTGGGGCTCAGGGGTCCCTAATCACAGCGTTGCTGCCCCACTCCCCTTGGGATGGGCTCCTCGGGGGCTTACCTAGGGTTAGGGTTAGCTCCAGGAGGCCAGCAGTCCCGATCTGCCGGCGGTGTGGCGAGCGGAGGGAAGGGCCGAGGTGAGGGCGCTGAGTAGCGGGAGCGTGGGTGCAAGCATTTTGATGTGGGGTGCTTTCGAAGGTGGCCCAGGGCTCGGAGGGCCCTGCCCTTTCTCCCGCCCTGAATGACCGGCGATGCCCCTAGTGGCCCGGGTGGTGGCGGGGCAGCAGGGTGAGTCCGGCGCTCCTCAATCCCAGGCGTTGCGGCAATAGGCCCCTTGGGATGGGTCCCTCGGGGTCTGACCTAGGGTTTGAGTTAGCCCCCAGGAGGCCGGCAGGCCCGATCCGCCAGCTGTGCGGTGAGCAGAGCAGCGGGCCGAGGTAAGGGCACTGACTAGCAGTTGCGTGGCCGCAAGCGTTTTGGCGCGGGGTGCCTCGAAGTCGCCGGGGGCTCTGAGGGCCCTACCCTTTCTGCCACACTGAGTGACCTGCAGCGCCCCTAGTGGCCTGGGTGCCGGCGGACCGGCAGGGTGATTCTGGCGCTGGGGTTTGGGGGTCCCCAATCCCTGGCGCTGTGGCGCCAGGCCCCTTGGGAGGGGCCCCTCGGGGGCCGACCTAGGGTTAGTGTTAGCCCAGAGGAAGATGGCAGACCATATCCGCCGGTTGTGCGGTGAGCGAAGGAGCGGGCTGAGGTGAGGGTGCTGGCAAGCGGGAGCGTGGACCCAAGCATTTTGGCGTGGTGGGCCTTCGAACAACGACGGAGTCTCAGAGGGCCCTGCCCGTTCTTCCGCACTGAATGTCCTGCTTCACCCCTAGTGGCCCATGCAGCGGTGGGGCGGCAGGGTGAGTCTGGCAAATGGGCTCGTTGTTTCCCAATCCCAGGCGTTGCGGAGCCAGGCCCCTTGGGAGGGGCCCCTCGGGGGCCGACCTAGTGTTAGGGTTAGGCCCAAGGAGGCTAGCAGGCCCGATCCGCCAGCTGTGCAGCGAGCAGAAGGGCGGGCTGAGGTGAGGGCACTGCCTAGCGGCATTGTGGGCACAAGCGTTTTGATGCAGGGTGCCTTCAAATGTCGCCTGTGGCTCGGAGGGCCCTGCCAGTTTTCACGCCCTGAATGACCTGCGGCGCCGCTAGCGTCCTGGGTGGTGGCGGGGGGCAGGGGGAGTCAGGCGCTGGGGTTCGGGGGTCCCCAATCCCTGGCATTGCAGTGCCAGACCGCTTGGGAAGGCCCCTTGGTGGTCGACCTAGGGTTAGAGTTTGCCCCCAGGAGGCCGGCAGGCCTGATCCGCAGGCTCTGCTATGAGAGGAGGGGCGGGCCGATATGAGGGCGCTGGCGAGCAGGAGCGTGGGCCCAACCATTTTGGCACGGGGGGCCTTCGTAGTTCGCCGGGGTCTTGGAGGGCCTACACGATCTCCCGCCCTGAATGACCGGCGGCACCCTTAGCAGCCCGGCCTCCGGCAGAGCGGTAAGATTAGTCTGGTGCTGGGGCTCGGGGGTCCCCAATCCCCGCGTTGCGGTGCCAGGCCCCATGGGAGCGGCTCCTCGGGGGCCTACCTAGGGTTAGGGTTAACCCCCAGGAGGCCAGCAGGCTCGATCCGCCCACTGGGTGGCGAGCTGAGGGGCGGGCTGAGGTGAGGGCGCTGGTGAGCGTGAGCGTGGACCCAAGCATTTTGGCGCGGTGGGCCTTCGAAGGACAACGGGGGCTCGGAGGGCCCTGCCCGTTCTCACGCCCTGAATGACCGGCGGCACCTCTAGCGGCCCGGGTGTCAGCGGGGCAGCATGGTCAGTTCGGCGCTGGAGCTCGTGGTTCAGCAGTCCCAGGCGTTGTGGTGCCAGGCCCCATCGGAGGGGTCCCTCGGGGGCCGACCTAGGGTTTGAGTTAACCCCCAGGAGTCGGGCAGGCCCTATCTGCCCCCTGTCAGACGAGCGATGGGGCGGACCGAGGTGAGGGCGCTGGCGAGCAGGAGCGTGGGCCCAAGCGTTTTGGCACGGGGCGCCTTCGAATGTCACCGTGGGCTAGGAGGGCCCTGCCCATTCTCACGCCCTGAATGACCGGCGGCGCCTCTAGAAACCCGGATGGTGGCGGGGCGGCAGGTTGAGTCTGACGCTGGGGCTCTGGGGTTCCTCAATCCCAGGGGTTGCGGCCCCAGGGTCCTTGGGAGGGGCCCTCGGGGGCCGACCTAGGGTTAGGTAACACCCAGGAGGCCAGCCGTCCCGATCCGCCGGCTGTACAGCAAGTGGAGGGGCGGACAGAGGTGAGGGCGCTGGTGAGTGGGAGCGTGGGCCCAAGCATTTGGCATGGGGCACCTACTAATGTCGCAGGGGCGTTGGAGGACCCGGCTCGTTCACCCGCCCTGAATGACGGGCGGTGCCCCTAGCGGCCCAGGTGGCAGCGGGGCGGCAGGGTGAGTCCGGCGCTGGGGCTCGGGGGTCTCTAATACCCGGCATTGCGGCGCCAGACCCCTTGGGAGGGGACCCTCGGGGGCCGACCTAGGGTTAGGGTTAGCCCCCAGGAGGCTGGCAGGCTCGTTCCGCCCATGTGCGGCGAATGGAGGTGTGGGTCGAGGTGAGGTAGCTGGCGAGCAGGAGCGTGGGCCAGAGCATTTTGGCTCTGGCTCGGGGTGCCTTCGAAGGTCGCAGGTGGCTCGGAGGGTCCTGCCCGTTCTGTCGCCCTGAAGGACTGGCGATGCCCCTAGTGCCCCATGTGGTGGTGGGGCGGCAGGGTGCGTCTGCCGCTGGGAAATGGGGGTCCCCAATCCCTGGCATGTGGCGCCAGGCCACTTGTGAGGGGCCCCTCGGTGGTGACCTAGGGATAGGGTTAGCCCCCAGGAAGCCAGCAGGCCCAATCCGCCAGCTCTGCAGGGAGCATAGGCATGGGCCGAAGTTAGGGCGCTGGCGAGCAGGAGCGTGGGAGTCAGAGTTTTTGCACGGGGGGTCTTCGAAAGTTGCAGGGTGATCGGAGGGCCCTGCCCTTTCTCCCTTCCTGAATGACTGGCAAGGCCCCTAGCACCCTGGTTGCTTGTGGGGTGGCAGAGTGAGTCCAGCACTGGGGCTCCGGGGTCCCAAATCCCAGGCATTGTGGTGCCAGGCTCCTTGGGAGGGACCCCACAGGGGCTGACCTAGGGTTAGGTTTAGCCCCTAGGATGCCGGCAGGCCCTATTCACCAGCTGTGTGGAGACTGGAGTGGCGGACCGAGGTGAGGGCACTGGTGAGCGGGAGCGTGGGCCCGGGTGTTTTGGCACGGGGGGCCTTTGAAGGTCGCCATGTCTCGGAGGGCCCTGCCTGTTCTCCCAACCTGAATGAACGGCAGCACCCCAAGCCCCCGGGTGGCGGCTGGGTGGCAGGGTGAGTGCAGTGCTGAAGGCTTGGGGGTCCCCAATCCCTGGCGTTGTGGTGCCAGGCCCCTTGGGAGGGGCTCCTCGGGGGTCGATCTAGGGTTAGGGTTAGCCCCCAGGAGGCCGGCAGGCCAGATCCACTGACTGTGTGGTGTGCAGAGCGGAGGGTCGAGGTGAGGGCGCTGGCGAGCGGGAGCGTGGGCCCAAGCATTTTGACGTGGGGGGCCTTCGAAAGTCCCGGGGGTTCGGAGGGCCCTGCCTGTTCTCCTTCCCTGAATGACCGGCGGCGCCACTCAAGGCCCGGGTGACATAGGGGCAGCAGGGTGAGTCTGGTGCTGCGGCTTGGGGGTCCCCAATCCCCAGCATTGCAGCACCAGGCCACTTCGGAGGGGCCCCTCGGGGGCAGACCAAGGGTTAGGGTTAGCCCCCATGAGGCCGGCAGTGCGGTGTGCGGAGCAGCGGTCCAAGGTGAGGGCGCTGGCAAGCGGGAGCGTGGGCACGGGCATTTTGGCGTGGTGGGCCTTTGAAGGTCGCCATGTCTCAGAGCACCCTGCCCGTTCTCCCGCCCTGAATGAACAGCAACACCCCAAGCCCCCGGGTGGCGGCTGGGTGGCAGGGTGAGTCCAGTGCTGAAGGCTAGGGGGTACCCAATCCCTGGCGTTGTGGTGCCAGGCCCCTTGGGAGGGGCCCCTTGGGGGTCGATCTAGGGTTAAGGTTAGCCCCCAGGAGGCTGGTGGACCCGATCAGTGGCTGTGGGGCTCGCGCAGGGCTGGGCCAAGGAGAGGGCGCTGGCGAGACTGAGCATGAGCCCAAGCGTTTTAGTGCGGGGGGCCTTCGAAGGTTGGCAGGGGTTCGGAGGGACCTGACCTTTCTCCCGCTCTGAATGACTGGCGGGGCCCCTAGAGGCTCCGGTGCCTGAAGGGCAGCAGGGTGAGTCCGGCACATGGGTTGGGGTCCCCATTCCCGGAGTGTGGTGCCAGGCCACTTGGGAAGGGCCCCTCCGGGGCCGACCTACACTTAGGGTTAGTCCCCAGGAGGCCAGCAGGCCCTATACACCGCCTGTGCATCGAGCGGAGAGTTGGGCCGAGGTGAGGGTGCTGGTGAACATGAGCCTGGGCCCAAGCGTTTTGGTTCGGGGCGCCTTCGAAGGTCGGTGGAGGTTCGAAGGGCCCTGCCCGTTTTCCCACCCTGAATGAATGGCGGCGCCCCTCGGGGCACGTGTGGGGCGGGGCGGCAGGGTGCATCCAGCCCTGGGGCTTGGGGGTTCCCAATCCCCGGCGTTGTGGTTCCAGACCCCTTAGGAAGGGACCCTCAGGGGCCATCCTAGGGTTAGGGTTAGCACCTAGGAGGCCGGCAGGCCCGATCCGCCAGCTGTTCGGTGAGCGGAGGTGCGGTCCGAGGTGAGGGGGCTGGGGAGCGGGAGCGTGGGCACCAGCGTTTTGGCACCCTGAGCCTTGGAATGTTGCCATGACTTGGAGGGCCCTGCCCTTTCTCCTGCCCTGAATAACCAGCAAAGCCCCTAGCGGCTCTGTAGCTGTGGGGCGGCAGGGTGAGTCCTGCGCTGTGGCTCGGGGATCCCCATTCCCCAGAATTGCAGGGCCAGGGCCCTTGGGAGGGGCTCCTCTTTGGCTGACCTAGGGATAGAGTTAGCACCCAGCAGGCCAGCAGGCCCAATCCTCTGGCTGGGCGGTGAGAGGTGCGTGGGCCGAGGTAAACGCTCTGGTGAACGGGAGTGTGGGCCCCTGCATTTTGGCACGGGAGGCTTCAAATGTCGCCGGTTTCTCCAGGGCCCTGTCAGTTCTCCCGCCCTGAATGACCGGCAGCGCCCCTAGCAGCCCGGGTGGTGGCATTGCGGCAGGGTGAGTCTGGCTCTGGGGCTTGGGTTTCCTGATCCCAGGCATAGGGGCACCAGGACCCTTGGGAGGGGTCCGTCGGGGGTCGACCTAGGGTTAGGTTTAGCCTAAAGGAGGCCGGCAGGCCCGATCCGCTGGCTGTGCGGTGAGTGGAGGGCCAGGCCTAGATGAGGGCGCTGGCGAGCGGGAGCGTGGGCCCAAGAGTTTTGGCGCTGGTGGCCTTTGAATGTAGCCGGGGGCTCGGAGGGCCCTGCCCTTTCTTCCGCCCTGAATGACCGGCGGCGCCCCTAGCGGCCCAGGTGGTGGCGGGGCCGCAGGGTTCATCTTGCGGTGGGGCTCGGATGTCCCCAATCCCTTGCATGGCGGCAACAGGCCCCTTGTGAGGTGCCCCTCTGGGGCCTACCTAGCTTTAAGGTTAGCCCCCAGGAGGCCGACAGACTGGATCCGCCAGCTGTGCGGCAACTGGAGGGGCGTGCCGATGTGAATGCGCTGGAGAGCGGGAGTGTGGGCCCAAGCATTTGGCGCGGGGGGCCTTCGAAAGTCACCGGGGTCTAGGAGGGCCCTGCCTGTTCTTCCGCCCTGTGAGGACGTTGCCCCTAGCGGGCCGGATCACAACGGGGTGGCAGGATGAGTCCAGAGCTGGGGCTCGGGGGTCACCAATCCCCGGCGAGGCATCGCCAGGCCCCTTGGGAGGGTTCCCTCTGGGCTGACCTACGGTTATGGTTAGCCCAAAGGAGGTCGGCAGGCCCGATCCGCCGGCTGTGCGGCGAGCAGAGGGACGGGCCGAGGCGAGGGCGCTGGCGAGCAGGAGCTTGAACCCAAGCGTTTTCGCGTGGCGGGCCTTCGAAGGTCGCCGGGGGCTCGGAAGGCCCTGCCCGTTCTTCCGCCCTGAAATAGGACAGCAACCCCAGCGGGTAGGGTCACGGTGAGGCAGCAGGTTGAGTCCGGCGCTGGTGCTTGTGGGTCCCCAATCCCTGGCGTGGCGGCACCAGGCCCCTTGGGAAGGGCCCCTCGTGAGCCGTCCTAGGGTTATAGTTAGACCCCAGGAGGCCGGCAGGCCTGGTCTGCCGGCTGTGTGGGGAGCAGAGGAACGGGCGCTGGCGAGCGGGAGCATGGGCCCTAGTGTTTTGGCGCATGGGGCCTTCGAATGTCACTGGGGGCTCGGAGGCCCCTGCCTGTTCTCCCGCCCTGAATGCCCGACGGCTCCCTAGCGGCCAGGGTGGCGGAGGGGCGGCAGGGTGAGTCCGGAGCTGGGGCTCGGGGGTCCCCAATACCCGCCGTGGCACTGCCTGTCCCCTTGGGAGGGGTCCCTCGGGGGCCGACCTAGGATTATCGTTAGCCCAAAGGAGTCTGGCAGGCCCGAACCGCCAGCTCTATGACGTGCAGAGGGGCTGGCCGAGGCAGGGCACTGGCGAGCGGGAGCGTGGACCCTAGGGTTTTGGCGCCAGGAGCCTTCGAATGTCAGTGGGGGCTCGGAGGGCCTTGCCTGTTCTCCCTCCCTGAATGACCGGCGGAGCTCCTAGCGGCCCGGGTGTTGGCGGCGCGGCAGGATGCTTCCAGCGTTGGGGCTCGGGGATCCCGAATCCCAGGCGTAGTGGTGCCAGGGCCCCTTGGGAGGGGCCCCTCTGGGGCCGACCTAGCGTTAGGGTTAGCCCCCAGGAGGCCAGCAGGCCCGATCCGCCGGCTCTGCCGCATGCGGAGGGGCTAGCCGAGGTGAGGGCACTGGCGAGCGGGAGCGTGAGCCCAAGAGTTTTCGCGCAGGGCTTTCAAAGTTTGCTGGGGGCTCGGAGGGCACTGCAGGTTCTCCTGCCCTGAATGACCAGCGGCACCCCTAGAGGCCAGGGTGGTGGCGGGGCTGCAGGGTGAGTCCGGCGCTAGGGATCCGGCATCCCCTATCCCTGGCGTGGCAACGCCAGGCCCCTTGGAAGGGGCCCCTTGGGGGCCGACATAGGGTTTGGAGTTAGCTCCCAGGAGGCCGACAGGCCTGATCCGCTGGCTGTGTGGCGTGTGGAGTGGCTGGCGGAGGTGAAGGTGCTGGCGAGCGGGAGCATGGGCCCAAGCTTTTTGGCGAGGGGGCCTTCGAAGGTCGCCTGGGGCTCTGAGGGCCCTTCCGTATCTCCAGTCCTGAATGACCAGTGACGCCCTGAGCCTGCCGCATCGCGGGGGAGCGGCAGGGTTCGTCAGGCACTGGTGCTCTCAGGTCCCCAATCCCCGGAGTGGTGGCTCCAGGCCCCTTGAGAGGGGCCCCTATTGAGCCCACCTACGGTTACTGTTAGCCCCCGGGAGGCAGGCAGGCCCGATCCACCAGCTGTGCGGCCAGTGGAGGGGCAGGCTGAGGTGAGCGTGATGGCGCGCGGTAGCGTGGACCCATGCGTTTTGGCGCGGGGGCCTTCGAAGGTCGCCGGGGGCTTGAGAGGCCCTGCACGTTCTCTCGCCCTGAAAGACTGGTGGCGCCCCTAGCAGCCCAGGTTCCTGCGGGGCAACAGGGTGACTCCGGCGCTGGGCTCGGGGGTCCCCAATCCCCGGCGTTGTGGCGCCAGGCCTCCTGAGAGGGGCCCCTCGGGGGCTGACCTAGGGTTAGGGTTCGTCTCCAGGAGGCCGGCAAGCCCGGCGCTAAGTGGTTCTGGCAATGTAACAAAAATGCCATACACTTATCTGTAAGAAATAACAGTGTACAGGAACCCTCTTAGCCCTAACACCATCCTTTGTGAATATGGAAGCCAGCCCCAAAGTGGTCCTGGAAGTCTGACGAAAGGGCTAAGCACTTTTCTCTGAGTCACCACACTATACAGGGAAAGACCACTGTACATCATCTTTCACGAGTAGGAAGCATTAATGAAAAGGTTCTGGAATTTCGAGGATTCTGACCTATCCTTATTGGTAATAAACCACCGTGTACAGGAAAACACCTTCAACTCTCATCAGCCTCCTCAATCCTGATTCCGATTCAACTTTGGGTGTGTAGGAGTAGGGAAATGTCCACATCTTATTGCTAAGAAAGAATGATGTCAGGGTAATGCCCTTCAAGTCACCTCAGCCTTCCTGAAGATGGAAGCAGAAATCAAGGTGGTTATGTTACCATGAGGTAAGGAAGATGTGCATATAACTGAGAAACAACAGTGGGCAGGACCTCTCTTCCAACGAACAGTATCTTTGCTTAATGTTGAATCCCCATGGTAAGTGATTGTGGGCATTTGTGAGGTCAAAATCTTAAGTGTTTTGTAAAACCTCTTGGCCATTCACAGATGAGACTAAGGTAGTTGGGGACTCCTAGGCAGTGATTTGTCCACTGTCAAAAATATGAAAAGATAAAAGAGACAGATGAGGTCTCCTCAGGCATTGTCCTTTATCCTCATCCTCCGTGAGGATGGCCATCTCTGGACAGCTCAGTGGCAGGGTCTCATTCACAGTGGGGGCATCTGTTCCTCACAGACATCAGGCAGGGAAATGGATTTGGTTCTCTGTGCCAGCCCAGCCACAGCTGAGTGTCACAGCACCCTCTCGTGGGCTCATAAGAGTTTCACTGTCACCAGGCAGGTCATTGTATTTGATAAACCACTGTGAGAGTTTGCAATTGCCTTCATCTGCAACCTCCTAGAGGCAAATGCAGGTCTCTGGTACCATGTGAAGTCATGTGAAGGCATCGTGAGAAAGTGTCCTTTTGCTTAAGAAAAACATGGCTGGGGCTCCTGGCTGGCTCAGCCAGTTAAGCATGTGCCTTTGGCTCAGGTAATGATCGCAGGGTTCTGGGAACGAGCCCGGGCTCCCTGCTCAGCACGAAAGGAGGTCGGAAATAGCTTAGAACCCACAGAGAATGTGAATAAAGGGGAGTGAGATGGAACTTGGTCTGTGTTTTGCTTTAGGGATTGGAAGTTAGTTTTTTCTCAATTGTGATTGTTCTTGAAACAGAAAAGCTGTATTGGTTTTTTTTTACCTTTAATTTTTTTTCTAATAATAATTTTTTATTATGATATGTTAGTCACTATACAGTATTTCCTTAGTTTTTGATGTAGTGTTCCGTGATTCATTATTTGCATATAACACCCAGTGCTCCATGCAATATGTACCTTCCTTAATACCCATCACTGGCCCATCCCAATCCCCCTCCCCTCTCCCCTCTGAAGCTCTCAGTTTGTTTCCCAGAGTCCATAGTCTCTCGTGGTTCATTCCCCCTTCTTTTTAGGGTCCATTGTCTAAAGGGACAGACAGTGAAAGTTCACCAAATATAAGATCGAAATTGAATTGTTCATTATAGATGCCGCCAAGTAGTTCCCAGACATTTCATTCTACTGTAGTAATTCATTATACCTGTGCAGGTGCACGTGGAAGATAATTGATGCATGTATAGTGGTAATAAAAAACGCCCCTCAGTAGTAGAATAATAGAGGATGCATATGTGTAAAATTATTCGACTACAGCTTCCATGCTTTCCCTTTGGTTCCTTATTATCTATGAAATTGGACAATTTTTGTTCTCTAGGCTTAAAACTCATTGTCAGTATTCAGAGTTTTTCAATGCTGATCTTCTCCTGTATAAGTTACCAAAAACCTAAAATATGTATGAACTTTAAAAAAAGCTATATTGAAAATGACAGCAGGGAAGTTCCATTTTGTAAATATTGTGTCAATGGATCTCTATTTTGACATCAGTGTTCATTAGAAATGATGACATTTCATGTGAGTAGGAATATCAATGTGAAAAAGAAAAGGTAGGAGGAACCTTGAATGTTTAAGTAATTGCTGAAATGACAGGTGTGTGTGTGTGTGTGTGTGTGTGTGTGTGTGTGTGAGTCTGATTTTCAGTGAATGGTTCAGGTTCTTGTAGGGCCTCTGAGAGAGCCCAGGTGAACCTTTCAATTAGTTGGTATCTGTTTTCAGAACATGGGAATCTCTTAGTCCAATAGTCAATCAGGCAAGCTTTGAGGTCTTTAAGAGATTCAGTCCTCAGAGATGGTGTTGCAGACCCTTGTGAGCAAACCCTAGGGAATGCTCAGAGCCCTCATTAGCAGGTACCAACGTGTGACGATTTCAGACAGCATTTCCCAAAGAAGTACCTCTTGAGTCTCTGTCCTTGTCAGTTCCCTACACTTCCTTACACTAGTTATGTGATCAGTGTGTTTCGGGATAATCCCCACATGTGATTTTTGCTATTTCCTACTAGTCCTATCTGTTTCTCATCTTCTTCGTTTATGGTAGGGGTTGGGAAGCAACCTGTGTGGTGTAGGAAGGGGTGTGGTAGTTGTCTGCCTTCAGAGGACCGAATGATGCCTAGAAATTGTACTGTAGTTTGAGGTCAATTGTCCATCCTCTGAGTGTCAGGAATTCCATCACTTTACTTTGATGCTAGTCTGTTCTTCATGCTGTCCTCAGAAATAAGGATGTCATCCATCTCGGGAATACTGGTTTGTGTGTATGTTTTCATTTTAGGAAAGGCCTTGCTGTTCCTGAAAATAATACTGTAGAGCACCCTTTCCTGTTCTTATTGGCCATCAGTCAATCTTTTGTGAAGTATTCGGTTATAAATAGACTTTCTATGGTTGATGAGCAGGAATTCTTTATTGACAAGTCTTTGTCAGTGTGTGTATTGCAAATCTTTACTTCCCAGCCTGCGGTTCACTTTTTCATTTTCTTATGGTCATAAGGAGAAATGTCACATTTTTATGAAGTCCCACTGAATTCTTTTAAATGGTTAGTACAACCTATTTCCTACCCCAAGATTGACAGGTTCTACGTTTTCTTTGAGAAACTGTCCAATGGGAAGCACAATCCATCTCAAATTTATAAATTGCATTTTTAATTCTAATAGGGTATTTATAGACTGTTTTGGATTTTCTATGTACACAATCGTATTATCTGTGAATAGTCACAATTATCCCCTCAATTCTTATAATTTTTGTTTCTCTTGCCTTCTAACACTGGTAGACTCTCCGATGCCACGTTGAGTAGAGCAGCATTGTTTGAAGATTTTAATATACCTTTCTCAATATCTGACAGAAAAAGCAGACAACTCATTGGTAACAAATGTGACCTAATTGACATATAGGGAACATTCCATAATAAGTGCAGAACACATTATTTTCAAGTGGTCATAGACTCTTTACCCAAATAGATGATAGGTGGGGCCACGAATCAAGTCTACAAATGTTAAACCCTGAAATTAACTAGATTCTATTCTTAGACCAGAGGGGAATTGAGCCACAGTCATAGCGAAAAGAAAACCAGGAAGTCCTTCAATGTTTAAAAATTAAATGGAACTTTGCTACATATCCTAAAGGTCAGAGAGGGAATCTCAATGGAAATTCTGAACCTTTTCTACATGAGGGCTCACACACAATGGCACTTTCTTTGTGAAGAGCATTATAATAACCTAGACAGGAGTTGAGCCTTAAGTCAGAGTTCTGCCTGCCCCAGCCACACCTGGCAGCCTTGGCCTGTGGTCCCCCTCAGCTGTCCTTTCTGGTGGCCCTGAGCTAAGAGGGTCAACATGGCCATACAGAAATGGGAAGCTCTCCACTCATAGTGATGACGGTGCCCCCTCCCCAGCTGCCCTTTCTGGTGGCTCTGAGCTAAGGGGGTCACCATGGCCGTATGTAAATTAGAAGCTCCCCACTCTTAGTGATGACGTTGCTATCGTATCGTCCTCACCAGTCCAACAACATGATTTCTCAGTGAAATATGACACAAGAGCGACTTCTTGGCCTTCCTTCAGGTTTGAAAATCATCTGGTGAGTCATCTATGAGAAATATGGACTCAGCATGTGTTCTTTCTTCTGGAAAAGAAATAGACCCAATAGCAATTATGGCTTCCTGAGCACCTGTTCCTGAGAGACATCATACTGGCTCTTTGTAGCATTCTGCCTCTTAAACTTCTCAACTAGGGTGTAGATATTTTTAGGCACATTTTCAGGTGGTTAGACAGGGACTCAGATGATATGAGTCACAGAGGATTTTAGTGTCAGAAACCTAAGTGGGATCCCCAAATTGACTCCAAATCCCTTGTTGTTCCATACAGGGTACTATTTCCCTTTTATCTCTGGTCTTCTCGATCTGGATACCTATCAAGTATCAGGATTTTCTTGTCATGTGGACAACTGGAACAAATTCAGCTGGCCTTTTCACCTCTGCCAATGGTCATCATTATGATCATTATCTCAGTGGAGGACCTCTGGGTAAGATACTCAAAGATCCTTAGGAATACAGACAGTATAATATTTTTCTGGTATGAAAGTTACTGAAACCAACTATCTTTTTTAGTTGATTCACGCTCTGGTATGTTCAGAGGGTGCTGTAAAACAGGTCTGAAATAGTATTTAAAAACACTCATTTCAGCCTCTTCTACAACGTGAGCCAATGCTTATAAACATGGCTAAAATATTGCCTTACCTACGATGACTTCCCAGCCATCCTAGTGTTTTTATGGTATGACTGTGACTTACATTAGTCAATATTTGCAGAGAAAGAACTTAGGGCATCCAGGGGGCACTTCATGTTGGAATTAGTTTGTGACAACGAGCTACTGTGTTTTATTCTGCAGTCCAAGGAAATGGTGCCAGACATCTCTAAGGTGTCTAGCAGTTCTACAATTCTGATTTTACGTGGTATGTGTGCTTCAGAGATTTGGGCAGGAGAAGGGCAGGAGTCTAGAGACTGTGAACATTTCTGTTACCTGTGCTGACCATGGAGCAGGTAGCCTTCTGTGGGCATCATTTTGATTTCTTGGTACTCTTGTGAAAGGTGTTTTTGTCTCAAATTCCTCCATTTAGTAGTAATTATAATGATGAAAGTAATTTTTATCTTATATCATCTGTTGGCCCTGATCCTGGGCTCCCAGGGAAGCTATCCTTTAACATTTTACCCAGCTCAAAATGACTAGGCAAAACTTCAAAGCATGGGCCCTATTTCTGCCCCAAGCACATGTTGTACATCTGCTTCGAGAAGAAAACAATAACCAAAAATGCCAACATAAAGATAAGAAAAAATAAAGAACCTCTTTGGCTCCCAAAAGATTAAAGTCATACTGACATGTACATACTGAAAACATAAGAAAGAGTCTGTCACTTTCTGGAATCTAAGAAGATCCTCATTGTGGTGTGTAACTCTGTACGTAAAAGAAAACAGAAAAAAACATATAAGCCTGCCCCAAATCTTCCTTCCCCGGAGCACTCCCTTCTTGGTGAAGATTGTGTCTCCCAGGCAGCTGTACTGACTTGGGTTTGAATAGAGGTCTCTTCCTTTCTCTCTAAAATGTTTTTAAAAGTTCATTCAGGCAATGTCGACAATAACAGTGTTTTCTATTTAAGTGAGAAATAAATGTTCCACTCTAGTTATATTGGGAATAGACAAAATGAGGGTTTCTTTAGAAAAGTAAGTCTGCTTTCCAGAAAAGGCAAGGTCATTGGTCTATTGAGAATGAAGATAATTACTGCTAAACAACAAGTATGTGTTGCCCCTTTGCCCAAAAACCGAAGCAGGTGTGCAGGCTTTAGGTCAGAGGTGCCTTCTTCTCCACAGCTGACAGCACTTCTCTGCTCTGGCTCCAAGACACCCGAGGTTTTGAATGTCAGCATCGGAGTCAGCGAGGCAGCTTGTCACAGGATTCCAGTGTTCAGAGAAAAGACAGGTATGTTTGGCAAAATGTCCTAACTATGTCAGGGCTGGAGGTAAAACCTCTCATTATCCCAAAACCTCCTGTTCTTTTCTCTTTTCTCTAGTTGAGCCACAAATTAAAATTGAAGTTGCTGTCAGCATTCTGGGTTTGGTGCAAGAATTACTTAGTTTCCCTGCAGGTAGAACTTTTCAGGGGATCACAATTTTTATGTCCATTTATTGCTTACAAATGTATTTTGACTATCTGTTTCCTAGGAACCCTCTTTTATTAGAAAGGGAAGGTGAGATTCACTCTGTGCCTGTTTGTAACATCTATTTTGTTCCTTCATCTAACAGTGTTTATTCAATTGGGCCTAAGATATGGTTGAGTGGCCAGCATCTAGGGTTAGGTGGCTTTATTCATCTGATACAGACTTGGATGATGTCATTTACAAAGGTGATGTTTCATCATTGATTAGTTTATTCATCAGAAGAGTTAAAATTAGGGAGGAGGGAAAATTGAAAATTATCCAAAGCTGACTGTTCCTGTTTAAAAGTCGAGCTTGACTTTCTAGTTTTACTAAATGTATTATCTCGATATTTTGAGGTGCCATATTCTCTCTGTAGTTTCTTTGGTGGTGGAGTCAGAAGGAGAGTCTGGGAATTCTTTTGGATAGTGGCATGCTGGTGGCTTCTAGGGGCTTGGCGTCAGGAGCCTTGGGGTGAAGTCTGCAACTGCTTGCCTGACCCTGGGTGCATCTCCCACAGGTTTTGTTTCCTATTATGATTATGCCAGCAGATAATGTTCTGTGTAAAGGGGAACTCTCCCATCCTGTTGGTGGGAATGCAAAGTGGTGAGCCAGTCTGGGAAACAGTGTGGGGGTTCCTCAAAAAGTTAAACATAGAACAACCACATGATCCAACAATTGCTCTCCTAGGTATTACCCAAAGGATACAAAAATGCAGGTCCAAAGGGGTCCATGCACTATGATGTTTATAACAGCAATGTCCACAGTAGCCAAACTATGGAGACAATCCCAAAGTCCATGCACTGATGAATGGATAAAGCAGATGTGGGATACATATATATAATGGAATATGACCCAGCTTCAAAAAGAATGGAATATTACCATTTGCAAGGATGTGGATGGATCTAGAGTATATTAAGCTAAGGAAAATGAGTGAGGAAAGACAAATATCCTACGCTCTCACGCTTGTGGAATTTCAGAAAGAAAACAGATGAACAGAGTGAGGGGTGATGAGAGAGGCAAACAAGGAAATAGACTCAAACTTGGAGAACAAACTGAGTGTTGCTGCAGGACAGGGGCGTGGGGGGAAGAGTTAAATGGGTGAGGGGTATTAAGGAGGGCACTTGTGATGAGCACCGGGTACTGTATGCAGGTGAGGAATCACTAAATCCTACCCTTGAAGCAAATATTCCATGGCCTGTGAACTGACTGGAATTTAAGTAAGAGAAGAAAGGAAAAAGTGTTCTGCTTCATGAAGAGTGAGGTAAAATTGTAGTGAATTGGGCTGTACTATTCTATAGATGAGAGTTGTAAAACACCCTGTTGTAGGATACACTTGTTGCTTAAAATAAGGAGTCCGCAGAAAGCTGCAATGAAAGATTCAGATCTCAGAGCATGTTCATATTCCACTGATATGTTACAGTTTGCACAGGTAGGAAAGAAGGTGGAGAGAAAGGCAACAGAAGGAGAAAGTAGGTGTGAACCTTTCCTTAGTTAGCGTTATAGCTTTCTCATGAAAGCCTTGCGCCAGTGTGATTTTGGAGGAAGAGGAGGAATCCGGGAGCTTTGCAGGAGACAGGGGAGTTCCAGGTCAGGGTAAAGCTGACAGGGGTCCCAGAGGAGAGCTGAATGCATTCTGCAGCAGGGTGTGAGCAGGGTGGGCTCCAGGGTTGGCTGTGGGTCTCCTGGGTGGGAGTTGTGACAGGTGAGGGCTGTGTGCATGTTCCTGGCTGAGGACAAGTGAGGCACAGTCGGAGAGCTGGCAGAGAACCTTCTTCTGGGCCACCAGCCTCACCCAACACACACAGCCTCATCTTCTTTCCCTGTCACTCCAATTCAGACTTCTCCGAAGGTGAGTGAGAACACATGAAGAGCATTCTGAACAGAAGGGAAAGCATGTGCAAAGGCTCTGGGCCAGGAGAATTCCAGGTATGTCCAGGAGCAGCAAGAAGGCCCTGTGACCACAGGAG
This sequence comes from Ursus americanus, assembly GCF_024610735.1. Taxonomy (NCBI): domain Eukaryota; kingdom Metazoa; phylum Chordata; class Mammalia; order Carnivora; family Ursidae; genus Ursus; species Ursus americanus. The sequence goes on along the minus strand of NW_028273645.1, from coordinate 350,477 downwards.
ACAGCTTAGGACATGACCTCAGAGAGGTGACAGAGGGTGACAGAAAGCCATTTCAGGGCTATTGCCCCATGAGACCCTGTTTCACTGGGCCATCCTGGCTACAGTGTTGAGAACAGATGACAGAGGGTTGAAGATGGCAAGGCAGGTCAATGACGAAGCTTTTCCAGGAACTCAGGCACTGTGGACCAGACAGGTGGCCTTGGATGGAGTGGTAAGACCTATTCTGGGTCCATTTTGAAGATGGAGCTCACAGGATTTGCTGATGGGTTAGCTATTAGGAGCAGATGAACAGAGGAATTGGGGTAACTCCCAGCTGTTGTGGGTTTTTCTGATCGAGGGGAAGGAGAGGGTTTCTCGGGGGGTAGGAGGTAGTCCATGTTCCGCATGCTGAGGAAGGTGCGTTTCCCAGGGGATCTGCTGACGTTTGTGTCTGGGAGAACCTTTCACATCTCATCCCTCAGCAATGCTCAAGTACAAGTATCCCCCACTTTTTAAACGTTCACAGTAAGACACTGGGTTTTCTTGAAAGAACTACATAATTACCCATCTTCAGTAAGAGGAAGAGACCTGAAGCGGATTTTCCTCTTATGAAAAAAGGTGAACAGTGAGAATCGCGTTCAGCATCTGTTTTGGGGAAAAGCACGACAGAGGCGGCGTGCACCCCAACCAGCTCCTTCCGCTGGGAACCGCTCTCCGCATCCAGACACCAGCACTTTGAATGGTGTCTGTGAGCCTCTGTTGTGCTTTATCTTCATTTATGCTGGGCCTCCGTTAGAAACTTGTGTCCTGAGGCCTAAGAAAAGCTAAAGAGAAGGAATTTTGGAGTCTGAGCACACTGTCTAATTGTTCCGTGTAAATTAATGGCCATTCCTTCTTGACACCATTTCTGCTGTGCAAGGTTTCTCAGAAGCCCTGTACTTTCAAAGAGCAGGGAAACCTATACCCCATGCTGCAGGGTTAGTTTTAGTCTCCATGCTGGACAGAACATTTCATGACTGTCGGATTTTCTCACTCAAACATTGAGACTTTGACCACCTTCACCCGTTTCTACCACCCCATCCCCGAATCTGGCACCTACCAATCTGCTCTCAGTATCTATGCATTCAGTATTTGTTTATTCCACGTGGAATGTACATGAGAGCATCTGGTATTGGTCTTTCTGTGTCTGAGTTACTTGGCATAAGGCCCCCAAGGTCTGTGTTTCCATGTCTGGTTCTTGTGAATAATGCTGCAATGAACGTGGGAGTGCATCTGTCTTTTTAAAGCAGTATTTTTGTGTTCTCCGAATCAATACTCAGTAGAGCCATTACTGGGTCATGTGGTAGTTGCATTTACTTTTTTAGGAACCTCCATACCGTTTGTCACAGTGGCTGCACCAATTTCCATTCCCACTAACAGTGCACAGTGATTTCTCATCTGCACACCCTTGACCCCACCTGGTGTCTGTCTCTGGGACAATTGGTGTTCCAACAGTTGTGAGGGGATAGCCGATTGTGGGTTTGACTGATGTTTCCCTGACGATATTTCGTGATGTCGAACAACTTTTTTTGTCTGTTGGCACCTGTGTGCCATCTTTGGAAAGTATCTATTCACATATCCCCCCCATTTTTTTATACAGTTTTTTTTTGTTTCTTTTGATTTGTATGAGTGTTGTGTGTATTTTGGATATTAGCCTCTTCTCACACATATGATTCACAGATATTTTTTTCTTATTGGGTCAGTGGACTTTTAAGTTTTTGCTGGTGTCTTTTGCCGTGGGGAAGATTTCCGTTTGATGTTGTTCCACTTGTTTACTTTTGCTTTTGTTGCCTTTGCATTTGGTGTCCGATCTGAAGACTCTTTGCCAAAACCAACGTCGAGAGACTTAGTTCCTGTGTCTTCTTGGAGGTAAATGGATTCAGGTCTTATGTTCAAATCATTCATCCATTAAAAATTTTGTGTGTGGTGTAAGAAAGTGGCCCAGTTATATTCTTCTGCATTTAGTGTCCAGTTTGCCTTTTACCGCTCACTGAAGAGACAGTCCTTCCCTCATGGCATATCTTCTGCTGCTGTGTCGTTAGTTAGGATCATCTACGTGTGGGTAAATTTCTGAGCTTTCTGTTCTGTTCCACTGACCTGGTGTCTGTGTTTATGCCAGTACCATCCTGTTTTGATGACAAAAGCTTTGTAATCTAGCTTGAAATCCAGGAGTGTGTTGACTGCGCCTTTCTTTCTCCAGGTTCCTTTGGGTATTTGGGGTCTTTTGTGATTCCATACAAGTTTGAGGACTGTTTTCTATTTGCTCGAATAATGCCGCTGGAATTCAGATAGGGATTTCATCACATCTGTCGATTGCTTTGGGTACGATGGACATGTTCACATAATTAACCATTCCAGTAAGGAGCACAGCTTATGCTTCCATTTGTTTGTGTTGCCTTCCAACTCTTTGACCCATACATCCTGCCCCCCTTGACACACATGTTTTTCATTTCTTTTCTGCCATGTTTTGAGTGTACTATGTCTTTCTCATTTTTGGTTACTTTTATTCCTAGATTTTTTTTGATGAAATTGTAAATGGCATTGCTTTTTTTAATTTCTCTTTGTGAAAGTGTGTCATCAGTACACAGAAATGCAAGATGTTGGGTCATCTGGGTGGCCCCATAGGTGAGGCGTCTGCCTTCAGCTCAGGTCATGATCCCAGAGTTCTGGGATTGAGCCCCGTGTTGGGCTCCCCGCTTAACGAGCGTCTGCTTCTCCCTCTTTATGACACTCCCCCTGAATGTGCTTTTTCTCTTCCTCTCAAATAAATAAATAAAATCTGAAAAAAATTAAAGACAACAGGTCTCTGTATATTGAATTTATATCCTGCAGCTTACTTGAATTTGTTTAAAGTAACAGTTTTTTTTGTGGAATCTTTCAGGATTTCATGTCATTTGCAAATAGTGATAGTTTTCCTGTATGGATTTCATATCTTTCTCTTTTTTTTTAAATGATGTTAGTCACCCTACAGTACTTCATTTGTTTTTGATGAAGTGTTCCATGATTCATTGTTTGAATATAACACCTAGTGCTCATTATGACACGTGCCCTCCTTAATACCCATCACCAGGATAACCCATTCCCCTACCCTCCCTTTCTGCAACCTTCATTTTGTTTCCCAGTGTCAATAGTCTCTCATGGTCCATCTCCCCCTCTCATTCCCCCCCTTCACTTTTCCCTTCCTTCTTCTAATTTCCTCCATGCTATTCCTTCCATTCCACATAGGAGTGAAACCATATGATAATTGTCTTTCTCTGCTTGCCTTAATTTCACTTAGCATAATCCCGCCTGGTCCATCCACATTGGTGCAAATGGTGGGTATTCATCCTTTCTGATGACTGAGTAATATTCCATTGTATAGATGAACCACATCTTCTTTGTCCATTCATCTGCTGACGGACATTTTGGCTCCTTCCACAGTTTGGCTATTATGGACATTGCTGCTATGAACATTGGAATACAGGTGCCCCTTTTTTCATTACTCTGTGTCTATGGGGTAAATACCCACTGGTGCAATTGGTGTGTCGTAGGATAGCTCTGTGTTTAACGTCTTGAGGAACCTCCATATTGTTCAAAAGTGGCTATGCCAGCTTGAATTCTCACGAGTAGTGTAAGAGGGCTCCCCTTTCTTCACATCCTCTCTGACTTTTTGTAACTTCCTGTCTTGTTAATTTCCTTTTCAATATTTTATTTATTTATTCAACAGAGTTAGAGACAGCCAGCGAGAGAGGGAACACAAGCAAGGGGAGTGGGAGAGGAAGAAGCATGCTCATAATGGAGGAGCCTGATGTGGGGCTCGATCCCATAATGCCAGGATCACGCCCTGAGCCAAAGGCAGGCGCTTAACCACGGTGCCAACCAGGTGCCCCCTGCCTTGTTAATTTTAACCATTCTAACCGGTGTAAGGTGGTATCTCATTGTCGTTTTGATTTGTATTTGCCTGATGGCAAGAGATGTGAAGCATTTTTTCATGTTTCTGTTGGCCATTTGCATGTCTTCTCTGGAGAAGTGTCTCTTTGTGTCTTCTGCCCATTTTTTGGGTGTCGAGTTTGAGGAGTTCTTTATAGATCTTGGATACCAGCCCTTTATCTGTAATATCATTTGCAGATATCTTCTTCATTTCCCTAGGTTGCCTTTTTGTTTTGTTGATCGTTTGCTTTGCTGTGCAGAAGCTTTTTATCTTGATGAAGTGCCAATAGTTCATTTTTGCTTTTATTTCCTTTGCCTTTAGAGACGTGGCTTGCAAGAAGTTGTTGTGTCCAAGTTTGAAGAGTTCTTTTGATTTTGATATGATACAGGAATCCATTATCTTTCTTTTCTGATTGTATTTGAGTCCTCTGTCTTTCTTGGTGAGTCTAGCTAAGTTTGTCAGTTTTGTTTGTCTTTCCAAAAAAGGCAGCTCTCATTTTCATTTTTTTTTGTTTTTTTGGTCTTTTTAGTCTCTATTGGATTTGTTTATGCATTCCTTTTTGTTATTTCCTTATTTCTATTAATTTGGGGCTTTGTTTGTTGTTTTATTTTCTACTTCTTTACCACATAAATCAGGTTGTTTATTGGAGACCATTCTCATGAATTGATGAAGGCTTGAATTTCTATGAATGTCCCCCATAACGCTACTTTTGCTGCATCCCATAAGTTTTTGTAGGTTGTCTTTTTCATCAGTGTCAAGGTACTTCTAAAATCTTTTTTGATTTCTTCTTTGACTGTTGGTTGTTCAGTAGCATGTTGTTAAATCTCCACATATTTTTTTAAGATTATTTAAGTATCTGACAGAGAGTGAGACAGTGAGAGAGGGAACGCAAACAGGGGGGTGGGAGAGGGAGAAGCGGGCTTCCCGCTGAGCAAGGAGTCTGATTCCAGGCTAAATCCCTGGATCCTGGGATCAGGACCTCAGATGAAGGCAGATCCTTAACAACTGATCCACCCAGGCTCCCCAATCTCCACCTATTTTTGACTGTCCCATTTTTTTCTTGAGACTGATTTCTAGTTTCATATCATTGTGGTTGGACAAGATTTGAAGCAGAAGGTGAAGAGAGTATTCAGATGAAAGGTTTGTTTCCTGGAGGCTTTTCTGAGGGCAGACCATGAGTTCCGTGGGGATGGAGGAAGGTTTTGTGAGACGGGGAGTGGGGTTAACCCTTGTTAGAATTACTGAGTACTACCATGCAGGCTGTGTGCTACTGTTCACACCAAAGTCCTGATGGACTTGTACTTCATTAGGAATATTTTCTAGGAGGTGTAGGCATAGCCTTCTCTTAAAGAAACGTGCCATTGGGTTCATGGCATGACCCCAGGTCAGCAACCAGGATGTATGGTATTGTGGGTGATCAGAAACAGGCTTTCTGTGGGAAGTGACAGAAATAGTTTGTGGTGAGCTCCATGACCATAGGTGAGGTCCCGAATGACCCACTGGGTGTTGGGTTCCGTGGATCTGTCTCATCAGGTGCTGTGGAATTCAGGGACACCCTCCTGTCTGTGGATTTGTGTGGAGACAGGTAGACATCAGTGTCTGGCCAGGCACGAGGGTCGCACTGGACCACCACCAGAGGTGCAGCGTGCAGGGGAGTCACTGCTTGGTTTCCACGAAAGCTGACCAGGGTCCTTGACCGTGATTCCTAGCAGCTGCAAGGGCAGAGGCTGCCGGGGGTGGTGCACACTTCCTAGAGTTGTGGTCAGGACTAGTCTGGAGCACACTGAAGTCAGCCACACTAGGCAGAGAAGGTACCCAGTCAGTGTAGCTGTGGGCACTGCTCCCATGGTACTTTCGGGCCAGCTCCATGCTGTCACCTCTTTTCATCATCATCTTCAAGGTCATGTGCCTCTGCTCTTGCCCCACGGCCTCCGGGGTATTGTCAGTCCTGCATCTGGCCCTCGTCCCTGGTGCCCTGTGCAGTCCGATGCCAGGGTAGCCTTCTCGAGACAAACATCTGGCCCTGATAGAACGCTTCCATGGATCTTGTGTGATGCGAGGATGATGCCTTGCCCTGGAAGGGGGCTGAAGGTCCCCATCAGGAGAGCCATGTCTCCCTTTTCAGCATGGCCTGCCCTCCCCTCAGTCTTCTTCAGGGAAGCTCTCCCCACTTCGTGAGCTGACAGCTCTGAACATAAAAATGAATGTTATTTTACATATCTCTATGCCTTAGTTCATCCATGGCATGTCTTTCAACTCCGTTGGGTTTTTTTTTTAGCAGTTCTGAAGGGCTGTCGGCTCAAGGAGGGGATGACCTGGGTGGGGCAGCTTTCCCTCTCATCTCCCTCAGCATGTCTCTGAGCCCTGGGGCCAGCTGTCCCACTGAGGATTGAGGGACCGGAGCCAACCCATCCTGAGCCCAGGCTGTGTCAGCTGTTTAGACTGACGGGTGTCGGAGCACTGGGCAGCAGGCATGGGCCATGGGTAGGCAGTGTCTCCTTCTCATTTCTTCCCTCCCTTCCTCCCAGAGGTAGCTCAAAGCAGCCTTCAACCCCTGCATCTCCAGATCCCTTGACCTATGCCTCCTGTGTTCAGCTGGTGACCTTGGAGTTTCACATGGATTCTACCACCCGTACCATCTCCCGTAGCAGTTCCTGGATCAGGGGAGGCGTCGGAACCTTGTCTGTTTTTGATCTTCTTCCTGTCCCGCACCAAGCCCACCCACCATTGCTTCTTCCATGTATGTGCTTGGAAGCAAGCCCATCCACAGGGAACCTATTAGCCAAATGGATCCAGGCAAAGAACTTTGAAGTAGAGATCCAGGATCCATAATAAACCTGCTCTGAAATCTGTCCCAAAATCTGTGACTCTCTCACACTGAAACAGAAACAATAATAGCTTTCTGGACTGTGAAGTGACATGTGTCTCTACTTCCAATCTTGAATGCATAGGTGGTGAGCCTGGACAGAAAAGGACCATGGCTCCCGTGGGCTGGAATCCATGGTAAGAACTCAGTGAAATATGAACTTGAGGCATGGAGTGAATAATTACTGTAGAGTGAATCCTCCCAAGTAGGGCTTATGCACATTGCACAGGAAAAGCTTTTTCAAAGAGGTTCCTGAAAGTAAAATCTTTTTTTAAAATTTATTTTAATTCCAGTAGAGCTAATATATAGTGTTACATTCGTTTCAGGTGTACAATAGAGTGATTCAGTAATTCTATATATTACTCAGTGGTCATCAAGAAAAGCGTCCTCTTAATCCCCTTCATCTATTTCACTCCTCCCTCTATCCACCTCCTCTCTGGTAACCATCCGTTTGTTCTCTCTTGTTAAGAGTTTGTATTTTGGTGTGTCTCCTTTTTCTCTTTTAGTTATTTATTTTTGTTTGTTTCTTAAATTCCCCATTAGAGTGACATCGTATGGGATTTGTCTTTCTCTGACTGACTGATTTTAGTTAGTATAATACTCTCTAGCTGCATCCATGTGGCTGCAAATGGCAAGGTTTCATTCTTTTTCAAGCCGAGTAATATTCCATTGCGTGTGTGTGTGTGTGTGTGTGTGTGTGTGTGTGTGTGTGTGTGTGAATACACACATCTATCATCTCATTTGTCAATTTTTCTACAGACACTTGGGTTGCTTCCATATTGTGATATTGTAAATAATGGTGCAAGAAACATAAGGGTGCACGTATCCTTTTACGTTACTGTTTTCCTATTCTTTGGGTAAATACGAGTAGTGTGATTGTTGGATTGTAGGGTAGTTCTATATTTAATTTTCTGAGGAACCTTCATACTCTTTTCCACAGTGGCCACCGCAGTTTGCATTCCCACCCACAGTTCGCGAGAATTCCCCTTTATCCACATCCTCCCAACACCTGCTCTTTGCTGTGCTTTTGATGTGAGCCATTCTGACAGGTTTGAGGTATTACTTCATTGTCCTTTGGATTTACATTTTCCTGATGATGGGTGATGGTGAACATCTTTTCACGGGACTGTTGGCCATTTGTATTTCTTCATTGGAGAAATGTCTGTCCATGTCTTCTGCCTATTTTTTAACTGGATCATTTGTTTTTTGGGGGTCGAGTAGTATCAGTTGTATATGTTTTGAACACTATCCCTTTATTGCATATGATCATTGCAAATATCTTCTCCCTTTGAGTAGGTTGTCTTATTATTTTTACATTTCCATTGTTCTTCTGCCGTGTGGAAACTTTTTATTTTGCTGTATTCCCAATAGTTTATTTTTGCTTTCATTTCCTTTGCCTCAGGACACAGTCTGGAAAAACGTTGGTATGGTCCATGTCAAGAAGTTACTGTCTTCCCTCCTGTAGGATTTTTATGGATTCAGGTCTCATAATGGGGTCTTGAAACTGTTTTGTGTTTGTCTGTATTGTGAAAGAAAGCAGTCTAATTTCATTCTTTTGGGCGTAGCTGTCTAGTTTTCCTACACCATTTGTTGTAGAGATTGTCCTTTTCCCTTTTGATATCGTTGCTTGCTTTGTGGAAGATACATGGACCACATAATTGTGGGTTTCTGTCTGAACTTGTATCCTGTTCCTTTGGTCGCTGTGTCTATTTTTTGCTGTACTGTCTTGTTAGGATGACTGCAGCTTTGTAGTATAACCTGAAATCTGAAATTGTGAGTCCTCCAGCTTTGTTTTTCTTTTCCACATTGCACTGGCTGTTCGGAATCTTTAGTGGTTCCATACAAATGTTTAGGATTGTTTATTCGAGGTCTTTTGTTCTTTAATTTAAATTCAGTTAGCCAACTTACAGTACATCATTAGTTTCAGATGTAGTCTTCAATCAATTTTCAGTTGTGTGTAACACCTAATGCTCATTGTATCGTGTGACCTCCTTAATGCTACTCACCCAGTTACACCCCCCCAACTTCTCCTCCAACAATCATCAGTTTCTTGTGATAGTTAAGAGTCCATCATGGGTTTTCTCCCTCTCTGATGACTTCCCATTCTATTTTCCCTTCCTTCCCCTATGGTCTTCTTCTTTGTTTCTGATATTCCAAATAGGAGTGAAAGCATATGATCATTGTCTTTCTTTCATTGACTTATTCCACTCAGCATAATACCCTCCAGCTCCACCCAGGTCGGTGTGATGGTAAGTATTCATCCTATCTGATGACTGAGTAATATTTCATTATATATATGATCCACATCTTCTTTATCCATTCATCTATCCATGGTCATCTGCACTCCTTCCACAGCTTGTCTATTATGGATATTGCTGCTATGAACACTGGGGTGCATGTGTCCTGTCTTCACTACCTCTGTCTCTTTGGGGTAAATACCCAGTAGTGCAATTGCTGAGACCTAAGGTAACTTTATTTATAACTTCTTGAGGAAACTCCGTACTATTATCAAGAGTGGCTGTACCGGACTGCATTCGTACAGGGGTGTAAGAGGGTTCCCGTTTCTCCACATCCTCTCCAACATGTATAGTTTCATGTCTTCTTATTTTTAGATATTCGGCCTCGTGTAATATGGCATTTATAGGGGTTTAGATTTGCATTTCCCTGAAGCCAAGTGATATGAAGCATTTATGCATGTATCTTTTGGTCACCAGTACGTCGTCATCAGTGAAGTGACTTCCCAGTTTAATCCATCTCAAGACCTAAAGCTGGGTAAGGCACTGAAGCTGGATGATGCCATCTGTTGGAAGTGTGGAGAATTTCTAAATATCTCCGTGCAGAGCAAGTTTAAAGGTCAGTGTGAAGCTACTAATTGGATCCGGGGAGATCTCTGAAAGTGGGGGTTGCCTGGGATGGGCTGAGGGGGGCCCTCCGATTTTCCTATGAATCCTTGCTGGAGCCCCAAATGGACAGTTTCCTGCTGTGGGGCAGGCTGAGTACTCTAGTCATGCAGAGGTGAGCCCAATGCCTGGTACCTTGGAGGCAGCAAACGGGGAGGGGCCCTCAGCAGAAGACCCAGGTTTAGGTTAGGCCTCAAGAGACAGCAGGTCCGAACTGCCCCGTGCTCAGAGAACTCCCAGGCCGAGTGAGATGAGGGCACAAGGGCGGGTGAGTGTGAGCCTTGGGGTTTCATCCAGAAGGGCCCACAAAGGTCGGGGTTCAGCAGAAGGAGCTTTCAGGGGGTGCCCCATTTTCTTGCCCTGAATGCTCTGTTGTGCCCCAAAATGGTACGGTTTACTGTGGGTTGCAGGCTGAGTCCTATGGTGGGGCTTGGGTGTCCCTAATCTCCTGGAGTGGGGTGCCAGGACCCTGGGAAGGGGCCCCTCTGTAGCTAACCTAGTGTAAGGGTTAGGGTCCAGGAGCCCGGCAGGAACAATCTGCATGCTGTGCGGTGAGCTTTGTGGAGGGCTGAGAGGAGGCCATGGGGGAGGGTGAGCATGGGCCTCAGGGTTGGGGCACGGGGGGCTGCCAAAGGATGGGATGGGCTCTGGGGGCCTCCCAAAGTTCTCGTGCCTTTAGGCTCCATAGAGCCCCAAGGGGCACGGTTTCCTGTCGGGTGGCAAGCTGAGTCCTGAGATGGGGCACAGGTATCGCAATTCTCCGGGGCTGCGGTGTAAGGTTCCTGGGGAGGCCCCCACACCCACAGCCGACCTAGGGCTAGGGTTAAGCCCAGGAGCCCCACAGGCCCGATCTGCTGGCTGTATGGCTAGCTACAGGGGCTGAGGTGAGGGTGTGGGGAGGGTGAGCGTGGGCCTCAGGATTGGGGTGCAGGAGGCCACCGAAGTTCGCTGGTGGCTCAGGAGGGCCCTCCTGGTTCTCCCGCCCTGAATGCTCTATGGCCTCCCAAGGCACACGGTTTCCTGCGGGGTGGCAGACTGAGTCTTGCTGTGGGGCTCAGGTGTCCCGAATCCCCGCAGCTGTGGATCCAGGCTCCTGGGGGAGGGGCCCCTCCACAGATGAACTAGGGTTAGGGTTGGGGTCCAGGAACCCCGCAGGCCAGATCTGCCCACTATGTGGCGAGCTCCACCATGGGCTGAGGTGAGGGTGTGGGGTGGGGTGAGCATGGGCTTCAAGGTTGGGTTTAGGGATCGCCGAAGTTCGCTGGGGGCTCTGGGGGCCCTACTGGTTCTCCTGCCCTGAATGCTCTACAGCCTCCCAAGGGGCACGGTTTCCTGCGGGCTGGCAGGCTTTGTCCTGCAATGGGGCTCAGGTGTCCCCAGTCCCTGGGGCTGTGGCACCAGGCCCCAGGGGAGGGGCCCTACCCAGCAGACCTAGGGTCAGGTCTAGGCCCCAGGAACCCGGCAGGCCTGATCTGCCGGCTCTGCGACGAGCTCAGCGGCAAGCTGAAGGGAAGGCGTGGGGCGGGATGAGCATGGGCCTCAGAGTTGGGGTGTAGGGGGCTGCCGAGGATTGCTGGGGGCTCAGGGGGGCCCTACCAGTTCTCCTGCACGGGATGCTCTGCGGCGCCCCAAGGGGCATGGTTTCCTGAGGGTTGGCAGGCTGAGTCCTGTGTTGGGGCTCAGGTGTACCCAGTCCCCGGGGTTAGGGTACGGATTAGGGTATGGGTTAAGGTTACGTATGGGTTAAGTTTAGGGTATGGGTGAGGGTACGGGTTAGGGTTAGGGTACGGGTTAGGGAACGGGTTAGGGATAGCGATTGGGTATGGTTTAGGGTTAGGGTATGGGTTAGGGTACGGGTTAGGGTCCGGGATAGAGATAGGGTACGGGTTAGGGTATGGGTTAGGGTCTCGGTTAGAGATAGGGTACGGGTTAGCGTATGGGTTAGGGTACGGGTTAGGTTATGTGTTAAGGTTAATGTAAGGGTACTGGTTAGGGTTAGGGTACGGGTTACAGGTTAGGGTTTAGGGTTACAGTTAGGGTACGGGTTAGGGTTAGGGTACGGGTAGGGTTAGGGTACGGGTTATGGTACGAGTTAGGGTATGGGTTAGGGTCAGGATTTAGGGTTTAGGGTTAAAGTTAGTGTATGGGTTAGGGTACTTGTTAAGGTTACGGTTAGGTTTAGGGTACAGTTTAAGTTATGGGTTAGGGTACAATTTAGGGTTAGGGTTAGTGTATGTGTTAGGGTACAGGTTAGAGTACGTGTTAGGTTTACGGTTAGGGTTAGGGTACAGGTTAGGGTTAGGGTTAGGTTACTGGTAGAGTTAGTGTTAGGGTATGGTTAGGGTTAGGTTAGGGTTAGGTTACGGGTTAGGGATAGGGTTAGCTGAAGGGGTAGGGTTAGGGGTAGGGTTAGGTGTATGGTAGGGGTTGGGGTAAGGTTAGGGTTTAGGGTTAGGGTTTGGGTTTTGGGGTTAGTGGTTAAGGTTATGGTTTAGTGTTTAGGGTTTCGGGATTAGGGTTAGGGTTTAGGGTTTAGGGTTTAGTGTTAATGTTAGGGTTTAGGATTTAAGGATTAGGGTTTATTGTTAGGTTTAGGGTAGGGTTAGTGTTAGGGTAAGGGTTAGGGGTTAGGGTTAGGGTTAGGCATTAAGGTTTAGGGTTTAAGGTTAGGGGTTAGGATTTAGCGTTAGAGGTAGACCCCAGTAGGCCAGCAGGACCAATGCGCCAGCTGTGCAGGGAGCGGAGGAGTGGGACGAGGTGAGGGCGCTGGCGAACAGGAGTATGGTATCCAGCGTTTTGGTGCAGGGGGCCTTTGAACGTCGCTAGAGGCTTGGAGGGCCCTGCCCGTTTCCCGCCCTGAATGACCGGCTGTGCCCCTAGCGGCCTGGGTGGTGGTGGGTTGGCAGTGTGAGTCTTGCACTGCGATTTGGGGGTCCCCAATGCCATGCATTGCCGCGCAAGGCCCCTTGGGAGGGGCCCCTCTGGGGCCATCCTAGGGTTACTGTTAGCACCCAGGAGTCCGGTAGACATGATCCACCAGCTGTGCGGTAGCGGAGGGCCAGGCCGAAGTGAGGGCGCTGGCGAGCTGGAGCGTGGGCCCAATCATTTTGGTGCGGGGGGCCTTGGAAGGTTGCCGGAGGATGGAGGGCCCAGCCGGTTCTCCCGCCCTGAAAGGCCAGAGGCGCCCCTAGTGGCCTGGGTGGTGGCAGGGCAGCACGGTGAGTATGGCGCTGGGGCTCGGGGGTCCCCAATCCCTGGCGTTGCTGCGCCAGGCCCCTTGGGAGGTTCCCCTTGGTGGCCAACCTAAGGTTAGGGTTAGCCCCCAGGAGGCTGGCAGGCCAGATCCGCTGGCTCTGCAGCGAGCAGAGGGATGGGTCGAAGTGAAGGCGCTGGTGAGCGGGAGCATGGGCCCAGGCATTTTGGTGCGTGGGCCCTTAGAAGTTCACCGGGACTCAGAGGGCCCTGCCCCTTCTCCCGCCCTGAATGACCGGCGGTACCCCTAGTGGCCTGGGTGCCAGCGGGGCGGCAGGGTGAGTCCAGCGCTGGGGCTTGGGGGTCATCAATCCCCGGTGTTGCGGTGACAGGCCCCTTGGGAGGGGCCCCTCGGGGGCCAACCTAGGGTTAGGATTAGCCCCCAGGAGCCCAGCAGGCCTGATCCGCTTGCTGAGCAGCGAACAGAGGGGCGGGCCGAGGTGGGTGCGCTGGCGAGCGGGAGCGTGGGGTCAAGCATTTTGGAGCAGGAGTCCTTCCAAAGTCACTGGGGGCTCAGAGGGCCCTGCTCATTCTCTCGCCTGAATGACCGGTGGCGCCCCTAGCGGCCCGGGTGATGGCGGGGCGGCAGGGTGAGTCCGGTGCTGAGGCTGGGGCTTCCCTATACCCGACGTTGCAGTGCCAGGCCCCTTGGGAGGGGCCCCTCGCGCCCGACCTAGGGTTAGGGTTAGCCCCCAGGAGGCCGGCAGGCCCAATCCGCCTGCTGTGCAGCGAGTGGAGGGGCAGGTCGAGGTGAGGGCGCTGGGGAGCGGGAGCATGGGCACCAGCATTTTGGCGCGGGGGGCCTTTGAAGGTCACCAGGGGCTCAGAAGGCCCTGCCCCTTCTTTCACCCTGAATCACCGGCAACGCCCCTAGCGGCCTGGGTGGCAACAGTGCAGCAGGGTGAGTCAGGCTCTGGGGCTCTGAGTCACCAATCCCAAGCGTTGCAGAGCCAGGCCCCTTGGGATGTGCCCCATGGGGCTGACCTAGGGTTTTGGTTAGCCCCCAGGAGCCCGGCAGGCCCTATCCACCAGCTCTGAATCAAGCGGAGGGGTGGGCCGAGGTGAGCGCGCTGGCGAGCAGGAGCGTGGGAGCCAACTTTTTTGCACGGGGGGCCTTCGAAGGCCGCCGGGGAAACCGAGGGCCTTGCCAGTTCTCCCACCCTGAATGACCCGCAGCGCCCCTAGCAGCCTGGGTGGCAGCAGGGCGGCAGGTGAATCTGGCGCTGGGGCTCAGGGGTCCCCAATCCACCGCGTTGGGGCACCAGGCCGCTTTTGAGGGGCCCCTCGGGGGCTGACCTAGGGTTAGGGTCAGACCCCAGGACGCCAGCAGGCTCAATCTGCCAGCTGTGCGGCGAAAGGAGTGGTGGGTCAAGGTGAGGTCTGTGTGGAGCCGGAGCGTGGGCCCAAGCATTTTGGCGCAGGGGGCCTTCGAATATTTCTGGGGATCCGGAAGGCCCTACCTATTCTCCTCCCTGAATGACCGGTGGCGCACCTAGCTGCCCTGGTGGCGGTGGGGCAGCAGGGTGAGTTTGGTGCTTCGGCTCTGGTATCTCCAATCCCCAGCGTTGTGACGCCAGGCCCCTTGGGAGCGGCCCCTCGGGTGCCAACCTGGGGTTAGGTTTAGCCCGTAGGAGGCCGGCAGGCCCTATTCGCCAACTGTGTGGATAGTGGAGTGGCGGACCAAGGTGAGGGCGCTGGTGATCGGGAGCGTGGGCCCGGGTGTTTCGGCGCCGGGGGCCTTTGAAGGTCACCATGTCTCAGAGGACCCTGACCTTTCTCCCTCCCTGAATAATAGCAGCACCCCAAGACCCCTGGTGGCATCTGGGCGGCAGGGTGAGTCCGGCGCTGGGGCTCAGGGGTCCCCAATCCCAGGAGTTGCGGCGCCAGGCCCTTTGGGAGGGGCCGCTCGGGGGTCAATCTAGGGTTACGGTTAGCCCCCAGAAGGCTGGTGGACCCAATCACTGGCTGTGCAACAGGCGGAGGGTTGCCCCGAGGTGAGGGCGCTAGCGAGCCTGAGCATGACCCCAAGCGTTTTAGCGCAGGGGGCCTTCGAAGGTCAGCGGGGGCTCGGCGGGCCCTGCAGGTTCATCCACCCTGAATGAATGGCGGCGCCCCTAGCGGCCCGTGTGGGGCGGGGTGGCAGCGTGCATCTGGCGCTGGGGCACAGGAGTCCCCAATCCCCAGCGTTGCAGCGCCAGGCCACTTAGGAAGAGACCCTCAGGGGCCATCCTAGGGTTAGGGTTAGCGCCCAGGAGGCTGGCAGGCCCGATCTGCCAGCTGTACAAGGAGCGGAGGTGCAGGCCGAGTTGAAGGCGATGGCGAGCGGGAGCATGGGCCCCAGCGTTTTGGCGTGCTGGGCCTTGGAATGTTGCCGTGGCTCGGAGGACCCTGCCCCTTCTCCTGCCCTGAATAAACAGCGGCGCCCCTAGCGGCTCCATTAGCTGTTGGGCGGCAGGGTGAGTCCCACGCTGTGGCTCGGGGTCCCCATCCCCAGCGTTGTGACTCCAGGCCCCTTGGGAGGGGCCACTCGGGGGCCAACCTAGGGTGGGCTTTAGCCACCAGGAGGCTGGCAGGCCCTATTCGCAACCTGTGTGGAGACCGGAGTGGCGGACCGAGGTGAGGGCGCTGGTAGTGGGAGGGTGTGCCTGGGTGTTTTGGCCCGGGGGGGCCTTCGAAGGTCGCCGTGTCTCAGAGGGCCCTGCCCGTTTTCCCGCCCTGAATGAACTGCAGCACCCAAGCCCCTGGGTGACGGCTGGGCGGCAGGGTGAGTCAGGTGCTGAGGCTCGGGTCCCCAATCCCCGGCGTTGCAGCACCAGGCCCCTTGGGAGAAGCCACTCGGGTTCGTCTAGGGTTACGGTTAGCCCCCAGGAAGCCGGTGGACCCAATCAGCAGCTCTTCGGCACGCGGAGTGTTTGGCCGAGGTGAGGGCGCTGGAGAGACTGAGCATGAGCACAAGCGTTTTAGCCCCGGGGGGCCTTCGAAGGTCCGCGAGGGCTCGGAGGGACCTGCCCGTTCTCCCGCGCTGTATGACCAGCAGGGCACCTAAGGCTTGGGTGGCTGAAGGGCAGCAGGGTGAGTCCGGCACTTGGGCTCAGGGGTCCACAATCCCCAGTGTTGCGGTGCCAGGACCCTTGGGAGGGGCCCTCGGGGGTCAATCTAGGGTTACGGTTAGCCCCCAGGAGGCCGATGGACCCGATCAGCGGCTGTGCAGCACGCGGAGGGTTGGGCCGAGGTGAGGGTGCTGGTGAACATGAGCCTGGG
The DNA here is from genome assembly GCF_024610735.1 of Ursus americanus. Classification (NCBI taxonomy): domain Eukaryota; kingdom Metazoa; phylum Chordata; class Mammalia; order Carnivora; family Ursidae; genus Ursus; species Ursus americanus. The sequence goes on along the minus strand of NW_028273645.1, from coordinate 334,270 downwards.
CCCAAGCGTTTTGGTTCGGTGCGCCTTCGAAGGTCGGCAGGGTTTCGGAGGGCCCTGCCAGTTCTCCCACCCTGAATGAATGGCGGCGCCACTAGCGGCTGGTGTGGGGCGGGGCGGCAGCGTGCATCTGGCGCTGGGGCCTGGGGGTACCCAATCCCCGCGTTGAGGTGCCAGGCCCCTTAGGAAGGGACCCTCAGGGGCCGTCCTAGGGTTCTAGTTACCGCCCAGGAGGCCGGCAGGCCTGAGTCGCCGGCTGTGCAAGGAGCGGAGGTGCAGGCCGAGTTGAGGGTGCAGGAGAACATGAACCTGGGCCCAAGCGTTTTGGTTCAGGGCGCCTTTGAAGGTCGGTGGGCATTCAAAGGGCCCTGCCCCTTCTCCCATCCTGAATGAATGGCGGCGGCCCTAGCGGCACGTGTGGGGCGGGGCGGCAGGGTGCATCCAGCGCTGGGGCTTGGGGGTCCCCAATCCCTGGCGTTGCGGCGCCAGGCCCCTTAGGAAAGGACCCTCAGGGGCCGTCCTAGGGTTAGGGTTAGCGCCCAGGAGCCCGGCAGGCCCGATCCGCCGGCTGTGCGAGGAGTGGAGGTGTGGGCTGAGTTGAGGGGGATGTGGAGTGGGAGCGTGGGCCCCAGCGTTTTGGTGTCCTGGGCCTTCGAATGTTGCCATGTCTCGGAGGGCCCTGCCCATTCTCCTGCCCTGAATAACCAGCCGCGCCCCTAGCGGCTCCGTTGGCGGTGGGGCTGCAGGGTGAGTCCTGAGCTGCAGCTAGGGGATCCCCAATCCCCAGCATTGTGGGGCCAGGCCCCTTGGGAGAGGCTCCTCCTGGGCCGACCTAGGGTTAGAGTTAGCACCCAGGAGGCCGGCAGGCCCAATCCTCTGGCTGGGTGGCGAGAGGTGGGCTGGCCGAGGTAAAGGCGCTGGAGAGCGGGAGCATGGGCCCCTGCATTTTGGCGCTGGAGGCTTCAAATGTAGCTGGTTTCTCCAGGGCCCTGTCCCTTCTCCTGCACTGAATGAGCGGCGGCGCCCCAAGCGGCCTGGGTGGCAGCGTTGCAGCAGCGTGAGTCTGGTTCTGGGTCTTGAGGTCCCCGATCCCCTGTGTATAGGCACCAGAATCCTTGGGAGGGACCCTGGAGGGCCGACCTATGGTTAGGGTTAGCCCACACAAGGCCCGCAGGCCAGATCCACCCACTGTGCAGGGAGCGGAGGGGCAGGCCGAGGTGAGGGCGCTGGGGAGCGCGAGCGTGGGCACCAGGGTTTTGGCGCAGGGAGCCTTCGAAGGTCGCCAGTGGCTTGGAGCACCCTGTCCCTTCTCAAGCCCTGAATGACCGGCGGCGCCCCTAGTGGCCCGAGTGGCAGCAGGGAGGCAGGGTGAGTCTGGCAATGGGGCCTGTGGTCCTAGTCCCAGGCTTTGTGGCGCCAGGCCCCTTGGGAGGGGCCCCTCTGGGGCCTGCCTAGCTTTAGGGTTACCTCCAGGAGTCCGGCAGCCTGATCCGCTGGCTGTGCGTCAAGCAGAGGGGCGGGCCGACGTGAATGTGCTGGCAAGCGGGAGCGTGGGCCCAAGCGTTTTGGCCCGGGGGGCCTTCGAAAGTCACCGGGGGCTCAAAGGGCCCTGCCCGTTCTCTCGCCCTGTGAGGACTTTGCCCCTAGGGGGCCGGGTCACGGCGGGGCGGCAGGGTGAGTCTGGAGCTAGGGCTCGTGGGTCTCCAATCCCCAGTGTGGCGGCGCCAGGCACTTGGGAGTGGTCCCTCGGGGGCCTACCTAGGGTTAGGGTTAGCCCAAAGGAGGCCGGCAGGCCCTTTCTGCCAGCTGTGCGGCGAGAGGAGTGGTGGGCCAAGGTGAGGGCGCTGGCGAGCGGGAGCGTGCGCCCAAGCGTTTTGGCATGGGACTCCTTCGAAAGTCACCGGGTCTCAGACATCCTTGCACCTTCTCCTGCCCTGAATGACTGGCGGCGCCCCTAGCAGCCCGGGTGGTGGCGGGGCGGCTGGGTGAGCCTGGCGCTCATGCTCCTGGGTCCCCAATCTCCGGCGTGGCGGAGGCAGTACCCTTGGGAAGGGCCCCTCGGGGGCCGACCTAGGTTTAGGGTTAGCCCCCAGGAGCCCAGCAGGCCCGATCCGCCAACTGTGTGGCGAGCGGAGGGGAGGGCTGAGGTGAGCGTGCTGGCGAGCAGGAGCTCGGACCCAAGCATTTTGGCGCAGGGGGCCTTCGAAGGTCACCAGGGGCTTGGAGGGCCCTGCCCCTTCCTCTGCCCTGAAGGACCGGCGGTGCCCCTAGCAGCCTGGGTGGCGGCGGGGTGGCAGTGAAAGTCCGGCGCTGGGGCTCGATTGTCCCCAGTCCCCGGCGTGACGGCGCCAGTCCCCTTGGGAGGGCTCCTCAGGGGCTGAACTAGGGTTAGGTTTAGCCCCCAGGAGGCTGGTAGGCCCGATCCGCTGGCTGTGTGGCGAGCGGAGGGTGGGGCCCAGGTGAGGGCAATGGTGAACAGGAGCGCGGGCCCTAGCGTTTTGGCGCAGGTTGCCTTCGAAGGTCACAGGGGGCGCGGAGGTCCCTGCAAGTTCTCCCACTCTGAATGAGGACGGCGAGCCTATTGGGCCAGGTGTTGGCAGGGCAGCAGGGTGAGTCCAGCGCTGGTGCTCGGGGGTTCCCAATCCCTGGCGTGGTGGTGCCAGACCCCTTGGGAGGGGACCCTCGACAGCCCACCTAGGGTTAGGGTTAGACCCCAGGAGGCCGCCAGGCCCGATCCGCTGGTTGTGCGGCTTGCGGAGGGGCTGGCCTAGGTGAGGGCACTGGTGAGCAGAAGCGTGGGCCAAAGCATTTTGGTGTGGGGGGCCTTCGAATGTCACCGGGGGCTTGGAGGGCCCTGCCTGTTCTCCAACCTAGATGACCGGCGGTGCCCCTAGCGGCCCGGGTGTCGGTGGGGTGGCAGGGTGTGTCCAGTGGTTTGGCTCGGGGGTCCCCAATCACCAGCGTGGCAGTGCCAGGCCCCTTGGAAGGGGCCTCTCGTGAGCTGACCTAGGGAAGGGTTAGCCCCCAGGAGGCCAGCAGGCCCGATCCGCCGGCTGTGCGGCGAGCGAGGGGTGGGCTGAGGTGAGCACGCTGGCGACTGGGAGCGTGGGCCCAAGCATTTTGGCACAGGGGGCCTCCGAATGTCACCGGGGGCTCGGAAGGCCCTGCCCGTTCTCCCGCCGTGAATGACTGGTGGCGCCCCTAGCGGCCGGTGTGGTGGTGGGCCAGCAGGGTGAGTCCGGAGCTGGGGCTCGGTGGTCCCCAATCTCCGGCGTGGCAGCACCAGGCACTTGGGAGTGGTCCCTCGGGTGCTGACCTAGCGTTAGGGTTAGCCCAAAGGAGGCCGGCAGGCCCCATCCACCGGCTGTGCGGATTATGGAGTGGCAGGCCAAGGTGAGGGCTCTGGCTAGCGGGAGCATGGGCCCAAGTGTTTTTGCGCGGGGGGGCCTTCCAAGGTCGCCGGGGGCTCAGAGGTCCCTGCCCGTTCTCCCGCCCTGAATGAGCGTCGGCGCCCCTAGCAGCCCGGGTGGCTGCAGGGCGGCAGGGTGAGTTCGGCGCTGGTGCTTGGGGGTCCCCAAGCAGGGGCGTGGTGGTTCCAGGCCCCTTGGGAGGGGCCCCTTGGGGGCTGACATAGGGTTTGTGTTAGCCCCCAGGAGGCCGGCAGGCCCAATCTGCCAGCTGTGCGGCGTGCAGAGGGGCAGGCTGAGGTAAAGGTGCTGGAGAGCGGGAGCGTGGGCCCAGGCGTTTTGGCACGGGGGCCTTCGAAAATCGAGGGTGGCTCGGAAGGCTCTGCACGTTCTCTAGCCCGGAATGACCGGCGGCGCCCCTAGCGGCCCTGGTGGCGGCGGGGCGGCAGGGTGCGTCTGGTGTTGCGGCTCAGGGGTCCCCAATCCCTGGCGTGGCAGCGCCAGGCCCCTTGGGATGGGCCCCTCTGGGGCCGACCTAGGGTTAGGGTTAGCCCCCAGGAGGATTGCAGGCCCGATCCGCCAGCTGTTCAGAGAGTGGAGGGGCAGGCTGACGTGAGGGCGCTGGTGAGTGGTAGCGTTGGCCCAAGCGTTTTGGCGCGGGAGGCCTTGGATGTTCGCCGGGGCCTCGGAGGGCCCTGCCAGTTCTCCCGCCCTGAATGACCGGTGGTGCCCCTAGCGGCCACGGTGGTAGCAGGGCACAGGGTGAGTCTGGAGCTGGGGCTCAGGGGTCCCCAATCCCCGGTGTGGCGGCTCCAGGCACATGGGGGGGAACCTCAGGGGCTGACCTAGGGTTAGGGTTAGCTCAAAGGAGGCCGGCAGGCCCGATACACCAGCTGTGCAGTGAGGGGAGTGGCGGGCTGAGGTCAGGGCGCTGGCGAGCAGGAGCGTGAGCCCAAGCGTTTTGGCGAGGGGGCCTTCGAAGGTTGCCAGGGGCTCGGAAGGGCCCTGCCCGTTCTCCCGCCCTGAATGACCGGCGGCGCCCCTAGCGGGCCGGGTGATGGCGGGGCGGCAGGGTGTGTTCAGAGCTGGGGCTTGGGCGTCCCCAATCTCTGTCGTTGTGGTGCCAGGCCCCTTGGGAGGGGCCCCTCTGGCGCCGACCTAGAGTTAGGGTTGTCCCCCAGGGCACCGGCAGGCCCGATCCGCCAGCTGTGTAGCAAGCAGTGGGGCAGGCCGAGGTGAGGGCACTGTAGAGCGGGAGCATGGGCCCAAGCGTTTTGGTGTGGGGGCATTCGAAAGTCACCGGAGGTTCAGAGCGCACTTCCCGTTCTACCGCGCTGAAAGCCCGACGGCACACCTAGTGGCTCGGGTTGCAGAGGGGCGGCAGGGTGAGTCCGGTGCTGGGGCTCGGGGATCCCCAATCCCTGGCGTTTTGGCACCAGACCCCTTGGGAGGGGCCCCTCGGGGTCTGACTTAGGGTTTGGGTTAGCCTCCAGGAGGCCAGCAGGCCCGATCCGCCAGCTGTGCAGCGAGCTGATGGTCAGGCGGAGGTGAGGTCGCTGGCGAGCGGGAGCGTGGGCCCAAGCGTTTTGGCGTGGGGGGCGTTCAAAGGTCGCCGGGGGCTCGGAGGGCCCTGCCCGATCTCCCGCCCTGAATGAGGACGTTGCCCCTAGCGGGCCAGGTCACAGTGAGGCGGTAGGGTGAGTCCGGCGCTGGGGCTCGGGAGTCCCCAATCCCCGGCATGGCGGTGCCAGGCCCCTTGGGAGGAGCCCCTTGGGGGCCGACCTAGGCTTAGAGTTAGCCCCCCGGAGGCCAGCAGCCCCGATCTGCCCGCTGTATGGCGAGTGATGTGGCGGGCCGAAGTGAGGGTTCTGGCGAGCAGGAGCGTGGGCCCGAGTGTTTTCACACAGGGGGCCTTCGAAGGTCGCCATTGGCTCGGAGGGCCCTGCCCGTTCTCCCGCCCTTAATGACCGGCGGGGACCCTAGCGGCCCGGGTGGCAGCAGGGCGGGAGGGTGAGTCTGACAATGGGGCTCGGGGGACACCAAACCCCGGCGTGGTGACGCCAGGCACCTTGGGAAGGGCCCCTCGGGGGCTGACTTAGGTTTAGGGTTTGCCCCCAGGAGTCCGGCAGGCCCGATCCGCTGGCTGTGCAGCGAGTGAAGGGGTGGGCTGAGGTGAGGGCGTTGGCAAACGGGAGCGTGGGCCCAAGCGTTTTGGCGAGGGTGGCCTTCGAAGGTCGCCGGGGGCTCGGAGGGCCCTGCCTGTTCTCCCACTCTGAATGACTGGCAGCGCCCCTAACAGCCCAGGTGGAGGCGGGGCGGTAGGGTGGCTCCAGTGCTGGGGATCTGGGGTCCCCAATCCCTGGCGTGGCGGCGCCAGGCCCATTGGGAGGGGCCCCTCGGGGGCTGATGTAGGGTTTGGGTTAGCCCCCAGGAGGCTGGCAGGCCCAATCCACCGCATGTGCGGTGTGCGGAGGGGCTGGCCTAGGTGAGGGCGCTGGCGAGCGGGACTGTGGGCCCAAGCGTTTTGGCGTGGGGGGCCTTTGAAGGTGGCCGGGGGCTCGAAAGGCCCTTCCCGTTCTTCCGCCCTGAATGACCGGTGGCGCCCCTAGCGGCCCGGGTAGTGGCGGGGCGGCAGGTTGAGTCTGACGCTGGGGCTCTGGGGTCCCAAATCCCGGGCTTTGTGGCGCCAGGCCCCTTGAGAGGGGCCCCACGGGGGCCGCCCTAGTGATAGTGTTAGCCCACAGGAGGCCTGCAGGCCCTATCCGCCGGCTGTCAGGCGAGCGGAGGGGCGGGCCGAGATGAGGGCGCTGGGGAGAAGGAGCATGGGCCCAAGCATTTTGGCATGGGGGGCTTCAAAGTTCGCAGAAGGCTCGGAGGGCCCTGCCCGTTCTCCCGCCCTGAATGACGCGTGGCGTCCCTAGCGGACCGGGTGGCCGGGTGGCGGCAAGTTGAGTCCAGCGCTGGGGCTTGGGGGTACCCCATCTCTGGCATTGCGGTACCCAGCCTCTTTGGCGCCGACCTAGGATTAGGCTTAGCCCACAGGAGGCTGGCAGGCTCAATCCACCAGCTGTGGGGCGAGCAGAGGGGCAGGCGGAGGTGAGGGCGCTGGTGAGCGGGAGCGTGGGCCAGAGCATTTTGGCTTTGGCTCCGGGTGCCTTCGAAGGTCGCAGGTGACTCGGAGGGTCCTGCCCGTTCTGTTGCCCTGAAGGACTGGCGACGCCCCTAGTGCACCATGTGGTGGTGGGGTGGTAGGGTGCGTCCGGCACTGGGACGTGGGGGTCCCCAATCCCTGGCATGCGGCGCCAGGCCACTTGGGAGCGGCCCTTTGAGGGTGACCAAGGGATAGGGTTAGACCCCAGGAAGCCAGCAGGCCTGATCTGCCAGCTCTGCAGCAAGCTTAGGGGTGGGCCGAGGTTAGGGTGCTGGCGAGCAGGAGGGTGGCAGCCAGAGTTTTTGCACGGGGGGCCTTCGAAGGTCGCAGGGGGATCGGAGGGCCCTACCCGTTCTCCCTTCCTGAATGACTGGCAACGCCCCTAGCACCCTGGGTGCTTGGGGGTGGCAGAGCGAGTCCAGCACTGGGGCTCAGGGGTCCCAAATCCCCAGCATTGTGGTGCCAGGCTCCATGGGAGGGGCACCTCAGGGGCTGACCTAGGGTAAGTGTTACCACCCAGAAGTCCAGTGGGCCCGTTCCCCCAGCTCTGCGGCAGGCATAAGGGCAGGCCGAGGTGAGGGCACTGGCGAGAGGGAGAGTGGGCCCAAGCTTTTTGGCTTGGGGGGACTTCGAAAGTCGCTGGGGGCTTGGACGGCCCTGCATGTTCTCTCACCCTGAATGACTGGCGGCGCCCCTGGCAGCCCAGGTTGCTGCGGGGTGGCAGGGTGACTCCGGCGCTGGGCTCGGGGGTCCCCAATCCCCGGCGTTGTGGCACCAGGCCCCTTGGGAGAGGCCCCTCGGGGGCCGACCTAGGGTTAGGGTTCGTCCCCAGGAGGCCGGCAAGCCCGGCGCTAAGTGGTTCTGGCAATGTAACAAAAATGCCATACACTTATCTGTAAGAAATAACAGTGTACAGGAACCCTCTTAGCCCTAACATCATCCTTTGTGAATATGGAAGCCAGCCCCAAAGTGGTCGTGGAAGTCTGACGAAAGGGTTAAGCACTTTTCTCTGAGTCACCACACTATACAGGGAAAGACCAATGTATATCATCTTTCACGAGTAGGAAGCATTAATGAAAAGGTTCTCGAATTTCGAGGACTCTGACCCATCCTTATTGGTAATAAACCACCGTGTACAGGAAAACACCTTCAACTCTCATCAGCCTCCTCATCCTGATTCCGATGCAACTTTGGGTGTGTAGGACTAGGGAAATGTCCACATCTTATTGCTAAGAAAGAACGATTTCAGGGTAATGCCCTTCAAGTCACCTCAGCCTTCCTGAAGATGGAAGCAGGAATCAAGGTTGTTATGTTACCATGAGGTAAGGAAGATGACCATATAAGTGAGAAACAACAGTGGGCAGGACCTCTCTTCCAACGAACAGTATCTTTGCTTAATATTGAATCCCTATGGTAAGTGGTTGTGGGCATTTGTGAGGTCAAAATCTGAAGTGTTTTCTAAAACCTCTTGGCCATTCACAGATGAGACTAAGGTAGTTGGGGACTCCTAGGCAGTGATTTGTCCACTGTCAAAAATATGAGAAGATAAAAGAGACAGATGAGGTCTCCTCAGGCATTGTCCTTTATCCTCATCCTCCGTGAGGATGGCCATCTCTGGACAGCTCAGTGGCAGGGTCTCATTCACAGTGGGGGCATCTGTTCCTCACAGACATCAGGCAGGGAAATGGATTTGGTTCTCTGTGCCAGCCCAGCCACAGCTGAGTGTCACAGCACCCTCTTGTGGTCTCATAAGAGTTTCACTGTCACCAGGCAGGTCATTGTATTTGATAAACCACTGTGAGAGTTTGCATTTGCCTTCATCTGCAACCTCCTAGAAGCAAATGCAGGTCTCTGGTACCATGTGAAGTCATGTGAAGGCATCGTGAGAAAGTGTCCTTTTGCTTAAGAAAAACATGGCTGGGGCTCCTGGCTGTCTCAGCCAGTTAAGCATGTGCCTTTGGCTCAGGTTATGATCCCAGGGTTCTGGGATCGAGCCCGGGCTCCCTGCTCAGCACGAAAGGAGGTAGGGAAATAGCTTAGAACCCACAGAGAATGTGAATAAAGGGGAGTGAAATGGAACTTGGTCTGTGTTTTGCTTTAGCGATTGGAAGTTACTTTTTTCTCAATTGTGATTGTTCTTGAAACAGAAAAGCTGTATTGGTTTTTTTTTTTTTTACCTTTAATTTTTTTCTACTAATAATTTTTTATTATGATATGTTAGTCACTATACAGTATTTCCTTAGTTTTTGATGTAGTGTTCCATGATGTAGTGTTCCACCCCACCTCATTAGCTGGTACCAAGGTGTGATGATTTCAGACAGCATTTCCCAAAGAAGTACCTCTTGAGTCTCTGTCCTTGTCAGTTCCCTACACTTCCTTACACTAGTTATGTGATCAGTGTGTTTCAAGATAATCCCCACATGTGATTTTTGCTATTTCCTACTAGTCCTATCTGTTTCTCATCTTCTTCTTTTATGGTAGGGGTTGGGAAGCAACCTGTGTGGTGTAGAAAGGGGTGTGGTAGTTGTCTGCCTACAGAGGACCGAATGCTGCCTAGAAATTGTACTGTAGTTTGAGGTCAATTGTCCATCCTCTGAGTGTCAGGAATTCCATCACTTTACTTTGATGCTAGTCTGTTCTTCAAGCTGTCCTCAGAAATAAGGACGTCATCCATCTAGGGTATACTGGTTTGTGTGTATGTTTTCATTTTAGGAAAGGCCTTTCTGTTCCTGAAAATAATACTGTAGAGCACCCTTTCCTGTTCTTATTGGCCATCAGTCAATCTTTTGTGAAGTATTCGTTTATAAATAGACTTTCTATGGTTGATGAGCAGGAATTCTTTTTTGACAAGTCTTTGTCAGTGTGTGTATTGCAAATCATTACTTCCCAGCCTGCGGTTCACTTTTTCATTTTCTTATGGTCATAAGGTAAGGAGAAATGTCACATTTTTATGAAGTCCCACTGAATTCTTTTAAATGGTTAGTGCACCCTATGTCCTACCCCAAGATTGACAGGTTCTACGTTTTCTTTCAGAAACTGTCCAATGGGAAGCTACAATCCATCTCAAATTTATAAATTGCATTTTAATTCTAATAAGGTATTTATAGACTGTTTTGGATTTTCTATGTACACAATCGTATTATCTGTGAATAGTCAAATTATCCCCTCAATTCTTATACTTTTTGATTCTCTTGCCCTCTAACACTGGTAAATTCTCCAATGCAACTTTGAATAGAGCAGCATTGTTTGAAGATTTTAATATACCTTTCTCAATATCTGACAGAAAAAGCAGACAAAACATTGGTAACAAAAGTGACCTAATTGACATATAGGGAACATTCCATAATAAGTGCAGAATACATTATTTTCAAGTGGTCATAGACTCTTTACCCAAATAGATGATAGGTGGGGCCACGAATCAAGTCTACAAATGTTAAACCCTGAAATTAACTAGATTCTATTCTTAGACCACAGGGGAATTGAGCCACAGTCATAGCGAAAAGAAAACCAGGAAGTCCTTCAATGTTTAAAATTAAACGGAACATTGCTACATATCCTAAGGGTCAGAGAGGGAATCTCAATGCAAATTCTGAACCTTTTCTACATGAGGTCTCACACACAATGGCACTTTCTTTGTGAAGAGCATTATAATAACCTACACAGGAGTTGAGCCTTAAGTCAGAGTTCTGCCTGCCCCAGCCACACCTGGCAGCCTTGGCCTGTGGTCCCCCTCAGCTGTCCTTTCTGGTGGCCCTGAGCTAAGGGGGTCAACATGGCCATATGGAAATGGGAAGCTCCCCACTCATAGTGATGACGGTGCCCACTCCCCAGCTGCCCTTTCTGGTGACTCGAGCTAGGGGGGGTCAACATGGCCGTATGGAAATTAGAAGCTCCCCACTCTTAGTGATGACGTTGCTATCGTATCATCCTCACCAGTCCAACAACATGATTTCTGAGTGAACTATGACACAAGAGTGACTTCTTGGCCCTCCTTCAGGTTTTAAATTCATCTGGTGAGTCATCTATTCGAAATATGGATTCAACATGTGTTCTTTCTTCTGGAAAAGAAATAGACCCAATAGCAATTATGGCTTCCTGAGCACCTGTTCTTGAGACACATCATACTGGCTCTTTGTAGCATTCTGCCTCTTAAACTTCTCAACTAGGGTGTAGATATTTTAGGCACATTTTCAGGTGGTTAGACAGGGACTCAGATGATATGAGTCACAGAGGATTTTAGTGTCAGAAACCTAAGTGGGATCCCCAAATTGACTCCAAATCCCTTGTTGTTCCATACAGGGTACTATCTTCCTCTTATCTCTGGTCTTCTCAATCTGGAAACCTATCAAGTATCAGGATTTTCTTGTCATGTGGACAAGTGGAATGAATTCAGCGGGCCTTTTCACCTCTGCCCATGGTGATCATTAAGATCATTATCTCAGTGGAGGACCTCTGGGTAAGATACTCAAAAATCCTTAGGAATACAGACAGTATAATTTTTTTTGGTATTAATGTTACTGAAACCAACTATCTTTTTTAGTTGATTCAGGCTCTGGTATGTTCAGAGGGTGCTGTAAAACAGGTCTGAAATACTGTTTAAAAACACTCAGCTCAGCCTCTTCTACAAAGTGAGCCAATGATTATAAACATGGCTAAAATATTGCCTTACCTACGATGACTTCCCAGGCATCGTAGTGTTTCTATGGTATGACTGTGACTTACATTAGTCAACATTTGCAGAGAAAGAACTTAGTGCATCCAGGGGGCACTTCATGTTGAAATTAGTTTGTGACAACGAGCTACTGTGTTTTATTCTGCAGTCCAAGGGAATGGTGCCAGACATCTCTAAGGTGCCTAGCAGTTCTATAATTCTGATTTTAAGTGGTCTGTGTGCTTCAGCGATTTGGGCAGGAGAAGGGCAGGAGTCCAGAGACTGTGAACACTTCTGTTACCTGTGCTGACCATGGAGCAGGTAGCCTTCTGTGGGCATCACTTTGATTTCTTGGTATTCTTCTGAAAGGTGCTTTTGTCTAAAATTCCTCCATTTAGGAGCAATTATAATGATAAACGGAATTTTTATCTTATATCATCTGTGGGCCCTGATCCTGGGCTCCCAGGGAAGCTATCCTTTAACATTTTCCCCAGCTTAAAATGACTGGGCAAAACCTCAGAGCATGGGCCCTATTTCTGCCCCAAGCACATGTTGTACATCCGCTTTGAGTAGAAAACAATAACCAAAATGCGAACATAAAGATAAGAAAAAATAAAGAACCTCTTTGGCTCCTATAAGATTAAAGTCATACTGACATGTACATACTGAAAACATAAGAAAGAGTCTGTCACTTTCTGGAATCTATGAAGATCCTCATTGTGGTGTGTAACTCTGTATGTAAAACAAAACAGAAAAAAATATATAAGCCTGCCCCAAATGTTCCTTCCCCGGAGCACTCCCTTCTTGGTGAAGATTGTGTCTCCCAGGCAGCTGTCCTGACTTGGGTTTGAAAAAAGGTCCCTTCCTTTCTCTCTAAAATGTTTTTAAAAGTTCATTCACACAATGTTGACAATAACAGTGTTTTCTATTTAAGTGAGAAATAAATGTTCCACTCTAGTTGCATTGGGAATAGACGAATTGAGGGTTACTTTAGAAGAGTAAGTCTGCTTTCCAGAAAAGGCAAGGTCATTGGTCTATTGAGAATGAAGATAATTACTGCTAAACAACAAGTATGTGTTGTCCCTTCGCCCAGAAACTGACGCAGGTGTGCAGGCTTTAAGTCAGAGGTACCTTCATCTTCCCAGCTGATGGCACTTCTCTACTCTGACTCCAAGACACCCGAGGTTTTGAACGTCAGCATCGGAGTCAGAGAGGCAGCTTGTCACAGTACGCCAGTGTTTAGAGAAAGCACAGGTATGTTTGGCAAAATGTCCTATCTATGTCAGCGCTGGAGGTAAAACCTCTCATTATCCCAAAACCTCCTGGGCTTTTCTCTTTTCTCTAGTTGAGCCACAAAGTAAAATTGAAGTAGTTGTCAGCATTCTGGGTTTGGCGCAAGAATTACTTAGTTTCCCTGCAGGTAGAACTTTGCAGGGGATCACAATTTCTCTGTCCATTTATTGCTTACAAATGTATTTTGACCATCTGTTTCCTAGGAACCCTCTTTTTTAGAACGGGAAGGTGAGATTCACTCTGTGCCTGTTTGTAACATCTAATTTGTTCCTTCATCTAACAGTGTTTATTCAATTGGGCCTAAGATATGGTTGAGTGGCCAGCACCTAGAGTTAGGTGGCTTTATTTCATCTGATAGAGACTTGGATGATGTCATTTGACAAAGGCGATGTTTCATCATTGATTAGTTTATTCATCAGAAGAGTTAAAATTAGGGTGGAGGGAAAATTGAAAATTTTCCAAAGCGGCCTGTTCCTGTTTAAAAGTTGAGCTTGACTTTCTAGTTTTACTAAATGTATTATCTCGATATTTTGTGGTGCCATATTCTCTCTGGAGTTTCTTTGGTGGTGGAGTCAGAAGGAGAGTCTGGGAATTCTTTTGGATAGTGGCATGCTGGTGGCTTCAAGGGGCTTGGCGTCAGGAGCCTTGGGTGAATTCTGCAACTGCTTGCCTGACCCTGGGTGCATCTCCCAGAGGTTTTGTTTCCTCTTATGAAATTGCCGGCAGATAATGTTCTGCTTAAAGGGGAACTCTCCCATCCTGTTGGTGAGAATGCAAAGTGGTGCAGCCAGTCTGGGAAACAGTGGGGGGTTCCTCAAAAAGTTAAACATTGAACAACCACATGATCCAGCAATTGCTCTCCTAGGTATTTACCCAATGGATACAAAAATGCAGATTCAAAGGGGGTCCATGCACCATGATGTTTATAGCAGCAAAGTCCACAGTAGCCAAACTATGGAGAGAATCCCAAAGTCCATGCACTGATGAATGGATAAAGCAGATGTGGGATACATATATATATAATGGAATATGACCCAGCTTCAAAAAGAATGAAATCTTACCATTTGCAAGGATGTGGATGGATCTACAGTGTATTAAGCTAAGCAAAATCAGTGAGGAAAGACAAATATCCTATGCTCTCACGCTTGTGGAATTTCAGAAAGAAAACAGATGAACAGAGTGTTTGGGTGATGAGAGAGGCAAACAAGGAAATAGACTCAACCTCGGAGAACAAACTGAGTGTTGCTGCAGGACAGGGGCGTGGGGGGAAGAGTTAAATGGGTGAGGGGTATTAAGGAGGGCACTTGTGATGAGCACCTGGTTCTGTATGCAGGTGAGGAATCACTAAATCCTACCCCTGAAGTGAATATTCCATGGCATGTGAACTAACTGGAATTTAAGTAAAAGAAGAAAGGAAAAAGTGTTCTGCTTCATGAAGAGTGAGGTAAAATTGTAGTGAATTGGGCTGTACTATTCTATAGATGATAGTTGTAAAACACCCTGTTGTAGGATACACTAGTTACTTATCACATAAGGAGTCCTCAGAAAGCTACAATGAAAGATTCAGATATCAGAGCATGTTCATGTTCCACTGATATGTTACAGTTTGCACAGGTAGGAAAGCAGGTGGAGAGAAAGGAACAGAAGGGGAAAGTAGGTGTGAACCTTTCATTAGTTAGCATTATAGCTTTCTCATGAAAGCCTTGCGCCAGTGTGATTTTGGAAGAAGAGGAGGAATCGGGGAGCTTTTCAGGAGACTGGGGAGTTCCAGGTCTGAGTAAAGCTGACAGGGGTCCCAGAGGAGAGCTGAATGCATTCTGCAGCAGGGTGTGGGCAGGGTGGGCTCCAGGGGTGGCTGTGGGTCTCCTGGGTGAGAGTTATGACAGGTGAGGGCTGTGTGCAAGTTCCTGGCTGAGGACAAGTGAGGCACAGGTGGAGAGCTGGCAGAGAACCTTCTTCTGGGCCACCAGCCTCACCCAACACACAGCCTCATCTTCTGTCTCTATCACTCCAATTCAGACTTCTCCGAAGGTGAGTGAGAACATATCAAGAGCATTCTGAACAGAAGCGAAAGCATGTGCAAAGGCTCTGGGGCAGGAGATATTCAGGTATGTCCAGGAGTAGCAAGATGGCCCTCTGGCCACTGGAGACAGCTTAGGACATGAGCTCAGAGAGGTGACAGAGGGTGACAGAAAGCCATTCCAGGGCTATAACCCGATGAGACACTGTTTCACTGGGCCATCCTGGCTACAGTGTTGAGAACAGATGACAGAGGGTTGAAGATGGCAAGGCAGGTCAATGATGAAGCTTTTCCGGGAACTCAGGCACTGTGGACCAGACAGGTGGCCTTGGATGGAGTGGTTAGAACTATTCTGGGTCCATTTTGACAATGGCGCTCACAGGATTTGCTGATGGGTTAGCTATTAGGAGCAGGAGAACGGAGGTATTGGGGTAACTCCCAGCTGTTGTGGGTTGTCCTGATCAAGGCGAAGGAGAGGGTTTCTTGGGGGGTAGGAGGTAGTCTATGCTCTGCATGCTGAGGAAGGTGCCTTTCCGGTGGATCTGCTGAGGTTTGTGTCTGGGAGAACCTTTCACATCTCCTCCCTCAGCAATGCTCAAGTACAAGTATCCCCCACTTTTTAAACGTTCACAGTAAGACACTGGGCTTTTTTGAAAGAATCCCATTATTACCCAGCTTCAGTAAGATGAAGAGACCTGAAGAGGATTTCCCTCTTATGAAAAAAGGTGAACAGTGAGAATCGCGTTCAGCATTTGTTTTGGGGAGAAGCACGACAGAGGCGGCGTGCACCCCAACCAGCTCCTTCCCCTGGGAACCGCTCTCCGTATCCAGACACCAGCACTTTGAATGGTATCTGTGAGCCTCTGCTGTGCTTTATCTTCATTTATGCTGGGCCTCCATTAGAAACTTGTATCCTGAGGCCTATGAAAAGCCAAAGAGAAGGAATTTTGGAGTCTGAGCACACTGTCTAATTGTTCCGTGTAAATTAATGGCCATTCCTTCTTGACACCATTTCTGCTGTGCAAGGTTTCTCAGAAGCCCTGTACTTTCAAAGAGCAGGGAAACCTATACCCCATGCTGCGGGATTAGTTTTAGTCTCCTGCTGGACAGAACATTTGATGACTGTCAGATTTTCTCACTCAAACATTGAGACTTTGACCACCTTCACCCGTTTCTACCGCCTCATCCCCGAATCTGGCACCTACGAATCTGCTGTCAGGATCTATGCGTTCACTATTTGTTTATTCCACGTGGAATGTACATGAGAGCATCTGGTATTGGTCTTTCTGTGTCTGAGTTACTTGGCCTAAGGCCCCCAAGGTCTGTGTTTCCATGTCTGGTTCTTGTGAATAATGCTGCAGTGAATGTGGGAGTGCATCTTTCTTTTTGAAGCAGTATTTTTGTGTTCTCCAAATCAATACTCAGTAGAGCCATTACTGGGTCATGTGGTAGTTGTCTTTATTTTTTCAGGAACCTCCATACCGTTTGTCACAGTGGCTGCACCAATTTCCATTCCCACCAACAGTGCACAGTGTCTCCTCATCTACACACCCTTGACCCCACCTGGTGTCTGTCTCTGGGACATTTGCTGTTCCAACAGTTGTGAGGGGATAGCCTATTGTGGGGTTGACTGATGTTTCCCTGACGATGATGAGTGATGTCGAACAACTTTTTCTGTCTGTTGGCACCTGTGTGCCATCTTTGGAAAGTATCTATTCACATATTCCCCACATTTTTTAATACAGTATTTTTTTTTTTGTATGAGTGTTGGGTGTATTTTGGATATTAGCCTCTTCTCACACATATGATTCGCAGATATTTTTTTCTTATTGGGTCCGTGGCCTTTTAAGTTTTTGCTGGTTTCTTTTACCGTATGGAAGATTTCAGTTTGATGTTGTTCCACTTGTTTATTTTTGCTTTTCTTGCCTTTGCATTTGGTGTCCGATCTGAAGACTCTTTGCCAAATCCAATGTCGAGAGACTTAGTACCTGTGTCTTCTTGGAGGTTTATGGATTCAGGTCTTGTGTTCCTATCATTCATCCATTAAAAATTTTGTGTGTGGTGTAAGAAAGTACCCAGTTATAATCTTCTGCATTTAGTGTCCAGTTTGCCTGTTACCGCTCACTGAAGAGACAGTCCTTCCCTCATGGCATATCTTCTGCTGCTGTGTCGTAAGTTAGGATCATCTACTTGCGGGTAAGTTTCTGAGCTTTCTGTTCTGTTCCACTGACCTGGTGTCTGTGTTTCTGCCAGTACCATCCTGTTTTAATGACAACAGCTTTGTAATCTAGCTTGAAATCCAGGAGTGTGTTGACTGCACCTTTCTTTTTCCAGGTTGCATTGGGTATTTGGGGTCTTTTGTGATTCCATCCATGTTTGAGGACTGTTTTGTATTTGCTTGAATAATGCCACTGGAATTCAGATAGGGATTTCATCACATGTGTCGATTGCTTTTGGTACAATGGACATGTTCACATAATTAACTCTTCCAGTTAAGGAGCATGGCATATGCATCCACTTGTTTGTGTTGCCTTCCAAATCTTTGACCCATACATTCTGCCCCCCTCGACACACATGTTTTTCATTAGTTTTCTGCCATGTGTTGAGTGTACTATGTCTTTCTCATTTTTGGTTACTTTTATTCCTAGATTTTTTTTTTTGGTGCAATTGTAAATGGCATTGCTTTTTAAATTTCTCTTTGCAAACGTGTGTCATCAGTATACAGAAATGCAAGAAGTTGGGTCATCTGGGTGGCCCCATAGGTGAAGCGTCTGCATTCAACTCAGGTCATGATCCCAGAGTTCGGGGATCGAGCCCGTGTTGGGCTCCCCGCTTAGCGACGGTCTGCTTCTCCCTCTTTCTGACACTCCCCCTGCATGTGCTTTTTCTCTTCCTGTCAAATAAATAAATGAAATCTGAAAAAAATAAAGACAACAGGTCTCTGTATATTGACTTTATATCCTGCAGCTCTCTTGAATTTGTTTAAACTAACAGTTTTTTTGTGGAATTTTTTGGGATTTCATGTCATTTGAAAATAGTGACAGTTTTCCTGTAGGGATTTCATATCTTTCTCTTTTTTTAAAATGATGTTAGTCACCCTACAGTACTTCATTTGTTTTTGATGTAGTGTTCCATGATTCATTGTTTGCATATAACACCTAGTGCTCATTATGACACGTGCCCTCCTTAATACCCATCACCAGGATAACCCATTCCCCCACCACTCCCTTTCTGCAACCTTCATTTTGTTTCCCAGTGTCAATAGTCTCTCATGGTTCATCTCCACCTCTCATTCCTCCCCTTCACTTTTCCCTTCCTTCTTCTAATGTCCTCCATGCTACTCCTTCCATTCCACATAGGAGTCAAACCTTATGATAATTGTCTTTCTCCGCTTGACTTAATTTCACTTAGCATAATCCCCTCCTGGTCCATCCACGTTGGTGCAAATGGGGGGTATTCATCCTTTCTGATGACTGAGTAATATTCCATTGTATAGATGAACCACATCTTATTTGTCCATTCATCTGCTGAAGGACATCTTGGCTCCTTCCACAGTTTGGCTATTATGGACATTGCTGCTATGAACATTGGGATATAGGTGCCCCTTCTTTTCATTACTCTGTGTCTATGGGGTAAATACCCAGTAGTGCAACTGGTGGGTCATAGGATAGCTCTGTGTTTAATGTCTTGAGGAACCTACATATTGTGCAAAAGTGGCTATACCAGCTTGAATTCTCACAAGTAGTGTAAGAGGGCTCCCCTTTATTCACATCCTCTCTGACTTTTTGTAACTTCCTGTCTTGTTAATTTTTTCTAGATTTTATTTATTTATTCCACAGAGATTGAGATAGCCAGCGAGAGAGGGAACACAAGCAGGGGGAGTGGGAGAGGAAGAAGCAGGCTCATAGCGGAGGAGCCTGATGTGGGGCTCGATCCCATAATGCCAGGATCACGCCCTGAGCCGAAGGCAGACGCTTAACTGCTGTGCCACCCAGGTGCCCCCTGCCTTTTAATTTTAACCATTCTAACTGGTGTAAGGTGGTATCTCATTGTCGTTTTGATTTGTATTTGCCTGATGGCAAGTGATGTGGAGCATTTTTTCATGTGTCTGTTGGCCATTTGTATGTCTTCTCTGGAGAAGTATCTCTTTGTGTCTTCTGCCCATTTTTTGGGTGTCGAGTTTGAGGAGTTCTTTATAGAACTTGGATACCAGCCCTTTATCTGTAATATCATTTGCAAATATCTTCTCGATTCCATAGGTTGCCTTTTTGTTTTGTTGATCATTTGCTTTGCCCTGCAGAAGCTTTTTATCCTGATGAAGTGCCAATAATTCATTTTTGCTTTTATTTCCTTTGCCTTTAGAGACGTGGCTTGCAAGAAGTTGTTGTGTCCAAGTTTGAAGAGCTCTTTTGATTTTGATATGATATAGGAATCCATTATTTTTCTTTCCTGATTGTATTCGAGTCCTCTGTCTTTCTTGGTGAGTCTAGCTAAGTTTGTCAATTTTGTTTATCTTTCCAAAAAAGGCAGCTCTCATTTTCATTGTTTTTGTTTTTTTGGTCTTTTTAGTCTCTGTTGGATTTATTTATGCATTCCTTTTTGTTATTTCCTTATTTCTACTAATTTGGGGCTTTGTTTGTTATTTTATTTTCTACTTCTTTACCACATAAATCAGGTTATTTATTGGAGAGAATTCTTAGGGATTGATGAAGGCTTGAATTTCTATGAATGTCCCCCATAAAGCTACTTTTGCTTCATCCCATAAGTTTTTGTAAGTTGTCTTTTTCATCAGTGTCAAGGTACTCCTAAATTTTTTTTTTATTTCTTCTTTGACTGTTGGTTGTTCAGTAGCATGTTGTTAAATCTCCACACATTTATTTAAGATTATTTAAGTATCTGACAGAGAGTGAGACAGTGAGAGAGGGAATGCAAGGAGGGGGTGGGAGAGGAAGAAGCGGGCTTCCCGCTGAGCAAGGAGCCTGATTCCAGGCTAAATCCCAGGATCCTGGGATCAGGACCTGAGCTGAAGGCAGATCCTTAACAACTGATCCACCGAGGCCCCCCAATCTCCACCTATTTTTGACTGTCCCATTTTTTTCTTGAGACTGATTTCTAGTTTCATATCATTGTGGTTGGACAAGATTTGAAGCAGAAAGTGAAGAGAGCATTCAGATGAAAGGTTTGTTTCCTGGAGGGTTTTCTGAGGGCAGATCATGAGTTCCATGGGACAGAGGAAGGTTTTGTGAGACGGGGGGTGGGGTTAACCTTTGTTAGAATTACTGACTACTACCATGCAGGCTGTGTGCTACTGTTCACACCATATACCTGATGGACATGTACTTCATTAGAAATATTTTCTAGGAGGTGTAGGCATAGTCTTCACTTAAAGAAAGGTGCCATGTGGGTTCATGGCATGACCCCAGGTCAGCAACCAGGATGTATTGTATTGTGGGGGATCAGAAACAGGCTTTCTGTAGGAAGTGACAGAAATAGGGTATGGTGAGCTCCATAACCATAGGTGAGGTCCCGAGTGACCCACTGGGTGTTGGGTTCTGTGGATCTGTCTCATCAGGTGCTGTGGAATTCAGGGACACCCTCCTGTCTGTGGATTTGTGTGGAGACAGGTAGACATCACTGTCTGGCCAGGCACGAGGGTCGCACTGGACCACTACCAGAGGTGCAGCGTGCGGGGGAGCCACTGCTTGGTTTCCACAAAAGCTGACCAGGGTCTGTGACCATGATTCCTAGCAGCTGCAAGGGGAGAGGAGACCGGGGGTGGTGCACAGTTCCTAGACTTGTGGTCAGGACTAGTCTGGAGCACACTGAAGTCAGTCACACTGGGCACAGAAGGCACCCAGTCAGTGTAGCTGTGGGCACTGCTTCCATGGTACTTCAGGCCGGATTCATGCTGCCACCTCCTGCATTTCATCATCATCTTCAAGGTCATGTGCCTCTGCTCTTGCCCCATGGTCTCCGGGGTATTGTCCGTCCTCCATCTGGTCCTCATCCCTGATGCCCTGTGCAGTCCGATGCCAGGGTAGTCTTCTCGAGACAAACATCTGGCCCTGATGGAACACTTCCATGGATCTCGTGTGATGCGAGGATGATGCCCTGCCCTGGAAGGGGGCTGCAGGTCCCCAATCAGGAGAGCCATGTCTCCCTTTTCAGCATGGCCTGCCCGCCCCTCAGTCTTCTTCAGGGAAGTTCTCCCCACTTCCTGAGCTGACAGCTCTGAACTTAAAAATGAATGTTATTTTACATAAATCTATGCCTAAGTTCATCCATGGCATGTCTTTCAACCCCGTTAGTGGGTTTTTTCTTTTTTTTAGCAGTTCTGAAGGGCTGTCTGCTCAAGGAGGGGATGACCTGGGTGGGGCAGCTTTCCCTCTCATCTCCCTCAGCATGTCTCTGAGCCCTGGGACCAGCTCTCCCACTGAGGATTGAGGGAACTGAGCCAGCTCATCCAGAGCCCAAGCTGTGTCAGCTCATAGATGGATGCGTGTTGGAGCGGTGGGCAGCTGGCATGGGCAAGGGGCAGGCAGTGTCTCCTTCTCATTCCTTCCCTCCCTTCCTCCCAGAGGTAGCTCAGAGCAGCCTCAACCCCTACATCTCCAGATCCCTTGACCTGTGCCTCCTATGTTCAGCTGATGACCTTGGAGTTTCACATGGATTCTACCTCCCGTACCCTCTCCTGTAGCAGTTCGTGGATCAGGGGAGGGGTTGGACCCTCTCTGTTTTTGGTCTTCTTCCTGTCCCGCATCATGCCCACCCACCTTTGCATCTTCCATTTATGTGCTTGGAAGAAAGCCCATCCACAGGGAACCTATTAGCCAAATGGATCCAGGCAATGAACATTGAAGTAGAGATCCAGGGTCCATAATAAACCTCCTCTGAAACCTGTCCCAAAGTCTGTGACTCTCTCACACTGAAACAGAAACAATAATAGCTTTCTGGACTGTGAAGTAACATGGGTCTCTACTTCCAATCTTGAATGCATAGGTGCTGAGCCTGCACAGAAAAGGACCATGGCTCCCGTGGGATGGGATCCACGGTAAGAACTCAGTGAAATCTGAATTTGAGGCATGGAGTGAATAATTATTGTAGAGTGAATCCTCCCAAGTAGGGCTTATGCACATTGCACAGGAAAAGCTTTTTCAAAGAGGTTCCTGAAAGAAAAATCTTTTTTAAAAATTTATTTTAATTCCAGTAGAGCTAACATACAGTGTTACATTCATTTCAGGTGTACAGTAGAGTGATTCAGTAATTCCATATATTACTCAGTGGTCGTCAAGAAAAGCGTCCTCTTAATCCCCTTCATGTATTTCACTCATCCCTCTATCCACCTCCTCTCTGGTAACCATCCGTTTGTTCTCTATTGTTAAGAGTTTGTATTTTGGTGTGTCTCCTTTTTCTCTTTTAGTTATTTATTTTTGTTTGTTTTCTAAATTCCCCATTAGAGTGACATCGTATGGGATTTGTCTTTCTCTGACTGACTGATTTTAGTTACGATAATACTCTCTAGCTCCATCCGTGTGGCTGCAAATGGCAAGGTTTCATTCTTTTTGAAGCCGAGTAATACTCCAGTGTGTGTGTGTATGTGTGTCTGTGTGTGTGCATGTGTGTGTGAATACACACATCTATCATCTTATTTGTCAATTTTTCTACAGACACTTGGGTTGCTTCCATATTGTGATATTGTAAATAATGGTGCAAGACACATAGGGGTGCATGTATCCTTTTAGTTACTGTTTTCCTAGTCTTTGGGTAAAGACGATTAGTGTGATTGTTGGATCATAGGGTAGTTCTATATTTAATTTTTTGAAGAACCTTCATACTGTTTTCCACGGTGGCCATCACAGTTTGCATTCCCACCCACAGTTCGCGAGGATTCCCCTTTATCCACATCCTCCCAACACCTGCTCTTTGTTGTGCTTTGATGTTAGCCATTCTGACAGGTTTGAGGTATTACCTCATTGTCCTTTGGATTTACATTTTCCTGATGATGGGTGATGGTGAACATCTTTTCACGGGACTGTTGGCCATTTGTATTTCTTCATTGGAGAAATGTCTGTCCATGTCTTCTGCCTATTTTTTAACTGGATTATTTGTTTTTGGGGGGTCGAGTAGTATCAGTTGTATATGTTTTGGACACTATCCCTTTATTTGCAAATATCTTCTCCCTTTGAGTAGGTTGTCTTATTATTTTTACGTTTTCATTGTTCTTCTGCCGTGTGGAAACTTTTTATTTTGCTGTATTCCCAATAGTTTATTTTGCTTTCATTTCATTTGCCTCAGGAGACAGTCCAGAAAAACGTTGGTATGGTCCATGTCAAGAAGTTACTGTCTTCCCTCCTGTAGGATTTTTATGGATTCAGGTCTCATATTGAGGTCTTGAAACTGTTTTGTGTTTGTCTGTATTGTGTAAGAAAGCAGTCTAATTTCATTCTTTTGTGTGTAGCTGTCTAGTTTTCCCAACACCATTTGTTGTAGAGATTGTCCTTTTCCCTTTTGATATCGTTGCTTGCTTTGTGGAAGATTCATGGACCACATAATTGTGGGTTTCTGTCTGAACTTGTATCCTATTCCTTTGGTCGCTGTGTCTATTTTTGTGCCGTACTGTCTTGTTAGGATGACTGCAGCTTTGTAGTATAACCTGAAATCTGAAACTGTGAGTCCTCCAGCTTTGTTTTTCTTTTCCACATTGCACTGGCTGTTTGGAATCTTTAGTGGTTCCATACAAATATTTAGGATTGGTTATTTGAGGTCTTTTGTTCTTTAATTTAAATTCAATTAGCCAATTTACAGTACATCATTAGTTTCAGATGTAGTCTTCAATAAATTTTCAGTCGTGTATAACACCCAGTGCTCATTGTATCGTGTGACGTCCTTAATGCTACTCACCCTGTTACCTCCCCAACTTCTCCAACAATCATCAGTTTCTTGTGATAGTTAAGAGTCCATCATGGGTTTTCTCCCTCTCTGATGACTTCCCATTCTATTTTCCCTCCCTTCCCCTATGGTCTTCTTCCTTGTTTCTGATATTCCACATAGGAGTGAAAGCATATGATCATTGCCTTTCTTTCATTCGCTTATTCCACTCAGCATAATACCCTACAGCTCCACCCAGGTCAGTGTGATGGTAAGTATTCATCCTATCTGATGGCTGAGTAATATTCCATTATATATATAATCCACATCTTCTTTATCCATTCATCTATCCATGCTCATCTGCACTCCTTCCACAGCTTGCCTATTATGGATATTGATGCTATGAACACTGGGGTGCATGTGTCCCATCTTCACTACCTCTGTCTCTTTGGGGTAAATACCCAGTAGTGCAATTGCTGGGACATAGGGTAGCTTTATTTCTAACTTCTTGAGGAAACTCCGTACTGTTTTCAAGAGTGGCTGTACCAGACTACATTCGTACAGGGGTGTAAGAGAGTTCCCATTTCTCCACATCCTCTCCAACATGTATAGTTTCATGTCTTCTTATTTTAGATATTCGGCCTGGTGTGATATGGCATCTATAGGGGTTTAGATTTGCATTTCCCTGAAGCCAAGTGATATGAAGCATTTATGCATGTATCTTTTGGTCACCAGTACGTCGTCATCAGTGAAGTGACTTCCCATTTTAATTCATCTCAAGACCTAAAGCTGGGTAAGGCACTGAAGCTGGATGATGCCATCGGTTGGAAGTGTGGAGAATTTCAAAAGATCTCCATGAAGAGCAAGTTTAAAGGTAAGTGTGAAGCTACTAATTGGATCCGGGGACATCTCTGAAAGTGGGGATTGCCTGGGATGGGCTGAGGGGGGCCCTCCGATTTTCCTATGAATCCTTGCTGCAGCCCCAAGTGGACAGTTTCCTGCTGTGGGGCAGGCTGAGTCCTCTAGTCGTGCAGAGGTGAGCCCAATGCCTGGTGCCTTGGAGGCAGGCAAACGGGGAAGGACCCTCAGCAGAGGACCCAGGGTTAGGTTAGGCCTCAAGAGACAGCATGTCCGAACTGCCCAATGCTCAGAGAACTCCCAGGCCGAGTGAGATGAGGGCACAAGGGCGGGTGAGTGTGAGCCTTGGGGTTTCATCCGGAAGGGCCCACAAAGGTCGGGGTTCACCAGAAGGGGCTCTCAGGGGGTGCCCGAATTCTCTTGCCCTGAATGCTCTGTTGTGCCCCAAAATGGTACAGTTTACTGTGGGCTGCAGGCTGAGTCCTACGGTTGGGCTTGGGTGTCCCCAATCCCCCAGAGTGCGGTGCTAGGACCCTGGGGAGGGGCTCCTCTGTGGCCAACCTAGGGTAAGGGTTAGGGTCCAGGAGCCCGGCAGGGACATACTGAAGGCTGTGTGGCACGCTCTGTGGAGGGCTGAGAGGAGGCCATGGGGGAGGATGAGCATGGGCCTCAGGGTTGGGGCACAGGGGACTGCCAATGGTGGGGACGGGCTCTGGGGGCCTCCCCAAGTTCTCGTGCCCTGTAGACTCCATAGAGCCCCAAGGGGCACGGTTTCCTGTCGGGTGGCAAGCTGAGTCTTGCGGTGGGGCACAGGTATACCAATTCCCCGGGGCTGCGGTGTAAGGCTCCTGGGGAGGTCACCACACCCACGGCCGACCTAAGGCTAGGGTTAGGTCCCAGGAGCCCCGCATGCCCGATATGCTGGCTGTATGGCGAGCTACACGGGCTGAGGTGAGGGTATCAGGAGGGTGAGCGTGGGCCTCAGGGTTGGGGTGCGGGAGGCCGCCGAAGTTCGCTGGTGGCTCAGGAGGGCCCTCCTGGTTCTCCCACCCTGAATGCTCTATGGCCTCCCAAGGTGCACAGTTTCCTGCACGGTGGCAGACTGAGTCCTGCTGTGGGGCTCAGGTGTCCCGAATCCCCACGGCTGTGACTCCAGGCTCCTGGGGAGGGGCCCCTCCACAGATGAACTACGGTTAGGGTTGGGGCCCAGGAACCTCGCAGGCCAGATGTGCCCACTATGTGGCGAGCTCCGCCACGGGCTGAGTTGAGGGTGGGGGGTGGGGTGAGCATGGGCTTCAAGGTTGGGTTTAGGGATCGCCGAAGTTCGCCTGGGGTTCTGGGGGCCCTCCTGGTTCTCCCGCCCTGAATGCTCTACAGCCTCCCAAGGCGCACGGTTTCCTGCAGGCTGGCAGGCTTTGTCCTGCTGTGGGGCTCAGGTGTCCCCAGTCCCTGGGGCTGCAGCACCGGGCCCCAGGGGAGGGGTCCTACCCAGCAGACCTAGGGTCAGGTCTAGGCCCCAGGAACCCAGCAGGCCTGATCTGCCGGCTCTGCGACGTGCTTGGTGGAAAGCTGAAGGGAAGGCGTGTGGCGGGATGAGCGTGGGCCTCAGGGTTGGGGTGTAGGGAGCCGCCAACGATCGCTGGGGGCTCAGGGGGGCCCTACCAGTTTTCTTGCATGGGATGCTCTGTGGCTCCCCAAGGGGCATGGTTTCCTGAGGGGTGGCAGGCTGAGTCCCGTGGTGGGGCTCTGGTGTACCCAATCCCTGGGTTTAGGGTACGGACTAGGGTACGGGTTAAGGTTAGGGTATGGGTTACGGTTAGGGTATGGGTGAGGGTAGGGGTTAGGGTTAGGGTAAGGAGAGAGTACGGGTTAGGGTTGGGTTTATGGGTTGCAGGTTAGAAGTTATGGGTTAGGGTACAGATTAAGGTTTAGGGTATGGGTTAGGGTTTAGGGTTTGGGTTTAGGGTTAGGGTTAGGGTTGGAGTACGGGTTAGGTTTAGGGTACGGGTTAGGGTTAGGGTATGGGTTATGGTACGCGTTAGGCTATGGTTTAGGGTATGGGTTAGTGTACGATTTAGGGTAAGTGTTGGCGTATGGATTTGGGTATGGTTTAGGGTACGGGTTAGGGTTACGGTACGGGTTAGGGTTAGGGTACAGTTTAGGGTTATGGTACAGGTTAGGTTACGGTTTAGGGAACGGGTTAGGGATAGGGATAGGGTATGGTTTATAGTTAGGGTATGGGTTAGGGTACGGGTTAGGGTACAGGTTAGGGTTAGGTATGGGTTAGGGTCCGGGTTAGGGATAGGGCACGGGTTAGGGTATGGGTTTGGGTACGGGTTACGGTATGGCTTAAGGTTAAGGTAAGGGTACTGGTTAGGGTTAAGGTACAGGTTACGGTTTAGGGTTTAGGGTTACGGTTAGGGTATGGGTTAGGGTTAGGGTACGGGTAGGGTTAGGGTACGGGTTATGGTACGAGTTAGGGTATGGGTTAGAACCGGGTTTAGGGTTTAGGGTTAAGGTTAGGGTACAGGTTACGGTACTTGTTAGGGTTACGGTTAGGGTTAGGGTATGGTTTAAGTTACGGGTTAGGGTACAGTTTAGGGTTAAGGTTAGGGTACGGGTTAAGGTATGGGTTAGAGTACGTGTTAGGGTTACAGTTAGGGTAAGGTTCAGGTTAGGGTTAGGGTTAGGGTACGGGTTAGAGTTAGGGTTAGAGTACAGGTGAGGGTACGGGTTAGGGTTAGGTTTAGGGTTAGTTTACGGGTTAGGGGTAGGGTTAACTGAAGGGGTAGGGTTAGGCGTAGGGTTAGGGGTATGGTAGGGGTCGGGGTAGGGTTAGGGTTTAGGGTTAGTGTTTGGGGTTTGGGGTTAGTGGTTAAGGTTAGGGTTTCATGTTTAGGGTTTCAGGATTAGGTTTAGGGCTTAGGGTTTAGGGTTTAGTGTTAATGTTAGGGTTTAGGGTTTAAGGATTAAGGTTTAGGGTAGGGTTAGGGTTAGGGTAAGGGTTAGGGGTTAGAGTTAGGGTTAGGATTAGGGTTTAAGGTTTAGGGTTTAAGGTTATGGGATTAGGGTTTAGGGTTAGT
The DNA here is from genome assembly GCF_024610735.1 of Ursus americanus. Classification (NCBI taxonomy): domain Eukaryota; kingdom Metazoa; phylum Chordata; class Mammalia; order Carnivora; family Ursidae; genus Ursus; species Ursus americanus. The sequence continues at coordinate 306,942 of NW_028273645.1, read as the reverse complement.
GTTAGACCCCAGTAGGCCAGCAGGACCCATGTGCTGGCTGTGCGGCGAGCAGAGGAGTGGGCCGAGGTGAGGGCGCTGGCGAGCGAGGGAATAGTATGCAGCGTTTTAGTGCGGGGGGACTTTTAACGTCGCTAGAGGCTCAGAGGGCCCTGCCCGTTCTCCCGTCCTGAATGACCGGAGGCGCCCCTAGTGACCCGTGTGGTGGCGGGCTGGCAGTGTGAGTCTGGCACGGCGGTTTAGGGGTCCCCAATGCCGTGCGTTGCAGCACAAGGCCCCTTGGTCGGGGCCCCTCTGGGGCCGTCCTAGGGTTAGTGTTAGCACCCAGGAGTCCGGCAGGCATGATCCGCCAGCTGTGCGGTAGTGGAGGGCCAGGCCTAGGTGAAGGCGCCAGTGAGTTGGAGCATGGGCCCAAGCATTTTGGCGCGGGGGGGCCTTGGAAGGTCACCAGGGGATTGGAAGGCCCTGCCGGTTCTCCCGCCCTGAATGGCCAGAGGCGCCCTTAGCGGCCCAGGTGGTGGCAGGGCGGCACGGTGAGCACGGCGTGGGGCTCGGGGGTCCCCAATCCCTGGCATTGCTGCACCAGGCCCCTTGTGAGGTTCCCCTCGGGGGCCAACCTAGGGTTAGGGTTAGCCCCCAGGAGGCTGGCAGGCCCGATCCGCTGGTTGTGCGTGAGCAGAGGGGCGGGCCGAGGTCAGGGCGCTGGTGAGCAGGAGCATGGGCCCAAGCATTTTGGCACATGGGGCCTTAGAAGTTCACTGGGATTCGGAGGGCCCTGCCCGTTCTCCCGCCGGCGGGAGAATGAATGACCGGCGGTGCACCTAGCAGCCCGGGTGGCGGCGGGACGGCAAAGTGAGTACTGGCTTGGGCTCGGGGGTTGCCAATCCCTGGCACTGAGGCGCCAGGCCCCTTGGGAAGGGCCCCTCATAGGCCGCCATAGGGGTAGTGTTAGCCCCCAGGAGGCAGGCAGGCCCAATGTGCTGGCTGTGCGGCGACCGGAGGGGCGGGCCGAGGTGAGGGCGATGGCGAGCGGGAGCGTGGGCCCAAGCGTTCTGGCGCGGGCGGCCTTCGAAGGTCGCCAGGGGCTCGGAGGGCCCTGCCCGTTCTCCCACCCTGAAAGACTGGCAGCACGCCTAGTGGCCTGGGTTGCGGCAGGGCAGCAGGGTAGAGTCTGGTGCTGGGGCTCGGGGGTCCCCAATCCCAGGCGTTGCGGCGATAGGCGACTTGGGATGGGCCCCTCGGTGGCCGACCTAGGGTTAGAGTTTGCCCCCAGGAGGCCGGAAGTCCCGATCCACCCACTCTGCAAGGAGCGGAGGGGTGGGCCAAGATGAGGGCGCTGGCGAGCAGGAGGGTGGGCCCAAGCGTTTTGGTGCGGGGGGCCTTTGAAGGTCGCCGGGGGCTCAGAGGGCCCTGCATGTTCTTCCGCCTGAATGCCCGACGGCACACCTAGCGGCCCAGGTTGCAGAGGGGCAGCAGTGTGAGTCCGGTGCTGGGGCTCGGGGGTCCCCAATCCCCGGTGTTGCAGCGCCAGGCCCCTTGGGAGGGGCCCCTCGGGTGCGACCTAGTGTTAGGGTTAGCCCCCAGGAGGCCGGCAGGCCCGATTCGCCAGCTGTGCGGCGAGCGGAGGGTCGGGCGGAGGTGAGGCCACTGGCGAGCATGATCAAGGGCCCAGGAGTTTTTGCGGGGGGGTCCTTCGAAGGTCGCCAGGTGCTCGGATGGCCGTGCACGTTCTTCCGCCCTGAATGACAGGCGACTACCCTAGCGGCCCGGTTAGAGGAGGGGCGGTATGGTGAGTCTGGCGCTGGGGCTCGGGGTCCCCAGTCCTTGGCGTTGGGGTGCCAGGCCCCTTCGGAAGGGCTCTAGGGGGCTGACCAAGCATTAATGTTCGCCCCCAGGAGGCTGGCAGACCCGATCTGCCGGCTGTGTGTCGAGCAGAGGGGCAGGCCGAGGTGAGGGCGCTGTCGAGCGGGAGCATGGGCCCAAGCGTTTTGGCACGGGGAGCCTTCAAATGTTGCCAGGGTCTTGGAGGGATCTGCCCGTTCTCCCTCCCTAAATGACCTACAGTGCTCCTAGTGGCCCGGGTGGCGGCGGGGCGACACGGTGAGTCCGGCGCTGGGGCTCGGGGTCCCCAATCTCAGGCATTGCGGTGTCAGGCCCCTTCAGAGGGGCCCCTCAGGGGCCAACCTAGGGTTATGGGTAGCCTCCAGGAGGAAGGCAGGCCTCATCCACCGGCTCTGCAGCGAGCGGAGGGGCAGGCCAAGGTGAGGACGCTGAGGAGCAGGAGCATGGGCTCAAACGTTTTGGATGGGGGGGCCTTCGAAGGTCGCCATGGGCTCGGAGGGCCCTGCCCGTTCTCCCGCCCTGAATGACCAGCGGCACCCCTAGCGGCCCGGGTGGCAGCGGGGCGGCAGGGTGAGTCCAGCGCTGGGGCTCGGGGGTCCCTAATACCCGGCGTTGCGGCGCCAGGCCCCTTGGGCGGGCCCCTCAGGGGCCGACCTAGGGTTAGGGTTAGCCCGCAGGAGGCTGGCAGGCTCGTTTCACCATGTGTGGTGAATGGAGGTGTGGGTCGAGGTGAGGTAGCTGGCGAGTGGGAGCGTGGGCCAGAGCATTTTGGGTTTGGCTCGGGGTGCCTTCGAAGGTCCCAGGTGGCTAGGAGGGTGCTGCCCGTTCTGTCGCCCTGAAGGACTGGCGACGCCCCTAGTTCCCCATGTGGCTGTGGGGCGGCAGGGTGCATCTGGCGCTGGGACTTGGGGGTCCCCAATCCCTGGCATGCGGCGCCAGGCCACTTGGGAGGGGCCCCTCGGGGGCGACCTAGGGTTAGGTTAGCCCCCAGGAAGCCAGCAGGCCCTATCCGCCAGCTCTGCAGCGAGTGGAGGGGTGGGCCGAGGTTAGGGCGCTGGCGGACAGGAGCGTGGGAGCCAGAGTTTTTGCGAGGGTGGCCTTTGAAGGTCGCAGGGGGATCGGAGGGCCCTGCCCGTTCTCCCTTCCTGAATGACTGGCAACGCCCCTAGTGCCCTCGGTGCCTATGGAGTGGCAGAGTGAGTACAGCACTGGGGCTCGGGGGTCCCAAATCCACGGCATTGCAGTGCCAGGCTCCTTGGGAGGGGCCCCTCGGGGCTGACCTAGGGTAAGTGTTAGCCCTTAGGAGTCCTGCAGGCCCTTTCTGCCAGCTCTGCGGCAGGCGGAGGGACAGGCCAAGGTGAGGGCGCTGGAGAGAGGGAGTGTGGGCCCAAGCGTTTTCGCGCAGGGGCCTTCGAAGGTCGCCGGGGGCTTAGAGGGTCCAGCAGGTTTTCTCACCCTGAAAGACTGGTGGCGCCCCTAGCAGCCCGGGTTGCTGCAGGGCGGCAGGCTGACTCCGGTGCTGGGATCGGGAACCCCAATCCCCGGCGCTGTGGAGCAAGGCCTCTTGGGAGGGGCCCCTCGGGGGCCGACCTAGGGTTAGGGTTCGTCCCCAGGAGGCCGGCAAGCCCGGCGCTAAGTGGCTCTGGCAATGTAACAAAAATGCCATACACTTATCTGTAAGAAATAACAGTGTACAGGAACCCTCTTAGCCCTAACATCATCCTTTGTGAATATGGAAGGCAGCCCCAAAGTGGTCGTGGAAGTCTGACGAAAGGGCTAAGCACTTTTCTCTGAGTCACCACACTATACAGGGAAACACCAATGTACATCATCTTTCACGAGTAGGAAGCATTAATGAAAAGGTTCTCGAATTTCGAGGACTCTGACCCATCCTTATTGGTAATAAAACACCGTGTACAGGAAAACACCTTCAACTCTCATCAGCCTCCTCAATCCTGATTCCGATTCAACTTTGGGTGTGTAGGACTAGGGAAATGTCCACATCTTATTGCTAAGAAAAACGATGTCAGGGTAATGCCCTTCAAGTCACCTCAGCCTTCCTGAAGACGGAAGCAGGAATCAAGGTGGTTATGTTAACATGAGGTAAGGAAGATGAGCATATAAGTGAGAAACAACAGTGGGCAGGACCTCTCTTCCAACGAACAGTATCTTTGCTTAATGTTGAATCCCTATGGTAAGTGGTTGTGGGCATTTGTGAGGTCAAAATCTGAAGTGTTTTGTAAAACCTCTTGGCCATTCACAGATGAGACTAAGGTATTGGGGACTCCTAGGCAGTGATTTGTCCACTGTCAAAAATATGAAAAGATATAAAAGAGACAGATGAGGTCTCCTCAGGCATTGTCCTTTATCCTCATCCTCCGTGAGGATGGCCATCTCTGGACAGCTCAGTGGCAGGGTCTCATTCACAGTGGGGGCATCTGTTCCTCACAGACATCAGGCAGGGAAATGGATTTGGTTCTCTGTGCCAGCCCAGCCACAGCTGAGTGTCACAGCACCCTCTCGTGGGCTCCTAAGAGTTTCACTGTCACCAGGCAGGTCATTGTATTTGATAAACCACTGTGAGAGTTTGCAATTGCCTTCATCTGCAACCTCCGAGAGGCAAATGCAGGTCTCTGGTACCATGTGAAGTCATGTGAAGGCATCGTGAGAAAGTGTCCTTCTGCTTAAGAAAAACATGGCTGGGGCTCCTGGCTGGCTCAGCCAGTTAAGCATGTGCCTTTGGATCAGGTTATGATCCCAGGGTTCTGGGATCGAGCCCGGGCTCCCTGCTCAGCTGGAAAGGAGGTAGGGAAATAGCTTAGAACCCACAGAGAATGTGAATAAAGGGGAGTGAAATGGAACTTGGTCTGTGTTTTGCTTTAGGGATTGGAAGATAGTTTATTCTCAATTGTGATTGTTCTTGAAACAGAAAGGCTGTATTTTTTTTACCTTTAATTTTTTTTCTAATAATATTTTTTTATTATGATATGTTAGTCACTATACAGTATTTCCTTAGTTTTTGATGTAGTGTTCCGTGATTCATTATTTGCATATAACACCCAGTGCTCCATGCAATATGTACCTTCCTTAATACCCATCACTGGCCCATCCCAATCCCCCACCCCTCTCCCCTCTGAAGCCCTCAGTTTGTTTCCCAGAGTCCATAGTCTCTTGTGGTTCATTCCCCCTTCTCTTTAGGGTCCACTGTCTAAAGGGACAGACAGTGGAAGTTCACCAAATATAAGATCGAAATTTCATTGTTCATTATAGATGCCACTAAGTAGTTCCCAGACATTTCATTCTACTGTAGTAATTCATTATACCTGTGAAGGTGCACGTGGAAGATAATTGATGCATGCATAGGGGTAATAAACATGCCCCTCAGTAGTAGAATAATAGAGGATGCATATGTGTAAAATTATTCGAAAGCTTCTATGCTTTCCCTTTGGTTCCTTATTATCTATGAAATTGGACAATTTTTGTTCTCCATGCTTAAAACTCATTGTCAGTATTCAGAGTTTTTCAATGCTGATCTTCTCCTGTATAAGTTACCAAAAACCTAAAATATGTATGAACTTTAAAAAACGCTATATTGAAAATGACAGCAGGGAAGTTCCATTTTGTGTATATTGCGTCAATGGATCTCTATTTTGACATCAGTGTTCATTAGAAATGATAACATTTCATGTGAGTATAAATATCAATGTGAAAAAGAAAAGGTAGGAAGAACCTTGAATGTTTAAGTAATTGGTGAAATGACAGGTGTGTGTGTGTGTGTGTGTGTGTGTGTGTGTGTGTGTGTGTGTGTAATTGATTTTCAATGAATGGTTCAGCTTCTTGTAGGGCCTCCGAGAGAGCCCAGGTGAACCTTTCAATTAGTTGGTATCTGTTTTCCGAACGTGGGAATCTCTTAGTCCAATAGTCAATCAGGCAAGCTTTGAGGTCTTGAAGAGTTTCAGTCCTCAGCGATGGTGTTGCAGACCCTTGTGAGCAAACCCTAGGGTATGCTCAGAGCCCTCATTAGCTGGTACCAAGGTGTGACGATTTCAGACAGCATTTCCCAAAGAAGTACCTCTTGAGTCTCTGTCCTTGTCAGTTCCCTACACTTCCTTACACTAGTTATGTGATCAGTGTGTTTCAGGATAATCCCCACATGTGATTTTTGCTATTTCCTACTAGTCCTAAATGTTTCTCAACTTCTTTTATGGCAGGGGTTGGGAAGCAACCTGTGTGGTGTAGGAAGGGGTGTGGTAGTTGTCTGCCTTCAGAGGACCGAATGATGCCTAGAAATTGTACTGTAGTTTGAGGTCAATTGTCCATCCTCTGAGTGTCAGGAATTCCATCACTTTACTTTGATGCTAGTCTGTTCTTCAAGCTGTCCTCAGAAATAAGGAGTGTCATCCATCTAGGGAATACTGGTTTGTGTGTATGTTTTCATTTTAGGAAAGGCCTTGTTATTCCTGAAAATAATACTGTAGAGTACCCTTTCCTGTTCTTATTGGCCATCAGTCAATCTTTTGTGAAGTATTCATTTATAAATAGACTTCTTATGGTTGATGAGCAGGAATTCTTTATTGACAAGTCTTTGTCAGTGTGTGTATTGCACATCTTTACTTCCCAGCCTGCGGTTCACTTTTTCATTTTCTTATGGTCATAAGATAAGGAGAAATGTCACATTTTTATGAAGTCCCACTGAATACTTTTAAATGGTTAGTGCACACTATGTCCTACCCCAAGATTGACAGGTTCTACGTTTTCTTTCAGAAACTGTCCAATGGGAAGCTACAATCCATCTCAAATTTATAAATTGCATTTTGAATTCTAATAGGGTATTTATAGACTGGTTTGGATTTTCTATGTACACAATCGTATTATCTGTGAATAGTCAAATTATCCCCTCAATTCTTATACTTTTTGTTTCTCTTGCCTTCTAACACTGGTAGATTCTCCGATGCCATGTTGCATAGAGCAGCATTGATTGAAGATTTTAATATACCTTTCTCAATATCTGACAGAAAAAGCAGACAAAACATTGGTAAAAATGTGACCTAATTGACATATAGGGAACATTCCATAATAAGTGCAGAATACGTTATTTTCAAGTGGTCATAGACTCTTTACCCAAATAGATGATAGGTGGGGCCATGAATCAAGGCTACAAATGTTAAACCCTGAAATTAACTAGATTCTATTCTTAGACCACAGGGGAATTGAGCCACAGTCATAGCGAAAAGAAAACCAGGAAGTCCTTCAATGTTTAAAAATTAAATGGAACTTTGCTACATATCCTAAAGGTCAGAGAAGGAATCTCAATGGAAATTCTGAACCTTTTCTACATGAGGGCTCACACACAATGGCACTTTCTTTGTGAAGAGCATTATAATAACCTAGACAGGAGTTGAGCCTTAAGTCAGAGTTCTGCCTGCCCCAGCCACACCTGGCAGCCTTGGCCTGTGGTCCCCCTCAGCTGTCCTTTCTGGTGGCCCTGAGCTAAGGGGGTCAACATGGCCATATGGAAATGGGAAGCTCTCCACTCATAGTGATGATGGTGCCCACTCCCCAGCTGTCCTTTCTGGTGGCTCTGAGCTAATGGGGTCAACATGGCCGTATGGAAATTAGAAGCTCCCCACTCTTAGTGATGACGTTGCTATCGTATCGTCCTCACCAGTCCAACAACATGATTTCTGATTGAAATATGACACAAGAGCGACTTCTTGGCCTTCCTTCAGGTTTGAAAATCATCGGGTGAGTCATCTATTAGAAATATGGATTCAACATGTATACTTTCTTCAGGAAAAGAAATAGACCCAATAGCAATTATGTGTTCCTGAGCACCTGTTCCTGAGAGACATCATACTGGCTCTTTGTAGCATTCTGCCTCTTAAACTTCTCAACTAGGGTGTAGATATTTTTAGGCACATGTGCAGGTGGTTAGACAGGGACTCAGATGATATGAGTCACAGAGGATTTTAGTGTTAGAAACCTAAGTGGGATCCCCAAATTGACTCCAAATCCCTTGTTGTTCCATACAGGGTACTATTTCCCTCTTATCTCTGGTCGTCTCGATCTGGAAACCTATCAAGTATCAGAATTTTCTTGTCATGTGGACAACTGGAACGAATTCAGCTGGCCTTTTCACCTCTGCCCATGGTGATCATTAAGGTCATTATCTCAGTGGAGGACCTCTGGTTAAGATACTCAAAGATCCTTAAGAATAGAGACAGTATAATATTTTTCTGGTATTAAAGTTACTGAAACCAACTATCATTTTTAGTCCATTCAGGCTCTGGTATGTTCAGAGGGTGCTGTAAAACAGGTCTGAAATAGTATTTAAAAACACTCAGCTCAGCCTGTTCTACAAAGTGAGCCAATGCTTATACACATGGCTAAAATATTCCCTTACCTACGATGACTTCCCAGCCATCGTAGTGTTTATATGGTATGACTGTGACTTACATTAGTCAACATTTGCAGAGAAAGAACTTAGTGCATCCAGGGGGCACTTCATGTTGAAATTAGTTTGTGACAACGAGCTACTGTGTTTTATTCTGCAGTCCAAGGGAATGATGCCAGACATCTCTAAGGTGTCTAGCAGTTCTACAATTCTGATTTTAAGTGGTCTGTGTGCTTCAGCGATTTGGGCAGGAGAAGGGCAGGAGTCCAGAGACTGTGAACACTTCTGTTACCTGTGCTGACCATGGAGCAGGTAGCCTTCTGTGGGCATCATTTTGATTTCTTGGTACTCTTGTGAAAGGAGCTTTTGTCTCACATTCCTCCATTTTAGAGTAATTATAATGATGAAAGTAATTTTTATCTTATATCATCTGTGGGCCCTGATCCTGGGATCCCAGGGAAGCTATCCTTTAACATTTTAACCGGCTCAAAATAATTGGGCAAAAACTCAAAGCATGGGCCCTATTTCTGCCCCAAGCACATGTTGTACATCTGCTTCGAGAAGAAAACAATAACCAAAAATGCCAACATGAAGTTAAGAAAATATAAAGAACCTCTTTGGCTCCCATAAGATTAAAGTCATACTGACATGTACATACTGAAAATGCATGAAATCATTGCATTTCCTAAAGCCCAATCCTTGGAGGGTCTGAGAGCCACTGACCTTGCCCAGAACCAGGCACACCCCAGCAGGGAGGGGTGGTGCAGAAAGGGAAGGGGCAGGACTCTGAGGGTGTTCTGCAGCTAGAGGGGTCCCTGGAATGGGCCAGGTGTGTGTGGGGAGCCCGGCCCAGGACTCCACCTATGCCTGTGCTGGGTGTTGGGTCGAGGAGGCACCTCTTGGGCCCCCTGCACTTTCAGGGTTCCAGGGGCTTGAGGGCTGTTGCCTGGATTCCCAGGGGCTGGGGCACCACTCTCCCTGACAAATCACCACTTGGGGGTGGAGCTACGTCTCTGTGGGCTGTTCCAGAGTTGCAGTGGGGTGCAAACCTGGGACAGAAGAAGGGGAACTGGTAGAGAGAGAGTTGCCCTGCGGAGGTCCCAGCTGGTTAGTGAGCAGCATGCACCGTGGGTGGGGGGGTCCGGGGGTAGGGTGCGCCTCAGGTGGGAGGCAGGGTTCTAGAAGGGCACCTGGAGAGGGTTCATTGTGGGTACTCAGGTGAGTTTTCTTTTTCCCTTTAAAGTCTCTTCTGCCTCATGTCTTCAACTGGCCTTATTCCCCATACCCATGAACTCAAGGGCGCCCAATGACCTGAGCTTTTGTGGGAATGGTTGCAGAATTTCAGGGTTTCCCCTGTTCCCCGGGAAGAGTGCAGGTAAGGACCTCACAGAGTCCCCACCTTCAGTGATGTGTCCCCCGGTTCTCAGACACAGTGCAGGAGATGCATCTTGAGCAGTACCCCGAGTTCAGCAGGGTGTGTCCTGGTCCCCCAGGCACAGGTGTGGCAGTAGCAAGCCCCAGAGCCGTCCCCCAACTTCAGCATTAGGCCCCGTGTGCCCCCAGGTTAGTGGTAATTGGCTGTTAGAATCATGCAGGAAAATCCTCCAGGTGGGGGCCTGAAGAAGGGCGTAAACCAGACGCCACTCTAATTGCATTGGGAATAGACAAATTGAGAATTTCTTTAGAAGAGTAAGTCTGCTTTCCAGAAAAGGCAAGGTCATTGGTCTATTGAGAATGAAGATAATTACTGATAAACAAGTATGTGTTGCCCCTGCACCCAGAAACCGAAGCAGGTGTTTAGGCTATAGGTCAGAGGTGCCTTCTTCTCCCCAGATGACAGCACTTGTCTTCTCTGGCTCCAAGACACCCGAGGATTGAACGTCAGCATCGGAGTCAGCGAGGCAGCTTGTCACAGGACGCCAGTGTTCAGAGAAAGCACAGGTATGTTTGGCAAAATGTCCTTTCTATGTCAGGGCTGGAGGTAAAACCTCTCATTATCCCAAACTTCCTGGGCTTTTCTCTTTTCTCTAGTTGAGCCACAAAGTAAAATTGAAGTAGCTGTCAGCATTCTGGGTTTGGTGCAAGAATTACTTAGTTTCCCTGCTGGTAGAACTTTGCAGGGGATCACAATTTCTGTCCATTTATTGCTTACAAATGTATTTTGACCATCTTTTTCCTAGGAACCCTCTTTTATTACAAAGGGAATGTGAGATTCACTCTGTGCCTGTTTGTAACATCTAATTTGTTCCTTCATCTAACAGTGTTTATTCAATTGGGCCTAAGATATGGTTGAGTGGCCAGTATCTAGAGTTAGGTGGCTTTTGTCATCTGATACAGACTTGGATGATGTCATTTGACAAAGGTGATGTTTCATCATTGATTAGTTTATTCATCAGAAGAGTTAAAATTAGGGTGGAGGGAAAATTGAAAATTATCCAAAGCGGTCTGTTCCTGTTTAAAAGTTGAGCTTGACTTTCTAGTTTTTCTAAATGTATTATCTCGATATTTTGTGGTGCCATATTCACTCTGTAGTTTCCTTGGTGGTGGAGTCAGAAGGAGAGTCTGGGAATTCTTTTGGATAGTGGCATGCTTGTGGCTTCAAGGGGCTTGGCGTCAGGAGCCTTGGGGTGAATTCTGCAACTGCTTGCCTGACCCTGGGTGCATCTCCCAGAGATTTTGTTTCCTCTTATGAAATTGCCGGCAGATAATGTTCTGCTTAAAGGGGAACCCTCCCATCCTGTTGGTGGGAATGCAAAGTGGTGCAGCCAGGCTGGGAAACAGTGTGGGGGTTCCTCAAAAAGTTAAACATTGAACAACCACATGATCCAGCAATTGCTGTCCTAGGCATTTATGCAAAGGATACAAAAATGCAGATTCAAAGGGGGTCCATGCACCATGATGTTTATAGCAGCAATGTCCACAGTAGAGAAACTATGGAGAGAATCCCAAAGTCCATGCACTGATGAATGTATAAAGCAGATGTGGGATACATATATATATAATGGAATATGACCCAGCTTCTAAAAGAATGAAATCTTACCATTTGCAAGGATGTGGATGGATCTTGCGTGTATTAAGCTAAGCAAAATCAGTGAAGAAAGAGAAATATCCTATGCTCTCACACTTGTGTAATTTCAGAAAGAAAACAGATGAACAGAGTGGAGGGGTGATTAGAGAGGCAAACAAGGAGATAGACTCAACCTTGGAGAACAAACTGAGTGTTGCTGCAGGACAGGGGCGTGGGGGGAAGAGTTAAATGGGTGAGGGGCATTAAGGAGGGCTCTTGTGATGAGCACCGGGTTCTGTATGCAGGTGAGGAATCACTAAATCTTACCCCTGAAGCGAATATTCCATCGCATGTGAACTAACTGGAATTTAAGTAAAAGAAGAAAGGAAAAAGTGTTCTGCTTCATGAAGAGTGAGGTAAAATTGTAGTGATTTGGGCTGTACTATTCTATAGATGAGAGTTGCAGAACACCCTGTTGTAGGATACACTAGTTGCTTATCACATAAGGAGTCCTCAGAAAGCTGCAATGAAAGATTCAGATCTCAGAGCATGTTCATGTTCCACTGATATATTACAGTTTGCACACGTAGGAAAGAAGGTGGAGAGAAAGGCAACAGAAGGGGAAAGTAGGTGTGAACATTTCATTAGTTAGCATTATAGATTTCTCATGAAAGCCTTGCATCAGTGTGATTTTGGAAGCAGAGGGGGAATCTGGGAGCTTTGAAGGAGATGGGGGAGTTCCAGGTCTGGGTAAAGCTGACAGGGGTCCCAGAGGAGAGCTGAAAGCATTCTGCAGCAGGATGTGGGCAGGGTGGGCTCCAGGTGTGGCTATGGGACTCCTGAGTGAGAGTTGTGACAGGTGAGGGCTGTGTGCAAGTTCCTGGCTGAGGACAAGTGAGGCACAGGCGGGGAGCTGGCAGAGAACCTTTTTCTGGGCCACCAGCCTCACCCAACACACAGCTTCATCTTCTGTCCCTTTCACTCCAATTCAGACTTCTCAGGTGGTGAGTGAGAACACCTCAAGAGCATTCAAAACAGAAGGGAAAGCATGTGCAATGGCTCTGGGGCAGGAGAATTCCAGGTATGTCCAGGAGCACCAAGAAGGCCCTGTGGCCACAGGAGACAGCTTAGGACATGAGCTCAGAGAGGTGACAGAGGGTGACAGAAAGCCATTCCAGGGCTATAACCCCATGAGACCCTGTTTCACTGGGCCATCCTGGCTACAGTGTTGAGAACAGATGACAGAGGGTTGAAGATGGCAAGGCAGGTCAATGACGAAGCTTTTCCAGGAACTCAGGCACTGTGGACCAGACAGGTGGCCTTGGATGGAGTGGTTAGACCTATTCTGGGTCCATTTTGAAGATGGAGCTCACAGGATTTGCTGATGGGTTAGCTATTAGGAGCAGGAGAACGGAGGAATTGGGGTAACTCCCAGCTTTTGTGGGTTGTCGTGATCGAGGGGAAGGAGAGGGTTTCTCGGGGGTTTGGAGGTAGTCCGTGTTCCGCATGCTGAGGAAGGTGCCTTTCCCGGTGGATCTGCTGAGGTTTGTGTCTGGGAGAACTTTTCACATCTCCTCCCTCAGCAATGCTCAAGTATAAGTATCCCCCACTATTTAAACGTTCACAGTAAGACACTTGGTTTTCTTGAAAAACTATGTTATTACCCAGCTTCAGTAAGAGGAAGAGACCTGAAGAGGATTTCCCTCTTATGAAAAAAGGTAAACAGTGAGAATCGCATTCAGCATCTGTTTTGGGGAGAAACACGACAGAGGCGGCATGCACCCCAACAAGCTCCTTCTGCTGGGAACTGCTCTCCGCATCCAGCCACCAGCACTTTGAATTGTGTTTGTGAGCCTCTGATGTGCTTTATCTTCATTTATGCTGCGCCTCCATTGGAAACTTGTTTGCTGAGGCCTAAGAAAAGCCAAAGAGAAGGAATTTTGGAGTCTGAGCACACTGTCTAATTGTTCCCTGTAAATTAATGGCCATTCCTTCTTGACACCATTTCTGCTGCGCAAGGTTTCTCAGAAGCCCTGTACTTTCAAAGAGCAGGGAAACCTATACCCAATGCTTCGGGGTTAGTTTTAGTCTCCATGCTGGACAGAACATTTGATGACTGTCAGATTTTCTCACTCAAACATTGAGACTTTGACCACCTTCACGCGTTTCTACCACCCCATCCCCGAATCTGGCACCTACCAATTTGCTCTCAGTATCTATGCGTTCAGTATTTGTTATTCCACGTGGAATGTACATGAGAGCATCTGGTATTGGTCTTTCTGTGTCTGAGTTACTTGGCATAAGGCCCCCAAGGTCTGTGTTTCCATATCTGGTTCTTGTGAATAATGCTGTAGTGAATGTGGGAGTGCATCTGTTTTTTTGAGGCAGTATTTTTGTGTTCACCGAATCAATACTCAGTAGAGCCATTACTGGGTCATGTGGTAGTTGCATTTATTTTTTCAGGAACCTCCATACCATTTGTCACAGTGGCTGCACCAATTTCCTTTCCCACCAACAGTGCACAGTGACTCCTCCTATGCATACCCTTGACCCCACATGGTGTCTGTCTCTGGGACAATTGCTGTTCCAATAGTTGTGAGGGGATTGCCGATTGTGGGTTTGACTGATGTTTCCCTGACGATGATTAGTGATGTCGAACAACTTTTTCTGTCTGTTGGCACCTGTGTACCATTTTGGAAAGTATCTATTCACATATTCCCCCCATTTTTATACTTTTTTTTGTTTGGATTTGTATGAGTGTTGTGTGTATTTTGGATATTAGCCTCTTCTCACACATATGATTGAGAGATATTTTTTTCTTATTGGGTCAGTGGCCTTTTAAGTTTTTGATGGTTTCTTTTGCCGTGTGGAAGATTTCAGTTTGATGTTGTTCCACTTGTTTATTTTTGCTTTTGTTGCTTTGCATTTGGTGTCCGATCTGAAGACTCTTTGCCAAAACCAATGTTGAGAGACTTAGTACCTGTGTCTTCTTGGAGGTTTATGGATTCAGGTCTTATGTTCCTATCATTCATCCATTAAAAATTTTGTGTGTGGTGTAAGAAAGTGACCCAGTTATATTCTTCTGCATTTAGTGTCCCATTTGCCTGTTACCGCTCACTGAAGACACAGTCCTTCCCTCATGGCATATCTTCTGCTGCTGTGTTGTAAGTTAGGATCATCTACGTGTGGGTCAGTTTCTGAGCTTTCTGCTCTATTCCACTGACCTGGTGTCTGTGTTTATGCCATTACCATCCTGTTTTAATGACAACAGCTTTGTAATCTAGCTTGAAATCCAGGAGTGTGTTGACTGCACCTTTCTTTCTCCAGGTTGCTTTGGGTATTTGGGGTCTTTTGTGATTCCATACAAGTTTGAGGACTGTTTTCTGTTTGTTCGAATAATGCCACTGGAATTCAGATAGGGATTTCATCACATCTCTCGATTGCTTTGGGTACGATGGACATGTTCACATAATTAACTCTTCCAGTTATTGAGTGTAGTATATCTTTCTCATTCTTGGTTACTTTTATTCCTAGATTTTTTTTGATGCAATTGTAAATGGCATTGCTTTTTAAATTTCTCTTTGCGAACGTGTGTCATCAGTATACAGAAATGCAAGAAGTTGGGTCATCTGTGTGGCTCCATAGGTGAAGCGTCTGCATTCAGCTCAGGTCATGATCCCAGAGTTCTGGGATCGAGCCTCGTGTTGGGCTCCCTGCTTAGCGAGGGTCTGCTTTTCCCTCTTTCTGACACTCCCCCTGCTCATGCTTTTTCTCTTCCTGTCAAATAATTAAATAAAATCTGAAAAAAAATAAAGACAACAGGTCTCTGTATATCGACTTTATACCCTGCAGCTTTCTTGAATTTGTTTATTCTAACAGTTTTTTTGTGTGTGGAATCTTTCGGGATTTCATGTCATTTGCAAATAGTGACAGTTTTCCTGTATGGATTTAATATCTTTCTCATTTTTAAAATGATGTTAGTCACCCTAGAGTACTTCATTTGTTTTTGATGTAGTGTTCCATGATTCACTGTTTGCATATAACACCTAGTGCTCATTATGACACGTGCCCTCCTTTTTTGTAAAAAAAAAGAATTTATTTATTTATTCGACAGAGATAGAGACAGCCAGCGAGAGACGGAACACAAGCAGGGGGAGTGGGAGAGGAAGAAGCAGGCTCAGAGCGGAGGAGCCTGATGTGGGGCTTGATCCCATAACCCTGAGCCGAAGGCAGACGTTTTACCGTTGTGCCACCCAGGTGCACCAATACGTGCCCTCCTTAATACCCATCACCAGGATAACCCATTCCCCTTCCCCTCCCTTTCTGCAACCTTCAGTTTGTTTCCCAGTGTCAGTAGTCTCTCATGATTCATCTCCTCCTCTCATTCCCCCCTTCACTTTTCCCTTCCATCTTCTAATGTCCTCCATGCTATTCCTTCCATTCCACATAGGAGTGAAACCATATGATAATTGTCTTTCTCTGCTTGACTTAATTTCACTTAGCATAATCCCCTCCTGGTCCATCCACATTGGTGCGAATGGGGGGTATACATCCTTTCTGATGACTGAGTAATATTCCATTGTGTAGATGAACAATATCTTCTTTGTCCATTCATCTGCTGAAGGACATCGTGGCTCCTTCCTCAGTTGGCTATTATGTACATTGCTGCTATGAACATTGGGATACAGGTCCCCCTTCTTTCATTACTCTGTGTCTATGCGGTAGATACCCAGGAGTGCAATTGGTGGGTCATAGGATAGCTCTGTGTTTAACGTCTTGAGGAACCTCCATATTGTTTTCAAAAGTGGCTATACCAGCTTGAATCCTCACGAGTAGTGTAAGATGGTTCCCCTTTCTCCACATCCTCTCTGACTTTTTTTAATTTCCTGTCTTGTTAATTTTTTTTTCAAGATTTTATTGATTTATTCCACAGAGATAGAGACAGCCAGCGAGAGAGGGAACACAAGCAGGGGGAGTGGGAGAGGAAGAAGCAGGCTCATAACGGAGGAGCCTGATGTGGGGCTCGATCCCATAATGCCAGGATCACGTCCTGAGCCGAAGGCAGATGCTTAACCGCTGTGCTACCCAGGTGCCCCCTGCCTTGTTAATTTTAACCATTCTAACTAGTGTAAGGTGGTATCTCATTGTCGTTTTGATTTGTATTTGCCTGATGGCAAGTGATGTGGAGCATTTTTTCATGTGTCTGTTGGCCATTTGTATGTCTTCTCTGGAGAAGTATCTCTTTGTGTCTTCTGCCTATTTTTTGGGTGTCGAGTTTGAGGAGTTCTTTATAGATCTTGGATGCCAGCCCTTTATCTGTAATATTATTTGCAGATATCTTCTTCAATTCCGTAGGATGCCTTTTTGTTTTGTTGATCATTTGCTTTGCCGAGCAGAAGCTTTTTATCCTGATGAAGTGCCAATAGTTCATTTTTGCTTTTATTTCCTTTGCCTTTAGAGTCGTGGCTTGCAAGAAGTTGTTGTGTCAAAGGTTGAAGAGTTCTTTTGATTTTGATATGAGACAGGAATCCATTATCTTTCTTTCCTGATTGTATTGGAGTCCTCTGTCTTTCTTGGTGAGTCTAGCTACGTTTGTCAGTTTTGTTTATCTTTCCAAAAATGCAGCTCTCATTTTCATTGTTTTTTTTTTTTGTCTTTTTAGTCTCCATTGGATTTATTAATACATTCCTTTTTGTTATTTCCTTATTTCTACTAATTTGGGGCTTTGTTTGTTCTTTTTTTTTTCTACTTCTTTACCACATAAATAAGGTTGTTTATTGGAGAGCATTATCATGGATTGATGAAGACTTGAATTTCTATGAATGTCCCCCATAAAGCTTCTTTTGCTGCATCGCATAAGTTTTTGTAGGTTGTATTTTTCATCAGTGTCAAGGTACTTCTAAAATTTTTTTGACTTCTTCTTTGACTGCTGGTTGTTCAGTAGCATGTTGTTAAATCACCACATATTTATTTAAGATTATTTAAGTATCTGACAGAGAGTGAGACACGAGAGAGGGAACGCAAGCAGTGTGGTGGGAGAGGAGAAGCGGGCTTCCCACTGAGCAAGAAGCCTGATTTGGGGCTAGATCCCAGGATCCTGGGATCACGACCTGAGCTGAAAGCAGATCCCTAACAACTGAGCCACCCAGGCCCCCCAATCTCCACCTATTTTTGACTGTCCCTTTTTTTCTTGAAACTGATTTCTAGTTTCATATCATTGTGGTTGGACAAGATTTGAAGCAGAAGGTGAAGAGAGCATTCAGATGAAAGGTTTGTTTCCTGGAAGGTTTTCTGAGGGCAGACCATGAGTTCAGTGGGGATGGAGGAAGGTTTTGTGAGATGGGGGTTGGGGTTAACCCTTGTTAGAATTACTGACTACTACCATGCATGCTGTGTGCTACCGTTCACACCATAGTCCTGATGGACTTGTACTTCATTAGAAATATTTTCTAGGAGGTGTAGACATAGCCTTCACTTAAAGAAAGGTGCCATGTGGGTTCATGGCATGACCCCAGGTCAGCAACCAGGATGTTTGGTATTGTGGGGGATCAGAACCAGGCTTTCTGTGGGAAGTGACAGAAATATAGTATGGTGAGCTCCATGACCATAGGTGAGGTCCCGAGTGACCCACTGGGTGTTGGGTTCCGTGGATCTGTCTCATCAGGTGCTGTGGAATTCAGGGACACCCTCCTGCCTGTGGATTTGTGTGGAGACAGGTAGACATCAGTGTCTGGCCAGGCACAAGGGTCGCACTGGACCACCACCAGAGGTGCAGCATGAGGGGGATCCACTGCTTGGTTTCCACAAAGCTGACCAGGGTCTGTGACCGTGATTCCTAGCAGCTGCAAGAGAACAGGAGGCCGGGGGTGGTGCACACTTCCTAGACTTGTGGTCAGGACTAGTCTGGAGCCCACTGACGTCAGCCACACTGGGCACAGAAGGCACCCAGTCAGTGTAGCTGTGGGCACTGCTCCCATGGCACTTTCGGGCCGGCTCCATGCTGCCACCTCCTGCTTTTCATCGTCATCTTCAAGGTCATCTGCCTCTGCTCTTGCCCCACAGCCTCTGGGGTATTGTCCGACCTCCATCTGGCCCTCGTCCCTGGTTCCCTGTGCAGTCCGATGCCAGGGTAGCCCTCTCGAGACAAACATCTGGCCCTGATGGAACACTTCCATGGATCTCGTGTAATGCGAGGGTGATGCCCTTCCCCAGAAGGGGGCTGCAGGTCCCCAATCAGGAGAGCCATGTCTCCCTTTTCAGCATGGCCTGCCCTCCCATCAGTCTCCTTAGGGAAGCTCTCCCCACTTCCTGAGCTGACAGCTCTGAACTTAAAAATGAATGTCATTTTACATATCTCTATGCCTTAGTTCATCCATGGCATGTCTTTCAACCCAGTTAGTGGGTATTTTTTAGCAGTTTTGAAGGGCTGTCTGCTCAATGAGGGGATGACCTGGGAGGGGCAGCTTTCCCTCTCATCTCTCTCAGCATGTCTATGAGCCCTGGGGCCAGCTGTCCCACTGAGGATTGAGGGACCCGAGCCAGCCCATCCTGAGCCCAGGCTGTGTCAGCTCATTGACTGAGGCGTGTCGGAGCGGTGGGCAGCTGGCATGTGCCAGGGGCAGGCAGTGTCTCCTTCTCATTCCTTCCCTCCCTTCCTCCCAGAGGTAGCTCAGAGCAGCCTTCAACCCCTGCATGTCCAGATCCCTTGACCTGTGCCTCCTGTGTTCAGCTGGTGACCTTGGAGTTTCGCATGGATTCTACCTCCCGTACCCTCTCCTGTAGCAATTCCTGGATCAGGGGAGGGGTCAGACCCTTGTTTGCTTTTGGTCTTCTTCCTGTCCCGCACCAAGCCCACCCACCATTGCATCTTCCATGTATGTGCTTGGAAGCACGCCCATCCACAGGGAACCTATTAGCCAAATGGATCCAGGCAATGAACATTGAAGTAGAGATCCAGGATCCATAATAAACCTGCTCTGAAACCTGTCCCAAAGTCTGTGACTCTCTCACACTGAAACAGAAACAATAATAGCTTTCTGGACTGTGAAGTGACATGTGTCTCTACTTCCAATCTTGAATGCATTGGTGCTGAGCCTGGACTGAAAAGGACCATGGCTTCCGTGGGCTGGGATCCACGGTAAGAACTCAGTGAAATATGAATTTGATTCATGTAGTGAATAATTATTGTCGAGTGAATCCTCCCAAGTAGGGCTTATGCACAGTGCACAGGAAAAGCTTTTTCAATGAGCTTCCTGAAAAAAAGTCTTTTTTAAAAATTTATTTTAATTCCAGTAGAGCTAATATATAGTGTTACATTCGTTTCAGGTGTACAATAGAGTGATTCAGTAATTCTTTATATTACTCAGTGGTCATCAAGAAAAGTTTCCTCTTAATCCCCTTCATCTATTCCACTCATCCCTCTATCCACCTCCTCTCTGGTAACCATCCGTTTGTTCTCTATTGTTAAGAGTTTGTATTTTGGTGTGTCTCCTTTTTCTCTTTTAGTTATTTATTTTTGTTTGTTTCTTAAATTCCCCATTAATGTGACATTGTATGGGATTTGTCTTTCTCTGAATCCCTGATTTTAGTTAGGATAATACTCTCTAGCTCCATCCATGTGGCTGCAAATGGAAGGTTTCATTCTTTTTCAAGCCAAGTAATACTCCATTGTGCGTGTGTGTGTGTGTGTGTGTGCGTGCGTGCATGTATGTGAATACACACATCTATCATCTCATTTGTCAATTTTTCTACAGACACTTGGGTTGCTTCCATATTGTGATATTCTAAATAATGGTGCAAGAAACATAAGGGTGCACGTATCCTTTTACGTTACTGTTTTCCTATTCTTTGGGTAAATACGAGTAGTGTGATTGTTGGATCGTAGGGTAGTTTTATATTTAATTTTTTGAATAACCTTCATACTATTTTCCACGGTGGCCACCACAGTTTGCATTCCCACCCACAGTTCACGAGGATTCCTCTTTCTCCACATCCTCTCAGCACCTGCTCTTTCTTGTGCTTTTGATGTTAGCCATTCTGACAGGTTTGAGGTATTACCTCATTGTCCTTTGGATTTACATTTTCCTGATGATGGGTGATGGTGAACATCTTTTCACGGGACTGTTGGCCATTTGTATTTCTTCTTTGGAGAAATGTCTGTCCATGTCTTCTGCCTATTTTTTAACTGGATTATTTGTTTTTTGGGGGGCGAGTAGTATCAGTTCTATATGTTTTGGACACTATCCCTTTATTGCATATGATCTTTGCAAATATCTTCTCCCTTTGAGTAAGTTGTCTTATTATTTTTACGTTTTCATTGTTCTTCTGCCGTGTGGAAACTTTTTATTTTGCTGTATTCCCAATAGTTTATTTTTGCTTTCATTTCCTTTGCCTCAGGACACAGTCTAGAAAAACGTTAATATGGTCCATGTCAAGAAGTTACTGTCTTCCCTCCTGTAGGATTTTTATGGATTCAGGTCTCATATTGAGGTCTTGAAACTGTTTTGTGTTTGTCTGTATTGTGTAAGAAAGCAGTCTAATTTCATTCTTTTGTGCATAGCTGTCTAGTTTTCCCAACAAAATTTGTTGTAGAGACTGTCCTTTTCCCTTTTGATATTGTTGCTTGCTTTGTGGAAGATTCATGGACCACATAATTGTGGGTTTCTGTCTGAACTTGTATCCTGTTCCTTTGGTCGCTGTGTCTATTTTTGTGCCGTACTGTCTTATTAGGATGACTGCAGCTTTGAAGTATAACCTGAAATCTGAAATTGTGAGTCCTCCAGCTTTGTTTTTCTGGAAAACCACATTGCACTGTCTGTTCGGAATCTTTAGTGGTTCCATACAAATGTTTAGGATTGTTTATTCGAGGTCTTTTGTTCTTTAATTTAAATTCAATTAGCCAACTTACAGTACACCATTAGTTTCAGATGTAGTCTTCAATAAATTTTCAGTCTTGTGTAACACCCAGTGCTCATTGTATCGTGTGGCCTCCTTAATGCTACTCACCCACTTACCACCCCCCCAACTTCTCCACCATCATCAGTTTCTTGTGATAGTTAAGAGTCCATCATGGGTTTTCTCCCTCTCTGATGACTTCCCATTCTATTTTCCCTTCCTTCCCCTATGGTCTTCTTCCTTGTTTCTGATATTCCACATAGGAGTGAAAGCATATGATCATTGTCTTACTTTCATTGACATATTCCACTCATCATAATACCCTCCAGCTCCACCCAGGTCGGTGTGATGGTAAGTATTCATCCTTTCTGATGGCTGAGTAATATTCCATTATATATATCATCCACATCTTCTTTATCCTTTTATCTATGCATGGTCCTCTGCACTCCTTCCGCAGCTTGTCTATTATGGATATTGCTGCTATGAACACTGTGGTGCATGTGTCCCGTCTTCACTACCTGTCTCTTTGGGGTAAGTACCCAGTAGTGCAATTGCTGGGACATAGGGTAGCTTTATTTATAACTTCTTTAAGAAACTCCGTACCATTTTCAAGAGTGGCTATACCAGACTGCATTTGTACAGGGGTGTAAGAGGGTTCCCATTTCTCCACATCCTCTCCAACATATATGGTTTCATGTCTTCTTATTTTTAGATATTCAGCCTTGTGTGATATGGCATCTATAGGGGTTTAGATTTGCATTTCCCTGAAGCCAAGTGATATGAAGCATTTATGCATGTATGTTTTGGTCATCAGTACGTCGTCATCAGTGAAGTGACTTCCCATTTTAATCCATCTCAAGACCTAAAGCTGGGTAAGGCACTGAAGCTGGATGATGCCATCGGTTGGAAGTGTGGAGAATTTCAAAAGATCTCTGTGGAGAGCAAGTTTAAAGGTCAGTGTGAAGCTACTAATTGGATCCGGGGAGATCTCTGAAAGTGGGGGTTGCCTGTGATGGACTGAGAGGGGCCCTCCGATTTTCCTATGAATCCTTGCTGGAGCCCAAATGGACAGTTTCCTGCTGTGGGGCAAGCTGAGTCCTCTAGTCGTGCAGAGGTGAGCCCAATGCCTGGTGCCTTGGAGGCAGGCAAACAGGGAGGGACCCTCAGCAGAAGACCCAGGGTTAGGTTAGGCCTCAAGAGACAGCAGGTCCAAACTGCCCAGTGCTCAGAGAACTCCCAGGCCGAGTGAGATGAGGGCACAAGGTCGGGTGAGTGTGAGCCTTGGGGTTTCATCAGGAATGGCCCACAAATGTCGGGGTTCACCAGAAGGGGCTCTCAGGGGTGCCCCAATTCTCTTGCCCTGAATGCTCTGTTGTGCCCAAAATGGTAGTTTCTTGTGGGCTGCAGGCTGAGTCCTGCAGTGGGGCTTGGGTGTCCCCAATCCCCCGGAGTAGGGTGCCAGGACCCTGGGGAGGGGCCCCTCTGTGGCTAACCTAGTGTAAGGGTTAGGGTCCAGGAGCCCGGCAAGGAAAATCTGCAGGCTGTGCGGCGAGCTCTGTGGAGGGCTGAGAGGAGGCCATGGGGGAGGGTGAACATGGGCCTCAGGGTTGGGGCACGGGGGGCTGCCAAAGGTGGGGACGGGCTCCGGGGGCCTCCCCCTGTTCTTGTGCCCTGTAGGCTCCATAGAGCCCCAAGAGGCACAGTTTCCTGTCCGGTGGCAAGCTGAGTCCTGCAGTGGGGCATAGGTATCCCAATTCCCCGGGGCTGTGGTGTAAGGCTCCTGGGGAGTCCCCCACACCCGCGGCCGAGCTAGGGCTAGGGTTTGCCCCAGGAGCCCCGCAGGCCCGGTCTGCTGGCTGTATGGTGAGCTACACGGGCTGAGGTGAGGGTATCAGGAGGGTGAGCGTGGGCTTCAGGGTTGGGGTGCGGGAGGCCACCGAAGTTCGCTGGTGGCTCAGGAGGGCCCTCCTTGTTCTCCCGCCCTGAACCCTCTATGGCCTCCCAAGGCACACGGTTTCCTGCGGGGTGTCAGACTGAGTCCTGCTGTGGGGCTCAGGTGTCCCGAATCCCCGCGGCTGTGGCTCCAGGCTCCTGGGGAGGGGCCCCTCCACAGATGAACTAGGGTTAGGTTTGGGGCCCAGGAACCCCGCAGGCCAGATCTGCCCAGTATGTGGCGAGCTCCGCCGCGGGCTGAGGTGAGGGTGCGGGGTGGGGTGAGCATGGGTTTCAAGGTTGGGTTTAGGGATCGCCGAAGTTCTCTGGGGGCTCTGGGGGCCCTCCTGGTTCTCCCGCCCTGAATGCTCTACAGCCTCCCAAGGGGCACGGTTTCCTGTGGGCTGGCAGGCTTTATCCTGCAGTGGGGCTCAGGTGTCCCCAGCCCCGGGGGCTGTGGCACCGGGCCCCAGGGGAGGGGCCCTACCCAGCCGACCTAGGGTCAGGTCTAGGCCCCAGGAACCCGGCAGGCCTGATCTGCCGGCTCTGTGACGCACTCGGTGGCAAGCTGAAGGGAAGGCGTGGGGCGGGATGAGCGTGGGCCTCAGGGTTGGGGTCTAGGGGGCAGGCGTGTGGCGGGATGAGCGTGGGCCTCAGGGTTGGGGTGTAGGGGGCCGCCGAGGATCGCTGGGGTCTCAGGGGGGCCCTATCAGTTCTCCTGCACGGGATGCTCTGCGGCGCCCCAAGGGGCATGGTTTCCTGAGGGGTGGCAGGCTGAGTCCCATGGTGGGGTCCAGGTGTACCCAAACCCCGGGGTTAGGGAACGGATTAGGGTACGGGTTAAGGTTAGGGTATGGGTTACGGTTAGGGTATGGGTGAGTGTAGGGGTTAGGGTTAGGGTAAGGAGAGGGTATGGGTTAGTTTTGGGTTTAGGGGTTACAGGTTAGAGGTTATGGGTTAGGCTACAGATTAGGGTTTAGGGTACGGGTTAGGGTTTAGGGTTTGGGTTTAGGGTTAGGGTTAGGGTTGGAGTACGTGTTAGGTTTAGGGTACGGGTTAGGGTTAGGTTACGGGTTAGGGTACGCATTAGGGTACGGTTTAGGGTACAGTTTAGGGTTAGTGTTGGCATTCGGATTAGGGTACGATTTAGGGTACGGGTTAGGGTTAGTGTACGGGTTAGGGTTAGGGTACAGTTTAGTGTTATGATACAGGTTAGGTTACAGTTTAGGGTTAGGGTTAGGGTACGGGTTAGGTAATGGTTTAGGGATAGGGATAGGCTACGGTTTAGGGTTAGGGTATGGGTGTGGGTACGGGTTAGGGTACAGGTTAGGGTTAGGTATGGTTTAGGGTATGGGTTAGGGTCCAGGTTAGGGATAGGGTACAGGTTTGCGTATGGGTTAAGGTTAAGGTAAGGGTACTGGTTAGGGTTAGGGTATGGGTTACGGTTTAGGGTTTAGGGTTACGGTTAGGGTATGGGTTAGGTTTAGGGTACGGGTAGGGTTAGGGTACGGGTAATGGTACGAGTTAGGGTATGGGTTAGGGTCAGGGTTTAGGGTTAAGGTTAGGGTATGGGTTAGGGTACTTGTTAGGGTTAAGGTTAAGTTTAGGGTATGGTTTAAGTTACAGGTTAGGGTACAGTTTAGGGTTAGGGTACGGGTTAGGGTATGCGTTAGAGTACGTGTTAGGGTTAAGGTACAGGTTAGGGTTCGGGTTAGGGTACGGGTTAAAGTTAGGGTTAGAGTATGGGTTAGGTTACGGGTTAGGGTTAGGTTTAGGGTTAGGTTACGGGTTAGGGGTAGGGTTAGCTGAAGGGGTAGGGTTAGGGGTAGGGTTAGGGGTATGGTAGGGGTCGGGGTAGGGTTAGAGTTTAGGGTTAGGTTTTGGGGTTTGGGTTAGTGGTTAAGGTTAGGGTTTAGTGTTTAGGGTTTCGGGATTAGGGTTAGGGTTTAGTTTTAGGGTTTAGTGTTAATGTTAGGGTTTAGGGTTTAAGGATTAGGGTTTAGGGTTAGGTTTAGGGTAGGGTTAGGGTTAGGGTAAGGGTAGGGGTTAGTGTTAGGGTTAGGGTTAGGGTTAGGGTTTAAGGTTTAGGGTTTAAGGTTAGGGGTTAGGGTTTAGGGTTAGGGTTAGACCCCAGTAGGCCAGCAGGACCGATGCAACGGCTATGCGGCGAGTGGAGGAGTGGGCCGATGTGAAGGGGCTGGTGAGCGGCATCATGGGCCCAACCATTTTGGTGCAGGAGGGCCTTTGAAAGTCACCGGGGGCTCGGAGTGCCTGCCCGTTCTCCCGCTCTGAATGACTAGCGGGGTCCCTAGCGGCTCGGGTGGCTGATGGGCAGCAGGGTGAGTCCGGCACATGGGCTTGTGGTCCCCATCCTCGGTGTTGCGGAGCCACGCCACTCGGGAAGTACCTCTCGGGGGCTGACCTACACTTACGGTTAGTCCCCAGGAGGCCGGCAGGCCTGCTACACTACATGTGCGGCGAGCGGAGCGGTGGGCCGAGGTGAGGGTGCTGGTTTATATGAGCCTGGGCCGAAGCGTTTTGGTTCTGGGTGTCTTCGAAGGTTGGAGGGAGTTCGGAGGGCCCTGCCAGTTCTCCAACACTGAATGAATGGTGGTGCCCCTAGCGGCACGTTTAGGAAGGGAACCTCAGGGGCCGTCCTAGGGTTAGGGTTAGTGCCCAGGAGCCTGGCAGGCCAGATTTGCCGGCTGTGCAATGGGCAGAGTTGTGGGCTGAGTTGAGGGCGATGGGGAGCGGGAGCGTGGGCCCCAGGGTTTTGGCGCCCTGGGCCTTGCAATGTTGCCATGGCTCACAGGGCCCTGCCCTTTCTCCTGCCCTGAATAACCAGAGGCACCCCTAGTGGCTCTGTTGGTGGTGGGGCAGCAGGGTGAGTCCTGCACTGCAGCTCGGGGATCCCCAATCCCCGGCGTTGCGGGGCAGGCCCCTTGGGAGGATCTCCTCGTGGGCTGACCTAGGGTTAGAGTTAGCCCCCAGGAGGCTGGCAGGCCCAATCCTCTGGCTGGGCGGCGAGAGGTGGGCGGGCAGAGGTAAAGGCGCTGCCGAGCGGGAGCATGGGCCCCTGCATTTTGGCGTGGGAGGCTTCAAATGTCGCTGGTTTCTCCAGGGCCCTGTCGTTCTCCCGCCCTGAATGACCGGCGGCGCCCCTAGCAGCCTGGGTGGTGGCGTTGAGGCAGGGTGATTCTGGCTCTGGGGCTTGGGGTCCCCGATCCCCAGTGTAGCAGCACCAGGACCCTTGGGAGGGGCCCCTGAGGGGCCGACCTAGGGTTAGGCTTAAGACCCAGGAGGCCGGCAGGCCCGATCCGCCCGTTGTGCTGAGAGCTGAGGGGCAAGCCAAGGTGAGGGCATGGGGAGTGGGAGCTTGGGCACCAGCGTTTTGGCCCAGGGAGCCCTTGAAAGTCACCGGGGCTTGGAAGGCCCTGCCCCTTCTCTCGCCCTGAATGAACTGCTGCGCCCCTAGCAGCCCGGGTGGTGACAGTGTGGCAGGGTGAGTCTGGCTCTGGGGCTCTGAGTCACCAAACCCCAGCGTTACAGAACCAGGCCCCTTGGGATGTCCCTCATGGGGCCGACCTAGGGTTTCGGTTAGCCCCCAGGAGCCCGGCAGGCTTTATCCACCAGCTCTGCAGCAACCGGAGGGGCGGGCCAAGGTGAGGGCGCTGGGGAGCAGGAGCGTGGGAGCCACTTTTTTGTGCAAGGGTCCTTTGAAGGTCGCAGGGGAAACGGAACGCCCTGCCAGTTCTCCCACACTGAATGACCCGCGGCGCCCCTCACGGTCCGGGTGGTGGTGCGGCATCAGGTGAGTCCGGCACTGGGGCTCAGGGGTCCCCAATCCACCGCGTTGTGGCGCCAGGCCCCTTGGGAGGGGCCCCTCGGGGGCTGACCTAGGTTAGGGTCAGCCCCCAGGACGCCAGCAGGCTCAATCCGCCAGCTGTGCGGCGAATGGAGGGGTGGGTCGAGGTGAGGTCTTTGTCGAGAGGGAGCTTGGGCCCAAGCGTTTTGGCTCCGGGGGCCTTTGAATATTTCTGGGGACTCGGCGGGCCGTGCCCATTCTCCTCCCTGAGTGACTGGCAGTGCCCCTAGCTGCCCAGGTGGTGGCGGGGCGGCAGGGTGAGTCAGGCGCTGTGACTCGGGTATCCCCAATCCCCAGTGTTGTGGCGCCAGGCCCCTTGGGAGGGGCCCCTCGGGGGCCAACCTAGGGTTAGGTTTAGCCCCTAGGAGGCCGGCAGGTCCTATTCGCCTGCTGTGTGGAGACTGGAGTGTCGGACCGAGGTGAGGGCGCTGGTGAGTGGGAGCGTGAGCTCGGGTGTTTTGGCGCAGGGGCTTTTGAAGGTCGCCGTGTCTCGGAGGGCCCTGCCCGTTCTCCTGCCCTGAATGAACGGCAAAACCCCAAGCCCCCGGGTGGCAGCTGGGTGGCAGAGTGAGTCAGTTGCTGAGGCTCAGGATCCCCAATCTCCGGCTTTGGAGCGCCGGGCCCCTTGGGAGGGGCCCCTCGGGGGTCGATCTAGGTTTACGGTTAGCCCCCAGAAGGCCAGTGGTCCCGATCAGCGGCTGTGCAATAAGCGAAGGGTTGGGCCGAGGTGAGGGCGCTGGCGAGCCTGGGCATGAGCCCAAGCGTTTTAGCGTGGGGGTCCTTTGAAGGTCAGCGGGTGCTCTGAGGGCCCTAACCATTCTCCTGCACTGATTGACCAGTGGGCCCCTAGCGGCTCGGGTGGCTGAAGGGCAGCAGGGTGAGTCCGGCACTTGGGCTCAGTGTCCCCATCCCCAGCGTTGCGACACCAGGCACCTTGGGAAGGGACCCTGGGAGGCCGACCTATGGTTAGGGTTAGCACTCAGGAGTCCGACAGGCCCGATACACCACCTGTGCGTTGAGCGGCGAGTTGTGCCGAGGTGAGGGTGCTGGTGAACATGAGCCTGAGCCCAAGCGTTTTCGTTCGGGGCGACTTCGAAGGTCGGCAGGGGTTCGGAGGGCCCTTCCCGTTCTCCCACCCTGAATGTACCGCGGTGTCCCTAGCGGCCCGGGTGGGGCGGGGTGGCAGGGTGCCACCGACACTGGGGTTGGGGGTCCCCAATCCCCTGCGTTGCGGCACCAGGCCCCTTGGGAGGGGCGTTAGGTTTAGGCCCTAGGAGGTTGGCAGGCCCTATTCGCCAGCTTTGTGGAGAGCGGAGTGGCAGACCGAGGTGAAGGCGCTGGTTTGTGGGAGCGTGGGCCTGGGCGTTTTGGCATGGGGGGCCTTCAAAGGTCGCCGTGTCTCAGAGAGCCCTGCCCATTCTCCTGCCCTGAATGAACGGCAGCACCCCAAGCCCCTGGGTGGCAGCTGGGCAGCAGGTTGAGTCAGGTGCTGAGGCTCAGGGTCCCCAATCCCCGGTGTTGGGGCACCAGGCCCCTTGGGAAGGGCCCCTTGGTGGTCGATCTAAGGTTACGGTTAGCCCCCAGGAGGCGGGTGGACCCGATCAGCGGCTGTGCGGCACGCGGGGGGTTGGGCCGAGGTGAGGGGACTGGCGAGACTGAGCATGAGCCCAAGCGTTTTAGCGTGGGAGTCCTTCGAAGGACGGTGGGATCTCAGAGGGACCTGCCCGTTCTCCCGCTCTGAATGACCGGTGAGGCCCCTAGTGGCTCGGGTGGCTGAAGGGCAGCAGGGTGAGTCTGGCATTTGGGCTTGGGGTCCCCATTCCCGGAGTTGCGGCGCCAGGCCACTTGGGAAGGGCCCCTCGGGGGCCGACCTACAGTTAGGGTTAGCCCCCAGGAGGCCAGCAGGCCCCATACACTGCCTGTGCGTTGAGCGGAGAGTTAGGCCGAGGTGAGGGTGCTGGTGAACATGAGCCTGGGCCCAAGCATTTTGGTTCAGGGCACCTTCGAAGGTCAGCGGGGGTTCGGAGGGCCCTGGCAGTTCTCCCACCCTGAATGAATGGTGGCGCCCCTAGCGGCCCGTGTGGGGCGGGGTGGCAGGGTGCATCAGGCGCTGGGGCTTGGGGGTCCCCAATCCCCGGCATTGTGGCGCCAGGCCCCTTAGGAAGGGATCCTCAGGGGCCGTCCTAGGGTTAGGGTTAGCGCCCAGGAGGCCGGCATGCCCAAGTCGCTGCCTCTGCAAGGAGTGGAAGTGTGGGCCGGTTTGAGGGTGATGCCGAGCAGGAGCGTGGTCCCCAGCGTTTTGGCACCCTGGGCCTTCGAATGTTGCCATGGCTCAGAGGGCCCTGCCCGATCTCCTGCCCTGAATAACCAGCGGCGCCCTTAGCGGCTCCGTTGGCAGTGGGGCGGCAGGGTGAGTCCTGCGCTTTGGCTCGGGGATCCCCAATCCCCGACTTTGCTGCGCCAGGCTCCTTGGGAGGGGCTCCTTGTGGGCCGACCTAGGGTTAGAGTTAGCCCCCAGGAGGCTGGCAGGCCCAATCCTCTGGCTGGGCGGCGAAATGTGGGTGGGCAGAAGTAAAGGCCCTGCCAAGCGGGAGCGTGGGCCCCTGCATTTTGGCGTGGTAGGCTTCAAATTTCGCTGGTTTCTCCAGGGCCCTGTCTGTTCTCCCACCCTGAATGACCGGTGGCGCCCCTAGCGGCCTGGGTGGTGGCAGGGCGAAAGGTGAGTCTGGCGCTGGGGCTTAGGGGTCCCCAATCCACCGCGTTGTGGTGCCAGGCCCCTTGCGAGGGGCCCCTCGGGGGATGACCTAGGTTTAGGCTTAGCCCCCAGGACGCCGGCAGGCTCAATCCGCCAGCTGTGTGGCGAATTGAGGGGTGGGTCAAGGTGAGATCTCTGTCGAGCGGGAGCGTGGGCTCAAGGGTTTTGGCGCCGGGGGCCTTCGAATGTTTCTGGGGACTCGACGGGCCCTGCCCATTCTCCTCCCTTAGTGAACGGCAGCGCCCCTAGCAGCCCAGGTGGTGGCAGGGCGGCAGGGTGAGTCAGGCACTGCGGCTCGGGTATCCCCAATACCCAGCGTTGCGGCGCCAGGCCCCTTGGGAGGGGCCCCCTGGGGGCCAACCTAGGGTTAGGTTTAGCCCCTCGGAGGCTGGCAGGCCCTATTCCCCAGCTGTGTGGAGACTGGAGTGACGGACCGAGGTTAGGGCGCTGGTGAGCGGGAGTGTGGGCCCGGGCGTTTTGGCACGGGGGGCTTTGAAGTTTGCTGTGTCTCTGAGGGCCCTGCCCGTTCTCACGCCCTGAATAACGGCAGCACTCCAAGCCCCCGGGTGGCAGCTGGGGGCAGGGTGAGTCCAGTGCTGAAGCTCGGGGTTCCACAATCCCCGGCGTTGCAGCGCCAGGCCCCTCGGAAGAGTCCCCTCGGGGGTCAATCTAGGGTTACGGTTAGCCCCCAGAAGTCCGGTGGTCCCGATCAGCGGCTGTGCAACACGCGGAGGGTTGGGCCGAGGTGAGGGCACTGGCGAGACTGAGCATGAGCCCAAGTGTTATAGCGCGGGGGGCCTTCAAAGGTAGGCGAAGGCTCAGAGGGCCCTGCTGGGTCTGTCGCCCTGAATGACCGGCGGCTACCCTAGCGGTCCGGGTAGAGGACGGGCAGTATGGTGAGTCAGGCGCTGGGGCTCGGGGTCCCCAATCCTCGGCGTTGGGGCGCCAGGCCCCTTTGGAAGGGCTCTCGGGGGCCGACCGAGCATTACTGTTAGCCCCCAGGAGTCCGGCAGACCCGATCTGCCAGCTGTGTGGGGAGCAGAGGGGCGGGCCAAGGTGAGGGCGCTGTTGAGCAGAATCGTGGGCCCAAGAGTTTTGGCGTGGGGGCATTCAAAAGTCGCCAGGGGCTCAGAGCGCCCTTCCCGTTCTACCGCACTGAATGCCCAACGGCGCACCTAGCGGTGCGGGTTGCAGAGGGGCGGCAGGGTGAGTCTGGTGCTGGGGCTTGGGGGTCCCCAATCCCAGGCGTTGCGGATCCAGGGCCCTTGGGATGGGCCCCTCTGTGGCCAACCAAGGGTTATTGTTAGCCCCCAGGAGGCCAGTAGGCCCGATCCACAGCCGGCGGCGAGTGGAGGCATGGGCCCAGGTGAGGGCGCTTGAGAGCAAGTGCGTGGGCTCAAGCGTTTTGGCGTGGGGGGCCTTCGAAAGTCATCGGGGGTTCAGAGGGCCCTTCCTGTTCTCCCACCCTGAATGACTGGCGGCTCCACTAGCGGACCGGGTGGTGGCAGGTCGGCAGGTTGAGTCCAGCCTTGGGGCTCGGGGGTCCCCAATCCCTGGGGTTGCTGTGCCAGGCCCTTTGGGAGGGGCCCCTTGGGTGCCGACCTAGGGTTAGGCTTAACCCCCAGGACTCCGGCAGGCCCTTACCGCCGGCTGTGCGGTGAGCGGAGGGGCGGACAGAGGTGAGGGCCCTGGCGAGCAGGAGCGAGGGCCCAAGCGTTTTGCTGTGGGGGGCCTTCGAAGGTCGCCGGGGGCTTGGAGGCCGTGCCCATTCTCCCTCCCTGAATGACCAGCGGCACCCCTAGCGGCCTGGGTGGTGGCATGACGGCAGGATGAGACTGGCAATGGGGCTCGGGGGTCCCCATTCCCTGGCGTTGTGGCGCCAGGCCGCTTGGAAGGGCCCCTTGGGTGCCGAGCTTGGGTTAGGGTTAGCCCCCAGGAGGCCGGCAGGCCTGATCGGCCGGGTGTGCGGCGAGTGAAGTGGCATGCAGAGGTGATGGCACTGGCGAGTGGGAGCGTGGGCCTAAGCGTTTTGACGCTGGGGGCATTTGAAAGTCGCCGGGGCCCAGAGCGCCCTAACGGTTCTCCCGCCCTGAATGACCGGTGGCGCCCCTAGGGGCCGGTAGGGGAGGGGCGGTAGAGTGAGTCCAGCACTAGGGCTCAGGGGTCCCCAATCCCCCGCATTGTGGCGCCAGGCCTTTGGAAGGGGCCCCTTGGGGTCCGACCTAGGGTTAGGGTTAGCCCCCAGGAAGCAGGCCGGCCCGATCCGCTAGCTTTCGGTGAGCGGAAGGGCAGCCTGAGAAGAGGGCGCTGACAAACAGGAGCGTGACCCCAAGCGTTTTGGTGCGGGGGGCCTTCGAATGTCGCCGGGGGCTCAGAAGCCCCTGCCCATTCTCCCGCCCTGAATGACCCCGGCGCCCCTAGCGGTCTGGGTGGCGGCGGGAAGGCAGGGTGAGTCCCGCGCAGGGGCTTGGGTGTCCTCAATCCCTGGCGTTGTGGCGCTAGGCCCCTTGAAAGGGGCCCCTCGGGGGGGAACGGGTTTAGGGTTAGCCCCAGAAGGCCAGCAGGCCCAATCCACAGGCTGTGTGGCATACGGTGGGGCAGGCCAGGGTGAGGCCGCTGGCGAGTGGGAGCATGGCTCCAAGCATTTTGCAAAGTGGGCCTTCAAAGGTCGTCGAAGTCTCGGAGGGCCCTGCCCGTTCTACCGCCCTGAATAACCGGTGGCACCCCTAGCACCCCGGGTGGCGGTGGGGCGGCCGGGTGAGTCCAGTGCTGGAGATTGGAGGTCCCCAATCCCAGGCATTGCTGCTCCAGGCCCCATGGGATGGGCCCCTCGAGGACCGACCTAGGGTTACGGTTAGTCCCAGGTGGCCGGCAGATCCGCCGGCTGTGTGGTGAGTGGAGGGGCGGGCCAAGTTGAGGGCACTGGCGAGTGGGAGCGAGAGCCCAAGCGTTTTGGCATGGTGGGACTTCGAAGGTCGCCGGGGGCTCGGAGGGCCATGCCCATTCTCCCATCCTGAATTAGGACGGCGCCCCTATCGGGCCGGGTCGCGGCGGGGCAGCAGGGTGAATCCGACGCTGGTGCTCGGGGGTCCCCAATCCCCGGCGTGGCGGTGCCAGGCTCCTTGGGAGGGGCCCCTTGGGCGCTGAAGTAGGGTTTGGGTTAGCCCCAGGAGGCCGGCAGGCGTACGGAGGTGCTGGCCGAGGTGAGGACGCTGACGAGCGGGAGCGTGTGCCGAAGAGTTTTCGCGCATTGGCCTTCGATGTTCGCTGGGGGCTCGGAGGGCACTGCACGTTCTCCCGCCCTGAATGACCGGTGGCACCCCTAGCGGCCAGGGTGGCGGTCGGGCTGCAGGGTGATTCCAGCGCTGGGGTCGGGGGTCCCCAAACCCCGGCGTGTTTTGCGCCAGGCACCTTGGGAGGGGCCTTCGTGGGCCGACCTAGTGTTAGGGTTAGACCAAAGGAGGTCAGCAGGCCCGATCTGCCAGGTGTGCAGTGAGCGGAGTGGCGGGTGGAGGTGAGGGCGCTGGCAACAGGGTTCGTGGGCCCAAGCGTTTTGGCGCTGGGGGCCTTCGAAGGTCGCCAGCAGCTCTGAGGGCCCTGCCCGTTCTACCGCCCTGAATGACCGGCGGCGTCCCTAGCGGCCCAGGTGGCGGCGGGGCAGCAGGGTGCATCCGGCTCTGGGGCTCGAGAGTCCCCAATCCCTGGCGTGGTAATGCCAGGCCCCTTTGGAGGGGCCCTCGGGGACAGACCTAGGGTTAGGGTTAGCCCCCAGGAGGCCGGCAGGCCCGATCCGCCAACTGCGTGGGGAGTGGAGAGGTGGGCCGAGGTGAGGGTGCTGGGGAGGGGGTATGTGGGCCCAAGCATTTTGGGGCTAGGGCCTTTGATGGTCGCTGGGGGCTCGGAGGGCCCTGCTCGTTCTCCTGCCATGAAGGACCAGCGACGCCCCTAGCTCCCTGGGTGGCAGCGGGGTGGCAGGGTCAGTCCGGCACTGGTGCTTGGGTTTCCCCAATCCCCAGCGTTGCGGCGCAAGGCCCCTTGGGAGGGGCCCCTCGGGGACTGTCCTAGGGTTAGGTTAACCCCCAGGAGGCCAGCAGTCCCGATCCACCGGCTGTGCAGTGAGCAGAGGGATTGACCGTGGTAGGGCGCAGTCGAGCAGTAGCGTGGTACCCAGCGTTTTGGCGTGGGGGGCCTTCTTATTTCACCGGAGGCTCGGAGGGCCCTGCCAGTTATCCCGCCCTGAATGCCCGGCAGCGCCCCTAGTGGCCCACGTGGCGGCGGGGCAGCAGGGTGAGTCCGGCGCTGCTCCTTGGGGGTCCCCAATCCCCAGCATTGCGGCACCAGGCCACTTGGGATGGGGCCCTAGGGGACCTACTTAGGGTTAGTGTTATCCCCCAGGAGGCTGGGAGGCCCGATCTGCCGGCTGTGCGGCATGCGGAAGGGCGGGCCGAGGTGAGGGCGCTGGAGAGTGGAAGCGTGGGCCCAAGCGTTTTGGCGAGGGAACCCTTCGAAGGTTGCCGCGGCTCGGAGGGCACTGCCCATTCTCTCGCTATGAATGACCGGCAGCGCCCCTAGCACCCCTGGGGGTGGCGTAGCGGCAGTGTGAGTCTGGTGCTGGGGCTCCGGGGTCCCCAATCCCCGTCGTTGTGGAGCCAGGCCTCTTGGGATGGGCCCCTAGGGGGCCTACCTAGGGTTAGTGTTAGCCACCAGGAGGCTGGGAGGCCTGATCTGCAGGCTGTGCTGCAAGCGGAGGGGCGGGCCGAAGTGAGGGCACTGGTTAACGGAAGTGTTGGCCGAAGCTTTTTGCCTGGGGGGGGCTTTCAAAGGTCGCCGGGGGCTCGGAGGGCCCTGCCCGTTCTCCCGCCTTAAATGACCATAGGGGCCCCTAGCTGCCCCGGTGGCAGTGGACCAGCAAAGTGAGTCCGGCGCTGCAGCTCGGGGGTCACCAATCCCCGGTGTTGCGGCCCCAGGCCCCTTGAGAGGGCCCCCACGGGTGCCGACCTAGGGTTAGGGATACCCCCAGGAGGCCAGTAGGCCCGATCTGCCGGCTGTGCGGTGAGCGGATGGGCAGGTTGAGATGAGGGCGTTGGCGTGCGGGAACGTGGGCCCAAAATTTTGGAGCGAGGGGCCTTCGAAGGTCACCAGGGACTCAGAGGGTCCTGCCCGTTCTCCCGAACTGAGACCGGGGGTGCCCCTTGTGGCCCGGGTGGCGGTGGGGGGCATGGTGAGTCCGGCGCTGGGGCTCAGGAGTCCCCAATCCCCGTCATTGTGGCGCCAGGCCCCTAGGGAGCGGACACTAGGGGGCCGACCTAGGGTTTGGCTTAGCCCCCAGAAGGCCTGCAGGCCCGATCCGCCAGCTGTGCAGCAAGCGGAAGGGAGGACCGAGGTAAGGGCGCTGGCCAGCGGGAGCGTTGGCCCAAGCATTTTGGTGCGGGGGGCCTTCGAAGGTGGCCGGTGACTTGGAGGGCCCTTGCCATTCGCCCTCCCTGAATGAATGGCGGCGCCCCTAGCGGCCCAGGTGGCGGTAGGGCGGGAGGTTGAATTGGGCGCTGGTGCTCGGGAGTCCCCAATCCCCGGTGTTGCGGCAATAGGAACCTGGGATGGGCCCCTCGGGGGCCCACCAAAGGTTAGGGTAACACCCAGGAGGCTGGCAGTCCAGATCCACAGGCTGTGCAGGGAGCGGAGGGGCGGACCGCGGTGAGGGCGCAGGGGAGCGGGAGCATGGGCCCAAGCATTTTGGCGCGGGGGGCCTTCGAAGGTCGCCAGGGGATCGGAGGGATCTGCCCCTTCTCCCTCCCTGAATGACCAACGGTGTTCCTAGCGGCCCGGGTGGTGGCGGGGCAACACGGTGAGTCCGGCGCTGGGGTTCGGGGGTCCCCAATCCCAGGCATTGTGGTGCCAGGCCCCTTCGGAGGGGCCCCACAGGGGCCAACCTAGGGTTATGGGTAGCCCCAGGAGGAGGGCAGGCCTCATCCACCAGCTCTGCAGCGAGCGGAGGAGCGAGCCAAGGTGAGGGCGCTGAGGAGCAGGAGCGTGGGCTCAAGCGTTTTTCATGGGGGGGCCTTCGAAGGTCGCCGTGGGCTCGGAGGGCCCTGCCCGTTCTCCCGCACTGAATGACCAGGGACACCCCTAGCGGCCCGGGTGGCGGCAGGGCGGCAGGGCGAGTCCGGCGCTGGGGCTCGAGGGTCCCTAATACCCGGCACTGCGGCGCCAGGCCCCTTGGGAAGGGCCCCTCGGGGGCTGACCTAGGGTTAGGGTTAGCCCCCAGGAGACTGGCAAGCTCATTCTGCCCATGTGCAGTGAATGGAAGTTTGGGTCCTGGTGAGGTAGCTGGCGATCGGGAGCGTGGGCCAGAGCATTTGGCTTTGGCTCGGGGTGCCTTCGAAGGTCGCAGATGGCTCGGAGGGTCCTGCCCGTTCTGTCGCCCTGAAGGACTGGCAACGCCCCTAGCACTCCATGTGGCAGTGGGGCGGCAGGGTGCGTCTGGCACTGGGACTTGGGGGTCCCCAATCCCTGGCATGCGGCGCCAGGCCACTTGGGAGGGGCCCCTTGGGGGCGACCTAGGGATAGGGTTAGCCCCCAGGAAGCCAGCAGGCCAGTTCCACCAGCTCTGCAGAGAGCGGAGGGGTGGGCCGAGGTTACGGAGCAGGCGAGCAGGAGCGTGGGAGCCAGAGTTTTTGCGCGGGGGTCCTTCGAAGGTCACAGGGGGATTGGAGGGCCCTGCCCGTTCTCCCTTCCTGAATGACTGGCAACGCCCCTAGCGCCCTGGGTGCTTGCGGGGTGGCAGAGTGAGTCCAACACTGGGGCTCCGGGGTCCCAAATCCCCGGCATTGCAGTGCCAGGCTCCTTGGGAGGGGCCTCTCGGGGGCCGACCTAGGGTAAGTGTTAGCCCCCAGGAGTCCAGCAGGCCCATTCTGCCAGCTCTGCGGCAGGCGGAGGGTCAGGCTGAGGTGAGGGCACTGGCGAGAGGGAGTGTGGGCCCAAGCGTTTTGGCGCGGTGGGCCTTCGAAAGTGGCCGGGGCCTTGGAGGGCCCTGCCCGTTTGCTCACCCTGAAATACTGGCGGCGCCCCTAGCAGCCCAGGTTGCTGCGGGGCGGCAGGGTGACTCCTGCGCTGGGCTCCGGTGTCGCCAATCCCCGGCGTTGTGGCACAAGGCCCCTTGGGAGGGGCCCCTCGGGGGACGAACTAGGGTTAGGGTTCGTCCCCAGGAGGCCAGCAACCTGGCGCTAAGTGGTTCTGGCAATGTAACAAAAATGCCATACACTTATCTGTAAGAAATAACAGTATACAGGAACCCTCTTAGCCCTAACATCATCCTTTGTGAATATGGAAGCCAGCCCCAAAGTGGTCGTGGAAGTCTGACGAAAGGGCTAAGCACTTTTCTCTGAGTCACCACACTATACAGGGAAAGAACAATGTACATCATCTTTCACGAGTAGGAAGCATTAATGAAAAGGTTCTCGAATTTCGAGGACTCTGACCCATCCTTATTGGTAATAAAACACCGTGTACAGGAAAACACCTTCAACTCTCATCAGCCTCCTCAATTCTGATTCCGATTCAACTTTGGGTGTGTAGACCTAGGGAAATGTCCACATCTTATTGCTAAGAAAGAACGATGTCAGGGTAATGCCCTTCAAGTCACCTGAGCCTTCCTGAAGACGGAAGGAGGAATCAAGGTGGTTATGTTACCATGAGGTAAGGAAGATGAGCATATAAGTGAGAAACAACAGTGGGCAGGACCTCTCTTCCAACGAACAGTATCTTTGCTTAAGTTGAATCCCTATGGTAAGTGGTTGTGGGCATTTGTGAGGTCAAAATCTTGAGTTTTTTGTAAAACCTCTTGGCCATTCACAGATGAGACTAAGGTAGTTGGGGACTCCTAGGCAGTGATTTGTCCACTGTCAAAAATATGAGAAGATAAAAGAGACAGATGAGGTATCCTCAGGCATTGGCCTTTATCCTCATCCTCCGTGAGGATGGCCATCTCTGGACAGCTCAGTGGCAGGGTCTCATTCACAGTGGGGGCACCTGTTCCTCACAGACATCAGGCAGGGAAATGGATTTGGTTCTCTGTGCTAGCCCAGCCACTGCTGAGTGTCAAAGCACCCTCTCGTGGGCTCCTAAGAGTTTCACTGTCACCAGTCAGGTCATTGTATTTGATAAACCACTGTGAGAGTTTGCAATTGCCTTCATCTGCAACCTCCTAGAGGCAAATGCAGATCTCTGGTACCATGTGAAGTCATGTGAAGGCATCGTGAGAAAGTGTCCTTTTGCTTAAGAAAAACATGGCTGGGGCTCCTGGCTGGCTCAGCCAGTTAAGCATGTGCCTTTGGCTCAGGTTATGATCTCAGGGTTCGGGGATCGAGCCCGGGCACCCTGCTCAGCAGGGAAGGAGGTAGAGAAATAGCTTAGAACCAACAGAGCATGTGAATAAAGGGGAGTGAAATGGAACTTGGTCTGTGTTTTGCTTTAGGGATTGGAAGTTAGTTTTTTCTCAGTTGTGATTGTTCCTGAAACAGAGAAGCTGTATTGGTTTTTTTTACCTTTAATTTTTTTCTACTAATAATTTTTCATTATGATATGTTAGTCACTATACAGTATTTCCTTAGATTTTGATGTAGTGTTCCGTGATTCATTATTTGCATATAACACCCAGTGCTCCATGCAATATGTACCTTCCTTAATACCCATCACTGGCCCATCCCAATCCCCCACCCCTCTCCCCTCTGAAGCCCTCAGTTTGTTTCCCAGAGTCCATAGTCTCTCGTGGTTCATTCCCCCTTCTGTTTAGGGTCCGTTGTCTAAAGAGACAGACAGCGGAATTTCACCAAATATAAGATCGAAATTACATTCTTCATTATAGTTACCGCCAAGTAGTTCCCAGACATTTCATTCTACTGTAGTAATTCATTATACCTGTGCAGGTGCACGTGGAAGACAATTGATGCATGTATAGTGGTAATAAAACACACCCCTCAGTAGTAGAATAATAGAGGATGCACATGTGTAAAATTATTCGACTACAGCTTCCATGCTTTCCCTTTGGTTCCTTATTATCTATGAAATTGGACAATTTTTGTTCTCCAGGCTTAAAACTCATTGTCAGTATTTAGAGTTTTTCAATGCTGATCTTCTCCTGTATAAGTTACCAAAAACCTAAAATATGTATGAACTTTAAAAAACGCTATATTGAAAATGACAGCAGAGAAGTTCCATTTTGTGAATATTGTGTCAATGGATCTCTATTTTGACACCAGTGTTCATTAGAAATGATGACATTTCATGTGAGTATAAATATCAATGTGAAAAAGAAAAGGTAGGAAGAACCTTGGATGTTTAAGTAATTGGTGAAATGACAGGTGTGTGTGTGTGTGTGTGTGTGTGTGTGTGTGTGTGTGTGTGTAATTGATTTTCAGTGAATGGTTCAGCTTCTTGTAGGGCCTCCGAGAGAGCCCAGGTGAACTTTTCAATGAGTTGGTATCTGTTTTCAGAACATGGGAATCTCTTAGTCCAATAGTCAATCAGGCAAGCTTTGAGGTCTTGAAGAGTTTCAGTCCTCAGCGATGGTGTTGCAGACCCTTGTGAGCAAACCCTAGGGTATGCTCAGAGCCCTCATTAGCTGGTACCAAGGTGTGACGATTTCAGACAGCATTTCCCAAAGAAGTACCTCTTGAGTCTCTGTCCTTGTCAGTTCCCTACACTTCCTTACACTAGTTATGTGATCAGTGTGTTTCAGGATAATCCCCACATGTGATTTTTGCTATTTCCTACTAGTCCTATCTGTTTCTCATCTTCTTCTTTTATGGTAGGGGTTGGGAAGCAACCTGTGTGGTGTAGGAAGGGGTGTGGTAGTTGTCTGCCTTCAGAGGACCGAATGATGCCTAGAAATTGTACTGTAGTTTGAGGTCAAATGTCCATCCTCTGAGTGTCAGGAATTCCATCACTTTACTTTGATGCTAGTCTGTTCTTCAAGCTGTCCTCAGAAATAATGACGTCATCCATCTAGGGAATACTGGTTTGTGTGTATGTTTTCATTTTAGGAAAGGCCTTGCTGTTCCTAAAAATAATACTGTAGAGCACCCTTTCCTGTTCTTATTGGCCATCAGTCAATCTTTTGTGAAGTATTCGTTTATAAATAGACTTTTTATGGTTGATGAGCAGGAATTATTTATGGACAAGTCTTTGACAGTGTGTGTATTGCAAATGTGTTTTGGATTTTCTATGTACACAATCGTATTATCTGTGAATAGTCACAATTATCCCCTCAATTCTTTTTGTTTCTCTTGCCTTCTAACACTGGTAGATTCTCCAATGCAACGTTGAATAGAGCAGCATTGTTTGAAGATTTTAATATACTCTTCTCAATATCTGACAGAAAAAGCAGACAAAACATTGGTAACAAATGTGACCTAATTGACATATAACGAAAATTCCATAATAAGTGCAGAATACATTATTTTCAAGTGGTCATAGACTCTTTACCCAAATAGATGATAGGTGGGGCCACGAATCAAGGCTACAAATGTTAATCGCTGAAATTAACTAGATTCTAGTCTTACACCACAGGGGAATTGAGCCACAGTCATAGCAAAAAGAAAACCAGGAAGTCCTTCAATGTTTAAAAATTAAATAGAACTTTGCTACATATCCTAAAGATCAGAGAGGGATTCTCAATGGAAATTCTGAACCTTTTCTACATGAGGGCTCACACACAATGGCACTTTCTTTGTGAAGAGCATTATAATAACCTAGACAGGAGTTGAGCCTTAAGTCAGAGTTGTGCCCGCCCCCGCCACACCTGGCAGCCTTGGCCTGTGGTCCCCCTCAGCTGTTCTTTCTGGTGGCCCTGAGCTAAGGGGGTCAACATGGCCATATGGAAATGGGAAGCTCCCCACTCTTAGTGATGACGGTGCCCCCTCCCCAGCTGCCCTTTCTGGTAGCCCTGAGCTAAGGGGGTCAACATGGCCATATGGAAATTAGAAGCTCCCCACTCTTAGTGATGACGTTGCTATCGTATCGTCCTCACCAGTCCAACAACATGATTTCTGAGTGAAATATGACACAAGAGCGACTTCATGGCCTTCCTTCAGGTTTGAAAATCATCTGGTGAGTCATCTATTAGGAATATGGATTCAACATGTGTACTTTCTTCTGGAAAAGAAATAGACCCAATAGCAATTATGGCTTCCTGAGCACCTGTTCTTGAGAGACATCATACTGGCTCTTTGTAGCATTCTGCCTCTTAAAATTCTCAACTAGGGTGGAGATATTTTTAGGCACATTTTCAGGTGGTTAGACAGGGACTCAGATGATATGAGTCACAGAGGATTTTAGTGTCAGAAACCTAAGTGGGATCCCCGAATTGACTCCAAATCCCTTGTTGTTCCATACAGGGTACTATTTCTCTGGTCTTCTCAATCTGGAAACCTATCAAGTATCAGGATTTTCTTGTCATGTGGACAAGTGGAACGAATTCAGCGGGCCTTTTCATCTCTGCCCATGGTGATCATTAAGAGCATGATCTCAGCGGAAGACCTCTGGGTAAGATACTCAAAGATCCTTAGGAATACAGACAGTATAATATTTTCCTGGTATTAAACTTACTGAAACCAACTATCTTTTTTAGTCGAATCAGGCTCTGGTATGTTCAGAGGGTGCTGTAAAACAGGTCTGAAATAGTATTTAAAAAAACTCAGCTCAGCCTATTCTACAACATATGCCAAAGCTTATGAACATGGCTAAAATATTCCCTTACCTACGATGACTTCCCAGCCATCCTAGTGTTTAAATGGTATGACTGTGACTTACATTAGTCAACATTTGCAGAGAAAGAACATAGTGCATCCAGGGGGCACTTCATGTTGAAATTAGTTGGTGACAACGAGCTACTGTGTTTTCTTCTGCAGTCCAAGGGAATGGTGCCAGACATCTCTAAGGTGTCTAGCAGTTCTACAATTCTGATTTTAAGTGGTCTGTGTGCTTCAGAGATTTGGGCAGGAGAAGGGCAGGAGTCCAGAGACTGTGAACACTTGTTACCTGTGCTGACCATGGAGCAGGCAGCCTTCTGTGGACATCATTTTGATTTCTTGGTACTCTTGTGAAAGGTGCTTTTGTCTCACATTCCTCCATTTAGGAGTAATTATAATGATAAAAGTAATTTTTATCTTATATCATCTGTGGGCCCTGATCCTGGGATCCCAGGGAAGCTATCATGTAATATTTTACCCAGCACAAAATGACTGGGCAAAACCTGAAAGCATGGGCCCTATTTCTGCCCCAAGCACATGCTGTACATCTGCTTCGAGAAGAAAACAATAACCAAAAATGCCAACATAAAGAGAAGAAAAAATGAAGAACCTCTTTGGCTCCCATAAGATTAAAGTCATACTGACATGTACATACTGAAAATGCATGAAATCATTGCATTTCCTAAAGCCCAAGTCTTGGAGGGTCTGAGAGTCACTGAACTTGCCCAGAACCAGGCACACCCCAGCAGGGAGGGCTGGTGCAGAAAGAGAAAGGGAAGGACTCTGAGGGTGGTCTGGCAGCTAGAGGGGTCCCTGGAAGGGGCCAGGTGTGTGTGGGGGGCCCAGCCCACGAGCCCACCCATGCCCGTGCCTGGTGTTGGGTAGAGGAGGCTCCTCTTGGGCCCCCTGCACTTTCAGGGTTCCAGGGGCTTGAGGGAGGGTTGCCCAGCATCCAATGAGCTCAGGCACCACCCTCCCAGACCATTCATCACTTGGGGGTGGAGCTACATCACTGTGGGCGATCCCAGATTTGCAGTGGGTTGAAGAACTGGGGCAGAAGAAGGGGCACTGAGAGAGAGAGAGAGTTGCCCTGTGGAGATCCCTGCTGGTGAGTGAGCAGCATGCACTGGGGTGGGGGTCCGGGGGTAGGGTGCACCCCAGGTGGGAGGCAGGGTTCTGGAAGGGCACGTGGAGAGGGTTCATTGTGGGGACTCAGGTGAGTTTTCTTTTCCCCTTTAAAGTCTCTTCTGCCCCATGTCCTCAACTGGCCTTATTCTCCATAACCGTGAACTCCAGGGCGCCCGCTCACCTGAGCTTTTGTGCGATGGGTTGCAGAATTTCAGGGTTTCCCCTGTTCCCCTGGAAGAGTGCGGGTAAGGACCTCACACAATCCCCACCTTCAGTTCTCTGACACAGTGCAGGTGATGCCTCTTGAGCAGTACTCCGAGTTCAGCAGGGTGTGCCCTGGTCCCCCAGGCACAGGTGTGGCAGTAGCAAGCCCCAGAGCCGTCCCCCAACTTCAGCATTATGCCCCGTGTGCCCCCGGGTTAGTGGTAATTGGCTATTAGAATCATGCAGGAAAATCCTCCAGGTGGGGGCCTGGAGGCGTGCGTAAACCAGACCCCACTCTAGTTGCATTGAGAATAGACGAATTGAGGGTTTCTTTAGAAGAGTAAGTCTGCTTTCCAGAAAAGGTAAGGTCATTGGTCTGTTGAGAATGAAGATAATTACTGCTAAACAACAAGTATGTGTTGCCCCTTTGCCCAGAAACCGAAGAAGGTGTGCAGGCTTTAGGTCAGAGGTGCCTTCTTTTCCCCAGCTGACAACACTTCTCTGCTCTGTCTCCAAGATACCCGAGGTTTTGAACGTCAGCATCGGAGTCAGTGAGGCAGCTTGTCACAGGACGCCAGTGTTCAGAGAAAGCACAGGTATGTTTGGCAAAATGTCCTATCTATGTCAGGGCTGGAGGTAAAACCTCTCATTATCCCAAAACCTCCTGGGCTTTTCTCTTTTCTCTAGTTGAGCCACAAAGTAAAATTGAAGTAGCTGTCAGCATTCTGGGTTTGGTGCAAGAATTACTTAGTTTCCCTGCTGGTAGAACTTTGCAGGGGATCACAATTTCTCTGTCCATTTATTGCTTAGAAATGTATTTTGACCATCTGTTTCCTAGGAACCCTCTTTTATTAGAAAGGGAGGGTGAGATCACTCTGTGCCTGTTTGTAACATCTAATTTGTTCCTTCATCTAACAATGTTTATTCAATTGGGCCTAAGATATGGTTGAGTGGCCAGCATCTAGAGTTAGGTGGCTTTTTTTCATCTGATACAGACTTGGATGATGTCATTTGACAAAGGTGATGTTTCATCATCGATTAGTTTATTCATCAGAAGAGTTAAAATTAGCGTGGAGGGAAAATTGAAAATTATCCAAAGCGGCCTGTTCCTGTTTAAAAGTTGAGCTTGACTTTCTAGTTTTACTAAATGTATTATCTCGATATTTTGAGGTGCCATATT
The DNA here is from genome assembly GCF_024610735.1 of Ursus americanus. Classification (NCBI taxonomy): domain Eukaryota; kingdom Metazoa; phylum Chordata; class Mammalia; order Carnivora; family Ursidae; genus Ursus; species Ursus americanus. The sequence continues at coordinate 262,997 of NW_028273645.1, read as the reverse complement.
CTCTCTGTAGTTTCTTTGGTGGTGGAGTCAGAAGGAGAGTCTGGGAATTCTTTTGGATAGTGGCATGCTGGTGGCTTCAAGGGGCTTGGCGTCAGGAGCCTTGGGGTGAAGTCTGCAACTGCTTGCCTGACCCTGGGTGCATCTCACAGAGGTTTTGTTTCCCCTTATGAAATTGCCGGCAGATAATGTTCTGCTTAAAGGAGAACCCTCCCATCCTTTTGGTGGCAATGCAAAGTGGTGCAGCCAGTCTAGGAAAGAGTGTGGGGGTTCCTCAAAAAGTTAAACATTGAACAACCACATGATCCAGCAATTGCTGTCCTAGGTATTTACCCAAAGGATACAAAAATGCAGATCCAAAGGGGGTCCATGCACCATGATGTTTATAGCAGCAATGTCCACAGTAGCCAAACTATGGAGAGAATCCCAAAGTCCATGCACTGATGAATGGTTCAAGCAGATGTGGGATACATATATATAATGGAATATGACCCAGCTTCAAAAAGAATGAAATCTTACCATTTGCAAGGATGTGGATGGACCTAGAGTGTATTAAGCTAAGCAAAATCAGTGAGGAAAGACAAATATCCTATGCTCTCACGCTTGTGGAATTTCAGAAAGAAAACAGATGAACAGAGTTGAGGGGTGATGAGAGAGGCAAACAAGGAAATAGACTCAACGTTGGAGAACAAACTGAGTGTTGCTGCAGGACAGGGGCGTGGGGGGAAGAGTTAAATGGGTGAGGGGTATTAAGGAGGGTACTTGTAATGAGCACTGAGTACTGTATGCAGGTGAGGAATCACTAAATCCTACCCCTGAAGCGAATATTCCATGGCATGTGAACTAACTGGAATTTAAGTAAAAGAAGAAAGGAAAAAGTGTTCTGCTTCATGAAGAGTGAGGTAAAATTGTAGTGATTTGGCCTGTACTATTCTATAGATGAGAGTTGTACAACACCTGTTGTAGGATACACTAGTTTCTTATCATATAAGGAGTCCTCAGAAAGCTGCAATGAAATATTCAGGTCTCAGAGCATGTTCATGTTCCACTGATATGTTACAATTTGCACAGGTAGTAAAGAAGGTGGAGAGAAAGGCAACAGAAGGGGAAAGTAGGTGTGAACCTTTCATTAGTTAGCATTATAGCTTTCTCATGAAAGCCTTGTGCCAGTGTGATTTTGGAAGAAGAGGGGGATTCCGGGAGCTTTGCAGGAGACAGGGGAGTTCCAGGTCTGGGTAAAGCTGACATGGGTCCCAGATGAGAGCTGAATGCATTCTGTAGCAGGGTGTGGGCAGCATGGGCTCCATGGGTGGCTTTGGTCTCCTGGGTGAGAGTTGTGACAGGTGAGGGCTGTGTGCAAGTTCCTGGCTGAGGACAAGTGAGGCACAGGCGGAGACCTGGCAGAGAACCTTCTTCTGGGCCACCAGCCTCACCCAACACACACAGCCTCATCTTCTGTTCCTGTCACTCCAATTCAGACTTCTCCGAAGGTGAGTGAGAACACATCAAGAGCATTCAAAACAGAAGGGAAAGCATGTGCAATGGCTCTGGGGCAGGAGAATTCCAGGTATGTCCAGGAGCAGCAAGAAGGCCCTGTTGCCACAGGAGACAATTTAGGACATGACCTCGGAGAGGTGAAAGAAAGCCATTCCAGGGCTATAACCCCATGAGACCCTGTTTCACTGGGCCATCCTGGCTACAGTGTTGAGAACAGATGACAGTGGGTTGAAGATGGCAAGGCAGGTCAATGATGAAGCTTTTCCAGGAACTCAGGCACTGTGGACCACACAGGTTGCCTTGGATGGAGTGGTTAGACCTATTCTGGGTCCATTTTGAAGATGGAGCTCACAGGATTTGCTAATGGGTTAGCTATTAGGAGCAGGAGAACGGAGAAGTTGGGGTAACTCCCAGCTCTTGTGGATTGTCCAGATCAAGGGGAAGTAGAGGGATTCTCGGGGTAGGAGGTAGTCCGTGTTCCGCATGCTGAGGAAGGTGCCTTTCCCGGTGGATCTGCTGAGATTTGTGTCTGGGAGAACCTTTCACATCTCCTCCCTCAGCAATGCTCAAGTACAAGTATCCCTCACTTTGTAAACGTTCACAGTAAGACACTGGGCTTTCTTGAAAGAACTATGTTATTACCCATCTTCAGTAAGAGGAAGATACCTGAAGAGGATTTCCATCTTATGAGAAAAGGTGAACAGTGAGAATCGCGTTCAGCATCTTTTTTGGGGTGAAGCACAACAGATGCGGTGTGCACCCCAACCAGCTCCTTCCGCTGGGAACCGCTCTCTGCATCCAGCCACCAGCACTTTGAATGGTGTCTGTGAGCCTCTGCTGTGCTTTATCTTCATTTATGCTGGGCCTCCGTTAGAAACTTGTGTGCTGAGGCCTAAGAAAAGCCAAAGAGAAGGAATTTTGGAGTCTGAGCACACTGTCTAATTGTTCTGTGTAAATTAATGGCCATTCCTTCTTGACACCATTTCTGATGTTCAAGGTTTCTCAGAAGCCCTGTACTTTCAAAGAGCAGGGAAAACTATACCTCATGCTGCAGGGTTAGTTTTAGTCTCCATGCTGGACAGAACATTTCATGACTTTCGGATTTTCTCACTCAAACATTGAGACTTTGACCACCTTCACCCATTTCTACCACCCCATCTCCGAATCTGGCACCTACCAATCTGCTTTCAGTATCTATGCGTTCAGTATTTGTTTATTCCACGTGGAATGTACATGAGAGCACCTGGTATTGGTCTTTCTGTGTCTGAGTTACTTGGCCTAAGGCCCCCAAGGTCTGTGTTTCCATGTCTGGTTCTTGTGAATAATGCTGCAATGAACGTGGGAGTGCATCCGTCTTTTTGAGGCAGTATTTTTGTGTTCTCTGAATCAATACTCAGTAGAGCCATTACTGGGTCATGTGGTAGTTGCTTTTATTTTTTCAGGAACCTCCATACCGTTTGTCACAGTGGCTGCACCAATTTCCATTCCCACCAACAGTGCACAGAGTCTCCTCGTCTGCACACCCTTGACCCCACTTGGTGTCTGTCTCTGGGACAATAGGTGTTCCAACAGTTGTGAGGGAATAGCCAATTGTGGGTTTGACTGATGTTTCCCTGACGATATTTAGTGATGTTGAACAACTTTTTCTGTATGTTGGTACCTGTGTGCTGTCTTTGGAAAGTGTCTATTCACATATTCCCCACATTTTTTATACAGTTTTTTTTGTTTTGTTTTGATTTGTATGAGTGTTGTGTGTATTTTGGATATTAGCCTCTTCTCACACATATGATTCACAGATATTTTTTCTTATTGGGTCTGTGGCCTTGTAAGTTTTTGCTGCTTTCTTTTTCCATGTGGAAGATTTCAGTTTGAAGTTGTTCCACTTGTTTATTTTTGCTTTTGTTGCCTTTGCATTTGGTGTCCGATCTGAAGACTCTTTGCCAAAACTAATGTCGAGAGACTTAGTACCTGTGTCTTCTTGGAGGTTTATGGATTCAGGTCTTACGTTCATATCATTCATCCATTAAAAATTTTGTGTGTGGTGTAAGAAAGTGACCCAGTTATATTCTTCTGCATTTAGTGTCCAGTTTGCCTGTTACCGCTCACTGAAGAGACAGTCCTTCCCTCATGGCATATCTTCTGCTGCTGTGTCATAAGTTAGGATCATCTATGTGTGGGTAAGATTCTGAGCTTTCTGTTCTGTTCCACTGACCTGGTGTCTGTGTTTATGCCAGTACCATCCTGTTTTGATGACAACAGCCTTGTAATCAGCTTGAAATCCAGGAGTGTGTTGACTGCACCTTTCTTTCTCCAGATTCCGTTGGGTATTTGGGGTGTTTTGTGTTTCCATACAAGTTTGAGGACTGTTTTCTGTTTGTTCGAATAATGCCACTGGAATTCAGATAGGGATTTCATCACATCTGTCGATTGCTTTGGGTACGATGGACATGTTCACATAATTAACTCTTCCAGTTAAGGAGCATGTCGTATGCTTCCATTTATTTTTGTTGCCTTCCAAATCTTTGACCAATACATCCTGCCCCCCTCGACACACATGCTTTTCATTTCTTTTCTGCCATGTGTTGAGTGTACTATGTCTTTCTCATTCTTGGTTACTTTTATTCCTAGATTTTTTTTTTTGATGCAATTGTAAATGGCATTGCTTTTTAAATTTCTCTTTGCGAACGTGTGTCATCAGTATACAGAAATGCAAGAAGTTGGGTCATCTGGGTGGCCCCATAGGTGAAGCGTCTGCCTTCAGCTCAGGTCATGATCCCAGAGTTCTGGGATTGAGCCCCGTGTTGGGCTCCCCGCTTAGCGAGGGTCTGCTTCTCCCTCTTTCTCACACTCCCCCTTCTCGTGCTTTTTCTCTTCCTGTCAAATAAATAAATAAATTTTGAAAATAAATAAAGACAACACGTCTCTGTATATTGACTTTATAACCTGCAGCTTTCTTGAATTTGTTTATTCTAACAGTTTTTTTTTTTTTTTTTTTTTTTTTTTTGTGGAATCATTCGGGATTTCATGTCATTTGCAAATAGTGACAGTTTTCCTGTATGGATTTCATATCTTTCTTTTTTTAAAATGATGTCACCCTACAGTACTTCATTTGTTTTTGATGTAGTTTCATTGTTTGCATAACACCTAGTGCTCATTATGGCACGTGCCCTCCTTTTTCTTTTAAAGAATTTATTTATTTATTCGACAGATACAGAGACTGCCAGCGAGAGAGGTAACACAAGCAGGGGGAGTGGGAGAGGAAGAAGCAGGCTCACAGCGGAGGAGCCTGTTGTGGGGCTCGATCCCATAACGCCGGGATCACGCCCTGAGCCGAAGGCAGAGGCTTAACCGCTGTGCCACCCAGGTGCCCCAAACGTGCCCTGCTTAATACCCATCACCAGGATAACCCATTCCCCTTCCCCTCCCTTTCTGCAACCTTCAGATTGTTTCCCAGTTTCAGTAGTCTCTCATGGTTCAAATTCCCCTCCCATTCCCCCCCTTCACTTTTCCCTTCCTTCTTCTAATGTCCTCCATGCTATTCCTTCCATTCCACATAGGAGTGAAACCATATGATAATTGTCTTTCTCTGCTTGACTTAATTTCACTTAGCATAATCCCCTCCTGGTCCATCAACGTTGGTGCAAATGGGGGGTATTCATCCTTTCTGATGACTGAGTAATATTCCATTGTATAGATGAACCACATCTTCTTTGTCCATTCATCTGCTGAAGGACATCTTGGCTCCTTCCACAGTTTGGCTATTAGGGACATTGCTGCTATGAACATTGGGATATAGGTGCCCTTCTTTTCATTACTCTGTGTCTATGGGGTAAATACCCAGTAGTGCAATTGGTGGGTGATAGGATAGCTCTGTGTTTAACGTCTTGAGGAACCTCCATATTGTTTTCAAAAGTGGCTGTACCAGCTTGAATTCTCACGAGTAGTGTAAGAGGGCTCCCCTTTCTTCACATCCTCTCTGACTTTTTTTTATTTCTGTCTTGTTAATTTTTTTTCAACATTTTATTTATTTATTCCACAGAGATAGAGACATCCAGCGAGAGAGGGAACACAAGCAGGGGAGTGGGAGAGGAAGAAGCAGGCTCATAACGGAGGAGCCTGATGTGGGGCTCGATCCCATAATGCCAGGATCACGCCCTGAGCCGAAGGCAGACGCTTAACCACTGTGCCACCCAGGTGCTCCCTGCCTTGTTAATTTTAACCATTCTAACTGGTGTAAGGTGGTATCTCATTGTCATTTTGATTTGTGTTTGCCTGATGGCAAGTGATGTGGAGCATTTTTTCATGTGTCTGTTGGCCATTTGTATGTCTTCTCTGGAGAAGTATCTCTTTGTGTCTTCTGCCCATTTTTTGGGTGTCGAGTTTGAGATCTTGATTACCAGCCCTTTATCTGTAATATCATTTGCAGATATCTTCTTCGATTCCATAGGTTGCCTTTTTGTTTTGTGATCGTTTGCTTTGCTGAGCGGAAGCTTTTTATCCTGATGAAGTGCCAATAGTTCATTTTTGCTTTTATTTCCTTTGCCTTTAGAGACCTGGCTTGCAAGAAGTTGTTGTGTCCAAAGTTGAAAAGTTCTTTTGATTTTGATATGAGACAGGAATCCATTATATTATTTTCCTGACCTGGGTCTGTGACCGTGATTCCTAGAAGCTGCAAGGGGAGAGGAGGCCGGGGGTGGTGCACACTTCCTAGACTTGTGGTCAGGACTAGTCTGGAGCCCACTGAAGTCAGCCACACCGGGCACAGAAGGCACCCAGTCAGTGCAGCTGTGGCCACTGCTGCCATGGTACTTTCGGGCCGGCTCCATGCTGCCACCTCCTGCTTTTCATCATCATCTTCCAGGTCATGTGCCTCTACTCTTGCTCCATGGCCTCCGGGGTATTGTCCGTCCTCCATCTGGCCCTCGTCCCTGGTGCCCTGTGCAGTCCGATGCCAGGGTAGTCTTCTCAAGACAAACATCTGGCCCTGATGGAACACTTCCATGGATCTCCTGTGATGCGAGGATGATGCCCTGCCCTGGAAGGGGGCTGCAGGTCCCCAATCAGGAGAGCCATGTCTCCCTTTTCAGCATGGCCTGCCCTCCCCTCAGTCTTCTTCAGGGAAGCTCTCCCCACTTCCTGAGATGACAGCTCTGATCTTAAAAATGAATGTTATTTTACATATCTCTATGCCTTAGTTCATCCATGGCATGTCTTTCAACCCCATTAGTGGGTATTTTTTAGCAGTTCTGAAGGGCTGTCTGCTCAAGGAGGGGATGACCTGGGTGGGGCAGCTTTCCCTCTCATCTCCCTCAGCATGTCTCTGAGCCCTGGGGCCAGCTGTCCCACTGAGGATTGAGGGACCTGAGCCAGCCCATCCTGAGCCCAGGCTGAGTCAGCTCATAGACTGATGCGTGTCGGACCGGTGGGCAGCTGGCAAGGGCCAGGGGCAGGCAGTGTCTCCTTCTCATTCCTTCCCTCCCTTCCTCCCAGAGGTAGCTCAGAGCAGCCTTCAACCCCTGCATCTCCAGATCCCTTGACCTGTGTCTCCTGTGTTCAGCTGGTGACCTTGGAGTTTCGCATGGATTCTACCTCCTCTACCCTCTCCCGTAGCAGTTCCTGGATCAGGGGAAGGCCGGACCCTTGTCTGCTTTTGGTCTTCTTCCTGTCCCACACCAAGCCCACCCACCTTTGCATCTTCCATGTATGTGCTTGGAAGCAAGCCCATCCACAGGGAACCTATTAGCCAAATGGATCCAGGCAATGAACATTGAAGTAGAGATCCAGGATCCATAATAAACCTGCTCTGAAACCTGTCCCAAAGTCTGTGACTCTCTCACACTGAAACAGAAACAATAATAGCTTTCTGGACTGTGAAGTGACATGTGTCTCTACTTCCAATCTTGATGCATAGGTGCTGATCCTGGACAGAAAAGGACCATGACTCCCGTGGGCTGGAATCCACGGTAAGAACTCAGTGAAATCTGAATTTGAGGCATGGAGTGAATAATTATTGTAGAGTGAATCCTCCCAAGTAGGGCTTATGCACGTTGCACAGGAAAAGCTTTTTCAAAGAGGTTCCTGAAAGAAAAATCTTTTTTAAAAATTTAATTCCAGTAGAGCTAACATACAGTGTTACATTCGTTTCAGATGTACAATAGAGCGATTCAGTAATTCTCTATATTACTCAGTGGTCATCAAGAAAAGCGTCCTCTTATTCCCCTTCATCTATTTCACTCCTCCCTCTATCCACCTCCTCTCTGGTAACCATCTGTTTGTTCTCTATTGTTAAGGGTTTGTATTTTGGTGTGTCTCCTTTTTCTCTTTTAGTTATTTATTTTTGTTTGTATCTTAAATTCCCTATTAGAGTGACATCGTATGGGATTTGTCTTTCTCTGACTGATTGATTTTAGTTTGGATAATACTCTCTAGCTCCATCCATGTGTCTGCAAATGGCAAGGTTTCATTCTTTTTCAAGCCGAGTTATACTCCATTGTGTGTGTGTGTGTGTGTGTGTGTGTGTGTGTGTGTGTATGTGTGAATACACCCATCTATCATCTCATTTGTCAATTTTTCTACAGACACTTGGGTTGCTTCCATATTATGATATTGTAAATAATGGTGCAAGAAACATAGTGGTGCACGTATCCTTTTACGTTACTGTTTTCCTATTCTTTGGGTAAATACGAGTAGTGTGATTGTTGGATCGAAGGGTAGTTCTATATTTAATTTTTTGAGGAACCTTCATACTGTTTTCCACGGTGGCTACCACAGTTTGCATTCCCACCCACAGTTCGCGAGGAATCCCCTTTATCCACATCCTCCCAACACCTGCTCTTTGTTGTGCTTTTGATGTTAGCCATTCTGACAGGTTTGAGGTATTACCTCATTGTCCTTTGGATTTACATTTTCCTGATGATGGGTGATGGTGAACATCTTTTCACGGGACTGTTGGCCATTTGTATTTCTTCTTTGGAGAAATGTCTGTCCATGTCTTCTGCTTATTTTTTAACTGGATTATTTGTTTTTGGGGGGTCGAGTCGTATCAGTTTTATATGTTTTGGACACTATCCCTTTATTGCATATGATCTTTGCAAATATCTTCTCCCTCTGAGTAGGTTGTCTTATTATTTTTACGTTTTCATTGTTCTTCTGCCGTGTGGAAACTTTTTATTTTGCTGTATTCCCAATAGTTTATTTTTGCTTTCATTTCCTTTGCCTCAGGACACAGTCTAGAAAAACGTTGGTATGGTCCATGTCAAGAAGTTACTGTCTTCCCTCCTGTAGGATTTTTATGGATTCAGGTCTCATATTGAAGTTTTGAAAATGTTTTGTGTTTGTCTGTATTGTGTAAGAAAGCAGTCTAATTTCATTCTTTTGTGCGTAGCTGTCTAGTTTTCCCAACACGATTTGTTGTAGAGACTGTCCGTTTCCCTTTTGATATCGTTGCTTCCTTTGTGGAAGATTCATGGATCACATAATTGTGGGTTTCTGTCTGAACTTGTATCCTGTTCCTTTGGTCGCTGTGTCTATTTTTGTGCCGTACTGTCTTGTTAGGATGACTGCAGCTTTGTAGTATAACCTGAAATCTGAAATTGTGAGTCCTCCAGCTTTGTTTTTCTTTTCCACATTGCACTGTCTGTTTGGAATCTTTAGTGGTTCCACACAAATGTTTAGGATTGTTTATTAGAGGTCTTTTGTTCTTTAATTTAAATTCAGTTAGCCAACTTACAGTACAGCATTCGTTTCAGATGTAGTCTTCAATAAATTTTCAGTCGTGTATAACACCCAGTGCTCATTGTATCGTGTGACCTCCTTAATGCTACTCACCCAGTTACCCTCCCCAACTTCTCCTCCAAAAATCATCAGTTTCTTGTGATAGTTAAGGGTCCATCATGGGTTTTCTCCCTCTCTGATGACTTCCCATTCTATTCTCCCTTCCTTCCCGTATGGTCTTCTTCCTTGTTTCTGATATTCCACATAGGAGTGAAAGCGTATGATCATTGTCTTACTTTCATTGACTTATTCCACTCAGCATAATACCCTCCAGCTCCACCCAGGTCGGTGTGATGGTAAGTACTCATCCTTTCTGATGGCTGAGTAATATTCCATTGTATATATGATCCACATCTTCTTTATCCATTCATCTATCCATGGTCATCTACACTCCTTCCACACTTTGTCTATTATGGATATCGCTGCTATGAACACTGTGGTGCATGTGTCCCGTCTTCACTACCTCTGTCTCTTTGGGGTAAATACCCAGTAGTGCAATTGCTGGGACACAGAGTAGCTTTATTTATAACTTCTTGAGGAATCTCCGTACCATTTTCAAGAGTGGCTGTACTGGACTGCATTCGTACAGGGGTGTAAGAGGGTTCCCGTTTCTCCACATCCTCTCCAACATGTATAGTTTCATGTCTTCTTATTTTTAGATATTCGTCCTCGTGTGCTATGGCATCTATAGGGGTTTAGATTTGCATTTCCCTGAAGCCAAGTGATATGAAGCTTTTATGCATGTATCTTTTGGTCACCAGTACGTCATCATCAGTGAAATGACTTCCCATTTTAATCCATCTCAAGACCTAAAGCTGTGTAAGGCACTGAAGCTGGATGATGCCATTGGTTGGAAGTGTTAGAATTTCAAAAGATCTCCGTGGAGAGCAAGTTTAAAGGTCAGTGTGAAACTACTAATTGGATCTGGGGAGATCTCTCAAAGTGGGGGTTGCCTGGGATGGGCTGAGGGGGGCCCTCCGATTTTCCTATGAATCCTTGCTGCAGCCCCAAATGGAAAGTTTCCTGCTGTGGGGCAGGCTGAGTCCTCTAGTCGTGCAGAGGTGGGCCCAATGCCTGCTGCCTTGGAGGCAGGCAAACCGGGAGGGACCCTCAGCAGAAGACCCAGGGTTAGGTTAGGCCTCAAGAGACAGCAGGTCCGAACTGCCCTTTGCTCAGAGAACTCCCAGGCCGAGTGAGATGAGGGCACAAGGGTGGGTGAGTGTGAGCTTTGGGGTTTCATCCGGAAGGGCCCACAATGTTCAGGGTTCACCAGAAGGGGCTCTCAGGGGGTCCCCAATTCTCTTGCTCTGAATGCTCCATTGTGCCCCAAAATGGTACAGTTTACTGTGGGCTGAAGTCTGAGTCCTACGGTGTGGCTTGGGTGTCCCCAGTCCCCTGGAGTGGGGTGCCAGAACCCTGGGGAGGGGCCCCTCTGTGGCCAACCTAGGGTAAGGGTTAGGGTCCAGGAGCCCGGCAGGGACAATCAGCAGGCTGTGCGGCGAGCTCTGTGGAGGGCTGAGAGGAGGCCATGGGGGAGGGTGAGCATGGGCCTCAGGGTTGGGGCACGGAGGGCTGCCAAATGATGGGGACGGGCTCCGGTGGCCTCCCCAAATTCTCGTGCCCTGTAGGCTTCGTAGAGCCCCAAGGGGCATGGTTTCCTGTCGGGTGGCAAGCTGAGTCCTGTGGTGGGGCACAGGTATCCCAATTCCCTGGGGCTGTGGTGTAAGGCTCCTGGGGATGCCCCCACACCCGTGGCCGACCTAGGGCTAGGGTTAGGCCCCAGGAGCCCCACACGCCCAATCTGCTGGATGTATGGCGAGCTACAGGGGCTGAAGTGAGGGTGTGGGGAGGGTGAGCTTGGGCCTCAGGGTTGGGGTGCGGGAGGCCGCTGAAGTTCGCTGGTGACTCAGGAGGACCCTCCAGGTTCTCTAGCCCTGAATGCTCTATGGCCTCCCAAGGTGCACGGTTTCCTGTGGGGTGGCAGACTGAGTCCTGCTGGGGGGATCAGGTGTCCCGAATTCCCGTGGCTGCGGCTCCAGGCTCCTGGGGAGGGGCCCCTCCACAGATGAACTAGGGTTAGGGTTCGGGCCCAAGAACCCCACAGGCCAGATCTGCCCACTATGTGGCGAGCTCCGCCGCGGGCTGAGGTGAGGGTGCGGGGTGGGGTGAGCATGGGCTTCAAGGTTGGGTTTAGGGATTGCCGAAGTTCACTGGGGGCTCTGGGGGCCCTCCTGGTTCTCCCGCCCTGAATGCTCTACAGCCTCCCAAGGGGCACAGTTTCCTGCGGGCTGGCAGGCTTTGTCCTGCAGTGGGGCTCAGGTGTCCCCAGTCCCTGGGGCTGTGGCACCGGGCCCCAGGGGAGGGGCCCTACCCAGCAGACCTAGGGTCAGGTCTAGGCCCCAGGAACCTGGCAGTCCTGATCTGCTGGCTCTTCGAAGAGCTCGGTGGCAAGCTGAAGGGAAGGCGTGGGGCGGGATGAGCGTGGGCCTCAGGGTTGGGGTGTAGGGGCTGCCGAGGATCGCTGGGGGCTCAGGGGGGCCCTACCAGTTCTCCTGCACGGGATGCTCTGTGGCCCCCCAAGGTTCATGGTTTCCTGAGGGGTGGCAGGCTGAGTCCTGTGGTGGGGCTCAGGTGTACCCAATCCCTGGGGTTAGGGTATGGATTAGGGTACGGGTTATGGTTAGGGTATGGGTTACGGTTAGGTTATGGGTGAGGGTAGGGGTTAGGGTTAGGGGAAGGAGAGGGTATGGGTTAGGGTTGGGTTTAGGGGTTACAGGTTAGAGGTTATGAATTAGGGTACAGATTAGGGTTTAGGGTACGGGTTAGGGTTTAGGGTTTGGGTTTAGGGTTAGGGTTAGGGTTTTAGTATGGGTTAGGTTTAGGGTACGGGTTAGGTTTAGGGTACGGGTTAGGGTACGCATTAGGGTACGGTTTAGGGTACGGGTTAGGGAATGGTTTAGGGTTAGTGTTGGCGTATGGATTTGGGTACGCTTTAGGCTTTGGGTTAGGGTTAGGGTACGGGTTAGGGTTAGGGTACATTTTAGGGTTATGATACAAGTTAGGTTACGGTTTAGGGTTAGGGTTAGGGTACGGGTTAGGGAATGGGTTAGGGATAGGGATTGGGTACGGTTAAGGGTTAGGGTATGTGTTAGGGTACAGGTTAGGGTTAGGTATGGGTAGGGTATGGATTAGGGTCTGGGTTAGGGATAGGGTACGGGTTAGGGTATGGGTTAGGGTACGGGTTAGGGTATGGGTTAAGGGTAAGGTAAGGGTACTGGTTAGGGTTAGGGTACGGGTTATGGTTTAGGGTTTAAGGTTACGGTTAGGGTACGGGTTAGGGTTAGGGTACGGGTAGGTTAGGGTACAGGTTATGGTACGAGTTAGGGTATGGGTTAGGGTCAGTGTTTAGGGTTTAGGGTTAAGGTTAGGATATGGATTAGGGTACTTGTTAGGGTTACGGTTAGGTTTTGGGTACGATTTAAGTTAGGGTTAGGGTTAGGGTTAGGGTACAGGTTAGGTGTAGGGTTAGGGTACGGGTTAGAATTAGGGCTAGAGAACGGGTTAGGGTACGGGTTAGGGGTAGGGTTAGCTGAAGGGGTAGGGTTAGGGGTAGTGTTAGGGGTATGGCAGGGGTCGGGGTAGGGTTAGGGTTTAGGGTTAGGGTTTGGGGTTTGGGGTTAGCGGTTAAGGTTAGGGTTTAGTGTTTAGGGTTTCGGGATTAGGGTTAGGGGTTAGTGTTTAGGGTTTAGTGTTAATGTTAGGATTTAGGGTTTAAGGATTGGGGTTTATTGTTAGGTTTAGGGTAGGGCTAGGGTTAGGGTAAGGGTTAGGGGTTAGGGTTAGGATTAGGATTAGGGGTTAAGGTTTAAGGTTTTAGGTTAGGGGTTAGTGTTTAGGGTTAGGGTTAAACCCCAGTAGGCCAGCATGACTGATGTGCCGGCTGTGCAGTGAGCGGAGGAGTGGGCCGAAGTGAGGGTGCTGGCGAGCGGGAGTATGGTATCCAGCATTTTGGCGCAGGGGGCCTTGAATGTCGCTAGAGGCTTGGAGGGCCCTGTCTGTTCTCTCGCCCTGAATGACCAGCAGCGCCCCTAGCGGCCCGGGTGGTGGCGGGGTGGCAGTGTGAGTCTGGCAGTGAGGTTTGGGGGTCCCCAATGCCATGCATTGCAGCGCAAGGTGACTTGGGAGGGGCCCCTCTGGGGCCGTCATAGGGTTCGTGTTAGCACCCAGGAGTCCGGCAGGCATGATCCGCCAGTTGTGCGGTAGCGGAGGGCCAGGCCGAGGTGAGGGCGCCGGAGAGCTGGAGCATGGGCCAATAATTTTGGTGCGAGGGGCCTTGGAAGGTCGCCGGGGGATTGGAGGGCCCTGCCCATTCTCCCACCCTGAAGGAACATCAGCGCACCAGTGGCCTGTGTGGGGCGGGGCAGCAGGGTGCATCCAGCGCTGGGGCTTGGGGGTCCCCAATCCCCGGTGTTGCAGCGCCAGGCCCATTAAGAAGGGACCTTCAGGGGCCATCCTAGGGTTAGGGTTAGCTCCCAGGAGGCCGACAGGCTCGATCTGCTGGCTGTGTGAGGAGTGGAGTTGTGGGCCGAGTTGAGGGCGATGGCGAGTGGGAGCATGGGCCCCAGTGTTTTGGCGCCCTGGGCCTTCGAATGTTGCCATGGCTCATAGCGCCCTGCCTATTCTCCTGCCCTGAATAAGCAGCGGCGCCCCTAGCGGATCCTTTAGTGGTGGGGCGGCAGGGTTAGTCTTGCACTGTGGCTCAGGGATCCCCAATCCCCAGCATTGTGGCGCCAGGCCCCTTGGAAGGGGCTCCTCCTGGGCCTACCTAGGGTTAGAGTTAGCCCCCAGGAGGCCGGCAGGCCCAATCCTCTGGCTGGGCGGTGAGAGGTGGGCAGGCCAAGGTAAAGGCCCTGGCAAGCGGGAGCGTGGGCCCCTGCATTTTGGTGCGGGAGGCTTCAAATGTTGCCGGTTTCTCCAGGGCCCTGACTGTTCAACCACCCTGAATGACCAGCAGCGCCCCTAGCGTACCGGGTGGCGACAGTGTGGCAGGGTGAGTCCGGCTCTGGGGCTCTGAGTCACCAATCCCAAGAGTTGCAGAGCCAGGCCCCTTGGGATGTGCCCCACGGGGTCGACCTAGGTTTTCAGTTAGCCCCCAGGAGCCTGGCAGGAACTATCCACTGGCTCTGCAGCAAGTGGAGGGGTGGGCCGAGGTGAGGGCTCTGGCGAGCAGGAGCAAGGGAGCCAACTTTTTTGAGCAGGTGGCCTTCGAATTTCGCAGGGGAAATGGAGGGCCCTGCCAATTCTCCCAGTCTGAATGACCCGCAGGGACCCTAGTGGCCCGGGTGGTGGCGGGGAGGCAGGTGAGTCCAGCGCTGTGGCTCGGGGGTCCCCAATCCACCATGTTGGGGCACCAGGCCGCTTGGGAGGGGCCCCTCGGGGGATGACCTAGGGTTAGGTTTAGCCCCCGGGACGCCAGCAGGCTCAATCCCCTCAGCTGCGCGGCGAAAGGAGGGGTGGGTCGAGGTGAGGTCTCTGTGGAGCGGGAGTGTGGGCCCAAGCGTTTTGGCGCCGGGGTCCTTCAAATGCCACTGGGGACTCAGTGGGCCGTGCCCATTCTCCTCCCTGAATGACTGGCAGCGCCTCTAGCAGCCCAAGTGATGGTGGGGCGGCAGGGTGAGTCAGGCGCTGCGGCTCGGGTATCCCCAATCCCCCGCGTTCCGGCGCCAAGCCCCTTGGGAGGGGCCCTTTGGGGGCCAACATAGGGTTAGGGTAGCCCCTAGGAGGCCAGCAGGCCCTTTTCGCCAGCTGTGTGGATAGCGGAGTGGCGGACCGAGTTGAGAGCACTGGTGAGCGGGAGCGTGGGCCCGGGCGTTTTGGCGATGGGGTCCTTTGAAGGTCGCCGTGTTTTGGAGGGCCCCGCCCGTTCTCCCGCCCTGAATGAAGGGCAGGACCCCAAGACCCGGGTAGCAGCTGGGCGGCAGGGTGAGGCCAGTGCTGAGGTTGGGGTCCCCAATCCCCGGCGTTGCGGCACCAGGCCCCTTGGGAGGGGCCCCTCGGGGGTCGATCTAGGGTTACGGTTACCCCCAGAAGGCCGGTGGACCCGATCAGCGGCTGTGCAACACGCGGAGGGTTGGGCTGAGGTGAGGGCGCTGGTGAGCCTGAGCATGAGCCCATGTGTTTAGCGCAGTGGGCCTTCGAAGGTCGGCGGGGGCTGAGAGGGCCCTGACCATTCTCCTTCCCTGATTGACCGGTGGGCCCTAGCGGCTCGGGTGGCTGAATGGCAGCAGGGTGAGTCTGGCACTTGCACTCGGGGTCCCCATCTCCAGCGTTGCGACGACAGGCCCCTTGGGAGGGGTTCCTCGGGGGCCAACCTAGGGTTAGGTTTAGCCCCCAGGAGGCCGTCAGGCCCTATTCGCAACCTGTGTGGAGAGTGAAGTCGTGGGCTGAGGTGAGGGCGCTGGTGATTGGGAGCATGTGCCTGGGCGTTTTGGCGCGGGGGGCCTTCGAAGGTCACCATGTGTCAGAGGGCCCCTCCCGTTCTCCCGCCCTGAATGAAGGGCAGCACCCCAAGCCCCCGGGTGACGGCTGGGTGACAGGGTGAGTCAGGTGCTGAGGCTCGGAGTCCCAAATCCCCGGCTTTGCAGCACCAGGCCCCTTGGGAGGGGCCCTCAGGGGTCGATCTAGGGTTACGGTTAGCCCCCAGGAAACCGGTGGACCCGATCAGCGGCTGTGCGGCATGCGGAGGGTTCGGCCGAGGTGAGGGAGCTGGCGAGACTGAGCATGAGCCCAAGCGTTTTATCGCGGGGGGCCTTCGAAGGTCACCATGTCTCGGAGGGCCCTGCCAATTCTCCTACCCTGAATGACCCACGGCGCCCCTAGCGGCCCGGGTGGCGGCGGGGCGGCTTGTGAGTCTGGCGCTGGGGCTCGGGGGTCCCCAATCTACCGCGTTGCGGCTTCAGGGCCCTTGGGAAGGGCACCTCGGGGGCCGACCTATGGTTAGATTGGCCCCCAGGAGGCCGGCAGGCCTGATACACCAACTGTGCGTCGAGCGGAGAGTTGGGCCGAGGTGAGGGTGCTGGTGAACATGAGCCTGGGCCCAAGCATTTTGGTTCGGGGCGCCTTTGACGGTCGGTGCTGGTTCGGAGCGCCCTGCCCGTTCTCCCACCTGAATGACCAGCGGCGTCCCTAGTGGCCCGGGTGGCGACAGTGCAGCAGGGTAAATCCGGCTCTGGGGCTCTAAGTCACCAATCCCCAGCGTTGCAGAGCCAGGCCCCTTGGGATGTGCCCCACGGTGCCGACCTAGGTTTTCGGTTAGCCCCCAGGATCCCGGCAGGCACTATCCACTGGCTGTGCAGCAAGCAGAGGGGCGGGCCGAGGTGAAGGCGCTGGCGAGCAGGAGCGTGGGAGCTAACTTTTTTGAGCGGGGGGCCTTCGAAAGTCGCAGGGGAAATGGAAGGGCCTGCCAGTTCTCCCACCTGAATGACCCGTGGCTCCCCTAGCGGCCCGGGTGGCGGCAGGGCGGCAGGTGAGTCCGGCGCTGGGGCTCGGGGGTCCGCAATCCACCGCGTTGCGGCGCCAGACCCCTTGGAAGGGGCCCCTCGGGGGCTGACCTAGGTTTAGGGTCAGACCCCAGGACGCCAGCAGGCTCAATCTGCCAGCTGTGTGGCGAAAGGAGTGGTGGGTCGAGGTGAGGTCTCTATGGAGCGGGAGCGTGGGCCCAAGCGTTTTGGTGCGGGGGGACCTTCGAATGTCTTCAGGGACTCGGTGGGCCCTACCTATTCTCCCTGAATGACTGGCGGCGCACCTAGCCGCCCTGGTGGCGGCGGGGCAGCAGTGTGAGTCAGGCACTTCAGCTCTGGTATCTCCAATCCCCAGCGTTGCGGCACCAGGTCCCTTGGGAGTGGGCCCTTGGGTGCCAACCTAGGGTTAGGTTTAGCCCCTAGGAGGCCGGCAGGCCCTATTCGCCAGCTGTGTGGATAGCAGAGTGGCGGACCAAGGTGAGGGCGCTGGTGAGCGGGAGCGTGGGCCCGGGCTTTTTGGCGCCGGGGGCCTTTGAAAGTCACCTTGTCTCAGAGGGCCCTGCCCTTTGTCCCTCCCTGAATAATATCAGCACCCCAAGACCCCGGGTGGCAGCTGGGCGGCAGGGTGAGTCCAGTGCTGGGGCTCAGGGGTCCCCAATCCCCAGCATTGCGGCGCCAGGCCCATTGGGAAGGGCCATTCAGGGGTCAATCTAGGGTTACGGTTAGCCCCCAGAAGGTGGTCAACCCAATCAGCCGCTGTGCGACACGCAGAGGGTTGCCCCGAGGTGAGGGCGCTGCTGAGCCTGAGCATGACACCAAGCGTTGTAGCACAGGGGGCCTTCGAAGGTCAGCGGGGGCTCGGAGGGCCCTGCCAGTTCTCCCACCCTGAATGAATGGCGGCGCCCCTAGCGGCCTGTGTGGGGCGGGGCGGCAGCGTGCATCCCGCGCTGGGGCATGGGGGTCCCCAATCCCCGGTGTTGCGGTGCCAGGCCCCTTAGGAAGGGACCCTCAGGGGCCGTCCTAAGGTTAGGGTTAGTGCCCAGGCGGCCGGCAGGCCCGATCCGCTGGCTGTGCGAGGAGCGGAAGTGCGGGCCAAGCTGAGGGCGATGGCAAGCGGGAGCATGGGCCCCAGCCTTTTGGCGTGCTGGGCCTTGGAATGTTGCCATGGCTCAGAGGACCCTGCCCCTTCTCCTGCCCTGAATAAAGAGCAGCACCCTTAGCGGCTCCGTTGGCAGTGGGGCAGCAGGGTGAGTCCTGCGCTGCGGCTCGGAGTCCCCATCCCCATCGTTGTGACGCCAGGCCCCTTGGGAGGGGTCCCTCGGGGGCCAACCTAGGATTAGCTTTAGCCCCCAGGAGGCCGGCAGGCCCTATTCACAACCTGTGTGGAGAGTGAAGTGGTGGACCGCAGTGAGGGCACTGGTGAGTGGGAGCGTGGACCTGGGCGTTTTGGTGTGGGGGGCCTTCGAAGGTCACTGTGTCTCGGAGGGCCCTGCTTGTTCTCCCGCCCTGAATGAACCGCAGCACCCCCAAGCCCCCGGGTGGCAGCTGGGCAGCAGGGTGAGTCAGGTGCTGAGGCTCGGGGTCCCCAATCCCCAGCGTTGTGGCGCCAGACCCCTTGGGCGGGCCCTCGGGGATCGATCTAGGGTTACGGTTAGCCTCCAGGAGGCCGGTGGACCGGATCAGCAGCTCTTCGGCATGCGAAGGGTTTGGCCGAGGTGAGGGCGCTGGCGAGACTGAGCATGAGCACAAGCGTTTTAGCCCAGGGGGCCTTCGAAGGTCGGCGGGGGCTCAGAGGGACCTGCCCGTTCTCCCGCTCTGTTGACCAGCAGGGCACCTGAGGCTCGGGTGGCTGAAGGGCAGCAGGGTGAGTCCGGCACTTGGGCTCAGGGTTCCCATCCCCAGTGTTGCGGCGCCAGGCCACTGGGAGGGGCCCCTGGGGGGCTGACCTAGGGCTAGGGTTAGCCCTCAGGAGGCCGGCAGGCCCGATCCACCCAATGTGCAGCGAGTGGAGGGGCGGGCCGAGGTGAGGGCACTGGGGATCGGGAGTGTGGGCACCAGCGTTTTGGCGCCCTGGGCCTTCGAATGTTGCCATGGCTAGGAGCTCCCTGCCAGTTCTCCTGCCCTGAATAACCAGCGGCGCCCCTAGCGGCTCAGTTGCTAGTGGGGCGACAGGGGGAGTCCCGCCCTGCAGCGCGGGGATCTCCAATCCCCGGCGTTGCGGCGCCAGGCCCCTCGGGATGGGCTCCTTGGGGGCAGACCTAGGCTTAGGGTTAGCCCCCAGGAGGCCGGCAGGCCTGATGGGCTGGCTATGCGGTCTGCGGAGCAGTGGTCCGAGGTGAGGGCGCTGGCGAGCGGGAGCGTAGGCCCAAGCATTTTGGCGCGGGGCGCCTTCGAATGTCTCTGGGGGTTCGGAAAGCCCTGCCCCTTCTTTTGCCATGAATAACCGGCGGCGCCCTTAGCAGCCTGGGGGTGGCAATGCGGCAGGGTGAGTCCAGCACTGGGGCTCGGGGGTCCACATTACCTGGCTTGCGGAGCTAGGCCCCTTGGGCGGGTCCACTCGGGGGCCAACCTAGGCTTAGGGTTAGCCCCCAGGAGGCCAGCAGGCCCTATTCGCTGGCTGTGCGGTGAGCTGATCAGCGGGCCAAGGTGAGGGCGCCAGCAAGCGAGAGCGTGGGCCCAAGCGTTTTGGCATGGGGGGCCTTCGAAGGTCCCCAGGACTTGGAGGGCCCTGACCTTTCTCCCATCCTGAATGACCTGCGGCGCCCCTAGCGGCGCAGGAGGTGGCGGGCGGCAGGGTGAGTCCGGTGCCGGTGCTCGGGGGTCCCCAATCCCCGGCATTGCGGTGCCAGGCCCCTTGGGAGGTGCCCCTTGGGGACTGACCTAGGGTTAGGTTTAGACCCCAGGAGGCCAGCAGCCTCGATTGGCTGGCTGTGCAGTGTGCGGAGCAGTGGTCCGAGGTGAGGGCGCTGGCGAGCGGGAGCGTGGGCCCAAGCGTTTTGACGTGTTGGGCCTTCAAAAGTCGCCGGGGGTTCGGAGGGCCCTGCCTGTTCTTCCCTGAATGACCGGTGGCGCCACTCAAGGCCCGGGTGGCATAGGGGCAGCAGGGTGAGTCCGGCGCTGAGGTTCGGGGTCCCCAATGCCCAGCGTTGCAGCACCAGACCCCTTCGGAGGGGCCCCTTGGGGCCTGACCACGGGTTAGGGTTATTCCCAGGAGGCCGGCAGACCAGATCCACTGGCTGTGTGGTGTGCGGAGCAGCCGTCCGAGGTGAGGGCGCTGGCTAGCGGAAGCGTGGGCCCGGGCGTTTTGGCATGGTGGGCCTTTGAAGGTCGCCGTGTCTCGGAGCGCCCTGCCTGTTCTCCAGCCCTGAATGAATGGCAGCACCCCAAGCCCCGGGGCGGTGGCTCGGCATCAGGGTGAGTTCAGTGCTGAGGCTCATGGTCCCCAATCCCCGGCCTTGCGGCGCCAGGCCCCTTGGGAGAGGCCGCTCGGGGTCGATCTAGGGTTACGGTTGGCCCCCAGGAGGCCGGTGGACCCGATCAGCGGCTGTGCAGCACGCGGAGGGTTGGGCCCAGGTGATGGCGCTGGCAAACCTGAGCATGAGCTGAAGCGTTTTAGCACGGGGGGCCTTCAAACTCAGCGGCGGCTCGGAGGGCCCTGCCCGTTCTCCTGCCCCGATTGACCGGTGGGCCCCTAACGGCTTGGGTGCCTGAAGGGCAGCAGGGTGAGTCCGGCACTTGGACTCGGGGTCCCCATGCCCAGCGTTCCGACGCCAGTCCCTTTGGGAAGCCCCCTCGGGGGGCAACCTATGGTTAGAGTTAGCACCCAGGAGGCCGGCAGGCCCGATACACCACCTGTGTGTCGAGCAGAGTTTGGCCGAGGTGAGGGTGCTGGTGAACATGAGCCTGGGCCAAAGTGTTTTGGTTTGGGGCGCCCTCAAATGTCGGCGGGGGTTCGAAGGTCCCTGCCCGTTCTCCCACCCTGAATGAACGTCAGCACCCCTAGCGTCCCGGGTGGCGACAGTGCACCAGGGTGAGTCCTGCTCTGGGGCTCTGAGTCACCAATCCCAAGCATTGCAGTGCCAGGCCCCTTGGGATGTGCCCCACGGGGCCGACGTAGGGTTTCGATTAGCCCCCAGGAACCCAGCAGGCCCAATCCTCTGTCTGGGCGGTGACAGGTGGGCGGGCCGAGGTAAAGGCGCTGGCGAGTCGGAGCGTGGGCCCCTGCATTTTGGCGCAGGAGGCTTCAAATGTCACCGGTTTCTCCAGGGCCATGTCCATTCTCCAGCCCTGAATGACCAGCGGCGCCCCTAGCGGGCCAGGTGGCGGCGTTGCGGCAGGGTGAGTCTCGCTCTGGGGCTTGGGGTCCCAGATCCCCGGAGAAGCGGCACCAGGACCCTTGGGAGGGGCCTCTGGGTGGCCGACCTAGGGTTAGGGTTAGCCCCCAGGAGGCCGGCAGGTGGGATCTGCCCACTGTCTGGGGAGCGGAGGGTGGGGCCGAGGTGAGGGCGTTGGGGAGCGGGAGCGTGGGCACCAGCGTTTTGGCACGGGGAGCCTTTGAAGGCCACCGGGGCCTCGAAACGCCCTGCCCCTTCTTTCGCCCTGAATGACCGGCAGTGCTCCTAGCGGCCCAGGTGGCAGCATTGCGGTAGGGTGAGTGTGGCTCTGGGGCTTGAGGTTCCAGATCCCCAGCGAAGCGGCACCAGGACCCTTGCGAGGGGCCTCTGGGTGGCCGACCTAGGGTTAGGGTTAGCACCCAGGAGGCCGGCAGGCCCGATACGCCCTCTGTGCAGGGAGCAGAGGGATGGGCCGAGGTGAGGGCGCTGGGGAGCGGGAGCGTGGGCCCAAGAGTTTTGGCGCCGGGAGCCTTCGAAGGTCGCTGGTGGCTCAGAGGACCCTGTCTGTTCTTGCGCCCTGAATGACCAGCGGCGCCCCTAGTGGCCCGAGTGGCAGCAGGGAGGCAGGGTGAGTCTGGCGATGGGGCCTGTGGTCCTAGTCCCAGGCTTGGTGGCGCCAGGCCCCTTGGGAGGGGCCCCTCTGGGGCCTACCTAGCTTTAGAGTTACCCCAGGAGTCCAGCGCCCTGATCCGCTGGCTGTGCGTAGAGCGGAGGGGCGGGCCGAAGTGAATGTGCTGGCGAGGGGGAGCGTGGGCCCAAGCGTTTTGGCGCGGGGGGCCTTCCAAGGTCGCCGGGGGCTCAGAGGGCCCTGCCCCTTCTCCCGTCCTGAATGAAGGTCGGCGCTCCTAGCAGTCTGGGTGGCTGTGGGGCGGCAGGGTGAGTTCGGCGCTGGTGCTTGGGGGTCCCCAAGCAGGGGCGTGGTGGCTCCAGGCCCCTTGGGAGGGGCCCGTCGGGGGCTGACATAGGGTTTGTGTTAGCCCCCAGGAGGCTGGCAGGCCCGATCTGCCAGCTGTGCGGCGTGCAGAGTGGCAGGCTGAGGTAACGGTGCTGGAGAGTGGGAGTGTGGGCCCAGGCGTTTTGGCGCGGGGGCCTTCAAATATGGAGGGTGGCTCAGAAGGGTCTGCACGTTCTCCAGCCCAGAATGTCCGGCGGCGCCCCTAGCGGCCCTGGTGGTGGCGGGGCAGCAGGGTGCGTCTGGTGTTGCGGCTCGGGGGTCCCCAATCCCTGGCGTGGCAGCGCCAGGCCCCTTGGGACGGGCCCCTCTGGGGCTGACCTAGGGTTAGGGTTAGCCCCCAGGAGGATTGCAGGCCCAATCCGCCAGCTGTTCAGAGAGTGGAGGGGCGGGCAGACGTGAGGGCGCTGGTGAGTGGTAGCATTGGCCCAAGCGTTTTGGCGTGGGAGGCCTTGGATGTTTGCTGGGGGCTCGGAGGGCCCTGCCCATTCTCCCACCCTGAATGACCGGCGGCGCCCCTATCGGGGCAACACGTTGAGTCCGGTGCAGGGGCTCGGGGATCCCCAATCCCCACGTGCGGCACCAAGCCCCTTGGGAGGGGCCCTTGTGGGCTGACCTATGGTTAGGGTTAACCCCCAGGAGGCCAGGAGGCCAGATCCACTGGCTGTGCTGCGAGGGGAGGCGTGGGCCGAGGTGAGGGCACTGGGGAGAAGGAGCATGGGCCTAAGCGTTTTGGGGCGGGGGACCTTCGAATGTCGCAGGGGGCTCGGAAGGCCCTGCCCGTTCTCCCGCCCTGAACGACCTGAAGCGCCCATAGCTGCCCAGGTGGAGGCAGGGCGGCAGGGTGAGTCCGGCGCTGGGGCTCGGGGATCCAAAATCACAGGCGTTCTGGTGCCAGGCCTGTTGGGAGAGGCCCCTCTGGGGCCGACCTAGGGTTAGTGTTAGCCCCCAGGAGGCCTGCAGGCCCGATCCGCTGGCTGTGTGGTGAGTGCAGGGGCAAGCCGAGGTGAGGTCACTGGCGAGCTAGAGCGTGTGCCCAAGTGTATTAATGTGGGGGGCCTTCAAGGTCTCCAGGGGCTCAGAGGGCCCTGTCCATCCTCCCGTCCTGAAAGACCAACGGTGCCCATAGTGGCCCGGGTGGCGATGAGGAGGCACGGTGCGTCCGACGCTGGGTTTCGTGGGTCCTCAATCCCCAGCGTTGCGGTGCAAGGCCACTTAGGAGGGGCCCCTCAGGGGTCGACCTAGGTTTAGGGTTAGCACCCAGGATGCCAGCAGGCCTGATCCGCCCACTGTGCGGTGAGTGGAAGGGCGGCCCGAGGTGAGGGCGCTTCGAGAGGGAGCGTGGGCCCAAGCGTTTTGGCGTGGGGGGCCTTCGAAGGTCACCGAAGACTCGGAGGGCCCTGTCTGTTCTCCTGCCCTGAATGACAGGCGGCACCCCAAGCAGCCCGGGTGGCGGTGGGGCGGCAGGGTGAGTCCAGCGCTGGGGCTCGGGGGTCCCCAACCCGGCGTTGCGGTCCCAGGCCCCTTGGGAGGGGCCCCTCGGTGGCTGACCTAGGGTTAGGGTTAGCCCCCTGGAGGCCGGGAGGCCCGATCCGCCAGCTGTGCGGCAAGCGGAGGGGCCGGCCGAGGTAAGGGCGCTGACTAGCGGGAGCGTGGGCACAAGCATTGTGGCACAGGGGGCCTTCGAAGGTCGCCGGGGGCTCAGAGGGCCCTACCCATTCTCCCGCCCTGAAAGACCTGGGGCACACCTAGTGGCACGGTTGGCAGCGGGGCGGTAGGTTGAGTCTGACGCTGGGGCTCTGGTGTCCCCAATCCCCGGCGTTGTGGCACCAGGACCCTTGGGAGGGGCCGCTCAGGGGCCGACCTAGGGTTATGGTTATCCCCCAGGAGGCCAGCAGGCCCGATCCGCTGGATGTGCGACGATCAGAGGGACGGGCTGAGGTGAGGGCGCTGCCTAGCAGCATTGTGGGCGCAAGCGTTTTTATGCAGGGTGCCTTTGAAGGTCTCCCGGGGCTTGGAGGGCCCTGCCCTTTCTCACGCCCTGAATGAACTGCGGCGCCGATAGC
Organism: Ursus americanus; assembly: GCF_024610735.1. Classification (NCBI taxonomy): domain Eukaryota; kingdom Metazoa; phylum Chordata; class Mammalia; order Carnivora; family Ursidae; genus Ursus; species Ursus americanus. Next base: position 238,798 of record NW_028273645.1, on the reverse strand, counting down.
AGCCCGGGTCGTGGCGGGGTGGCAGGGGGAGTCAGGCGCTGGGGTTCGGGGCATCCCCAATTCCTGGCGTTGCAGCGCCAGGCCACTTGGGAAGAGCCCCTTGGTGGTCGATCTAGGGTTAGAGTTTGCCCCCAGGAGGCCGGAAGGCCCGATCCGTGGGCTCTGCTACGAGCGGAGGGGCTGGCCGAGATGAGGGCACTGGCGAGCAGGAGTGTGGGCCCAACCGTTTTGGCGCAGGAGGCCTTCGTAGGTCGCCGGGGGCTCAGAGGGCCCTACATGTTCCCCGGCCCTGAATGACCGGCGGCGACCCTAGCAGCCCGGCCACCGGCACAGCGGTAAGGTTAGTCCAGTGCTGGGATTCGGTGGTCCCCAATCCCCGCGTTGCTGTGCCAGGCCCCTTGGGAGGGGCTCCTCGAGGGCCAACCTAGGGTTTGACTTAGCCCCCAGGAGTTGGGAAGGCCCGATCCGCCCCCTGTCCGACGAGCGATGGGGCGGGCCGAGGAGAGGGCGCTGGCGAGCGGGAGCGTGGGCCCAAGCGTTTTGGCGTGGGGGGGGCTTCGATGGTTGCCGGGGGCTCGGAGGGCCTTGCCCATTCTGCCGCCATGAATGACTGGCGGCGCCCCTACCAGCCCGGGTGGCAGTGGGGCAGTAAGGTGAGTCCGTCGCTGGGGATCGGGGGTTCCCAATCCCCAGCGTTGTGGTGCCAGGCCCCTTGGGAAGGGCCCCTAGTGGGCCGAACTACAGATAGGGATAGTCCCCAGGAGGCCAACAGCCCCAATCCGCCAATCCACTGGCTGTGCGTCTAGTGGAGGGGCGGGCCGAGGTGAGGGAGCTGGTGAGCGGGAGCATGGGCCCAAGCGTTTTGGAGCGGGGGGCCTTCGAAAGTCGCCGGGGGCTCAGAGGGCCCTGCCTGTTCTCCAGCCCTGAATGACTGGCGGCTCCCCTAGCGGCCCGGGTGGTGGTGGGGCGGCAGGGTGAGTCCGGCAATGGTGCTCGAGGGTCCCCAATCCCCGGCGTGGTGGCACCAGGCACTTGGGAGTGGTCCCTCGGGGTCCGACCTAGGGTTAGGATTAGCCCAAAGGAGGCCGGCAGGCCCGAGCTGCCGGCTTTGCGGCAAGTGGAGGGTCAGGCCGACGTAAATGCACTGGCCAGTGGGAGCGTGGGCCCAAGCATTTAGGCACAGGGGGACCTTCGAAGCTCACCGGGGGTTCAGAGGGCCCAGCAAGTTCTCCCGCCCTGAATGTCTAGCAGTGCCCTAGCGGCCCGAATGGCGGCGGGGCGGCAGGGTGAGCCCGGAGCTGGGGCTCCGTTGTCCCCAATCCCTGGTGTGGTGGAGCCAGGCCCCTTGGGAGGGGCCCCTCGTGAGCTGACCTAGGGTTAGGGTTAGTCCCCAGGAGGTCGGTAGGCCCGATCCGCCAGCTGTGCGGCGAGAGGAGGGGCTGGCCGAGATGAGGGTGCTGGCGAGCTGGAGCATGAGCCCAAGCGTTTTGGCGCGACGGGCCTTCAAAGGTCCCCAGGGACTCAGAGGGTCCTGCCCATTCTCCTGCACTGAATGACCGGCGGCGCCCGTAGCGGAGCAGGTGGCGGCGGGATGGCCAGGTGAATCCATCACTGGGGCTCGGGGTTCCCCAATCCCCAGCGTTGCGGCTCCAGACCCCTTGCTAGGGGCCCCTTGGGGGCCGACCTATGGTTAGGGTTGGCCCCCAGGAGGCCCGCAGGCCCGATCCGCCAGCTATGCGGCGAGCGGACGGGCAGTCGGAGGTAAGGCCGCTGGCGATCTGGAGAGTGGGCCCAGGCGTTTTGGCACTGGGGCCCTTCAAATTTCGCCAGGGGTTCGGAGGCTCCTACCCGCTCTCCCGCCCTGAATGACAGGTGGCTCCCCTAGCGGCCCTGGTGGAGGAGGGGCGTTAGGTTGAGTCAGGCACTGGGGCTCGGGGGTTCCCAATCCTCGGCTTTGGGGTGCCAGGTCCCTTCGGAAGGGCTCTCAGGGGCCGACCAAGCGTTAGTGTTACACCCAGGAGGCCTGCAGACCCGATCTGCCGGCTGTGTGGCGAGCAGAGGGACGGGCCGAGGTGAGGGTGCTGGAGAGCAGGAGCGTGGGCCCAAGCATTTTGGCGCAGGGGGCCTTCAAAGGTCCCTGGGGGCTCAGAGGGCACTGCCCGTTCTTCCGCCCTGAATGAGAAAGGCACCCCTAGCGGGCGACAGGGTGAGTCTGGTGCTGGTGCTCGGGGGTCCCCAAACCCGGGTGTGGCGGCACCAGGCCCCTTGGGAAGGGCCCTTGTGCCCGACGTAGGGTTTGGGGTTAGCTCCCAGGTTGATGGCAGGCCTGATCCGCCGGATGTGCGGCGAGCGGAGGGGTGGGCGAGGTGAGGGCACTGACGAGCAGGAGCGTGGGCCCAAGCATTTTGGCGTGGGGGACCTTTGAAGGTTGCCGGGGGCTCGGAGGGCCCTGCCCGTTCTCCCGCCCTGAATGACTGGCGGCACCCCTAGCAGCCACGGTGGCGGCAGAGTGGCAGGGTGAATCCGGAGCTGGGGCTCGGGGGTCCCCAAACCCCGGCGTGGTGGATCCAGGCACTTGGGAGGGGTCCCTCAGGGGCTGACTTAGTGTTAGTGTTAGCTCAAAGGAGGCCGGCAGGCCCGATACACTGGCTGTGCGGTGAGGGGAGTGGCGGGCCGAGGTCAGGGTGCTGGTGAGCGGGAGCGTGGGCCCAAGCGTTTTGGTGAGGGGGCATTCGAAGTTCGCCTGGGGCTGGGAAAGGCCCTGCCCATTCTCCCGCCCTGAATCACCAGTGACGCCCATAGTGGCCCGGGTGGTGGTGGGGCGGCAGGGTGAGTCCGGCGCTGGGGCTCGGGCATCCCCAATCCCCAGCGAAGCGACGCCAGGCCCCTTGCGAGGGGCCCCTCGTGAGCCGACCTAGGGTTAGGGTTAGTCCCCAGGAGGTCGGTAGGCCCGATCCGCCAGCTGTGAGGCGAGAGGAGGGGCTGGCCGAGATGAGGGTGCTGGCGAGCTGGAGCTTGAGCCCAAGCATTTTGGTGCGACGGGCCTTCAAAGGTTTCCGGGGGCTCAGAGGGTCCTGCCCATTCTCCCGCACTGAATGACCGGCGGCGCCCCTAGCGGAGCAGGTGGCGGCGGGATGGCCGGGTGAGTCAGTCACTGGGGCTTGGTATTCCCCAATCCCCAGCATTGCGGCTCCAGGCCTCTTGCTAGGGGCCCCCTGGGGGCCGATCTATGGTTAGGGTTGGCCCCCAGGAGGCCCGCAGGCCCGATCTGCCAGCTATGCACGAGCGGAGGGGCGGTCGGATGTAAGGCGGCTGGCGATCTGGAGAGTGGGCCCAGGCGTTTTGGCGCGGGGGCCCTTCAAAGTTCGCCAGGGGTTCGGAGGCCCCTACCCGCTCTCCCGCACTGAACAATGGGCGGCTCACCTAGCGGCCCTGGTGGAGGAGGGGCGTTAGGTTGAGTCGGGCGCTGGGGCTCGGGGGTTCCCAATCCTCGGCATTGGGGTGCCAGGCCCCTTCGGAAGGGCTCTCATGGGCCGACCAAGCGTTAGTGTTACGCCCAGGAGGCCGGCAGACCCGATCTGCCGGCTGTGTGGCGAGCAGAGGGACGGGCCGAGGTGAGGGTGCTGGAGAGCGGGAGCGTGGGCCCAAGCGTTTTGGTGTGGGGGGCATTCGAAAGTCGCCGGGGACTCAGAGCACCCTTCCCGTTGTACCGCTCTGAATGCCCGAAGGCCCACCTAGCAGCCTGGGTCCCCAATCCCTGGCGTTACGGTGCCACACCCCTTGGGATTGGCCCTGAGGGGGAGACCAAGGGATATTGTTAGCCCCCAGGGGTGGGGTGGGCTCAAATGGCCAGCTGTAGGGCGAGTGGAGGGGTAGGCCGAAGGGAGGGTGCTGGTGAGCGGGAGTGCGGGCCCAAGCGTTTTGGCGCAGATGGCCTTTGAAGGTCACTGGGGGCTTGGAGGGCCCTGCCCATTCTCCCGCCCTGAATGAGCGGCGCCGCCCAAAGCAGCCCGGGTGGCAGAGGGGCGGTAGGTTGAGTCAGGCGCTGGGGCTCGGCAGTCCCCAATCCCCGACATTGCATCACCAAGCCCCTTGGGAGGGGCCCCTCGGGTCCGACCTAGGGTTAGGGTTAGCCCCCAGGAGGCTGGCAGGCCGAATCCGCCAGCTGTGCGGTGAGCGGAGGGGCGGGCGGAGGGGCGGGCGCTGGAGAGCGGGAGCGTGGTCCTAAGCCTTTTGGCGCAGGGGGCCTTCGCAGTTCGCTGGGGGCTCGGATGGCCCTACCCGTTCTCCCGCTCTGAATGACTTGCGACACCCCTAGCGGCCCGGATGGCGGCGGGGCAGCAGCGTGAGTTTGGCTCTGGGGCTCGGTGTCCCCAATCCCAGTATTGTGGCACCAGGCCCCTTGGGAGGGGCCCATCGGGGGCTGACCAAGGGTTAAGTTTAGCCCCCAGGAGGCTGGCAGGCCCGATCCACCGGCTGTGTGATGAGTGGAGGGGCGGGCTGAGGTGAGGGCGCTGGCGAGCAGGAGCGTGGACCCAAGCGTTTTGGCGCGGGGGTCCTTCAAAGGTCGCTGGGGGCTCGGAAGGACCTGCCAGTTCTGCCACCCTGAATGACCGGCAGCGCCCCTAGCAGCCCGGTGGCATCGCGGGGGCGTGTGAGTCCGGTGCTAGGGCTTGGGGGTCCCAATCCCCGGCGTTGGGCAGCCAGGCCCCTTGGGAGATTCCCTCGGGGGCCGACCTAGGGTTAGGGTTATCCCCCAAAGCCTGTTAGGCCTGATCCGCCAGCTGTGTGGCGAGCGGAGGGGTGGGCCGAGGTGAGGGCGCTGAGGATGGGGAGCGTTGGCTCAAGCGTCTTGGATGGGGGGGCCTTCGAAGGTCGCCGCGGGCTCAGAGGGCCCTGCCCATTCTCCCGCCCTGAATGATCAGCGGCACCCCTAGTGGACTGGGTGGCAGTGGGGCAGCACTGTGAGTCCGGCGCTGGGGCTCGGGGGTCCCCAATCCCCGGCGTTGTGGCACCAGGCCCCTTGGGATGGGCCCCTAGGGGGCCTACTTAGGGTTCGGGTTAGCCCCCAGGAGGCTGGGAGGCCCGATCCGCCGGCAGTGCGGCGAGCGGAGGGGCAGGCCGAGGTAAGGGCGATGGTGAGCGGGAGCGTGGTCCCAAGCACTTAGGCACGGGGGGCCTTCGAAGGTCGCTGGGGGTTTGGAGGGCCCTGCCCGTTCTCCCGCCCTGAATGACCGGCGGAGCCCCTAGCGGCTCGGGTGGCAGTTGAGCCGCAGGGTGAGTCTGTCGCTGGGGCTCGGGGGTCTGAATCCCTGGCGTTGTGGGTCAGGCCCCTTGGGAAGGGCCCCTCGGTGGCCGACCTAGGGTTACGGTTAGCCCCAAATATGCTGGCAGGCTTGATCCGCTGGCTGTGCGGCGAGTGGAGGGGCGGGCCGAGGTGAAGCGCTGGCAAGCAGGAGCGTGGGCCCAAGCGTTTTGGCGCGGGGAGCCTTTGAAGGTCCCCGGGGGCTCAGAGGGACCTACCCGTTCTCCTGCCCTGAATGACCGGCGGCGCCCCTAGCGGGCCGGGTGGTGGCGGGGCGGCAAAGTGTGTTTGGAGCTCGGGCTCCAGGGTCCCCAATCCCTGCGTTGCGAGGCCAGCCTCTTGGGAGGGGCTCTCTGGGGGCCAACCTAGGGTTAGGGTTAGCCCCCTGGAGGCCGGCAGCCCCGATCCGCCATCTGTGCAGCGAGCGGAGGGGCAGGTCGAAGTGAGGGCACAGGCTAGCAGGATCGTGGGCCCAAGCGTTTTGGCGCGGGGTGCCTTCGAAGGTCGTCCGGGGCTTAGAAAGCCCTGCCCTTTCTCACACCCTGAATGATCAGCGACGCCGCTAGTGGCCTGGGTGTTGGTGGGGCGGAAAGGTGAGTCTGGCGCTGCGGCTCGGGGGTCAGCAATCAGACACGTTGTGGCGCTAGGCCCCATCGAACGAGCCCCTCTGCGGCCGACCTAGGGTTAGGGTTAGCCCCCAGGAGGCAGGCAGGCCAGATCCGCCAGCTGTGGGGCGAGGGGAGGGGTGGGCTGAGGTGAGGGCACTGGCGAACGGGACCATGGGCCCAAGCATTTTGGCGTGGGGCGCCTTCGAATGTAGTCGTGGGCTAGGAGAGCCCTGCTTGTTCTCCTGCTCTGAATGACTGGTGGTGCCCCTAGCGGTCCGGGTGGCGGCGGGACAGCAAGGTGAGTCCTGGCTGGGGCTCTGGGGTCCCCAATCTCCGGCTTTGCCACGCCAGACCCCTTGGGAGGGGCCCCTTGGGAGCCGACCTAGGGTTAGTGTCAGCCCCCAGGATGCCATCAGGCCCGATCTGCCAGTTGTGCGTCGAGCGGAGGGGCAGGCTGAGGTGAAGGTGCTGGCGAGCGGGAGCATGGGCCCCAGCGTTTTGGCTTGGTGGGCCTTCGAAGGACGACGGGGACTCGGAGGGCCCTGCCCCTTCTCCCGCACTGAATATCCTGCGGCACCCCTAGCAACCAGGTGGCGGCGGGGCGGCAGGATGAATCCGGTGCTGGGGCTCGGGGGTCCCCAATTACAGGCGTTGCAGCGATAGGCCCCTTAGGATGGGCCCCTCGGGGGCCGACCTTGGGTTAGGGTTAGCACCCAGGAGTCTGGCAGGCCCGATCCGCCGGCTGTGCGGCGAAAGGAGGGACGGGCCGATGTGAGGGCGCTGGAGAGAGTGAGCCCGGGCCCAAGCATTTTGGTGCGGGGGACCTTCGAAAGTCGACGGGGGCTCGGAGGGCCCTGCCCGTTCTCCCACCCTGAGTGACCAGTGGTGCCCATAGTGGCCCGGGTGGCGGTGGTCAGGCAGGGTGAGTCTGACACTGGGGCTCATGGGTCCCCAATCCCCGGCGTTGTGGCTCTAGGCCCCTTGGGAGGGGCTCCTCGGGGGCTGACCTAGGATTTGGATTAGCCCCCAGGAGGCCGGCAGGCCCGAACTGCCAGTTGTGCGGCGAGTGGAGGGGTGGGCCTAGGTGAGGGCGCTGGCGAGCGGGAGTGTGGGCTGAAGCGTTTTGGCAGAGGTGCCTTTGAAGGTCACCTGGGGCTTGGAGGGCCCTGCCCGTTCTCACGCCCTGAATGACCGGCGGCACCACTAGCGGCCCGGATGTCGGTGAGGCGGCACGGTTAGTCCGGCGCTGCGGCTCGGGGTTCAGCAATCAGTGACGTGGCGCCAGGCCCCATCAGATGAGCCCCTCAGGGGCCAACCTAGGTTTAGGGTTAGCCCCCAGGAAGCCAGAGGCCCGATCCGCTGGCTGTGCAGCGAGTGGAGGGGCAGGCCGAGGTGTGGGCGCTGGCGAGCGGGAGCGTGGGCCGAAGCGTTTTGTCGTGGGGAGCCTTCAAAGGTCTCCAGGGGCTCAGAGGGCCCTAGCCGTTCTCCCGCACTGAATGGCCAGTGGCTCCCCTAGCGGCCCGGGTGGTGGCGGAGCGGCAGGGTGAGTCTGGCGCTGGGGCTAGGTAGTCCACAATCCCCGGCGTTGAGGCGCCAGGCCCCTTGGAATGGGCCCCTAGGGGGCCTACCTAGGGTTAGGGTTAGCCCCCAGGAGGCTGGGAGGCCAGATCCGGCAGCTGTGCGGCGAGCAGAGGGGCAGGCCTAGGTAAGGGCGATGGCGAGCAGGAGCGTGGTCCCAGCGCTTTGGCGCGGGGGGCCTTCGAAAGTCCCTGGGGGCTTAGAGGGCCCTGCCTGTTCTCCCGCGCTGAATGACCGGTTGTGCCCCTTGTGGCCTGGGTGGCGGTGGGGGGGCATGGTGAGTCTGGCGCTGGGGCTCAGGAGTCCCCAATCCTCGTCGTTGCGGCACCAGGCCACTTGGGAGAGGCCACGAGGGGGTCGACCTAGGGTTCGGGTTAGCCCCCAGAAGGCCCACAGGCCTGATCTCCCAGCTGTGCAGTGAGCGGAGGGGAAGGCCAAGGTAAGTGCGCTGGCGAGCGGGAGCATGGGCCCAAGCGTTTTGGTGCAGGGGCCTTCCAAGGTCACCGGTGGCTTGGAGGGCCCTGCCCCTTCTCCCTCCCTGAATGACCTGAGGCGCCCCTAGCGGCCCAGGTGGCGGTAGGGCGGGAGGGTGAGTCCAGTGCTGGGGCTCGGGAGTCCCAAATTCCCGGTGTTGCGGCAATAGGAACCTGGGATGGGCCCCTTGGGGGCCCACCAAAGGTTAGGGTAACAGCAAGGAGGCTGGCAGTCCCGATCCACTGGCTGTGCTGCGAGCGGAGGGGCGGACCGAGGTGAGGGCATAGGCGAGTGGGAGCATGGGCCCAATCATTTTGGCGCGGGGGCCTTCAAATGTCGCCAGGAGCTCGGAGGGATCTGCCCGTTCTCCCTCCCTGAATGACTGACAGTGCTCCTAGCGGCCCGGGTGGTGGCGGGATGACATGGTGAGTCTGGTGTTGGGGCTCGGGTGTCCCCAATCCCAGGCATTGCGGTGCCAGGCCCCTTCGGAGGGGCCCCTCAGGGACCCACCCAAGGTTATGGGTAGCCTCCAGGAGGAGGGCAGGTCTCATCCGCTGGCTCGGCAGCGAGCGGAGGGGCAGGCTGAGGTGAGGGCGCTGAGGACCGGGAGCGTGGGCTCAAGTGTTTTGGATGGGGGGGGGCTTCGAAGGTCTCCACGGGCTCAGAGGGCCCTGCCCGTTCTCCCGTCCTGAATGACTGCCCACGCCCCTAGCACCCTGGGTGCTTGCAGGGTGGTAGAGAGAGTCCAGCACTGGGGCTTGGGGGTCCCAAATCCCTGGCATTGTGGTGCCAGGCTCCTTGGGAGGGGCCCCTCGGGGGCCGACCTAGGGTAAGTGTTAGCCCCCAAGAGTCCACCAGGCCCCTTCTGCCAGCTCTGTGCCAGGCGGAGGGGCAGGCCGAGGTGAGGGCGCAGGCGAGAGGGAGTGTGGGCCCAAGGGTTTTGGCAGGGGGGCCTTCGAAGGTCACCAGGGGCTTGGAGGGCCCTGCCCGTTCTGTCACCCTGAAAGACTGGCGGTGCCCCTAGCAGCCCGGGTTGCGGCGGGGCGGCAGGGTGCATCGGGGCTGGGACTTGGGGGAACCCAATCCCTGGCATGCGGCGCCAGGCCGCTTGGGAGGAGCCCCTCGGGGGCAGACCTAGGGTTAGGGTTCGTCCCCAGGAGGCCGGCAAGCCCGGCTCTAAGTGGTTCTGGCAATGTAACAAAAATGCCATACACTTATCTGTAAGAAATAACAGTGTACAGGAACCCTCTTAGCCCTAACACCATCCTTTGTGAATATGGAAGCCAGCCCCAAAGTGGTTGTGGAAGTCTGACGAAAGGGCTAAGCACTTTTCCTGAGTCACCACACTATACAGGGAAAGAACAATGTACATCATCTTTCTCGAGTAGGAAGCATTAATGAAAAGGTTCTGGAATTTTGAGGACTGTGACCCATGCTTATTGGTAATAAACCACCGTGTACAGGAAAACACCTTCAACTCTCATCAGCCTCCTCAATCCTGATTCCGATTCAACTTTGGGTGTGTAGGACTAGGGAAATGTCCACATCTTCTTGCTAAGAAAGAACGATGTCAGGGTAATGCCCTTCAAGTCACCTCAGCCTTCCTGAAGACGGAAGGAGGAATCAAGGTGGTTATGTTACCATGAGGTAAGGAAGATGAGCATATAAGTGAGAAACAACAGTGGGCAGGACCTCTCTTCCAACGAACAGTATCTTTGCTTAATGTTGAATCCCTATGGTAAGTGGTTGTGGGCATTTGTGAGGTCAAAATCTGAAGTGTTTTGTAAAACCTCTTGGCCATTCACAGATGAGACTAAGGTAGTTGGGGACTTCTAGGCAGTGATTTGTCCACTGTCAAAAATATGAAAAGATAAAAGAGACAGATGAGGTCTCCTCAGGCATTGTCCTTTATCCTCATCCTCCGTGAGGATGGCTATCTCTGGACAGCTCAGTGGCAGGGTCTCATTCACAGTGGGGGCATCTGTTCCTCACAGACATCAGGCAGGGAAATGGATTTGGTTCTCTGTGCCAGCCCAGCCACAGCTGGGTGTCACAGCACCCTCTCGTGGGCTCATAAGAGTTTCACTGTCACCAGGCAGGTCATTGTATTTGATAAACCACTGTGAGAGTTTGCAATTGCCTTCATCTGCAACCTCCTAGAGGCAAATGCAGGTCTCTGGTACCATGTGAAGTCATGTGAAGGCATCGTGAGAAAGTGTCCTTTTGCTTAAGAAAAACATGGCTGGGGCTCCTGGCTGGCTCAGCCAGTTAAGCATGTGCCTTTGGATCAGGTTATGATCCCAGGGTTCTGGAATCGAGCCGAGGCTCCCTGCTCAGCAGGAAAGGAGGAAAAAGCTTAGAACCCACAGAGAATGTGAATAAAGGGGAGTGAAGTGGAACTTGGTCTGTGTTTTGCTTTAGGGATTGGAAGTTAGTTTTTTCTCAATTGTGATTGTTCTTGAAAAGGAAAATCTGTATTGTTTTTTTTTTACCTTTAATTTTTTTTCTAATAATAATTTTTTATTATGATATGTTAGTCACTATACAGTATTTCCTTAGTTTTTGATGTAGTGTTCCGTGATTCATTATTTGCATATAACACCCAGTGCTCCATGCAATATGTACCTTCCTTAATACCCATCACTGGCCCATCCCAATCCCCCACCCCTCTCCCCTCTGAAGCCCTCAGTTTGTTTCCCAGAGTCCATAGTCGCTTGTGGTTCATTCCCCCTTCTGTTTAGGGTCCATTGTTTAAACGGACAGACAGTGAAAGTTCACCAAATATAAGATCGAAATTTCATTGTTCATTATAGATGCCGCCAAGTAGTTCCCAGACATTTCATTCTACTGTAGTAATTCATTATACCTGTGCAGGTGCACGTGGAAGACAATTGATGCATGCATACTGGTAATAAAACACACCCCTCAGTAGTAGAATAATAGAGGATGCACATGTGTAAAATTATTCGACTACAGCTTCCATGCTTTCCCTTTGGTTCCTTATTATCTATGAAATTGGACAATTTTTGTTCTCTAGGCTTAAAACTCATTGTCAGTATTTAGAGTTTTTCAATGCTGATCTTCTCCTGTATAAGTTACCAAAAACCTAAAATATGTATGAACTTTAAAAAACGCTATATTGAAAATGACAGCAGGGAAGTTCCATTTTGTGAATATTGCGTCAATGGATCTCTATTTTGACATCAGTGTTCATTAGAAATGATGACATTTCATGGGAGTATAAATATCAATGTGAAAAAGAAAATGTAGGAAGAACCTTGAATGTTTAAGTAATTGATGAAATGACAGGTGTGTGTGTGTGTGTGTGTGTGTGTGTGTGTGTGTGTGTGTGTGTAATTGATTTTCAGTGAATGGTTCAGCTTCTTGTAGGGCCTCCCAGAGAGCCCAGGTGAACCTTTCAATTAATTGGTATCTGTTTTCAGAACGTGGGAATCTCTTAGTCCAATAGTCAATCAGGCAAGCTTTGAGGTCTTGAAGAGTTTCAGTCCTCAGCGATGGTGTTGCAGACCCTTCTGAGCAAACCCTAGGGTATGCTCAGAGCCCTCATTAGCTGGTACCAAGGTGTGACGATTTCAGACAGCATTTCCCAAAGAAGTACCTCTTGAGTCTCTGTCCTTGTCAGTTCCCTACACTTCCTTACACTAGTTATGTGATCAGTGTGTTTCAGGATAATCCCCACATGTGATTTTTGCTATTTCCTACTAGTCCTATCTGTTTCTCATCTTCTTCGTTTATGGTAGGGGTTGGGAAGCAACCTGTGTGGTGTAGGAAGGGGTGTGGTTGTCTGCCTTCAGAGGACCGAATGATGCCTAGAAATTGTACTGTAGTTTGAGGTCAATTGTCCGTCCTCTGAGTGTCAGGAATTCCATCACTTTGATGCTTGTCTGTTCTTCAAGCTGACATCAGAAATAAGAACGTTATCCATCTAGGGAATACTGGTTTGTGTGTATGTTTTCATTTTAGGAAAGGCCTTGCTGTTCCTGAAAATAATACTGTAGAGCACCCTTTCCTGTTCTTATTGGCCATCAGTCAATCTTTTGTGAAGTATTCATTTATAAATAGACTTTTTATGGTTGATGAGCAGGAATTCTTTATTGACAAGTCTTTGTCAGTGTGTGTATTGCAAATCTTTACTTCTCAGCCTGCGGTTCACTTTTTCATTTTCTTACGGTCATAAGATAAGGAGAAATGTCACATTTTTATGAAGTCCCACTGAATTCTTTTAAATGGTTAGTGCATCCTATGTCCTACCCCAAGATTGACAGGTTCTACGTTTTCTTTCAGAAAATGTCCCATGGGAAGCTACAATCCATTTTCTCTGTCCATTTATTGCTTACAAATGTCACATTTTTATGAAGTCCCACTGAATTCTTTTAAATAGTTAGTGCACCCTATGTCCTACCCCAAGAATGACAGCTTCTACGTTTTCTTTCAGAAACTGTCCAATGGGAAGCTACAATCCAATTTCTCTGTCCATTTATTGCTTACATATGTATTTTCACCATCTGTTTCCTAGGAAACCTCTTTATTATTATTATTATTATTATTATTATTATTATTATTATTATAAATTGCATTTTTAATTCTAATAGGGTATTTATAGACTGTTTTGGATTTTCTATGTACACAATCGTATTATCTGTGAATAGTCACAATTATCCCCTCAATTCTTATACTTTTTGTTTCTCTTGCCTTAAAACACTGGTAGATTCTCCAATGCCACGTTGAATAGAGCAGCATTGTTTGAAGATTTTAATATACCTTTCTCAATATCTGACAGAAAAAGCAGACAAAACATTGGTAAAAATGTGAACTAATTGACATATAGGGAACATTCCATAATAAGTGCAGAATACATTATTTTCAAGTGGTCATAGACTCTTTACCCAAGTAGATGATAGGTGGGTTCACGAATCATGTCTACAAATGTTAAACCCTGAAATTAACTAGATTCTATTCTTAGACCACAGGGGAATTGAGCCACAGTCATAGCGAAAAGAAAACCAGGAAGTCCTTCAATGTTTAAAAATTAAATGGAACTTTGCTACATATCCTAAAGGTCAGAGAGGGAATCTCAATGGAAATTCTGAACCTTTTCTACATGAGGGCTCACACATAATGGCACTTTCTTTGTGAAGAGCATTATAATAACCTAGAGTTATATATATATATATATATAACCAGGAGTTGAGCCTTAAGTCAGAGCCTTAAGTCAGAGTTCTGCCTGCCCCAGCCACACCTGGCAGCCTTGGCCTGTGGTCCCCCTCAGCTGTCCTTTCTGGTGGCCCTGAGCTAAGGGGGTCAACATGGCCATACGGAAATGGGAAGCTCCCCACTCATACTGATGATGGTGCCCACTCCCCAGCTGCCCTTTCTGGTGGCTCTGAGCTAAGGGGGTCACCATGGCCGTATGGAAATTAGAAGCTCCCCACTCTTAGTGATGACGTTGCTATCGTATCACCCTCACCAGTCCAACAACATGATTTCTGATTGAAATATGACACAAGAGCGACTTCTTGGCCTTCCTTCAGGTTTGAAAATCATCTGGTGAGTCATCTATTAGAAATATGGATTCAACATGTGTTCTTTCTTCTAGAAAAGAAATAGACCCAATAGCAATTATGGCTTCCTGAGCACCTGTTCTTGAGAGACATCATACTGGCTCTTTGTAACATTCTGCCTCTTAAACTTCTCAACTAGGGTGTAGATATTTTTAGGCACATTTTCAGGTGGTTAGACAGGGACTCAGATGATATGAGTCACAGAGGATTTTAGTGTCAGAAACCTAAGTGGGATCCCCAAATTGACTCCAAATCCCTTGTTGTTCCATACAGGGTACGATTTCCCTCTTATCTCTGGTCTTCTCTATCTGGAAAACTATCAAGTATCAGGATTTTCTTGTCATGTGGACAAGTGGAACGAATTCAGCTGGCCTTTTCACCTCTGCCCATGGTGATCATTAAGATCATTATCTCAGTGGAGGACCTCTGGGTAAGATACTCAAAGATCCTTAGGAATACAGACAGTATAATATTTTTCTGGTATTAACGTTACTGAAACCAACTATCTTTTTTAGTCCATTCAGGCTCTGGTATGTTCAGAGGGTGCTGTAAAACAGGTCTGAAATAGTATTTAAAAATACTCAGCTCAGCCTCTTTTACAAAGTGAGCCAATGCTTATAAACATGGCTAAAATATTCCCTTACCTACGATGACTTCCCAGCCATCGTAGTGTTTATATGGTATGACTGTCACTTACATTAGTCAACATTTGCAGAGAAAGAACTTAGTGCATCCAGGGGGCACTTCATGTTGAAATTAGTTTGTGACAACGAGCTACTGTGTTTTATTCTGCAGTCCAAGAGAATGGTGTCAGACATCTCTAAGGTGTCTAGCAGTTCTACAATTCTGATTTTAAGTGGTCTGTGTGCTTCAGAGATTTGGGCAGGAGAAGGGCAGGAGTCCAGAGACTGTGAACACTTCTGTTACCTGTGGTGACCATGGAGCAGGTAGCATTCTGTGGGCATCATTTTGATTTCTTGGTACTCTTGTGAAAGGTGCTTTTGTCTCAAATTCCTCCATTTAGGAGAAATTATAATGATGAAAGTAATTTTTATCTTATATCATCTGTGGGCCCTGATCCTGGGCTCCCAGGGAAGCTATGCTTTAACATTTTACCCGGCTCAAAATGACCTGGCAAAACCTCAAAGCATGGGCCCTGTTTCTGCCCCAAGCACATGTTGTATATCTGCTTCCAGAAGAAAACAATAACCAAAAATGCCAACAAGAAAATAAGAAAAAATAAAGAACCTCTTTGGCTCCCATAAGATTAAAGTCATACTGACATGTACATACTGAAAACATAAGAAAGAGTCTGTCACTTTCTGGAATCTAAGAAGATCCTCATTGTGGTGTGTAACTCTGTACGTAAAACAAAACAGAAAAAAATATATAAGCCTGCCCCAAATGTTCCTTTCCCGGAGCACTCCCTTCTTGGTGAAGATTGTGTCTCTCAGGCAGCTATCCTGACTTGGGTTTGAATAAAGGTCTCTTCCTTTCTCTCTAAAATGTTTTTAAAAGTTCATTCACACAATGTCGACAATAACAGTGTTTTCTATTTAAGTGAGAAATAAATGTTCCACTCTAGTTGCATTGGGAATAGACGAATTGAGGGTTTCTTTAGAAGAGTAAGTCTGCTTTCTAGAAAAGGCAAGGTCATTGGTCTATTGAGAATGAAGATAATTACTGCTAAACAACAAGTATGTGTTGCCCCTTCGCCCAGAAACCGAAGCAGGTGTGCAGGCTTTAGGTCAGAGGTGCCTTCTTCTCCACAGCTAACAACACTTCTCTGCTCTGACTCCAAGACGCCTGAGGTAGTGAACGTCAGCATCTGAGTCAGCGAGGCAGCTTGTCACAGGACGCCAGTGTTCAGAGAAAGGACAGGTATGTTTGGCAAAATGTCCTATCTATGTCAGGGCTGGAGGTAAAACCTCTCATTATCCCAAAACCTCCTGGGCTTTTCTCTTTTCTCTAGTTGAGCCACAAAGTAAAATTGAAGTAGCTGTCAGCATTCTGGGTTTGGTGTAATAATTACATAGTTTCCCTGCTGGTAGAACTTTGCAGGGGATCACAATTTCTCTGTCCATTTATTGCTTACAAATGTATTTTGACCAACTGTTTCCTAGGAACTTTCTTTTATTAGAAAGGGGAGCTGAGGTTCACTCCGTGCCTGTTTGTAACATCAATTTGTTCCTTCATCTAACAGTGTTTATTCAATTGAGCCTACGATATGGTTGAGTGACCAGCATCTAGAGTTAGGTGGCTTTTTTCATCTGATACAGACTAGGATGATGTCATTTGACAAAGGTGATGTTTCATCATTGATTAGTCTATTCATCAAAAGAGTTAAAATTAGGGTGGAGGGAAAAATGAAAATTATCCAAAGCGGCCTGTTCCTGTTTAAAAGTTGAGCTTCACTTTCTAGTTTTACTAAATGTATTATCTCGATATTTTGAGGTGCCATATTCTCTCTGTAGTTTCTTTGGTGGTGGAGTCAGAAGGAGAGTCTGGGAATTCTTTTGGATAGTGGCATGCTGGTGGCTTCAAGGGGCTTGGCGTCAGGAGCCTTGGGGTGAATTCTGCAACTGCTTGCCTGACCCTGGGTGCATCTCCCAGAGGTTTTGTTTCCTCTTATGAAATTGCCAGCAGATAATGTTCTGCTTAAAGGGGAACCCTCCCATCCTGTTGGTGGGAATGCAAAGTGGTGCAGCCAGTCTGGGAAACAGTGGGGGGTTCCTCAAAAAGTTAAACATTGAACAACCCCATGATCCAGCAATTGCTCTCCTAGATATTTACCCAAAGGATACAAAAATGCAGATTCAAAGGGGGAACATGCACCATGATGTTTATAGCAGCAATGTCCACAGTAGACAAACTATGGAGAGAATCCCAACGTCCATGCACTGATGAATGGATAAAGCAGAAGTGGGATACATATATATAATGGAATATGACCCAGCTTCAAAAAGAATGAAATCTTACCATTTGCAAGGATGTACATGGATCTAGAGTGTATTAAGCTAAGCAAAATCAGTGAGGAAAGACAAATATCCTATGCGCTCATGCTTGTGGAATTTCAGAAAGAAAACAGATGAACAGAGTGGAGGGGTGATGAGAGAGGCAAACAAGGAAATAGACTCAACCTTGGAGAACAAACTGAGTGTTGCTGCAGGACAGGGGCGTGGGGGGAAGAGTTAAATGGGTGAGGGGCATTAAGGAGGGCTCTTGTGATGAGCACCGGGTTCTGTATGCAGGTGAGGAATCACTAAATCCTACCCCTGAAGTGAATATTCCATGGCATGTGAACTAACTGGAATTTAAGTAAAAGAAGAAAGGAAAAAATGTTCTGCTTCATGAAGAGTGAGGTAAAATTGTAGTGAATTGGGCTGTACTATTTTATAGATGAGAGTTGTAAAACACCCTGTTGTAATATACACTAGCTTCTTATCACATAAGGAGTCCTCAGAAAGCTGCAATGAAAGATTCAGATCTCAGAGCATGTTCATGTTCCACTGATATGTTACAGTTTGCACAGGTAGGAAAGAAGGTGGAGAGAAAGGCTACAGAAGGGGAAAATGGTGTGAACCTTTCATTAGCTAGCGTTAAAGCTTTCTCATGAAAGTCTTGAGCCAGTGTGATATTGGAAGAAGAGGAGGAATGCGGGAGCTTTTCAGGAGATGGGGGAGTTCCATGTCTGGGTAAAGCTAACAGGGGTCCCAGAGGAGAGCTGAATGCATTCTGCAGCAGGGTGTGGGCAGGGTGGGCTCCAGGGGTGGTTGTGGGTCTCCTGGGTGAGAGTTGTGACAGGTGAGGGCTGTGTGCAAGTTCCTGGCTGAGGACAAGGGAGGCACAGGCGGAGAGCTGGCAGAGAACCTTCTTCTGAGCCACCAGCTTCACCCAACACACACAGCCTCATCTTCTGTCCCTGTCAGTCCAATTCAGACTTCTCCGAAGGTGAGTGAGAACACATCAAGAGCATTCTTGAAGGGAAAGCATGTGCAAAGGCTCTGGGGCACGAGAATTTCAGGTATGTCCAGGAGAAGCAAGATGGCCATGTGGCCACAGGATACAGCTTAGGACATGACCTCAGAGAGGTAACATAAAGCCATTCCAGGGCTATAACCCCATGAGACCCTGCTTCACTGGGCCATCCTGGCTACAGTGTTGAGAACAGATGACAGAGCGTTGAAGATGGCAAGGCAGGCCAATGACGAAACTTTTCCAGGATCTCAGGCACTGTGAACCAGACAGGTGGCCTTGGATGGAGTGGTTAGACCTATTCTGGGTCCATTTTGAAGATGGAGCTCGCAGGACTTGCTGATGGGTTAGCTATTAGGAGCAGGAGAACGGAGGAATTGGGGTAAATCCCAGCTGTTGTGGGTTGTCCTGATCGAGGGGAAGGAGAGGGTTTCTCAGGGGGTAGGAGGTAGTCCGTGTTCCGCATGCTGAGGAAGGTGCCTTTCCCGGTGGATCTGCTGAGGTTTGTGTGTGGGAGAACCTTTCACATCTCCTCCCTCAGCAATGCTCAAGTACAAGAATCCCCCACTTTTTAAACTTTCACAGTAAGACACTGGGGTTTCTTGAAAGAACTATGTTATTACCCAGCTTCAGTAAGAGGAAGATACCTGAAGAGGATTTCCCTCTTATGAAAAAAGATGAACAGTGACAATCGCGTTCAGCATCTGTTTTGGGGAGAAGCACGACAGAGGCGGCGTGCACCCCAACCAGCTCCTTCCGCTGGGAACCACTCTCCGCATCCAGACACCAGCACTTTGAATTGTGTCTGTGAGCCTCTGTTGTGCTTTATCTTCATTTATGCTGGGCCTCCGTTAGAAACTTGTGTCCTGAGGCCTACGAAAAGCCAAAAAGAAGGAATTTTGGAGTCTGAGCACACTGTCTAATTGTTCCGTGTAAATTAATGGCCATTCCTTCTTGACACCATTTCTGATGTGCAAGGTTTCTCAGAAGCCCTGTACTTTCAAAGAGCAGGGAAACCTATACCCCATGCTGCGGGGTTAGTTTTAGTCTCCATGCTGGACAGAACATTTCATGACTGTCGGATTTTCTCACTCAAACATTGAGACTTTGAACACCTTCAGCCGTTTCTACCACCCCATCCCCGAATCTGGCACCTACCAATCTGCTCTCAGTATCTATGCATTCAGTATTTGTTATTCCACTTGGAATGTACATGAGAACATCTGGTATTGGTCTTTCTGTGTCTGAGTTACTTGGCATAAGGCCCCCAAGGTCTGTGTTTCCATGTCTAGTTCTTGTGAATAATGCTGCAGTGAAAGTGGGAGTGCATCTGTCTTTTTGAGGCAGTATTATTGTGTTCTCCGAATCAATACTCAGTAGATCCATTACTGGGTCATGTGGTAGTTGCATTAAATTTTTCAGGAACCTCCATACCGTTTGTCACAGTGGCTGCACCAATTTCCATTTCCACCAACAGTGCACAGTGTCTCCTCGTCTGCACACCCTTGACCCCACCTGGTGTCTGTCTCTGGACAATTGGTTTTCCAACAGTTGTGAGAGGATAGCCGATTGTGGGTTTGACTGATGTTTCCCTGACGATATTTAGTGATGTCGAACAACTTTTTCTGTCTGTTGGCACCTGTGTGCCATCTTTGGAAAGTATCTATTCACATATTCCCCCCATTTTTTATACAGTTTTTTTTTTGTTTCTTTTGATTTGTATGAGTGTTGTGTGTATTTTGGATATTAGCCTCTTCTCACACATATGATTCGCAGATATTTTTTCTTATTGGGTCAGTGGCCTTTTAAGTTTTTGCTGGTGTCTTTTGCCGTGTGGAAGATTTCAGTTTGATGTTGTTCCACTTGTCTATTTTTGCTTCTGTTGCCTTTGCATTTGGTGTCTGATCTGAAGACTCTTTGCCAAAAACAATGTCGAGAGACTTACTACCTGTGTCTTCTTGGAGGTTTATGGATTCAGGTCTTATGTTCAAATCATTCATCCATTAAAAATTTTGTGTGTGGTGTCAGAAAGTGACCCAGTTATATTCTTCTGCATTTAGTGTCCAGTTTGCCTGTTACTGCTCACTGAAGAGACAGTCCTTCCCTCATGGCATATCTTCTGCCTCTGTGTCGTAAGTTAGGATCATCTACGTGTGGGTAAGTTTCTGAGCTTTCTGTTCTGTTCCACTGACCTGGTGTCTGTGTTTATGCCAGTATCATCCTGTTTTGATGACAACAGCTGTATAACCTAACTTGAAATCCAGGAGTGTGTTGACTGCACCTTTCTTTCTCCATGTTGCTTTGCGTATTTGGGGTCTTCTGTGATTCCATACAAGTTCGAGGACTGTTTTCTATTTGCTTGAATAATGCCACTGGAATTCAGATAGGGATTTCATCACATCTGTTGATTCCTTTGGGTACGATGGACATGTTCACATAATTAACTCTTCCAGTTAAGGAGCATGGCGTAAGCGTCCATTTGTTTGTGTTGCCTTCCAAATCTTTGACCCATACATTCTGCCCCCCTCGACACACATGTTTTTCATTTCATTTCTGCCATGTGTTGAGTGTACTATGTCTTTCTCATTTTTGGTTACTTTTATTCCTAGATTTTTTTTGATGCAATTGTAAATGGCATTGCTTTTAATTTCTCTTTGCGAAAGTGTGTCATCAGTATACAGAAATGAAAGAAGTTGGTTCATCTGGGTGGCCCCATAGGTGAAGCGTCTGCCTTCAGCTCAGGTCATGATCCCATAGTTCGGGGATCGAGCCCCGTGTTGTGCTCCCCGCTTAGCGAGGGTCTGCTTCTCCCTCTTTCTGACACTCCCCCTGCTCCTGCTTTTTCTCTTCCTCTCAAATAAATAAATAAAATCTGAAAAAAAGACAACAGGTCTCTGTATATTGACTTTATATCCTGCAGCGTTCTTCAATTTGTTTAAACTAACTGCTTTTTTGTGGAATTTTTCGGGATTTCATGTCATTTGCAAATAGTGACAGTTTTCCTGTATGGATTTCATATCTTTCTCTGTTTTCAAAATGATGTTAGTCACCCTACAGTACTTCATTTGTTTTTGATGAAGTGTTCCATGATTCATTATTTGCATATAACACCTAGTGCTCGTTATGACACGTGCCCTCCTTTATAACCAACACCAGGATAACGCATTCCCCTACCCTCCGTTTCTGCTACCTTCAGTTTGTTTCCCAGTGTCAGTAGTCTCTCATGGTTCATCTCCCCCTCTCAATCCCCCCCTTCACTTTTCCCTTCCTTCTTCTAATGTCCTCCATGCTATTCCTTCCATTCCACATAGGAGTCAAACCTTATGATAATTGTCTTTCTCTGCTTGACTTAATTTCACTTAGGATAATCCACTCCTGGTCCATCTACGTTGGTGCAAATGGGGGGTATTCATCCTTTCTGATGACTGAGTAATATTCCATTGTATAGATGAACCACATCTTCTTTGTCCATTCATCGGCTGAAGGACATCTTGGCTCCTTCCACAGTTTGGCTCTTATGGACATTGCTGCTATGAACTTTGAGATACAGGTGCCCCTTTTTTCATTACTCTGTGTCTATGGGGTAAATACCCAGTGGTGCAATTGGTGGGTCGTAGGATAGCTCTGTGTTTAATGTCTTGAGGAACCTCCATATTGTTTTCAAAAGTGGCTGTATCAGGTTGAATTTTCACGAGTAGTGTAAGAGGGCTCCCCTTTCTCCACATCCTCTCTGACTTTTTGTAATTTCCTGTCTTGTTAATTTTCTTTTCAATATTTTATTTATTTATTCCACAGAGATAGAGAAAGCCAGCGAGAGGGGCAATACAAGCAGGGGGAGTGGGAGAGGAAGAAGCAGGCTCATAGCGGAGGAGCCTGATGTGGGGCTCGATCCCATAATGCCAGAATCACACCCTGAGCCAAAGGCAGACGCTTAACCACTGTGACACCCAGGTGCCCCCTGCCTTTTTAATTTTAACCATTTTAACTGGTGTAAGGTTGTATCTCATTGTCGTTTTGATTTGTATTTCCCTGATGGCAAGTGATGTGGAGCATTTTTTCATGTGTCTGTTGGCCATTTGTATGTCTTCTCTGGAGAAGTATCTCTTTTTGTATTCTGCCCATTTTTTGGGTGTCGAGTTTGAGGAGTTCTTTATAGATCTTGGATACCAGCCCTTTATCTGTAATATCATTTGCAGATATCTTCTTCGATTCCATAGGTTGCCTTTTTGTTTTGTTGATCGTTTGCTTTGCCCTGCAGAAGCTTTTTATCTTGGTGAGTGCCAATAGTTCATTTTTGCTTTTATTTCCTTTGCCTTTAGAGACGTGGCTTGCAAGAAGTTGTTGTGTCCAAGTTTGAAGAGTTCTTTTGATTTTGATATGATACAGGAATCCATTATCTTATTTTCCTGATTGTATTCGAGTCCTCTGTCTTTCTTGGTGAGTCTAGCTAAGTTTGTCAGTTTTGTTTATCTTTCCAAAAAAGGTAGCTTTCATCTTCATTGTTTTTGTTTTTTTGGTCTTTTTAGTCTCTGTTGGATTTATTTATGCATTCCTTTTTGTTATTTCCTTATTTCTACTAATTTGGGTCTTTGTTTGTTGTTTTATTTTCTAGTTCTTTACCACATAAATCAGGTTGTTTATTGGAGACCATTCTCATGGAATGACGAAGACTTGAATTTCTATGAATGTCCCCCATAGAGCTACTTTTGCTGCATCCCATAAGTTTTTGTAAGTTGTCTTTTTCATCAGTGTCAAGATACTTCTAAAATCTTTTTTGATTTTTTCTTTGACTGTTGGTTGTTCAGTAGCATGTTGTTAAATCTCCACATATTTTTTTAAGATTATTTAAGTATCTGACAGAGAGTGAGACAGGAGAGAGGGATCGCAAGCAGGGGGGCGGGAGAGGGAGAAGCGGGCTTCTGATTGAGCAAGGAGCCTGATTCCAGGCTAAATCCCAGGATCCTGGGATCAGGACCTGAGCTGAAGGCAGATCCTTAACAACTGATCCACCCAGGCCCCCCAATCTCCACCTATTTTTGACTGTCCCATTTTTTTCTTGAGACTGATTTCTAGTTTCATATCATTGTGGTTGGACAAGATTTGAAGCAGAAGGTGAAGAGAGCATTCAGATGAAAAGTTTGTTTCCTGGAGGGTTTTCTGAGGGCAGACCATGAGTTCCTTGGGGACGGAGGAAGGTTTTGTGAGACGGGGGTGGGGTTAACCCTTGTTAGAATTACTGACTACTACCATGCAGGCTGTGTGCTACCATTCACACCATAGTCCTGATGGACTTGTACTTCATTAGGAATATTTTCTAGGAGGTGTAGGCATAGCCTTCTCTTAAAGAAAGGTGCCATGTGGGTTCATGGCATGACCCCAGGTCAGCAACCAGGATGTATGGTATTGTGGGGGATCAGAAACAGGCTTTCTGTGGGAAGTGACAGAAATAGGGTATGGTGAGCTCCATGACCATAGGTGAGGTCCCGAATGACCCACTGGGTGTTGGGTTCTGTGGATCTGTCTCATTAGGTGCTGTGGAATTCAGGGACACCCTCCTGTCTGTGGATTTGTGTGGAGACAGGTAGACATCATTCTCTGGCCAGGCACGAGGGTCGCAATGGACCACGACCAGAGGTGCAGCGTGCAGGGGAGCCACTGCTTGGTTTCCACAAAAGCTGACCAGGGTCTGTGACCGTGATTCCTAGCAGCTGCAAGGGGAGAGGAGGCCGGGGGTGGTGCACACTTCCTAGACTTGTGGTCAGGACTAGTCTGGATCCCACTGAAGTCAGCCACACCGGGCACAGAAGGCACCCAGTCAGTGTAGCTGTGGGCACTGCTCCCATGGCACTTTTGGGCCGGCTCCATGCTGCCACCTCCTGCTTTTCATCATCATCTTTAAGGTCATGTGCCTCTGCTCTTGCCCCATGGCCTCCGGGGTATTGTCCGTCCTCCATCTGGCCCTCGTCCCTGGTGCCCTGTGCAGTCCGATGCCAGGGTGGCCTTCTCGAGACAAACAACTGGCCCTGATGGAACACTTCCATGGATCTCGTGTGATAAGAGGATGATGCCCTGCCCTGAAAGGGGGCTGCAGGTCCCCAATCAGGAGAGCCATGTCTCCCTTTTCAGCATGGCCTGCCCTCCCCTCAGTCTTCCTCAGGGAAGCTCTCCCCACTTCCTGAGCTGACAGCTCTGAACTTAAAAATGAATGTTATTTTACATATCTCTATGCCTTAGTTCATCCATGGCATGTCTTTCAACCCCGTTAGTGGGTTGCTGTTTTTTTTTTTTAGCAGTTCTGAAGGGCTGTCTGCTCAAGGAGGGGCTGACCTGGGTGGGGCAGCTTTCCCTCTCATCTCCCTCAGCATGTCTCTGAGCCCTGGGGCCAGCTGTCCCACTGAGGATTGAGGGACACGAGCCAGCCCATCCTGAGCCCAGGCTGTGTCAGCTGTGTAGACAGATGCGTGTTGGAGAGGTGGGCAGCTGGCATGGGCCAGGGGCAGGCAGTGTCTCCTCGTTCCTTCCCTCCCTTCCTCCCAGAGGTAGCTCAGAGCAGCTTTCAACCCCTGCATCTCCAGATCCCTTGACCTGTGCCTCCTGTGTTCAGCTGGTGACCATGGAGTTTCTCATGTATTCTACCTCCTGTACACTCTCCCGTAGCAGTTCCTGGATCAGGGGAGGGTTCGGACCCTTGTCTGTTTTTGATCTTCTGCCTGTCCCGCACCAAGCCCACCCACCTTTGCATCTTCCATGTATGTGCTTGGAAGCAAGCCCATCCACAGGGAACCTGTTAGCCAAATGGATCCAGGCAATGAACATTGAAGTAGAGATCCAGGATTCATAATACACCTGCTCTGAAAAATGTCCCTAAGTCTGCGACTCTCTCACAATGTAACAGAAACAATAATAGCTTTCTGGACTGTGAAGTGACATGTGTCTCTACTTCCAATCTTGAATGCATAGGTGCTGAGCCTGGACAGAAAAGGACCATGGCTCCCGTGGGCTGGGATCCCCGGTAAGAACTCAGTGAAATCTGAATTCAAGGCATAGAGTGAATAATTATTGTAGAGTGAGTCCTCCCAAGTAGGGCTTATGCACAGTGCACAGGAAAAGCTTTTTCAAAGAGGTTCCTGAAAGAAAAATCTTTTTAAAAATTTATTTTAATTCCAGTAGAGCTAACATACAGTGTTACATTCGTTTCAGGTGTACAATAGAGTGATTCAGTAATTCTATATATTATTCAGTGGTCATCAAGAAAAGCGTCCTCTTAATCTGCTTCATCTATTTCACTCATCCCTCTATCCACCTCCTCTCTGGTAACCATCCATTTGTTCTCTATTGTTAAGAGTTTGTATTTTGCCATGCCCGTACTCAGGCAACCCTGTTTGGGTAGAGTTTCCGTGTCCCCTGCAAGGGTGAATGGGGGTGGGCATGCTCTGGGCCAGTATTTCCAGGCTTTTGTTCCCTGGCGGCTTTCTCTGGTGATCTGCTGTGCCTCTTCTGAGAGTCAGAGCAGCAAGGCTGAATTGTCACAGCACAGAGGGAATGCGGCCCGTTCTCCACCCTTGTTCTGGCCACTTTAACTCCATTACTGTTGGTGCTGCTTAACCCTGTAGCATCCTGGGATGTGCGCCCCACACCTGGTGTCCCTGGCCTCAATTCCGGGGCTAGTGCATCTCTGTCCTTTGTGTTTCTAATGCTTCCAGCCACCAGAAGACCTGATCTCTCTCTGGAATCTCCTGGTCTCAGTCTGGATCCCCTGAGCACACCGGGATTCCAGAGTTCCATGAGAAGCCTGGTGGCTCCTGCACCTGGTTCAGGGTCTCAGTCTGCTGTTTCGCAGGTGCCTACCGCAAGTCCGCCAGCTCCCCTGTGCAAGTGGCCTGCCAGCCGTCAGCCGCCCTGTGGGCTCCCGGGTCTCCTGGTCTCAGTCTATGCCTGGTGAACACACCGGGATTCCGGTGTTCCAGGAGAAGCCTGGTGGCGCGTGCTCTGGGCTCACCCGTCTCAGTCCGCTCTCTCCCGTGTGCCATCCATGAGTCCGCCCGCTCCCTGGTGCAGGTGGCTGCTGCTTCCGGGCGCCAGAACACGGCGGCTCCCCCCACTTACGTTTATCTTCTGATATCTGTGCCCGGTTTCAAGGCTCCCCGCTTCATACCTCAATACTCAGCGCTGGAGATGTTCATTTGTAGAGATCCAGATATATCTTCCTGCCTCTCAGGCTGATTCCGTGGTTGTTTAGGCTGGTCTGGTACCTATCTAGCTCAACTCAGGGGACCTGCTGAAAAAGGGGTCTCCTACTCCTCCGCCATCTTAACTCCTCTCTTGTACCTGAAATGGTATTTAAAAACACTCAGCTCAGCCTGTTCTACAAAGTGAGCCAATGCTTATAAACATGACTAAAATATTCCCTTACCTACGATGACTTCCCAGCCATCGTAGTTTTTAAATGGTATGACTGTGACTTACATTAGTCAACATTTGCAGAGAAAGAACGTAGGGCATCCAGGGGGCACTTCATGTTGAAATTAGTTTGTGACAACGAGCTACTGTGTTTTATTCTGCAGTCCAAGGGAATGGTGCCAGACATCTCTAAGGTGTCTAGCAGTTCTACAATTCTGATTTTAAGTGTTCTGTGTGCTTTAGAGATTTGGGCAAGAGAAGGGCAGGAGTCCAGAGACTGTGAACACTTCTGTTACCTGTGCTGACCCTAGAGCAGGCAGCCTTCTGTGGGCAACATTTTGATTTCTTGGTACTCTTGTGAAGGTGCTTTTGTCTCAAATTCCTCCATTTAGGAGTAATTATAATGATAAAAGTAATTTTTATCTTATATCATCTGTGGGCCCTGATCCTGGGCTCCCAGGGAAGCTATCCTTTAACATTTTACCCGGCTCAAAATGACTGGGCAAAACCTGAAAGCATGGGCCCTATTTCTGCCCCAAGCACATGTTGTACATCTGCTTCGAGAAGAAAACAATAACTAAAATGCCAACATGAAGATAAGAAAAAATAAAGAATCTCTTTGGCTCCCATAAGATTAAAGTCATACTGACATGTACATACTGAAAATGCATAAAAACATTGCATTTCCTAAAGCCCAAGCCTTGGAGGGTCTGGGAGCTTTGCCCAGAACCAGGCACACCCCAGCAGGGAGGGCTGGTGCAGAAAGGGAAGGGGCAGGACTCTGAGGGTGGTCTGCAACTAGAGGGGTCCCTGGAGGGGCCAAGTGTGGGGGGGGGCCCCGGCCCACGACCCCACCCATGCCTGTGCCGGGTGTTGGGTCGAGGAGGCACCTCTTGGGCCCCCTGCACTTTCAGGGTTCCAGGGGCTTGAGGGCAGGTTGCCCAGCATCCAAGGGGCTCAGGTACCACCCTCCCCAACCATTCACCGCTTGGGGACGGAGCTATGTCTCTGTGGGCAGTCCCAGATTTGCAGTGGGTTGCAGACTTGGGGCAGAAGAAGGGGCACTGAGAGAGAGAGAGAGTTGCCCTGTGGAGATCCCTGCTGATGAGTGAGCAGCGTGCACTGGGGTGGGGGTCTGGGGTTAGGGTGCGCCCCAGGTGGGAGGCAGGGTTCTGGAAGGGCACATGGAGAGGGTTCATTGTGGGGACTCAGGTGAGTTTTCTTTTTCCCTTTAAAGTCTCTTCTGCCCCATGTCCTCAACTGACCTTATTCCCCATACCCGTGAATTCCAGGGCTCCCACTTACCTGCGCTTTTGTGGGATGGGTTGCAGAATTTCAGGGTTTCCCCTGTTCCCCTGGAAGAGTGCGGGTAAGGACCTCACACAATCCCCACATTCAGTTCAAAGACACAGTGCAGGTGATGCATCTTGAGCAGTACCCTGAGTTCAGCAGGGTGTGCCCTGGTCCCCAGGCACAGGTGTGGCAGTAGCATGCCCCAGAGCCATCCCCCAACTTCAGCATTATGCCCCGTGTGCCCCCGGGTTAGTGGTAATTGACTATTAGGATCATGCAGGAAAATCCTCCAGGTGGGGGCCTGGAGGTGGGCATAAACCAGACCCCAATCAAGTTGCATTGGGAATAGACAAATTGAGGGTTTCTTTAGAAGAGTAAGTCTGCTTTCTAGAAAAGGCAAGGTCATTGGTCTATTGAGAATGAAGATAATTACTGCTAAAAAACAAGTATGTGTTGCCCCTTCGCCCAGAAAACAAAGCAGGTGTGCAGGCTTTAGGTCAGAGGTGCCTTCTTCTCCCCAGCTGACAGCACTTCTCTGCTCTGGCTCCAAGACACCCGAGGTTTTGAATGTCAGCATCTGAGTCAGCGAGGCAGCTTGTCACAGGACGCCAGTGTTCAGAGAAAGCACAGGTATGTTTGGCAAAATGTCCTATCTATCTCAGGGCTGGAGGTAAAACCTCTCATTATCCCAAAACCTCCTGGGCTTTTCTCTTTTCTCTAGTTGAGCCACAAAGTAAAATTGAAGTAGCTGTCAGCATTCTGGGTTTGGTGCAAGAATTACTTAGTTTCCCTGCAGGTAGAACTTTGCAGGGGATCACAATTTCTCTGTCCATTTATTGCTTACATATGTATTTTGACCATCTGTTTCCTAGGAACCCTCTTTTATTAGAAAGGGAAGGTGAGATTCACTCTGTGCCTGTTTGTAACATCTAATTTGTTCCTTCATCTAACAGTGTTTATTCAATTGGGCCTAAGATATGGTTGAGTGGCCAGCATCTAGAGTTAGGTGGCTTTTTTTTCATCTGATACAGACTTGGATGATGTCATTTGACAAAGGTGATGTTTCATCATTGATTAGTTTATTCATCAGAAGAGTTAAAATTAGGGTGGAGGGGAAATTGAAAATTATCCAAAGCGGCCTGTTCCTGTTTAAAAGTTGAGCTTCACTTTCTAGTTTTACTAAATGTATTATCTCGATATTTTGAGGTGCCATATTCTCTCTGTAGTTTCTTTGGTGGTGGAGTCAGAAGGAGAGTCTGGGAATTCTTTTGGATAGTGGCATGCTGGTGACTGCAAGGGGCTTGGCGTCAAGAGCCTTGGGGTGAAGTCTGCAACTGCTTGCCTGACCCTGGGTGCATCTCCCAGAAGTTTTGTTTCCTCTTATGAAATTGCAGGCAGATTATGTTCTGCTTAAAGGGGAACCCTCCCATTCAGTTGGTGGGAATGCAAAGTGGTGCAGCCAGTCTGGGAAACAGTGTGGGTGTTCCTCAAAAAGTTAAACATTGAACAACCGCATGATCCAGCAATTGCTCTCCTAGGTATTTACCCAAAGGATACAAAAATGCGGATTCGAAGGGGGTCCATGCACCATGATGTTTATAGCAGCAATGTCCACAGTAGACAAACTATGGAGAGAATCCCAACGTCCATGCACTGATGAATGGATAAAGCAGATGTGGGATACATATATATAATGGAATATGACCCAGCTTCAAAAAGAATGAAATCTTACCATTTGCAAGGATGTGCATGGACCTAGAGTTTATTGGGCTAAGCAAAATCATTGAGGAAAGACAAATATCCTATGCTCTCACACTTGTGGAATTTCAGAAAGAAAACAGATGAACAGAGTGGAGGCGTGATGAGAGAGGAAACAAGGAAATAGACTCAACATTGGAGAATAACTGAGTGTTGCTGCAGGACAGGGGCGTGGAGGATGAGTTAAATGGGTGAGGGGTATTAAGGAGGGCACTTGTGATGAGCACCGGGTACTGTATGCAGGTGAGGAATCACTAAATCCTACCCCTGAAGTGAATATTCCATGGCATGTGAACTAACTGGAATTTAAGTAAAAGAAGAAAGGAAAAAGTGTTCTGCTTCATGAAGAGTGAGGTAAAATTGTAGTGAATTGGGCTGTACTATTCTATAGATGAGAGTTGTAAAACACCCTGTTGTAGGATACACTAGTTTCTTATCACATAAGGAGTCCTCAGAATGCTGCAATGAAAGATTCAGGTCTCAGAGCATGTTCATCTTCCACTGATATGTTACAGTTTGCACAGGTAGGAAAGAAGGTGGAGAGGGAGGTAACAGAAAGGGAAAGCAGTTGCGAACCTTTCATTACTTAGCATTATAGCTTTCTCATGAAAGCCTTGCGATTTTGGAAGCAGAGGGGGAATCTGGGAGTTTTGCAGGAGACAGGGGAGTTCCAGATCTGGGTAAAGCTGACAGGGGTCCCAGAGGAGAGCTGAATGCATTCTGCAGCAGGGTGTGGGCAGGGGTGGCTGTGGGTCTCCTGGGTGAGAGTTGTGACAGGTGAGGGCTGTGTGCAAGTTCCTGGCTCAGGACAAGGGAGGCACAGGCGGCGAGCTGGCAGAGAAACTTCTTCTGGGCCACCAGCCTCACCCAACACACAGCCTCATCTTCTGTTCCTGTCACTCCAATTCAGACTTCTCAAAAGGTGAGTGAGAACACATCAAGAGCATTCTTAACAGAAGGGAAAGCATGTACAAAGGCTCTGGGGCAGCAGAATTTCAGGTATGTCCAGGAGCAGCAAGAAGGCCCTGTGGCCACAGGAGACAGCTTAGGACATGACCTCAGAGAGGTGACAGAAAGCCATTCCAGGGCTATAACCCCATTAGAACCTGTTTCACTGGGCCATCCTGGCAACAGTGTTGAGAACAGATGACAGAGGGTTGAAGATGTCAAGGGAGGTCAATGACGAAGTTTTTCCAGGAACTCAGGCACTGTGGACCAGACAGGTGGCCTTGGATGGAGTGGTTAGACCTATTCTGGGTCCATTTTGAAGATGGAGCTTACAGGATTTGCTGATGGGTTAGCTATTAGGAGCTGGAGAACAGAGGAATTGGGGTAACTCCCAGCTGTTGTGGGTTGTCTTGATCGAGGGGAAGGAGAGGGTTTCTCGGGGGGTAGGAGGTAGTCCGTGTTCCGCATGCTGAGGAAGGTGCCTTTCCCAGTGGATCTGCCGAGGTTTGTGTCTGGGAGAAGCTTTCACATCTCCTCCCTCTGCAATGCTTAAGTACAAGAATCCCCCACTTTTTAAACGTTCACAGTAAGACACTGGGCTTTCTTGAAAGAACTACACTATTACCCAGCTTCAGTAAGAGGAAGACAAATGAAGAGGATTTCCCTCTTATGAAAAAAGATGAACAGTGACAATCGCGTTCAGCATCTGTTTTGGGGAGAAGCACGACAGAGGCGGTGTGCACCCCAACCAGCTCCTTCCGCTGGGAACCACTCTCTGCATCCAGCCACCAGCACTTTGAATTGTGTCTGTGAGCCTCTGCTGTGCTTTATCTTCATTTATGCTGGGCCTCCGTCAGAAACTTGTGTCCTGAGGCCTAAGAAAAGCCAAAGAGAAGGAATTTTGGAGTCTGAGGACACTGTCTAATTGTTCCGTGTAAATTAATGGCCATTCCGTCTTGACACCATTTCTGCTGTGCAAGTTTTCTCAGAAGTCATGTACTTTCAAAGAGCATGGAAACCTATTCCCCATGCGGCGGGGTTAGTTTTAGTCTCCATGCTGAACAGAACATTTCATGACTGTCAGATTTTCTCACTCAAACATTGAGACTTTGACCACATTCACCCGTTTCTACCACCCCATCTCCGAATCTGGCACCTACCAATCTGCTCTCAGTATCTATTTTGTTGCCTTTGCATTTGGTGTCCGATCTGAAGACTCTTTGCCAAAACTAATGTCGAGAGACTTAGTACCTTTGTCTTCTTGGAGGTTTATGGATTCAGGTCTTATGTTCAAATCATTCATCCATTAAAAATTTTGTGTGTGGTGTAAGAAAGTGACCCAGTTATATTCTTCTGCATTTAGTGTCCAGTTTGCCTGTTACCGCTCACTGAAGAGACAGTCCTTCCCTCATGGTATATCTTCTGCTGCTGTGTCATAAGTTAGGATCATCTACGTGTCGGTAAGTTTCTGAGCTTTCTGTTCTGTTCCACTGACCTGGTGTCTGTGTTTATGCCAGTACCATCTTGTTTTGAAGACAACAGCTTTGCAATCTAGCTTGAAATCCAGGAGTGTGTTGACTGCACCTTTCTTTCTCCAGGTAACTTTGGGCATTTGGGGTCTTTTGTGATTCCATACAAGTTTGAGGACTGTTTTCTATTTCCTCCAATAATGCCGCTAGAATTCAGATAGGGATTTCATCACATCTGTCGATTGCTTTGGGTACGAAGGACATGTTCACATAATTAACTCTTCCAGTTACAGAGCATCGCGTAAGTTTCCATTTGTTTGTGTTGCCCTCCAAAACTTTGACCCATACATCCTGCCCCCCTCGACACACGTGTTTTTCATTTCTTTTCTGCCATGTGTTGAGTGTACTATGTCTTTCTCATTTTTGGTTACTTTTATTCCTAGATTTTTTTTTTGATGCAATTGTAAATGGCATTGCTTTTTTAATTTCTATTGGCGAAAGTGTGTCATCAGTATACAGAAATGCAAGAAGTTGGGTCATCTGGGTGGCCCCATAGGTGAAGCGTCTGCCTTCAGCTCAGGTCATGAACCCAGAGTTCTGGGATGGAGCCCCGTGTTGGGCTCCCCGCTTAGCAAGGGTCTGCTTCTCCCTCTTTCTGACAGTCCCCCTGCTCGTACTTTTTCTCTTCCTCTCAAATAAATAAATAAAATCTGAAAAAAAGACAACAGGTCTCTGTATATTGACTTTATATCCTGCAGCTTTCTTGAATTTGTTTATTCTAACAGATTTTTTGTGTGTGTGTGGAGTCTTTCGGGATTTCATGTCCTTTGCAAATAGTGACAGTATTCCTGTATGGATTTCATATCTTTCTCTTTTTTTTAAATGATGTTAGTCACCCTACAGTACTTCATTTGTTTTTGATGTAGTGTTCCATGGTTCATTGTTTGCATATAACACCTAGTGCTCATTATGACACGTGCCCTCCTTTTTTTTTAAAAGAATTTACTTATTTATTCGACAGAGATAGAGACAGCCAGCGAGAGAGGGAACACAAGCAGGGGGAGTGGGAGAGGAAGAAGCAGGCTCACAGCGGAGGAGCCTGTTGTGGGGCTCGATCCCATAACGCCGGGATCACGCCCTGAGCCGAAGGCAGACGCTTAACCGCTGTGCCACCCAGGCGCCCCAACAGGTGCCCTGCTTAATACCCATCACCAGGATAACCCATTCCCCTTCCCCTCCCTTTCTGCAATCTTCAGTTTGTTTCCCAGTGTTAGTAGTCTCTCATGGTTCATCTCCCCCTCTCATTCCCCCCCTTCACTTTTCCCTTCCTTCTCCTAATGTCCTCCATTCTATTCCTTCCATTCCACATAGGAGTCAAACCATATGATAATTGTCTTTCTCTGCTTGACTTAATTTCACTTAGCATAATCCCCTCCTGATCCATCCACGTTGGTGCAAATGGTGGGTATTCATCCTTTCTGATGACTAATAGTCCATTCTATAGATGAACCACATCTTCTTTGTCTATTCATCTGCTGATGGACATCTTGGCTCCTTCTACAGTTTGGATATTATGGACATTGCTGCTATGAACATTGGGATACAGGTGCCCCTTCTTTTCATTACTCTGTGTCTATGGGGTAAATACCCAGTAGTGCAATTGGTGGGTCGTAGGATACCTCTGTGTTTAACGTATTGAGGAACCTCCATATTGGTTTCAAAAGTGGCTGTACGAGCTTGAATTCTCACGAGTAGTGTTAGAGGGCTCCCCTTTCTTCACATCCTCTCTGACTTTTTTTTTATTTCTGTCTTATTAATTTTTTTTCAAGATTTTATTGATTTATTCCACAGAGATAGAGACAGCCAGCGAGAGAGGGAACACAAGCAGGGGGAGTGGGAGAGGAAGAAGCAGGCTCATGACGGAGGAGCCTGATGTGGGGCTCGATCCCATAACGCCAGGATCACGCCCTGAGCCGAAGGCAGATGCTTAACCAATGTGACACCCAGGTGCCCCCTGCCTTGTTAATTTTAACCATTCTAACTGGTGTATGGTGGTATCTCATTGTCGTTTTGATTTGTGTTTGCCTGATGGCAATTGATGTGGAGCATTTTTTCATGTGTTGGCCATTTGTATGTCTTCTCTGGAGAAGTATCTCTTTGTGTCTTCTGCCCATTTTTTGGGTGTCGAGTTTGAGGAGTTCTTTATAGATCTTGGATACCAGCCCTTTATCTGTAAAATCATTTGCAGATATCTTCTTCAATTCCATAGGTTGCCTTTTTGTTTTTTGATCATTTGCTTTGCCAAGCAGAAGCTTTTTATCCTGATGAAGTGCCCATAGTTCATTTTTGCTTTTATTTCTTTGCCTTTAGAGACGTGGCTTGCAAGAAGTTGTTGTGTTCAAAGTTGAAGAGTTCTTTTGATTTTGATATGAGACAGGAATCCATTATCTTATTTTCCTGATTGTATTCGAGTCCTCTGTCTTTCTTGGTGAGTCTAGCTAAGTTTGTCAGTTTTGTTTATCTTTCCAAAAAAGGCCGCTCTCATTTTCATTGTTTTTTTTTTTTTTTGTCTTTTTAGTCTCCGTTGGAGTTATTTATGCATTTCTTCTTGTTATTTCCTTATTTCTACTAATTTGGGGCTTTGTTTGTTGTTTTTTTTTTTTTCTAGTTCTTTACCACATAAATCAGGTTGTTTATTGGATACCATTCTCATGGATTGATGAAGACTTGAATTTCTATGAATGTCCCCCATAAAGTTACTTTTGCTGCATCCCATAAGTTTTTGTAGGTTGTCTTTTTCATCAGTGTCAAGGTACTTCTAAAAATTTTTTGATTTCTTCTTTGACTGTTGGTTGTTCAGTAGCATGTTGTTAAATCTCCACATATTTTTTAAGATTATTTAAGTATCTGACAGAGAGTGAGACAGGAGAGAAGGAACACAAGCAGGGTGGTGGGAGAGGGAGAAGCAGGCTTCCGATTGAGCAAGGAGCCTGATTTGGAGCAAGATCCCAGAATCCTGGGATCAAGACTTGAGCTGAAAGAGGATCCTTAATGACTGAGCCACCCAGGCCCCAAAAATCTCCACCTATTTTTGACTGTCCCATTTTTTTCTTCACACTGATTTCTAGTTTCATATCATTGTGGTTGGACAAGATTTGAAGCAGAAGGTGAAGAGAGCATTCAGATGAAAGGTTTGTTTCCTGGAGGGTTTTCTGAGGGCAGACCATATGTTCAGTGGGGATGGAGGAAGGTTTTGTGAGACGTGGGATGGGGTTAACCCTTGTTAGAATTACTGACTACTACCATGGAGGCTGTGTGCTACCGTTCACACCATAGACCTGATGGACTTGTACTTCATTAGAAATATTTTCTAGGAGGTGTAGGCATAGCCTTCACTTAAAGAAAAGTGCCATGTGGGTTCATGGCATGACCCCAGGTCAGCAACCAGGATGTATGGTATTGTGGGCGATCAGAAACAGGCTTTCTGTGGGAAGTGACAGAAATAGGGTATGGTGAGCTCCATGACCATAGGTGAGGTCCCGAATGACCCACTGGGTGTTGGGTTCTGTGGATCTGTCTCATTAGGTGCTATGGAATTCAGGGACACCCTCCTGTCTGTGGATTTGTGTGGAGAGGTAGACATCAGTTTCTGGCCAGGCAACAAGGGTCACACTGGACCACCACCAGAGGTGCAGCGTGCGGGGGAGCCACTGCTTGGTTTCCACAAAAGTTGACCAGGGTCTGTGACCGTGATTCCTAGCAGCTGCAAGGGGAGAAGAGGTCGGGGGTGGTGCACACTTCCTAGACTTGTGGTCAGGACTAGTCTGGATCCCACTGAAGTCAGCCACACCGGGCACAGAAAGCACCCAGTCAGTGTAACTATGGGCACTGCTCCCATGGTATTTTCGGGCCAGCTCCATGCTGCCACCTCCTGCTTTTCATCATCATCTTCAAGGTCATGTGCCTCTGCTCTTGCCCCATGGCCTCCAGGGTATTGTCCGTCCTCCATCTGGCCCTCGTCCCTGGTGCCCTGTGCAGTCCGATGCCAGGGTAGCCTTCTCGAGACAAACATCTGGCCCTGATGGAACACTTCCATGGATCTCGTGTGATGAGAGGATGATGCCCTGCCCTGGAAGGGGGCTGCAGGTCCCCAATCAGGAGAGCAATGTCTCCCTTTTCAGCATGGCCTCCCCTCCCCTCAGTCTTCTTCAGGGAAGCTCTCCCCACTTCCTGAGCTGACAGCTCTGAACTTAAAAATGAATGTTACTTTACATATCTCTATGCATTAGTTCATCCATGGCATGTCTTTCAACCCCGTTAGTGGGGTTTTTTTTTAGCAGTTCTGAAGGAGGGGATGACCTGGGAGGGGCAGCTTTCCCTCTCATCTCCCTCAGCATGTCTCTGAGCCCTGGGGCCAGCTGTCCCACAGAGGATTGAGGGACGCAAGCAGCCCATCCTGAGCACAGGCTGTGTCAGCTCATAGACTGATGCGTGTCGGAGAGGTGGGCAGCTGGCATGGGCCAGGGACAGGCAGTGTCTCCTCATTCCTTCCCTCCCTTCCTCCCAGAGGTAGCTCAGAGCAGCCTTCAACCCCTGCATGTCCAGATCCCTTGACCTGTGCCTCCTGTGTTCAGCTGCTGACCTTGGAGTTTCGCATGGATTCTACCTCCCGTACCCTCTCCCATAGTAGTTCCTGGCTCAGGGGAGGGTTCGGACCCTTGTCTGTTTTTGATCTTCTTCCTGTCCCGCACCAAGCCCACCCACCTTTCTATCTTCCATGTATGTGCTTGGAAGCAAGCCCATCCACAGGGAACGTATTAGCCAAATGGATCCAGGCAATGAACATTGAAGTAGAGATCCAGGATCCATAATAAACCTGCTGTGAAACCTGTCCCAAAGTATGTGACTCTCTCACACTGAAACAAAAACAATAATAGCTTTCTGGACTGTGAAGTGACATGTGTCTCTACTTCCAATCTTGAATGCATAGGTGCTGAGCCTGGACTGGAAAGGACCATGGCTCCCGTGGGCTGGGATCCATGGTAAGAACTCAGTGAAATCTGAATTTGAGGCATGGAGTGAATAATTATTGTAGAGTGAATCCTCCCAAGTAGGGCTTATGCACAATGCACAGGAAAAGGTTTTTCAAAGAGGTTCCTGAAAGAAAAATCTTTTTTTAAAATTTATTTTAATTCCATTAGAGCTAATATACAGTGTTACATTCATTTCAGGTGTACAATAGTGTGATTCAGTAATTCTACATATTACTCATTGATCATCAAGAAAAGTGTCCTCTTAATCCCCTTCACCTATTCCACTCAACCCTCTATCCACCTCCTCTCTGGTAACCATCCGTTTGTTCACTATTGTTAAGAGTTTGTATTTTGGTGTGTCTCCTTTTTCTCTTTTAGTTATTTATTTTTGTTTGTTTCTTAAATTCCCCATTAGAGTGACATCGTATGGGATTTGTCTTTCTCTGACTGACTGATTTTAGTTAGGATAATACTCTCTAGCTCCATCCATATGGCTGCAAATGGCAAGGTTTCATTCTTTTTGAAGCCGAGTAATACTCCATTGTGTGTGTGTGTGTGTGTGTGTGTCTGTGTGTGTGTGTGTGTATGTGAATACACACATCTATCATCTCATTTGTCATTTTTTCTACAGACACTTGGGTTGCTTCCATATTGTGATATTCTAAATAATGGTGCAAGAAACATAGGGGTGCACGTATCCTTTTACGTTACTGTTTTCCTATTCTTTGGGTAAATACAAGTAGTGTGATTGTTGGATCGTAGGGTAGTTCTATATTTAATTTTTTGAGGAACCTTCATACTGTTTTCCACGGTGGCCACGACAGTTTGCATTCCCACCCACAGTTCGCGAGGATTCCCCTTTATCCACATCCTCCCAACACCTGCTCTTTGTTGTGCTTTTGATGTTAGCCATTCTGACAGGTTTGAGGTATTACCTCATTGTCCTTTGGATTTACATTTTCCTGATGATGGGTGATGGTGAACATCTTTTCACGGGACTGTTGGCCATTTGTATTTCTTCTTTGGAGAAATGTCTGCCCATGTCTTCTGCTTATTTTTTAACTGGATTATTTGTTTTTTGGGGGGCGAGTAGTATCAGTTGTATATGTTTTGGACACTATCCCTTTATTGCATATGATCTTTGCAAATATCTTCTCCCTTTGAGTAGGTTGTCTTATTATTTTTACGTTTTCATTGTTCTTCTGCCGTGTGGAAACTTTTTATTTTGCTGTATTCCCAATAGTTTATTTTTGCTTTCATTTCCTTTGCCTCAGGACACAGTCTAGAAAAACGTTGGTATGGTCCATGTCAAGAAGTTACTGTCTTCCCTCCTGTAGGATTTTTATGGATTCAGGTCTCATATTGAGGTCTTGGAACTGTTTTGTGTTTGTCTGTATTGTGTAAGAAAGCAGTCTAATTTCATTCTTTTGTGCGTAGCTGTCTAGTTTTCCCAACACCATTTGTTGTAGAGACTGTCCTTTTCCCTTTTGATATCGTTGCTTGCTTTGTGGAAGATTCATGGACCACATAATTGTGGGTTTCTGTCTGAACTTGTATCCTGTTCCTTTGGTCGCTGTGTCTATTTTTGTGCCGTACTGTCTTGTTAGGATGACTGCAGCTTTGTAGTATAACATGAAATCTGAAATTGTGAGTCCTCCAGCTTTGTTTTTCTTTTCCACATTGCACTGGCTGTTTGGAATCTTTAGTGGTTCCATACAAATGTTTAGGATTGTTTATTCGAGGTGTTTTGTTCTTTAATTTAAATTCAAATAGCCAACTTACAGTACATCATTCGTTTCAGATGTAGTCTTCAATAAATTTTCAGTCTTGTGTAACACCCAGTGCTCATTGTATCGTGTGACCTCCTTAATGCTACTCACCCAGTTACCCTCCCCAACTTCTCCTCCAAAAATCATCAGTTTCTTGTGATAGTTAAGAGTCCATCATGGGTTTTCTCTCTCTCTGATGACTTCCCATTCTATTTTCCCTTCCTTCCC
Source organism: Ursus americanus (assembly GCF_024610735.1). NCBI lineage: Eukaryota > Metazoa > Chordata > Mammalia > Carnivora > Ursidae > Ursus > Ursus americanus. The sequence goes on along the minus strand of NW_028273645.1, from coordinate 200,378 downwards.
CTATGGTCTTCTTCCTTGTTTCTGATATTCCACATAGGAGTGAAAGCATATGATCATTGTCTTCTTTCATTGACTTATTCCACTCAGCATAATACCCTCCAGCTCCACCCAGGTCGGTGTGATGGTACGTATTCATCCTTTCTGATGGCTGAGTAATATTCCATTGTATATATGATCCACATCTTCTTTATCCATTCATCTCTCCATGGTCATCTGCACTCCTTCCGCAGCTTGTCTATTATGGATATTGCTGCTATGAACACTGTGGTGCATGTGTCCCGTCTTCACTACCTCTGTCTCTTTGGGGTAAATATCCAGTAGTGCAATTGCTGGGACATAGGGTAGCTTTATTTATAACTTCTTGAGGACATTCTGTACCATTTTCAAGAGTGGCTGTACCAGACTGCATTCGTACAGGGGTGTAAGAGGGTTCCCGTTTCTCCATATCCTCTCCAATATGTATAGTTTCATGTCTTCTTATTTTTAGATATTCGGCCTCGTGTGATAAGACATCTATAGGGGTTTAGATTTGCATTTCCCTGAAGCCAAGTGATATGAAGCATTTATGCATGTATCTTTTGGTGACCAGTACGTCGTCATCAGTGAAATGACTTCCCATTTTAATCCATCTCAAGACCTAAAGCTGGGTAAGGCACTGAAGATGGATGATGCCATTGGTTGGAAGTTGGAGAATTTCAAAAGATCTCCGTGGAGAGGAAGTTTAAAGTCAGTGTGAAGCTACTAATTGGATCCGGGGAGATCTCTGAAAGTGGGGGTTGCCTGGGATGGGCTGAGGGGGGCCCTCCGATTTTCCTATGAATCTTTGCTACAGCCCCAAATGGACAGTTTCCTGCTGTGGGGCAGGCTGAGTCCTCTAGTCGTGCAGAGGTGAGCCCAATGCCTGGTGCCTTGGAGGCAGGCAAACGGGGAGGGACCCTCAGCAGAGGACCCAGGGTTAGGTTAGGCCTCAAGAGACAGCAGGTCCAAACTGCCCAGTGCTCAGAGAACTCCCAGGCTGAGTGAGATGAGGGCACAAGGGCAGGTGAGTGTGAGCCTTGGGGTTTTATCCAGAAGGGCCCACAAAGGTTGGGGTTCACCAGAACGGGCTCTCAGGGGGTGCCCCAATTCTCTTGCCCTGAATGCTCTGTTGTGCCCCCAAATGGTACAGTTTCCTGTGGGCTGCAGGCTGAGTCCTACAGTGGGGCTTGGGTGTCCCCAATCCCCCGGAGTGGGGTGCCAGGGCCCTGGGGAGGGGCTCCTCTGTGGCCAACATAGGGTAAGGGTTAGGGTCCAGGAGCCCGGCAGGGGCAATCTGCAAGCTGTGCGGCAAGCTCTGTGGAGGGCTGAGAGGAGGCCATGGGGGAGGGTGAGCATGGGCCTCAGGGTTGGGACACGGGGGGCTGCCAAAGGATGGGGATGGGCTCCGGGGAGCCTCCCCAAGTTCTCGTGCCCTGTAGGCTTCGTAGAGCCCCAAGGGGCACGGTTTCCTGTCGGGTGGCAAGCTGAGTCCTGCAGTGGGGCACAGGTATCCCAATTCCCCGGGGCTGCGGTGTAAGGCTCTTGGGGAGGCCCCCACACCCACAGCCGACCTAGGGCTAGGTTTAGGCCCAGGAGCCCCACAGGCCCGATCTGCTGGCTGTATGGCTAGTTACACGGGCTGAGGTGAGGGTGTGGGGAGGGTGAGCGTGGCTCTCAGAGTTGGGGTGCGGGAGGCCTCCGAAGTTCGCTGGTGGCTCAGGAAGGCCCTCCTGGTTCTCCTGCCCTGAATGCTCTATGGCCTCCCAAGGCGCACGGTTTCCTGCGGGGTGGCAGACTGAGTCCTGCTGTGGGGCTCAGGTGTCCCGAATCCCTGTGACTGCGGCTCCAGGCTCCTGGGGAGGGGCCCCTCCACAGATGAACTAGGGTTAGGGCTGGGGCCCAGGAACCCCGCAGGCCAGATCTGCCCAGTATGTGGCGAGCTCCGCCGCGGGCTGAGGTGAGGGTGCGGGGTGGGGTGAGCAGGGGCTTCAAGTGTGGGTTTAGGGATCGCCAAAGTTCGCCAGGGGCTCTGGGGGCCCTCCTGATTCTCCCGCCCTGAATGCTCTACAGCCTCCCAAGGGGCACGGTTTCCTGCAGGCTGGCAGGCTTTGTCCTGCAGTCGGGCTCAGGTGTCCCCAGTCCCTGGGGCTGCGGCACCGGGTCCCAGGGGAGGGGCCCTACCCAGAGGACCTAGGGTCAGGTCTAGGCCTCAGGAAATCGGCAGGCCTGATCTGCCGGCTCTGCATGGAGCTCGGTGGCAAGCTGAAGGGAAGGCGTTGGGCGGGATGAGCGTGGGCCTCAGGGTTGGGGTGTAGGGGGCCGCCGAGGATCGCTGGGGGCTCGGGGGGCCCTACCAGTTCTCCTGCACAGGATGCTCTGCGGCGCCCCAAGGGGCATGGTTCCTTAGGGGTGGCAGGCTGAGTCCAGTGGTGGGGCTCAGGTGTACCCAATACCCGGGGTTAGGGTACGGATTAAGGTATGGGTTAAGGTTAGGGTATGGGTTACAGTTAGTGTATGGGTGAGGGTAGGGGTTAGGGTTAGGGTAAGGAGAGGGTACGGGTTAGGGTTGGGTTTAGGGGTTACAGGTTAGAGGTTATGGGTTAGGGTACAGATTAGGGTTTAGGGTACGGGTTAGTGTTTACGGTTTGGGTTTAGGGTTAGGGTTTGGGTTGGGGTACGGGTTAGGTTTAAGGTATGGGTTAGGGTTAGGGTATGGGTTAGGGTACGCATTAGGGTACAGTTTATGGTACGGGTTAGGGTACGGTTTAGGGTAAGTGTTTGTGTACGGATTTGGGTACAGCTTAGGGTACGGGTTATGGTTAGGGTATGGGTTAGGGAACGGGTTAAGGATAGGGATTTGGTATGGTTTAGGGTTAGGGTATGGGTTAGGGTACGGGTTAGGGTACAGGTTAGAGTTAGGTATGGATTAGGCTATGGGTTAGGGTCCGGGTTAGAGATAGGGTACGGGTTAGGGTATGGGTTAGGGTACGGGTTAGGGTATGGGTTAAGGTTAAGGTAAGAGTATGGGTTAAGGTTAAGGTAAGGGTACTGGTTAGGGTTAGGTTACAGGTAGGGTTAGGGTACGGGTTATGGTACGAGTTAGGGTATGGGTTAGGGTCAGGGTTTAGGGTTTAGGGTTAAAGTTAGGGTATGGGTTAGGGTACTTGTTAGGGTTATGGTTAGGTTTAGGGTACGGTTTAAGTTACGGGTTAGGGTACAGTTTAGGGTTAGGGTTAGGGTTCGGGTTAGAGTACGTGTTAGGGTTACGGTTAGGGTTAGGGTACAGGTTAGGTTTAGGGTTAGGGTTAGGGTACGGGTTAGGGTTAGGTTTAGTGTTAGGTTACGGTTTAGGGGTAGGGTTAGCGGAAGGGGTAGGGTTAGGGGTAGGGTTAGGGGTATCGTAGGGGTCGGGGTAGGGTTAGGGTTTAGGGTTAGGGTTTGGGGTTAGTGGTTAAGGTTAGGGTTTAGTGTTTAGGGTTTTGGGATTAGGGTTAGGGGTTAGGGTTTAGGGTTTAGTGTTAATGTTATGGTTTAGGGTTTAAGGATTAGGGTTTAGGGTTAGGTTTAGGGTAGGGTTAGGGTTAGGGTAAGGGTTAGGCGTTAGGGTTAGGATTAGGGGTTAAGGTTTAGGGTTTAAGGTTAGGGCTTAGGGTTTAGGGTTAGGGTTAGACCCCGGAGTAGGCCAGCAGGACCGATGCGCGGGCTGTGCGGCGAGTGGAGGAGTGGTCCGAGGTGAGGGCGCTGGCGAGCAGGAGTATGGTATCCCGTGTTTTGGCGCAGGGGACCTTTGAACACCACTAGAGGCTCGGAGGGCCCTGCCATTCTCCCGCCCTGAATGACCGGCGGTGCCCCTAGCGGCCCGGGTCGTGGCGGGGTTGCAGTGTGAGTCTGGCACTGCGGTTTGGGTGTCCTCAAAGCCATGCGTTGCAGTGCAAGGCCTCTTGGGAGGGGCCCCTTTGGGGCCGTCCTAGGGTTACTGTTAGCACCCAGGAGTCCGGTAGACATGATCCGCCAGCTGTGCGGTAGCGGAGGGCCTGGCCGAGGTGAGGTCGCTGGCGAGCTGGGGCGTGGGCCCAAGCATTTTGGCGCGGGGGCCTTGGAAGGTCACCTGGGTATTGGATGGCCCTGTCGGTTCTCCCGCCTTGAATGGCCAGCGGCGCCCCTAGCGACCTGGGTCGTGGTGGGGCGGCACGGTGAGTATGGCACTGGGGCTCGGGGGTCCCCAATGCCAGGCGTTGCTGCGCCAGGCCCCTTGGGAGGTTCCCCTTGGGGGCCAACCCAAGGTTAGGGTTAGCCCCCAGGAGGCTGGCAGTCCTGATCCACTGGCTGTTTGGCGAGCAGAGGGGCCGGTCGAGGTGAGGGCGCTGGTGAGCGGGAGCATCGACCCAAGCATTTTGGTGCGTGGGCCCTTAGATGTTCACTGGGACTCGGAGGGCCCTGCCCATTCTCCCACCCTGAATGACCGGTGGCGCCCCTAGTGGCCTGGGTGCCAGCGGGGTGGCAGGGTGAGTCTGGCGATGGGGCTTGGGGGTCATCAATCCCCAGTGTTGCGGCGACAGGCCCCTTGGGAGGGGCCCCTTGGGGGCCAACCTAGGGTTAGGTTTAGCCCCCAGGAGCCCTGCAGGCCCAATACGCCTGCTGAGCGGCGAGCAGAGGGGCGGGCCGAGGTGAGTGCCCTGGCGAGCGGAAGCGTGGGCCCAAGCCTTTTGGAGCGGGGGCCTTCGAAGATCACCGGGGCTTGGAGGGCCCTGCCCGTTCTCTTGCCTGAATGACTGGCGGCGCCCCTAGCAGCCCAGGTGATGGCGGGGCGGCAGGGTGAGTCCGGTGCTGAGGCTCGGGCTTCCCTATACCCCACGTTGCAGTGCCAGGCCCCTTGGGAAGGGCCCCTCTGGGGCCGATGTAGGGTTAGAATTAGCCCTCAGGGTTAGGGTTACCCCCCAGGAGGCTGGCAGGCCCCATACGCCAGCTGTGCAGCGAGTGGAGGGGCGGGCCTTGGTGAGGGCACTGGCGAGCTGGAAGGTGGTACCCAAAGTTTTGGCACCAGGGGCCCTTGAATGTCGCCGGGGACTCGGAGGGCCCTGCCTGTTCTCCCGCCCTGAATGAGTGGTGGCTCCCCTAGCAACTTGAGTGGTGGCGGGGCGGCAGGGTGGGTCTGGCGCTGAGGCTCGGGGGTCCCCAATGCCAGGCGTTGTGGCTCCAGGCCCCTTGGGCGGGGCCCTTTGGGGGCCGAACTAGGGTAAAGGTTACCTCCTGGAGGCCAGCAGGTACGATCCACAGTCTGGGGCGAATGGAGGTGTGGTCGAAGATCAGGGCGCTGGCGAGCAGGAGAGTGGGCCCCAGCGTTTTGGCGCTGGGGGCCTTCGAAGGTCACCGGGGCAGGGAGGGCCCTGCCTGTTCTCCCGCCCTGAATGATTGGCGGTACCCTAGCGGCTGGGTGTGGGCGCGGCGGAATGGTGAGTCCAGCGTTGTGACTCAGGGGGCTCCAATCCCTGGCGTTCGGCGGCAGTCCCTTTGGGAGGGGCCCCTCAGGGGCCATCCTAGGGTTAGGGTTAGCGCCCAGGAGGCCGGCAGGCCCGATCCGCTGACTGTGCGAGGAGTGGAGATGCAGGCCGAGTTGAGGGTGATGGCGAGCGGGAGCGTGGGGCCCAGCGTTTTGGCGTCCTGGGCCTTTGAATGTTGCCATGGCTCGGAGGGCCCTGCACTTTCTCCTGCCCTGAAGAACCAGCAACGCCCCTAGCGGCTCCGTTGGCGGTGGGGCAGCAGGGTGAATCCCAGGCTGCGGCTCTGGGATCCCCAATCCCCGGCGTTGTGGTGCCAGGCCCCTTGGGATGGGGTTCCTCGTGGGCCGACCCAGGGTTAGAGTTAGCCCCCATAAGGCCGGCAGGCCAGATCCTCTGGCTGGGCGGTGAGAGGTGGGCGGGCCGAGGTAAAGGTGCTGGCAATCGGGAGCGTGGGCCCCTGCATTTTGGCGCAGGAGGCTTCAAATATCGCCGGTTTCTCCAGGGCCCTGTCCCTTCTCCCGCCCTGAATGACGGGCGGCGCCACTAGCGGCCCGGGTGGCGACGTGGTGGCAGGGTGAGTCTGGCTCTGGGTCTTGGGGTCCCTGATCCCCAGTGTAGCCGCACCAGGACCCTTGGGAGGGGCCCCTGGGTGGCTGACCTAGGGTTAGGGTTAGCCCCCAGGAGGCCGGCAGGTGGGATCCGGCCACTGTCCAGGGAGCGGAGGGCGGGGCCGAGGTGAGGGCGTTGGGGAGCGGGAGCGTGGGCACCAGCGTTTTGGCACGGGGAGCCTTTGAAGGCCACCAGGGGCTCGGAAGGCCCTGCCCCTTCTCTCGCCCTGAATGACCCGCAGTGCTCCTAGCGGCCTGGGAGGCAGCGTTGCAGTAGGGTGAGTGTGGCTCTGGGGCTTGAGGTTCCCAATCCCCGGCAAAGCGGCACCAGGACCCTTGGGAGGGGCCCCTGGGTGGCCGACCTAGGGTTAGGGTTAGCACCGGGGAGGCCAGCAGGCGGGATCCGCCCGCTGTGCCTGGAGCGGAGGGGCGGGCCGAGGTGAGGGCGCTGGCCAGCAAGAGCCTGGGCCCAAGCGTTTTGGCACCGGGGGGCCTTCGAATGTCTCCGGGGACTCGGCGGGCCCTGCCCATTCTCCTCCCTGAATGACCGGCGGCGCCCCTAGCAGCCCAGGTGGCGGCGGGGCGGCATGTAAGTCCAGGCATAGGGCTCGGGGATCCCCAGTCCACCGCGTTGCGGCGCCAGGCCCCTTGGGAGCGGCCCCTCGGAGGCTGACCTAGGGTTAGGTTTAGCCCCTAGGATGCCAGCAGGCCCTATTCGCCAGCTGTGTGGAGACTGGAGTGGCGGACCGAGGTGAGGGCACTGGTGAGCGGGAGCGTGGGCCCGGGTCTTTTGGCGCGGGGGGCCTTTGAAGGTCGCCGTGTCTTGGAGGGCCCTGCCCGTGCTCCCGCCCTGAATGAACGGCACCACCCCAAGCCCCCGGGTGGCGGCTGGGTGGCAGGGTGAGTCCAGTGCTGAGGCTCGGGGGTCCCCAATCCCCAGCGTTGCGGCGCCAGATCCCTTGGGAGGGGCCCCTCGGGGGTCGATCTAGGGTTATGGTTAGCCCCCAGGAGGCCGGTGGACCCGATCAGCGGCTGTGCGGCACGCGGAGGGTTGGGCCGAGGTGAGGGCGCTGGCGAGACTGAGCATGAGCCCAAGAGTTTTAGTGCGGGGGGCCTTCGAAGGTCAGTGGGGCCTCGGAGGGACCTGCCCGTTCTCCCGCTCTGAATGACCGGCGGGGCCCCTAGAGGCTCCAGTGCCTGAAGGGCAGCAGGGTGAGACCGGCACTTGGGTTGGGGTCCCCATTCCCGGCGTTGTGGCGCCAGGCCACTTGGGAAGGGCCCCTCCGTGGCCGACCTACAGTTAGGGTTAGCCCCCAGGAGGCCAGCAGGCCCGATACACCGCCTGTGCGTCGAGCGGAGTGTTGGGCCGAGGTGAGGGTGCTGGTGAACATGAGCCCGGGCCCAAGCGTTTTGGTTCGGGGCGCCTTCGAAGGTCTGCGGGGGTTCTAAGGGCCCTGCCCGTTCTCCCACCCTGAATGAATGGCGGCGCCCCTAGCGGCACGTGTGGGACAGGGCGTCAGGGTGCATCCAGTGCTGGGGCTTGGGGGTTCCCACTCCCCCGCGTTGGGGCGCCAGGCCCCTTAGGAAGCGACCCTCGGGGCCGTCCTAGGGTTAGCGCCCAGGAGGCCGGCAGGCCCGATCCGCCGGCTGTGCGAGGAGTGGAGATGCAGGCCGAGTTGAGGGCGATGGCGAGCGGGAGCTGGGCCCCAGCGTTTTGGCGTCCTGGGCCTTTGAATGTTGCCATGGCTCGGAGGGCCCTGCCCTTTCTCCTGCTCTGAAGAACCAGCAAGGCCCCTAGGGGCTCCGTTGGCAGTGGGGCAGCAGGGTGAATCCCAGGCTGCGGCTCGGGGATCCCCAATCCCCGGCGTTGTGGTGCCAGGCCCCTTGGGAGGGGCTCCTCGGGGGCCAACCCAGGGTTAGAGTTAGCCCCCATAAGGCCAGCAGGCCAGATCCTCTGGCTGGGCGGTGAGAGGTGGGCGGGCCGAGGTAAAGGCGCTGGGGTGCGGGATTGTGGGCCCCTGCATTTTGGGGTGGGAGGCTTCAAATGTCGCCGGTTTCTCCAGGGCCCTGTCAGTTCTCCCGCCCTGAAAGACCGGCGGCGCCCCTCGCGGCCCGGGTGGCAGCGTTGTGGGAGGGTGAGTCTGGCTTTGGGGCTTGGGGTTCCAGATCCCTGGCGTAGTGGCACCAAAACCCTTGGGAGGGGCCCCTGGGGGGCCGACCTAGGGTTAGGGTTAGCCCCCAGGAGACCATCAGGCCCACCGCACACTGTGCGGCGAGCTGAGGTGCGGCCCGAGGTGAAGGCGCTGGGGAGCGGGAGCGTGGGCACCAGCGTTTTGGCACGGGGAGCCTTTGAAGGTCACTGGGGACTCAGAAGGCCCTGCCCTTCTCTCACCCTCTATGACCCGCGGCGCCCCTAGCGGCCCAGGTGGGGACAGTGCTGCAGGATGACTCTGGCTCTGGGGCTCTGAGTCACCAATCCCCAGCATTGCAGAGCCAGGCCGCTTGGGATGTCCCCTCAGGGCCGACCTAGGGTTTTGGTTAGCTGCCAGGAGCCCGGCAGGCCCTATCCACCGGCTCTGAAGCAAGCGGTGGGGTGGGCCTAGGTGAGGGCGCTGGCTAGCAGGATCCTGGGAGCCAACGTTTTTGCGCGGGGAGCCTTCAAAGGTCAGCGTGGGCTCGGAGGGCCCTGCCCGATCTCTTGCCCTGATTGACCGGCGGGGCCTCTAGCGGCTCCGGTGGCTGAAGGGCAGCAGGGTGAGTGCAGCACATGAGCTCGGGGTCCCCATCCCCAGTGTTGCGACGCCAGGCCCCTTGGGAAGTGCCCCTTGGTGGCCGACCTACGGTTAGGGTTAGCCTCCAGGAGCCCCGCAGGCCCGATACACCACCTGTGCGTCGAGCGGAGAGTTGCGCCGAGGTGAGGGTGCTGGTGAACATGAGCCTGGGCCCAAGCGTTTTGGTTCGGTGCGCCTTCGAAGGTCGGCAGGGGTTCGGAGGGCCCTGCCAGTTCTCCCACCCTGAATGAATGGCGCCGCCCCTATTGGCCTGTGTGGGTTGGGGTGGCAGCGTGCATCCGGCGCTGGGGCTTGGGGGCCCCCAATCCCTGGCGTTGCGGCGCCAGGCCCCTTAGGAAGGGACCTTCAGGGGCTGTCCTAGGGTTAGGGTGAGCTCCCAGGAGGCCGGCAGGCCCGAGTCGCTGGCTCTGCGAAGAGCGGAGGTGCGGGCCGAGTTGAGGGTGATGCAGAGTGGGAGCGTGGTCCCCAGCGTTTTGGCGCCCTGGGCCTTCAACTGTTGCCATGGCTCAAAGGGCCCTGCCAGTTCTCCTGCCCTGAATAACCAGCGGCGCCCTTAGCAGCTCCCTTGGCGGTGGAGCGGCAGGGTGAGTCCATGCTGCGGCTCGGGGATCCCCAATCCCCAGCGTTGCGGGGCCAGGCCTCTTGGGAGGGGCTCCTCTTGGGCGGACCTAGGTTTAGAGTTAGCACCCAGGAGGCCAGCAGGCCCAATCCTCTGGCTGGGTGGCGAGAGGTGGGCTGCCCGAGGTAAAGGCACTGGCGATCAGGAGCGTGGGCCCCTGCATTTTGGCGCAGGAGGCTTCAAATATCGCCGGTTTCTCCAGGGCCCTGTCCCTTCTCTCGCCCTGAATGACGGGCGGCGCCACTAGCGGCCCGGGTGGCGACGTGGCGGCAGGTTGAGTCTGGCTCTGGGTCTTGAGGTCCCTGATCCCCAGTGTAGCGGCACCAGGACCCTTGGGAGGGGCCCCTGGGTGGCTGACCTAGGGTTAGGGTTAGCCCCCAGGAGGCCGGCAGGTGGGATCCGGCCACTGTCCGGGGAGCGGAGGGTGGGGCCGAGGTGAGGGTGTTGGGGAGCGGGAGCGTGGGCACCAGCATTTTGGCACAGGGAGCCTTTGAAGGCCACCGGGGGCTCGGAAGGCCCCCCCCCTTCTCTCGCCCTGAATGACCCGCAGTGCTCCTAGCGGCCTGGGTGGCGGCGTTGCGGTAGGGTGAGTGTGGCTCTGGGGCTTGAAGTTCCCGATCCCCGGCGAAGCGGCACCAGGACCCTTGGGAGGGGCCCCTGGGTGGCCGACCTAGGGTTAGGGTTAGCACCCGGGAGGCCGGCAGGCGGGATCCGCCCGCTGTGCGTGGAGCGGAGGGGCGGGCCGAGGTGAGGGCGCTGGCGAGCAAGAGCCTGGGCCCAAGCGTTTTGGCACCGGGGGCCTTCGAATGTCTCCGGGGACTCGGCGGGCCCTGCCCATTCTCCTCCCTGAATGACCGGCGGCGCCCCTAGCAGCCCAGGTGGCGGCGGGGCGGCATGTAAGTCCGGGCATAGGGCTCGGGGGTCCCCAGTCCACCGCGTTGCGGCGCCAGGCCCCTTGGGAGGGGCCCCTCGGAGGCTGACCTAGGGTTAGGTTTAGCCCCTAGGATGCCGGCAGGCCCTATTCGCCAGCCGTGTGGAGACTGGAGTGGCGGACCGAGGTGAGGGCACTGGTGAGCGGGAGCGTGGGCCCGGGTGTTTTGGCACGGGGGGCCTTTGAAGGTCGCCGTCTCTTGGAGGGCCCTGCCCCTGCTCCTGCCCTGAATGAACGGCACCACCCCAAGCCCCCGGGTGGCGGCTGGGTGGCAGGGTGAGTCCAGTGCTGAGGCTCGGGGGTCCCCAATCCCCAGCGTTGCGGCGCCAGATCCCTTGGGAGGGGCCCCTCGGGGGTCGATCTAGGGTTATGGTTAGCCCCCAGGAGGCCGGTGGACCCGATCAGCGGCTGTGCGGCACGCGGAGGGTTGGGCCGAGGTGAGGGCGCTGGCGAGACTGAGCATGAGCCCAAGCGTTTTAGTGCGGGGGGCCTTCGAAGGTCAGTGGGGGCTCGGAGGGACCTGCCCGTTCTCCCGCTCTGAATGACCGGCGGGGCCCCTAGAGGCTCCGGTGCCTGAAGGGCAGCAGGGTGAGACCGGCACTTGGGTTGGGGTCCCCATTCCCGGCGTTGTGGCGCCAGGCCACTTGGGAAGGGCCCCTCTGAGGCCGACCTACAGTTAGGGTTAGCCCCCAGGAGGCCAGCAGGCCCGATACACCGCCTGTGCGTCGAGCAGAGAGTTGGGCCGAGGTGAGGGTGCTGGTGAACATGAGCCCGGGCCCAAGCGTTTTGGTTCGGGGCGCCTTCGAAGGTCTGCGGGGGTTCTAAGGGCCCTGCCCGTTCTCCCACCCTGAATGAATGGCGGCGCCCCTAGTGGCATGTGTGGGGCAGGGCGGCAGGGTGCATCCAGCGCTGGGGCTTGGGGGTTCCCAATCCCCGGCGTTGTGGCGCCAGGCCCCTTAGGAAGCGACCCTCGGGGCCGTCCTAGGGTTAGCGCCCAGGAGGCCGGCAGGCCCGATCCGCCGGCTGTGCGAGGAGTGGAGATGCAGGCCGAGTTGAGGGCGATGGCGAGCGGGAGCTGGGCCCCAGCGTTTTGGCGTCCTGGGCCTTTGAATGTTGCCATGGCTCAGAGGGCCCTGCCCTTTCTCCTGCCCCGAAGAACCAGCAAGGCCCCTAGCGGCTCTGTTGGCGGTGGGGCGGCAGGGTGAATCCCAGGCTGCGGCTTGGGGATCCCCAATCCCCGGCGTTGTGGTGCCAGGCCCCTTGGGAGGGGCTCCTCGTGGGCCGACCCAGGGTTAGAGTTACCCCCATAAGGCCAGCAGGCCAGATCCTCTGGCTGGGCGGTGAGAGGTGGGCGGGCCGAGGTAAAGGCGCTGGGGTGCGGGATTGTGGGCCCCTGCATTTTGGGGTGGGAGGCTTCAAATGTCGCCGGTTTCTCCAGGGCCCTGTCAGTTCTCCCGCCCTGAATGACCGGCAGCGCCCCTCGCGGCCCGGGTGGCAGCGTTGTGGGAGGGTGAGTCTGGCTTTGGGGCTTGGGGTTCCAGATCCCTGGCGTAGTGGCACCAAAACCCTTGGGAGGGGCCCCTGGGGGGCCGACCTAGGGTTAGGGTTAGCCCCCAGGAGACCGTCAGGCCCAACCGCACACTGTGCGGCGAGCTGAGGTGCGGCCCGAGGTGAAGGCGCTGGGGAGCGGGAGCGTGGGCACCAGCGTTTTGGCATGGGGAGCCTTTGAAGGTCACTGGGGACTCAGAAGGCCCTGCCCTTCTCTCGCCCTCTATGACCCGCGGCGCCCCTAGCGGCCCAGGTGGGGACAGTGCGGCAGGGTGAGTCCGGCTCTGGGGCTCTGAGTCACCAATCCCCAGCATTGCAGAGCCAGGCCGCTTGGGATGTCCCCTCAGGGCCGACCTAGGGTTTTGGTTAGCTTCCAGGAGCCCTGCAGGCCCTATCCACCGGCTCTGAAGCAAGCGGTGGGGTGGGCCTAGGTGAGGGCGCTGGCGAGCAGGATCCTGGGAGCCAACGTTTTTGCGCGGGGAGCCTTCAAAGGTCAGCGTGGGCTCGGAGGGCCCTGCCCGATGTCTTGCCCTGATTGACCGGCGGGGCCTCTAGTGGCTCGGGTGGCTGAAGGGCAGCAGGGTGAGTGCGGCACATGAGCTCGAGGTCCCCATCCCCAGCGTTGCGACGCCAGGCCCCTTGGGAAGTGCCCCTCGGTGGCCGACCTATGGTTAGGGTTAGCCTCCAGGAGCCCCGCAGGCCCGATACACCACCTGTGCATCGAGCGGAGAGTTGGGCCGAGGTGAGGGTGCTGGTGAACATGAGCCTGGGCCCAAGCGTTTTGTTTCGGTGCGCCTCTGAAGGTCGGCAGGGGTTCGGAGGGCCCTGCCAGTTCTCCCACCCTGAATGAATGGCGGCGCCCCTAGCGGCCTGTGTGGGTTGGGGTGGCAGCGTGCATCCGGCGCTGGGGCTTGGGGGCCCCCAATCCCTGGCGTTGCAGCGCCAGGCCCCTTAGGAAGGGACCTTCAGGGGCTGTCCTAGGGTTAGGGTGAGCTCCCAGGAGGCCGGCAGGCCCGAGTCGCTGGCTCTGCGAAGAGCGGAGGTGCGGGCCGAGTTGAGGGTGATGCAGAGCGGGAGCGTGGTCCCCAGCGTTTTGGCGCCCTGGGCCTTCGACTGTTGCCATGGCTCAAAGGGCCCTGCCCGTTCTCCTGCCCTGAATAACCAGCGGCGCCCTTAGCAGCTCCCTTGGCGGTGGAGCGGCAGGGTGAGTCCATGCTGCGGCTCGGGGATCCCCAATCCCCAGCGTTGCGGGGCCAGGCCTCTTGGGAGGGGCTCCTCATGGGCAGTCCTGGGGTTAGTGTTAGCACCCAGGAGGCTGGCAGGCCCAATCCTCTGGCTGGGCGGCGAGAGGTACACGGGCCGAGGTAAAATCTCTGGCGAGCGGGACCGTGGGCCCCTGCATTTTGGTGCGGGAGGCTTCAAATGTCACTGGTTTCTTCAGGGCCCTGTCCATTCTCCCTCCCTGAATGAGCGGCGGCGCCCCAAGCGGCCTAGGTGGCGATGGTGCTGCAGGGTGAGTCTTGCTCTGGGGCTCTGAATCACCAATCCCCAGCGTTGCAGAGCCAGGCCCCTTGGGTTGTGCCCCACGATGCCTACCTAGGATTTCAGTTAGCTCCCAGTTCCCTGGCAGGCACTATCCACTGGCTCTGCAGCAAGCGGAGGGGCGGGCTGGGCTGAGGGCGCTGGGGAGCAGGAGGAATGGAACCAATGTTTTTGCGCGGGGGGCCTTTGAAGGTCAGCGGGGACTCCGGGGGCCCTGCCCATTTTCCCACCCTGATTGACCAGTGGTCTCTAGCGGCTCGGGTGGCTGAAGGGCAGCAGGGTGAGACCGGCACTTGGGCTCGGGGTCCCCATCCGCAGCGTTGTCACGCCAGGCCCCTGGGAAGTGCCCCTCGGGGGCCGAACTATGGTTAGGGTTAGCCCCCAGGAGGCCGGCAGGCCCAATACACCACCTGGGCATTGAGCAGAGAGTTGGGCTGAGGTGAGGGTGCTGGTGAATATGAGCCTGGGCCCAAGTGTTTTGATTCGGGGCGCCTTCGAAAATTGGCGGGGATTCGGAGGGCCCTGTCCATCCTTCCAAGGTGAATGAACAGCGGCGCCCCTAGCGGCCCAGGTGGGGAGGGGCGGCAGGGTGCATCGGGCGCTGGGGCTTGGGGGTCCCCAATCCCTGGTGTTGCGGCACCAGGCCCCTTGGGAGGGGCCCTTCGGGGGCCAACCTAGAGTTAGGTTTAGCCCCTAAGAGGCCAGCAGGCCCTATTCGCCAGCTGTGTGGAGAGCAGAGTGGCAGACCTAGGTGAGGGCGCTGGTGAGTGGGAGGGTGGGCCTGGGCATTTTGGCGTGCGGGGCCTTTGAAGGTCGCCATGTCTCTGAGGGCCCTGCCCCTTCTCCTGCCCTGAATGAACGGCAGCACCCCAAGCCCCCGAGTGGCGGCTGGGCGGCAGGTGAGTCAGGTGCTGAGTCTTGGGGTCCCCAATCCCCGGCATTGTGGCGTCAGGCCCCTTGGGAGGGGCCCCTCGGGTCCGACCTAGGGTTAGGGTTAGCCCCCAGGTGGCTGGCAGGCCCGATCCGCCTGCTGTGCAGGGAGCGGAGGGGCAGGCCGAGGTGAGGGCGCTGGGGAGTGGAAGCATGGGCACCAGCGTTTTGGCTCCAGGAGCCTTTGAAGGTCACCAGGAACTCGGAAGGACCTGCCACTTCTCTCACCCTGAATGACCGGCGGCGCCCCTAGCTGCCCAGGTGGCGACAGTGTGGAAGGGCGAGTCCGGCTCTGGGGCTCTGGGGCTCTGAGTCACCAATCCCAAGCATAGCAGAGCCAGACCCCTTGGGATGTGCCCCACGGGGCCGACCTAGGTTTTCAGTTAGCCCCCAGGAGCCCGGCAGGCACTATCCACTGGCTCTGCAGCAAACGGAGGGGCGGGTCGAGGTGAGGGCGCTGGGGAGCGGGAGCGTGGGCACCAGCATTTTGGCGTGGTGAGCCTTTGAAGGTCACCGGGGACTCCGAAGGCCCTGCCCTTCTCTTGCCCTGAATGACCGGCGGCGCCCCTAGAGGCCCGGGTGGCAACAGTGCGGCAGGGTGAGTCTGGCTCTGGGGTCTGAGTCACCAATCCCCAGCGTTGCAGAGCCAGGCCCCTTGGGATGTGCCCCACGGGGCTGACCTAGGGTTTTCATTAGAACCAAGAGCCCGGCAGGCCCTATCCAATGGGTCTGAATCAAGGGGAGAGTTGGGCCAAGGTGAGGATGCTGGTGATCATGAGCCTGGGCCCAAGCGTTTTGGTTCAGAACTCCTTCAAAGGTCAGCAGGGGTTCGAAGGGCTCTGCCCATTCTCCCACCCTGCAGGAACGGCGGCGCCCCTAGCGGCCCGGGTTGTGAGGGGTGGCAGGGTGAGTCAGGCCCTGCGGCTCAGGTATCTCCAATCCCCAGCGATGAGGCTCCAGGCCCCTTGGGAGGGGCCTCTTGGATGCAACTTAGGTTTTGGTTTAGCCCCTAGGAACTTGGCAGGTCCTATTCGCCAGCTGTGTGGAGAGTGGAGTGGCGGACCGAGGTGAGTTCACTGGTGTTTGGGAGCGTGGGCTCGGGCGTTTTGGCACGGGGGGGATTCGAAAGTCACCGTGTCTCGGAGGGCCCTGCCCGTTCTCCCGCCCTGAATGAATGGCAGCACCCCAAGCCCCTGGGTGGCGGCTGGGCGGCAGGGTGAGTCAGGTGCTGAGGCTCAGGGTCCCCAATCCCCGGCGTTGCGATGCCAGGCCCCTTGGGATGGGCCTCTCGGTGGTCGATCTAGGGTTACAGTTAGCCCCCCGGAGACCGGTGGACCAGACCAGCGTCTGTGCAGCACGCGGCAGGGTGGGCCGAGGTGCGGGCGCTGGCGAGCCTGAGCATGAGCCCAAGCGTTATAGCGTGGGGGGCCTTCGAAGGTTGGCGGTGGCTGGAGGGACCTGCCCATTCTCCCGCTCTGAATGACCAGCGGGGCCCCTAGTGGCTCAGGTGGCTGAAGGGCAGCAGGGTGAGTCCGGCACTTGGGCTCGGTTGCCCCATCCCCGGCGTTGGGGCACCAGGCCACTTGAGAAGGGCCCCTCGGGGGCCGACCTACAGTTACGGTTAGCACCCAGGAGGCTGGCAGGCCCTATACACTGTCTGTGCGTGGAGCGGAGAGTTGGGCCAAGGTGAGGATGCTGGTGAACATGAGCCTGGGCACAAGCATTTTGGTTCTGGGCGCCATTCAAGGTGGGCGGGGGTTCGGAGGCCCCTGCCAGTTCTCCCACCCAGAATGAATGGCGGTGCCCCTAGCGGGCCGTGTGGGGCAGGGCGGCAGGGTGCACTCGGCCCTGGGGCTTGGGGGTCACCAATCCCCGGCGTTGCGCCGCAAGGCTCCTTAGGAAGGGACCCTCAGGGGCCGTCCTAGGGTTAGGGTTAGCACCCAGGAGGCCGGCAGGCCTGATCCGCCGGCTGTGCGAGGAGTGGAGGTGTGGGCCGAGTTGAGGGGGATGCAGAGCGGGAGCGTGGGCCCCAGCGTTTTGGCACCTTGGGCCTTGGAATGTTGCCATGTCTCCAAGGGCCCTGCCCATTCTCCTGCCCTGAATAACCAGCGGCGCCCCTAGCGGCTCCGTTGGCGGTGGGGCTGCAGGGTGAGTCCTGAGCTGCGGCTCAGGGATCCCCAATCCCCAGCATTGTAGGGCCAGGCCTCTTGGGAGGGGCTCCTCCTGGGCCGACCTAGGGTTAGAGTTAGCACCCAGGAGGCCGGCAGGCCCAATCCTCTGGCTGGGCTGCGAGAGGTGGGCGGGTCGAGGTAAAGGCGCTGGTGAGAGGGAGCGTGGGCCCCTGCATTTTGGCGCGGGAGGCTTCAAATGTCACTGGTTTCTCCAGGGCCCTGTCCGTTCTCCCGCCCTGCATGAGCGGCGGCGCCCCTAGTGGCCTGGGTGGCGGCGTTGTGGCAGCATGAGTCTGGTTCTGGGGCTTGGGGTCCCAGATCCCTGGCGTATAGGCAACAGAATCCTTGGGAGGGACCCTGGAGGGCCGACCTAAGGTTAGGGTTAGCCCACACAAGGCCGGCATGCCTGATCCGCCCTCTGTGCAGGGAGCAGAGGGGCGGGCTGAGGTGAGGGCGCTGGGGAGCGGGAGCGTGGGCACCCGGGTTTTGGCACGGAGAGCCTTCGAAGGTCGCCAGTGGCTCGGAGGACCCTGTCCATTCTTGTGCCCTGAATGACCAGCGGCGCCCCTAGTGGCCCGAGTGGCACCAGGGAGGCAGGGTGAGTCTGGCGATGGGGCCTATGGTCCTAGTCCCTGGCTTGGTGGCGCCAGGCCCCTTGGGTGGGGCCCCTCTGGGTCCTGCCTAGCTTTAGGGTTACCCCCAGGAGTCCGGCGGCCTGATCCGCTGGCTGTGCATCGAGCGGAAGGGCGGGCCGACGTGAATGCGCTGGCGAGCGGGAGTGAGGGCCCAAGCGTTTTGGCACGGGGAGCCTTCGAAGGTCACCGGAGGCTCAGAGGGCCCTGCCTATTCTCTCGCCCTGTGAGGACGTTGCCCCTAGCGGGCCGGGTCATGGCGGGGCGGCAGGGTGAGTCTGGAGCTAGGGCTCGTGGGTCCCCAATCCCCAGCGTGGCGGTGCCAGGCACTTGGGAGTGGTACCTTGGGGGCCTACCTAGGGTTAGGGTTAGCCCAAAGGAGGCCGGCAGCCCCATTCTGTCGGCTGTGCGGCAAGAGGAGTGGTGGGCAGAGGTGAGGGCGCTGGCGAGCGGGAGCGTGGGCCCAAGCGTTTTGGCGCGGGGGGCCTTCGAAAGTCACCGGGGGCTCAGAGATCCATGCCCCTTCTCCCGCCCTTAATGAGTGGCGGCGCCCCTAGAAGCCCGGGTGGCGGCGGGGCGGCTGGGTGAGTCTGGTGCTCATGCTCGTGTGTCCCCAATCCCCGGCGTGGCGGAGCCAGGACCCTTGGAAAGGGCCCCTCGGGGGCCGACCTAGGTTTAGGGTTAGCCCCCAGGAGCCCAGCAGGCCCTATCCGCCAGCTGTGTGTTCGAGCGGAGGGGCGGGCTGAGGTGAGGGCAATGGTGAGCGGGAGCGTGGGCCCAAGCGTTTTGGCGCAGGGGGCCTTCGAAGGTCATGGGGGGCTTGGAGGGCCCTGCCCCTTCTCCTGCCCCGAAGGACTGGCGGTGCCCCTAGCAGCCCGGGTGGCGACCGGGTGGCAGTGAAAGTCCAGCACTGGGGCTCGATTGTCCCCAATCCCCGGCGTGATGGCGCCAGTCCCCTTGGGAGGTGCTCCTCAGGGGCTGAACTAGGGTTAGGGTTAGCCCCCAGGAGGCTGGCAGGCCGGATCTGACGGCTGTGTGGCGAGCGGAGGGTGGGTCCCAGGTGAGGGCAATGGTGAGCGGGAGCGTGGGCCCTAGCGTTTTGGCGTGGGTTGCCTTCGAAGGTCGCAGGGGGCACGGAGGGCCCTGCAAGTTCTCCCACTCTGAATGAGGATGGCGACCCTAGCGGGCCGGGTCTCGGCAGGGCAGCAGGGTGAGTCCGGCGCTGGTGCTCGGGGGTCCCCAATCCCCGGCGTGTTGGTGCCAGACCCCTTTGGAGGGGCCCCTCGACAGCCAACCTAGGGTTAGGGTTAGACCCCAGTAGGCCGCCAGGCCCGATCCGCTGGTTGTGCGGCTTGCGGAGGGGCTGGCCGAGGTGAGGGCACTGGTGAGCAGAAGCGTGGGCCGAAGCATTTTGGCACGGGGGGCCTTCAAATGTCACCGGTGGCTCGGAGGGCCCTGCCCATTCGCCCGCCCTGAATGACCGGCGGTGCCCCTAGTGACCCGGGTGGCAGTGGGGGGCATGGTGAGTCCGGTGCTGGGGCTCAGGAGTCCCCTTTCCCCATCGTTGCGGCACCAGGCCCCTTGGGAGGGGCCACTAGGGGGCCGACATAGGTTTAGGGTTAGCCCCCAGAAGGCCCACAGACCCGATCCGCCAGCTGTGCGGCGAGTGGAGGGGAGGGCTGAGGTAAGGGCGCTGGCCAGCGGGAGCGTGGGGCCAAGCGTTTTGGTGCGGGGGGCCTTCGAAGGTCGCAGGTTGCTCGGAGGGCCCTGCCTGTTCTCCCTCCCTGAATGAACGGCGGTGCCCCTAGCGGCCCAGGTGGCGGTAGGGCGGGAGGGTGAGTCAGGCGCTTGGGCTCGGGAGTCCCCAATCCCTGGTGTTGCGGCAATAGGAACCTGGGATGGGCCCCTCGGGGGCCCACCAATGGTTAGGGTAACACCCAGGAGGCCTGCAGTCCAGATCCACTGGCTCTACAGCGAGCGGAGGGGCGGACCGAGGTGAGGGCGCAGGCGAGCGGGAGCATGGGCCCAAGCGTTTTGGCATGGGGGGCCTTCGAATGTCATTAGGGGCTCGGAGGAATCTGCCCGTTCTCCCTCCCTGAATGACCGACGGTGCTCCTAGCGGCCTGGGTGGCGGGGGGGGCGACACGGTGAGTCCGGCACTGTGGCTCGGGGGTCCCCAATCCCAGGCATTGCGGTGCCAGGCCCCTTCAAAGGGGCACCTCAGGGGACAACCTAGGGTTCTGCGTAGCCCCCAGGAGGAGTGCAGGCCTCATCCGCCGGCTCTGTGGCGAGCGGAGGGGCGGGTAGAGGTGAGGGCGCTGAGGAGCAGGAGCGTGGGCTCAAGCATTTTGGATGGGGGGGCCTTCGAAGTTCGCCACGGGCTCAGAGGGCCCTGCCTGTTCTACCGCCCTGACTGACCAGCGGCACCCCTAGCTGCCCGGGTGGTGATGGGGCGGCAGGGAGACTCCGGCGCTGGGGATTGGGGCTCCCTAATACCCGGCGTTGCAGCCTCAGGCCCCTTGGGACGGGCCCCTCGGTGGCAGACCTAGGGTTAGGGTTAGCCCCCAGGAGGCTGGCAGGCTCGTTCCGCCCATGTGCGGTGAATGGAGGTGTGGGTTGAGATGAGGTAGCTGGCGAGTGGGGGCGTGGGCCAGAGCATTTACGCTTTGGCTTGGGGTGCCTTCGAAGGTCGCAGGAGGCTTGCAGGGTCCTGCCCGTTCTGTCGCCCTGAAGGACTGGTGACGCCCCTAGTGCCCCATGTGGCGGCAGGGCGGCACGGTGCGTCCGGCAGTGGGACTGGGGGTCCCCAATCCCTGGCATGCAGCGCCAGGCCACTTGGGAGGGGCCCTTCGGGGGCGACATGGCATAGGGTTAGCCCCCAGGAAGCCCGCAGGCCCGATCCGCCAGCTCTGCCACGAGAGGACGGGTGGGCCGAGGTTAGGGCGCTGGGAAGCAGGACCGAGGGAGCCAGAGATTTTGCACGGGGGGCCTTTGAAGGTCACAGGGGGATCGGAGGGCCTTGCCCGTTCTCCCTTCTTGAATGACTGGCAACGCCCGTAGCGCCCTGGGTGCTTGCGGGGTGGCAGAGTCCAGCACTGGGGCTCGGGGGTCCCAAATCCCTGGCATTGTGGTGCCAGGCTCCTTGGGAGGGGCCCCTCGGGGGCCGACCTCGGGTTAGGGTTCTTCCCCAGGAGGCCGGCAAGCCCGGCGCTAAGTGGCTCTGGCAATGTAACAAAAATGCCATACACTTATCTGTAAGAAATAACAGTGTACAGGAACCCTCTTAGCCCTAACATCATCCTTTGTGAATATGGAAGCCAGCCCCAAAGTGGTCGTGGAAGTCTGACGAAAGGGCTAAGCACTTTTCTCTGAGTCACCACACTGTACAGGGAAAGACCAATGTACATCATCATTCACGAGTAGGAAGCATTAATGAAAAGGTTCTGGAATTTTGAGGACTCTGACCCATCCTTCTTGGTAATAAACCATCGTGTACAGGAAAACACCTTCAACTCTCATCAGCCTCCTCAATCCTGATTCCGATTCAACTTTGGGTGTGTAGGACTAGGGAAATGTCCACATCTTATTGCTAAGAAAAACGATGTCAGGGTAATGCCCTTCAAGTCACCTCAGCCTTCCTGAAGACGGAAGCAGGAATCAAGGTGGTTATGTTACCATGAGGTAAGGAAGATGAGCATATAAGTGAGAAACAACAGTGGGCAGGACCTCTCTTCCAACGAACAGTATCTTTGCTTAATGTTGAATCCCTATGGTAAGTGGTTGTGGGCATTTGTGAGGTCAAAATCTGAAGTGTTTTGTAAAACCTCTTGGTCATTCACAGATGAGACTAAGGTAGTTGGGGACTTCTAGGCAGTGATTTGTCCACTGTCGAAAATATGAAAAGATAAAAGAGACAGATGAGGTCTCCTCAGGCATTGTCCTTTATCCTCATCCTCCGTGAGGATGGCCATCTCTGGACAGCTCAATGGCAGGGTCTCATTCACAGTGGGGGCATCTGTTCCTCACAGACATCAGGCAGGGAAATGGATTTGGTTCTCTGTGCCAGCCCAGCCACAGCTGAGTGTCACAGCACCCTCTCGTGGGCTCATAAGAGTTCCACTGTCACCAGGCAGGTCATTGTATTTGATAAACCACTGTGAGAGTTTGCAATTGCCTTCATCTGCAACCTCCTACAGGCAAATGCAGGAGTCTGGTACCATGTGAAGTCATGTGAAGGCATTGTGAGAAAGTGTCCTTTTGCTTAAGAAAAACATGGCTGGGGCTCCTCGCTGGCTCAGCCAGTTAAGCATGTGCCTTTGGCTTAGGTTATGATCCCAGGGTTCTGGGATTGAGCCGAGGCTCCCTGCTCAGCAGGAAAGAAGGTAGGGAAATAGCTTAGAACCCACAGAGAATGTGAATGAAGGGGAGTGAAATGGAACTTGGTCTGTGTTTTGCTTTAGGGATTGGAAGTTAGTTTTTTCTCAATTCTGATTGTTCTTGAGACAGAAAAGCTGTATTGGTCTTTTTTTACCTTTAATTTTTTTCTAATAACAATTTTTTATTATGATATGTTAGTCACTATACAGTATTTCCTTAGTTTTTGATGTAGTGTTCCGTGATTCATTATTTGCATATAACACCCACTGCTCCATGCAATATATACCTTCCTTAATACCCATCACTGGCCCATCCCAATCCCCCACCCCTCTCCCCTCTGAAGCCCTCAGTTTGTTTCCCAGAGTCCATAGTCTCTCGTGGTTCATTCCCCCTTCTGTTTAGGGTCCATTGTCTAAAGGGACAGACAGTGGAAGTTCACCAAATATAAGATCGAAATTTCATTGTTCATTATAGATGCCGCCAAGTAGTTCCCAGACATTTCATTCTACTGTAGTAATTCATTATACCTGTGCAGGTGCACGTGGAAGATAAATGATGAATGTATACTGGTAATAAAACACGCCCCTCAGTAGTAGAATAATAGAGGATGAACATGTGTAAAATTATTCGACTACAGCGTCCATGCTTTCCCTTTGGTTCCTTATTACTATGAATTTGGACAATTTTTGTTCTCTAGGCTTAAACCTCATTGTCAGTATTCACAGTTTTTTCAATGCTGATCTTCTCCTGTATAAATTACCAAAAACCTAAAATATGTATAAACTTTAAAAAATGCTATATTGAAAATTATAGCAGGGAAGTTCCATTTTGTGAATATTGTGTCAATGGATCTCTATTTTGACATCAGTGTTCATTAGAAATGATGACATTTCATGTGAGTATAAATATCAATGTGAAAAAGAAAAGGTAGGAAGAACCTTGAATGTGTAATTAATTGCTGAAATGACAGGTGTGTGTGTGTGTGTGTGTGTGTGTGTGTGTGTGTGTGTGTAATTGATTTTCAGTGAATGGTTCAGCTTCTTGTAGGGCCTCCGAGAGAGCCCAGGTGAACCTTTCAATTAGTTGGTATCTGTTCTCAGAACATGGGAATCTCTTAGTCCAAACAGGCAAGCTTTGAGGTCTTGAAGAGTTTCAGTCCTCAGCGATGGTGTTGCAGACCCTTGTGTGCAAACCCTAGGGTATGCTCAGAGCCCTCATTAGCAGGTACCAACTTGTGAGGATTTCAGACAGCATTTCCCAAAGAAGTACCTCTTGAGTCTCTGTCCTTGTCAGTTCCCTACACGTCCTTACACTAGTTATGTGATCAGTGTGTTTCAGGATAATCCCCACATGTGATTTTTGCTATTTCCTACTAGTCCTATCTGTTTCTCATCTTGTTCTTTTATGGTAGGGGTTGGGAAGCAACCTGTGTGGTGTAGGAGGGGGTGTGGAAGTTGTCTGCCTTCAGAGGACCGAATGATGCCTAGAAATTGTACTGTAGTTTGAGGTCAATTATCCATCCTCTGAGTGTCAGGAATTCCATCACTTTACTTTGATGCTAGTCTGTTCTTCAAGCTGTCCTCAGAAATAAGGACGTCATCCATCTAGGGAATACTGGTTTGTGTGTATGTTTTCATTTTAGGAAAGGCCTTGCTGTTCCTGAAAATAATACTGTAGAGCACCCTTTCCTGTTCTTATTGGCCATCAGTCAATCTTTTGTGAAGTATTCGTTTGTAAATAGACTTTTTATGATTGATGAGCAGGAATTCTTTATTGACAAGTCTTTGTCAGTGTGTATATTGCAAATCTTTACTTCCCAGACTGTGGTTCACTTTTTCATTTTCTTATGGTCATAAGATAAGGAGAAATGTCATATTTTTATGATGTCCCACTGAATTCTTTTAAATGGTTAGTGCACCCTATATCCTACCCCAAGATTGACAGGTTCTGCATTTTCTTTCAGAAACTGTCCAATGGGAAGCTACAATCCATCTCAAATTTATAAATTGCATTTTAATTCTAATAGGGTATTTATACACTGTTTTGGATTTTCTATGTACACAATCGTATTATCTGTGAATAGTCACAATTATCCCCTCAATTCTTATACTTTTTGTTTCTCTTGCCTTAAAACACTTGTAGATTCTCTGATGCCACGTTGAATAGAGCAGCATTGTTTGAAGATTTAATATACCTTTCTCAATATCTAACAGAAAAAGCAGACAAAACATTGGTAACAAATGTGACCTAATTGACATATAGGGAACATTCCATAATAAGTGCAGAATACATTATTTTCAAGTGGTCATAGACTCTTTACCCAAATAGATGATAGGTGGGGCCACGAATCAAGGCTACAAATGTTAAACCCTGAAATTAACTAGATTCTATTCTTAGACCACAGGCGAATTGAGCCACAGTCATAGCGAAAAGAAAACCAGGAAGTCCTTCAATGTTTAAAATTAAATGGAACTTTGCTACATATCCTAAAGGTCAGAGAGGGAATCTCAATGGAAATTCTGAAACTTTTCTACATGAGGGCTCACACACAATGGCACTTTCTTTGTGAAGAGCATTATAATAACCTAGACAGGAGTTGAGCCTTAAGTCAGAGTTCTGCCTACCCCAGCCACACCTGGCAGCCTTGGCCTGTGGTTCCCCTCAGCTGTCCTTTCTGGTGGCCCTGAGCTAAGGGGGTCAACATGGCCATATGGAAATGGGAAGCTCCCCACTCATAGTGATGATGGTGCCCCCTCCCCAGCTGCCCATTCTGGTGGCTCTGAGCTAAGGGGGTCAACATGGCCGTATGGAAATTAGAAGCTCCCCACTCTTAGTGATGACGTTGCTATCGTATCATCCTCACCAGTCCAACAACATGATTTCTGAGTGAAATATGACACAAGAGCGATTTCTTGGCCTTCCTTCAGGTTTGAAAATCATCTGGTGAGTCATCTATTAGAAATATGGATTCAACATGTGTTCTTTCTTCTGTAAAAGAAATAGACCCAATAGCAATTATGGCTTCCTGAGCACCTGTTCTTGAGAGACATCATACTGGCTCTTTGTAGCATTCTGCCTCTTAAACTTCTCAACTAGGGTGTAGATATTTTTAGGCACATTTTCAGACGGTTAGAAAGGGACTCAGATGATATGAGTCTCAGAGGATTTTAGTGTCAGAAACCTAAATGGGATCCCCAAATTGACTCCAAATCGCTTGTTGTTCCATACAGGGTACTATTTCCCTCTTATCTCTGGTCTTCTCGATCTGGAAACCTATCAAGTATCAGGATTTTCTTGTCATGTGGACAACTGGAATGAATTCAGCGGGCCTTTTCACGTCTGCCCATGGTGATCATTAAGATCATTATCTCAGTAGAGGACCTCTGGGTAAGATACTCAAAGATCCTAAGGAATACAGACAGTATAATATTTTCCTGGTATTAAAGTTACTGAAACCAACTATCTTTTTTAGTAGATTCAGGCTCTGGTATGTTCAGAGGGTACTGTAAAACAAGTCTGAAATAGTATTTAAAAACACTCAGCTCAGCCTCTTCTACAAAGTGAGCCAATGCTTATAAACATGGCTAAAATATTCCCTTACCTACGATGACTTCCCAGCCATCCTAGTGTTTATATGGTATGACTGTGACTTGCATTAGTCAACATTTGTAGAGAAAGAACTTAGTGCATCCAGGGGGCACTTCATGTTGAAATTAGTTTGTGACAACGAGCTACTGTGTTTTATTCTGCAGTCCAAGGGAATGGTGCCAGACATCTCTAAGGTGTCTAGCAGTTCTACAATTCTGATTTTAAGTGGTCTGTGTGCTTCAGAGATTTGGTCAGGAGAAGGGCAGGAGTCTAGAGACTGTGAACACTTCTGTTACATGTGCTGACCATGGAGCACGCAGGATTCCGTGGGCATCATTTTGATTTCTTGGTACTCTTGTGAAAGGTGCTTTTGTCTCAAATTCCTCTATTTAGGAGTAATTATAATGATAAAAGGAATTTTTATTGTATATCATCTGTGGGCCCTGATCCTGAGCTCCCAGGGAAGCTATCCTTTAACAATTACCCAGCTCAAAATGACTGGGCAAAACCTCAAAGCATGGGCCCTGTTTCTGCCCCAAGCATATGTTGTACATCTGCTTCGAGAAGAAAACAATAACCAAAAAATGCCAACATAAATATAAGAAAAAATAAAGAACCTCTTTGGCTCCCATAAGATTAAAGTCATACTGACATGTACATACTGAAAACATAAGAAAGAGTCTGTCACTTTCTGGAATCTAAGAAGATCCTCATTGTGGTGTGTAACTCTGTACGTAAAACAAAACAGAAAAAAATATATAAGCCTGCCCCAAATGTTCCTTCTCCGGAGCACTCACTTCTTGGTGAAGATTGTGTCTCTCAGGCAGCTGTCCTGACTTGGGTTTGAATAAAGGTCCCTTCCTTTCTCTCTAAAATGTTTTTAAAAGTTCAGTCACGCAGTGTCGACAATAACAGTGTTTTCTATTTAAGTGAGAAATAAATGTTCCACTCTAGTTGCATTGGGAATAGACGAATTGAGGGTTTCTTTAGAAGAGTAAGTCTGCTTTCCAGAAAAGGCAAGGACATTGGTCTATTGAGAATGAAGATAATTACTGCTAAACAACAAGTATGTGTTGCCCCTTTGCCCAGAAACCGAAGCAGGTGTGCAGGCTTTAGGTCAGAGGTGACTTCTTGTCCCCAGCTGACAACACTTCTCTGCTCTGGCTCCAAGAAACCCGAGGTTTTGAACGTCAGCATCGGAGTCAGCGAGGCAGCTTGTCACAGGACGCCAGTGTTCAGAGAAAGCACAGGTATGTTTGGCAAAATGTCCTATCTATGTCAGGGCTGGAGGTAAAACCTCTCATTATCCCAAAACCTCCTGGGCTTTTCTTTTTTCTCTAGTTGAGCCACAAAGTAAAATTGAAGTAGCTGCCAGCATTCTGGGTTTGGTGCAAGAATTACTTAGTTTCCCTGCAGGTAGAACTTTGCAGGGGATCACAATTTCTCTGTCCATTTATTGCTTACAAATGTATTTTGACCATCTGTTTCCTAGGAACCCTCTTTAATTAGAAAGGGAAGGTGAGATTCACTCTGTGCCTGTTTGTAACATCTAATTTGTTCCTTCATCTAACAGTGTTTATTCAATTGGGCCTACGATATGGTTGAGTGGCCAGCATCTAGATTTAGGTGGTTTTTTTTCATCTGATACAGACTTGGATGATGTCATTTGACAAAGGTGATGTTTCATCATTGATTAGTTTATTCATCAGAAGAGTTAAAATTAGGGTGGAGGGGAAATTGAAAATTATCCAAAGCGGCCTGTTCCTGTTTAAAAGTTGAGCTTGACTTTCTAGTTTTACTAAATGTATTATCTCAATATTTTGAGGTGCCATATTCTCTCTGTAGTTTCTTTGGTGGTGGAGTCAGAAGGAGAGTCTGGGAATTCTTTTGGATAGTGGCATGCTGGTGGCTTCAAGGGGCTTGGCGTCAGGAGCCTTGGGGTGAAGTCTGCAACTGCTTGCCTGACCCTGGGTGCATCTCCCAGAGGTTTTGTTTCCTCTTATGAAATTGCCGGCAGATAATGTTCTGCTTAAAGGGGAACCCTCCCATCCTGTTGGTGGGAATGGAAAGTGGTGCAGCCAGTCTGGGAAAAGTCTGGGGGATCCTCAAAAAGTTAAACATTGAACAACAACATGATCCAGCAATTGCTCTCCTAGGTATTTACCCAAAGGATACAGAAATGCAGATTCGAAGGGGGTCCATGCACCATGATGTTCATGGCAGTAATGTCCGCAGTAGCCAAACTATGGAGAGAATCCCAAAGTCCATGCACTGATGAATGGATAAAGCAGATGTGGGATACACATATATAATGGAATATGACCCAGCTTCAAAAAGAATGAAATCTTACAATTTGCAAGGATGTGGATGGATCTAGAGTGTATTAAGCTAAGCAAAATCAGTGAGGAAAGACAAATATCCTATACTCTCACGCTTCTGGAATTTCAGAAAAAAAAACAGATGAACAGAGTGGAGGGGTGATGAGAGAGGCAAACAAGGAAATAGACTCAACCGTGGAGAACAAACTGAGTGTTGCTGCAGGGCAAGGGTGTGGGGGGAAGTGTTAAATGGGTGAGGGGTATTAAGGAGGGCACTTGTGATGAGCACCGGGTACTGTATGCAGGTGAGGAATCACTAAATCCTACCCTTGAAGCAAATATTCCATTGCCTGTGAACTAACTGGAATTTAAGTAAAAGAAGAAAGGAAAAAGTGTTCTGCTTCATGAAGAGTGAGGTAAAATTGTAGTGAATTGGGCTGTACTATTCTATAGAGGATAGATGTAAAACACCCTGTTGTAGGATACAATAGAGTCTTATCACATAAGGAGTCCTCAGAAAGCTGCAATGAAAGATTCAGATCTCAGAGCATGTTCGTGTTCCACTGATATGTTACAGTTTGCACAGGTAGGAAGGAAGGTGTAGAGAAAAGAAACAGAAGGGGAAAGTAGGTGTGAACCTTTCATTAGTTAGCGTTATAGCTCTCTCATGAAAAACTTGCACCAGTGTGATTTTGGAAGCAGCGGGGGAATCGGGAGCTTTGCAGGAGACAGGGGGGAGTTCCAGGACTGGGTAAAGCTGACAGGGGTCCCAGAGGAGAGCTGAATGCATTCTGCAGCAGGGTGTGTTCAGGGTGGGCTCCAGGGGTGGCTGTGGGTCTCCTGGGTGAGAGTTGTGACAGGTGAGGGCTGTGTGCAAGTTCCTGGCTGAGGACAAGTGAGGCACAGGCGGAGAGCTGGCAGAGAACCTTCTTCTGAGCCACCAGCTTCACCCAACACACACAGCCTCATCTTCTGTTCCTGTCAGTCCAATTCAGACTTCTCCGAAGGTGAGTGAGAACACATCAAGAGCATTCTGAACAGAAGGGAAAGCATGTGCAAAGGCTCTGGGGCAGGAGAATTCCAGGTATGTCCAGGAGCAGCAAGAAGGCCCTGTGGCCACAGGAGACAGCTTAGGACATGAGCTCAGAGAGGTGACAGAGGGTGACAGAAAGCTATTCCAGGGCTATAACCCCATGAGACGCTGTTTCACTGGGCCATCCTGGCTACAGTGTTGAGAACAGATGACAGAGGGTTGAAGATGGCAAGGCAGGTCAATGACGAAGCTTTTCCAGGAACTCAGGCACTATGGACCAGACAGGTGGCCTTGGATGGAGTGGTTAGACCTATTCTGGGTCCATTTTGAAGATGGAGCTCACAGGATTTGCTGATGGGTTAGCTATTAGGAGCAGGAGAACAGAGGAATTGGGGTAACTCCCAGCTGTTGTGTGTTGTCCTGATGAAGGGGAAGGAGAGGGTTTCTCGGGGGGTAGGAGGTAGTCCGTGTTCTGCATGCTGAGGAAGGTGCCTTTCCAGTGGATCTGCTGAGGGTTGTGTCTGGGAGGACCTTTCACATCTACTCCCTCAGCAATGCTGAAGTACAAGTATCCCCCACTTTTTAAACGTTCACAAAGACACTGGGCTTTCTTGAAAGAACTACATTATTACCCAGGTTCAGTAAGAGGAAGAGACCTGAAGAGGATTTCCCTCTTATGAAAAAAGGTGAACAGTGAGAATCGCGTTCAGCATCTGTTTTGGGAAGAAGCACAACAGAGGCAGCGTGCACCCCAACCAGCTCCTTCCTCTGGGAACCGCTCTCCGCATCCAGCCACCAGCACTTTGAATTGTGTCTGTGAGCCTCTGCTGTGCCTTATCTTCATTTATGCTGGGCCTCCATTGGAAACTTGTGTGCTGAGGCCTAAGAAAAGCCAAAGAGAAGGAATTTTGGAGTCTGAGCACACTGTCTAATTGTTCGTGTAAATTAATGGTCATTCCTTCTTGACACCATTTCTGGTGTGCATGGTTTCTCAGAAGCCCTGTACTTTCAACGAGCAGGGAAACCTATACCCCATGCTGCGGGGTTAGTTTAGTCTCCATGCTGGACAGAACATTTCATGACTGTCGGATTTTCTCACTCAAACATTGAGACTTCGACCGCCTTCACCCGTTTCTACCACCCCATCCCCGAATCTGGCACCTACCAATCTGCTCTCATTATCTATGCGTTCAGTATTTATTTATTCCACGTGGAATGTACATGAGAGCATCTGGTATTGGTCTTTCTGTGTCTGAGTTACTTGGCATAAGGCCCCCAAGGTCTGTGTTTCCATGTCTGGTTCTTGTGAATAATGCTGCAGTGAACGTGGGAGTGCATCTGTCTTTTTGAGGCAGCATTTTTGTGTTCTTCAAATCAATTCTCAGTAGAGCCACTACTGGGTCATGGGGTAGTTGCATTAAATTTTTCAGGAACCTCCATACCATTTGTCACAGTGGCTGCACCAATTTCCATTCCCACCAACAGTGCACAGTGTCTCCTCGTCTGCACACCCTTGACCCCACCTGGTGTGTGTCTCTGGCACAATTGCTGTTCCAACAGTTGAGAGAGGATAGCCGATTGTGGGTTTGACTGATGTTTCCCTGACGATGATTAGTGATGTCGAACAACTCCTTCTGTCTGTTGGCACCTGTGTGCCATCTTTGGAAAGTATCTATTCACATATTCCTCCCATTTTTTTTAATAGTTTTTTTTTTGTTTTGATTTGTATGAGTGTTGTGTGTATTTTGGATATTAGCCTCTTCTCACACATATGATTCACAGATAATTTTTTCTTATTGGGTCAGTGGCCTTTTAAGCTTTTGATGGTTTCTTTTGCTGTGTGGAAGATTTCAGTTTGATGTTGTTCCACTTGTTTATTTTTGCTTTTGTTGCCTTTGCATTTGGTGTCCGATCTGAAGACTCTTTGCCAAAACCAATGTCAAGAGACTTAGTACCTGTGTCTTCTTGGAAGTTTATGGATTCAGGTCTTATGTTCAAATCATTCATCATTAAAAATTTTGTGTGTGGTGTAAGAAAGTGACCCAGTTATATTCTTCTGCATTTAGTGTCCAGTTTGCCTGTTACCGCTCACTGAAGAGACAGTCCTTCCCTCATGCCATATCTTCTGCTGCTGTGTCGTAAGTTAGGATCATCTAAGTGTGGGTAAGTTTCTGAGCTTTCTCTACTGTTCCACTGACCTGGTGACTGTGTTTATGCCAGTACCATCCTGTTTTGATGACAACAGCTTTGTAATGTAGCTTGAAATCCAGGTGTGTGTTGACTGCACCTTTCTTTCTTCACGTTGCTTTGGGTATTTGGGGTCTTTTGTGATTCCATACAAGTTTGAGGACTGTTTTCTATTTCCTCGAGTAATGCCACTGGAATTCAGACAGGCATTTCATCACATCTGTCGATTGCTTTGGGTACGATGGACATGTTCACATAATTAACTCTTCCAGTTAAGGAGCATGGCGTATGCTACCATTTGTTTGTGTTGCCTTCCAAATCTTTGACCCATACATTCTGCCCCCCTGGACACACATATTTTTCATTTCTTTTCTGCCATGTGTTGAGTGTACTATGTCTTTCTCATTCTTGGTTACTTTTATTTCTAGATTTTTTGATGCAATTGTAAATGGCATTGTTTTTTTAATTTCTCTTGGCGATAGTGTGTCATCAGTATACAGAAATGCAAGAAGTTGGGTCATCTGTGTGGCTCCATATGTGAAGCGTCTGCCTTCAGCTCAGGTCATGATCCCAGAGTTCTGGGATTGAGCCCCGTGTTGTGCTCCCCACTTAGTGAGGGTCTGCTTCTCCCTCTTTCTGACACTCCCCCTGCTCGTGCTTTTTCTCTTCCTGTCAAATAAATAAATAAAATCTGAAATAAATAAAGACAACAGATCTTTGTATATTGACTTTATATCCTGCAGCTTTCTTGAATTTGTTTATTCTAACAGGTTTTTTTTTTTTTTTGAGGAATCTTTCCGGATTTCCTGTCATTTGCAAATTGTGACAGTTTCCTTATGGATTTCATATCTTTCCCTTTTTTAAAAATTGTTATTCACCCTACAGTACTTCATTTGTTTTTGATGTAGTGTTCCATGATTCATTGTTTGCATATAACACCTAGTGCTCATTATGACACGTGCCCTCCTTTTTTCTTTTAAAGAATTTATTTATTTATTCGACAGAGATAGAGACAGCCAGCAAGAGAAGGAACACAAGCAGGGGAGTGGGAGAGGTAGAAGCAGGCTCATAACGGAGGAGCCTGATGTGGGGCTCAATCCCATAATGCCAGGATCATGCCCTGAGTCGAAGGCAGACGCTTAACCACGGTGCCACCCAGGTGCCCCCTGCCTTGTTAAATTTAACCATTCTAACTGGTGTAAGGTGGTATCTCATTGTCGTTTTGATTTGTATTTGCCTGATGGCAAGTGATGTGGAGCATTTTTTCATATGTCTGTTGGCCATTTGTATCTCTTTGTGTCTTCTGCCCATTTTTTGGGTGTTGAGTTTGAGGAGTTCTTTATAGATCTTGGATACCAGCCCTTTATCTGTAATATCATTTGCAGATATCTTCTTCGATTTCATAGGTTGCCTTTTTGTTTTGTTGATCATTTGCTTTGCCGAGCAGAATCTTTTTATCCTGATGAAGTTCCAATACTTCATTTTTGCTTTTATTTCCTTTGCCTTTAGAGACGTGGCTTGCAAGAAGTTGTTGTGTCCAAGGTTCAAGAGTTCTTTTGATTTTGATATGAGACAGGAATCCATTATATTTCTTTCCTGATTGTATTCGAGCCCTCTGTCTTTCTTGGTGAGTCTACCTAAGTGTCAGTTTTGTTTCTCTTTCCAAAAAAGGCAGCTCTCATTTTCATTGTTTGTTTTTGTTTTTTTTGTCTTTTTAGTCTCCGTTGGATTTATTTATGCATCCTTTTTGTTATTTCCTTATTTCTACTAATTTGGGGCTTTGTTTGTTGTTTTATTTTCTACTTCTTTACCAAATAAATCCGGTGGTTTTTTGGAGAGCATCATATGGATTGAGGAAGACTTGAGTTTCTATGAATGTCCCCCATAAAGCTACTTTTGCTGCATCCCATAAGTTTTGTAGGTTGTCTTTTTCATCAGTGTCAAGGTACTTCTAAATTTTTTTTGATTTCTTCTTTGACTGTTGGTTGTTCAGTAGCATGTTGTTAAATCTCCACATATTTATTTAAGATTCTTTAAGTATCTGACAGAGAGTGAGACAGCGAGAGAGGGAACGCAAGCACGGGGGTGGGAGAGGGAGAAGCGGGCTTCCCACTGAGCAAGGATCCTGGGATCACGACCTGAGCTGAAAGCAGATCCTTAACAACTGAGCCACCCAGGCCCCAAAAATCTCCACCTATTTTTGACTGTCTCATTTTTTTCTTGAGACTGATTTCTAGTTTCATATCATTGTGGTTGGACAAGATTTGAAGCAGAAGGTGAAGAGAGCATTCAGATGAAAGGTTTGTTTCCTGGAGGGTTTTCTGCGGGCAGACCATGAGTTCCGTGGGACGGAGGAAGGTTTTGTGAGACGGGGGGTGGGGTTAACCCTTGTTAGAATTACTGACTAGTACCATGCAGGCTGTATGCCAATTATCACACCATAGTCCTGATGGACTTGTACTTCATTAGAAATATTTTCTAGGAGGTGTAGGCATAGCCTTCACTTAAAGAAAGGTGCCATGTGGGTTCATGGCATGACCCCAGGTCAGCAACCAGGATGTATGGTATTGTGGGTGATCAGAAACAGGCTTTCTGTGGGAAGTGACAGAAATAAGGTATGGTGAGCTCCATGACCATAGGTGAGGTCCCGAGTGACCCACTGGGTGTTGAGTTCTGTGGATCTGTCTCATCAGGTGCTGTGGAATTCAGGGACACCCTCCTCTCTGTGGATTTGTGTGGAGACAGGTAGACATCAGTGTCTGGCCAGGCACGAGGGTTGCACTGGACCACCACCAGAGGTGCAGCGTGCGGGGGAGCCACTGCTTGGTTTCCACGAAAGCTGACCAGGGTCTGTGACCATGATTCCTAGCAGCTGCAAGGGGAGAGGAGGCCGGGGGTAGTGCACACTTCCTAGACTTGTGTTCAGGACTAGTCTGGAGCACACTGAAGTCAACCACACCGAGCACAGAAGGCATCCACTCAGTGTAGCTGTGGGCACTGCTCCCATGGTACTTTCGGGCTGGATCCATGCTGCCACCTCCTGCATTTCATCATCATCTTCAAGGTCATGTGCCTCTGCTCTTGCCCCATGGCCTCCGGGGTATTGTCCGTCCTCTATCTGTCCCTCGTTCCCGGTGCCCTGTGCAGTCCGATGCCAGGGTAGCCTTCTCAAGACAAACATCTGGCCCTGATGGAACACTTCCATGGATCTCGTGTGATGCGATGATGATGCCCTTCCCTAAAAGGGGGCTGCAGATCCCCAATCAGGAGAGCCATGTCTCCCTTTTCAGCATGGCCTGCCCACCCCTCAGTCTTGTTCAGGGAAGCTCTCCCCACTTCCTGAGATGACAGCTCTGAACTTAAAAATGAATGTTATTTTACATAAATCTATGCCTTAGTTCATCCATGGCATGTCTTTCAACCCCGTTAGTGGGTTTGTTTGTTTGTTTTTTTTTAGCAGTTCTGAAGGGCTGTCTGCTCAAGGAGGGGATGACCTGGGCAGGGCAGCTTTCCCTCTCATCTCCCTCAGCATGTCTCTGAGCCCTGGGTCCAGCTGTCCCACTGAGGATTGAGGGACCCGAACCAGCCCATCCTGAGCCCAAGCTGTGTCAGCTCATAGACGGATGCGTGTTGGAGCGGTGGGCAGCTGGCATGGGCCAGGGACAGGCAGTGTCTCCTTCTCATTCCTTCCCTCCCTTCCTCCCAGAGGTAGCTCAGAGCAGCCTTCAACCCCTACATCTCCAGATCCCTTGACCTGTGCTTCCTGTGTTCAGCTGGTGACCTTGGAGTTTCCCATGGATTCTACCTCCTGTACCCTCTCCTGTAGCAGTTCGTGGATCAGAGGAGGGGTCGGACCCTCTCTGTTTTAGGTCTTCTTCCTGTCCCGCACCAAGCCCACCCACCTTTGCATCTTCTATATATGTGCATGGAAGCAAGCCCATCCACAGGGAACCTATTAGCCAAATGGATCCAGGCAATGAACATTGAAGTAGAGATCCAGGATCCATAATAAACCTGCTCTGAAACCTGTCCCAAAGTCTGTGACTCTCTCACACTGAAACAGAAACAATAATAGCTTTCTGGACTGTGAAGTGACATGTGTCTCTACTTCCAATCTTGAATGCATAGGTGGTGAGCCTGGACAGAAAAGGACCATGGCTCCCGTGGGCTGGGATCCATGGTAAGAACTCAGTGAAATCTGAATTCAGGACATAGAGTGAATAATTATTGTAGAGTGAATCCTCCGAAGTACGGCTTATGCACAGTGCACAGGGAAACCTTTTTCAAAGAGGTTCCTGAAAGAAAAATCTTTTGTTAAAATTTATTTTAATTCCAGTAGAGCTAACATACAGTGTTACATTCGTTTCAGGTGTCCAATAGTGATTCAGTAATTCCATATATTACTCAGTGGTCGTCAAGAAAAGCGTCCTCTTAATCCCCTTCATCTATTTCACTCATCCCTCTATTCACCTCCTCTCTGGTAACCATCCGTTTGTTCTCTGTTGTTAAGAGTTTGTATTTTGGTGTGTCTCCTTTTTCTCTTTTAGTTATTTATTTTTGTTTGTTTCTTAAATTCCCTATTAGAGTGACATCGTATGGGATTTGTCTTTCTCTGACTGACTGACTTTAGTTTGGATAATACTCTCTAGCTCCATCCATGTGGCTGCAAATGGCAAGGTTTCATTCTTTTTCAAGCCGAGTAATACTCCATTGTGTGTGTATGTGTGTGTGTCCGTGTGTGTGTGTGTGTGTGTGTGTGTGTGAATACACACATCTATCATCTCATTTGTCAATTTTTCTACAGACACTTGGGTTGCTTCCATATTGTGATATTGTAAATAATGGTGCAAGACACATAGGGGTGCACGTATCCTTTTAAGTTACTGTTTTCCTATTCTTTGGGTAAATATGTGTAGTGTGATTGTTGGATCATAGGGTAGTTCTATTTTTAATTTTTTGAGGAACCATCATACTGTTTTCCACGGTGGCCACCACAGTTTGCATTCCCACCCACAGTTTGCGAGGATTCCCCTTTCTCCACATCCTCCCAACACCTGCTCTTTGTTGTGCTTTTGATGTTAGCCATTCTGACAGGTTTGAGGTATTACCTCATTGTCCTTTGGAATTACATTTTCCTGATGATGGGTGATGGTGAACATCTTTTCACGGGACTGTTGGCCATTTGTATTTCTTCTTTGGAGAAATGTCTGTCCATGTCTTCTGCCTATTTTTTAACTGGATTATTTGTTTTTTGGGGGTCGAGTAGTATCAGTTCTATATGTTTTGGACACTATCCCTTTATTGCATATGATGTTTGCAAATATCTTCTCCCTTTGAGTAGGTTGTCTTATGATTTTTACGTTTTCATTGTTCCTCTGCCATGTGGAAACTATTTATTTTGCTGTATTCCCAATAGTTTATTTTTGCTTTCATTTCCTTTGCCTCAGGACACAGTCTAGAAAAACGTTGGTATGGTCCATGTCAAGAAGTTACTGTCTTCCCTCCTGTAGGATTTTTATGGATTCAGTTCTCATATTGAGGTCTTGAAACTGTTTTGTGTTTGTCTGTATTGTGTAAGAAAGCAGTCTAATTTCATTCTTTTGTGCGTAGCTGTCTAGTTTTCCCAACACCATTTGTTGTAGTGACTGTCCATTTCCCTTTTGATATCGTTGCTTGCTTTGTGGAAGATTCATGGACCACATAATTGTGGGTTTCTGTCTGAACTTGTGTCCTGTTCCTTTGGTCGCTGTGTCCAGTTTTGTGCCGTACTGTCTTGTTAGGATGACTGCAGCTTTGTAGTATAACCTGAAATCTGAAATTGTGAGTCCTCCAGCTTTGTTTTTCTTTTCCACATTGCACTGGCTGTTTGGAATCTTTAGTGGTTCCATACAAAAGTTTAGAATTGTTTATTCGAGGTCTTTTGTTCTTTAATTTAAATTCAATTAGCCAACTTACAGTACATCATTAGTTTCAGATGTAGTCTTCAATAAATTTTCAGTCGTGTGTATCACCCAGTGCTCATTGTATCGTGTGACCTCCTTAATGCTACTCACCCAGTTACCCCTCCCAACTTCTCTTCCAGCAATCATCAGTTTCTTGCGATAGTTAAGAGTCCATCATGGGTTTTCTCCCTCTCTGATGACTTCCCATTCTATTTTCCCTTCTTTCCCCTATGGTCATCTTCCTTGTTTCTGATATTCCACGTAGGAGTGAAAGCATATGATCATTGCCTTTCTTTCATTGACTTATTCCACTCAGCATAATACCCTCCAGCTCCACCCAGGTCGGTGTGATGGTAAGTACTCATCCTTTCTGATATCTGAGTAATATTCTATTATATATATGATCCACATCTTCTTTATCCATTCATCTGTCCATGATCATCTGCACTCCTTCCACAGTTTGTCTATGATGGATATTGCTGCTATGAATACTGGGGTGCATGTGTCCCGTCTTCACTACCTCTGTATCTTTGGGGTCGATACCCAGTAGGGCAATTGCTGGGACATAGGGTAGCTTTATTATAACTTCTTGAGGAAACTCCGTACCATTTTCAAGAGTGGCTGTACCGGACTGCATTCACACAGGGGTGTAAGAGGGTTCCCGTTTCTCCACATCCTCTCCAAGATGTGTAGTTTCATTTCTTCTTATTTTTAGATATTCGGCCTCGTGTGATATGGCATCTATAGTGGTTTAGATTTGCATTTCCCTGAAGCCAAGTGATATGAAGCATTTATGCATGTATCTTTTGGTCACCGCTACCTCATCATTAGTGAAGTGACTTCTCATTTTAATCCATCTCAAGACCTAAAGATGGGTAAGTCTCTGAAGCTGGATGATGCCATCGGTTGGAAGTGTGGAGAATTTCAAAAGATCTCCATGGAGAGCAAGTTTAAAGGTCAGTGTGAAGCTACTAATTGGATCCGGGGACATCTCTGAAAGTGGGGGTTGCTTGGGATGGGCTGAGGGGGGCCCTCCGATTTTCCTATGAATCCTTGCTACAGCCCCAAATGGACAGTTTGCTGCTGTGGGGCAGGCTGAGTCCTCTAGTCGTGCAGAGGTGAGCCCAATACCTGGTGCCTTGGAGGCAGGCAAACGGGGAGGGACCCTCAGCAGAAGACCCAGGGTTAGGTTAGGTCTCAAGGACAGCAGGTCTGAACTGCCCAGTGCTCAGAGAGCTCCCAGGCCGAGTGAGATGAGGGCACAAGGGCGGGTGAGTGTGAGCCTTGGGGTTTCATCCGGAAGGGCCCACAAAGGTCGGGGTTCACCAGAAGGGGCTCTCAGGGGTTGCCCCAATTCTTGCCCTGAATGCTCTGTTCCCCAAAATGGTGCAGTTAACTGTGGGCTGCAGGCTGAGTCCTACGGTGGGGCTTGGGTGTCCCCAATCCCCCAGAGTGGGGTGCCAGGACCCTGGGGAGGGACCCCTCTGTGGCCAACCTAGGGTAAGGGTTAGGGTCCAGGAGCCCGGCAGGGACATACTGCAGGCTGTGCGGCGAGCTCTGTGGAGGGCTGAGAGGAGGCCATGGGGGAGGGTGAGCATGGGCCTCAGGGTTGGGGCATGGGGGACTGCCAAAAGTGGGGACGGGCTCTGGGGGCCTCCCCAAATTCTCGTGCCCTGTAGGCTCCGTAGAGCCCCCAGGGGCACGGTTTCCTGTCGGGTGGCAAGCTGAGTCCTGCGGTGGGGCACAGGTATCCCAATTCCCCGGGGCTGCAGTGTAAGCCTCCTGGGGAGGCCCCCACACCCACGGCTGAGCTAGGGCTAGGGTTAGGCCCCAGGAACCCCGCAGGCCTGATCTGCTGGCTGTATGGCTAGTTACCCGGGCTGAGGTGAGGGTGTGGGGAGGGTGAGCGTGGGCCTCAGGGTTGGGGTGCAGGAGGCCGCCGTTGTTCGCTGGTGGCTCAGGAGGGCCCTCCTGGTACTCCCACCCTGAATGCTCTATGGCCTCCCAAGGTGCACGGTTTCCTGCGTGGTGGCAGACTGATTCCTGCTGTGGGGCTCAGGTGTCCCAAATCCCCGCGGCTGCGACTTCAGGCTCCTGGGGAGGGGCCCCTCCACAGATGAACTAGGGTTAGGGTTGGGGCCCAGGAACCCCGCAGGCCAGATCTGCCCGCTATGTGGCGAGCTCCGCCGCGGTCTGAGGTGAGTGTGCGGGGTGGGGTGAGCATGGCCTTCAAGGTTGGGTTTAGGAATCGCCGAAGTTCGCCTGGGGCTCTGGGAGCCCTCCTGGTTCTCCAGCCCTGAATGCTCTACAGCCTCCCAAGGAGCACGGTTTCCTGTGAGCTGGCAGGCTTTATCCTGCAGTGGGGCTCAGGTGTCCCCAGTCCCTGGGGCTGTGGCACCGGGCCCCAGGGGAGGGGCCCTACCCAGCCGACATAGGGACAGGTCTAGGCCCCAGAAACCCGACAGGCCTGATCTGCCAGCTCTGCGACGAGCTCGGCGGCAAGCTGAAGGGAAGGCGTGGGGCGGGATGAGCGTGGGCCTCAGGGTTGGGGTGTAGGGGGCCACCGAGGATCGCTGGGGTCTCAGGGGGGCCCTACCAGTTCTCTTGCACGGGATGCTCTGTGGCGCCCCAAGGGGCATGGTTTCCTGAGGGGTGGCAGGCTGAGTCCCGTGGTGGGGCTCAGGTGTTCCCAATCCCCGGAGTTAGGGTACGAATCAGGGTATGGATTAAGGTTAGGGTATGGGTTACGGTTAGAGTACGGGTGAGGGTAGGGGTTAGGGTTAGGGTAAGGAGAGGGTATGGGTTAGGGTTGGGTTTAGGGGTTACAGGTTAGAGGTTATGGGTTAGGGTACAGATTAGGGTTTAGGGTATGGGTTAGGGTTTAGGGTTTGGGTTTAGGGTTAGGGTTAGGGTTGGAGTACGGGTTAGGTTTAAGGTACAGGTTAGGGTTAGGGTACGGGTTAGGGTACGCATTAGGGTACAGTTTAGGGTACGGGTTAGTGTACGATTTAGGGTAAGTGTTGACATACGGATTTGGGTATGGTTTAGGGTACGGGTTAGGGTTACGGTACGGGTTAGGGTTAGGGTATAGTTTAGGGTTATGGTACAGGTTAGGTTACGGTTTAGGGTTAGGGTTAGGGTACGCGTTAGGGAACGGGTTAGGGATAGGATTAGGGTATGGTTTATAGTTAGTGTATGGGTTAGGGTTCGGGCTAGGGTACAGGTTAGGGTTAGGTATGGGTTAGGGTCCGGGTTAGGGATAGGGCACGGGTTAGGGTATGGGTTTGGGTACGGGTTAGGGTATGGGTTAAGGTTAAGGTAAGGGTACTGGTTAGGGTTAAGGTACGGGTTACAGTTTAGGGTTTAGGGTTACGGTTAGGGTACAGGTTAGGGTTAGGGTACGGGTAGGGTTAGGGTACGGTTTATGGTACGAGTTAGGGTATGGGTTAGAGTCCGGGTTTAGGGTTTAGGGTTAAGGTTAGAGTACAGGTTAAGGTACTTGTTAGGGTTACGGTTAAGGTTAGGGTACGGTTTAAGTTATGGGTTAGGGTACAGTTTAGGGTTAAAGTTAGGGTACGGGTTAAGGTATGGGTTAGAGTACGTGTTACGGTTACGGTTAGAGTTAGGGTACAGGTTAGGGTTAGGGTTAGGGTACAGGTTAGGGTTAGGGTTAGGGTATGGGTGAGGGTACGGGTTAGGGTTAGGTTTAGGGTTAGGTTACGGGTTAGGGGTAGGGTTAGCTGAAGGGGTAGGGTGAGGGGTAGTGTTAGGGGTATGGTAGGGGTCGGGGTAGGGTTAGGGTTTAGGGTTAGTGTTTGGGGTTTGGGGTTAGTGGTTAAGGTTAGGGTTTCATGTTTAGGGTTTCGGGATTAGGGTTAGGGCTTAGGGTTTAGGGTTTAGTGTTAATGTTAGGGTTTAAGGTTTAAGGATTAAGGTTTAGGGTTAGGTTTAGGGTAGGGTTAGGGTTAGGGTAAGGGTTAGGGGTTAGAGTTACGGTTAGGATTAGGGTTTAAGGTTCAGGGTTTAAAGTTATGGGTTAGGGTTTAGGGTTAGTGTTAGACCCCAGTAGGCCAGTAGGACTGATGCGCCGGCTGTGCGGCGAGCGGAGGTGTGGGCCGAGGTGAGGGCGCTGGCGAGCGAGGGAATAGTATGCAGTGTTTTTGCGCGAGGGGCCTTTTACGTCACTAGAGGCTCGGAGGGCCCTGCCCGTTCTCCCGCCCTGAATGACCGGGGGCGCCCCTAGCGACCCGTGTGGTGGTGGGGTGGCAGTGTGAGTCTGGCAATGCGGTTTAGGTGTCCCCAATGCTGTGCGTTGCAGCGCAAGGCCCCTTGGGAGGGGCCCCTCTAGGGCCGTCCTAGGGTTAGTGTTAGCACCCAGGAGTCCGGCAGGCATGATCCGCCAGCTGCGCGGTAGCAGAGGGCCCGGCCGAGGTGAAGACGCCAGCGAGCTGGAGCGTGGGCCCAAGCATTTTGGCACGGGGGGGCCTTGGAAGGTCGCCGGGGGATTGGAGGGCCCTGCCGGTTCTCCCGCCCTGAATGGCCAGAGGCGCCCTTAGTGGCCCGGGTGGTGGCAGGGCGGCACGGTGAATATAGCGCTGGGGCTTGGGGGTCCCCAATCCCTGGCGTTGCTGTGCCAGGCCCCTTGTGAGGTTCCGCTCGGGGGCCAACCTAGGGTTAGGGTTAGCCCCCAGGAGGCTGGCAGGCCCGATCCGCTGGCTGTGCGTGAGCAGAGGGGCGGGCCGAGGTCAGGGCGCTGGTGAGCAGGAGCATGGGCCCAAGCATTTTGGCGCATGGGGGCTTAGAAGTTCACTGGGACTTGGAGGGCCCTGCCCGTTCTCCCGCCCTGAAAGACCGGCAGCACGCCTAGTGGCCTGGTTTGCAGCGGGACGGCAAAGTGAGTCCTGGCTTGGGCTCGGGGGTCACCAATCCCTGGCACTGAGGCACCAGGCCCCTTCGAAAGGGCCCCTCATAGGCCACCCTAGGGGTAGTGTTAGCCCCCAGGAGGCGGGCAGGCCTGATGTGCCGGCTGTGCAGCGACCGGAGGGGCGGGCCAAGGTGAGGGCGCTGGGGAGCGGGAGCGTGGGCCCAAGCGTTCTGGCGCAGGCGGCCTTTGAAGGTCGCCGGGGGCTCGGAGGGCCCTGCCCGTTCTCCCACCCTGAAAGACCGGCAGCACGCCTAGTGGCCCGGGTTGCAGCAGAGCAGCAGGGTAGAGTCTGGCGCTGGGGCTTTGGGGTCCCCAATCCCAGGCGTTGCGGCGATAGGCGACTTGGGATGGGCCCCTCGGTGGCTGACCTAGGGTTAGAGTTTGCACCAAGGAGGCCGGAAGTCTGGATCCACCCACTCTGCAAGGAGCGGAGGGGTGGGCTGAGATGAGGGCGCTGGTGAGCAGGAGCGTGGACCCAAGCGTTTTGGTGCTGGGGCCTTCAAAGGTCGCCGGGGGCTCGGAGGGCCCTGCACGTTCTTCCGCCCTGAATGCCCGACGGCGCACCTAGCGGCCTGGGTTGCAGAGGGGCAGCAGTGTGAGTCCGGTGCTAGGGCTCAGGGGTCCCCAATCCCCGGTGTTGCAGCGCCAGGCCCCTTGGGAGGGGCCCCTCGGGTGCGACCTAGTGTTAGGGTTAGCCCCCAGGAGGCCCTCAGGCCCGATTCGCCAGCTGTGTGGCGAGCGGAGGGTCGGGCGGAGGTGAGGCCGCTGGCGAGCAGGAGCATGGGCCCAGGAGTTTTCGAGGGGGGGGTCCTTCGAAGGTCGCCAGGTGCTCAGAGGGCCGTTCACGTTCTTCCGCCCTGAATGACAGGCGACTACCCTGGCGGCCCGGTTAGAGGAGGGGCGGTAGGGTGAGTCTAGCGCTGGGGCTCGGGGTCCCCAGTCCTCGGCGTTGGGGTGCCAGGCCCCTTTGGAAGGGCTCTAGGGGGCTGACCAAGCATTACTGTTAGCCCCCAGGAGGCTGGCAGACCCGATCTGCCGGCTGTGTGTCTAGCAGAGGGGCAGGCCTAGGTGAGGGCGCTGTCGAGCGGGAGCGTGGGCCCAAGTGTTTTGGCACGGGGGGCCTTCGAATGTTGCCAGGGGCTTGGAGGGATCTGCCCGTTCTCCCTCCCTAAATGACCGACAGTGCTCCTAGTGGCCTGGGTGGCGGTGGGGCGACACGGTGAGTCCAGCGCTGGGGCTCGGGTGTCCCCAATCTCAGGCATTGTGGTGTCAGGCCCCTTCAGAGGGGCCCCTCAGGGGCCAACCTAGGGTTATGGGTAGCCTCCAGGAGGAGGGCAGGCCTCATCCACCGGCTCTGCAGCGAGTGGAGGGGCGGGCCAAGGTGAGGGCACTGAGGAGCAGGAGCATGGGCTCAAGCGTTTTGGATGGGGGGGCCGTTGAGTGTCGCCATGGGCTCGGAGGGCCCTGCCCATTCTCCCGCCCTGAATGACCAGCGGCACCCCTAGCGGCCCGGGTGGCAGCGGGGCGGCAGGGTGAGTCCGGCGCTGGGGCTCGGGGGTCCCTAATACCCAGAGTTGCGGCGCCAGGCCCCTTGGGCGGGCCCCTCGGGGGCCGACCTAGGGTTAGGGTTAGCCCTCAGGAGGCTGGCAGGCTCGTTCCACCATGTGCGGTGAATGGAGGTGTGGGTCGAGGTGAGGTAGCTGGTGAGTGGGAGTGTGGGCCAGAGCATTTTGGCTTTGGCTCGGGGTGCCTTCGAAGGTCCCAGGTGGCTTGGAGGGTGCTGCCCGTTCTGTCGCCCTCAAGGACTGGCGACGCCCCTAGTTCCCCATGTGGCGGTGGGGTGGCAGGGAGCTTCCGGCGCTGGGACTTGGGGGTTCCCAATCCCTGGCATGCGGCGCCAGGCCACATGGGAGGGGCCCCTTGGGGGCGACCTAGGGATAGGGTTAGCCCCCAGGAAGCCAGCAGGCTCGATCCGCCAGCTCTGCAGCGAGTGGAGGGGTGGGCCGAGGTTAGGGCGCTGGCGGGCAGGAGTGTGGGAGCCAGAGTTTTTGCGTGGGGGGCCTTCGAATGTCGCAGGGCGATCGGAGGGCCCTGCCCGTTCTCCCTTCCTGAATGGCAACGACCCTAGTGCCCTCGGTGCCTATGGGGTGGCAGAGTGAGTACAGCACTGGGGCTCGGGGGTCCCAAATCCACGGCATTGCGGTGCCAGGATCCTTGGGAGGGGCCCCTCGGGGGTGACCTAGGGTAAGTGCTAGGCCCCAGGAGTCTAGGAGGTCCGTTCCGCCAGCTCTGCAGCAGGCGGAGGGGCAGGCCGAGGTGAGGGCGCTGGCGAGAGGGAGTGTGGGCCCAAGCATTTTGGCACAGGGGCCTTCGAAGGTCGCCGGGGGCTTGGAGGGCCCTGCCCGTTCTCTTGCCCTGAAAGACTGGCGGTGCCCCTAGCAGCCCGGGTTGCCGCGGGGCAGCAGGCTGACTCCAGTGCTGGGCTCGGGGGCCCCAATCCCCGGCGTTGTGGCACAAGGCCCCTTGGGAGGGGCCCCTCGGGGGCCGACCTAGGCTTAGGGTTCGTCCCCAGGAGACCGGCAAGCCCGGCGCTAAGTGGTTCAGGCAATGTAACAAAAATGCCATACACTTATCTGTAAGAAATAACAGTGTACAGGAACCCTCTTAGCCCTAACATCATCCTTTGTGAATATGGAAGCCAGCCCCAAAGTGGTCGTGGAAGTCTGACGAAAGGGCTAAGCACTTTTCTCTGAGTCACCACACTATACAGGGAAAGACCAATGTACATCTTCTTTCACGAGTAGGAGGCATTAATGAAAAGGTTCTGGAATTTCGAGGACTCTGACCCATCCTTATTGGTAATAAACCACCATGTACAGGAAAACACCTTCAACTCTCATCAGTCTCCTCAATCCTGACTCCCATTCAACTTTGGATGTGTAGGACTAGGGAAATGTCCACATCTTATTGCTAAGAAAGAACGATGTCAGGGTAATGCCCTTCAAGTCACATCAGCCTTCCTGAAGACGGAAGCAGGAATCAAGGTGGTTATGTTACCATGAGGTAAGG
Source organism: Ursus americanus (assembly GCF_024610735.1). Classification (NCBI taxonomy): domain Eukaryota; kingdom Metazoa; phylum Chordata; class Mammalia; order Carnivora; family Ursidae; genus Ursus; species Ursus americanus. Next base: position 155,648 of record NW_028273645.1, on the reverse strand, counting down.
AAGATGAGCATATAAGTGAGAAACAACAGTGGGCAGGACCTCTCTTCCAAGGAACAGTATCTTTGCTTAATGTTCAATCCCTATGGTAAGTGGTTGTGGGCATTTGTGAGGTCAAAATCTTGAGTGTTTTGTAAAACCTCTTGGCCATTCACAGATGAGAATAAGGTAGTTGGGGACTCCTAGGCAGTGATTTGTCCACTGTCAAAAATATGAAAAGATAAAAGAGACAGATGAGGTCTCCTCAGGCATTGTCCTTTATCCTCATCCTCCGTGAGGATGGCCATCTCTGGACAGCTCAGTGGCAGGGTCTCATTCACAGTGGGGGCATCTGTTCCTCACAGACATCAGGCAGGGAAATGGATTTGGTTCTCTGTGCCAGCCCAGCCACAGCTGAGTGTCACAGCACCCTCTCGTGGGCTCATAAGAGTTTCACTGTCACCAGGCAGGTCATTGTATTTGATAAACCACTGTGAGAGTTTGCAATCGCCTTCATCTGCAACCTCCTAGAGGCAAATGCAGGTCTCTGGTACCATGTGAAGTCATGTGAAGGCATTGTGAGAAATTGTCCTTTTGCTTAAGAAAAACATGGCTGGGGCTCCTGGCTGGCTCAGCCAGTTAAGCATGTGTCTTTGGCTCAGGTTATGATCTCAGGGTTCTGGGATCGAGCCCGGGTTCCCTGCTCAGCTGGAAAGGAGGTAGGGAAATAGCTTAGAACCCACAGAGAATGTGAATAAAGGGGAGTGAAATGGAACTTGGTCTGTGTTTTGCTTTAGGGATTGGAAGTTAGTTTTTTCTCAATTGTGATTGTTCTTGAAACAGAGAAGCTGTATTGGTTTTTTTTTACCTTTAATTTTTTTCTAATAATAATTTTTTATTATGATATGTTAGTCACTATACAGTATTTCCTTAGTTTTTGATGTAGTGTTCCGTGATTCATTATTTGCATATAACACCCAGTGCTCCATGCAATATGTACCTTCCTTAATACCCATCACTGGCCCATCCCAATCCCCCACCCCTCTCCCCTCTGAAGCCCTCAGTTTGTTTCCCAGAGTCCATAGTCTCTCGTGGTTCATTCCCCCTTCTGTTTAGGGTCCATTGTCTAAAGGGACAGACAGTGGAAGTTCACAAAATATAAGATCGAAATTTCATTGTTCATTATAGATGCCGCTAAGTAGTTCCCAGACATTTCATTCTACTGTAGTAATTCATTATACCTGTGAAGGTGCACGTGGAAGACAATTGATGCATGCATAGTGGTAATAAAACACGCCCCTCAGTAGTAGAATAATAGAGGATGCATATGTGTAAAATTATTCGACTACAGCTTCCATGCTTTCCCTTTGGTTCCTTATTATCTATGAAATTGGACAATTTTTGTTCTCTAGGCTTAAAACTCATTGTCAGTATTTAGAGTTTTTCAATGCTGATCTTCTCCTGTATAAGTTACCAAAACCTAAAATATGTATGAACTTTAAAAACGCTATATTGAAAATGACAGCAGGGAAGTTCCATTTTGTGAATATTGTGTCAATGGATCTCTATTTTGACACCAGTGTTCATTAGAAATGATGACATTTCATGTGAGTATAAATATCAATGTGAAAAAGAAAAGGTAGGAAGAACCTTGAATGTTTAAGTAATTGGTGAAATGACAGGTGTGTGTGTGTGTGTGTGTGTGTGTGTGTGTGTAATTGATTTTCAGTGAATGGTTCAGCTTCTTGTAGGGCCTCCGAGAGAGCCCAGGTGAACCTTTCAATGAGTTGGTATCTGTTTTCAGAACATGGGAATCTCTTAGTCCAATAGTCAATCAGGCAAGCTTTGAGGTCTTGAAGAGTTTCAGTCCTCAGCGATGGTGTTGCAGACCCTTGTGAGCAAACCCTAGGGTATGCTCAGAGCCCTCATTAGCAGGTACCAACTTGTGAGGATTTCAGACAGCATTTCCCAAAGAAGTACCTCTTGAGTCTCTGTCCTTGTCAGTTCCCTACACTTCCTTACACTAGTTATGTGTTCAGTGTGTTTCAGGATAATCCCCACATGTGATTTTTGCTATTTTCTACTAGTCCTATCTGTTTCTCATGTTCTTCTTTTATGGTAGGTGTTGGGAAGCCACCTGTGTGGTGTAGGAAGGGGTGTGGTAGTTGTCTGCCTTCAGAGGACCGAATGATGCCTAGAAATTGTACTGTAGGTTGAGGTCAATTGTCCATCCTCTGAGTGTCAGGAATTCCATCACTTTACTTTGATGCTAGTCTGTTCTTCAAGCTGTCCTCAGAAATAAGGACGTCATCCATCTAGGGAATACTGGTTTGTGTGTATGTTTTCATTTTAGGAAAGGCCTTTCTGTTCCTGAAAATAATACTGTAGAATACCCTTTCTGGGTTTTATTGGACATCAGTCAATCTTTTGTGAAGTATTCATTTATAAATAGACTTTTTATGGTTGATGAGCAGGAATTCTTTATTGACAAGTCTTTGTCAATGTGTGTATTGCAAATCTTTACTTCCCAGCCTGCAGTTCACTTTTTCATTTTCTTATGGTCATAAGATAAGGAGAAATGTCACATTTTTATGAAGTCCCACTGAATTCTTTTAAATGGTTAGTGCACCATATGTCCTACCCCAAGATTGACAGGTTCTGCATTTTCTTTCAGAAACTGTCCAATGGGAAGCTACAATCCATCTCAAATTTATAAATTGCATTTTTAATTCTAATAGGGTATTTATAGACTGGTTTGTATTTTCTATGTACACAATCATATTATCTGTGAATAGTTACAATTATCCCCTCAATTCTTATACTTTTTGTTTCCCTTGCCTTCTAACAGTGGTAGATTCTCCGATGCCATGTTGAATAGAGTAACATTGTTTGAAGATTTTAATATACCTTTCTCAATATCTAACAGAAAAAGCAGACAAAACATTGGTAAAAATGTGACCTAATTGACATATAGGGAACATTCCATAATAAGTGCAGAATACATTATTTGCAAGTGGTCATAGACTCTTTACCCAAATAAATGATAGATGGGGCCACGAATCAATGCTACAAATGTTAAACCCTGAAATTAACTAGATTCTATTCTTAGACCACAGGCGAATTGAGCCACAGTCATAGCGAAAAGAAAACCAGGAAGTCCTTCAATGTTTAAAATTAAATGGAACTTTGCTACATATCCTAAAGGTCAAAGAGGGAATCTCAATGGAAATTCTGAACCTTTTCTACATGAGGGCTCACACACAATGGCACTTTCTTTGTGAAGAGCATTATAATAACCTAGACAGGAGTTGAGCCTTAAGTCAGAATTCTGCCTGCCCCAGCCACACCTGGCAGCCTTGGCCTGTGGTCCCCCTCAGCTGTCCTTTCTGGTGGCCCTGAGCTAAGGGGGTCAAAATGGCCGTATGGAAATTAGAAGCTCCCCACTCTTAGTGATGACGTTGCTATCGTATTGTCCTCACCAGTCCAACAACATGATTTCTGAGTGAAACATGACACAAGAGCGACTTCTTGGCCTTCCTTCAGGTTTGAAAATCATCTGGTGAGTCATCTATTAGAAATATGGATTCAACATGTGTTCTTTCTTCTAGAAAAGAAATAGACCCAATAGCAATTATGTGTTACTTAGCACCTGTTCCTGAGAGACATCATACTGGCTCTTTGTAGCATTCTGCCTCTTAAACTTCTCAACTAGGGTGTAGATATTTTTAGGCACATTTTCAGACGGTTAGAAAGGGACTCAGATGATATGAGTCACAGAGGATTTTAGTGTCAGAAACCTAAGTGGGATCCCCAAATTGACTCCAAATCCCTTGTTGTTTCATACAGGGTACTATTTCCCTCTTATCTCTGGTCTTCTCAATCTGGAAACCTATCAAGTATCAGGATTTTCTTGTCATGTGGACAAATGGAACGAATTCAGCGGGCCTTTTCACCTCTGCCCATGGTGATTATTAAGATCATTATCTTAGTGGAGGACCTCTGGGTAAGATACTCAAAGATCCTTAGGAATAGAGACAGTATAATATTTTTCTGGTATTAAAGTTACTGAAACCAACTATCTTTTTTAGTCCATTCAGGCTCTGGTATGTTCAGAGGGTGCTGTAAAACAGGTCTGAAATAGTATTTAAAAACACTCAGCTCAGCCTCTTCTACAAAGTGGGCCAATGCTTATAAACATGGCTAAAATATTCCCTTACCTACGATGACTCCCCAGCCATCGTAGTGTTTATATGGTATGACTGTGACTTACATTAGTCAACATTTGCAGAGAAAGAACTTAGTGCATCCAGGGGGCACTTCATGTTGAAATTAGTTTGTGACAACGAGCTACTGTGTTTTATTCTGCAGTCCAAGGGAATGGTGCCAGACATCTCTAAGGAGTTCTAGCAGTTCTACAATTCTGATTTTAAGTGGTCTGTGTGCTTCAGAGATTTGGGCAGGAGAAGAGCAGGAGTCCAGAGACTGTGAACACTTCTGTTACATGTGCTGACCATGGAGCAGGTAGCTTTCTGTGGGCATCATTTTGATTTCTTGGTACTCTTGTGAAGGTGCTTTTGTCTCACATTCCTCCATTTAGGAGTAATTATAATGATGAAAGTGATTTTTATCTTATATCATCTGTGGGCCCTGATCCTGGGCTCCCAGGGAAGCTATCCTTTAACATTTTACCCGGTTCAAAATGATTGGGCAACACCTCAAAGCATGGGCCCTATTTCTGCCCCAAGCACATGTTGTACATCTGGTTCAAGAAGAAAACAATAACCAAAAATGCCAACATGAAGATAAGAAAAAATAAAGAACCTCTTTGGCTCCCATAAGATTAAAGTCATACTGACATGTACATACTGAAAATGCATGAAATCATTGCATTTCCTAAAGCCCAAGCCTTGGAGGGTCTGAGAGCCACTGATCTTGCCCAGAACCAGGCACACCCCAGCAGGGAGGTCTGGTGCAGAAAGGGAAGGGGCAGGACTCTGAGGGTGGTCTGCAGCTAGAGGGGTCCCTGGAATGGGCCAGGTGTGTGGGGGGAGCCCAGCCCAGGACCCCACCTATGCCTATGCTGGGTGTTGGGTAGAGGAGGCACCTCTTGGACCCCCTGCACTTTCAGGGTTCCAGGGGCTTGAGGGTGGCTTGCCTGGCTTCCCAGGGGCTGGGGCACCACCCTCCCTGACAAATCACCTCTTGGGAGTGGAGCTACGTCTCTGTGGGCTGTTCCAGAGTTGCAGTGGGGTGCAAACCTGGGACAGAAGAAGGGGAACTGGGAGAGAGAGAGTTGCCCTGCGGAGGTCCCGGCTGGTTAGAGAGCAGCGTGCACCGTGGGTGGGGGGGTCTGGGGGTAGGGTGCGCCCCAGGTGGGAGGCAGGGTTCTGGAAGGGCACCTGGAGAGGGTTCATTGTGGGAACTCAGGTGAGTTTTCTTTTTCCTTTTAAAGTCTCTTCTGCCCCATGTTCTCAACTGGCCTTATTCCCCATACCCGTGTACTCCAGGGCGCCCAATTACCTGAGCTTTTGTGGGATTGGTTGCAGAATTTCAGGGTTTCCCCTGTTCCCCGGGAATAGTGCGGGTAAGGACCTCACAGAGTCCCCACCTTCAGTGATGTGTCCCACGGTTCTCTGACACAGTGCAGGTGATGCATCTTGAGAAGTACCCCAAGCTCAGCAGGGTGTGCCCTGGTCCCCCAGGCACAGGTGTGGCCGTAGCAAGCCCCAGAGCCATCCCCCAACTTCAGCATTATGCCCCGTGTGCCCCCAGGTTAGTGGTAATTGGCTGTTAGAATCATGCAGGAAAATCCTCCAGGTGGGGGCCTGAAGGAGGGCGTAAACCAGACCCCACTCTAATTGCATTGGGAATAGACGAATTGAGGGTTTCTTTAGAAGAGTAAGTCTGCTTTCCAGAAAAGGCAAGGTCATTGGTCTATTGAGAATGAAGATAATTACTGATATACAACAAGTATGTGTTGCCCCTGCACCCAGAAACCGAAGCAGGTGTGCAGGCTATAGGTCAGAGGTGCCTTCTTCTCCCCAGCTGACAGCACTTCTCTGCTCTGGCTCCAAGACACCCGAGGTTTTGAACGTCAGCATCGGAGTCAGCGAGGCAGCTTGTCACAGGACGCCAGTGTTCAGAGAAAGCACAGGTATGTTTGGCAAAATGTCCTATCTATGTCAGGGCTGGAGGTAAAACCTCTCATTATACCAAACCTCCTGGGCTTTTCTCTTTTCTCTAGTTGAGCCACAAAGTAAAATTGAAGTAGCTGTCAGCATTCTGGGTTTGGTGCAAGAATTACTTAGTTTCCCTGCAGGTAGAACTTTGCAGGGGATCACAATTTCTCTGTCCATTTATTGCTTACAAATGTATTTTGACCATCTGTTTCCTAGGAACCCTCTTTTATTAGAAAGGGAAGGTGAGATTCACTCTGTGCCTGTTTGTAACATCTAATTTGTTCCTTCATCTAACAGTGTTTATTCAATTGGGTCTAAGATATGGTTTAGTGGCCAGTATCTAGAGTTAGGTGGCTTTTTTCATCTGATACAGACTTGGATGATGTCATTTGACAAAGGTGATGTTTCATCATTGATTAGTTTATTCATCAGAAGAGTTAAAATTAGGGTGGAGGGAAAATTCAAAATTATCCAAACTGGCCTGTTCCTGTTTAAAAGTTGAGCTTGACTTTCTAGTTTTACTAAATGTATTATCTCGATATTTTGAGGTGCCATATTCTCTCTGTAGTTTCTTTGGTGGTGGAGTCAGAAGGAGAGTCTGGGAATTCTTTTGGATAGTGGCATGCTGGTGGCTTCAAGGGGCTTGGCGTCAGGAGCCTTGGGGTGAAGTCTGCAACTGCTTGCCTGACCCTGGGTGCATCTCACAGATGTTTTGTTGCCTCTTATGAAATTGCCGGCAGATAATGTTCTGCTTAAAGGGGAACCCTCCCATCCTGTTGGTGGGAATGCAAAGTGGTGCAGCCAGTCTGGGAAACAGTGTGGGGGTTCCTCAAAAAGTTAAACATTGAACAACCACATGATCCAGCAATTGCTGTCCTAGGTATTTACCCAAAGGATAAAAAAATGCAGATTCGAAGGGGGTCCATGCACCAATGCAGGAGACAGGGGGGAGTTCCAGGACTGGGTAAAGCTGACAGGGGTCTCAGAGGAGAGCTGAATGCATTCTGCAGCAGGGTGTGTTCAGGGTGGGCTCCAGGTGTGGCTATGGGTCTCCTGGGTGAGAGTTGTGACAGGTGTGGGCTGTGTGCAAGTTCCTGGCTGAGGACAAGTGAGGCACAGGCGGAGAGCTGGCAGAGAACCTTTTTCTGGGCCACCAGCCTCACCCAACACACACAGTCTCATCTTCTGTCCCTGACGCTCCAATTCAGACTTCTCCGAAGGTGAGTGAGAACACATCAAGAGCATTCGAAACAGAAGGGAAAGCATGTGCAATGGCTCTGGGGCAGGAGAATTCCAGGTATGTCCAGGAGCAGCAAGAAGGCCCTGTGGCCACAGGAGACAGCTTAGGACATGACCTCAGAGAGGTGACAGAGGGTGACAGAAAGACATTCCAGGGCTATAACCCCATGAGACCCTGTTTCACTGGGCCATCCTGGCTACAGTGTTGAGAACAGATGACAGAGGGTTGAAGATGGCAAGGCAGGTCAATGACGAAGCTTTTCCAGGAACTCAGGCACTGTGGACCAGACAGGTGGCCTTGGATGGAGTGGTTAGACCTATTCTGGGTCCATTTTGAAGATGGAGCTCACAGGATTTGCTGATGGGTTAGCTATTAGGAGCAGGAGAACGGAGGAATTAGGGTAACTCCCAGCTTTTGTGGGTTGTCGTGATCGAGGGGAAGGAGAGGGTTTCTCGGGAGGTAGGAGGTAGTCCGTGTTCCGCATGCTGAGGAAGGTGTCTTTCCCAGTGGGCCTGCTGAGGTTTGTGTCTGGGAGAACCTTTCACATCTCTTCCCTCAGCAATGCTCAAGTACAAGTATCCCCCGTTTTTAAACGTTCACAGTAAGACACTGGGATTTCTTGAAAAACTATGTTATTACCCAGCTTCAGTAAGAGGAAGAGACCTGAAGAGGATTTCCCTCTTATGAAAAAAGGTGAACAGTGAGAATCGCATTCAGCATCTGTTTTGGGGAGAAGCACGACAAAGGCGGCGTGCTCCCCAACCAGCTCCTTCCGCTGGGAACTGCTCTCCGCATCCAGCCACCAGCACTTTGAATTGTGTTTGTGAGCCTCTGCTGTGCTTTATCTTCATTTATGCTGGGCCTCCATTGGAAACTTGTGTGCTGAGGCCTAAGAAAAGCCAAAGAGAAGGAATTTTGGAGTCTGAGCACACTGTCTAATTGTTCCATGTAAATTAATGGCCATTCCTTCTTGACACCATTTCTGCTGTGCAAGGTTTCTCAGAAGCTCTGTACTTTCAAAGAGCAGGGAAACCTATACCCCATGCTGTGGGGTTAGTTTTAGTCTCCATGCTGGACAGAACATTTCATGACTGTCGGATTTTCTCACTCAAACATTGAGACTTTGACCACCTTCACCCGTTTCTACCACCCCATCCCAAAATCTGGCACCTACCAATCTGCTCTCAGTATCTATGTGTTCAGTATTTGTTTATTCCACGTGGAATGTACATGAGAGCATCTGGTATTGGTCTTTCTGTGTATGAGTTACTTGGCATAAGGCCCCCAAGGTCTGTGTTTCCATGTCTGGTTCTTGTGAATAATGCTTTAGTGAATGTGGGAGTGCATCTGTCTTTTTGAGGCAGTATTTTTGTGTTCTCCGAATCAATACTCAGTAGAGCCATTACTGGGTCATGTCGTAGTTGCTTTTATTTTTTCAGGAACCTCCATACCGTTTGTCACAGTGGCTGCACCAATTTCCATTCCCACCAACAGTGCACAGTGTCTCCTCGTCTGCACACCCTTGACCCCACTTGGTGTCTGTCTCTGGGACAATTGCTGTTCCAACAGTTGTGAGCGGATAGCCGATTGTGGGTTTGACTGATGTTTCCCTGACGATGATTAGTGATGCCGAACAACTTTTTCTGTCTGTTGGCACCTGTGTGCCATCTTTGGAAGGTATCTATTCACATATTCCCCACATTTTTTATACTTTTTTTTGTTTTGATTTGTATGAGTGTTGTGTGAATTTTGGATATTAGCCTCTTCTCACACATATGATTCGCAGATATTTTTTTTCTTATTGGGTCAGTGGACTTTTAAGTTTTTGATGGTTTCTTTTGCCGTGTGGAAGATTTCAGTTTGATGTTGTTCCACTTGTTTATTTTTGCTTTTGTTGCCTTTGCATTTGGTGTCCGATCTGAAGACTCTTTGCCAAAACCAATGTCAAGAGACTTAGTACCTGTGTCTTCTTGGAGGTTTATGGATTCAGGTCTTATGTTCAAATCATTCATCCATTAAAAATTTTGTGTGTGGTGTAAGAAAGTGACCCAGTTATATTCTTCTGCATTTAGTGTCCAGTTTGCCTGTTACCGCTCACTGAAGACACAGTCCTTCCCTCATGGCATATCTTCTGCTGCTGTGTCGTAAGTTAGGATCATCTACGTGTGGGTAAGTTTCTGAGCTTTCTGTTCTGTTTCACTGACCTGGTGTCTGTGTTTATGCCAGTACCATTCTGTTTTGATGACAACAGCTTTGTAATCTAGCTTGAAATACAGGTGTGTGTTGACTGCACCTTTCTTTCTCCAGGTTGCTTTGGGTATTTGGGGTCTTTTGTGATTCCATACAAGTTTGAGGACTGTTTTCTATTTCCTCGAATAATGCCACTGGAATTCAGATAAGGATTTCATCACATCTGTCGATTGCTTTGGGTACGATGGACATGTTCACATAATTAACTTTTCCAGTTAAGGAGCATGGCGTAAGCTTCCATTTGTTTGTGTTGCCTTCCAAATCTTTGACCCATACATTCTGCCCCCCTCGACACACGTGTTTTTCATTTCTTTTCTGCCATGTGTTGAGTGTACTATGTCTTTCTCATTCTTGGTTACTTTTATTCCTAGATTTTTTTTTCATGCAATTGTAAATGGCATTGCTTTTTTATTTCTCTTTGCGAAAGTATGTCATCAGTATACAGAAATGCAACAAGTTGGGTCATCTGTGTGGCTCCATAGGTGAAGCGTCTGCCTTTAGCTCAGGTCATGATCCCAGAGTTCTGGGATCGAGCCCCATGTTGGGCTCCCTGCTTAGCGAGGGTCTGCTTCTCCCTCTTTCTGACACTCCCCCTGCTCCTGCTTTTTCTCTTCCTGTCAAATAAATAAATAAATAAATAAATAAATAAATAAATAAAATCTGAAAAAAATAAAGACAACAGGTCTCTGTATATCGACTTTATATCCTGCAGCTTTCTTGAATTTGTTTATTCTAACAGTTTTTTTGTGTGGAATCTTTTGGGATTTCATGTCATTTGCAAATAGTGACAGTTTTCCTGTATGGATTTCATATCTTTCTCATTTTTAAAATGATGTTAGTCACCCTAGAGTACTTCATTTGTTTTTGATGTAGTGTTCCATGATTCATTGTTTGCATATAACACCTAGTGCTCATTATGACACGTTCCCTCCTTTTTTTTAAAAAAAGAATTTATTTATTTATTCGACAGAGATAGAGACAGCCAGCGAGAGACGGAACACAAGCAGGGGGAGTGGGAGAGGAAGAAGCAGGCTCACAGCGGAGGAGCCTGATGTGGGGCTCGATCCCATAACCCTGAGCCGAGGCAGACGCTTTACCGCTGTGCCACCCAAGTGCCCCAATATGTACCCTCCTTAATACCCATCACCAGGATAACCCATTCCTCTTCCCCTCCCTTTCTGCAGCCTTCAGTTTGTTTCCCAGTTTCAGTAGTCTCTCATGATTCATCTCCCCCTCTCATTCCCCCCTTCACTTTTCCCTTCCTTCTCCTAATGTCCTCCATGCTATTCCTTCCATTCCACATAGGAGTCAAACCATATGATAATTGTCTTTCTCTGCTTGACTTAATTTCACTTAGCATAATCCCCTCCTGGTCCATCCACGTTGGTGCAAATGGGGGGTATTCATCCTTTCTGATGACTGAGTAATATTCCATTGTGTAGATGAACCACATCTTCTTTGTCCATTCATCTGCTGAAGGACATCTTGGCTCCTTCATCAGTTTGGCTATTATGTACACTGCTACTATGAACATTGGGATACAGGTGCCCCTTCTTTTCATTACTCTGTGTCTATGCAGTAGATACCCAGTAGTGCAATTGGTGGGTCATAGGATAGCTCTGTGTTTAACGTCGTGAGGAACCTCCATATTGTTTTCAAAAGTGGCTATACCAGCTTGAATCCTCACGAGTAGTGTAAGATGATTACGCTTTCTCCACATCCTCTCTGACTTTTTTTTTATTTCCTGTCTTGTTAATTTTTTTTCAAGATTTTATTGATTTATTCCACAGAGATAGAGATAGACAGCGAGAGAGGGAACACAAGCAGGGGGAGTGGGAGAGGAAGAAGCAGGCTCATAACGGAGGAGCCTGATGTGGGGCTCGATCGCATAATGCCAGGATCACGCCCTTAGCCGAAGACAGACGCTTAACCACTGTGCCACCCAGGTGCCGCCTGCCTTGTTAATTTTAACCATTCTAACTGGTGTATGGTGGTATCTCATTGTCGTTTTGATTTGTATTTGCCTGATGGCAAGTGATGTGGAGCATTTTTTCATGTGTCTGTTGGCCATTTGTATGTCTTCTCTGGAGAAGTATCTCTTTGTGTCTTCTGCCCATTTTTTGGGTGTCGAGTTTGAGGCGTTCTTTATAGATCTTGGATACCAGCCCTTTATCTGTAATATTATTTGCAGATATCTTCTTCGATTCCATAGGATGCCTTTTTGTTTTTTTGATCATTTGCTTTGCCGAGCAGAAGTTTTTATCCTGATGAAGTGCCAATAGTTCATTTTTGCTTTTATTTCCTTTGCCTTTAGAGACATGGCTTGCAAGAAGTTGTTGTGTCCAAGGTTGAAGAGTTCTTTTGATTTTGATATGAGACAGGAATCCATTATCTTTCTTTCCTAATTTTATTGGAATCCTCTGTCTTTCTTGGTGAGTCTAGCTAAGTTTGTCAGTTTTGTTTATCTTTCCAAAAAAGGCAGCTCTCATTTTCATTTTTTTTTGTCCTTTTAGTCTCCGTTGGATTTATTAATGCATTCCTTTTTGTTATTTCCCTATTTCTACTAATTTGTGGCTTTGTTTGTTCTTTTTTTTTTTTTCTAATTCTTTACCACATAAATCAGGTTGTTTATTGGAGAGCATTCTCATGGATTGATGAAGACTTGAATTTCTATGAATGTCCCCCATAAAGCTACTTTTGCTGCATCCCATAAGTTTTTGTAAGTTGTCTTTTTCATCAGTGTCAAGGTACTTCTAAAATTTTTTTGATTTCTTCTTTGACTGTTGGTTGTTCAGTAGCATGTTGTTAAATCTCCACATATTTATTTAAGATTATTTAAGTATCTGACAGAGAGTGAGACAGTGAGAGAGGGAACGCAAGCAGGGTGGTGGGAGAGGGAGAAGCGGGCTTCCCACTGAGCAAGGAGCCTGATTCGGGGCTAGATCCCAGGATCCTAGAATCACGACCTGAGCTGAAAGCAGATCCTTAACAACTGAGCCACCCAGGCCCCCCAATCTCCACCTATTTTTGACTGTCTCATTTTTTTCTTGAGACTGATTTCTAGTTTCATATCATTGTGGTTGGACAAGATTTGAAGCAGAAGGTGAAGAGAGCATTCAGATGAAAGGTTTGTTTCCTGGAGGGTTTTCTGAGGGCAGACCATGAGTTCAGTGGGGATGGAGGAAGGTTTTGTGAGACGGGGGGTGGGGTTAACCCTCGTTAGAATTACTGACTACTACCATGCGGGCTGTGTGCTACCGTTCACACCATAGTCCTGATGGACTGGTACTTCATTAGAAATATTTTCTAGGAGGTGTAGGCATAGCCTTCACTTAAAGAAAGGTGCCATGTGGGTTCATGGCATGACCCCAGGTCAGCAACCAGGATGTTTGGTATTGTGGGGGATCAGAACCAGGCTTTCTGTGGGAAGTGACAGAAATAGGGTATGGTGAGCTCCATGACCATAGGTGAGGTCCCTAGTGACCCACTGGGTGTTGGGTTCTGTGGATCTGTCTCATCAGGTGCTGTGGAATTCAGGGACACCCTCCTGTCTGTGGATTTGTGTGGAGACAGGTAGACATCAGTGTCTGGCCAGGCACGAGGGTCACACTGGACCACCACCAGAGGTGCAGCGTGCGTGGGAGCCACTGCTTGGTTTCCACAAAAGCTGACCAGGGTCTGTGACCGTGATTCCTAGCAGCTGCAAGGGGAGAGGGGGCCGGGGTGGTGCACACTTCCTAGACTTGTGGTCAGGTCTAGTCTGGATCCCACTGAAGTCAGCCACACTGGGCACAGAAGGCACCCAGTCAGTGTAGCTGTGGGCACTGCTCCCATGGCACTTTCAGGACGGCTCCATGCTGCCACCTCCTGCATTTCATCATCATCTTCAAGGTCATGTGCCTCTGCTCTTGCCCCATGGCCTCCAGGGTATTGTCCGTCCTACATCTGGCCCTCGTCCCTGGTGCCCTGTGCAGTCCAATGCCAGGGTACCCGTCTTGAGACAAATATCTGGCCCTGATGGAACACTTCCATGGATCTCGTGTAATGTGAGGATGATGCCCTGCCCTGAAAGGGGGCTGCAGGTCCCCAATCAGGAGAGCCATGTCTCCCTTTTCAGCATGGCCTGCCCGCCCCTCAGTCTTCTTAGGGAAGCTCTCCCCACTTCCTGAGATGACAGCCCTGAACTTAAAAATGAATGTCATTTTACATATCTCTATGCCTTAGTTCATCCATGGCATGTCTTTCAACCCCGTCAGTGGGTTTTTTTTAGAAGTTCTGAAGGGCTGTCTGCTCAAGGAGGGGATGACCTGGGCAGGGCAGCTTTCCCTCTCATCTCCCTCAGCATGTCTCTGAGCCCTGGGTCCAGCTGTCCCACTGAGGATTGAGGGACACGAGCCAGCCCTTCCTGAGCCCAGGCTGTGTCAGCTCATAGACTGATGCGTGTCAGAGCGGTGGGTAGCTGGCATGGGCCAGAGGCAGGCAGCGTCTCCTTCTCATTCCTTCCCTCCCTTCCTCCCAGAGGTAGCTCAGAGCAGCCTTCAACCCCTGCATCTCCAGATCCCTTGACCTGTGCCTCCTGTGTTCAGCTGGTGACCTTGGAGTTTCGCATGGATTCTACCTCACGTACCCTCTCCCGTAGCAATTCCTGGATCAGGGGAGGGGTCGGACCCTTGTCTGCTTTTGGTCTTCTTCCTGTCCAGCACCAAGCCCACCCACCTTCGCATCTTCCATGTATGTGCTTGGAAGCAAGCCCATCCACAGGGAACCTATTAGCCAAATGGATCCAGGCAATGAACACTGAAGTAGAGATCCAGGATCCATAATAAACCTGCTCTGAAACCTGTCCCAAAGTCTGTGAGTCTCTCACACTGAAACAAAAACAATAATAGGTTTCTGGACTGTGAAGTGACATGTGTCTCTACTTCCAATCTTGAATGCATTGGTGCTGTGCCTGGACTGAAAAGGACCATGGCTCCCATGGACTGGGATCCACGGTAAGAACTCAGTGAAATCTGAATTTGATTCATGTAGTGAATAATTATTGTAGAGCGAATCCTCCCAAGTAGGGCTTATGCACATTGCACAGGAAAAGCTTTTTCAAAGAGGTTCCTGAAAGAAAAAATCTTTTGTTAAAATTTATTTTAATTCCAGTAGAGCTAACATACAGTGTTACATTCGTTTCAGATGTACAATAGAGTGATTCAGTAATTCTATAAATTACTCAGTGGTCATCAAGAAAAGTGTCCTCTTAATCCCCTTCACCTATTCCACTCAACCCTCTATCCACCTCCTCTTGTAACCATCCGTTTGTTCTCTATTGTTAAGAGTTTGTATTTTGGTGTGTCTCCTTTTTCTCTTTTAGTTATTTATTTTTGTTTGTTTCTTAAATTCCCTATTAGAGTGACATCGTATGGGATTTGTCTTTCTCTGAATGCCTGATTTTAGTTAGGATAATACTCTCTAGCTCCATCCATGTGGCTGCAAATGGAAGGTTTCATTCTTTTTCAAGCCGAGTAATACTCCATTGTGTGTGTGTATGTGTGTGTGTGTGTGTGTGTGTGTGTGCACGCGCGTGTGTGTGAATACACATCTATCATCTCATTTGTCAATTTTTCTACAGACAGTTGGGTTGCTTCCATATTGTGATATTCTAAATAATGGTGCAAGGAACATAGGGGTGCATGTATCCTTTTACGTTACTGTTTTCCTATTCTTTGGGTAAATACGAGTAGTGTGATTGTTGGATCGTAGGGTAGTTTTATATTTAATTTTTTCAATAACCTTCATACTGTTTTCCACGGTGGCCACCACAATTTGCATTCCCACCCACAGTTCACGAGAATTCCCCTTTATCCACATCCTTTCAACACCTGTTCTTTGTTGTGCTTTTGATGTTAGCCATTCTGACAGGTTTGAGGTATTACCTCATTGTCCTTTGGATTCACATTTTCCTGATGATGGGTGATGGTGAACATCTTTTCACGGGACTGTTGGCCATTTGTATTTCTTCTTTGGAGAAATGTCTGTCCATGTCTTCTGCCTATTTTTTAACTGGAGGATTTGTTTTTTGGGGGTCGAGTAGTATCAGTTGTATATGTTTTGGACACTATCCCTTTATTGCATATGATCTTTGCAAATATCATCTCCCTTTGAGTAAGTTGTCTTATTATTTTTAGGTTTTCATTGTTCTTCTGCCATGTGGAAACTTTATTTTGCTGTATTCCCAATAGTTTATTTTTGCTTTCATTTCCTTTGCCTCAGGACACAGTCTAGAAAAACATTAATATGGTCCATGTCAAGAAGTTACTGTCTTCCCTCCTGTAGGATTTTTATGGATTCAGGTCTCATATTGAGGTCTTGAAACTGTTTTGTGTTTGTCTGTATTGTGTAAGAAAGCAGTCTAATTTCATTCTTTTGTGCGTAGCTGTCTAGTTTTCCCAACAAAATTTGTTGTAGAGACTGTCCTTTTCCCTTTTGATATCGTTGCTTGCTTTGTGGAAGATTCATGGACCACATAATTATGGGTTTCTGTTTGAACTTGTATCCTGTTCCTTTGGTAGCTGTGTCTATTTTTGTGCCATACTCTCTTGTTAGGATGACTGCAGCTTTGTAGTATAACCTGAAATCTGAAATTGTGAGTCCTCCAGCTTTGTTTTTCTTTTCCACATTGCACTGGCTGTTCGGAATCTTTAGTAGTTCCATACAAATGTTTAGGATTGTTTATTCAAGGTCTTTTGTTCTTTAATTTAAATTCAATTAGCCAACTTACAGTACATCATTAGTTTCAGATGTAGTCTTCAATCAATTTTCAGTCTTGTGTAACACCCAGTGCTCATTGTATCGTGTGACCTCCTTAATGCTACTCACCCAGTTACCCCCCCAAACTTCTCCTCCAGCAATCATCAGTTTCTTGTGATAGTTAAGAGTCCATCATGGGTTTTCTCCCTCTCTGATGACTTCCCATTCTATTTTCCCTTCCTTCCCCTATGGTCACCTTCCTTGTTTCTGATATTCCACATAGGAGTGAAAGCATATGATCATTGTCTTTCTTTCATTGACTTATTCCACTCAGCATAATACCCTCCAGCTCCACCCAGGTAGGTGTGATGGTAAGTATTCATCCTTTCTGATGGCTGAGTAATATTCCACTATAGATATGATCCACATCTTCTTTATCCATTCATCTATCCATGGTCATCTGCACTCCTTCTGCAGCTTGTCTATTATGGATATTGCTGCTATGAACACTGTGGTGCATGTGTCCCATCTTCACTACCTCTGTATCTTTGGGGTAAATACCCAGTAGTGCAATTGCTGGGACATAGGGTAGCTTTATTATAACTTCTTGAAGAAACTCTGTACCATTTTCAAGAGTGGCTGTACCGGACTGCATTTGTACAGGGGTGTAAGAGTGTTCCCATTTCTCCACATCCTCTCCAACATGTATAGTTTCATGTCTTCTTATTTTTAGATATTCGGCCTCGTGTGATATGGCATCTATAGGGGTTTAGATTTGCATTTCCCTGAAGCCAAGTGATATGAAGCATTTATGCATGTATCTTTTGGTCACCAGTACGTCGTCATCAGTGAAGTGACTTCCCATTTTAATCCATCTCAAGACCTAAAGCTGGGTAAGGCACTGAAGCTGGATGGTGCCATCGGTTGGAAGTGTGGAGAATTTCAAAAGATCTCCTTGGAGAGCAAGTTTAAAGGTCAGTTTGAAGCTACTAATTGGATCCGGGGAGATCTCTGAAAGTGGGGGTTGCCTGCGATGGGCTGAGGAGGGCCCTCCGATTTTCCTATGAATCCTTGCTGCAGCCCCAAATGACAGTTTCCCGCTGTGGGGCAGGCTGAGTCCTCTAGTCGTGCAGAGGTGAGCCCAATGCCTGGTGCCTTGGAGGCAGGCAAACAGGGAGGGACCCTCAGCAGAAGACCCAGGGTTAGGTTAGGCCTCAAGAGACAGCAGGTCCAAACTGCCCAGTGCTCAGAGAACTCCCAGGCCGACTGAGATGAGGGCACAAGCGTGGGTGAGTGTGAGCCTTGGGGTTTCATCCAGAATGGCCCACAAATGTCGGGGTTCACCAGAAGGGGCTCTCAGGGGTGCCCCAATTCTCTTGCACTGAATGCTCTGTTGTGCCCCAAAACGGTACAGTTTCCTGTGGGCTGCAGGCTGAGTCCTACAGTGGGGCTTGTGTGTCCCCAATCTCCCGGAGTAGGGTGCCAGGACCCTGGGGAGGGGCCCCTCTGTGGCTAACCTAGTGTAAGGTTTAGGGTCCAGGAGCCCGGCAAGGACAATCTGCAGGCTGTGCAGCGAGCTCTGTGGAGGGCTGAGAGGAGGCCATGGGGGATGGTGAACATAGGCCTCAGGGTTGGGGCACGGGGGGCTGCCAAAAGTGGGGACAGGCCCTGGGGGCCTCCCCATGTTCTCATGCCCTGTAGGCTCCGTAGAGCCCCAAGGGGCACAGTTTCCTTTCCGGTGGCAAGCTGAGTCCTGCGGTGTGGTACAGGTACCCCAATTCCCTGGGGCTGTGGTGTAAGGCTCCTGGGAGTCCCCCACACCCGCGGCCGACCTAGGGCTAGGGTTAGGCCCCAGGAGCCCCGCAGGCCCGATCTGCTGGCTGTATGGCGAGCAACATGGGCTGAGGTGAGGGTGAAGGGAGGGTGAGCGTGGGCTTCAGGGTTGGGTTGCGGGAGGCCGCCGACGTTCGCTGGTGGCTCAGGAGGGCCCTCCTGGTTCTCCCACCCTGAACGCTCTATGGCCTCCCAAGGCGCACGGTTTCCTGCGGGGTGGCAGACTGAGTCCTGCTGTGGGGCTCAGGTGTCCCAAATCCCCGCGGCTGTGGCTCCAGGCTCCTGGGGAGGGGCCCCTCCACAGATGAACTAGGGTTAGGGTTGGGGCCCAGGAACCCCGCAGGCCAGATCTGCGCGCTATGTGGCGAGCACTGCCGCGGGCTGAGGTGAGGGTGTGGGGTGGGGTGAGCATGGGCTTCAAGCTTGGGTTTAGGGATCGCTGAAGTTCGCAGGGGACTCTGGGGGCCCTCTTGGTTCTCCCACCCTGAATGCTCTACAGCCTCCCAAGGAGCACGGTTTCCTGTGGGCTGGCAGGCTTTATCCTGCAGTGGGGCTCAGGTGTCCACAGTACCTGGGGCTGCGGCACCGGGACCCAGGGGAGGGGCCCTACCCAGCCAAACTAGGGTCAGGTCTAGGCCCCAGGAACCCGGCAGGCCTGATCTGCCGGCTCTGCGACGCGCTCGGTGGCAAGCTGAAGGGAAGGCGTGGGGCGGGATGAGCGTGGGCCTCAGGGTTGGGGTGTAGGGGGCCGCCGAGGATCGCTGGGGTCTCAGAGGGGCCCTACCAGTTCTCCTGAACGGGATGCTCTGCGGC
The DNA here is from genome assembly GCF_024610735.1 of Ursus americanus. Taxonomy (NCBI): domain Eukaryota; kingdom Metazoa; phylum Chordata; class Mammalia; order Carnivora; family Ursidae; genus Ursus; species Ursus americanus. The sequence continues at coordinate 136,619 of NW_028273645.1, read as the reverse complement.
GCCCCAAGGGGCATGGTTTCCTGAGGGGTGGCAGGCTGAGTCCCGTGGTGTGTTCCAGGGGTACCCAATCCCCGGGGTTAGGGTACGGATTAGGGTACGGGTTAAGGTTAGAGTATGGGTTATGGTTAGGGTATGGGAGAGGGTAGGGTTTAGGGTTAGGGTAAGGAGAGGGTATGGGTTAGGTTTGGGTTTAGGGGTTACAAGTTAGACGTTATGGGTTAGGGTACAGATTAGGGTTCAGGGTACGGGTTAGGGTTTAGGGTTTGGGTTTAGGGTTAGGGTTAGGGTTGGAGTAGGGGTTAGGTTTAGGGTACGGATTAGGGTTAGGGTACTGGTTAGGGTACGCATTAGGGTACGGTTATGGTTAGTGTTGGCATTCGGATTAGGGTACGGTTTAGGGTACGGGTTAGGGTTAGGGTACAGTTTAGGTTTATGGTACAGGCCAGGTTACGGTTTAGGGTTAGGGTTAGGGTACGGGTTAGGGAATGGGTTAGGGATAGGGATAGGGTACGGTTTAGGGTTAGGGTATGGGTGTGGGTACGGGTTAGGGTACAGGTTAGGGTTAGGTATGGGTTAGGGTATGGGTTAGGGTCCGGGTTAGGGATAGGGTACAGGTTAGGGTATGGGTTAAGGTTAAGGTAAGGGTACTGGTTAGGGTTAGGGTACGGGTTACGGTTTAGGGTTTAGGTTTACGGTTAGGGTATGGGTTAGGTTTAGGGTACGGGTACGGTTAGGGTACGGGTATGGTACGAGTTAGGGTATGGGTTATGGTCAGGGTTCAGGGTTAAGGTTAGGGTATGGGTTAGGGTACTTGTTAGGGTTAAGGTTAAGTTTAGGGTACGGTTTAAGTTATGGGTTAGGGTACAGTTTAGGGTTAGGGTTAGGGTACAGGTTTGGGTACGCGTTAGAGTACGTGTTAGGGTTAGGGTACAGGTTAGGGTTCGGGTTAGGGTACGGGTTAAAGTTAGGGTTAGAGTATGGGTTAGGGTAAGGGTTAGGGTTAGGTTACTGGTTAGGGGTAGGGTTAGCTGAAGGGGTAGGGTTAGGGGTAGGGTTAGGGTTATGATAGGGGTCGGAGTATGGTTAGGGTTTAGGGTTAGGGTTTGGGGTTTGGCTTAGTGGTTAAGGTAAGGGTTTAGTGTTTAGGGTTTCGGGTTTAGGGTTAGGGGTTAGGATTTAGGGTTTAGTGTTAATGTTAGGGTTTAGGGTTTAAGGATTAGGGTTTAGGGTTAGGTTTAGGTTAGGGTCAGTGTTAGGGTAAGGGTTAGTGGTTAGTGTTAGGGTTAGGGTGAGGGTTAGGGGTTAAGGTTTAGGGTTTAAGGTTAGGGGTTAGGGTTTAGGGTTAGGGTTAGACCCCAGTAGGCCAGCAGGACCGATGCAACGGCTGTGCGGCGATCGGAGGAGTGGGCCAATGTGAAGGCGCTGGTGAGCGGCAGCATGGGCCCAACCATTTTGGTGCAGGAGGGCCTTTGAAAGTCGCCGGGGCCTCGGAGTGCCTTGCCCGTTCTCCCGCTCTGAATGACTAGCGGGGCCCCTAGCGGCTCGGGTGGCTGAAGGGCAACAGGGTGAGTCCGGCACATGGGCTTGTGGTCCCCATCCTCGGCGTTGCGGAGCCACGCCACTCGGGAAGTGCCTCTCGGGGGCTGACCTACACTTAGGGTTAGTCCCCAGGAGGCCGGCAGGCCCGATACACCACATGTGCGGTGATTGGAGCGGTGGGCCGAGGTGAGGGTGCTGGTGAACATGAGCCTGGGCCGAAGCGTTTTGGTTCTGGGCGCCTTCGAAGGTTGGAGGGAGTTCGGAGGGCCCTGCCAGTTCTCCAACACTGAATGAATGGTGGTGCCCCTAGCGGCACGTTTAGGAAGGGACCCTCAGGGGCCGTCCTAGGGTGTAGGGTTAGCGCCCAGTAGGCCGGCAGGCCAGATCTGCCAGCTGTGCGAAGGGCAGAGGTGTGGGCCGAGTTGAGGGCGATGGCGAGTGGGAGCATGGGCCCCAGGGTTTTGGCGCCCTTGGCCTTGCAATGTTGCCATGGCTTGGAGGGCCCTGCCCTTTCTCCTGCCCTGAATAACCAGCGGCGCCCCTAGTGGCTCCGTTGGCGGTGGGGCAGCAGGGTGAGTCCTGCACTGCGGCTTGGGGATCCCCAATCCCCGGCGTTGCGGGGGCAGGCCCCTTGGGAGGAGCTCCTCCTGGGCTGACCTAGGGTTAGAGTTAGCCCCCAGGAGGCTGGCAGGCCCAATCCTCTGGCTGGGCGGCGAGAGGTGGGCGGGCAGAGGTAAAGGCGCTGCCGAGCGGGAGCGTGGCCCCCTGCATTTTGGCGTGGGAGGCTTCAAATGTCGCTGGTTTCTCCAGGGCCCTGTCGTTCTCCCGCCCTGAATGACTGGCAGCGCCCCTAGCGGCCCGGGTGGCGGCATTGAGGCAGGGTGATTCTGGCTTTGGGGCTTGGGGTCCCCGATCCCCAGTGTAGCAGCACCAGGACCCTTGGGAGGGGCCCCTGAGGGGCCGACCTAGGATTAGGGTTAAGACCCAGGAGGCCGGCAGGCCCAATCCGCCCGCTGGGCTGAGAGCTGAGGGGCAAGCCAAGGTGAGGGCGTGGGGAGTGGGAGCGTGGGCACCAGCGTTTTGGACCAGGGAGCCCTTGAAAGTCACCGGGGGCTCGGAAGGCCCTGCCCCTTCTGTCGCCCTGAATGACCTGCGGCGTCCCTAGCGGCCCGGGTGGCGACAGTGCGGCAGGGTGAGTCTGGCTCTGGGGCTCTGAGTCACCAAACCCCAGCGTTACAGAACCAGGCCCCTTGGGATGTCCCCCATGGGGCCGACCTAGGGTTTTGGTTAGCCCCCAGGAGCCCGGCAGGCCTTATCCACCAGCTCTGCAGCAACCAGAGGGGCGGGCCAAGGGGAGGGCGCTGGTGAGCAGGAGCGTGGGAGCCACCTTTTTGCACAAGGGTGCTTTGAAGGTCGCAGGGGAAACGGAGCACCCTGCCAGTTCTCCCACACTGAATGACCCGTGGCTCCCCTAGCGGCCTGGGTGGTGGCGCGGCAGCAGATGAGTCCGGCGCTGGGTCTCAGGGGTCCCCAATCCACTGTGTTGCGGCGCCAGGCCCCTTGGGAGGGGCCCCTCGGGGGCTGACCTAGGTTAGGGTCAGCCCCCAGGACGCCAGCAGGCTCAATCCGCCAGCTGTGCGGCGAATGGAGGGGTGGGTCGAGGTGAGGTCTCTGTCGAGAGGGAGCTTGGGCCCAAGCATTTTGGCTCCGGGGGCCTTTTAATGTTTCCGGGGACTCGGCGGGCCATGCCCATTCTCCTCCCTGAGTGACCGGCAGTGCCCCTAGCTGCCCAGGTGGCAGCGGGGCGGCAGGGTGAGTCAGGCGCTGCGGCTCGGGTATCCTCAATCCCCGGTGTTGCGGCGCCAGGCCCCTTGGGAGGGGCCCCTCGGGGGCCAACCTAGGGTTAGGTTTAGCCCCTAGGAGGCCGGCAGGCCCTATTCGCCAGCTGTGTGGAGACTGGAGTGTCGGACCGAGGTGAGGGCGCTGGTGAGCGGGAGCGTGGGCTCGGGTGTTTTGGCGCGGGGGGCTTTTGAAGGTCGCCATGTCTCGGAGGGCCCTGCCTGTTCTCCCGCCCTGAATGAACGGCAGCACCCCAAGCCCCCGGGTGGCAGCTGGGTGGCAGGGTGAGTCAGGTGCTGAGGCTCAGGATCCCCAATCTCCGGCGTTGGAGCGCCAGGCCCCTTGGGATGGGCCCCTCGGTGGTCAATCTAGGGTTACGGTTAGCCCCCAGAAGGCCAGTGGTCCCGATCAGTGGCTGTGCAACACGCGAAGGGTTGGGCCGAGGTGAGGGCGCTGGCGAGCCTTAGCATGAGCCCAAGCCAAGCACGGGGGGCCTTTGAATGTCAGCGGGTGCTCGGAGGGCCCTAACCGTTTTCTTGCTCTGATTGAACGGTGGGCCCCTAGCGGCTCGGGTGGCTGAAGGGAAGCAGGGTGAGTCTGGCACTTGGGCTCGGTGTCCCCATCCCCAGCGTTGCGATGCCAGGCCCCTTGGGAAGGGCCCCAGGGGTGCCGACCTATGGTTAGGGTTAGCCCCCAGGAGTCCGGCAGGTCCGATACACCACCTGTGCATCGAGCGGCGAGTTGGGCCGAGGTGAGGGTGCTGGCGAACATGAGCCTGAGCCCAAGTGTTTTCGTTTGGGGCGCCTTCGAAGATCGGCAGTTTTCGGAGGGCCCAGCCCGTTCTCCCACCCTGAATGAACGGTGGCATCCCTAGCGGTCCGGGTGGGGCGGGACGGCAGGGTGTAACTGACGATGGGGTTGGGGGTCCCCAATCCCCAGCATTGGGCCGCCAGGCCCCTTAGGAGGGGCCCTTCGGGGGCCAACCTAGAGTTAGGGTTAGCCCCTAGGTGGCCAGCAGGCCCTATTCGCCAGCTGTGTGGAGAGCGGAGTGGCGGACCTAGGTGAGGGCGCTGGTGAGCGGGAGCGTGGGACCTAGCATTTTGGTGCGGGTTGCCTTTGAAGGTCGCAGGGGACTGGAGGGCCCTGCCCATTCTACCACTCTGAATGAGGACGGCGCCCCTAGCGGGCCGGGTCGCGGCAGGGCGGCAGGGTGAGTCTGGCGCTGGTGCTCGGGGGTCCCCAATCCCTGTCGTGGTGGCGCCAGACCCCTGGGAGGGGCCCCTCGACATCCAACCTACTGTTAGTCCCCAGGAGGCCGGCAGGCCCGATCCGGCGGTTGTGCGGCTTGTGGAGGGGCTGGCCGAGGTGAGGGCACTGGTGAGCGGAAGCGTGGGCCAAAGCATTTTGGCGTGGGAGGACTTCAAATGTCACCGGAGGCTCGGAGGGCCCTGCCCATTCTCCAACCCAGATGACCGGCGGCGCCTCTAGTGGCCCCGGTGGTGGCGGGGCATCAGGATGCGTCCGGCAGGTTGCTTTGGGGGTGCCCAATCCCCCGCGTGGTGGCGCCAGGCCCCTTGGGATGGGCCCCTCAGGAGCCAAGCTAGGGTTATGGTTAGCTCCAGGCGGCCGGCAGGCCCGATCCGCCGGCTGTGCGGCGAGCGGAGGGGCGGGCCGAGGTGGGGGCGCTGGGGAGCGGGAGCGTGGGCCCAAGCGTTTTAGTGTGGGGGGCCTTCAAAAGTCGGCGGGGGCTTGGAGGGCCCTGCCCGTTCTCCTGCCCTGAATAACCGGCGGCGCCCCTAGCACCCCAGGTTGCGGTGGGGCGGCCGTATGAGTCCGGCGCTGGGGCTCGGGGGTCCCCAATCCCAGGCCTTGCAGCTCCAGGCTCCTTGGGAGGGGCCCATCGGGGGCCGACCTAGGTTTAGGGTTAGCCCCCAGGAAGCTGGCAGGCCCGATCCGCCGGCTGTGTAGCGAGCAGAGGGGCAGGCCGAGGTGAGGGCGCTGTCGAGCGGGAGCCCGGGCCCAAGCATTTTGGCGTGGGGGCATTCGAAAGTCACCGGGGGTTAAGAGCGCACTTCCCGTTCTACCTCGCTGAAAGCCCAAGGGCGTACCTAGCGGCTCGGGTTGCGGAGGGGCGGCAGGGTGAGTACGGTGCTGGGGCTCGGGGATCCCTAATCCCCGGCATTGCAGCACCAGACCCCTTGGGAGGGGCCCCTCGGGGGCTGACATAGGGTTTGGGTTAGCCTCCAGGAGGCCGGCAGGCCCGATCCACCAGTTGTGCGGCGAACGGAGGGTCAGGTGGAGGTGAGGCCACTGGCGAGCGGGAGCATGGGCCCAGGTGTTTTGGCGTGGGGGTCCTTCAAAGGTCGCCGGAGGCTCAGAGGGCCCTGCACGTTCTTCCGCCCTGAATGACCAGCGGCTACCCTAGCGGCCCGGGTAGAGGACGGGCGGTATGGTGAGTCAGGCGCTGGGGCTAGGTGTCCCCAATCCTCGGCGTTGGGGCGCCAGGCCACTTCGGAAGGGCTCTAGGGGGCCGACCGAGCATTACTGTTAGCCCCCAGGAGGCCGGCAGACCCGATCTCCCAGCTGTGTGGCGAGCAGAGGGGCGGGCCATGGTGAGGGCGCTGTTGAGCGGAATCGTGGGCCCAAGAGTTTTGGCGTGGGGGGCATTCAAAAGTCGCTGGGGGCTCAGAGTGCCCTTCCCATTGTACCGCGCTGAATGCCCGACGGCGCACCTAGCGGTGCGGGTTGCAGAGGGGCGGCAGGGTGAGTCCAGTGCTGGGGCTCGGGGGTCCCCAATCCCAGGCGTTGTGGATCCAGGGCCCTTGGGATGGGCCACTCTGGGGCCAACCAAGGGTTATTGTTAGCCCCCAGGAGGCCAGGAGGCCCGATCCGCCGGCTGTGCGGCAAGTGGAGGCGTGGGCCCAGGTGAGGGCGGTTGAGAGCAAGAGCGTGGGCTCAAGCGTTTTGGCACGGGGGGCCTTCGAAATCATCGGGGGTTCAGCGGGCCCTTCCTGTTCTCCCACCCTGAATGACCAGCGGCACCCCTAGCGGCCTGGGTGGTGGCGTGGCGGCAGGATGAGACTGGCAATGGGGCTCGGGGGTCCCCATTCCCTGGCATTGCGGCGCCAGGCCGCTTGGAGGGGCCCCTTGGGTGCCGAGCTTGGGTTAGGGTTAGCCCCCAGGAGGCTGGCAGGCCTGATCGGCCAGGTGTGCGGCGAGTGAAGTGGCGTGCAGAGGTGATGGCACTGGCGAGCGGGAGCGTGGGCCTAAGCGTTTTGGCGCTGGGGGCATTTGAAAGTCGCCGGGGGCCCAGAGCGCCCTACAGGTTCTCCCACCCTGAATGACCGGTGGCGCCCCTAGGGGCTGGTAGGGGAGGGGCAGTAGAGTGAGTCCAGCGCTAGGGCTCGGGGGTCCCCAATCCCTGGCATTGTGGCGCCAGGCCTTTGGAAGGGACCCCTCGGGGTCCGACCTAGGGTTAGGGTTAGCCCCCAGGAAGCAGGCCGGCCCGATCCGCTAGCTTTCGGCAAGCAGAAGGGCGGCCTGAGAAGAGGGCGCTGACAAACAGGAGCGTGACCCCAAGCGTTTTGGTGCGGGGGGCCTTCGAATGTCGCCGGGGGCTCGGAAGCCCCTGCCCGTTCTCCCGCCCTGAATGACCGCGGCGCCCCTAGCGGTCCGGGTGGCGGCGGGAAGGCAGGGTGAGTCCCACGCAGGGGCTTGGGTGTCCTCAATCCCCGGCATTGTGGCGCTAGGCCCCTTGAAAGGGGCCCCTCGGGGGGGACCTGGGTGTAAGGTTAGCCCCAGGAGGCCAGCAGGCCCAATCCGCAGGCTGTGTGGCATACGGTGGGGCGGGCCGAGGTGAGGCCGCTGGCGAGTGGGAGCATGGCTCCAAGCATTTTGCAAAGTGGGCCTTCGAAGGTTGTCGAAGTCTCGGAGGGCCCTGCCCGTTCTACTGCCCTGTATAACCGGCGGCACCCCTAGCACCCTGGGTGGCGGTGGGGCAGCCGGGTGAGTCCAGTGCTGGAGCTTGGGGATCCCCAATCCCAGGCGTTGCTGCTCCAGACCCCTTGGGATGGGCCCCTCGATGACCGACCTAGGGTTATGGTTAGTCCCAGGTGGCCGGCAGGCCCGATCCGCCGGCTGTGTGGCGAGCGGAGGGGCGGGCCAAGTTGAGGGCGCTGGCGAGCTGGAGCGAGAGCCCAAGCGTTTTGGCGCGGTGGGCCTTCGAAGGTCGCCGGGGGCTCGGAGGGCCATTCCCGTTCTCCCATCCTGAATGAGGACGGCGCCCCTATCGGGCCGGGTCGTGGCGGGGCAGCAGGGTGAATCAGGCGCTGGTGCTCGGGGGTCCCCAATCCCCAGCGTGGCGGTGCCAGGCCCCTTGGGAGAGGCCCCTTGGGCGCCAAAGTAGGGTTTGGGTTAGCCCCAGGAGGCCGGCAGGCGTACGGAGGTGCTGGCCGAGGTGAGGACGCTGACGAGGGGGAGCGTGGGCCCAAGAGTTTTCGCTCCTGGGCCTTCGATGTTCGCTGGGGGCTCGGAGGGCACTGCACGTTCTCCCGCACTGAATGACCAGCGGCACCCCTAGCGGCCAGGGTGGCGGTGGGGCTGCAGGGTGATTCCAGCGCTGGGGTCGGGGGTCCCCAAACCCCGGCGTGTTTTGCGCCAGGCACCTTGGGAGGGGCCTTCGTGGGCCGACCTAGTGTTAGGGTTAGACCAAAGGAGGTCGGCAGGCCCGATCTGCCAGGTGTGCAGTGAGTGGAGTGGCGGGCCGAGGAGAGGGCGCTGGCGACAGGGTTCGTGGGCCCAAGTGTTTTGGCGCTGGGGGCCTTCGAAGGTCACCAGGACCTCTGAGGCCCTGCCCGCTCTACCGCCCTGAATGACCGGCGGCGTCCCTAGCGGCCCGGGTGGCGGCGGGGCGGCAGGGTGCGTCCGGCGCTGGGGCTCGAGAGTCCCCAATCCCTGGCGTGGCAACGCCAGGCCCCTTTGGAGGGGCCCTCGGGGACCGAACTAGGGTTAGGGTTAGCCCCCAGGAGGCCGGCAGGCCCGATCTCCCAACTGTGTGGGGAGTGGAGAGGTGGGCCGAGGTGAGGGTGCAGGGGAGCGGGTATGTGGGCCCAAGCATTTTGGGGCTAGGGCCTTCGATGGTCGCCGGGGGCTCGGAGGGCCCTGCACGTTCTCCCGCCATGAAGGACCAGCGACGCCCCTAGCTCCCTGGGTGGCAGCGGGGTGGCAGGGTCAGTCCGGCACTCGTGCTTGGGTTTCCCCAATCCCCAGCGTTGCGGTGCCAGGCCCCTTGGGAGGGGCCCCTCGGGGACTGTCCTAGGGTTAGGTTAACCCCCAGGAGGCCAGCAGTCCCGATCTGTCGACTGTGCAGTGAGCAGAGGGATTGACCGTGGTAGGGCGCAGTCAAGCGGTAGCGTGGTACCTAGCGTTTTGGTGTGGGGGGCCTTCTTATTTCACCGGAGGCTCGGAGGGCCCTGCCGGTTATCCTGCCCTGAATGCCCGGCGGCGCCCCTAGCGGCCCATGTGGCGGCGGGGCGGCAGGGTAAGTCCGGCGCTGCTCCTCGGGGGTTTCCAACACCCAGCGTTGCGGCGCCAGGCCACTTGGGATGGGGCCCTAGGAGACCTACCTAGGGTTAGTGTTATCCCCCAGGAGGCTGGGAGTCCCGATCTGCTGGCTGTGCAGCGTGCGGAAGGGCGGGCCGAGGTAAGGGCGCTGGAGAGTGGAAGCGTGGGCCCAAGCGTTTTGGCGAGGGAACCCTTCGAAAGTTGCCGTGGCTCGGAGGGCACTGCCCATTCTCCCGCTCTGAATGACCGGCAGCACCCCTAGCAGCCCTGGGGGCAGCGTAGCAGCAGTGTGAGTCTGGTGCTGGGGCTCCGGGATCCCAAATCCCCGTCGTTGCGGAGCCAGGCCCCTTGGGATGGGCCCCTAGCGGGCCTACCTAGGGTTAGTGTTAGCCCCCAGGAGGCTGGGAGGCTTGATCCGCAGGCTGTGCAGCAAGTGGAGGGGTGGGCCAAGGTGAGGGCACTGGTTAACGGAAGTGTTGGCCGAAGCGTTTTGCCTGGGGGGGCTTTCGAAGGTTGCCGGGGGCTCGGAGGGCCCTGCCCGTTCTCCCGCCTTAAATGACCATAGGGGCCACTTGTTGCCCCGGTGGCAGTGGAGCAGCAAAGTGACTCCGGTGCTGCGGCTCGGGGGTCACCAATCCCCAGCGTTGCGGCCCCAGGCCCCTTGAGAGGGCCCCCTCGGGTGCCGACCTATGGTTAGGGTTACCCCCAGGAGGCCAGTAGGCCCAATCTGCTGGCTGTGCGGTGAGCGGAGGGGCAGGTTGAGATGAGGGCGTTGGCGTGCGGGAACGTGGGCCCAAAATTTTGGAGCGAGGGGCCTTCGAAGGTCACCAGAGGCTCAGAGGGTCCTGCCCGTTCTCCCGCCCTGAATGACCGGGGGTGCCCCTTGTGGCCCGGGTGGCAGTGGGGGGCATGGTGAGTCCGGCGCTGGGTCTCAGGAGTCCCCAATCCCCATCGTTGTGGCGCCAGGCCCCTAGGGAGGGGCCAATAGGGGGCTGACCTAGGGTTTGGCTTAGCCCCCAGAAGGCCCGCAGGCCCGATCCACCAGCTGTGTGCGGAGCAGAGGCGAGGGCCGAGGTAAGGGCGCTGGCCAGCGGGAGCGTGGGCCCAAGCGTTTTGGTGCGGGGGGCCTACGAATGTGGCCGGTGACTTGGAGGGCCCTTGCCATTCTCCCTCCCTGAATGAATGGCGGCGCCCCTAGGGGCCCAGGTGGCTGTAGGGCGGGAGGGTGATTTGGGCGCTGGAGCTCCGGAGTCCCCAATCCCCGGTGTTGCGGCAATAGGAACCTGGGATGGGCCCCTCCGGCGCCCACCAAAGGTTAGGGTAACACCCAGGAGGCTGGCAGTCCAGATCCACAGGCTGTGCAGCGAGCGGAGGGGCGGACCGAGGTGAGGGCGCAGGCGAGCGGGAGCATGGGACCAAGCGTTTTGGCGCGGGGGGCCTTCGAAGGTCGCCAGGGGATCGGAGGGATCTGCCAGTTCTCCCTCCCAGAATGACCAACGGTGTTCCTAGTGGCCCGGGTGGTGGCGGGGCAAGACAGTGAGTCCGGTGCTGGGGCTCGGGGGTCCCAAATCCCAGGCATTGCGGTGCCAGGCCCCTTCGGAGGGGCCCCTCAGGGACCAACGTAGGGTTATGGGTAGCCCCAGGAGGAGGGCAGGCCTCATCCACTGGCTCTGCAGCGAGTGGAGGAGCGAGCCAAGGTGAGGGCGCTGAGGAGCGGGAGCGTGGGCTCAAGCGTTTTTCATGGGGGAGCCTTCGAAGGTCGCCGTGGGCTCGGAGGGCCCTGCCCGTTCTCCCGCACTGAATGACCAGGGGCACCCCAAGCGTCCCGGGTGGCGGCGGGGCAGCAGGGTGAGTCCGGCGCTGGGGCTCGGGGGTCCCTAACACCTGGCGTTGTGGCGCCAGGCCCCTTGGGACGTGCCCCTCGGGGGCTGACCTAGGGTTTGGGTTAGCCCCCAGGAGACTGGCACGCTCATTCCGCCCATGTGCAGTGAATGGAGGTTTGGGTCGAGGTGACGTAGCTGGCGATCGGGAGCGTGGACCAGAGCATTTGGCTTTGGATCGGGGTGCCTTCGAAGGTCGCACGTGGCTCAGAGGGTCCTGCCCTTTCTGTCGCCCTGAAGGACTGGCGACACCCCTAGCTCCCCATGTGGCAGCGGGGCAGCAGGGTGCGTCCGGCGCTGGGACTTGGGGGTCCCCAATCCCTGGCATGTGGCGCCAGGCCACTTGGGAGGGGCCCCTTGGGGGTGACCTAGGGATAGGGTTAGCCCCCAGGAAGCCAGCAGGCCGGATCCGCCAACTCTGCAGCGAGCGGAGGGGTGGGCCGAGATTAGGGAGCAGGCGAGCAGGAGCGTGGGAGCCAGAGTTTTGCGCGGGGGGCCTTCGAAGGTCGCAGGGGGATCAGAGGGCCCTGCCCGTTCTCTCTTCCTGAATGACTGCCCACGCCCCTAGCGCCCTGGGTGCTTGCGGGGTGGCAGAGTGAGTCCAGCCCTGGGGCTCGGGGGTCCCAAATCCCCAGCATTGCAGTGCCAGGCTTCTTGGGAGGGGCCCCTTGGGGGCCGACCTAGGGTAAGTGTTAGCCCCCAGGACTCCAGCAGGCCCTTTCCGCCAGCTCTGCAGCAGGCGGAGGGGCAGGCCGAGGTGAGGGCACTGGCGAGAGGGAGTGTGGGCCCAAGCGTTTTGGCGTGGGGGGCCTTCAAAAGTCGCCGGGGGCTTGGAGGGCCCTGCCCGTTCTCTCGCCCTGAAAGACTCTCGGTGCCCCTAGCAGCCCGGGTTGCTGTGGGGCAGCAGGGTGACTCCAGTGCTGGGCTCGGGGGCCCCAATCCCCGGCGTTGTGGCACCAGGCCCCTTGGGAGGGGCCCCTCGGGGGCCGACCTAGGCTTAGGGTTCGTCCCCAGGAGGCCGGCAAGCCCAGCGCTAAGTGGCTCTGGCAATGTAACAAAAATGCCATACACTTATCTGTAAGAAATAACAGTGTACAGGAACCCTCTTAGCCCTAACATCATCCTTTGTGAATATGGAAGCCAGCCCCAAAGTGGTCGTGGAAGTCTGACGAAAGGGCTAAGCACTTTTCTCTGAGTCACCACACTATACAGGGAAAGACCAATGTACATCATCTTTCACGAGTAGGAAGCATTAATGAAAAGGTTCTGGAATTTCGAGGACTCTGACCCATCCTTATTGGTAATAAACCACCGTGTACAGGAAAACACCTTCAACTCTCATCAGCCTCCTCAATCCTGATTCTGATTCAACTTTGGGTGTGTAGGACTAGGGAAATGTCCACATCTTCTTGCTAAGAAAGAACGATGTCAGGGTAATGCCCTTCAAGTCACCTCAGCCTTCCTGAAGACGGAAGCAGGAATCAAGGTGGTTATGTTAACATGAGGTAAGGAAGATGAGCATATAAGTGAGAAACAACAGTGGGCAGGACCTCTCTTCCAACGAACAGTATCTTTGCTTAATGTTGAATCCCTATGGTAAGTGGTTGTGGGCATTTGTGAGGTCAAAATCTGTAGTGTTTTGTAAAACCTCTTGGCCATTCACAGATGAGACTAAGGTAGTTGGGGACTCCTAGGCAGTGATTTGTCCACTGTCAAAAATATGAAAAGATAAAAGAGACAGATGAGGTCTCCTCAGGCATTGTCCTTTATCCTCATCCTCCGTGAGGATGGCCATCTCTGGACAGCTCAGTGGCAGGGTCTCATTCACAGTGGGGGCATCTGTTCCTCACAGACATCAGGCAGGGAAATGGATTTGGTTCTCTGTGCCAGCCCAGCCACAGCTGAGTGTCACAGCACCCTCTCGTGGGCTCATAAGAGTTTCACTGTCACCAGGCAGGTCATTGTATTTGATAAACCACTGTGAGAGTTTGCAATCGCCTTCATCTGCAACCTCCTAGAGGCAAATGCAGGTCTCTGGTACCATGTGAAGTCATGTGAAGGCATTGTGAGAAATTGTCCTTTTGCTTAAGAAAAACATGGCTGGGGCTCCTGGCTGGCTCAGCCAGTTAAGCATGTGCCTTTGGCTCAGGTTATGATCCCAGGGTTCTGGGATCGAGCCGAGGCTCCCTGTTCAGCAGGAAAGGAGTTAGGGAAATAGCTTAGAACCCACAGAGAATGTGAATAAAGGGGAGTGAAATGGAATTTGGTCTGTGTTTTGCTTTAGGGATTGGAAGTTAGTTTTTTCTCAATTGTGATGGTTCTTGAAACAGAGAAGCTGTAGTGTTTTTTTTTTTACCTTTAATTTGTTTCTAATAATAATTTTTTATTATGGTATGGTAGTCACTATACAGTATTTCCTTAGTTTTTGATGTAGTGTTCCATGATTCATTATTTGCATATAACACCCAGTGCTCCATGCAATATGTACCTTCCTTAATACCCATCACTGGCCCATCCCAATCCGCCACCCCTCTCCCCTCTGAAGCCCTCAGTTTGTTTCCCAGAGTCCATAGTCTCTCGTGGTTCATTCCCCCTTCTGTTTAGGGTCCATTGTCTAAAGGGACAGACAGTGGAAGTTCACCGAATATAAGATCGAAATTTCGTTGTTCATTATAGATGCCGCTAAGTAGTTCCCAGTCATTTCATTCTACTGTAGTAATTCATTATACCTGTGCAGGTGCACGTGGAAGACAATTGATGCATGTATAGTGGTAATAAAACACGCCCCTCAGTAGTAGAATAATAGAGGATGCATATGTGTAAAATTATTTGACTACAGCTTCCATGCTTTCCCTTTGGTTCCTTATTATCTATGAAATTGGACAATTTTTGTTCTCTAGGCTTAAAACTCATTGTCAGTATTCAGAGTTTTTCAATGCTGATCTTCTCCTGTATAAGTTACCAAAAACCTAAAATATGTATGAAATTTAAAAAACGCTATATTGAAAATGACAGCAGGGAAGTTCCATTTTGTGAATATTGTGTCAATGGATCTCTATTTTGACATCAGTGTTCATTAGAAATGATGACATTTCATGGGAGTATAAATATCAATGTGAAAAAGAAAATGTAGGAAGAACCTTGAATGTTTAAGTAATTGATGAAATGACAGGTGTGTGTGTGTGTGTGTGTGTGTGTGTGTGTGTGTGTGTGTGTGTAATTGATTTTCAGTGAATGGTTCAGCTTCTTGTAGGGCCTCCGAGAGAGCCCAGATGAACCTTTCAATGAGTTGGTATCTGTTTTCAGAACATGGGAATCTCTTAGTCCAATAGTCAATCAGGCAAGCTTTGAGGTCTTGAAGAGTTTCAGTCCTCAGCGATGGTGTTGCAGACCCTTGTGAGCAAACCCTAGGGTATGCTCAGAGCCCTCATTTGCTGGTAGCAAGGTGTGACGATTTCAGACAGCATTTCCCAAAGAAGTACCTCTTGAGTCTCTGTCCTTATTAGTTCCCTACACTTCCTTACACTAGTTATGTGTTCAATGTGTTTCAGGATAATCCCCACATGTGATTTTTGCTATTTCCTACTAGTCCTATCTGTTTCTCATGTTCTTCTTTTATGGTAGGTGTTGGGAAGCAACCTGTGCGGTGTAGGAAGGGGTGTGGTAGTTGTCTGCCTTCAGAGGACCGAATGATGCCTAGAAATTGTACTGTAGTTTGAGGTCAATTGTCCATCCTCTGAGTGTCAGGAATTCCATCACTTTACATTGATGCTAGTCTGTTCTTCAAGCTGTCCTCAGAAATAAGGACGTCATCCATCTAGGGAATACTGATTTGTGTGTATGTTTTCATTTTAGGAAAGGCCTTGCTGCTCCTGAAAATAATACTGTAGAGCACCCTTTCCTGTTCTTATTGGCCATCAGTCAATCTTTTGTGAAGTATTCCTTTATAAATAGACTTTTTATGGTTAATGAGCAGGAATTCTTATTGACAAGTCTTTGTCAGTGTGTGTATTGCAAATCTTACTTCCCAGCCTGTGGTTCACTTTTTCATTTTCTTATGGTCATAAGATAAGGAGAAATGTCACATTTTTATGAAGTCCCACTGAATTCTTTTAAATGGTTAGTGCACCCTATGTCCTGCCCCAAGATTGACAGGTTCTACATTTTCTTTCAGAAACTGTCCAATGGGAAACACAATCCATCTCAA
The DNA here is from genome assembly GCF_024610735.1 of Ursus americanus. Lineage (NCBI taxonomy): Eukaryota > Metazoa > Chordata > Mammalia > Carnivora > Ursidae > Ursus > Ursus americanus. The sequence continues at coordinate 121,592 of NW_028273645.1, read as the reverse complement.
ATTTATAAATTGCATTTTTAATTATAATAGGGTATTTATACACTGTTTTGGTTTTTCTATGTACACAATCGTATTATCTTTGAATAGTCACAATTATCCCCTCAATTCTTATACTTTTTGTTTCTCTTGCCTTCTAACACTGGTACATTCTCCAATGCAACGTTGAGTACAGCAGCATTGTTTGAAGATTTTAATATACCTTTCTCAATATCTGACAGAAAAAGCAGCCAAAACATTGGTAAAATGTGACCTAATGGACATATAGGGAACATTCCATAATAAGTGCAGAATACATTATTTTCAAGTGGTCATAGTCTCTTTACCCAAATAGATGATAGGTGGGGCCACGAATCAAGTCTACAAATGTTAAACCCTGAAATTAACTAGATTCTATTCTTAGACCACAGGCGAATTGAGCCACAGTCATAGGAAAAAGAAAACCAGGAAGTCCTTCAATGTTTAAAAATTAAATGGAACTTTGCTACATATCCTAAAGGTGAGAGAGGGAATCTCAATGGAAATTCTGAACCTTTTCTACATGAGGGCTCACACACAATGGCACTTTCTTTGTGAAGAGCATTATAATAACCTAGACAGGAGTTGAGCCTTAAGTCAGAGTTCTGCCTGCCCCAGCCACACCTGGCAGCCTTGGCCTGTGGTCCCCCTCAGCTGTCCTTTCTGGTAGCCCTGAGCTAAGGGGTCAACATTGCCATATGGAAATGGGAAGCTCCCCACTCATAGTGATGGCGGTGCCCCCTCCCCAGCTGCCCTTTCTGGTGGCTCTGAGCTAAGGGGGTCAACATGGCCGTATGGAAATTAGAAGCTCCCCACTCTTAGTGATGACGTTGCTATTGTATCGTCCTCACCAGTCCAACAACATGATTTCTGAGTGAAATATGACACAAGAGCGACTTCTTGGCCTTCCTTCAGGTTTGAAAATCATCTGGTGAGTCATCTATTAGGAATATGGATTCAACATGTGTTCTTTCTTCTGTAAAAGAAATAGACCCAATAGCAATTATGGCTTCCTGAGCACCTGTTCCTGAGAGACATCATACTGGCTCTTTGTAGCATTCTGCCTCTTAAAATTCTCAACTAGGGTGTAGATATTTTTAGGCACATTTTCAGGTGGTTAGACAGGTACTCAGATGATATGAGTCACAGCAGATTTTAGTGTCAGAAACCTAAGTGGGATCCCCAAATTGACTCCAAATCCCCTGTTGTTCCATACAGGGTACTATTTCCCTCTTATCTCTGGTCTTCTTGATCTGGAAACCTATCAAGTATCAGGATTTTCTTGTCATGTGGAAAACTGGAACGAATTCAGCGGGCCTTTTCACGTCTGCCCATGGTGATCATTAAGATCATTATCTCAGTGGAGGACCTCTGGGTAAGATACTCAAAGATCCTTAGGAATACAGACAGTATAATATTTTCCTGGTATTAAAGTTACAGAAACCAACTATCATTTTTAGTCGATTCAGGCTCTGGTATGTTCAAACCGTGCTGTAAAACTGGTCTGAAATAGTATTTAAAAACACTCAGCTCAGCCTCTTCTACAAAGTGAGCCAATGCTTATAAACATGGCTAAAATATTCCCTTACCTACGATGACTTCCCAGCCATCGTAGTGTTTATATGGTATGACTGTCACTTACATTAGTCAACATTTGCAGAGAAAGAACTTAGTGCATCCAGGGGGCACATCATGTTGAAATTAGTTTGTGACAATGAGCTACTGTGTTTTATTCTGCAGTCCAAGGGAATGGTGCCAGACATCTCTAAGGTGTCTAGCAGTTCTACAATTCTGATTTTAAGTGGTCTGTGTGCTTCAGAGATTTGGGCAGGAGAAGGGCAGGAGTCCAGAGACTGTGAATACTTCTGGCACCTGTGCTGACCATGGAGCAGGCAGCCTTCTGTGGACAACATTTTGATTTCTTGGTACTCTTGTGAAAGGTGCTTTTGTCTCACATTCCTCCATTTAGGAGTAATTATAATGATGAAAGTAATTTTTATCTTATATCATCTGTGGGCCCTGATCCTGGGCTCCCAGGGAAGCTATCCTTTAACATTTTACCCGGCTCAAAATGACTGGGCAACACCTCAAAGCATGGGCCCTATTTCTGCCCCAAGCACATGTTGTACATCTGCTTCGAGAAGAAAACAATAACCAAAAATGCCAACATAAAGATAAGACAAAATAAAGAACCTCTTTGCTCCCATAATATTAAAGTCATACTGACATGTATATACTGAAAATGCATGAAATCATTGCATTTCCTAATGCCCAAGTCTTGGAGGGTCTGAGAGTCACTGACCTTGCCCAGAACCAGGCACACCCCAGCAGGGAGGGCTGGTGCAGAAAGGGAAGGGGCAGGACTCTGAGGGTGGTCTGCAGCTAGAGGGGTCCCTGGAAGGGGCCAGGTGTGTGTGGAGGCCCCAGCCCACGAGCCCACCCATGCCTGTGCCTGGTGTTGGGTAGAGGAGGCTCCTCTTGGGCCCCCGCACTTTCAGGGTTCCAGGGGCTTGAGGGCGGGTTGCCCAGCATCCAAGGAGCTCAGGCACAGCCCTCCCAGACAATTCACCACTTGGGGGTGGAGCTACATCACTGTGGGCGGTCCCAGATTTGCAGTGGGTTGCAGACCTGGGGCAGAAGGGGCACTGAGAGAGAGAGAGAGTTGCCCTGTGGAGATCCCTGCTGGTGAGTGAGCAGCATGCACTGGGGTGGGGGTCCGGGTCAGGGTGCGCCCCAGGTGGGAGGCAGGGTTCTGGAAGGGAACGTAGAGAGGGTTCATTGTGTGGACTCAGGTGAGTTTTCCTTTTCCTTTTAAAGTCTCTTCTGCCCCATGTCCTCAACTGGCCTTATTCTCCATACCCGTGAACTATAGGGCGCCCGCTCACCTGAGCTTTTGTGGGATGGGTTGCAGAATTTCAGGGTTTCCCCTGTTCCCCTGGAAGAGTGCGGGAAAGGACTTCACACAATCCCCACCTTCAGTTCTCTGACACAGTGCAGGTGATGCCTCTTGGGCATTAACCCGAATTCAGCAGGGTGTGCCCTGGTCCCCCAGGCACAGGTGTGGCAGTAGCAAGCCCCAGAGCCGTCCCCCAACTTAGCATTATGCCCCCTGTGCCCCCAGGTTAGTGGTAATTGGCTATTAGAAGCATGCAGGAAAATCCTCCAGGTGGGGGCCTGGAGGCGGGCGTAAACCAGACCCCACTCTAGTTGCATTGGGCATAGAGGAATTGAGGGTTTCTTTAGAAGAGTAAGTCTGCTTTCCAGAAAAGGCAAGGTCATTGGTCTGTTGAGAATGAAGATAATTACTGCTAAACAACAAGTATATGTTGCCCCTTCGCCCAGAAACCGAAGCAGGTGTGCAGGCTTTAGGTCAGAGGTGCCTTCTTCTCCACAGCTGAGAACACTTCTCTGCTCTGGCTCCTAGACACCCGAGGTTTTGAACGTCAGCATCAGAGTCAGCGAGGCAGATTGTCACAGGACGCCAGTGTTCAGAGAAAGCACAGGTATGTTTGGCAAAATGTCCTATCTATGTCAGGGCTGGAGGTAAAACCTCTCATTATACCAAACCTCCTGGGCTTTTCTCTTTTCTCTAGTTGAGCCACAAAGTAAAATTGAAGTAGCTGTCAGCATTCTGGGTTTGGTGCAAGAATTACTTAGTTTCCCTGCAGGTAGAACTTTGCAGGGGATCACAATTGCTCTGTCCATTTATTGCTTACAAATGTATTTTGACCATCTGTTTCCTAGGAACCCTCTTTTATTAGAAAGGGAAGGTGAGATTCACTCTGTGCCTGTTTGTAACATCTAATTTGTTCCTTCCTGTAACACTGTTTATTCAATTATGCCTTAGATATGGTTGAGTGGTCAGCATCTAGAGTTAGGTGGCTTTTTTCATCTGATACAGACTTGGATGATGTCATTTGACAAAGGTGATGTTTCATCATTGATTAGTTTATTCATCAGAAGAGTTAAAATTAGGGTGGAGGGAAAATTGAAAATTATCCAAAGCGGCCTGTTCCTGTTTAAAAGTTGAACTTGACTTTCTAGTTTTACTAAAAGTATTATCTCGATATTTTGAGGTGCCATATTCTCTCTGTAGTTTCTTTGGTGGTGGAGTCAGAAGGAGAGTCTGGGAATTCTTTGGGATAGTGGCATGCTGGTGGCTTCAAGGGGCTTGGCATCAGGAGCCTTGGGGTGAATTCTGCAACTGCTTGTCTGACCCTGGGTGCATCTCCCAGAGGTTTTGTTTCCTCTTATGAAATTGCCGGCAGATAATGTTCTGCTTAAAGGGGAACCCTCCCATCCTGTTGGTGGGAATGCAAAGTGGTGCAGCCAGTCTAGGAAACAGTGTGGGGGTTCCTCAAAAAGTTAAACATTGAACAACCCCATGATCCAGCTATTGCTCTCCTAGGTATTTACCCAAAGGATACAAAAATGTGAATTCGAAGGGGGTCCATGCACCATGATGTTTAGAGCAGCAATGTCCACAGTAGCCAAATTATGGAGAGAATCCCAACGTCCATGCACTGATGAATGGATCAAGCAGATGTGGGATACCTATATATAATGGAATATGACCCAGCTTCAAAAAGAATGAAATCTTACCACTTGCAAGGATGTGGATGGACATAGAGTGTATTAAGCTAAGCAAAATCAGTGAGGAAAGACTAATATCCTATCCTCTCACGCTTGTGGAATTTCTGAAAGAAAACAGATGAACAGAGTGTTGGTGTGATGAGAGAGGCAAACAAGGAAATAGACTCAACCTTGGAGAACAAACTGAGTGTTGCTGCAGGACAGGGGTGTGGGGGGAAGAGTTAAATGGGTGAGGGGTATTAAGGAGGGTACTTGTGATGAGCACCAGGTACTGTATGCAGGTGAGGAATCACTAAATCCTACCCCTGAAGCGAATATTCCATGGCATGTGAACTAACTGGAATTTAAGTAAAAGAAGAAAGGAAAAAGTGTTCTGCTTCATGAAGAGTGAGGTAAAATTGTAGTGATTTGGGCTGTACTATTCTATAGAGGATAGATGTAAAACACTCTGTTGTAGGATACACTAGTTTCTTATCACATAAGGAGTCCTCAGAGAGCTGCAATGAAAGATTCAGGTCTCAGAGCATGTTCATGTTCCACTGATATGTTACAGTTTGCACAGGTAGGAAAGAAGGTGGAGAGAAAGGCAACAGAAGGGGAAAGTAGGTGTGAACCTTTCATTAGTTAGCATTATATCTTTCTCATGAAAGCCTTGCGCCAGTGTGATTTTGGAAGAAGAGGGGGAATCCGGGAGCATTGGAGGAGACAGGGGAGTTCCAGGTCTGGGTAAAGCTGACAGGGGTCCCAGATGAGAGCTGAATGCATTCTGCAGCAGGGTGTGGGCAGGGTGGGCTCCAGGGGTGGCTGTGGGTCTCCTGGGTGAGAGTTGTGACAGGTGAGGGCTGTGTGCAAGTTCCTGGCTGAGGACAAGTGAGGCACAGGCGGAGAGCTTGCAGAGAACCTTCTTCTGGGCCACCAGCCTCACCCAACACACACAGCCTCATCTTCTGTCCCTGTCACTCCAATTCAGACTTCTCTGAAGGTGAGTGAGAACACATCAAGAGCATTCTGAACAAAAGGGAAAGCATGTGCAATGGCTCTGGGGCAGGAGATTTCCAGGTATGTCCAGGAGCAGCAAGAAGGCCCTGTGGCCACAGTAGACAGCTTAGGACATGAGCTCAGAGAGGTGAAAGAAAGCCATTCCAGGGCTATAACCCCGTGAGACCCTGTTTCACTGGGCCATCCTGGCTACAGTGTTGAGAACAGATGACAGAGGGTTGAAGACGGCAAGGCAGGTCAATGACGAGGCTTTTCCAGGAACTCAGGCACTGTGGACCAGACAGGTGGCCTTGGATGGAGTGGTTAGACCTATTCTGGGTCCATTTTGAAGATGGAGCTCACAGGATTTGCTGATGGGTTAGCTATTAGGAGCAGGAGAACGGAGGCGTTGGGGTAACTCCCAGCTGTTGTGGGTTGTCCTGATCGAGGGGAAGGAGAGTGTTTCTGGGGGTAGGAGGTAGTCTGTGTTCCGCATCCTGAGGAAGGTGCCTTTCCCGGTGGGTCTGCTGAGATTTGTGTCTGGGAGAACCTTTCACATCTCCTCCCTCAGAAATGCTCAAGTACAAGTATCCCCCACTTTTTAAGCGTTCACAGTAAGACACTGGGCTTTCTTGAAAGAACTACGTTATTACCCAGCTTCAGTAAGAGGAAGAGACCTGAAGAGGATTTCCCTCTTATGAAAAAAGGTGAACAGTGAGAATCGCGTTCAGCATCTGTTTTGGGGAGAAGCACAACAGAGGCGGCATGCACCCCAACCAGCTCCTTCCGCTGGGAACAGCTATCCACATCCAGCCACCAGCACTTTGAATGGTGTCTGTGAGCCTCTGCTGTGCTTTATCTTCATTTATGCTGGACCTCCCTTAGAAACTTGTGTCCTGAGGCCTAAGAAAAGCCAAAGAGAAGGAATTTTGGAGTCTGAGCACACTGTCTAATTGTTCCGTGTAAATTAATGGCCATTCCTTCTTGACACCATTTCTGCTGTGCAAGGTTTCTCAGAAGCCCTGTACTTTCAGAGAGCAGGGAAACCTATACCCGATGCTTCAGGGTTAGTTTTAGTCTCCATGCTGGACAGAACATTTCATGACTGTCGGATTTTCTCACTTCAACATTGAGACTTGGACCACCTTCACCCGTTTCTACCACCCCATCCCCGAATCTGGCACCTACCAATCTGCTCTCAGTGTCTATGTGTTCAGTATTTGTTTATTCCTCGTGGAATGTACATGAGAGCATCTGGCATTGGTCTTTCTGTGTCTGAGTTACTTGGCATAAGGCCCCCAAGGTCTGTGTTTCCATGTCTGGTTCTTGTGAATAAATCTGTAGTGAACGTGGGAGTGCATCTGTCTTTTTGAGGCAGTATTTTTGTGTTCTCCGAATCAATACTCAGTAGAACCATTACTGGGTCATGGGGTAGTTGCATTAATTTTTTCAGGAACCTCCATACCGTTTGTCACAGTGGCTACACCAATTTCCATTCCCACCAACAATGCTCAGAGTCCTCTCGTCTGCACACCCTTGACCCCACCTGGTGTCTGTCTCTGGGACAATAGGTGTTCCAACACTTGTGAGGGAATAGCCAGTTGTGGGTTTGACTGATGTTTCCCTGACGATATTTAGTGATGTCGAACAACTTTTTCTGTCTGTTGGCACCTGTGAGCCGTCTTTGGAAAGTATCTATTCACATATTCCCCACATTTTTTATACAGTTTTTTTTTTGTTTGTTTGTTTTGATTTGTATGAGTGTTGTGTGTATTTTGGATGTTAGCCTCTTCTCACACATATGATTCGCAGATATTTTTTTTCTTATTGGGTCTGTGGCCTTGTAAGTTTTTGCTGGTTTCTTTTTCCGTATGGAAGATTTCAGTTGAAGTTGTTCCACCTGTTTATTTTTGCTTTTGTTGCCTTTGCATTTGGTGTCCTATCTGAAGACTCTTTGCCAAAACCAATGTCGAGAGACTTAGTACCTGTGTCTTCTTGGAGGTTTATGGATTCAGGTCTTACGTTCATATCATTCATCCATTAAAAATTTTGTGTGTGGTGTAAGAAAGTGACCCAGTTATATTCTTCTGCATTTAGTGTCCAGTTTGCCTGTTACCGCTCACTGAAGACACAGTCCTTCCCTCATGGCATATCTTCTGCTGCTGTGTCGTAAGTTAGGATCATCTACGTGTGGGTAAGTTTCTGAGGTTTCTGTTCTGTTCCACTGACCTGGTGTCTGTGTTTATGCCAGTACCATCCTGTTTTGATGACAACAGCTTTGTAATCTAGCTTGAAATCCAACAGTGTGTTGTCTGCACCTTTCTTTCTTCACGTTGCTTTGGGTATTTGGGGTGTTTTATGATTCCATACAAGTTTGAGGACTGTTTTCTATTTGCTCGAATAATGCCACTGGAATTCAGATAGGGATTTCATCACATGTGTCAATTGCTTTGGGTACGATGGACATGTTCACATAATTAACTCTTCCAGTTAAGGAGCATGGCGTATGCTTCCATTTGTTTGTGTTGCCTTCCAAATCTTTGACCCATACATCCTGCCCCCCTCGACACACATGTTTTTCATTTCTTTTCTGTCATGTGTTGAGTGTACTATGTCTTTCTCATTCTTGGTTGCTTTTATTCCTAAATTTTTTTTGATGCAATTGTAAATGGCATTGTTTTTTAATTTCTCTTTGCGAAAGTGTGTCATCAGTATACAGAAATGCAAGAATTTGGGTCATCTGGGTGGCCCCATAGGTGAAGCGTCTGCCTTCAGCTCAGGTCATGAACCCAGAGTTCTGGGTTCGAGCCCCGTGTTGGGCTCCCCGCTTACAGAGGGTCTGTTTCTCCCTCTTTCTCACACTCCCCCTGCTCCTGCTTTTTCTCTTCCTGTCAAATAAATAAATAAAATTTGAAAATACATAAAGACAACAGGTCTCTGTATATTGACTTTATATCCTGCAGCTTTCTTGAATTTGTTTATTCTAACAGTTTTTTTTTTGTGTGTGTGTGGAATCATTCGGGATTTCATGTCATTTGCAAATAGTGACAGTTTTCCTGTATGGATTTCATATCTTTCTTTTTTTAAAATGATGTCACCCTACAGTACTTCATTTGTTTTTGATGTAGTGTTCCATGATTCATTGTTTGCATATAACACCAAGTGCTCATTATGATACATGCCCTCCTTTTTTAAAAAAAGAATTTATTTATTTATTCAACAGATATAGAGACTGCCAGCGAGAGAGGGAACACAAGCAGGGGGAGTGGGAGAGGAAGAAGCAGGCTCACAGCGGAGGAGCCTGTTGTGGGGCTCGATCCCATAATGCCGGGATCACGCCCTGAGCCAAAGGCAGACGCTTAACCGCTGTGCCACCCAGGGGTCCCAACAGGTGCCCTCCTTAATACCCATCACCAGGATAACCCATTCCCCTACCCCTCCCTTTCTGCAACCTTCAGTTTGTTTCCCAGTGTCAGTAGTCTGTCATGGTTCATCTCCCCCTCTCATTCCCCCCCTTCACTTTTCCCTTCCTTCTTCTAATGTCCTCCATGCTACTCCTTCCGTTCCACATAGTAGTGAAACCATATGATAATTGTCTTTCTCTGCTTGACTTAATTTCACTTAGCATAATCCCCTCCTGGTCCATCAACGTTGGTGCAAATGGGGGGTATTCATCCTTTCTGATGACTGAGTAATATTCCATTGTATAGATGAACCACATCTTCTTTGTCCAATCATCTGCTGAAGGACATCTTGGCTCCTTCCACAGTTAGGCTATTATGGACATTGCTGCTATGTACATTGGGATACAGGTGCCCCTTCTTTTCATTACTCTGTGTCTATGGGGTAAATACCCAGTAGTTCAATTGGTGGGTCTTAGGATAGCTCTGTTTTTAACGTCTTGAGGAACCTCCATATTGTTTTCAAAAGTGGCTGTACCAGCTTGAATTCTCACGAGTAGTGTAAGAGGGCTCCCCTTTCTTCACATACTCTCTGACTTTTTTTTATTTCTGTCTTGTTAATTTTTTTTCAAGATTTTATTTATTCATTCCACAGAGATAGAGACATCCAGCGAGAGAGGGAACACAAACAGGGGAGTGGGAGAGGAAGAAGCAGGCTCATAACGGAGGAGCCTGATGTGGGGTTTGATCCCATAATGCCAGGATCACGCCCTTAGCCGAAGGCAGAAGCTTAACCTCTGTGCCACCCAGGTGCCCCCTGCCTTGTTAATTTTAACATTTCTAACTGGTGTAAGGTGGTATCTCATTGTCATTTTGATTTGTATTTGCCTGATGGCAAGTGATGTGGAGCATTTTTTCATGTGTCTGTTGGCCATTTGCATGTCTTCTCTGGAGAAGTATCTCTTTGTGTCTTCTGCCCATTTTTTTGATGTCGAGTTTGAGGAGTTCTTTATAGATATTGGATACCAACCCTTTATCTGTAATATCATTTGCAGATATCTTCTTCAATTCCGTAGGTTGCCTTTTTGTTTTTTGATCATTTGCTTTGCCAAGCAGAAGCCTTTTATCCTGATGAAGTGCCAATAGTTCATTTTTTGCTTTTATTTCCTGTGCCTTTAGAGACGTGGCTTGCAAGAAGTTGTTGTGTCCAAGGTTGAAGAGTTCTTTTGATTTTGATATGAGACAGGAATCCATTATCTTATTTTCCTGATTGTATTCGAGTCCTCTGTCTTTCTTGGTGAGTCTAGCTAAGTTTGTCAGTTTTGTTTATCTTTCCAAAAAAGGCTGCTCTCATTTTCATTGTTTTTTTTTTTTTTGTCTTTTTAGTCTCCGTTGGATTTATTAATGCATTCCTTTTTGTTATTTCCTTATTTCTACTAATTTGGGGCTTTGTTTGTTGTTTTTTTTTTCTACTTATTTACCACATAAAGCAGGTTGTTTATTGGAGAGCATTTTCATGGATTGATGAAGACTTTAATTTCTATGAATGTCCCCCATAAAGCTACTTTTGCTGCATCCCATAAGTTTTTGTAGGTTGTCTTTTTCATCAGTGACCAGGTACTTCTAAAAGTTTTTTGATTTCTTCTTTGACTGTTGGATGTTCAGTAGCATGTTGTTAAATCTCCACATATTTTTTTAAGATTATTTTAGTATCTGACAGAGAGTGAGACAGCGAGAGAGGGAACGCAAGCAGGGGGTGGGAGAGGGAGAAGCGGGCTTCCCACTGAGCAAGGAGCCTGATTTGGGGCTAGATTCCAGGATCCGGGGTCAAGACCTGAGCTGAAAGCACATCCTTAACGACTGAGCCACCCAGGCCCCAAAAATCTCCACCTATTTTTGACTGTCCCATTTTTTTTCTTGAGACTGATTTCTAATTTCATATCATTGTAGTTGGACAAGATTTGAAGCAGAAGGTGAAGAGAGCATTCAGATGAAAGGTTTGTTTCCTGGAGGGTTTTCTGAGGGCATACCATGAGTTCAGTGGGGATGGAGGAAGGTTTTGTGAGACGGGGGGTGGGGTTAACCCTAGTTAGAATTACTGACTACTACCATGCAGGCTGTGTGCTACCGTTCACACCATAGTCCTGATGGACTTGTACTTCATTAAATATTTTCTAGGAGGTGTAGGCATAGCCTTTACTTAAAGAAAGGTGCCATGTGGGTTCATGGCATTACCCCAGGTCAGCAACCAGGATGTATGGTATTGTGGGGGATCAGAAGCAGGCTTTCTGTGGGAAGCGACAGAAATAGGGTATGGTGAGCTCCATGACCATAGGTGAGGTCCCTAGTGACCCACTGGGTGTTGGGTTCTGTGGATCTGTCTCATCAGGTGCTGTGGAATTCAGGGACACCCTCCTGTCTGTGGATTTGTGTGGAGACAGGTAGACATCAGTGTCTGGCCAGGCACGAGGGTCGCACTGGACCACCACCAGAGGTGCAGCGTGCGGGGGAGTCACTGCTTGGTTTCCAGGAAAGCTGACCAGGGTCTGTGACCGTGATTCCTAGCAGCTGCAAAGGAAGAGGAGGCCGGGGTGGTACACACTTCCTAGACTTGTGGTCAGGACTAGTCTGGAGCCCACTGAAGTCAGCCACACCTGGCACAGAAGGCACCCAGTCAGTGTAGCTGTGGGCACTGCTCCCATGACACTTTTGGGCCGGCTCCATGCTGCCACCTCCTGCTTTTCATCATCTTCAAGGTCATGTGCCTCTGCTCTTGCCCCATGGCCTCTGGGGTATTGTCTGTCCTCCATCTGGCCCTCGTCCCTGGTGCCCTGTGCAGTCCCATGACAGGGTAGCCTTCTCGAGACAAACATCTGGCCCTGATGGAAAACTTCCATGGATCTCTTGTGATGTGAGGATGATGCCCTGCCCTGGAAGGGGGCTGCAGGTCCCCAATCAGGAGAGCCATGTCTCCCTTTTCAGCATGGCCTGTACTCCCCTCAGTCTTCTTCAGGGAAGCTCTCCCCACTTCCTGAGCTGACAGCTCTGAACTTAAAAATGAATGTTATTTTACATATCTCTATGCTTTAGTTCATCCATGGCATGTCTTTCAACCCCGTTAGTGGGTTTTTTTTTTTTTTTAGCAGTTCTGAAGGGCTGTCTGCTCAAGGAGGGGATGACCTGGGCAGGGCAGCTTTCCCTCTCATCTCCCTCAGCATGTCTCTGAGCCCTGGGGCCAGCTGTCCCACTGAGGATTGAGGGACCCGAGCCAGCCCATCCTGAGCCCAGGCTGTGTCAGCTCATAGACTGATGCGTGTCGGAGCGGTGGGCAGCTGGCATGGGCCAGGGACAGGCAGTGTCTCCTTCTCATTCCTTCCCTCCCTTCCTCCCAGAAGTAGCTCAGAGCAGCCTTCAACCCCTGCATCTCCAGATCCCTTGACCTGTGCCTCCTGTGTTCAGCTGGTGACCTTGGAGTTTCGCATGGATTCTACCTCCCGTACCCTCTCCCATAGCAGTTCCTGGATCAGGGGAGGGGTCGGACCCTTGTCTGCTTTTGGTCTTCTTCCTGTCCCACACCGAGCCCACCGACCGTTTCATCTTCCATGTATGTGCTTGGAAGCAAGCCCATCCACAGGGAACCTATTAGCCAAGTGGATCCAGGCAATAAACATTGAAGTAGAGATCCAGAATCCATAATAAACCTGCTCTGAAACCTGTCCCAAAGTCTGTGACTCTCTCACACTGAAACAGAAACAATAATAGCTTTCTGGACTGTGAAGTGATATGTGTCTCTACTTCCAATCTTGAATGCATAGGTGCTGAACCTGGACAGAAAGGGACCATGGCTCCCGTGGGCTGGGATCCACAGTAAGAACGCAGTGAAATCTGAATTTTAGGCATGAAGTGAATAATTATTGTAGAGCGAATCCCAAGTAGGGCTTTTGCACATTGCACAGGAAAAGCTTTTTCAAAGAGGTTTCTGAAAGAAAAATCTTTTTTTTAAATTTATTTTAATTCCTATAGAGCTAACATACAGTGTTACATTCGTTTCAGGTGTACAGTAGAGTGATTCAGTAATTCTATATATTACAAAGTGGTCATCAAGAAAAGTGTCCTCTTAATCCCCTTCATCTATTTCACTCATCCCTCTATCCACCTCCTGTCTGGTAACCATCCGTTTGTTCTCTATTGAAAAGAGTTTGTATTTTGGTGTGTCTCCTTTTTCTCTTTTAGTTATTTATTTTTGTTTGTTTTTTAAATTCCCCATTAGAGTGACATCATATGGGATTTGTCTTTCTCTGACTGACTGATTTTAGTTTGGATAATACTCTCTAGCTCCATCCATGTGGCTGCAAATGGCAAGGTTTCATTCTTTTTCAAGCCGAGTAATACTCCATTGTGTGTGTGTGTGTGTGTGTGTGTGTGTGTGTGTGTGTGTGTGTGAATACACACATCTATCATCTCATTTGTCAATTTTTCTACAGACACTTGGGTTGCTTCCATATGGTGATATTGTAAATAATAGTGCAAGAAACATAGGGGTGCACGTATCCTTTTTACTTACTGTTTTCCTATTCTTTGGGTAAATACGAGTAGTGTGATTGTTGGATCGTAGGGTAGTTCTATATTTAATTTTTTGAGGAAACTTCATATTGTTTTCCACGGTGGCCACCACAGTTTGCATTCCCACCCAAAGTTCACGAAGATTCCCCTTCATCCACATCCTCCCAACAGCTGCTCTTTGTTGTGCTTTTGATGTTAGCCATTCTGACAGGTTTGATGTAATACCTCATTGTCCTTTGGATTTACATTTTCCTGATGATGGGTGATGGTGAACACCTTTTCACGGGACTGTTGGCCATTTGTATTTCTTCTTTGGAGAAATGTCTGTCCATGTCTTCTGCCTATTTTTTAACTGGATTATTTGTCTTTTGGGGGGTCGAGTAGTATCAGTTGTATATGTTTTGGACACTATCCCTTTATTGCATATGATCTTTGCAAATATCATCTCCCTTTGAGTAGGTTGTCTTATGATTTTTACGTTTTCATTGTTCTTCTGCTGTGTGGAAACTTTTTATTTTGCTGTATTCCCAATAGTTTGTTTTTGCCTTCATTTGCTTTGCCTCAGGAGACAGTCCAGAAAAACGTTGGTATGGTCCATGTCAAGAAGTTACTGTCTTCCCTCCTGTAGGATTTTTATGGATTCAGGTCTCATATTGAGGTCTTGAAACTGTTTTGTGTTTGTCTGTATTGTGTAAGAAAGCAGTCTAATTTCATTCTTTTGTGCGTAGCTGTCTAGTTTTCCCAACACCATTTGCTGTAGAGACTGTCCTTTTCCCTTTTGATATTGTTGCTTGCTTTGTGGAAAATTCATGGACCACATAATTATGGGTTTCTGTCTGAACTTGTATCCTGTTCCTTTGGTCGCTGTTTCTATTTTCGTGCTGTACTCTCTTGTTAGGATGACTGCAGCTTTGTAGTATAACCTGAAATCTGAAATAGTGAGTCCTCCAGCTTTGTTTTTCTTTTCCACATTGCACTGTCTGTTCGGAATCTTTAGTGGATCCATACAAATGTTTAGGATTGTTTATTCGAGGTCTTTTGTTCTTTAATTTAAATTCAATTAGCCAACTTACAGTACACCATTAGTTTCAGATGTAGTCTTAAATAAATTTTCAGTCGTGTGTAACACCCAGTGCTCATTGTATCATGTGGCCTCCTTAATGCTACTCACCCAGTTACCCCCCCCCAACTTCTCCAACAATCATCAGTTTCTTGCGATAGTTAAGAGTCCATCATGGGTTTTCTCCCTCTCTGATGACTTCCCATTCTATTTTCCCTTCCTTCCCCTATGGTCTTCTTCCTTGTTTCTGATATTCCACATAGGAGTGAAAGCATATGATCATTGTCTTTCTTTCATTGACTTATTCCACTCAGCATAATACCCTCCAGCTCCACCCATGTCGGTGTGATGGTAAGTATTCATCCTTTCTGATGGCTGAGTAATATTCCATTATATATATATATGATCCACATCTTCTTTATCCATTCATCTGTCCATGATCATCTGCACTCCTTCCACAGTTTGTCTATTATGGACATTGCTGCTATGAACACTGGGGTGCATGTGTCCCGTCTTCACTACATCTGTCTCTTTGGGGTCGATACCCCGTAGTGCAATTGCTGGGACATAGGGTAGCTTTATTTATAACTTCTTGAGGAAACTCTGTACCATTTTCTAGAGTGGCTGTACCACACTGCATTCTTACAGGGGTGTAAGAGGGTTCCCGTTTCTCCACATCCTCTCCAAGATGTGTAGTTTCATGTCTTCTTATTTTTAGATATTCGGCCTCGTGTGGTAGGGCATCTATAGGGGTTTAGATTTCCATTTCCCTGAAGCCAAGTGATATGAAGCATTTATGCATGTATCTTTTGGTCACCAGTATGTCGTCATCAGTGAAATGACTTCCCATTTTAATCCATCTCAAGACCTAAAGCTGGGTAAGGCACTGAAGCTGGATGATGCCATCGGTTGGAAGTGTGTAGAATTTCAAAAGCTCTCCGTGGAGAGAAAGTTTAAAGGTCAGTGTGAAGCTACTAATTGGATCCGGGGACATCTCTGAAAGTGGGGGTTGCCTGGGATGGGCTGAGGGGGGCCCTTCGATTTTCCTATGAATCCTTGCTGCAGCCCCAAATGGACAGTTTCCTCCTGTGGGGCAGGGTGAGTCCTCTAGTCGTACAGAGGTGAGCCCAATGCCTGGTGCCTTGGAGGCAGGCAAACGGGGAGGGACCCTCAACAGAAGACCCAGAGTTAGGTTAGGCCTCAAGAGACAGCAGGTCCGAACTGCCCAGTGCTCAGAGAACTCCCAGGCCGAGTGAGATGAGGGCACGAGGGTGGGTGAGTGGGAGCCTGAGGTTCCATCCAGAAGGGCCCACAAAGGTCGGGGTTCAGCAGAAGGAGCTCTCAGGGGGTGCCCCAATTCTCTTGCCCTGACTGCTCTGTTGTGCCCCAAAATGGTACAGTTTACTGTGGGTTGCAGGCTGAGTCCTACGGTGGGTCTTGGGTGTCCCCAATCCGCTGGAGTGGGGTGCCAGGACCCCGGGGAGGGGCCCCTCTGTGGCCAACCTTGGGTAAGGGTTAGTGTTCAGGAGCCCGGCAGGGACAATCTGCAGGCTGTGCGGTGAGCTCTGTGGAGGGCTGAGAGGAGGCCATGGAGGAGGGTGAGCATGGGCCTCAGGGTTGGGGCACGGGGGGCTGCCAAAGGATGGGGATGGGCTCCGGGGGCCTCCCCAAGTTCTCGTGCCCTGTAGGCTCTGTAGAGCCCCAAGGGGCACGGTTTCCTGTCGGGTGGCAAGCTGAGTCCTGCGGTGGGGCACAGGTATCCCAATTACCCGGGTCTGTGGTGTAAGGTTCCTGGGGAGGCCCCCAAACCCACGGCGACCTAGGGCTAGGGATAGGCCCAGGAGCCCCGCAGGCCCGATCTGTTGGCTGTATGGCGAGCTACACGGGCTGAGGTGAGGATGTGGGGAGGGTGAGCATGGGCCTCAGGGTTGGGGTGCGGGAGGCCACCAACGTTCGCTGGTGGCTCAGGAGGGCCCTCCTGGTTCTCCCGCCCTGAATGCTCTATGGCCTCCCAAGGCACACGGTTTCCTGCAGGGTGGCAAACTGAGTCCTGCTGTGGGGCTCAGGTGTCCCGAATCCCCGCGGCTGCGGCTCCAGGCTCCTGGGGAGGGGCCCCTCCACAGATGAACTAGGGTTAGGGTTGGGGCCCAGGAATCCCGCAGGCCAGATCTGCCCACTATGTGGCGAGCTCCGCCCTGGGCTGAGTTGAAGGTGCGGGGTGGGGTGAGCATGGGCTTCACGGTTGAGTTTAGGGATCGCCGAAGTTCGCCGGGGGCTCTGGGGGCCCTCCTGGTTCTTCCGCCCTGAATGCTCTACAGCCTCCCAAGGGGCACAGTTTCCCGCGGGCTGGCAGGCTTTATCCTTCAGTGGGGCTCAGGTGTCCCCAGTCCCTGGGGCTGCGGCACCGGGCCCCAGGGGAGGGGCCCTACCCAGCCGACCTAGGGTCAGGTGTAGGCCCCAGGATCCCGGCAGGCCTGATCTGCCGGCTCTGCGACGAGTTCGGTGGCAACCTGAAGGGAAGGTGTGGGGCGGGATGAGTGTGGGCCTCAGGGTTGGGGTGTAGGGGCCACCGAGGATCCCTGGGGGCTCAGGGGGGCCCTACCAGTTCTCTTGCATGGGATGTTCTGTGGCGCCCCAAGGGGCATGGTTTCCTGAGGGGTGGCAGGATGAGTCCCGTGGTGGGGCTCAGGTGTACCCAATCCCTGGGGTTAGGGTACGGATTAGGGTATGGGTTGAGGTTAGGGTATGGGTTAAGGTTAGGGTATGGGTTATGGTTAGGTTATGGGTGAGGGTAGGGGTTAGGGTTAGGGTAAGGAGTGGGTACGGGTTAGGGTTGGGTTTTGGGGTTGCAGGTTAGAGGTTATGGGTTAGGGTACAGATTAGGGTTTAGGGTACGGGTTAGGGTTTAGGGTTCGGGTTTAGGGTTAGGGTTAGGGTTGGAGTACGGGTTAGGTTTAGGGTATGGGTTAGGGTACGCATTAGGGTACGGTTTAGGGTACAGGTTAGGGTACGGTTTAGGGTAAGTGTTGGCGTACGGATTTGGGTACGGCATAGGGTACGGATTAGGGTTAGGGTACGGGTTAGGAAACACGTTAGGGATAGGGATTGGATACGGTTTAGGGTTAGGGTATGGGTTAGGGTACGGGTTAGGGTACAGATTAGGGTTAGGTATGGGTTAGGGTATGGGTTAGGGTCCAGGTTAGTGATAGGGTACGGGTTAGTTTATGGGTTAGGGTACAGGTTAGGGTATGGGTTAAAGTTAAGGTAAGGGTACTGGTTAGGGTTAGGGTAAGGGTTACAGTTTAGTGTTTAGGGTTACGGTTAGGGTATGGGTTAGGGTTAGGTTATGGGTAGGGTTAGGGTACGGGTTATGGTATGAGTTAGGACATGGGTTAGTGTCAGGTTTTAAGGTTTAGGGTTAAAGTTAGGGTATGGGTTAGGGTACTTGTTAGGGTTACGGTTAGGTTTAGGGTACGGTTTAAGTTACGGGTTAGGGTACAGTTTAGGGTTAGGGTTAGGGTATGGGTTAGAGTACGTTTTAGGGTTACGGTTAGGGTTTGGGTACAGGTTAGGGTTAGGGTACGGGTAGGGTTAGGGTTAGGGTACGGGTTAGGGTTAGGTTTAGGGTTAGGTTACGGGTTATGGGTAGGGTTAGCTGAAGGGGTAGGGTTAGGGGTTAGGGTTAGGGGTTAAGTTTTAGGGTTTAAGGTTAGGTGTTAGGGTTTAGGCTTAGGGTTAGACCCCAGTAGGCCAGCAGGACCGATGCGCCTGCTGTGCGGGGAGCGGAGGAGTGGGACGAGGTGAGGGCGCTGGCGAGCAGGAGTATGGTATCCAGCGTTTTGGCGCAGGAGGCCTTTGAACGTTGCTAGAGGCTCGGAGGGCCCTGCCCGTTCTCCCGCCCTAAATGACCAGCGACGCCCCAGCGGGCCGATGTCGACGGGGCGGCAGGGTGAGTCCAGCACTGCAGCTCGGGTGTCCCCAATCCCCGGCTTTGGTCACCAGTCCCCTTGTGAGGGCCCCCTCTGGGGCCAATCTAGTGTTAGGGTTAGTCCTCAGGAGGCCAGCAGGCCCCATACGCCAGCTGTTCGGTGAGCAGAGGGGCGGGCCATGGTGAGGGACTGGCGAGCTGGAAGGTGGTACCCAAAGTTTTGGCGCCGGGGGCCCTCAAATGTCGCCGGGGACTCAGAGGGCCCTGCCCATTCTCCTGCCCTGAATGAGTGGCGGCTCCACTAGCAGCCCGAGTGGTGGCGGGGCGGCAGGGTGGGTCTGGCGCTGAGGCTCGGGGGTCTCCAATGCCAGACGTTGCAGCACGAGGCCCCTTGGGAGAGGCCCCTTGGGGGCCGACCTAGGGTAAAGGTTAGCTCCTGGAGGCCGTAGGCACAATCCGCAGTCTGGGGCGAATGGAGACGCGGTCGAAGATTAGGGCGCTGGCGAGCAGGAGAGTGGGCCCCAGCCTTTTGGCGCTGGGGGCCTTCGAAGGTCACCGGGGCAGGGAGGGCCCTGCCCATTCTCCAGCCCTGAATGATCAGCGGTACCCTAGTGGCCCGGGTGTGGGCGGGGCGGAACGGTGAGTCCAGCGTTGTGACTCGGGGGTCCCCAATCCCTGGCGTTCGGTGGCAGTCCCTTTGGGAGGGGCCCCTTGGAGGCCGACCTAGGGTTAGGGTTAGCCCCCAGGAGGCTGGCAGGCTCGATCCACCGGCTCCGTGGCAAATGGAGGGGTGGGCCAAGGTGAGGTCGCTGGCGAGCGGAAGCGTGGGCCCCAACATTTTGGCTCGGTGGGCCTTCGAATGTCGCAGGGGGCTCGGAGGGCCCTGCTCGTTCTCCCGCCATGAAGCACCGGCGACGCCCTTAGCTCCCTGGGTGGCAGCGGGGTGGCAGGGTCAGTCCTGCACTGGTGCTTGGGTTTCCCCAATCCCCAGCGTTGCGGCGCCAGGCCCCTTGGGAGGGGCCCCTCGGGGACTGTCCTAGGGTTAGGTTAACCCCCAGGAGGCCGCAGTCCAGATCCGCCGGCTGTGCAGTGAGCGGAGGGATTGACCGTGGTAGGGCGCAGTCGAGCGGTAGCGTGGTACCCAGTGTTTTGGCGTGGGGGCCTTCTTATTTTACCGGAGGCTCGGAGGGCCCTGCCGGTTATCCCGCCCTGAATGCCCGGCGGCACCCCTAGCGGCCCACGTGGCGGCGGGGCGGCAGGGTGAGCCCGGCGCTGGGGCTTGCAGGTCCCCAATCCCTGCCGTTGCGGCACCAAGCCTCTTGGAAGGAGCCACTCTGGGGCCCACCTAGGGTTACGGTTAGCCCCGAGGAGCCCGGGAGGCAGGATCTGCCAGCTGTGTGGCTAGAGGGGGGGCAGGCCGAGGTGAGGGCGCTGTAGAGAGGGAGCATGGGCCTCAGCGTTTTGGCATGGGGGACCTACGAATGTCGCCGGGGGCTCGGAGGGCCGTGCCCGTTCCCCCACCCTGAATGACCGGCGGCGCCCCAAGTGCCCCGGGTGGTGGCAGAGGGACAGGTTGAGTACATCGCTGGGGCTTGTGGGTCCCCAATGTCCGGCGTCGCGGTGCCAGGCCCTTTGGGAGTGCCCTTCGGGGGCCGACCTAGGGTTAGGGTTAGCCCCCAGGAGGCCGGCAGTCCGGATATGATGGCTGTGGGGCGAGCGGAGGGGTGGGCCGAGGTGAGGGTGCTGGGGAGCGGGATTGTGGGCCCCTGCATTTTGGCGCTGGAGGCTTCAAATGATGCTTGTTTCTCCAGGGCCCTGTCCCTTCTCCCGCCCTGAATGACCGGCGGCGCCCCTAGCGGCCCTTGTGGCAGTGTTGTGGGAGGGTGAGTCTGGCTCTGGGGCTTGGAGTCCCAGATCCCAGGCTTAGTGGCACCAGGACCCTTGGGAGGGGCCCTAGGGTTAGGGTTAGCCCCAAGGAGACCATCAGGCCCAATCCGCACACTGTGCGGCGAGCGGAGGTGCGGGCCCAGGTGAGGGCGCTGGGGAGCGGGAGCGTGGGAACCAGCGTTTTGGCCTGGGGAGCCTTTGAAGGTCACCGGTGGCTCAGAAGGCCCTGCCCTTCTCTCGCTCTCTATGACCGGCTGCGCCCCTAGCGGCCCGGGTGGGTACAGTGCGGCAGAGTGAGTCTGGCTCTGGGGCTCTGAGTCACCAATCCCCAGCATTGCAGAGCCAGGCTTCTTGGGATGTCCCCACAGGGCCGACCTAGGTTTTGATTAGCTGCCAGGAGCCAGGCAGGCCCTATCCACCAGCTCGGAAGCAAGCGGAGGGGCGGGCCGAGGTGAGGGCACTGGTATAGCAGTATCCTGGGAGCCAACGGTTTTGCACGGGGAGCCTTCAATGGTCAGCGTGGGCTCGGAGGGCCCTGCCCGATCTCCTGCCCTGATTGACCGGCGGGGCCTCTAGTGGCTTGGGTGGCTGAAGGGCAGCAGGGTGAGTCCGGCACATGGGCTCGGGGTCCCCATCCCCAGTGTTGCGACGCCAGGCCCCTTGGGAAGGGCCCCTCGGGGGCCGACCTATGGTTAGGGTTAGCCTCCAGGAGCCCCGCAGGCCCGATACACCACCTGTGCGTCGAGCGGAGAGTTGGGCCGAGGTGAGGGTCCTGGTGAACATGAGCCTGGGCCCAAGCGTTTTGGTTCGGTGTGCCTTCGAATGTCGGCAGGGGTTCGGAGGGCCCTCCAGTTCTCCCACCCTGAATGAATGGCGGCGCCCCTAGCGGCCCGTGTGGGGTGGGGCGGCAGCGTGAATCCGGCGCTGGGGCTTGGGGTTCCCCAATCCCTGGCGTTGCGGCGCCAGGCCCCTTAGGAAGGGAACTTCAGGGGCTGTCCTAGGGTTAGTGTTAGTGCCCAGGAGGCCGGCAGGCCCGAGTCGCTGGCTCTGCGAAGAGTGGAGGTGTGGGCCGAGTTGAGGGTGATGCAGAGCGGGAGCGTGATCCCCAGCGTTTTGGCGCCCTGGGCCTTCGAATGTTGCCATGTCTCGAAGGGCCCTGCCTGTTCTCCTGCCCTGAATAACCAGCGGCACGCTTTGTGGCTCCGTTGGCGGTGGGATGGCAGGTGATTCCCGTGCTGCAGCTCAGGTATCCCCAATCCCCGGCGTTGCAGCGCCACGCCGCTTGGGAAGGGCCCCTCGGTGGTCGACCTAGGGTTAGAATTTGCCCCCAGGAGGCCGGCAGGCCTGATCCGTGGGCTCTACTACGAGCGGAGGTGCGGGCCGAGATGAGGGTGCTGGCGAACAGGAGGGTGGGCCCAACCGTTTTTGCGCGGGGGCCCTTCGTAGGTCGCCGGGGGCTCGGAGGGCCCTACACGTTCTCCCGCCCTGAATGACCGGCGGCGCCCCTAGCGGCTCGGCTGCTGGCAGAGTGGTAAGGTTAGTCTGGTGCTGGGGTTCGGGGGTCCCCAATCCCCGCATTGCGGTGCCAGGCCCCTTAGGAAGGGCCCCTCGGTGGTCGACCTAGGGTTAGGGTTAACCCCCAGGAGGCCGGCAGTCCCGATCCACCCATTGGGTGGCGAGCAGAGGGGCGGGATGAAGTGAGGGTGCTGACGAGTGCGAGCCTGGACCCAAGCGTTTTGGTGCGGCGGGCCTTCGAAGGACAAGGGGGGCTCGGAGGCCCCTGCCCGTGCTCACGCCCTGAATGACCAGCGGTGCCTCTAGAGGCCCGGGTGTCAGCGGGGCAGCATGGTCAGTCCGGCGCTGGAGCTCATGGTTCAGCAGTCCCAGGCGTTGAGGCGCCAGGACCCATCGGACGGGTCCCTGGGGGGCCGACCTAGGGTTTGAGTTAGCCCCCAGGACTCGGGCAGGCCTGATCCGCCCTCTGTCAGGCGAGCGAAGGGGCAGGCCTAGGTGAGGGCGCTGGCGAGCGGGAGCATGGGCCCAAGCGTTTTGGCGCGGGGCGCCTTCAAATGTCACCGTGGGCTAGGAGGGCCCTGCCCGTTCTCATACCCTGTATGACCGGCGGCGCCCCTAGAAGCCCAGATGGTGGCGGAGCGGCAGGTTGAGTCCGACGCTAGGGCTCTGGGGTCCCCAATTACCAGCGTTGTGGCCCCAGACCCCTTGAGAGGGCCCCCTTGGGTGCCGACCTAGGGTTAGGGTTACCCCAGGAGGCCACTAGGCCCGATCTGCCAGTTGTGCAGTGAGCAGAGGGGCGGGTTGAGATGACGGCGTTGGCGAGCGGGAACGTGGGCCCAAAGTTTTGGAGCGAGGGGCCTTCGAATGTCACCAGGGGCTCAGAGGGTCCTGCCCGTTCTCCTGCCCTGAATGACCGGGGGTGCCCCTTGTGGCCCGGGTGGCGGTGGGGGGCATGGTGAGTCCGGCGCTGGGGCTCAGGAGTCCCCAATCCCCCTCGTTGCAGCGCCAGGCCCCTTGGGAGGGGCCACTAGGGGGCAGACCTAGGGTTTGGGTTAGCCCCCAGAAGGCCCCCAGGCCTGATCCGCCAGCTGTGTGGCGAGCGGGGGGGAGGGCCGAGGTAAGGGCGCTGGCGAGCAGGAGCGTGGGCCCAAGCGTTTTGGTGCGGGGGTCCTTCGAAGGTCGCCGTGGGCTCGGAGGGCCCTGCCCGTTCTCCTGCACTGAATGACCAGCGGCACCCCTAGCGGCCCAGGTGGCGGTGGGGCAGCACGGTGATTCCGGCGCTGGGGCTCGGGGTCCCTAATACCCAGCGTTGCGGCGCCAGGCCCCTTGGGACAGGCCCCTCGGGGGCTGACCTAGGGTTAGGGTTAGCCCCCAGGAGACTGGCAGGCTCGTTCCACCCATGTGCAGAGAATGGAGGTGTGGGTCCAGGTGAGGTAGCTTGCGAGCGGGAGCGTGGGCCAGAGCATTTGGCTTTGGCTCGGGGTGCCTTCAAAGGTCGTAGGTGGCTCAGAGCGTCCTGCCCGTTCTGTCGCCCTGAAGGACTGGCGACGCCCCTAGCACCCCATGTGGCAGCGGGGCGGCAGGGTGCGTCCGGCGCTGGGACTTGGGGTCCCCAATCCCTGGCATGTGGCGCCAGGCCACTTGGGAGGGGCCCCTTGGGGGTGACCTAGGGATAGGGTTAGCCCCCAGGAAGCCAGCAGGCCCGATCCACCAGCTCTGCAGCGAGCGGAGGGGTGAGCCGAGGTTAGGGCGCTGGCGAGCAGGAGCGTGGAAGCCAGAGTTTTTGTGCGGGGGGCCTTCGAAGGTCGCAGGGGGATCAGAGGGCCCTGCCCGTTCTCCCTTCCTGAATGACTGCCCACGCCCCTAGCGCCCTGGGTGATTGCGGGGTGGCAGAGTGAGTCCAGCAGTGGGGCTCGGGGGTCCCAAACCCCTGGCATTGCGGTGCCAGGCTCCTTGGGAGGGGCCTCTCAGGGGCTGACCTAGGGTAAGTGTTAGCCTCCAGGATTCCAGCAGGCCCCTTCCGCCAGCTCTGCGGCAGGCAGAGGGGCAGGCCGAGGTGAGGGCACTAGCGAGAGGGAGTGTAGGCCCAAGCGTTTTGGCGCGGGGGGCTTCAAAGGTCGCCGGGGGCTTGGAGGGCCCTGCCCGTTCTCTCGCCCTGAAAGACTGGCGGTGCCCCTAGCAGCCCGGGTTGCTGGGGGGCGGCAGGGTGACTCCGGCGCTGGGCTCGGGTGTCCACAATCCCCGGTGTTGTGGCGCCAGGCCCCTTGGGAGGGGCCCCTCGGGGGCCGACCTAGGGTTAGGGTTCATCCCCAGGAGGCCGGCAAGCCCAGCGCTAAGTGGCTCTGGCAATGTAACAAAAATGCCATACACTTATCTGTAAGAAATAACAGTGTACAGGAACCCTCTTAGCCCTAACATCATCCTTTGTGAATATGGAAGCCAGCCCCAAAGTGGTCGTGGAAGTCTGACGAAAGGGCTAAGCACTTTTCTCTGAGTCACCACACTATACAGGGAAAGACCAATGTACATCATCTTTCTGAGTAGGAAGCATTAATGAAAAGGTTCTGGAATTTCGAGGACTCTGACCCATCCTTATTGGTAATAAACCACCGTGTACAGGAAAACACCTTCAACTCTCATCAGCCTCCTCAATCCTGATTCCGATTCAACTTTGGGTGTGTAGGACTAGGGAAATGTCCACATCTTATTGCTAAGAAAGAACGATGTCAGGGTAAGGCCCTTCAAGTCACCTCAGCCTTCCTGAAGACGGAAGCAGGAATCAAGCTGGTTATGTTACCATGAGGTAAGGAAGATGAGCATATAAGTGAGAAACAACAGTGGGCAGGACCTCTCTTCCAACGAACAGTATCTTTGCTTAATATTGAATCCCTATGGTAAGTGGTTTTGGGCATTTGTGAGGTCAAAATCTTGAGTGTTTTGTAAAACCTCTTGGCCATTCACATATGAGACTAAGGTAGTTGGGGACTCCTAGGCAGTGATTTGTCCACTGTCAAAAATATGAAAAGATAAAAGAGACAGATGAGGTCTCCTCAGGCATTGTCCTTTATCCTCATCCTCCGTGAGGATGGCCATCTCTGGACAGCTCAATGGCAGGGTCTCATTCACAGTGGGGGCATCTGTTCCTCACAGACATCAGGCAGGGAAATGGATTTGGTTCTCTGTGCCAGCCCAGCTACAGCTGAGTGTCACAGCACCCTCTCGTGGGCTCATAAGAGTTTCACTGTCACCAGGCAGGTCATTGTATTTGATAAACCACTGTGAGAGTTTGCAATCGCCTTCATCTGCAACCTCCTAGAGGCAAATGCAGGTCTCTGGTACCATGTGAAGTCATGTGAAGGCATTGTGAGAAAGTGTCCTTTTGGTTAAGAAAAACATGGCTGGGGCTCCTGGCTGGCTCAGCCAGTTAAGCATGTGCCTTTGGTTCAGGTTATGATCCCAGGGTTCTGGGATCGAGCCGAGGCTCCCTGCTCAGCTGGAAAGGAGGTAGGGAAATAGCTTAGAACCCACAGAGAATGTGAATAAAGGGGAGTGAAATGGAACTTGGTCTGTGTTTTGCTTTAGGGATTGGAAGTTAGTTTTTTCTCAATTGTGATTGTTCTTGAAACAGAAAAGCTGTATTGTTTTTTTTTTACCTTTTTTTCTAATAACAATTTTTTATTATGATATGTTAGTCACTATACACTATTTCCTTAGATTTTGATGTAGTGTTCCATGATTCATTATTTGCATATAACACCCAGTGCTCCATGCAATATGTACCTTCCTTAATACCCATCACTGGCCCATCCCAATCCCCCACCCCTCTCCCCTCTGAAGCCCTCAGTTTGTTTCCCAGAGTCCATAGTCTCTCGTGGTTCATTCCCCCTTCTGTTTAGGGTCCATTGTCTAAAGGGACAGACAGTGGAAGTTCACCGAATATAAGATCGAAATTTCATTGTTCATTATAGATGCTGCCAAGTAGTTCCCAGACATTTCATTCTACTGTAGTAATTCATTATACCTGTGCAGGTGCATGTGGAAGATAACTGATGCATGTTTAGTGGTAATAAAACACGCCCCTCAGTAGTAGAATAGTAGAGGATGCACATGTGTAAAATTATTCGACTGCAGCTTCCATGCTTTGCCTTTGGTTCCTTATTATCTATGAAATTGGACAATTTTTGTTCTCTAGGCTTAAAACTCATTGTCAGTATTCAGAGTTTTTCAATGCTGATCTTCTCCTGTATAAGTTACCAAAAACCTAAAATATGTATGAACTTTAAAAAACGCTATATTGAAAATGACAGCAGGGAAGTTCCATTTTGTGAGTATTGTGTCAATAGATCTCTATTTTGACATCAGTGTTCATTAGAAATGATGACATTTCATGTGAGTATAAATATCAATGTGAAAAAGAAAAGGTAGGAAGAACCTTGAATGTTTAAGTAATTGCTGAAATGACAGGTGTGTGTGTGTGTGTGTGTGTGTGTGTGTGTGTGTGTGTGTGTGTAATTGATTATCAGTGAATGGTTCAGCTTCTTGTAGGGCCTCCGAGAGAGCCCAGGTGAACCTTTCAATGAGTTGGTATCTGTTTTCAGAACATGGGAATCTCTTAGTCCAATAGTCAATCAGGCAAGCTTTGAGGTCCTGAAGAGTTTCAGTCCTCAGCGATGGTGTTGCAGACCCTTGTGAGCAAACCCTAGGTATGCTCAGAGCCCTCATTAGCTGGTACCAACGTGTGACGATTTCAGACAACATTTCCCAAAGAAGTACCTCTTGAGTCTCTGTCCTTGTCAGTTCCCTACACTTCCTTACACTAGTTATGTGATCAGTGTGTTTCAGGATAATCCCCACATGTGATTTTTGCTATTTCCTACTAGTCCTATCTGTTTCTCATCTTCTTCTTTTATGGTAGGGGTTGGGAAGCAACCTGTGTGGTGTAGGAAGGGGTGTGGTAGTTGTCTGCCTTCAGAGGACCGAATGCTGCCTGGAAATTGTACTGTAGTTTGAGGTCAATTGTCCATCCTCTGAGTGTCAGGAATTCCATCACTTTACTTTGATGCTAGTCTGTTCTTCAAGCTTTCCTCAGAAATAAGGACGTCATCCATCTAGGGAATACTAGTTTGTGTGTATGTTTTCATTTTAGGAAAGGCCTTGCTGCTCCTGAAAATAATACTGTAGAGCACCCTTTCCTGTTCTTATTGGCCATCAGTCAATCTTTTGTGAAGTATTTGTTTATAAATAGACTTTTTATGGTTGATGAGCAGGAATTCTTTATTGACAAGGATTTGTCAGTGTGTGTATTGCAAATCTGTACTTCCCAGCCTGCGGTTCACTTCTTCATTTTCATATGGTCATAAGATAAGGAGAAATGTCACATTTTTATGAAGTCCCACTGAATTCTTTTAAATGGTTAGTGCACCCTATGTCCTACCCCAAGATTGACAGGTTCTATGGTTTCTTTCAGAAACTGTCCAATGGGAAGCTACAATCCATCTCAAATTTATAAATTGCATTTTTAATTCTAAGGGTATTTATAGACTGTTTTGGATTTTCTATGTACACAATCGTATTATCTGTGAATAGTCACAATTATCCCCTCAATTCTTATACTTTTTGTTTCTCTTGCCTTCTAACACTGGTAGACTCTCCGATGCCACGTTGAATAGAGGAGCATTGTTGAAGATTTTAATATACCTTTCTCAATATCTGACAGAAAAAGCAGACAAAACATTGGTAAAAATGTGACCTAATTGACATATAGGGAACATTCCATAATACGTGCAGAATACATTATTTTCAAGTGGTCATAGTCTCTTTACCCAAATAGATGATAGGTGGGGCCACGAATCAAGTCTACAAATGTTAAACCCTGAAATTAACTAGATTCTATTCTTAGACCACAGGCGAATTGAGCCACAGTCATAGCGAAAAGAAAACCAGGAAGTCCTTCAATGTTTAAAAATTAAATGGAACTTTGCTACATATCCTAAAGGTGAGAGAGGAATCTCAGTGGAAATTCTGAACCTTTTCTACATGAGGGCTCACACACAATGGCACTTTCTTTGTGAAGAGCATAATAATAACCTAGCCAGGAGTTGAGCCTTAAGTCAGAGTTCTGCCTGCCCCAGCCACACCTGGCAGTCTTGGCCTGTGGTCCGCCTCAGCTGTGCTTTCTGGTGGCCCTGAGCTAAGGGGGTCAACATGGCCATATGGAAATGGGAAGCTCCCCACTCATAGTGATGGCGGTTCCCCCTCCCCAGCTGCCCTTTCTGGTGGCTCTGAGCCAAGGGGGTCAACATGGCCGTATGGAAATTAGAAGCTCCCCACTCTTAGTGATGACGTTGCTATCGTATCGTCCTCACCAGTCCAACAACATGATTTCTGAGTGAACTATGACACAAGCGTGACTTCTTGGCCTTCCTTCAGGTTTGAAAATCATCTGGTGAGTCATCTATTAGAAATATGGATTCAACATGTGTTCTTTCTTCTGGAAAAGAAATAGAACCAATAGCAATTAGGGCTTCCTGAGCACCTGTGCTTGAGAGACATCATACTGGCTCTTTGTAGCATTCTGCCTCTTAAACTTCTCAACTAGGGTGTAGATATTTTTAGGCACATTTTCAGGTGGTTAGACAGGGACTCGGATGATATGAGTCACAGAGGATTTTAGTGTCAGAAACCTAAGTGGGATCCCCAAATTGACTCCAAATCCCTTGTTGTTCCATACAGTGTACTATTTCCCTCTTATCTCTGGTCTTCTCGATCTGGAAACCTATCAAGTATCAGGATTTTCTTGTCATGTGGACAACTGGAACGAATTCAGCGGGCCTTTCACCTCTGCCCATGGTGATTATTAAGATCATTATCTCAGTGGAGGACTCTGGGTAAGATACTCAAAGATCCTTAGGAACAGAGACAGTATAATATTTTTCTGGTATTAAAGTTACTGAAACCAACTATCTTTTTTAGTCCATTCAGGCTCTGGTATGTTCAGAGGGTGCTGTAAAACAGGTCTGAAATAGTATTTAAAAACACTCAGCTCAGCCTCTTCTACAAAGTTAGCCAATGCTTATAAACATGGCTAAAATATTCCCTTACCTACGATGACTTCCCAGCCATCGTAGTGTTTATATGGTATGACTGTGACTTACATTAGTCAACATTTGCAGAGAAAGAACTTAGTGCATCCAGGGGGCACTTCATGTTGAAATTAGTTTGTGACAACGAGCTACTGTGTTTTATTCTGCAGTACAAATGAATAGTGCCAGACATCTCTAAGGTGTCTAGCAGTTCTACAATTCTGATTTTAAGTGGTCTGTGTGCTTCAGAGATTTGGGCAGGAGAAAGGCAGGAGCCCAGAGACTGTGAACACTTCTGTTACCTGTGCTGACCATGGAGCAGGTAGCCTTCTGTGGGCATCATTTTGATTTCTTGGTACTCTTGTGAAAGTTGCTTTTGTCTCAAATTCCTCCATTTTAGAAGTAATTATAATGATGAAAGTAATTTTTATCTTATATCATCTGTGGGCGCTGATCCTGGGCTCCCAGGGAAGTTATCCCTTTACATTTTACCCGGCTCAAAATGACTAGGCAAAACCTCAAAGCATGGGCCTTGTTTCTGCCCCAAGCATGTTGTACATCTGCTTTGAGAAGAAAACAATAACCAAAAATGCCAACATAAAGATAAGAAAAAATAAAGAACCTCTTTGGCTCCCATAAGATTAAAGTCATACTGACATGTACATACTGAAAACATAAGAAAGAGTCTGTCACTTTCTGGAATCTAAGAAGATCCTCATTGTGGTGTGTAACTCTGTATGTAAAACAAAACAGAAAAAAATACATAAGCCTGCCCCAAAAGTTCCTTCCCCGGAGCACTCCCTTCTTGGTGAAGATTGTGTCTCCCAGGCAGCTGTCCTGACTTGGGTTTGAATAAAGGTCTCTTCCTTTCTCTCTAAAATGTTTTTAAAAGTTCATTCATGCAATGTCGACAATAACAGTGTTTTCTATTTAAGTGAGAAATAAATGTTCCACTCTAGTTGCATTGGGAATAGACGAATTGAGGGTTTCTTTAGAAGAGTAAGTCTGCTTTCCAGAAAAGGCAAGGACATTGGTCTATTGAGAATGAAGATAATTACTGCTAAACAACAAGTATGTGTTGCCCCTTTGCCCAGAAACCGAAGCAGGTGTGCAGGCTTTAGGTTAGAGGTGTCTTCTTCTCCCCAGCTGACAGCACTTCTCTGCTCTGGCTCCAAGAAACCCGAGGTTTTGAACGTCAGCATCGGAGTCAGCGAGGCAGCTTGTCACAGGACGCCAGTGTTCAGAGAAAGCACAGGTATGTTTGGCAAAATGTCCTATCTATGTCAGGGCTGGAGGTAAAACCTGTCATTATCCCAAAACCTCCTGGGCTTTTCTCTTTTCTCTAGTTGAGCCACAAAGTAAAATTGAAGTAGCTGTCAGCATTCTGGGTTTGGTGCAAGAATTACTTAGTTTCCCTGCAGGTAGAACTTTGCAGGGGATCACAATTTGTCTGTCCATTTATTGCTTACAAATGTATTTTGACCATCTGTTTCCTAGGAACCCTCTTTTATTAGAAAGGGAAGGTGAGATTCACTCTGTGCCTGTTTGTAACATCTAATTTGTTCCTTCATCTAACAGTGTTTATTCAATTGGGCCTAAGATATGGTTGAGTGGCCAGCATCTAGAGTTAGGTGGCTTTATTCATC
This sequence comes from Ursus americanus, assembly GCF_024610735.1. NCBI lineage: Eukaryota > Metazoa > Chordata > Mammalia > Carnivora > Ursidae > Ursus > Ursus americanus. Next base: position 90,924 of record NW_028273645.1, on the reverse strand, counting down.
TGATACAGACTTGGGTGATGTCATTTGACAAAGGTGATGTTTCATCATTGATTAGTTTATTCATCAGAAGAGTTAAAATTAGGGTGGAGGGAAAATTGAAAATTATCCAAAGCGGCCTGTTCCTGTTTAAAAGTTGAGCTTCACTTTCTAGTTTTACTAAATGTATTATCTCGATATTTTGAGGTGCCATATTCTCTCTGTAGTTTCTTTGGTGGTGGAGTCAGAAGGAGAGTCTGGGAATTCTTTGGGATAGTGAAATGCTGGTGGCTTCAAGGGGCTTGGCGTCAGGAGCCTTGGGGTGAAGTCTGCAACTGCTTGCCTAACCCTGGGTGCATCTCCCAGAGGTTTTGTTTCCTCTTATGAAATTGCCCGCAGATAATGTTCTGCTTGAAGGGGAACACTCCCATCCTGTTGGTGGGAATGCAAAGTGGTGCAGCCAGTCTGGGAACCAGTGTGGGGGTTCCTCAAAAAGTTAAACATTGAACAACCCCATGATCCAGCAATTGCTCTCCTAGGTATTTACCCAAAGGATACAAAAATGCGGATTCGAAGGGGGAACATGCACCATGATGTTTATAGCAGCATTGTCCACAGTAGACAAACTATGGAGAGAATCCCAAAGTCCATGCACTGATGAATGGATAAAGCAGATGTGGGATACATATCTATAACGGAATATGACCCAGCTCCAAAAAGAATGAAATCTTACCATTTGCAAGGATGTGGATGGACCTAGAGTGTATTAAGCTAAGCAAAATCAGTGAGGAAAGACAAATATCCTATGCTCTCATGCTTGTGGAATTTCAGAAAGAAAACAGAGGAACAGAGTTGAGGGATGGTGAGAGTGGCAAACAAGGAAATAGACTCAACCTTGGAGAACAAACTGAGTGTTGCTGCAGGACAGGGGCGTGGGGGGAAGAGTTAAATCGGTGAGGGGTATTAAGGAGGGCACTTGTGATGAGCACCGGGTACTCCTTGCAGGTGAGGAATCACTAAATCCTACCCCTGAAGCGAATATTCCATCGCATTTGAACTAACTGGAATTTAATAAAAGAAGAAAGGAAAAAGTGTTCTGCTTCATGAAGAGTGAGGTAAAATTGTAGTGATTTGGGCTGTAGTCTTCTATAGATGATATTTGTAAAACACCCTGTTGTAGGATACACTAGTTGCTTATCACATAAGGAGTCCTCAGAAAGCTGCAATGAAAGATTCAGGTCTCAGAGCATGTTCATGTTCCACTGATATGTTACAGTTTGCACAGGTAGGAAAGAAGGTGGAGAGAAAGGCAACAGAAGGGGAGAGTAGCTGTGAACCTTTCATTAGTTAGCGTTATAGCTTTCTCATGAAAGCCTTGCGCCAGTGTGATTTTGGAAGCAGAGAGGTAATCCGGGAGCTTTGCAGGAGATGGGGGAGTTGCAGGTCTGGGTAAAGCTGACAGGGGTCCCAGAGGAGAGCTGAATGCATTCTGCAGTAGGGTGTGTTCAGGGTGGGCTCCAGGGGTGGCTGTGGGTCTCCTGGGTGAGACTTGTGACAGGTGAGGGCTGTGTGCAAGTTCCTGGCTGAGGACAAGGGAGGCACAGGCGGAGAGCTGGCAGAGAACCTTCTTCTGGGCCACCAGCCTCACCCAACACACACAGCCTCATCTTCTGTCCCTGTCACTCCAATTCAGACTTCTCCGAAGGTGAGTGAGAACACATCAAGAACATTCTGAACAAAAGGGAAAGCATGTGCAATGGCTCTGGGGCAGGAGAATTCCAGGTATGTCCAGGAGCAGCAAGAAGGCCCCGTGGCCACAGGAGACAGCTTAGGACATGAGCTCAGAGAGGTGACAGAGGGTGACAGAAAGCCATTCCAGGGCTATAACCCCATGAGACCCTGTTTCACTGGGCCATCCTGGCTACAGTGTTGAGAACAGATGACAGAGGGTTGAAGATGGCAAGGCAGGTCAATGACGAAGCTATTCCAGTTACTCAGCCACTGTGGACCAGACAAGTGGCCTTGGATGGAGTGGTTAGACCTATTCTGGGTCTATTTTGAAGATGGAGCTCACAGGATTTGCTGATGGGTTAGCTATTAGAAGCAGGAGAATGGAGGAATTGGGGTAACTCCCAGCTGTTGTGGGTTGTCCTGATTGAGGGGAAGGAGAGGGTTTCTGGCGGTAGGAGGTAGTCCGTGTTCTGCATGCTGAGGAAGGTGCCTTTCCCAGTGGATCTGCTGAGGTTTGTGTCTGGGACAACCTTTCACATCTCCTCCCTCAGCATTGCTTAAGTACAATTATCCCCCACTTTTTGAACGTTCACAGTAAGACACTGGGCATTCTTGAAAGAACTACGTTTATTACCCAGCTTCAGTAAGAGGAAGAGACCTGAAGAGGATTTCCCTCTTATGAAAAAAGGTGAACAGTGAGAATCGCGTTCAGCATCTGTTTTGGGGAAAAGCACAACAGAGGTGGCATGCACCCTAACCAGCTCCTTCCGCTGGGAACTGCTCTCCGCATCCAGCCACCAGCACTTTGAATGGTGTCTGTGAGCCTCTGCTGTGCTTTATCTTCATTTATGCTGGGCCTCCGTTAGAAACTTGTGTCCTGAGGCCTAAGAAAAATCAAAGAGAAGGAATTTTGGAGTCTGAGCACACTAAATGTTCCGTGTAAATTAATGGCCATTCCTTCTTGACACCATTTCTGCTGTGCAAGGTTTCTCAAAAGTCCTGTACTTTCGAAGAGCAGGGAAACCTATACCCGATGCTGTGGGGTTAGTTTTAGTCTCCATGCTGGACAGAACATTTCATGACTGTCGGATTTTCTCACTCAAACATTGAGACTTGGACCACCTTCACCCGTTTCTACCACCCCATCCCCGAATCTGGCACCTACCAATCTGCTCTCAGTATCTATGCGTTCAGTATTTATTTATTCCACGTGGAATGTACATGAGAGCATCTGGTATTGGTCTTCCTCTGTCTGAGTTACTTGGCATAAGGCCCCCAAGGTCTGTGTTTCCATGTCTGGTTCTTGTGAATAATGCTGCAGTGAATGTGGGAGTGCATCTGTCTTTTTGAGGCAGTATTTTTGTGTTCTCTGAATCAATACTCATTAGAGCCATTACTGGGTCATGGGGTAGTTGTATTTATTTTTTCAGGAACCTCCATACCGTTTGTCACAGTGGCTGCACCAATTTCCATTCCCACCAACAGTGCACAGTGTCTCCTCGTCTGCACACCCATGACCCCACTTTTTGTCTGTCTCTGGGACAATTGCTGTTCCAACAGTCGTGAGGGGATAGCCGATTGTGGGTTTGACTGATGTTTCCCTGACGATGATTAGTGATGTCGAACAACTTTTTCTGTCTGTTGGCACCTGTGTGCCATCTTTGGAAAGTATGTATTCACATATACCCCCCATTTTTATACCTTTTTTTGTTTGTTTGTTTTGATTTGTATGAGTGTTGTGTGTATTTTGGATATTAGCCTCTTCTCACACATATGATTCACAGATATTTTTTTCATATTGGGTCAGTGGCCTTTTAAGTTTTTGCTGGTTTCTTTTGCCGTGTGGAAGATTTCAGTTTGATGTTGTTCCCCTGGTTTATTTTTGCTTTTGTTGTCTTTGCATTTGGTGTCCGATCTGAAGACTCTTTGCCAAAACCAATGTCGAGAGACTTAGTACCTGTGTCTTCTTGGAGGTTTATGGATTCAGATCTTATGTTCAAATCATTCATCCATTAAAAATTTTGTGTGTGGTGTAAGAAAGTGACCCAGCTATATTCTTCTGCATTTAGTGTCCAGTTTGCCTGTTACCGCTCACTGAAGAAACAGTCCTTCCCTCATGGCATATCTTCTGCTGCTGTGTCATAAGTTAGGATCATCTACGTGTGGGTAAGTTTCTGAGCTTTCTGTTCTGTTCCACTGACCTGGTGTCTGTGTTTATGCCAGTACCATCCTGTTTTGATGACAACAGCTTTGTAATCTACCTTGAAATCCAGGAGTGTGTTGACTGCACCTTTCTTTCTCCAGGTTGCTTTGGGTATTTGGGGTCTTTAGTGACTCCATCCAGGTTTGAGGACTGTTTTCTATTTCCTCGTATAATGCCACTGGAATTCAGATAGGGATTTCATCACATCTGTCGATTGCTTTGGGTACGATGGACATGTTCACATAATTAACTCTTCCAGTTAAGGAGCATGGCGTATGCTTCCATTTGTTTGTGTTGCCTTCCAAATCTTTGACCCATACATTCCGCCCCCCTCGACAGATATGTTTTTCATTTCTTTTCTGCCATGTGTTGAGTGTACTATGTCTTTCTCATTTTTGGTTACTTTTATTCCTAGATTTTTTTGATGCAATTGTAAATGGCATTTCTTTTTTAATTTCTCTTTACGATATGTGTCATCAGTATACAGAAATGCAAGAAGTTGGGTCATCTGGGTGGCCCCATAGGTGAAGCATCTGCCTTCAGCTCAGGTCATGATCCCAGAGTTCTGGGATTGAGCCCCGTGCTGGGCCCCCGCTTTGCAAGGGTCTGCTTCTCCCTCTTTCTTTTTTTTTTTTTAAAGATTTTATTTATTTATTAGACAGAGATAGAAACAGCCAGCGAGAGAGGGAACACAAGCAGGGGGAGTGGGGGAGGGAGAAGCAGGCTCACAGCGGAAGAGCCTGATGTGGGGCTCGATCCCATAACGCCAGGATCACGCCCTGAGCCGAAGGCAGACGCCCAACCCCTGTGCCACCCAGGCGCCCCCTCCCTCTTTCTGACACTCCCCCTGCTCGTGGTTTTTCTCTTCCTGTCAAATAAATAAATAAAATCTGAAAAAAAATAAAGACAACAGGTCTCTGTATATTGACATTATATCCTGCAGCTTTCTTGAATTTGTTTATTCTAACAGTTTTTTTTTTTTTTTGTGGAATCTTTCGGGATTTCATGTCATTTGCAAATAGTGACAGTTTTCCTGTATGGATTTCATATCTTTCTCTTTTTTAAAAATGATGTTAGTCACCCTACAGTACTTCATTTGTTTTTGATGTAGTGTTCCATGATTCATTGTTTGCATATAACACCTAGTGCTCATTATGACACGTGCCCTCCTTAATACCCATCACCAGGATAACCCATTCCCCTACCCCTCCCTTTCAGCAACCTTCAGTTTGTTTCCCAGTGTCAATAGTCTCTCATGGTTCATCTCCACCTCTCATTCCCCCTCTTCACTTTTCCCTTCCTTCTCCTAATATCCTCCATGCTATTCCTTCCATTCCACATAGGAGTGAAACCATATGATAATTGTCTTTCTCTGCTTGACTTAATTTCACTTAGCATAATCCCCTCCTGGTCCATCCACATTGGTGCAAATGGTGGGTATTCATCCTTTCTGATGACTGAGTAATATTCCATTGTACAGATGACCACATCTTCTTTGTCCATTCATCTGCTGAAGGACATCTTGGCTCCTTCCACAGTTTGGCTGTTATGGACATTGGTGCTATGAACATTGGGATACTGGTGCCCCTTCTTTTCATTACTCTGTGTCTATGGGGTAAATACCCAGTAGAACAATTGGTGGGTCATAGGATATCTCTGTGTTTAACGTCTTGAGGAGCCTCCATATTGTTTTCAAATGTGGCTGTACCAGCTTGAATTCTACGAGTAGTGTAAGAGGGTTCCCCTTTCTCCACATCCTCTCTGACTTTTTTTTATTTCCTGTCTTGTTAATTTTTTTCAAGATTTTATTTATTTATTCCACAGAGATAGAGACAGCCAGCGAGAGAGGGAACACAAGCAGGGGGAGTGGGAGAGGAAGAAGCAGGCTCATAACGGAGGAGCCTGATGTGGGGCTCGATCCCATAATGCCAGGATCACGCCCCTAGCCGAAGGCAGACACGTAACCGCTGTGCCACCCAGGTGCCCCCTGCCTTGTTAATTTTAACCATTCTATCTGGTGTAAGGTGGTATCTCATTGTCGTTTTGATTTGTATTTGCCTGATGGCAAGTGATGTGGAGCATTTTTTCATGTGTCTGTTGGCCATTTGTATTTCCCCTCTGGAGAAGTATCTCTTTGTGTCTTCTGCCCATTTTTTGGGTGTCGAGTTAGAGGAGTTCTTTGTAGATCTTGAATACCAGCCCTTTATCTGTAATATCATTTGCAGATATCTTCTTCGATTCCATAGATTGCCTTTTTGTTTTGTTGATCGTTTGCTTTGCCGAGCAGAAGCTTTTTATCCTGATGAAGTGCCAATAGTTCATTTTTGCTTTTATTTCCTTTGCCTTTAGAGACGTGGCTTGCAAGAAGTTGTTGTGTCCAAGGTTGAAGAGTTCTTTTGATTTTGATATGAGACAGGAATCCATTATCTTCCTTTCCTGATTGTATTGGAGTCCTCTGTCTTTCTTGGTGAGTCTAGCTAAGTTTGTCAGTTTTGTTAATCTTTCCAAAAAAGGCAGCTCTCATTTTCGTTTTTTTTTTTTTTTGTCTTTTTAGTCTCCTTTGGATTTATTTATGCATTCCTTTTTGTTATTTCCTTATTTCTACTAATTTGGGGCTTTGTTTGTTGTTTTTTTTTTTCTACTTCTTTACCACATAAATCAGGTTGTTTATTGGAGAGCATTCTCATGGATTGATGAAGACTTGAATTTCTACGAATGTCCCCCATAAAGCTACTTTTGCTGCATCCCATAAGTTTTTGTAGGTTGTCTTTTGCATCAGTGTCAAGGTACTTCTAAAAATTTTTTGATTTCTTCTTTGACTGTTGGTTGTTCAGTAGCATGTTGTTAAGTCTCCACATATTTTTTTAAGATTATTTGAGTATCTGACAGAGAGTGAGACTGCGAGAGAGGGAACGCAAGCAGGGGGGTGGGAGAGGGAGAAGCGGGCTTCCCACTGAGCAAGGAGCCTGATTCGGGGCTAGATCCCAGGATCCTGGGATCACGACCTGAGCTGAAAGCAGATCCTTAACGACTGAGCCACCCAGGCCCCCCAATCTCCAGCTATTTTTGACTGTCCCATTTTTTTCTTGAGACTGATTTCTAGTTTCATATCATTGTGGTTGGACAAGATTTGAAGCAGAAGGTGAAGAGAGCATTCAGATGAAAGGTTTGTTTCCTGGAGGGTTTTCTGAGGCATACCATGAGTTCAGTGGGGATGGAGGAAGGTTTTGTGAGACGGGGGTTGGGGTTAACCCTTGTTAAAATTACTGACTTCTACCATGCAGGCTGTGTGCTACTGTTCACACCATAGTCCTGATGGACTTGTACTTCATTAGAAATATTTTCTAGGAGGTGTAGGAATAGCCTTCACTTAAAGAAAGGTGCCATGTGGGTTTATGGCATGACCCCAGGTCAGCAACCAGGATGTATGGTATTGTGGGGGATCAGAAACAGGCTTTCTGTGGGAAGTGACAGAAATGGGGTATGGTGAGCTCCATGACCATAGGTGAGGTCCCAAGTGACCCACTGGGTGTTGGGTTCTGTGGATCTGTCTCATCAGGTGCTGTGGAATTCAGGGACATCCTCCTGTCTGTGGATTTGTGTGGAAACAGGTAGACATCAGTGTCTGGCCAGGCATGAGGGTCGCACTGGACCGCCACCAGAGGTGCAGCGTGCGGGGGAGCCACTGCTTGGTTTCCATGAAAGCTGACCAGGGTCTGTGACCGTGATTCCTAGCAGCTGCAAGGGGAGAGGAGGCCGGGGTGATGCACACTTCCTAGAGTTGTGGTCAGGACTAGTCTGGAGCCCACTGAAGTCAGCCACACCTGACACAGAAGGCACCCAGTTAGTGTAGCTGTGGGCACTGCTCCCATGTTACTTTCAGGCTGGCTCCATGCTGCCACCTCCTGCTTTTCATCATCATCTTCAAGGTCGTGTGCCTCTGTTCTTGCCCCATGGCCTCTGGAGTATTGTCCGTCCTCCATCTGGCCCTCGTCCCTGGTGCCCTGTGCAGTCCGATGACAGGGTAGCCTTCTCGAGACAAACATCTGGCCCTGATGGAACACTTCCATGGATCTCGTGTGATGCTAGGTTGATACCCTGCCCTAGAAGGGGGCTGCAGGTCCCCAATCAGGAGAGCCATGTCTCCCTTTTCAGCATGGCCTCCCCTCCCCTCAGTCTTCTTCAGGGAAACTCTCCCCACTTCCTGAGATGACAGCTCTGAACTTAAAAATGAATGTTATTTTACATATCTCTATGCCTTAGTTCATCCATGGCATGTCTTTCAACCCCGTTAGTGGGTTTTTTGTTAGCAGTTCTGAAGGGCAGTCTGCTCAAGGAGGGGATGACCTGGGTGGGGCAGCTTTCCCTCTCATCTCCCTCAGCATGTCTCTGAGCCCTGGGTACAGCTGTCCCACTGAGGATTGAGGGACCCGAGACAGCCCATCCTGAGCCCAGGCTGTGTCAGCTCATAGACTGATGCGTGTTGGAGCGGTGGGCAGATGGCATGGGCCAGGGGCAGGCAGTGTCTCCTTCTCATTCCTTCCCTCCCTTCCTCCCAGAGGTAGCTCAGAGCAGCCTTCAACCCCTGCATCTCCAGATTCTTTGACCTGTGCCTCATGTGTTCAGCTGGTGACCTTGGAGTTTCGCATGGATTCTACCTCCCGTACCCTCTCCTGTAGCAGTTCCTGGATCAGGGGAGGGTTCCGACCCTTGTCTGTTTTTGATCTTCTTCCTGTCCCGCACCAAGCCCATCCACCTTTGCATCTTCCATGTATGTGCTTGGAAGCACGCCCATCCACAGGGAACCTATTAGCCAAATGGATCCAGGCAATGAACATTGAAGTAGAGATCCAGGATCCATAATAAACCTGCTCTGAAACCTGTCCCAAAGTCTGTGACTCTCTCACACTGAAACAGAAACAATAATAGCTTTCTGGACTGTGAAGTGACATGTGTCTCTACTTCCAATCTTGAATGCATAGGTGGTGAGCCTGGACAGAAAAGGACCATGGCTCCCGTGGGCTGGGATCCACGGTAAGAGCTCAGTGAAATATGAATTTGAGGCATGGAGTGAATAATTATTGTAGAGTGAATCCTCCCAAGTAGGGCTTATGCACAGTGCACAGGAAAAGATTTTTCAAAGAGGTTCCTGAAAGAGAAATATTTTTAAAAAAATTATTTTAATTCCAGTAGAGCTAACATACAGGGTTACATTCGCTTCAGGTGTACAATAGAGTGATTCAGTAATTCTATATATTACTCAGTGGTCATCAAGAAAAGCGTCCTCTTAATCCCCTTCATCTATTTCACTCATCCGTCTATCCACCTCCTCTCTGGTAACCATCCGTTTGTTCTCTATTGTTAAGAGTTTTTATTTTGGTGCGTCTCCTTTTTCTCTTTTAGTTATTCATTTTTGTTTGTTTCTTAAATTCCCCATAAGAGTGACATCGTATGGGATTTGTCTTTCTCTGACTGACTGATTTTAGTTAGGATAATACTCTCTAGCTCCATCCATGTGTCTGCAAATGGCAAGGTTTCATTCTTTTTCAAGCCGAGTAATACTCCACTGTATGTGTGTATGTGTGTGTGTGTGTGTGTGTGTGTGTGTGTGTGTGTGTGAGTACACACATCTATCATCTCATTTGTCTATTTTTCTACAGACACTTGGGTTGCTTCCATATTGTGATATTGTAAATAATGGTGCAAGAAACATAGGGTGCACGTATCCTTTTACGTTACTGTTTTCCTATTCTTTGGGTAAATAGGAGTAGTGTGACTGTTGGATCATAGGGTAGTTCTATATTTAATTTTTTGAGGAACCTTCATACTGTTTTCCACGGTGGCCAACACAGTTTGCATTCCCACCCACAGTTCGCGAGGATTCCCCTTTATCCACATCCTCCCAACACCTGCTCTTTGTTGTGCTTTTGATGTTAGCCATTCTGACAGGTTTGAGGTATTACCTCATTGTCCTTTGGATTTACATTTTCCTGATGATGGGTGTTGGTGAACATCTTTTCACGGGACTGTTGGCCATTTGTATTTCTTCTTTGGAGAAATGTCTGTCCATGTCTTCTGCCTATTTTTTAACTGGAGTATTTGTTTTTTTGGGGGTCGAGTAGTATCAGTTCTATATGTTTTGGACACTATCCCTTCATTGCATATGATCTTTGCAAATATCTTCTCCCTTTGAGTAGGTTGTCTTATTATTTTTACGTTTTCATTGTTCTTCTGCTGTGTGGAAACTTTTTATTTTACTGTATTCCCAATAGTTTATTTTTGCTTTCATTTCCTTTGTCAGGACACAGTCCAGAAAAACATTGGTATGGTCCATGTCAAGAAGTTACTGTCTTCCCTCCTGTAGGATTTTTATGGATTCAGGTCTCATATTGAGGTCTTGAAACTGTTTTGTGTTTGTCTGTATTGTGTAAGAAAGCAGTTTAATTTCATTCTTTTGTGCGTAGCTGTCTAGTTTTCCTACACCATTTGTTGTAGAGATTGTCCTTTTCCCTTTTGATATCATTGCTTGCTTTGTGGAAGATTCATGGACCACATAATTGTGGGTTTCTGTCTGAACTTGTATCCTGTTCCTTTGGTCGCTGTGTCTATTTTTGTGCCATACTGTCTTGTTAGGATGACTGCAGCTTTGTAGTATAACGTGAAATCTGAAATTGTGAGTCCTCCAGCTTTGTTTTTCTTTTCCACATTGCACTGGCTGTTCAGAATCTTTAGTGGTTCCATACAAATGTTTAGGATTGTTTATTTGAGGTCTTTTGTTCTTTAATTTAAATTCAATTAGCCAACTTACAGTACATCATTAGTTTCAGATGTAGTCTTCAATAAATTTTCAGTCCTGTGTAACACCCAGTGCTCATTGTATCGTGTGACCTCCTTAATGCTACTCACCCAGTTACCCCCCCCCCCCAACTTCTCCTCCAACAATCATCAGTTTCTTGTGATAGTTAAGAGTCCATCATGGGTTTTCCCCCTCTCTGATGACTTCCCATTCTATTTTCCCTTCCTTCCCCTATGGTCTTCTTCCTTGTTTCTGATATTCCACATAGGAGTGAAAGCATATGATCATTGTCTTTCTTTCATTGACTTATTCCACTCAGCATAATACCCTCCAGCTCCACCCAGGTCAGTGTGATGGTAAGTATTCATCCTTTCTGATGGCTGAGTAATATTCCATTATATATATGATCCACATCTTCTTTATCCATTCATCTATCCATGGTCATCTGCACTCCTTCCACAGCTTGTCTATTATGGATATTGCTGCTATGAACACTGTGGTGCATGTGTCCCGTCTTCAGTACCTGTCGCTTTGGGGTAAATACCCAGTAGTGCAATTGCTGGGACATAGGGTAGCTTTATTTATAACTTCTTGAGGAAACTCCGTACCATTTTCAAGAGTGGCTGTACCGGACTGCATTCGTACAGGGGTGTAAGAGGGTTCCCGTTTCTCCACATCCTCTCCAACATGTATAGTTTCATGTCTTCTTATTTTTAGATATTTGGCCTCGTGTGATATGGCATGTATAGGGGTTTAGATTTGCATTTCCCTGAAGCCAAGTGATATGAAGCATTTATGCATGTATCTTTTGGTCACCAGTACGTCGTCATCAGTGAAGTGACTTCCCATTTTAATCCATCTCAAGACCTAAAGCTGGGTAAGGCACTGAAGCTGGATAATGCCATCAGTTGGAATTGTGGAGAATTTCAAAAGATCTCCGTGGAGAGCAAGTTTCAAGTTCAGTGTGAAGCTACTAATTGGATCCGGGGACATCTCTGAAAGTGGGGGTTGACTGGGATGGGCTGAGGGGGACCCTCTGATTTTCCTATGAATCCTTGCTGCAGCCCCAAATGGACAGTTTCCTGCTGTGGGGCAGGCTGAGTCTTCTAGTCGTGCAGAGGTGAGCCCAATGCCTGGTGCCTTGGAGGCAGGCAAACGGGGAGGGACCCTCAGCAGAAGACCCAAGGTTAGGTTAGGCCTCAAGGACAGCAGGTCTGAACTGCCCAGTGCTCAGAGAGCTCCCAGGCCGAGTGAGATGAGGGCACAAGGGCGGGTGAGTGTGAGCCTTGGGGTTTCATCCGGAAGGGCCCACAAAGGTCGGGGTTCACCAGAAGGGGCTGTCAGGGGGTGCCCCAATTCTCTTGCCCTGAATGCTCTGTTGTGCACCAAAATGGTACAGTTTACTGTGGGCTGCAGGCTGAGTCCTACGGTGGGGCTTGGGTGTCCCCAATCCCCCGGACTGTGGTGCCAGGACCCTGGGGATGGGCCCCTCTGTGGCCAACCTAGGGTAAGGGTTAGGGTCCCGGAGCCCGGCAGGGACAATCTGCAGGCTGTGAGGTGAGCTTTGTGGAGGGCTGAGAGGAGGCCATGGGGGAGGGTGAGCATGGGCCTCAAGGTTGGGGCACGGGGGGCTGCCAAATGTGGGGACGGGCTCTGAGGGCCTCCCCAAGTTCTCGTGCCCTGTAGGCTCCGTAGAGCCCCAAGGGGCAATGTTTCCTGTCAGGTGGCAAGCTGAGTCCTCTGGTGGGGTACAGGTATCCCAATTCCCCGGGGCTGCGGTGTAAGGCTCCTGGGGAGGCCCCCACACCTGCGGCCGACCTAGGGCTAGGGTTAGGCCCCAGGAGCCCCGCAGGCCCGATCTGCTGGCTGTATGGCTAGCTACACGGGCTGAGGTGAGGGTGTGGGGAGGGTGAGCGTGGGCCTCAGGGTTGGGGTGTGGGAGGCCGCCAAAGTTCGCTGGTGGCTCAGGAGTGCCCTCCTGGTTCTCCCGCCCTGAATGCTCTATGGCCTCCCAAGGCGCATGGTTTCCTGTGGGGTGGCAGACTGAGTCCTGCTGTGGGGCTCAGGTGTCCCGAATCCCCGTGGCTGCGGCTCCAGGCTCCTGGGGAGGGGCCCCTCCACAGATGAACTAGGGTTAGGGTTGGGGCCCAGGAACCCCGCAGGCCAGATCTGCCCACTATGTGGCGAGCTTGCCATGGGCTGAGGTGAGGGTGCTGGCTGGGGTGAGCATGGACTTCAAGGTTGGGTTTAGGGATCACCAAAGTTCGCCGGGGGCTCTGGGGGCCCTCCTGGTTGTCCCGCCCTGAATGCTCTATAGCCTCCCAAGGGGCACGGTTTCCTGCGGGCTGGCAGGCTTTGTCCTGCAGTGGGGCTCAGGTGTCCCCAGTCCCTGGGGCTGCGGCACCGGGCCCCAGGGGAGGTGCCCTACCCAGCTGACCTAAGGTCACGTGTAGGCCCCAGGAACCCGGCAGGCCTGATCTGCCGGCTCTGCGATGAGCTCGGTGGCAAGCTGAAGGGAAGGCGTGGGGTGGGATGAGCGTGGGCCTCAGTGTTGGGGTGTATGGGGCCGCCGAGGATCGCTGGGGGCTCAGGGGGGCCCTACCAGTTCTCCTGCATGGGATGCTCTGTGGCGCCCCAAGGGGCATGGTTTCCTGAGGGCTGGCAGGTTGAGTCCCGTGGTGGGGCTCAGGTGTACCCAATCCCCGGGGTTAGGGTATGGATTAGGGTATGGGTTCAGGTTAGGGTATGGGTTACAGTTAGGGTATGGGTGAGGGTAGAGGTTAGATTTAGGGGAAGGAGAGGGTACGGGTTAGGGTTGGGTTTAGGGGTTACAGGTTAGAGGTTATGGGTTAGGGTACAGATTAGGGTTTAGGGTACGGGTTAGGGTTTAGGGTTTGGGGTTAGGGTTGGGGTTAGGGTTGGAGTACGGGTTAGGTTTAGGGTATGGGTTAGGGTTAGGGTACGAGTTAGGGTATGCATTAGGGTACAGTTTAGGGTACGTGCTAGGGTACGGTTTAGGGTAAGTGTTGTCGTACGGATTTGGGTACGGTTTAGGGTACGGGTTAGGGTTAGGGTACGGGTTAGTGTTAGGTTACAGTTTAGGGTTATGGTACAGGTTAGGTTACGGTTTAGGGTTAGGGTTAGGGTACGTTTAGGGAACGGGTTAGGGATAGGTATAGGGTACGGTTTAGGGTTAGGGTATGGGTTAGGGTACAGGTTAGGGTACAGGTTAGGGTTAGGAATGGGTTAGGGTATGGGTTAGGGTCCGGGTTTGGGATAGTGTACGGGTTAGGGTATGGGTTAGTGTACGGGTTAGGGTATGGGTTAAGGTTAAGGTAAGGGTACTGGTTAGGGTAGGGTACGGGTTACGGTTTAGGGTTTAGGGTTACAGTTAGGGTACGGGTTAGGGTTAGGTTATGGGTTGGGTTAGGGTACGGGTTATGGTACGATTTAGGGTATGCGTTAGGGTCAGGGTTTAGGGTTTAGGGTTAAGGTTAGGGTACAGGTTAGGGTACGGGTTAGGTTTAGGTTTAGGGTTAGTTTACGGGTTAGGGGTAGGGTTAGCTGAAGGGGTAGTGTTAAGGGTAGGGTTAGGGTTTGGGGTTAGTGGTTAAGGTTAGGGTTTATTGTTTAGGGCTTCGGGATTAGGGTTAGGGTTTAGGGTTTAGTGTTAATGTTAGGGTTTAGGGTTTAAGGATTAGGGGTTATGGTTAGATTTTGGGTAGTGTTAGGGGTTAAGGTTTAGGGTTTAAGGTTAGGGGTTAGGGTTTAGAGTTAGGGTTAGACCTCAGTAGGCCAGCAGGACCTATGCGCCGGCTGTGCGGCGAGCAGAGGAGTGGGCCGAGGTGAGGGCGCTGGCTAGCGGGAGTATGGTATCCAGCGTTTTGGCGCAGGGGCCTTTGAACGTCGCTAGAGGCTCAGAGGGCCCTGCCCGTTCTCCCACCCTGAATAACCGGCGTGCCCCTAGCGGCTCCGTTGGCGGTGGGGCAGCAGAGTGAGTCCCACGCTGCGGCTCGGGTAATCCCAATCCCCGGTGTTGCAGTGCCAGGCCCCTTGGGAAGGGCTCCTCGTGAGCCGACCTAGGGTTAGATTTAGCCCCCATTAGGCCGGCAGGCATGATCCTCTGGCTACGCGGCTAGAGGTGGGCGGGCCGAGGTAAAGGTGCTGGGGAGCGGGATGGTGGGCCCCTGCTTTTTGGCGCGGGAGGCTTCAAATGTCGCCAGTTTCTCCAGGGCCCTGTCTGTTCTCCCACCCTGAATGACCGGCGGCGCCCCTAGCGGCCCAGGTGGCAGCGATGTGGGAGGTTGAGTCTGGCTCTGGGGCTTGGGGTACCAGAACCCCGGCGTAGTGGCACCAGGACCCTTGGGAGGGGCCCCTGGGGCGACGACCTAGGGTTAAGGTTAGCCCCAAAAAGACCGTCAGGCCCAATCCGCACACTGTGCGGCGAGTGGAGGTGCGGGCCGAGGTGAGGGCGCTGGGGAGCAGGAAAGTGGGCCCAAGCATTTTAGCGCAGGAGGTCTTCGAAGGTCGCAAGGGGCTCAGAGGGCCCTGCCCCTTCTCCCTCCTTGAATGATCGGCGGTGCCCTTACTGGCCCAGTTGGCGGCAGGGTGGCAGGTAGAGTCTGGCGCTGGGGCTCGGGTGTCCCCAATCCCCGGCGTTGTGGTGCAAGGCCCCTTGGGAGGGGCCCCTCCTGGGCCGACCAAATGTTAGAGTTAGCCCCCAGGATGCGGGCAGGCCTGATCTGCCGGGTGTGCGGCAAGCGGAGGGGCAGGCTGAGATGTGGGTGCTAGCAAGCAGGAGTGTGGGCCCAAGCGTATTCGCAAGTTGGGCCTTCGAAGGTCTCCAGGGGCTCGAAGGGCCCTGCCTGTTCTCCCGCACTGAATGACCGGCAGCGCCCATAGCGGCTCGGGTGGCGTCGGGGCGGCAGGGTGAGTCTGGCGCTGGAGCTCAGGGGTCCCCAATCGCTGGCATTGCTGCGCCAGGCCCCTTGGGAGGTTCCCCTCGGGGGCCAACCTAGGGTTAGGGTTAGCCCCCAGGAGGCCCGCAGGCCCGATCCGCTGCCTGTGCGGCCAGCAGAGGGGCTGGCTGAGGTGAGGGCGCTGGTGAGCGGAAGCATGGGCCCAAGCATTCTGGCGCCTGGGGCCTTAGAAGTTCACTGGGACTGGGAGGGCCCTGTCGATTCTCCCAGCCTGAATGACCGGCGGTGCCCTAGCTGCCTAGGTGCCGGCGGGGCGGCAGGGTGAGCCCGGCACTGGGGCTGGGGGTCATCAATCCCCGGTGTTGCGGCGACAGTCCCCTTGGGAGAGGCCCCTCGGGGGCCAAACTAGGGTTAGGGTTAGCTCCGAGGAGGCCCGCAGGCCCGATCCGCCAGCTGTGTGGTGAGCAGAGGGACAGGCCGAGGTGAGGGCGCTTGTGAGCAGGAGCGTGGGCCCAAGCGTTTTGGCACGGGGGGCCTTCGAATGTCGCCAGAGGCTCTGAGGGCCCTGCCCCTGGTCCCGCCCTGAATGACCGGCAGCGCCCCTAGTGGCCCATGTGGCAGCGGGGCAGCCGGTTGTGTGCAGCGCTGGAGCTCGGGGTTCTCCAATCCCCGGTGTTGCGGCTCTAGGCCCCTTGCTGGGGCCCCTAGGGGGCCGACCTATGGTTAGACTTAGCCCCCAGGAGGCCGGAAGCCCGATCCGCCAGCTCTGCGGCAAGCGGAGAGGCGGGCGGAGGTGAGGCCGCTGGCAAGCGGGAGCGTGGGCTCAGGCGTTTTGGCGCGGGGGTCCTTCGAAAGTCGCTGGGGGCTTGGAGGGCCCTGTATGTTCTTCTGCCCTGAATGACCGGTGGCTCCCCTAGCGGCCCAGGTGGAGGAGGGGTGTTAGGGTGACTTGGGCCCTGGGGCTTGGGGGTCCCCAATCCTCGGCGTTGGGGCACCAGGCCCCTTTGGAAGGGCTCTAGGGGGCCGACCAAGGGTTATTGTTAGCCCCCAGGGGGCCAGCAGGCCCGATCCGCCGGCTGTGAGGTGAGCGGAGCGGTGGACCCAGGTGAGGGCGCTTGAGAGCAA
Source organism: Ursus americanus (assembly GCF_024610735.1). NCBI lineage: Eukaryota > Metazoa > Chordata > Mammalia > Carnivora > Ursidae > Ursus > Ursus americanus. Next base: position 74,174 of record NW_028273645.1, on the reverse strand, counting down.
GAATGTGGACCCAAGCGTTTTGGCACGGGGGGCCTTCGAAGGTCATCGGGGGTTCGGAGGGCCCAACCCGTTCTCCTGCCCTGAATGACCAGCGGCGCTACTAGCGGCCCGGGGGGGCGGGGCGGCAGGGTGAGCCCGGCACTGGGGCTGGGGGGTCCCCAATCCCCGGCGTTGCGGGGGCAGACCCTTGGTAGTGGCCCCTCGGGGGCCGACCTAAGGTTACAGTTAGCCCCCAGGAGGCCGGCAGGCCCGATGTGCCAGCTGTGCGGCGAGCGGAGGGGAGGGCCGAGGTGAGGGCGCGGGCGAGCGGGAGCTTGGCGGAAGGGTTTTGGCGCGGGAAGCCTTCCAAGGTCGCCGGGGGATCGGAGGACCCTGCCCGTTTTCCCGCCCTGAATGACCTGCGGCGCCCCTGGGGCCCGGGTGGCGGCAGGGCGACAGGGTGAGTCCGTCGCTGGGGTTGGGGGGTTCCCAATCCCCGGTGTTGCGGCACCAGGCCGCTTCACAGGGGCCCCTTGGAGGCTGACCTAGGGTTATGGTTAGCCCCCAGGAGGCCGCAGGCCCAATCCACCAGCTGTGCGGTGAGCAGAGGGGAGGGCCGAGGTGAGGGCACTGGCGAGCGGTAGCGTAGGCCCATGAGTTTTGACGCGGGGGGCCTTCGAAGGTCGCCGGGGCTCAAGAAGCCCTGCCCGTTCTCCCGCACTGAATGTCCGGCGGTGCCCCTAGCGGCTCAGTTGCCGGCGGGGGAGCATGGTGAGTCGGATGCTGGGGCTAGCGGTCCCCAAACCCCGGTGTTGCGGTGCCAGGCCCGTTGGAAGGGGCCTCTCGGGGGCCGATGTAGGAATAGGGTTAGCCCCCAGGAGGCTGGCGGGCCCTATCCGCCAGCTGTGCGGCGAGTGGAGGGGCGGGCCGAGGTGAGGGCACTGGCTACCGGGAGAGTGGGCGCAAGCTTTCTGGCGCGGGGGGCCTTCGAAAGAGACCGGGGGCTCCAAGGGCCCTTCCCGTTCTCCCGCCCTGAATGACCGGTAGTGCCACTAGCGGCCTATGTGGCGGCGGGGCAGCACGGTGAGTCCAGCACTGTGGCTCGTGGGTCTCCAATGCCCGGCATTGCCGCTCCAGGCACCTTGGGATGAGCCCCTCCGAGGGTGAGCTAGGGTTAGGGTTAGCCCCCAGGAGGCCGGCAGGCCCGATCTGCCGGCTGTGCAGGGAGCGGAGGGTGGGCTGAAGTGATGGTGCTGGCGAGCGGGAGCGTGGGCCCAAGGGTTTTGGCGCGGAGGGCCTTCAAACGGCGCTGGGGGCTCCGAGGGCCCTGTCCGTTGTTCTGCCCTGAATGACCGACAGCTCTCCTACCGGCCCGGGTGGCGGCGGGGCGGCACGGTGCGTCCAGCGCTGGGACTCGGGGGTCACCAATCCCAGGCATTGCAGCGATAGGCCCCTTGGGAGGGGCCCCTTGGGGGCCGACCTAGGGTTCCGGTTAGCCCCCAGGAGGCTGGCAGGCCCGATCCGCCGGCTCTGCCTCATGCGGAGGGGCTAGCCGAGGTGAGGGCGCTGGCGAGCGGGAGCATGGCCCCAAGCGTTTTGTCGCGGGGGACCTTCGAAGGTCGCCGGGGGCTCGGGGGGCCCTGCCCGTTCTAACGCCCTGAAGGAGGACGGCGCCCCTAGCGGGCCGGGTGGTGAGGAGCGGCAGAGTGCGTCCGGCGGTGGGGTTCGGGTGTCCCCAATCCCCAGCGTGGCGGTGCCAGGCCCCTTGGGAGGGGCTCCTCTGGGGCCGACCTAGGTTTAGGGTTAGCCCAAAGGAGGCCGGCAGGCCCGAACCGCCGGCTGTGCGGCGAGCAGAGGGGCGGGCCTAGGTGAGGGCGCTGGCGAGGGGGAGCGTGGGCCCAGGGTTTTGGCACAGGGGGCCTTGGATTGTCATTGGGGGCTTGGAGGGCCCTGCCCATTCTCACACCCTAAATGACCGGTGGCGCCCCTAGCGGCCAGGGTGGCGGCGTGTCGGCAGGATGAGTCTGGAGCTGGGGCTCAGTGGTCCCCGATCCCCGGCGCGGTGGCTCCAGGCACTTGGGAGGGGTCCCTCGGGGGCCGACATATGGTGAGTGCTAGCCCAAAGGAGGCCGGCGGGCCCAATCCGCCGGCTGTGCAGCGAGCGGAGGGGTGGGCCGACATTAATGCGCTGGCAAGCGGGAGCGTGGGCCCAAGCGTTTTGGCATGGGGGGCCTTCGAAGGTCACCGGGGGCTCAGAGGGCCCTGCCCGTTCCCCAGCCCCGAATGAGGAGGGTGCCCCTAGCGATCCGGGTCGCAGCGGGTCGGCAGGGTGAGTTCAGCCCTGGTGCTCGGGGGTCCCCAATCACCCTCGTGGCGGCGCCAGGCCCCTTGGGATGGGCCCCTCGGGAGCCGACCTAGGGTTAGGGTTAGCCCCAGGAGGCCGGCAGTCCCGATCTGCTGGCTGTGCGGCGAGCGGAGGGGCGGGCTGAGGAGAGGGTGCTGGCGAGCAGGAGCCTAGGCCCAAGCGTTTTGTCACGGGGGGCCTTCAAAGGTCACTGGGGGCTCGGAGGGCCCTGCCCGTTCTCCCGCCCTAAATAACCGGTGGCGCCCCTAGCAGCCCGGGTGGCGGCAGGGCGGCAGGGTAAGTAATGCGCTGGGGCTTGAGGGTCCCCAATCCCCGGCGTGGCATCGCCAGGCCCCTTGGGAGGGGCCCCTCGTGAGCAGACCTAGAGTTAGGGTTAGTTCCCAGGAGGCTGGCAGGCCCAATCCGCTGTCTGTGCGGCGAGAGGGGGGGCGGACCGAGGTGAGGGCGCTTGCTAGCGGGAGCATGGGCCCAAGCGTTTTGGCGTGGGGGGCCTCAAAGGTCGCCAGGGGCTCGGAGGGCCCTGCCCATTCTCCCGCTCTGAATGACTGGTGGCGTCCCTACTGGCCCGGTAGCTGTGGGGCAGAAGGGTGACACCGGCGCTGAGGCTTGGGGGTCACCAATCCCTGGCGTTGTGGCACCAGGCCTTTGGAAGTGGCCCCTTGGGGTCTGACCTAGGGTTAGTGTTAGCCCCCAGGAAACAGGCAGGCCTGATCCGCTAGCTGTTCATTGAGTGGAGGGGCGGGCCGAGAAGAGGGCGCTGGTGAGTGGGAGCGTGGGCCCAAGCATTTTGGCGCGAGGGGCCTATGAAGGTCGCGGGGGCTCAGAGGGCCCTGCCTGTTCTCCAGCACTGAATGACCGGCGGCGCCCCTAGCGGACTGGGTGGTGGTGGGGTGGCAGGGAGAGTCCAGCACTGGTGCTCGGGGGTCCCCAATCCCCGGCATTGCGATGCCAGGCCCCTTGGGAGGGGCCCCGTGGGGGCAGACCTAGGGTTAGGGTTACACCCAGGGGGCTGACAGGCCCGATCCTACGGCTGTGCGGCGAGCGGAGGGGCGGACCGAGGTGAGGGCGCTGGCTAGCGGGAGCGTGGGTCAAGTGTTTTGGTGCGGGGCGCCCTTCGAAGGTCGTGGGGGGATCGGAGGACCCTGCCCGTTCTCCCGCACTGAATGACCGGTGGCGCTCCTAGTGGTGCAGGTGGCAGCGGGGCGCCCGGGTGAGTCCGGCACTGGGGTTCAGGGGTCCCCAATCCCCGGCGATACGACTCCAGGCCCCTTGCTAGGGGCCCCTCGGGGGCCGACATATGGTTAGGGTTAGCCCCCAGGAGGCCCGCAGGCCCGATCCGCCAGCTCTGCGGTGAGTGGAGGGGTGGTCGGAGGTGAGGCCGCTGGCAATCTGGAGAGTGGGCCCAGTCATTTTGGCACGGGGGTCCTTCGAATGTCGCCAGGGGTTCGGATGGCCCTGCCCGTTCTCCCGCCCTGAATGACGGGCGGCTCCCCTAAAAGCCCTGGTGGAGGAGGGGCGGTAGGGTGAGTCGGGCGCTGGGACTCAGGGGTTCCCAATCCCCGGCGTTTTGGCGCCATGCCCCTTGGGAGGGGCCGCTCGGGGACTCACATAGGGTTAGGGTTAGCTCCGAGGAGGCCGGCAGGCCCGATCTGCCGGCTGTGTGGTGAGCAGAGGGGCAGGCCGAGGTGAGGGCGCTTGTGAGCAGGAGCGTGGGCCCAAGCGTTTTGGCACGGGGGGCCTTCAAATGTCGCCAGAGGCTCTGAGGGCCCTGCCCCTTGTCCCGCCCTGAATGACCGGCAGCGCCCCTAGTGGCCCATGTGGCAGCGGGGCAGCCGGTTGTGTCCAGCGCTGGAGCTCGGGGTTCTCCAATCCCAGGTGTTGCGGCTCTAGGCCCCTTGCTGGGGCCCCTAGGGGGCCGACCTATGGTTAGATTTAGCCCCCAGGAGGCCGGAAGCCCGATCCGCCAGCTCTGCGGCAAGCGAAGAGGCGGGCGGAGGTGAGGCCGCTGGCGAGCGGGAGCGTGGGCTCAGGCGTTTTGGCGCAGGGGTCCTTCGAAAGTCGCTGGGGGCTTGGAGGGCCAAGAATGTTCTTCTGCCCTGAATGACCGGCGGCTCCCCTAGCGGCCCGGGTGGAGGAGGGGTGTTAGGGTGACTTGGGTGCTGGGGATTGGGGGTCCCCAATCCTCGGCGTTGGGGCGCCAGGCCCCTTTGGAAGGGCTCTAGGGGGCGGACCAAGGGTTATTGTTAGCCCCCAGGGGGCCAGCAGGCCCGATCCGCCGGCTGTGAGGCGAGCGGAGGGGTGGACCCAGGTGAGGGCGCTTGAGAGCAAGAATGTGGACCCAAGCGTTTTGGCACGGGGGGCCTTCGAAGGTCATCGGGGGTTCGGAGGGCCCAACCCGTTCTCCTGCCCTGAATGACCAGCGGCGCTACTAGCGGCCCGGGGGGGCGGGGCGGCAGGGTGAGCCCGGCACTGGGGCTGGGGGGTCCCCAATCCCCGGCGTTGCGGGGGCAGACCCTTGGTAGTGGCCCCTCGGGGGCCGACCTAAGGTTACAGTTAGCCCCCAGGAGGCCGGCAGGCCCGATGTGCCAGCTGTGCGGCGAGCGGAGGGGAGGGCCGAGGTGAGGGCGCGGGCGAGCGGGAGCTTGGCCGAAGCGTTTTGGCGCGGGAAGCCTTCGAAGGTCGCCGGGGGATCGGAGGACCCTGCCCGTTTTCCCGCCCTGAATGACCTGCGGCGCCCCTGGGGCCCGGGTGGCGGCAGGGCGACAGGGTGAGTCCGTCGCTGGGGTTGGGGGGTTCCCAATCCCCGGTGTTGCGGCACCAGACCCCTTCGCAGGGGCCCCTCGGAGGCTGACCTAGGGTTATGGTTAGCCCCCAGGAGGCCGCAGGCCCAATCCACCGGCTGTGCTGTGAGCAGAGGGGAGGGCCGAGGTGAGGGCGCTGGCGAGCGGTAGCGTAGGCCCATGAGTTTTGGCGCGGGGGCCCTTCGAAAGTCGCCGGGGCTCAAGAAGCCCTGCCCGTTCTCCCGCACTGAATGTCTGGCGGTGCCCCTAGCGGCTCAGTTGCCGGCGGGGGAGCATGGTGAGTCGGATGCTGGGGCTAGCGGTCCCCAAACCCCGGTGTTGCGGTGCCAGGCCCGTTGGGAGGGGCCTCTCGGGGGCCGACGTAGGGATAGGGTTAGCCCCCAGGAGGCTGGCGGGCCCTATCCGCCGGCTGTGCGGCGAGCGGAGGGGCAGGCCGAGGTGAGGGCACTGGCTACCGGGAGAGTGGGCGCAAGCTTTCTGGCGCGGGGGGCCTTCGAAAGAGGCCGGGGGCTCCAAGGGCCCTTCCCGTTCTCCCGCCCTGAATGACCGGTGGTGCCACTAGCGGCCTGTGTGGCGGCGGGGCAGCACGGTGAGTCCAGCACTGTGGCTCGTGGGTCTCCAATGCCCGGCATTGCCGCTCCAGGCACCTTGGGATGAGCCCCTCCGAGGGTGAGCTAGGGTTAGGGTTAGCCCCCAGGAGGCCGGCAGGCCCGATCTGCCAGCTGTGTGGCGAGCGGAGGGGCAGGCCGAGGTGAGGGCGCTGAAGAGCAGGAGCGTGGGTCCAAGCGTTTTGGTGCGGGGGCCTTTGAAGGTCACCAGGGGCTCGGAGGACCCTGCCCGTTCTCCCGCCCTGGATGACCGGCGGTGCCCCTAGAGGCCCGGGTGGCAGCGGGGCGGGAGGGTGAGTCTGGCGCTGGGGCTTGTGGGTCCCGAATCCCTGGCGTTGCGACACCAGGCCCCTTGGGAGGGGCCCCTCGAGGGATCGAGCTAGGGTTAGGCTTAGCCCCCAGGAGACCGTCAGGCCCAATCCGCCGGCTGTGCAGGGAGCGGAGGGTGGGCTGAAGTGATGGTGCTGGCGAGCGGGAGCGTGGGCCCAAGGGTTTTGGCGCGGAGGGCCTTCAAACGGCGCTGGGGGCTCCGAGGGCCCTGTCCGTTGTTCTGCCCTGAATGACCGACAGCTCTCCTACCGGCCCGGGTGGCGGCGGGGCGGCACGGTGCGTCCAGCGCTGGGACTCGGGGGTCACCAATCCCAGGCATTGCAGCGATAGGCCCCTTGGGAGGGGCCCCTTGGGGGCCGACCTAGGGTTCGGGTTAGCCCCCAGGAGGCTGGCAGGCCCGATCCGCCGGCTCTGCCACATGCGGAGGGGCTAGCCGAGGTGAGGGCGCTGGCGAGCGGGAGCATGGCCCCAAGCGTTTTGTCGCGGGGGACCTTCGAAGGTCGCCAGGGGCTCGGGGGCCCTGCCCGTTCTAACGCCCTGAAGGAGGACGGCGCCCCTAGCGGGCCGGGTGGTGAGGAGCGGCAGAGTGCGTCCGGCGGTGGGGTTCGGGTGTCCCCAATCCCCAGCGTGGCGGCGCCAGGCCCCTTGGGAGGGGCTCCTCTGGGGCCGACCTAGGTTTAGGGTTAGCCCAAAGGAGGCCGGCAGGCCCGAACCGCCGGCTGTGCGGCGAGCAGAGGGGCGGGCCTAGGTGAGGGCGCTGGCGAGGGGGAGCGTGGGCCCAGGGTTTTGGCACAGGGGGCCTTGGATTGTCATTGGGGGCTTGGAGGGCCCTGCCCATTCTCACACCCTAAATGACCGGTGGCGCCCCTAGCGGCCAGGGTGGCGGCGTGTCGGCAGGATGAGTCTGGAGCTGGGGCTCAGTGGTCCCCGATCCCCGGCGCGGTGGCTCCAGGCACTTGGGAGGGGTCCCTCGGGGGCCGACATATGGTGAGTGCTAGCCCAAAGGAGGCCGGCGGGCCCAATCCGCCGGCTGTGCAGCGAGCGGAGGGGTGGGCCGACGTTAATGCGCTGGCAAGCGGGAGCGTGGGCCCAAGCGTTTTGGCATGGGGGGCCTTCGAAGCTCACCGGGGGCTTGGAGGGCCCAGCAAGTTCTCCCGCCCTGAATGCCCGGCGGCTCCCTAGAGGCCAGGGTGGCGGCGGGGAGGCAGGGTGAGTCCGGAGCTCGGGCTCGGGGGTCCCCAATACCCGGCGTGGCATTGCCAGGCCCCTTGGGAGGGGTCCCTGGGGGGCCGAGCTAGGGTTATCATTAGCCCAAAGGAGGCCGGCAGGCCCGATTGGCCGGCTGTGCGGCAAGGGGAGGGGTGAGCCGAGGTGAGGGCGCTGGCGAGCGGGAACTTAGGCCCAAGCGTTTTGGTGCCGGGGGCCTTCGAAGGTCATCGGGGGCTCGGAGGGCCCTGCCCGTACTCCCTCCCTGAATGACCGGTGGCGCCCCTAGCGTCCCGGGTGGCGGCGGGGCGGCAGGGTGAGTCTGGAGTAGGGCTCAGGGGTCCAAATGCCCAGGCGTGGCGGCGCCTGGCCCCTTGGGAGGGGTCCCCCGGGGGCCGACCTAGGGTTGAGGTTAGCCCAAAGGAGGCCGGGGCCCGATCCACTGGCTGTGCAGAGAACGGAGGGGAGGGGCGAGGTGAGGGCGCTGGCGAGCGGGAGCCTGAGCCCAAGCGTTTTGGCATGTTGGGATTTCGAAGGTCACCGGGGGCTCAGAGGGCCCTGCCCGTTCCCCAGCCCCGAATGAAGATGGTGCCCCTAGCGATCCGGGTCGCAGCGGGGCGGCAGGGTGAGTTCAGCCCTGGTGCTCAGGGTCCCCAATCACCCGCGTGGCGGCGCCAGGCCCCTTGGGATGGGCCCCTCGGGAGCCGACCTAGGGTTAGGGTTAGCCCCAGGAGGCCGGCAGTCCCGATCTGCCGGCTGTGCGGCGAGCGGAGGGGCGGGCTGAGGAGAGGGTGCTGGCGAGCAGGAGCCTAGGCCCAAGCGTTTTGTCACGGGGGGCCTTCAAAGGTCACTGGGGGCTCGGAGGGCCCTGCCCGTTCTCCCGCCCTAAATAACCGGTGGCGCCCCTAGCAGCCCGGGTGGCGGCAGGGCGGCAGGGTAAGTAATGCGCTGGGGCTTGAGGGTCCCCAATCCCCGGCGTGGCATCGCCAGGCCCCTTGGGAGGGGCCCCTCGTGAGCAGACCTAGAGTTAGGGTTAGTTCCCAGGAGGCTGGCAGGCCCAATCCGCTGTCTGTGCGGCGAGAGGGGGGGCGGACCGAGGTGAGGGCGCTTGCTAGCGGGAGCGTGGGCCCAAGCGTTTTGGCGTGGGGGGCCTCAAAGGTCGCCAGGAGCTCGGAGGGCCCTGCCCATTCTTCCGCTCTGAATGACTGGTGGCGTCCCTACTGGCCCGGTAGCTGTGGGGCGGAAGGGTGACTCCGGCGCTGAGGCTTGGGGGTCACCAATCCTCGGCGTTGTGGCACCAGGCCTTTGGAAGTGGCCCCTTGGGGTCTGACCTAGGGTTAGTGTTAGCCCCCAGGAAACAGGCAGGCCTGATCCGCTAGCTGTTCATTGAGTGGAGGGGCGGGCCGAGAAGAGGGCGCTGGCGAGTGGGAGCGTGGGCCCAAGCATTTTGGCGCGAGGGGCCTACGAAGGTCGCAGGGGCTCAGAGGGCCCTGCCTGTTCTCCAGCACTGAATGACCGGCGGCGCCCCTAGCGGACTGGGTGGTGGTGGGGTGGCAGGGAGAGTCCAGCACTGGTGCTCGGGGGTCCCCAATCCCCGGCATTGCGATGCCAGGCCCCTTGGGAGGGGCCCCGTGGGGGCAGACCTAGGGTTAGGGTTACACCCAGGGGGCTGACAGGCCCGATCCTATGGCTGTGCGGCGAGCGGAGGGGCGGGCCGAGGTGAGGGCGTTGGCTAGCGGGAGCGTGGGTCAAGTGTTTTGGTGGGGGGCGCCCTTCGAAGTTCGTGGGGGGATCGGAGGACCCTGCCCGTTCTCCCGCACTGAATGACCGGTGGCGCTCCTAGTGGTGCAGGTGGCAGCGGGGCAGCCGGGTGAGTCTGGCACTGGGGTTCAGGGGTCCCCAATCCCCGGCGTTACGACTCCAGGCCCCTTGCTAGGGGCCCCTCGGGGGCCGACATATGGTTAGGGTTAGCCCCCAGGAGGCCCGCAGGCCCGATCCGCCAGCTCTGCGGTGAGTGGAGGGGTGGTCGGAGGTGAGGCCGCTGGCAATCTGGAGAGTGGGCCCAGTCATTTTGGCACGGGGGTCCTTCGAATGTCGCCAGGGGTTCGGACGGCCCTGCCCGTTCTCCCGCCCTGAATGACGTGCGGCTCCCCTAAAAGCCCTGGTGGAGGAGGGGCGGTAGGGTGAGTCGGGCGCTGGGACTCAGGGGTTCCCAATCCCCGGCGTTTTGGCGCCATGCCCCTTGGGAGGGGCCCCTCGGGGACTCACCTAGGGTTAGGGTTAGCTCCGAGGAGGCCGGCAGGCCCGATCTGCCGGCTGTGTGGTGAGCAGAGGGGCAGGCCGAGGTGAGGGCGCTTGTGAGCAGGAGCGTGGGCCCAAGCGTTTTGGCGCGGGGGGCCTTCAAATGTCGCCAGAGGGTCTGAGGGCCCTGCCCCTTGTCCCGCCCTGAATGACCGGCAGCGCCCCTAGTGGCCCATGTGGCAGCGGGGCAGCCGGTTGTGTCCAGTGCTGGAGCTCGGGGTTCTGGATTCCCCGGTGTTGCGGCTCTAGGCCCCTTGCTGGGGCCCCTAGGGGGCCGACCTATGGTTAGATTTAGCCCCCAGGAGGCCGGAAGCCCGATCCGCCAGCTCTGCAGCAAGCGGAGAGGCGGGCGGAGGTGAGGCCGCTGGCGAGCGGGAGCGTGGGCTCAGGCGTTTTGGCGCAGGGGTCCTTCGAAAGTCGCTGGGGGCTTGGAGGGCCCTGTATGTTCTTCTGCCCTGAATGACCGGCGGCTCCCCTAGCGGCCCGGGTGGAGGAGGGGTGTTAGGGTGACTTGGGTGCCGGGGATTGGGGGTCCCCAATCCTCGGCATTGGGGCGCCAGGCCCCTTTGGAAGGGCTCTAGGGGGCTGACCAAGGGTTATTGTTAGCCCCCAGGGGGCCAGCAGGCCCGATCCGCCTGCTGTGAGGGGAGCGGAGGGGTGGACCCAGGTGAGGGCGCTTGAGAGCAAGAATGTGGACCCAAGCGTTTTGGCACGGGGGGCCTTCGAAGGTCATCGGGGGTTCGGAGGGCCCAACCCGTTCTCCTGCCCTGAATGACCAGCGGCGCTACTAGCGGCCCGGGGGGGCGGGGCGGCAGGGTGAGCCCGGCACTGGGGCTGGGGGGTCCCCAATCCCCGGCGTTGCGGGGGCAGACCCTTGGTAGTGGCCCCTCGGGGGCCGACCTAAGGTTACAGTTAGCCCCCAGGAGGCCGGCAGGCCCGATGTGCCAGCTGTGCGGCGAGCGGAGGGGAGGGCCGAGGTGAGGGCGCGGGCGAGCGGGAGCTTGGCCGAAGCGTTTTGGCGCGGGAAGCCTTCGAAGGTCGCCGGGGGATCGGAGGACCCTGCCCGTTTTCCCGCCCTGAATGACCTGCGGCGCCCCTGGGGCCCGGGTGGCGGCAGGGCGACAGGGTGAGTCCGTCGCTGGGGTTGGGGGGTTCCCAATCCCCGGTGTTGCGGCACCAGACCCCTTCGCAGGGGCCCCTCGGAGGCTGACCTAGGGTTATGGTTAGCCCCCAGGAGGCCGCAGGCCCAATCCACCGGCTGTGCGGTGAGCAGAGGGGAGGGCCGAGGTGAGGGCGCTGGCGAGCGGTAGAGTAGGCCCATGAGTTTTGGCGCGGGGGCCCTTCGAAAGTCGCCGGGGCTCAAGAAGCCCTGCCCGTTCTCCGGCACTGAATGTCTGGCGGTGCCCCTAGCGACTCAGTTGCCGGCGGGGGAGCATGGCGAGTCGGATGCTGGGGCTAGCGGTCCCCAAACCCCGGTGTTGCGGTGCCAGGCCCGTTGGGAAGGGCCTCTCGGGGGCCGACGTAGGGATAGGGTTAGCCCCCAGGAGGCTGGCGGGCCCTATCCGCCGGCTGTGCGGCGAGCGGAGGGGCGGGCCGAGGTGAGGGCACTGGCTACCGGGAGAGTGGGCGCAAGCTTTCTGGCGCGGGGGGCCTTCGAAAGAGGCCGGGGGCTCCAAGGGCCCTTCCCGTTCTCCCGCCCTGAATGACCGGTGGTGCCACTAGCGGCCTGTGTGGCGGCGGGGCAGCACGGTGAGTCCAGCACTGTGGCTCGTGGGTCTCCAATGCCCGGCATTGCCGCTCCAGGCACCTTGGGATGAGCCCCTCCGAGGGTGAGCTAGGGTTAGGGTTAGCCCCCAGGAGGCCGGCAGGCCCGATCTGCCAGCTGTGTGGCGAGCGGAGGGGCAGGCCGAGGTGAGGGCGCTGAAGAGCAGGAGCGTGGGCCCAAGCGTTTTGGTGCGGGGGCCTTTGAAGGTCACCAGGGGCTCGGAGGACCCTGCCCATTCTCCCGCCCTGGATGACCGGCGGTGCCCCTAGAGGCCCGGGTGTCAGCGGGGCGGGAGGGTGAGTCTGGCGCTGGGGCTTGTGGGTCCCGAATCCCTGGCGTTGCGACACCAGGCCCCTTGGGAGGGGCCCCTCGAGGGACCGAGCTAGGGTTAGGCTTAGCCCACAGGAGACCGTCAGGCCCAATCCGCCGGCTGTGCAGGGAGCGGAGGGTGGGCTGAAGTGATGGTGCTGGCGAGCGGGAGCGTGGGCCCAAGGGTTTTGGCGCGGAGGGCCTTCAAACGGCGCTGGGGGCTCCGAGGGCCCTGTCCGTTGTTCTGCCCTGAATGACCGACAGCTCTCCTACCGGCCCGGGTGGCGGCGGGGCGGCACGGTGCGTCCAGCGCTGGGACTCGGGGGTCACCAATCCCAGGCATTGCAGCGATAGGCCCCTTGGGAGGGGCCCCTTGGGGGCCGACCTAGGGTTCCGGTTAGCCCCCAGGAGGCTGGCAGGCCCGATCCGCCGGCTCTGCCTCATGCGGAGGGGCTAGCTGAGGTGAGGGCGCTGGCGAGCGGGAGCATGGCCCCAAGCGTTTTGTCGCGGGGGACCTTCGAAGGTCGCCGGGGGCTCGGGGGGCCCTGCCCGTTCTAACGCCCTGAAGGAGGACGGCGCCCCTAGCGAGCCGGGTGGTGAGGAGCGGCAGAGTGCGTCCGGCGGTGGGGTTCGGGTGTCCCCAATCCCCAGCGTGGCGGCGCCAGGCCCCTTGGGAGGGGCTCCTCTGGGGCCGACCTAGGTTTAGGGTTAGCCCAAAGGAGGCCGGCAGGCCCGAACCGCCGGCTGTGCGGCGAGCAGAGGGGCGGGCCGAGGTGAGGGCGCTGGCGAGGGGGAGCGTGGGCCCAGGGTTTTGGCACAGGGGGCCTTGGATTGTCACTGGGGGCTTGGAGGGCCCTGCCCATTCTCACACCCTAAATGACCGGTGGCGCCCCTAGCGGCCAGGGTGGCGGCGTGTCGGCAGGATGAGTCTGGAGCTGGGGCTCAGTGGTCCCCGATCCCCGGCGCGGTGGCTCCAGGCACTTGGGAGGGGTCCCTCGGGGGCCGACATATGGTGAGTGCTAGCCCAAAGGAGGCCGGCGGGCCCAATCTGCCAGCTGTGCAGCGAGCGGAGGGGTGGGCCGACGTTAATGCACTGGGAAGCGGGAGCGTGGGCCCAAGCGTTTTGGCATGGGGGGCCTTCGAAGCTCACCGGGGGCTCGGAGGGCCCAGCAAGTTCTCCCGCCCTGAATGCCCGGCGGCTCCCTAGCGGCCAGGGTGGCGGCGGGGAGACAGGGTGAGTCCGGAGCTCGGGCTCGGGGGTCCCCAATACCCGGCGTGGCATTGCCAGGCCGCTTGGGAGGGGTTCCTGGTGGGCCGAGCTAGGGTTATCGTTAGCCCAAAGGAGGCCGGCAGGCCCGATTGGCCGGCTGTGCAGCGAGGGGAGGGGTGAGCCGAGGTGAGGGCGCTGGCGAGCGGGAGCTTAGGCCCAAGCGTTTTGGTGCGGGGGGCCTTCGAAGGTCATCGGGGGCTCGGAGGGCCCTGCCGGTACTCCCTCCCTGAATGACCGGTGGCGCCCCTAGCGTCCCGTGTGGCGGCGGGGCGGCAGGGTGAGTCTGGAGTAGGGCTCAGGGGTCCAAATGCCCAGGCGTGGCGGCGCCTGGCCCCTTGGGAGGGGTCCCTCGGGGGCCGACCTAGGGTTGAGGTTAGTCCAAAGGAGGCCGGGGCCGATCCGCCGGCTGTGCAGAGAACAGAGGGGCGGGGCGAGGTGAGGGCGCTGGCGAGCGGGAGCATGAGCCCAAGCGTTTTGGCGTGTTGGGCTTTCGAAGGTCACCGGGGGCTCAGAGGGCCCTGCCTGTTCCCCAGCCCCGAATGAGGACGGTGCCCCTAGCGATCCGGGTCGCAGCGGGGCGGCAGGGTGAGTTCAGCCCTGGTGCTCGGGGGTCCCCAATCACCCGCGTGGCGGCGCCAGGCCCCTTGGGATGGGCCCCTCGGGAGCCGACCTAGGGTTAGGGTTAGCCCCAGGAGGCCGGCAGTCCCGATCTGCCGGCTGTGCGGCGAGCGGAGGGGCGGGCTGAGGAGAGGGTGCTGGCGAGCAGGAGCCTAGGCCCAAGCGTTTTGTCACGGGGGGGACTTCAAAGGTCACTGGGGGCTCGGAGGGCCCTGCCCGTTCTCCAGCCCTGAATAACCGGTGGCGCCCCTAGCAGCCCGGGTGGCGGCAGGGCGGCAGGGTAAGTAATGCGCTGGGGCTTGAGGGTCCCCAATCCCCGGCGTGGCATCGCCAGGCCCCTTGGGAGGGGCCCCTCGTGAGCAGACCTAGAGTTAGGGTTAGTTCCCAGGAGGCTGGCAGGCCCAATCCGCTGTCTGTGCGGCGAGAGGGGGGGCGGACCGAGGTGAGGGCGCTTGCTAGCGGGAGCGTGGGCCCAAGCGTTTTGGCGTGGGGGGCCTCAAAGGTCGCCAGGGGCTCGGAGGGCCCTGCCCATTCTCCCGCTCTGAATGACTGGTGGCGTCCCTACTGGCCCGGTAGCTGTGGGGCGGAAGGGTGACTCCGGCACTGAGGCTTGGGGGTCACCAATCGCCGGGGTTGTGGCACCGGGCCTTTGGAAGTGGCCCCTTGGGGTCTGACCTAGGGTTAGTGTTAGCCCCCAGGAAACAGGCAGGCCTGATCCGCTAGCTGTTCATCGAGTGGAGGGGCGGGCCGAGGTGAGGGCGCTGGCTAGCGGGATCGTGGGTCAAGTGTTTTGGTGTGGGGGGCCCTTCGAAGGTCGTGGGGGGATCGGAGGACCCTGCCCATTCTCCCGCACTGAATGACCGGTGGCGCTCCTAGTGGTGCAGGTGGCAGCGGGGCGGCCGGGTGAGTCCGGCACTGGGGTTCAGGGGTCCCCAATCCCCGGCGTTACGACACCAGGCCCCTTGCGAGGGGCCCCTCGGGGGCCGACATATGGTTAGGGTTAGCCCCCAGGAGGCCCGCAGGCCCGATCCGCCAGCTCTGCGGTGAGTGGAGGGGTGGTCGGAGGTGAGGCCGCTGGCAATCTGGAGAGTGGGCCCAGTCATTTTGGCACGGGGGTCCTTCGAATGTCACCAGGGGTTCGGACGGCCCTGCCCGTTCTCCCGCCCTGAATGACGGGCGGCTCCCCTAAAAGCCCTGGTGGAGGAGGGGCGGTAGGGTGAGTCGGGCGCTGGGACTCAGGGGTTCCCAATCCCCGGCGTTTTGGCGCCATGCCCCTTGGGAGGGGCCCCTCGGGGACTCACCTAGGGTTAGGGTTAGCTCCAAGGAGGCCGGCAGGCCAGATCCGCTGGATGTGCGACGATCAGAGGGGCCGGCTGAGGTGAGGGTGCGGCCTAGGGGCATTGTGGGCACAAGCGTTTTTATGCAGGGTGCCTTTGAAGGTCTCTCGGGCTCGGAGGGTCCTGCCCTTTCTCACGCCCTGAATGAACTGCGGCGCCCCTAGCGGCCTGGGTGGTGGCGGGGCGGCAGGGGGAGTCAGGCGCTGGTGTTCGGGGGTCCCCAATCCCTGGCGTTGCAGCGCCAGGCCACTTGGGATGGGCCCATTGGTGGTCGATCTAGGGTTAGAGTTTGCCCCCAGGAGGCCGGCAGGCCCGATCCATGGGCTCTGCCACAAGTGGAGGGGCTGGCCGAGATGAGGGCACTGGCGAGCAGGAGCGTGGGCCCAACCGTTTTGGCGCGGGAGGACTTCGTAGGTCGCCGGGGGCTCAGAGGGCCCTACACGTTCTCCGGCCCTGAATGACCGGCGGCGACCCTAGTGGCCCGGCCGCCGGCAGAGCGGTAAGGTTAGTCCGGTGCTGGGGTTCGGTTGTCCCCAATCCCCGCGTTGCGGTGCCAGGCCCCTTGGGAGGGGCTCCTTGGGGGCCAACCTAGGGTTTGACTTAGTCCCCAGGAGTTGGGAAGGCCCGATCCGCCCCCTGTCCGATGAGCGATGGGGCGGGCCGAGGTGAGGGCGCTGGGGAGCAGGAGCGTGGGGCCAAGCGTTTTGGCGTGGGGGGCCTTCGATGGTTGCCGGGGGCTCGGAGGGCCTTGCCCATTCTGCCGCCATGAATGACCGGCGGCGCCCCTACCGGCCCGGGTGGCAGCGGGGCAGTAAGGTGAGTCCGGCGCTGGGGATCAGGGGTTCCCGATCCCCAGCGTTGTGGCGCCAGGCCCCTTGGGAAGGGCCCCTAGTGGGCTGAACTATGGATAGGGATAGTCCCCAGGAGGCCGGCAGCCCCGATCCGCTGATCCACCTGCTGTGCGTCTAGTGGAGGGGCGGGCCGAGGTGAGAGGGCTGGTGAGCAGGAGCATGGGCCCAAGCGTTTTGGAGCGGGGGGCCTTCGAAAGTCCCCGGGGGCTCAGAAGGCCCTGCCCGATCTCCCGCCCTGAATGACCGGCGGCTCCCCTAGGGGCCTGCGTGGTGGTGGAGCGGCAGGGTGAGTCCGGCGCTGGGCCTGGGAGTCCCCAGTCCCAGGCGTTAGGGCGCCAGGCCCCTTGGGATAGGCCCCTAGGGGGCCTAGCTAGGGTTAGGGTTAGCCCCCAGGAGGCCGGCAGGCCCGATCTGCCAGCTGTGTGGCGAGCGGAGGGGCAGGCCGAGGTGAGGGCGCTGAAGAGCAGGAGCGTGGGCCCAAGCGTTTTGGTGCGGGGGCCTTTGAAGGTCACCAGGGGCTCGGAGGACCCTGCCCGTTCTCCCGCCCTGGATGACCGGCGGTGCCCCTAGAGGCCCGGGTGGCAGCGGGGCGGGAGGGTGAGTCTGGCGCTGGGGCTTGTGGGTCCCGAATCCCTGGCGTTGCGACACCAGGCCCCTTGGGAGGGGCCCCTCGAGGGATCGAGCTAGGGTTAGGCTTAGCCCCCAGGAGACCGTCAGGCCCAATCCGCCGGCTGTGCAGGGAGCGGAGGGTGGGCTGAAGTGATGGTGCTGGCGAGCGGGAGCGTGGGCCCAAGGGTTTTGGCGCGGAGGGCCTTCAAACGGCGCTGGGGGCTCCGAGGGCCCTGTCCGTTGTTCTGCCCTGAATGACCGACAGCTCTCCTACCGGCCCGGGTGGCGGCGGGGCGGCACGGTGCGTCCAGCGCTGGGACTCGGGGGTCACCAATCCCAGGCATTGCAGCGATAGGCCCCTTGGGAGGGGCCCCTTGGGGGCCGACCTAGGGTTCGGGTTAGCCCCCAGGAGGCTGGCAGGCCCGATCCGCCGGCTCTGCCACATGCGGAGGGGCTAGCCGAGGTGAGGGCGCTGGCGAGCGGGAGCATGGCCCCAAGCGTTTTGTCGCGGGGGACCTTCGAAGGTCGCCAGGGGCTCGGGGGGCCCTGCCCGTTCTAACGCCCTGAAGGAGGACGGCGCCCCTAGCGGGCCGGGTGGTGAGGAGCGGCAGAGTGCGTCCGGCGGTGGGGTTCGGGTGTCCCCAATCCCCAGCGTGGCGGCGCCAGGCCCCTTGGGAGGGGCTCCTCTGGGGCCGACCTAGGTTTAGGGTTAGCCCAAAGGAGGCCGGCAGGCCCGAACCGCCGGCTGTGCGGCGAGCAGAGGGGCGGGCCTAGGTGAGGGCGCTGGCGAGGGGGAGCGTGGGCCCAGGGTTTTGGCACAGGGGGCCTTGGATTGTCATTGGGGGCTTGGAGGGCCCTGCCCATTCTCACACCCTAAATGACCGGTGGCGCCCCTAGCGGCCAGGGTGGCGGCGTGTCGGCAGGATGAGTCTGGAGCTGGGGCTCAGTGGTCCCCGATCCCCGGCGCGGTGGCTCCAGGCACTTGGGAGGGGTCCCTCGGGGGCCGACATATGGTGAGTGCTAGCCCAAAGGAGGCCGGCGGGCCCAATCCGCCGGCTGTGCAGCGA
Source organism: Ursus americanus (assembly GCF_024610735.1). Lineage (NCBI taxonomy): Eukaryota > Metazoa > Chordata > Mammalia > Carnivora > Ursidae > Ursus > Ursus americanus. The sequence goes on along the minus strand of NW_028273645.1, from coordinate 56,758 downwards.
GCGGAGGGGTGGGCCGACGTTAATGCGCTGGCAAGCGGGAGCGTGGGCCCAAGCGTTTTGGCATGGGGGGCCTTCGAAGCTCACCGGGGGCTTGGAGGGCCCAGCAAGTTCTCCCGCCCTGAATGCCCGGCGGCTCCCTAGAGGCCAGGGTGGCGGCGGGGAGGCAGGGTGAGTCCGGAGCTCGGGCTCGGGGGTCCCCAATACCCGGCGTGGCATTGCCAGGCCCCTTGGGAGGGGTCCCTGTGGGGCCGAGCTAGGGTTATCATTAGCCCAAAGGAGGCCGGCAGGCCCGATTGGCCGGCTGTGCGGCAAGGGGAGGGGTGAGCCGAGGTGAGGGCGCTGGCGAGCGGGAACTTAGGCCCAAGCGTTTTGGTGCCGGGGGCCTTCGAAGGTCATCGGGGGCTCGGAGGGCCCTGCCCGTACTCCCTCCCTGAATGACCGGTGGCGCCCCTAGCGTCCCGGGTGGCGGCGGGGCGGCAGGGTGAGTCTGGAGTAGGGCTCAGGGGTCCAAATGCCCCGGCGTGGCGGCGCCTGGCCCCTTGGGAGGGGTCCCCCGGGGGCCGACCTAGGGTTGAGGTTAGCCCAAAGGAGGCCGGGGCCCGATCCACTGGCTGTGCAGAGAACGGAGGGGAGGGGCGAGGTGAGGGCGCTGGCGAGCGGGAGCCTGAGCCCAAGCGTTTTGGCATGTTGGGCTTTCGAAGGTCACCGGGGGCTCAGAGGGCCCTGCCCGTTCCCCAGCTCCGAATGAAGATGGTGCCCCTAGCGATCCGGGTCGCAGCGGGGCGGCAGGGTGAGTTCAGCCCTGGTGCTCAGGGTCCCCAATCACCCGCGTGGCGGCGCCAGGCCCCTTGGGATGGGCCCCTCGGGAGCCGACCTAGGGTTAGGGTTAGCCCCAGGAGGCCGGCAGTCCCGATCTGCCGGCTGTGCGGCGAGCGGAGGGGCGGGCTGAGGAGAGGGTGCTGGCGAGCAGGAGCCTAGGCCCAAGCGTTTTGTCACGGGGGGCCTTCAAAGGTCACTGGGGGCTCGGAGGGCCCTGCCCATTCTCCCGCCCTAAATAACCGGTGGCGCCCCTAGCAGCCCGGGTGGCGGCAGGGCGGCAGGGTAAGTAATGCGCTGGGGCTTGAGGGTCCCCAATCCCCGGCGTGGCATCGCCAGGCCCCTTGGGAGGGGCCCCTCGTGAGCAGACCTAGAGTTAGGGTTAGTTCCCAGGAGGCTGGCAGGCCCAATCCGCTGTCTGTGCGGCGAGAGGGGGGGCGGACCGAGGTGAGGGCGCTTGCTAGCGGGAGCGTGGGCCCAAGCGTTTTGGCGTGGGGGGCCTCAAAGGTCGCCAGGAGCTCAGAGGGCCCTGCCCATTCTTCCGCTCTGAATGACTGGTGGCGTCCCTACTGGCCCGGTAGCTGTGGGGCGGAAGGGTGACTCCGGCGCTGAGGCTTGGGGGTCACCAATCCTCGGCGTTGTGGCACCAGGCCTTTGGAAGTGGCCCCTTGGGGTCTGACCTAGGGTTAGTGTTAGCCCCCAGGAAACAGGCAGGCCTGATCCGCTAGCTGTTCATTGAGTGGAGGGGCGGGCCGAGAAGAGGGCGCTGGCGAGTGGGAGCGTGGGCCCAAGCATTTTGGCGCGAGGGGCCTACGAAGGTCGCAGGGGCTCAGAGGGCCCTGCCTGTTCTCCAGCACTGAATGACCGGCGGCGCCCCTAGCGGACTGGGTGGTGGTGGGGTGGCAGGGAGAGTCCAGCACTGGTGCTCGGGGGTCCCCAATCCCCGGCATTGCGATGCCAGGCCCCTTGGGAGGGGCCCCGTGGGGGCAGACCTAGGGTTAGGGTTACACCCAGGGGGCTGACAGGCCCGATCCTATGGCTGTGCGGCGAGCGGAGGGGCGGGCCGAGGTGAGGGCGTTGGCTAGCGGGAGCGTGGGTCAAGTGTTTTGGTGGGGGGCGCCCTTCGAAGTTCGTGGGGGGATCGGAGGACCCTGCCCGTTCTCCCGCACTGAATGACCGGTGGCGCTCCTAGTGGTGCAGGTGGCAGCGGGGCAGCCGGGTGAGTCTGGCACTGGGGTTCAGGGGTCCCCAATCCCCGGCGTTACGACTCCAGGCCCCTTGCTAGGGGCCCCTCGGGGGCCGACATATGGTTAGGGTTAGCCCCCAGGAGGCCCGCAGGCCCGATCCGCCAGCTCTGCGGTGAGTGGAGGGGTGGTCGGAGGTGAGGCCGCTGGCAATCTGGAGAGTGGGCCCAGTCATTTTGGCACGGGGGTCCTTCGAATGTCGCCAGGGGTTCGGATGGCCCTGCCCGTTCTCCCGCCCTGAATGACGGGCGGCTCCCCTAAAAGCCCTGGTGGAGGAGGGGCGGTAGGGTGAGTCGGGCGCTGGGACTCAGGGGTTCCCAATCCCCGGCGTTTTGGCGCCATGCCCCTTGGGAGGGGCCCCTCGGGGACTCACCTAGGGTTAGGGTTAGCTCCGAGGAGGCCGGCAGGCCCGATCTGCCGGCTGTGTGGTGAGCAGAGGGGCAGGCCGAGGTGAGGGCGCTTGTGAGCAGGAGCGTGGGCCCAAGCGTTTTGGCGCGGGGGGCCTTCAAATGTCGCCAGAGGGTCTGAGGGCCCTGCCCCTTGTCCCGCCCTGAATGACCGGCAGCGCCCCTAGTGGCCCATGTGGCAGCGGGGCAGCCGGTTGTGTCCAGTGCTGGAGCTCGGGGTTCTGGATTCCCCGGTGTTGCGGCTCTAGGCCCCTTGCTGGGGCCCCTAGGGGGCCGACCTATGGTTAGATTTAGCCCCCAGGAGGCCGGAAGCCCGATCCGCCAGCTCTGCAGCAAGCGGAGAGGCGGGCGGAGGTGAGGCCGCTGGCGAGCGGGAGCGTGGGCTCAGGCGTTTTGGCGCAGGGGTCCTTCGAAAGTCGCTGGGGGCTTGGAGGGCCCTGTATGTTCTTCTGCCCTGAATGACCGGCGGCTCCCCTAGCGGCCCGGGTGGAGGAGGGGTGTTAGGGTGACTTGGGTGCCGGGGATTGGGGGTCCCCAATCCTCGGCATTGGGGCGCCAGGCCCCTTTGGAAGGGCTCTAGGGGGCTGACCAAGGGTTATTGTTAGCCCCCAGGGGGCCAGCAGGCCCGATCCGCCTGCTGTGAGGGGAGCGGAGGGGTGGACCCAGGTGAGGGCGCTTGAGAGCAAGAATGTGGACCCAAGCGTTTTGGCACGGGGGGCCTTCGAAGGTCATCGGGGGTTCGGAGGGCCCAACCCGTTCTCCTGCCCTGAATGACCAGCGGCGCTACTAGCGGCCCGGGGGGGCGGGGCGGCAGGGTGAGCCCGGCACTGGGGCTGGGGGGTCCCCAATCCCCGGCGTTGCGGGGGCAGACCCTTGGTAGTGGCCCCTCGGGGGCCGACCTAAGGTTACAGTTAGCCCCCAGGAGGCCGGCAGGCCCGATGTGCCAGCTGTGCGGCGAGCGGAGGGGAGGGCCGAGGTGAGGGCGCGGGCGAGCGGGAGCTTGGCCGAAGCGTTTTGGCGCGGGAAGCCTTCCAAGGTCGCCGGGGGATCGGAGGACCCTGCCCGTTTTCCCGCCCTGAATGACCTGCGGCGCCCCTGGGGCCCGGGTGGCGGCAGGGCGACAGGGTGAGTCCGTCGCTGGGGTTGGGGGGTTCCCAATCCCCGGTGTTGCGGCACCAGACCCCTTCGCAGGGGCCCCTCGGAGGCTGACCTAGGGTTATGGTTAGCCCCCAGGAGGCCGCAGGCCCAATCCACCGGCTGTGCGGTGAGCAGAGGGGAGGGCCGAGGTGAGGGCGCTGGCGAGCGGTAGAGTAGGCCCATGAGTTTTGGCGCGGGGGCCCTTCGAAAGTCGCCGGGGCTCAAGAAGCCCTGCCCGTTCTCCGGCACTGAATGTCTGGCGGTGCCCCTAGCGACTCAGTTGCCGGCGGGGGAGCATGGCGAGTCGGATGCTGGGGCTAGCGGTCCCCAAACCCCGGTGTTGCGGTGCCAGGCCCGTTGGGAAGGGCCTCTCGGGGGCCGACGTAGGGATAGGGTTAGCCCCCAGGAGGCTGGCGGGCCCTATCCGCCGGCTGTGCGGCGAGCGGAGGGGCGGGCCGAGGTGAGGGCACTGGCTACCGGGAGAGTGGGCGCAAGCTTTCTGGCGCGGGGGGCCTTCGAAAGAGGCCGGGGGCTCCAAGGGCCCTTCCCGTTCTCCCGCCCTGAATGACCGGTGGTGCCACTAGCGGCCTGTGTGGCGGCGGGGCAGCACGGTGAGTCCAGCACTGTGGCTCGTGGGTCTCCAATGCCCGGCATTGCCGCTCCAGGCACCTTGGGATGAGCCCCTCCGAGGGTGAGCTAGGGTTAGGGTTAGCCCCCAGGAGGCCGGCAGGCCCGATCTGCCAGCTGTGTGGCGAGCGGAGGGGCAGGCCGAGGTGAGGGCGCTGAAGAGCAGGAGCGTGGGCCCAAGCGTTTTGGTGCGGGGGCCTTTGAAGGTCACCAGGGGCTCGGAGGACCCTGCCCATTCTCCCGCCCTGGATGACCGGCGGTGCCCCTAGAGGCCCGGGTGGCAGCGGGGCGGGAGGGTGAGTCTGGCGCTGGGGCTTGTGGGTCCCGAATCCCTGGCGTTGCGACACCAGGCCCCTTGGGAGGGGCCCCTCGAGGGACCGAGCTAGGGTTAGGCTTAGCCCACAGGAGACCGTCAGGCCCAATCCGCCGGCTGTGCAGGGAGCGGAGGGTGGGCTGAAGTGATGGTGCTGGCGAGCGGGAGCGTGGGCCCAAGGGTTTTGGCGCGGAGGGCCTTCAAACGGCGCTGGGGGCTCCGAGGGCCCTGTCCGTTGTTCTGCCCTGAATGACCGACAGCTCTCCTACCGGCCCGGGTGGCGGCGGGGCGGCACGGTGCGTCCAGCGCTGGGACTCGGGGGTCACCAATCCCAGGCATTGCAGCGATAGGCCCCTTGGGAGGGGCCCCTTGGGGGCCGACCTAGGGTTCCGGTTAGCCCCCAGGAGGCTGGCAGGCCCGATCCGCCGGCTCTGCCTCATGCGGAGGGGCTAGCTGAGGTGAGGGCGCTGGCGAGCGGGAGCATGGCCCCAAGCGTTTTGTCGCGGGGGACCTTCGAAGGTCGCCGGGGGCTCGGGGGGCCCTGCCCGTTCTAACGCCCTGAAGGAGGACGGCGCCCCTAGCGAGCCGGGTGGTGAGGAGCGGCAGAGTGCGTCCGGCGGTGGGGTTCGGGTGTCCCCAATCCCCAGCGTGGCGGCGCCAGGCCCCTTGGGAGGGGCTCCTCTGGGGCCGACCTAGGTTTAGGGTTAGCCCAAAGGAGGCCGGCAGGCCCGAACCGCCGGCTGTGCGGCGAGCAGAGGGGCGGGCCGAGGTGAGGGCGCTGGCGAGGGGGAGCGTGGGCCCAGGGTTTTGGCACAGGGGGCCTTGGATTGTCACTGGGGGCTTGGAGGGCCCTGCCCATTCTCACACCCTAAATGACCGGTGGCGCCCCTAGCGGCCAGGGTGGCGGCGTGTCGGCAGGATGAGTCTGGAGCTGGGGCTCAGTGGTCCCCGATCCCCGGCGCGGTGGCTCCAGGCACTTGGGAGGGGTCCCTCGGGGGCCGACATATGGTGAGTGCTAGCCCAAAGGAGGCCGGCGGGCCCAATCTGCCAGCTGTGCAGCGAGCGGAGGGGTGGGCCGACGTTAATGCACTGGGAAGCGGGAGCGTGGGCCCAAGCGTTTTGGCATGGGGGGCCTTCGAAGCTCACCGGGGGCTCGGAGGGCCCAGCAAGTTCTCCCGCCCTGAATGCCCGGCGGCTCCCTAGCGGCCAGGGTGGCGGCGGGGAGACAGGGTGAGTCCGGAGCTCGGGCTCGGGGGTCCCCAATACCCGGCGTGGCATTGCCAGGCCGCTTGGGAGGGGTTCCTGGTGGGCCGAGCTAGGGTTATCGTTAGCCCAAAGGAGGCCGGCAGGCCCGATTGGCCGGCTGTGCAGCGAGGGGAGGGGTGAGCCGAGGTGAGGGCGCTGGCGAGCGGGAGCTTAGGCCCAAGCGTTTTGGTGCGGGGGGCCTTCGAAGGTCATCGGGGGCTCGGAGGGCCCTGCCGGTACTCCCTCCCTGAATGACCGGTGGCGCCCCTAGCGTCCCGTGTGGCGGCGGGGCGGCAGGGTGAGTCTGGAGTAGGGCTCAGGGGTCCAAATGCCCAGGCGTGGCGGCGCCTGGCCCCTTGGGAGGGGTCCCTCGGGGGCCGACCTAGGGTTGAGGTTAGTCCAAAGGAGGCCGGGGCCGATCCGCCGGCTGTGCAGAGAACAGAGGGGCGGGGCGAGGTGAGGGCGCTGGCGAGCGGGAGCATGAGCCCAAGCGTTTTGGCGTGTTGGGCTTTCGAAGGTCACCGGGGGCTCAGAGGGCCCTGCCTGTTCCCCAGCCCCGAATGAGGACGGTGCCCCTAGCGATCCGGGTCGCAGCGGGGCGGCAGGGTGAGTTCAGCCCTGGTGCTCGGGGGTCCCCAATCACCCGCGTGGCGGCGCCAGGCCCCTTGGGATGGGCCCCTCGGGAGCCGACCTAGGGTTAGGGTTAGCCCCAGGAGGCCGGCAGTCCCGATCTGCCGGCTGTGCGGCGAGCGGAGGGGCGGGCTGAGGAGAGGGTGCTGGCGAGCAGGAGCCTAGGCCCAAGCGTTTTGTCACGGGGGGACTTCAAAGGTCACTGGGGGCTCGGAGGGCCCTGCCCGTTCTCCAGCCCTGAATAACCGGTGGCGCCCCTAGCAGCCCGGGTGGCGGCAGGGCGGCAGGGTAAGTAATGCGCTGGGGCTTGAGGGTCCCCAATCCCCGGCGTGGCATCGCCAGGCCCCTTGGGAGGGGCCCCTCGTGAGCAGACCTAGAGTTAGGGTTAGTTCCCAGGAGGCTGGCAGGCCCAATCCGCTGTCTGTGCGGCGAGAGGGGGGGCGGACCGAGGTGAGGGCGCTTGCTAGCGGGAGCGTGGGCCCAAGCGTTTTGGCGTGGGGGGCCTCAAAGGTCGCCAGGGGCTCGGAGGGCCCTGCCCATTCTCCCGCTCTGAATGACTGGTGGCGTCCCTACTGGCCCGGTAGCTGTGGGGCGGAAGGGTGACTCCGGCACTGAGGCTTGGGGGTCACCAATCGCCGGGGTTGTGGCACCGGGCCTTTGGAAGTGGCCCCTTGGGGTCTGACCTAGGGTTAGTGTTAGCCCCCAGGAAACAGGCAGGCCTGATCCGCTAGCTGTTCATCGAGTGGAGGGGCGGGCCGAGGTGAGGGCGCTGGCTAGCGGGATCGTGGGTCAAGTGTTTTGGTGTGGGGGGCCCTTCGAAGGTCGTGGGGGGATCGGAGGACCCTGCCCATTCTCCCGCACTGAATGACCGGTGGCGCTCCTAGTGGTGCAGGTGGCAGCGGGGCGGCCGGGTGAGTCCGGCACTGGGGTTCAGGGGTCCCCAATCCCCGGCGTTACGACACCAGGCCCCTTGCGAGGGGCCCCTCGGGGGCCGACATATGGTTAGGGTTAGCCCCCAGGAGGCCCGCAGGCCCGATCCGCCAGCTCTGCGGTGAGTGGAGGGGTGGTCGGAGGTGAGGCCGCTGGCAATCTGGAGAGTGGGCCCAGTCATTTTGGCACGGGGGTCCTTCGAATGTCACCAGGGGTTCGGACGGCCCTGCCCGTTCTCCCGCCCTGAATGACGGGAGGCTCCCCTAAAAGCCCTGGTGGAGGAGGGGCGGTAGGGTGAGTCGGGCGCTGGGACTCAGGGGTTCCCAATCCCCGGCGTTTTGGCGCCATGCCCCTTGGGAGGGGCCCCTCGGGGACTCACCTAGGGTTAGGGTTAGCTCCAAGGAGGCCGGCAGGCCAGATCCGCTGGATGTGCGACGATCAGAGGGGCCGGCTGAGGTGAGGGTGCGGCCTAGGGGCATTGTGGGCACAAGCGTTTTTATGCAGGGTGCCTTTGAAGGTCTCTCGGGCTCGGAGGGTCCTGCCCTTTCTCACGCCCTGAATGAACTGCGGCGCCCCTAGCGGCCTGGGTGGTGGCGGGGCGGCAGGGGGAGTCAGGCGCTGGTGTTCGGGGGTCCCCAATCCCTGGCGTTGCAGCGCCAGGCCACTTGGGATGGGCCCATTGGTGGTCGATCTAGGGTTAGAGTTTGCCCCCAGGAGGCCGGCAGGCCCGATCCATGGGCTCTGCCACAAGTGGAGGGGCTGGCCGAGATGAGGGCACTGGCGAGCAGGAGCGTGGGCCCAACCGTTTTGGCGCGGGAGGACTTCGTAGGTCGCCGGGGGCTCAGAGGGCCCTACACGTTCTCCGGCCCTGAATGACCGGCGGCGACCCTAGTGGCCCGGCCGCCGGCAGAGCGGTAAGGTTAGTCCGGTGCTGGGGTTCGGTTGTCCCCAATCCCCGCGTTGCGGTGCCAGGCCCCTTGGGAGGGGCTCCTTGGGGGCCAACCTAGGGTTTGACTTAGTCCCCAGGAGTTGGGAAGGCCCGATCCGCCCCCTGTCCGATGAGCGATGGGGCGGGCCGAGGTGAGGGCGCTGGGGAGCAGGAGCGTGGGGCCAAGCGTTTTGGCGTGGGGGGCCTTCGATGGTTGCCGGGGGCTCGGAGGGCCTTGCCCATTCTGCCGCCATGAATGACCGGCGGCGCCCCTACCGGCCCGGGTGGCAGCGGGGCAGTAAGGTGAGTCCGGCGCTGGGGATCAGGGGTTCCCGATCCCCAGCGTTGTGGCGCCAGGCCCCTTGGGAAGGGCCCCTAGTGGGCTGAACTATGGATAGGGATAGTCCCCAGGAGGCCGGCAGCCCCAATCCGCCGATCCACCTGCTGTGCGTCTAGTGGAGGGGCGGGCCGAGGTGAGAGGGCTGGTGAGCAGGAGCATGGGCCCAAGCGTTTTGGAGCGGGGGGCCTTCGAAAGTCCCCGGGGGCTCAGAAGGCCCTGCCCGATCTCCCGCCCTGAATGACCGGCGGCTCCCCTAGGGGCCTGCGTGGTGGTGGAGCGGCAGGGTGAGTCCGGCGCTGGGCCTGGGAGTCCCCAGTCCCAGGCGTTAGGGCGCCAGGCCCCTTGGGATAGGCCCCTAGGGGGCCTAGCTAGGGTTAGGGTTAGCCCCCAGGAGGCGGGGAGGCCCGATCCGCCCGCTCACTGTGCAGCGAGCAGAGGGGCAGGCTGAGGTAAGGGCGATGGCGAGCGGGAGCGTGCTCCCAAGCGCTTTGACACAGGGGCCTTCGAAGGTCGCTGTGGGCTCGGAGGGCCCTGCCCATTCTCCGGCCCTGAATGCCCGGCGGTGCCCCTTGTGGCCCGGGTGGCGTTGGGGGCATGGTGAGTCCGGCGCTGGGGCTCAGGGGTCCCCAATCCCCGTCGTTGCGGCGCCAGGCCCCTTGGGAGGGGCCACTAGGGGCCGACCTAGTGTTTGGGTTAGCCTCCAGAAGGCCCACAGGCCCGATTCACCATCTGTGCGGCGAGCGGAGGGGAGGGCCGAGGTAAGGGCGCTGGCGAGCGGGAGCGTGGGCCCAAGCGTTTTGGTGCAGGGGGCCTTCGAAGGTCGCCGGTGGCTTGGAGGGCCCTGGCCATTCTCCCTCCCTGAATGAACAGCGGCGCCCCTAGCGGCCCAGGTGGCGGTAGGGCGGGAGGGTCAGCTGGGCGCTGGGGCTCAGGAGTCCCCAGTCCCCAGTGTTGAGGCAATAGGAACCTGGGATGGGCCCCTCGGGGGCCCACCAAAGGTTAGGGTAACACCCAGGAGGCTGGCAGTCCTGATCCACCGGCTGTGCAGCGAGCGGAGGGGCGGAACGAGGTGAGGGCACAGGCGAGTGGTAGCATGGTCCAAAGCATTTTGGCACAGGGGGCCTTTGAAGGTCGCCAGGGGCTCGGAGGGATCTGCCCATACTCCCTCCCTGAATGACCGACGGTGTTCCTAGTGGCCTGGGTGGTGGCGGAGCAACACGGTGAGTCCGGCGCTGGGGTTCGGGGGTCCCCAATCCCAGGCATTGCGGTGCCAGGCCCCTTTGGAGGGGCCCGTCAGGGGCCAACCTAGGGTTATGGGTAGCCCCAGGAGGCGGGCAGGCCTCATCCACCAGCTCTGGTTAGGGTTAGCTCCTAGGAATCCGGCAGGCCCGTATGCTGGCTGTGCAGTGAGCGGAGGGGCGGGACTTGGCGAGGGCGCTAGTGAGCAGGAGCATGGGCCCAAGCATTTTGGCTCAGGGGGCCTCTAATGGTCGCCATGGCTCGGAGGGCCCTCCCCGTTCTCCGGCCCTGACTGACCGGCAGCGGCCCTAGAGGCCTGGGTGGCGGTGGGGTGACAATGTGAGTCCGGCGCTGCGGCTCAGGGGTCACCAATTTCCGGCGTTGCAGCGCCAAGCCCCTTGGCAGGAATGACTCAGGGGCTGACCTAGGGTTAGGGTTAGACCTCAGAAGGCCGCAGGCAGGATACGCCAGCTGTGCGTAAAGCAGATGGGCGGGCCGAGGTGAGGGCGCTGGTGAGCGGGAGCGTGGGCCCACGCGTTTTGGCACGGGAGGCCTACGAAGGCCGCAGGGGCCTGGGAGGTCCCTGCCTGTTCTCCCTCCCTGAATGACCGGCGTCACCTGCAGCGGCCCTGGTGGCGGCGGGGTTACAGGTTGAGTCCGGCGCTGGGGGTCGGGGGTTCCCAATCCCCAGCATTGTGCCACCAGGCCCCTTGGAAGGGGCCCCTCGGGGGCTGACCTAGGGTTAGGGTCAGCCCCCAGTAGGCCGGCAGGCCCGGGAGCCTGGGCCCAAACGTTTTGGCGCAGGGGGCCTTTGAATGTCGCCGGGGGCTAGGAGGGCCCTGCCTGTTCTCCCGCCCTGAATGACCAGCTGCACCCCTAGCGGCCCAAATGGCAGCGGGGCGGCAGGGTGACTCCGGCGCTGCAGCTTGTTCCCCAATCCCCGGCGTTGCAGCGCCAGGCCCCTTGGCAGGGGCCCCTCGGGTCTGACCTAGGGTTAGGGTTAGCCCCCAGGAGGCCTGCAGGCCCAATCCTCCAGCTGTGCAGGAGCAGAGGGGTGGGATGAGATGAGGGCACTGGCGAGCGGGAAGGTGGGGCCAAGCATTTTGGCGCGAGGGGCCTTCAAAGGTTGCCAGGGGCTTGGAGGGCCCTGCCTGTTCTCCTGCCCTGAATGACTGACTGCGCCCTTCGTGGCCTGTTTAGCAGCGGGGCGGCAGGGAGAGTCTGGTGCTGGGGCTCGGGGGTCCCCAATCCCCGGCATTGCAGCGCCAGGCCCTTTGGGATGGGCCCCTAGGGGGCCTACCTAGGGTAGGGGTAGCCGCCAGGAGGCTAGGATGCCTGATCCGGTGGCTGTGCGGCGAGCGGAGGGGCAGGCTGAGGTAAGGGCGATGGCAAGAGGGACCATGGGCCCTAGTGCTTTGGTGCAGGGGGCCTTCGAAGGTCGTTGGGGGCTCGGAGGGCCCTGCCCATTCTCCCGCACTGAATGACCAGCGGTGCCCCTAGTGGCCCGGGTGGCGGCGGGGGGCATGGTGAGTCCGGCGCTGGGGCTCGGGAGTCCCCTTTACCCGTCGTTGAGGCACCAGGCCCCTTGGGAGGGGCCACTAGGGCCGACCTAGGTTTAGGGTTAGCCCCCAGAAGGCCCACAGGCCCGATCCGCCAGCTGTGCGGCGAGTGGAGGGGAGGGCCGAGGTAAGGGCGCTGGCCAGCGGGAGCGTGGGGCCAAGCGTTTTGGTGCGGGGGGCCTTCGAAGGTCACCGGTCGCTCGGAGGGCCCTGCCCGTTCTCCCTCCCTGAATGAATGGCGGCGCCCCTAGTGGCCCAGGTGGCGGTAGGGCAGGAGGGTGAGTCCGGCACTGGGGCTCGGGAGTCCCCAATCCCAGGCATTGCGGTGCCAGGCCCCTTCGGAGGGGCATCTCAGGGGACAACCTAGGGTTCTGGAGGAGTGCAGGCCTCATCTGCTGGCTCTGTGGCGAGCGGAGGGGCGGGCCGAGGTGAGGGCACTGAGGAGCAGGAGCGTGGTCTCAAGTGTTTTGGATGCGGGGGCCTTCGACGTTCGCCAGGGGCTCGGAGGGCCCTGCCCATTCTCCCGCCCTGAATGACCAGCGGCACCCCTAGCGGCCCGGGTGGTGATGGGGTGGCAGGGAGACTCCGGCGCTGGAGATCGGGGCTCCTTAATACCCGGCGTTGCGGCCTCAGGCCCCTTGGGACGGGCCCCTCGGGGGCCGACCTAGGGTTAGGGTTAGCCCCCAGGAGGCTGGCAGGCTCGTTCCGCCCATGTGCGGTGAATGGAGGTGTGGGTTGAGGTGAGGTAGCTGGCGAGTGGGGGCGTGGGCCAGAGCATTTAGGCTTTGGCTTGGGGTGCCTTCGAAGGTTGCAGGAGGCTTAGAGGGTCCTGCCCGTTCTGTCGCCCTGAAGGACTGGTGATGCCCCTAGTGCCCCATGTGGCGGCAGGGTGGCAGGGTACATCCGTTGGTGGGACTCGGGGGTCCCCAATCCCTGGCATGTGGCGCCAGGCCACTTGGGAGGGGCCCCTCGGGGGCGACCTAGGCATAGGGTTACCCCCCAGGAAGCCAGCAGGCCCGATCCGCCAGCTCTGCAGCGAGAGGAGGGGTGGGCCGAGGTTAGGGCGCTGGGGAGCAGGAGCGAGGGAGCCAGAGTTTTTGCGCGGGGGGCCTTTGAAGGTTGCAGGGGGATCGGAGGGCCTTGCCCGTTCTCCCTTCTTGAATGACTGGCAACGCCCGTAGCGCCCTGGGTGCTTGCGGGGTGGCAGAGTGAGTCCAGCACTGGGGCTCGGGGGACCCAAATCCCCAGCATTGTGGTGCCAGGCTCCTTGGGAGGGGCCCCTCGGGGGCCGACCTCGGGTTAGGGTTCTTCCACAGGAGGCCGGCAAGCCCGGCGCTAAGTGGCTCTGACAATGTAACAAAAATGCCATACACTTATCTGAAAGAAATAACAGTGTACAGGAACCCTCTTAGCCCTAACATCATCCTTTGTGAATATGGAAGCCAGCCCCAAAGTGGTCGTGGAAGTCTGATGAAAGGGCTAAGCACTTTTCTCTGAGTCACCACACTGTACAGGGAAAGACCAATGTACATCATCATTCACGAGTAGGAAGCATGAATGGAAGGTTCTGGAATTTCGAGGACTCTGACCCATCCTTATTGGTAATAAACCACCGTGTACAGGAAAACACCTGCAACTCTCATCAGCCTCCTCAATCCTGATTCCGATTCAACTTTGGGTGTGTAGGACTAGGGAAATGTCCACATCTTATTGCTAAGAAAGAACGATGTCAGGGTAATGCCCTTCAAGTCACCTCAGCCTTCTTGAAGACGGAAGCAGGAATCAAGCTGGTTATGTTACCATGAGGTAAGGAAGATGAGCATATAAGTGAGAAACAACAGTGGGCAGGACCTCTCTTCCAACGAACAGTATCTTTGCTTAATGTTGAATCCCTATGGTAAGTGGTTGTGGGCATTTGTGAGGTCAAAATCTGAAGTGTTTTGTAAAACCTCTTGGCCATTCACAGATGAGACTAAGGTAGTTGGGGACTCCTAGGCAGTGATTTGTCCACTGTCAAAAATATGAAAAGATAAAAGAGACAGATGAGGTCTCCTCAGGCATTGTCCTTTATCTTCATCCTCCGTGAGGATGGCCATCTCTGGACAGCTCAGTGTCAGAGTCTCATTCACATTGGGGGCATCTGTTCCTCACAGACATCAGGCAGGGAAATGGATTTGGTTCTCTGTGCCAGCCCAGCCACAGCTGAGTGTCACAGCACCCTCTCGTGGGCTCATAAGAGTTTCACTGTCACCAGGCAGGTCATTGTATTTGATAAACCACTGTGAGAGTTTGCAATTGCCTTCACCTGCAACCTCCAGAGGCAAATGCAGATCTCTGGTACCATGTGAAGTCATGTGAAGGCTTTGTGAGAAAGTGTCCTTTTGCTTAAGAAAAACATGGCTGGGGCTCCTGGCTGGCTCAGCCAGTTAATCATGTGCCTTTGGCTCAGGTTATGATCCCAGGGTTCTGGAAGCGAGCCGAGGGTCCCTGCTCAGCAGGAAAGGAGTAGGGAAATAGCTTAGAACCCACAGAGAATGTGAATAAAGGGGAGTGAAATGGAACTTGGTCTGTGTTTGGCTTTAGGGATTGGAAGTTAGTTTTTTCTCAATTGTGATTGTTCTTGAAACAGAACAGCTGTATTGTTTTTTTTTTACCTTTAATTTTTTTCTAGTAACAATTTTTTATTATTATATGTTAGTCACTATACAGTATTTCCTTAGTTTTTGATGTAGTGTTCCGTGATTCATTATTTGCATATAACACCCAGTGCTCCATGCAATATGTACCTTCCTTAATACCCATCACTGGCCCATCCAAATCCCCCACCCCTCTCCCCTCTGAAGCCCTCAGTTTGTTTCCCAGATTCCATAGTCTCTCCTGGTTCATTCCCCCTTCTGTTTAGGGTCCATTGTCTAAAGCGACAGACAGTGGAAGTTCACCAAATATAAGATCGAAATTTCATTGTTCATTATAGATGCCGCCAAGTAGTTCCCAGACATTTCATTCTACTCTAGTAATTGATTATACCTGTGCAGGTGCACGTGAAAGATAACTGATTTATGTATACTGGTAATAAAACACGCCCCACAGTAGTAGAATAATAGAGAATGCACATGTGTAAAATTATTCGACTACGGCTTCCATGCTTTCCCTTTGGTTCCTTGTTATCTATGAAATTGGACAATTTTTGTTCTCTAGGCTTAAAACTCACTGTCAGTATTCAGAGTTTTTCAATGCTGATCTTCTCCTGTATAAGTTACTAAAAACCTAAAATATGTATGAACATTAAAAAATGCTATATTGAAAATGACAGCAGGGAAGTTCCATTTTGTGAATATTGTGTCAATGGATCTCTATTTTGACATCAGTGTTCATTAGAAATGATGACATTTCATGTGAGTATAAATAACAATGTGAAAAAGAAAAGGTAGGAAGAACCTTGAATGTTTAAGTAATTGGTGAAATGACAGGTGTCTCTGTGTGTGTGTGTGTGTGTGTGTGTGTGTGTGTGTGTGTGTGTGTAATTGATTTTCAGTGAATGGTTCAGCTACTTGTAGGGCCTCCGAGCGAGCCCAGGTGAACCTTTCAATGAGTTGGTATCTGTTTTCAGAACATGGGAATCTCTTAGTCCAATAGTCAATCAGGCAAGCTTTGAGGTCTTGAAGAGTTTCAGTCCTCAGCGATGGTGTTGCAGACCCTTGTGAGCAAACCCTAGGTATGCTCAGAGCCCTCATTAGCTGGTACCAAGGTGTGATGATTTCAGACAGCATTTCCCAAAGAAGTACCTCTTGAGTCTCTGTCCTTGTCAGTTCCCTACACTTCCTTACACTAGTTATGTGATCAGTGTGTTTCAGGATAATCCCCACATGTGATTTTTGCTATTTCCTACTAGTCCTATCTGTTTCTCATCTTCTTCTTTTATGGTAGGGGTTGGGAAGCAACCTGTGTGGTGTAGGAAGGGGTGTGGTAGTTGTCTGCCTTCAGAGGACCAAATGATGCCTAGAAATTGTACTGTAGTTTGAGGTCAATTGTCCATCCTCTGAGTGTCAGGAATTCCATCACTTTACTTTGATGCTAGTCTGTTCTTCAAGCTGTCCTCAGAAATAAGGACGTCATCCATCTAGGGAATACTGGTTTGTGTGTATGTTTTCATTTTAGGAAAGGCCTTGCTGTGCCTGAAAATAATACTGTAGAGCACCCTTTCCTGTTCTTATTGGCCATCAGTCAATCCTTTGTGAAGTATTCGTTTATAAATAGACTTTCTATGGTTGATGAGCAGGAATTCTTTATTGACAAGTCTTTGTCAGTGTGTGTATTGCAAATTTTTACTTCCCAGCCTGCGGTTCACTTTTTCATTTTCTTATGGTCATAAGATAAGGAGAAATGTCACATTTTTATGAAGTCCCACTGAATTCTTTTAAATGGTTTGTGCACCCTATGTCTTACCCCAAGATTGACAGGTTCTACGTTTTCTTTCAGAAACTGTCCAATGGGAAGCTACAATCCATTTTCTCTGTCCATTTATTGCTTACAAATTTCACATTTTTATGAAGTCCCACTGAATTCTTTTAAATGGTTAGTGCACCCTATGTCCTACCCCAAGATTGACAGGTTCTACGTTTTCTTTCAGAAACTGTCCAATGGGAAGCTACAATCCAATTTCTCTGTCCATTTATTGCTTACAAATGTATTTTGACCATCTGTTTCCTAGAAAACCTCTTTTGTTATTATTATTATTATTATTATTATTATTATTATTATTATTATTATTTTAAATTGCATTTTTAATTCTAATAGGGTATTTATAGACTGTTTTGGATTTTCTTTTTTTTTTTTAAAGATTTTATTTTTATTATTTATTTAACAGAGAGAGACAGCCAGCGAGAGAGGGAACACAAGCAGGGGGAGTGGGAGAGGAAGAAGCAGGCTCCCAGAGGAAGAGCCTGATGTGGGGCTCGATCCCAGAATGCTGGGATCACGCCCTGAGCCGAAGGCAGACGCTTAACGACTGCGCCACCCAGGCGCCCCTGTTTTGGATTTTCTATGTACACAATCGTGTTATCTGTGAATAGTCACTATTATCCCCTCAATTCTTATACTTTTTGTTTCTCTTGCCTTAAAACACTGGTAGATTCTCCGATGCCACGTTGAATAGAGCAGCATTGTTTAAAGATTTTCATATACCTTTCTCAATATCTGACAGAAAAAGCAGACAAAACATTGGTAACAAATGTGACCAAATTGACATATAGGGAACATTCCATAATAAGTGCAGAATACGTTATTTTCAAGTGATCATAGACTCTTTACCCAAATAGATGATAGGTGGGGCCACGAATCAAGGCTACAAATGTTAAACCCTGAAATTAACTAGATTCTATTCTTAGACCAGAAGGGAATTGAGTCACAGTCATAGCGAAAAGAAAATCAGGAAGTCCTTCAATGTTTAAAAATTAAATGGAACTTTGCTACATATCCTAAAGGTCAGAGAGGGAATCTCATTGGAAATTCTGAACCTTTTCTACATGAGGGCTCACACACAATGGCACTTTCTTTGTGAAGAGCATAATAATAACCTAGAGAGGAGTTGAGCCTTAAGTCAGAGTTCTGCCTGCCCCAGCCACACCTGGCAGCCTTGGCCTGTGGTCCCCCTCAGCTGTCCTTTCTGGTGGCCCTGAGCTAAGGGGGTCAACATGGCCATATGGAAATGGGAGCTCCCCACTCATAGTGATGGCGGTGCCCCCTCCGCAGCTGCCCTTTCTGGTGGCTCTGAGCTAAGGGGGTCAACATGGCCGTATGGAAATTAGAAGCCCCCACTCTTAGTGATGACGTTGCTATCGTATCGTCCTCACCAGTCCAACAACATGATTTCTGAGTGAACTATGACACAAGAGTGACTTCTTGGCCTTTCTTCAGGTTTGAAAATCATCTGGTGAGTCATCTATTAGAAATATGGATTCAACATGTGTTCTTTCTTCTGGAAAAGAAATAGACCCAATAGCAATTATGGCTTCCTGAGCACCTGTTCTTGAGAGACATCATACTGGCTCTTTGTAGCATTCTGCCTCTTAAACTTCTCAACTAGGGTGTAGATATTTTTAGGCACATTTTCAGGTGGTTAGACAGGGACTCGGATGATATGAGTCACAGAGGATTTTAGTGTCAGAAACCTAAGTGGGATCCCCAAATTGACTCCAAATCCCTTGTTGTTCCATACAGGGTACTATTTCCCTCTTATCTCTGGTCTTCTCGATCTGGAAACCTATCAAGTATCAGGATTTTCTTGTCATGTGGACAACTGGAACGAATTCAGCGGGCCTTTTCACCTCTGCCCATGGTGATCATTAAGATCATTATCTCAGTGGAGGACCTCTGGGTAAGATACTCAAAGATCCTTAGGGATACAGACAGTATAATATTTTTCTGGTATTAAAGTTCCTGAAACCAAGTATCTTTTTTAGTCCATTCAGGCTCTGGTATGTTCAGAGGGTGCTGTAAAACAGGTCTGAAATAGTATTTAAAAACACTCAGCTCAGCCTCTTCTACAAAATGAGCCAATGCTTATAAACATGGCTAAAATATTGCCTTACCTATGATGACTTCCCAGCCATCCTAGTGTTTATATGGTATGACTGTGACTTACATTAGTCAACATTTGCAGAGAAAGAACTTAGTGCATCCAGGGGGCACTTCATGTTGAAATTAGTTTGTGACAACGAGCTACTGTGTTTTATTCTGCAGTCCAAGGGAATGGTGCCAGACATCTCTAAGGTGTCTAGCAGTTCTACAATTCTGATTTTAAGTGGTCTGTGTGCTTCAGCGATTTGGGCAGGAGAAGGGCAGGAGTCCAGAGACTGTGAACACTTCTGTTACCTGTGTTGACCATGGAGCAGGTAGCTTTCTGTGGGCATCATTTTGATTTCTTGGTACTCTTGTGAAAGGTGCTTTTGTCTCAAATTCCTCCATTTAGGAGTAATTATAATGATGAAAGTAATTTTTATCTTATATCATCTGTGGGCCCTGATCCTGGGCTCCCAGGGAAGCTATCCTTTAACATTTTACCCGGCTCAAAATGATTGGGCAAAAACTCAAAGCATGAGCCCTATTTCTGCCCCAAGCACATGTTGTACATCTGCTTCGAGAATAAAACAATAACCAAAAATGACAACATGAAAATAAGAAAAAATAAAGAACCTCTTTGGCTCCCATAATATTAAAGTCATACTGACATGTACATACTGAAAATGCATGAAATCATTGCATTTCCTAAAGCCCAAGCCTTGGAGGGTCTGAGAACCACTGACATTGCCCAGAACCAGGCACACCCCAGCAGGGAGGGCTGGTGCAGAAAGGGAAGGGGCAGGACTCTGAGGGAGGTCTGCAGCTAGAGGGGTCCCTGGAAGGGGCCAGGTGTGTGTGGGGAGCCCGGCCCAGGACCCCAACCATGCCTGTGCTGGGTGTTGGGTAGAGGAGGCGCCTCTTGGACCCCTACACTTTCAGGGTTCCAGGGGCTTGAGGGCAGTTTGCCTGGCATCCCAGGGGCTGGGGCACCACCCTCCCTGACCAATCACCCCTTGGGGGTGGAGCTACATCTCTGTGGGCTGTTCCAGAGTTGCAGTGGGGTGCAGACCTGGGGCAGAAGAAGGGGCACTGGGAGAGAGAGAGTTGCCCTGTGGAGGTCCCAGCTGCTGAGTGAGCAGAATGCACCAGGGGCGGGGGGGTTCAGGGGTAGGGTGCGACCCAGGTGGGTGGCAGGGTTCTCGAAGGGCACTTGGAGAGGGTTCATTGTGGGGACTCAGGTGAGTTTTCTTTTCCCTTTAAAGTCTCTTCTGCCCCATGTCCTCAACTGGCCTTATTCCCCATACACGTGAACTCCAGGGCGCCCAATCACCTGAGCTTTTGTGGGATGGGTTGCAGAATTTCAGGGTTTCCCCTGTTCCCTGGAAAAGTGTGGGTAAGGACCTCACAGAGTCCCCACCTTCAGTGATGTGTCCCCCTGTTCCCTGACACAGTGCAGGTGATGCATCTTGAGCAGTACCCCGAGTTCAGCAGGGTGTGCCCTGGTCCCCCAGGCACAGGTGTGGCAGTAGCAAGCCCCAGAGCCATACCCAACTTCAGCATTATGCCCCGTGTGCCCCCAGGTTAGTGGTCATTGGCTGTTGGAATCATGCAGGAAAATTCTCCAGGTGGGGGCCTGGAAGCGGGTGTAAACCAGACCCCACTCTAGTTGCACTGGGAATAGACAAATTGAGGGTTTCCTTAGAAGAGTAAGTCTGCTTTCCAGAAAAGGCAAGGTCATTGGTCTATTGAGAATGAAGATAATTACTGCTAAACAAGAAGTATGTGTTGCCCCTTTGCCCAGAAACCAAAGCAGGTGTGCAGGCTTTAGGTCAGAGGTGCCTTCTTCTCCACAGCTGACAGCACTTCTCTGCTCTGACTCCAAGACACCCGAGGTTTTGAACGTCAGTATCGGAGTCAGCGAGGCAGCTTGTCACAGGACGCCAGTGTTCAGAGAAAGCACAGGTATGTTTGGCAAAATGTCCTAACTATGTCAGGGCTTTAGGTAAAACCTCTCATTATCCCAAAACCTCCTGGGCTTTTCTCTTTTCTCTAGTTGAGCCACAAAGTAAAATTGAAGTAACTGTCAGCATTCTGGGTTTGGTGCAAGAATTACAATTTTCCCTGATGGTAGAACATTGCAGGCGATCACAATTTCTCTGTTCATTTATTGCTTACAAATGTATTTTGACCATCTGTTTCCTAGGAACCCTCTTTTATTAGAAAGGGAAGGTGAGATTCACTCTGTGCCTGTTTGTAACATCTAATTTGTTCCTTCATCTAACAATGTTTATTCAATTGGGCCTAAGACATGTTTGAGTGGCCAGCATCTAGAGTTAGGTGGCTTTTTTCATCTGATACAGACTTGGATGATGTCATTTGACAAAGGTGATGTTTCATCATTGATTAGTTTATTCATCAAAAGAGTTAAAATTAGGGTGGGGGAAAATTGAAAATTATCCAAAGCGGCCTGTTCCTGTTTAAAAGTTGAGCTTGACTTTCTAGTTTTACTAAATGTATTATCTCGATATTTTGAGGTGCCATATTCTCTCTGTAGTTTCTTTGGTGGTGGAGTCAGAAGGAGAGTCTGGGAATTCTTTTGGATAGTGGCATGCTGGTGGCTTCAAGGGGCTTGGCGTCAGGAGCCTTGGGTGAAGTCTGCAACTGCTTGTCTGACCCTAGGAGCATCTCCCAGAGGTTTTGTTTCCTCTTATGAAATTGCCGGCAGATAATGTTCTGATTAAAGGGGAACCCTCCCATCCTGTTGGTGGGAATGCAAAGTGGTGCAGCCAGTCTGGGAAACAGTGTGGGGGTTCCTCAAAAAGTTAAACATTGAACAACCCCATGATTCAGCAATTGCTCTCCTAGGTATTTATCCAAAGGATACAAAAATGCAGATTTAAAGGGGGAACGTGAACCATGATGTTTATAGCAGAAATGTCCACAGTAGCCAAACTATGGAGAGAATCCCAACATCCATGCACTGATGAATGGATAAAGCAGATGTGGGATACATATATATAATGGAATATGACCCAGCTTCAAAAAGAATGAAATCTTACCATTTGCAAGGATGCGGATGGATCTAGAGTGTATTAAGCTAAGCAAAATCAGTGAGGAAAGACAAATATCCTATGCTCTTACGCTTATGGAACTTCGGAAAGAAAACAGATGAACAGAGTGGAGGAGTGATGAGAGAGGCAAACAAGGAAATAGACTCAACCTTGGAGAACAAACTGAGTGTTACTGCAGGACAGGGGCATGGGGGAAGAGTTAAATGGGTGAGAGGTATTAAGGAGGGCATTTGTGATGAGCATCGGGTACTGTATGCAGGTGAGGAATCGCTAAATCCTACCCCTGAAGCAAATGTTCCATGGCATGTGACTAACTGGAATTTAAGTAAGAGAAGAAAGGAAAAAGTGTTCTGCTTCATGAAGAGTGAGGTAAACTTGTAGTAATTTGGGCTGTACTATTCTATAGATGAGAGTTGTTAAACACCCTGTTGTAGGATACACTAGTTGCTTATCACATAAGGAGTCTTCAGAAAGCTGCAATGAAAGATTCAGGTGTCAGAGTATGTTCATGTTCCACTGATATGTTACAGTTTGCACAGGTAGGAAAGAAGATGGAGAGAAAGGTAACAGAAGGGGAAAGTAGGTGTGAACCTTTCATTACTTAGCATTATAGCTTTCTCATGAAAGCCTTGCGCCAGTGTGATTATGGAAGCAGAGGGGAATCCGGGAACTTTGCAGGAGACGGGGGAGTTCCAGATCTGGGTAAAGCTGACAAGGGTCCCAGAGGAGAGCTGAATGCATTCTGCAGCAGGGTGTGGGCGGGGTGGGCTCCAGGGGTGGCTGTGGGTCTCCTGGGTGAGAGTTGTAACAGGTGAGGGCTGTGTGCAAGTTCCTGGCTGAGGACAAGTGAGGCACAGGTGGAGAGCTGGCAGAGAATCTTCTTCTAGGCCACCAGCCTCGCCCAACACACAGCTTCATCTTCTGTCCCTTTCACTCCAATTCAGACTTCTCCGAAGGTGAGTGAGAACACATCAAGAGCATTCGAAACAGAAGGGAAAGCATGTGGAAAGGCTCTGGGGCAGGAGAATTCCAGATATGTCCAGGAGCAGCAAGAAGGCCCTGTGGCCACAGGAGACAGCTTAGGACATGAGCTCAGAGAGGTGACAGATGGTGACAGAAAGCCTTTCCAGGGCTATAACCCCATGAGACCCTGTTTCACTGGGCCATCCTGGCTACAGTGTTGAGAACAGATGACAGAGGGTTGAAGATGGCAAGGTAGGTCAATGACGAAGCTTTTCCAGGAACTCAGGCACTGTGGTCCAGACAGGTGGCCTTGGATGGAGTGGTTAGACCTATTCTGGGTCCATTTTGAAGATGGAGCTCACAGGATTTGCTGATGGGTTAGCTATTAGGAGCAGGAGAACAGAGGAATTGGGGTAACTCCCAGCTGTTGTGGGTTGTCCTGATCGAGGGGAAGGAGTGGGTTTTTCGGGTGGTAGGAGGTAGTCCGTGTTCTGCATGCTGAGGAAGGTGCCTTTCCCAGTGGATCTGCTGAGGTTTGTGTCTGAGAGAACCTTTCACTTCTCCTCCCTCAGCAATGCTCAAGTACAAGTATTCCCCACTTTTTAAACGTTCACAGTAAGACACTTGGTTTTCTTGAAATAACTACGTAATTACCCATCTTCAGTAAGAGGAAGAGACCTGAAGAGGATTTTCCTCTTATGAAAAAAGGTGAACTGTGAGAATCGCGTTCATCATCTGTTTTGGGGAGAAGCTCCTTCCGTTGGGAACCGCTCTCCGCATCCAGCCACCAGCACTTTGAATGGTGTCTGTGAGCCTCTATTGTGCTTTATCTTCATTTATGCTGGGCCTCCGTTAGGTACTTGTGTCCTGAGGCCTAAGAAAAGCCAAAAGAAGGAATTTTGGGGTCTGAGCACACTGTCTAATTGTTCCGTGTAAATTAATGGCCATTCCTTCTTGACACCATTTCTGCTGTGCAAGGTTTCTCAGAAGCCCTGCACTTTCAAAGAGCAGGGAAACCTATACCCCATGCTGCAGGGTTAGTTTTAGTCTCCATGCTGGACAGAACATTTCATGACTGTCAGATTTTCTCACTCAAACATTGAGACTTTGACCACCTTCACCCATTTCTACCACCCCATCCCCGAATCTGGCACCTACCAATCTGCTATCAGTATCTATGCATTCAGTATTTGTTTATTCCACGTGGAATGTACATGAGAGCATCTGGTATTGGTCTTTCTGTGTCTGAGTTACTTGGAATAAGGTCCCCAAGGTCTGTGTTTCCAGGTCTGATTCTTGTGAATAATGCTGCAGTAAACGTGGGAGTGCATCTGTCTTTTTGAGGCAGTATTTTTGTGTTCTCCGAATAAATACTCAGTAGAGCCATTACTGTGCCATGTGGTAGTTGCATTTATTTTTTCAGGAACCTCCATACCATTTGTCACAGTGGCTGCACCAATTTCCATTCCCACCAACAGTGCACAGTGTCTCCTCGTCTGCAAACCCTTGACCCCAACTGGTGTCTGTCTCTGGACAATTGGTGATCCAACTGTTGTGAGGGGATAGCCGATTGTGGGTTTGACTGATGTTTGCCTGACGATTTTTAGTGATGTCGAACAACTTTTTCTGTCTGTTGGCACCTGTGTGCCATCTTTGGAAAGTATCTATTCACATATTCCCCACATTTTTTTATACAGTTTTTTTTGTTTCTTTTGATTTGTATGAGTGTTGTGTGTATTTTTGATATTAGCCTCTTCTCACACATATGATTCGCAGATATTTTTTTCTTATTGGGTCAGTGGCCTTTTAAGTTTTTGATGGTTCCTTTTGCCGTGTGGAAGATTTCAGTTTGATATTGTTCCACTTGTTTATTTTTGCTTTTGTTGCCTTTGCATTTGGTGTCCGATCTGAAGACTCTTTGCCAAAACCAATGTCGAGAGACTTAGTACCTGTGTCTTCTTGGAGGTTTATGGATTCAGGTCTTATGTTCAAATCATTCATCCATTAAAAATTTTGTGTGTGGTGTAAGAAAGTGGCTCAGTTATATTCTTCTGCATTTACTGTCCAGTTTGCATGTTACCGCTCACTGAAGAGACAGTCCTTCCCTCATGGCATATCTTCTGCTGCTGTGTCGTAAGTTAGGATCATCTACATGTGGGTAAGTTTCTGAGCTTTCTGTTCTGTTCCACTGAACTGGTGTCTGTGTTTATGCCAGTACCATCCTGTTTTGACGACAACAGCTCTATAATCTAGCTTGAAATCCAGGAGTGTGTTGACTGCACCTTTCTTTCTCCAGGTTGCTTTGGGTATTTGGGATTTGGGTATTTGCTTTTGTGATTCCATACAAGTTTGAGGACTGTTTTCTATTTGCTCGAATAATGCCAGTGGAATTCAGATAGGGATTTCATCACATCTGTCGATTGCTTTGGGTACGATGGACATGTTCACATAATTAAATCTTCCAGTTAAGGAGCATGGCGTATGCTTCCATTTGTTTGTGTTGCCTTCCAAATCTTTGACCCATACATTCTGCCCCCCTCAACACACATGTTTTTCATTTCTTTTCTGCCATGTGTTGAGTGTACTATGTCTTTCGCATTTTTGGTTACTTTTATTCCTAGATTTTTTTTTTGATGCAATTGTAAATGGCATTGCTTTTTAAATTTCTCTTTGCGAAAGTGTGTCATCAGTATACAGAAATGCAAGAACTTGGGTCATCTGGGTGGCCCCATAGGTGAAGCGTCTGCCTTCAGCTCAGGTCATGATCCCAGAGTCCTGGATCGAGCCCCATGTTGTGCTCCCCGCTTAGCGAGGGTCTGCTTCTCCCTCTTTCCTACACTCCCCCTGCATGAGCTTTTTCTCTTCCTCTCAAATAAATAAATAAAATCTGAAAAAAATAAAGACAACAGGTCTCTGTATATTGACTTTATATCCTGCAGCTTTCTTGCATTTGTTTAAACTAACTGTTTTTTTTGTGTGTGTGTGTGTGTGTAATCTTTCGGGATTTCATGTCATTTGCAAATAGTGACAGTTTTCCTGTATGGATTTCATACCTTTCTCTTTTTTTAAAATGATGTTAGTCACCCTACAGTACTTCATTTGTTTTTGATGAAGTGTTCCATGATTCATTGTTTGTATATAACACCTAGTGCTCATTATGACACGTGCCCTCCTTAATACCCATCACCAGGATAACCCATTCCCCTACCCCTCCCTTACTGCAACCTTCAGTTTGTTTCCCAGTGTCAACAGTCTCTCATGGTTCCTCTCCCCCTCTCATTCCCCCCCTTCACTTTTCCCTTCCTTCTTCTAATGTCCTCCATGCTATTCCTTCCATTCCACATAGGAGTCAAACCTTATGATAATTCTCTTTCTGTGCTTGCCTTAATTTCACTTAGCATAATCCCCTCCTGGTCAATTCACATTGGTGCAAATGGTGGGTATTCATCCTTTCTGATGACTGAGTAATATTCCATTGTATAGATGAACCACATCTTCTTTGTCCATTCATCTGCTGAAGGACATCTTGGCTCCTTCCACAGTTTGGCTATTATGGACATTGCTGCTATGAACATTGAGATACAGGTGCCCCTTCTTTTCATTACTCTGTGTCTATGGGGTAAATACCCAGTAGTGCAATTGTTGGGTCATAGGATAGCTCTGTGTTTAATGTCTTGCGGAACATCCATATTGTTCAAAAGTGGTTATACCAGTTGAATTCTCACGAGTAGTGTAAGAGGGCTCCCCTTTCTCCACATCATCTCTGACTTTTTGTAATTTCCTGTCTTGTTAATTTTTTTCTCAAGATTTTATTTATTTATTTGATAGAGATAGAGACAGCCAGCGAGAGAGGGAACACAAGCAGGGGGAGTGGGAGAGGAAGAAGCAGGCTCATAGTGGAGGAGCCTGATGTGGGGCTCGATCCCATAATGCCAGGATCACGCCCTTAGCCGAAGGCAGATCCTTAACCTCTGTGCCACCCAGGTGCCCCCTGCCTTGTTAATTTTAACCATTCTAACTGGTGTAAGGTGGTATCTCATTGTCGTTTTGATTTGTATTTGCCTGATGGCAAGTGATGTGGAGCATTTTTTCATGTGTCTGCTGGCCATTTGTATGTCTTCTCTAGAAGTATCTCTTTGTGTCTTCTGCCCATTTTTTGGGTGTCGAGTTTGAGGAGTTCTTTATAGATCTTGGATACCAGCCCTTTATCTGTAATATCATTTGCAGATATCTTCTTCTTTTCCATAGGTTGCCTTTTTGTTTTGTTGATCATTTGCTTTGCTGTGCAGAAGGTTTTTATCTTGATGAAGTGCCAATAGTTCATTTTTGCTTTTATTTCCTTTGCCTTTAGAGACATGGCTTGCAAGAAGTTGTTGTGTCCAAGGTTGAGGAGTTCTTTTGATTTGGATATGATACAGGAATCCATTATCTTTCTTTCCTGATTGTATTCGAGTCCTCTGTCTTTCTTGGTGAGTCTAGCTAAGTTTGTCAGTTTTATTTATCTTTCCAAAAAAGGCATCTTTCAATTTCATTGTTTTTTTTTGTTCTTTTTAGTCTCTGTTGATTTTATTTATGCATTCCTTTTTGTTATTTCCTTATTTCTACTATATTGGGTCTTTGTTGTTTTATTTTTTACTTCTTTACCACATAAATCAGGTTGTTTATTGGAGACCCTTCTCATGGATTGATGAAGACTTGAGTTTCTATGAATGTCCCCCATAGAGCTACTTTTGCTGCATCCCATAAGTTTTTGTAAGTTGTCTTTTTCATCAGTGTCAAGGTACTTCTAAAATCTTTTTTGATTTCTTCTTTGACTGTTGGTTGTTCGGTAGAATGTTTTTAATTCTCCACATATTTTTTTGAGATTATTTAAGTATCTGACAGAGAGTGAGACAGTGAGAGAGGGAATGCAAGCAGGGGGGGTGAGAGAGGGAGAAGCGGGCTTCCCACTGAGCAAGGAGCCTGATTCCAACCTAAATCCCAGGATCCTGGGATCAGGACCTGAGCTGAAGGCAGATCCTTAACAACTGATCCACCCAGGCTCCCCAATCTCCACCTATTTTTGACTGTCCCATTTTTTTCTTGAGACTGATTTCTAGTTTCATATCTTTGTGGTTGGACAAGATTTGAAGCAGAAGGTGAAGAGCATTCAGATGAAAAGTTTGTTTCCTGGAGGGTTTTCTGAGGGCAGACCATGAGTTCTGTGGGGACGGAGGAAGGTTTTGTGAGACGGGGGTGGGGTTAACCCTTGTTAGAATTACTGACTACTACCATGCAGGCTGTGTGCTACTGTTCACACCGTAGTCCTGATGGACTTGTACTTCATTAGGAACATTTTCTAGGAGGTTTAGGCATAGCCTTCTCTTAAAGAAAGGTGCCATGTGGGTTCATGGCATGACCCCAGGTCAGCAACCAGGATGTATGGTATTGTGGGGGATGAGAAACAGGCTCTCTGTGGGAAGTGACAGAAATAGTTTATGGTGAGCTCCATGACCATAGGTGAGGTCCCGAGTGACCCACTGGGTGTTGGGTTCTGTGGATCTGTCTCATCAGGTGTTGTGGAATTCAGGGACACCCTCCTGTCTGTGGATTTGTGTGGAGACAGGTAGACATCAGTGTCTTGCCAGGCACAAGGGTCGCATTGGACCACCACCAGAGGTGCAGCGTGTGCGGGAGCCACTGCTTGCTTTCCACGAAAGCTGACCAGGGTCTTTGACCGTGATTCCTAGCAGCTGCAAGGGGAGAGGAGGCCGGGGGTGGTGCACACTTCCTAGAGTTGTGGTCAGGACTAGTCTGGAACCCACTGAAGTCAGCCACACTGGGCACAGAAGGCCCCCAGTCAGTGTAGCTGTGGGCACTGCTCCCATGGTACTTTCGGGCCGGCTCCATGCTGCCACCTCCTGCTTTTCATCATCATCTTCAAAGTCATGTGCCTCTGCTCTTGCCCCATGGCCTCCGGGGTATTGTCCGTCCTCCATCTGGCCCTCGTCCCTGTTGCCCTGTGCAGTCCGATGCCAGGATAGCCTTCTCGAGACAATCATCTGGCCCTGATGGAACACTTCCATGGATCTCGTTTGATGCAAGGATGAAGCCCTGCCCTGGAAGGGGGCTGCAGGTCCCCAATCAGGAGAGCCATGTCTCCCTTTTCAGCATGGCCTGCCCTCCCCTCAGTCTTCTTCAGGGAAGCTCTCCCCACTTCCTGAGATGACAGCTCTGAACTTAAAAATGAATGTTATTTTACATATCTCTATGCCTTAGTTCATCCATGGCATGTCTTTCAACCCCGTTAGTGGGGTTTTTTTTTAGCAGTTCTGAAGGGCTGTCTGCTCAAGGAGGGGATGACCCGGGTGGGGCAGCTTTCCCTCTCATCTCCCTCAGCATGTCTCTGAGCCCTGGGGCCAACTGTGCCACTGAGGATTGAGGGACCCGAGCCGGCTCATCCTGAGCCCAGGCTCTGTCAGCTGTGTAGACGGATGCGTGTCAGAGTGGTGGGCAGTGGCATGGGCCAGGGGCAGGCAGTGTCTCCTCATTCCTTCCCTCCCTTCCTCGCAGATATAGCTCAGAGCAGCCTTCAACCCCTGCATCTCCAGATCCCTTGACCTGTGCCTCCTGTGTTCAGCTGGTGACCTTGGAGTTTTGCATTGATTCTACCTCCCATACCCTCTCCTGTAGCAGTTCCTGGATCAGGGGAGTGGTGGGACTCTTGTCTGCTTTTGATCTTCTTCCTGTCCCGCACCAAGCCCACCCACCTTTGCATCTTCCATGTAAGTGTTTGGAAGCAAGCCCATCCACAGGGAACCTACTAGCCAAATGGATCCAGGCAAAGAACATTGAAGTAGAGATCCAGGATCCATAATAAACCTGCTCGGAAACTTGTCCCAAAGTCTGTGACTCTCTCACACTGAAACAGAAACAATAATAGCTTTCTGGACTGTGAAGTGACATGTGTCTCTACTTCTAATCTTAAATGCATAGGTGATGAGCCTGGACTGAAAAGGACCATGGCTCCCGTGGGCTGGGATCCACAGTAAGAACTCAGTGAAATCTGAATTCAAGGCATAGAGTGAATAATTATTGTAGAGTGAATCCTCCCAAGTAGGGCTTATGAACAATGCACAGGAAAAGCTTTTTCAAAGAGGTTTCTGAAAGAAAAATCTTTTTTAAAAATTTATTTTAATTCCAGTAGAGCTAACCTACAGTGTTACATTCGTTTCAGGTGTACAATAGAGTGATTCAGTAATTCTATATATTACTCAGTGGTCATCAAGAAAAGTGTCCTCTTAATCCGCTTCATCTATTTGACTCATCCCTCTATCCACCTCCTCTCTCGTATCCATCCGTTTGTTCTCTATTGTTAAGAGTTTGTATTTTGCCACAACCATACTCAGGCAACCCTGTTTGGGTAGAGTTGCCCTGTCCCCTGCGAGGGGGGATGGGTGTGGGAACGCTGTGAGCCAGTATTTCCAGGCTTTTGTTCCCTGGCATCTTTCTCTGGCGGTCTGCTGTGCCTCTTCTGAGAGTCAGAGCAGCAGAGGCTGAATTGTCACAGAACAGAGGGATTGCGGCATGTTCTCCACGGATGTTCTGGCCACTTTAACTCCGTTACTGTTGGTGCTGCTCAACCCCATAGCGTCCCTGGATGTGTGCCCCACACCTGGTGTCCCTGCCCTCACTTCCAGGGCAGGTGCATCTCTGTCCTTTGTGTTTCTAAGGCCACCAGCCACCAGCCGCCCCCTGGAGCTCCCAGATCTCCAGGTCTCAGTCTGGATTCCGTGAGCACACCAGGATTACGGAGTTTCCTGAGAAGCCTGGTGGCATACCACCTCCTTCAGGGTCTCAGTCTGCTGTTTCCTGGGTGCCAACCACGAGTCCGCCCGCTGCCCCATGCAGGTGGCCCACCAGCCGCCAGCCGCCCCGCGTGCTCCCGGGTCTCTGGGTCTGTCTATTCTCGGTGAGCACACTGGGATTCCGGAGTTCCGTGAGAAGCCTGGTGGTGGGCGCACCTGGTTCAGGGTCTCAGTCTGCTGTTTCCTGGGTTCTGACCATGAATCTGCCCTCTCCCCTGTGCAGGTGGCCTGCCAGCCTCCAGTGGACCCGCACGCGCTCCAGGAGCTCTCAATCTCATTCTGGATCCCATGAGCACACTGGGATTCCTGTGTTCTGGGAGATGCCTGGTGGTGTGCTCTCTGGGCTCACCAGTCTCAGTCCTCTCTCTAGGGGTGCCTTCTGTGAATCTGCCAGCTCCCCTGTGCAGGTGGCTGCTACTTCCTGGCGCCCAAATGCGGTGGCTCCCTCCCCCTTCCTTTTATCTTCCAGTATCTGTGCCAGGTTTCAGGACTCCCCGCTTCCTACCTCAATACGCAGCACTGGAGATGTTCATTTGTAGAGATCCAGATATATCTTCCTGCCTCTCAGGCTGATTCCGTGGTTGTTTAGGCAGCCCTGCTACCTATCCAGCAGGACTCAGGGGATCTGCGGAAAAAGGAGTCCCCTACTCCTCCACCATCTTAACTCCTCTCTTGTACCTGAAATAGTATTTAAAAACACTCAGCTCAGCCTCTTCTACAAAGTGAGCCAATGCTTATAAACCTGGCTAAAATATTGCCTTACCTACGTTGACTTCCCAGCCATCCTAGTGTTTAAATGGTGTGACTGTGACTTACATTAGTCAACATTTGCAGAGAAAGAACTTAGTGCATCCAGGGGGCACTTCATGTTGAAATTAGTTTGTGACAAGGAGCTACTGTGTTTTATTCTGCAGTCCAAGGGAATGGTGCCAGACATCTCTAAGGTGTCTAGCAGTTCTACAATTCTGATTTTAAGTGGTCTGTGTGCTTCAGAGATTTGGGCAGGAGAAGGGCAGGAGTCCAGAGACTGTGAACACTTCTGTTACCTGTGCTGACCATGGAGCAGGTAGCCTTCTGTGGGCATCATTTTGATTTCTTGGTACTCTTGTGAAAGGTGCTTTTGTCTCAAATTCCTCCATTTAGTAGTCATTATAATGATGAAAGTAATTTTTATCTTATATCATCTGTGGGCCCTGATCCTGGGCTCCCAGGGAAGCTATCCTTTAACATTTTAACCGGCTCAAAATGATTGGGCAAAAACTCAAAGCATGGGCCCTATTTCTGCCCCAAGCACATGTTGTACATCTGCTTTGAGAAGAAAACAACAAAAATGCCAACATGAAGATAAGAAAAAATAAAGAACCTCTTTGGCTCCCATAAGATTAAAGTCATACTGACATGTACATACTGAAAATGCATGAAATCATTGCATTTCCTAAAGCCAAAGCCTTGGAGGGTCTGAGAGCCACTGACCTTGCCCAGAACCAGGCACACTCCAGCAGGGAGGGCTGGTGCAGAAAGGGAAGGGGCAGGACTCTGAGGGTGGTCTTCAGCTAGAGGGGTCCCTAGAAGGGGCTAGGTGTGTGTGGGTGCCCTGGCCCATGACCCCACCCATTCCTGTGCCGGGTGTTGGGTAGAGGAGGCGCCTCTTGGGCCCCCTGCACTTTCAGGGTTCCAGGGGCTTGAGGGCGGGTAGCCCAGCATCCAAGGGGCTCAGGCACCAACCTCCCCAACCATTCACTGCTTGGGGGTGGAGATGTCTCTGTGGGCAGTCCCAGATTTGCAGTGGGTTGCAGAATTGGGGCAGAAGAAGGGGCACTGAGAGAGAGAGAGTTGCCCTGTGGAGATCCCTGCTGGTGAGTGAGCAGCTTGCACTGGGGTGGGGGTCTGGGGGTAGGGTGCACCCCAGGTGGGAGGCAAGGTTTTGGAAGGGCACGTGGAGAGGGTTCATTGTGGGTACTCAGGTGAGTTTTCTTTTTCCCTTTAAAGTCTCTTCTGCCCCATGTCCTCAACTGACCTTATTCCCCATACCCGGGAACTCCAGGGCACCCACTCACCTGAGCTTTTGTGGGATGGGTTGCAGAATTTCAGCGTTTCCCCTGTTCCCCTGGAAGAGTGCGGGTAACGACCTCACACAATCCCCACTTTCAGTTCTCTGACACAGTGCAGGTGATGCATCTTGAGCAGTACCCTGAGTTCAGCAGGGTGTGCCCTGGTCCCCCAGGCACAGGTGTGGCAGTAGCAAGCCCCAGAGCCAACCCCCAACTTCAGCATTATGCCCCGTGTGCCCCTGGGTAGTGGTAATTGGCTATTAGAATCATGCAGGAAAATCCTCCAGGTGGGGGCCTGGAGGTGTGCGTAAACCAGACCCCACTGTAGTTGCATTGGGAATAGACGAATTGAGGGTTTCTTTAGAAGAGTAAGTCTGCTTTCCAGAAAAGGCAAGGTCATTGGTCTATTGAGAATGAAGATAATTACTGCTAAACAACAAGTATGTGTTGCCCCTTTGCCCAGAAACCGAAGCAGGTGTGCAGGCTTTAGGTCAGAGGTGCCTTCTTCTCCACAGCTGACAGCAATTCTCTGCTCTGGCTCCAAGAAACCCGAGGTTTTGAACGTCAGCATCAGAGTCAGCGAGGCAGCTTGTCACAGGATGCCAGTGTTCAGAGAAAGCACAGGTATGTTTGGCAAAATGTCCTATCTATGTCAGGGCTGGAGGTAAAACCTCTCATTATCGCAAAACCTCCTGGGCTTTTCTCTTTTCTCTAGTTGAGCCACAAAGTAAAATTGAAGTAGCTGTCAGCATTCTGGGTTTGGTGCAGGAATTACTTAGTTTCCCTGGAGGTAGAACGTTGCAGGGGATCACAATTTCTCTGTCCATTTATTGCTTACAAATGTATTTTGACCATCTGTTTCCTAGGAACCCTCTTTTATTAGAAAGGGAAGGTGAGATTCACTCTGTGCCTGTTTGTAACATCTAATTTGTTCCTTCATCTAACAGTGTTTATTCAATTGGGCCTAAGATATGGTTGAGTGGCCAACATCTAGAGTTAGGTGGCTTTTTTCATCTGATACAGACTTGGATGATGTCATTTGACAAAGGTGATGTTTCATCATTGATTAGTTTATTCATCAGAAGAGTTAAAATTAGGGTGGAGGGAAAATTGAAAATTTTCCAAAGCGGCCTGTTCCTGTTTAAAAGTTGAGCTTGACTTTCTAGTTTTACTAAATGTATTATCTCGATATTTTGAGGTGCCATATTCTCTCTGTAGTTTCTTTGGTGGTGGAGTCAGAAGGAGAGTCTGGGAATTCTTTTGGATAGTGGCATGCTGGTGGCTTCAAGGGGCTTGGCGTCAGGAGACTTGGGGTGAACTCTGCAACTGCTTGTCTGACCCTAGGTGCATCTCCCAGAGGTTTTGTTTCCTCTTATGAAATTGCTGGCAGATAATGTTCTGCTTAAAGGGGAAGCCTCCCATCCTGTTGGTGGGAATGCAAAGTGGTGCAGCCAGTCTGGGAAACAGTTTGGGGGTTCCTCAAAAAGTTAAACATTGAACAACCCCATGATCCAGCAATTGTTCTCCTAGGTATTTACCCAAAGGATACAAAAATGTGGATTCGAAATGGGTACATGCACCATGATGTTTACAGCAGAAATGTCCACAGTAGCCAAACTATAGAGAGAATCCCAACGTCCATGCACTGATGAATGGGTAAAACAGATGTGGGATACATATATATACACTGGAATATGACCCAGATTCAAAAAGAATGAAAACTTACCATTTGCAAGGATGTGGATGGATCTAGAGTGTATTAAGCTAAGCAAAATCATTGAGGAAAGACAAATATCCTATGCTCTCATGCCTGTGGAACTTCAGAAAGAAAACAGATGAACAGAGTTGAGGAGTGATGAGAGAGGCAAACAAGGAAATAGACTCAACCTTGGAGAACAAACTGAGTGTTGCTGCAGGACAGGGGCATGGGGGGAAGAGTTAAATGGGTGAGGGGTATTAAGGAGGGCACTTGTGATGAGCACCGAGTTCTGTATGCAGGTGAGGAATCACTAAATCCTACCCCTGAAGCGAATATTCCATGGCATGTGAACTAACTGGAATTTAAGTAAGAGAAGAAAGGAAAAAGTGTTCTGCTTCATGAAGAGTGAGGTAAAATTGTAGTGATTTGGGCTGTACTATTCTATAGATGAGAGTTGTAAATCACCCTGTTGTAGGATACACTAGTTTCTTATCACATAAGGAGTCCTCAGAAAGCTGCAATGAAAGATTCAGGTCTCAGAGCATGTTCATGTTCCACTGATATGTTACAGTTTGCACAGGTAGGAAAGAAGGTGGAGAGAAAGGCAACAGAAGGGGAAAGGAGGTGTGAACCTTTCATTAGTTAGCGTTATAGCTTTCTCATGAAAGCCTTGCGCCAGTGTGATTTTGGAAGCAGAGAGGTAATCCGGGAGCTTTGCAGGAGATGGGGGAATTCCAGGACTGGGTAAAGCTGACAGGGGTCCCAGAGGAGAGCTGAATGCATTCTGCAGCAGGGTGTGGGCAGGGTGGGCTCCAGGGGTGGCTGTGGGTCTCCTGGGTGAGAGTTGTGACAGGTGAGGGCTGTGTGCAAGTTCCTGGCTCAGGACAAGTGAGGCACAGGCGGAGAGCTGGCAGAGAACCTTCTTCTGGGCCACCAGCCTCACCTAACACACACAGCCTCATCTTCTGTCCCTGTCACTCCAATTCAGACTTCTCCGAAGGTGAGTGAGAACACATCAGGAACATTCTGAACAGAAGGGAAAGCATGTGCATAGCTCTGAGGCAGGAAAATTCCAGCTATGTCCTGGAGTAGCAAGATGGCCCTGTGGCCACAGAAGACAGCTTAGGACATGACCTCAGAGAGGTGACAGAAAGCCATTCCAGGGCTATAACCCCATGAGACCCTGTTTCACTGGGCCATCCTGGCTACAGTGTTGAGAACAGATGACAGAGGGTTGAAGATGGCAAGGCAGGTCAATGACGAAGCTTTTCCAGGAACTCAGGCACTGTGGTCCAGACAGGTGGCCTTGGATGGAGTGGTTAGACCTATTCTGGGTCCATTTTGAAGATGGAGCTCACAGGATTTGCTGATGGGTTAGCTATTAGGAGCAGGAGAACAGAGGAATTGGGGTAACTCCCAGCTGTTGTGGGTTGTCCTGATCGAGGGGAAGGAGAGGGTTTCTCGGGTGGTAGGAGGTAGTCCGTGTTCCACATGCTGAGGAAGGTGCCTTTCCCAGTGGATCTGCTGAGGTTTGTGTCTGGGAGAACCTTTCACATCTCCTCCCTCAGCAATGCTCAAGTACAAGTATCCCCCACTTTTTAAACGTTCACAGTAAGACACTGGGCTTTCTTGAAAGAACTACGTTATTACCCAGCTTCAGTAAGAGGAAGAGACCTGAAGAGGATTTCCCTCTTATGAAAAAAGGTGAACAGTGAGAATCGCGTTCAGCATCTGTTTTGGGGAGAAGCACAACAGAGGCGTCGTGCACCCCAACCTGCTCCTTCCGCTGGGAACTGCTCTCCGCATCCAGCCACCAGCACTTTGAATGGTGTCTGTGAGCCTCTGCTGTGCTTTGTCTTCATTTATGCTGGGCCTCCATTAGAAACTTGTGTCCTGAGGCCTAAGAAAAGCCAAAGAGAAGGAATTTTGGAGTCTGAGGACACTATCTAATTGTTCCGTGTAAATTAATGGCCATTCCTTCTTGACACCATTTCTGCTGTGCAAGGTTTCTCAGAAGCCCTGTACTTTCAAAGAGCAGGGAAACCTATACCCCATGCTGCGGGGTTAGTTTTAGTCTCCATACTGGACGGAACAATTCATGACTGTCGGATTTTCTCACTCAAACATTGAGACTTTGACCACCTTCACCCATTTCTAACACCCCATCCCCGAATCTGGCACCTACCAATCTGCTATCAGTATCTATGCATTCAGTAATTGTTTATTCCACGTGGAATGTACATGAGAGCATCTGGGATTGGTCTTTCTGTGTCTGAGTTACTTGGAATAAGGTCCCCAAGGTCTGTGTTTCCATGTCTGGTTCTTGTGAATAATGCTGCAGTGAACGTGGAAGTGCATCTCTTTTTTAGGCAGTATTTTTGTGTTCTCCAAATCAATACTCAGTAGAGCCATTAATGGGTCATGTGGTAGTCGCATTTATTTTTTCAGGAACCTCCATACCGTTTGTCACAGTGGCTGCACCAATTTCCATTCCCACCAACGCTGCACAGTGTCTCCTCGTCTGCACACCCTTGACCCCACCTGGTGTCTGTCTCTGGGACAATTGCTGTTCCAACTGTTGTGAGTGGATAGCCGATTGTGGGTTTGACTGATGTTTCCCTGATGATGATGAGTGATGTCTAACAACTTTCTCTGTCTGTTGGCACCTGTGTGCCATCTTTAGAAGTATCTATTCACATATTCCCCACATTTTTTATACATTTTTTTTGTTTTGATTTGTATGAGTGTTGTGTGTATTTTGGATATTAGCCTCTTCTCACACATATGATTCGCAGATATTTTTTTTCTTATTGGGTCAGTGGCCTTTTAAGTTTTTGATGGTTTCTTTTGCCGTGTGGAAGATTTCAGTTTGATGTTGTTCCACTTGTTTATTTTTGCTTTTGTTGCCTTTGCATTTGGTGTCTGATCTGAAGACACTTTGCCAAAACTAATGTCGAGAGACTTAGTACCTGTGTCTTCTTGGAGGTTTATGGATTCAGGTCTTATGTTCAAATCATTCATCCATTAAAAATTTTGTGTGTGGTGTAAGAAAGTGACCCAGTTATATTCTTCTGCATGTAGTGTCCAGTTTGCCTGTTACCGCTCACTGAAGAGACAGTCCTTCCCTCATGGCATATCTTCTGCTGCTGTGTCGTAAGTTAGGATCATCTACGTGTGGGTAAGTTTCTGAGCTTTCTGTTCTGTTCCACTGACCTGGTGTCTGTGTTTCTGCCAG
This sequence comes from Ursus americanus, assembly GCF_024610735.1. Lineage (NCBI taxonomy): Eukaryota > Metazoa > Chordata > Mammalia > Carnivora > Ursidae > Ursus > Ursus americanus. The sequence goes on along the minus strand of NW_028273645.1, from coordinate 19,916 downwards.
TACCATCCTGTTTTGATGACAACAGCTTTGTAATCTAGCTTGAAATCCAGGAGTGTGTTGACTGCACCTTTCTTTCTCCAGGTTGCTTTGGGTATTTGGGGTCTTTTGTGATTCCATACAAGTTTGTGGACTGTTTTCTATTTGCTCGAAAAATGCCGCTGGAATTCAGATAGGGATTTCATCATATCTGTCGATTGCTTTGGGTACGATGGACATGTTCACATAATTAAATCTTCCAGTTAAGGAGCATGGCGTAAGCTTCCATTTGTTTGTGTTGCCTTCCAAATCTTTGACCCATACATCCTGCCCCCCTTGACACACATGTTTTTCGTTTCTTTTCTGCCATGTGTTGAGTGTACTATGTCTTTCTCATTTTTGGTTACTTTTATTCCTAGATTTTTTTTTGATGCAATTGTAAATGGCATTGCTTTTTGAATTTCTCTTTGCAAAAGTGCGTCATCAGTATGCAGAAATGCAAGAAGTTGGGTCACCTGGGTGGCCCCATAGGTGAAGCTTCTGCCTTCATCTCAGGTCATGAACTCAGAGTTCTGACATTGAGCCCTGTGTTGGGCTCCCCGCTTAGCGAGGGTCTGCTTCTCCCTCTTTCGGACACTCCCCCTGCCCTTGCTTTTTCTCTTCCTCTCAAATAAATAAATAACATATGAAAAAAAAGAGAACAGGTCTCTGTATATTGACTTTATATCCTGCAGCTTTCTTGAATTTGTTTATTCTAACAGTTTTTTTTGTGTGTGTGTGTGTGTGTAATCTTTCGGGATTTCATGTCATTTGCAAATAGTGACAGTTTTCCTGTATGAATTTCATATCTTTCTATTTTTTTTAAATGATGTTAATCACCCTACAGTACTTCATTTGTTTTTGATGAAGTGTTCCATGATTCATTGTTTGCATATAACACCTAGTGCTCATTATGAAACGTGCCCTCCTTCTTTTTAAAAAGAATTTATTTATTTATTCGACAGATAGAGACAGCCAGCGAGAGAGGGAACTCAAGCAGGGGGAGTGGGAGAGGAAGAAGCAGGCTCACAGCGGAGGAGCCTGTTGTGGAGTTCGATCCCCTAATGCCGGTATCACGCCCTGAGCCGAAGGCAGACGCTTAACCGCTGTGCCACCCAGGTGCCCCAACACGTGCCCTCCTTAATACCCATCACCAGGATAACCCATTCCCCTACCCTCCCTTTCTGCAACCTTCAGTTTGTTTCCCAGTGTCAGTAGTCTCTCATGTTTCATTTCCCCTCTCATTACCTCACTTCACTTTTCCCTTCCTTCTTCTAATGTCCTCCATGCTATTCCTTCCATTCCACATAGGAGTGAAACCATATGATAATTGTCTTTCTCTGCTTGCTTTAATTTCACTTAGCATAATCCCCTCCTGGTCCATGCACGTTTGTGCAAGTGGTGGGTATTCATCCTTCTGACGGCTGAGTAATATTCCATTGTATAGATGAACCACATCTTCTTTGTCCATTCATCTGCTGAAGGACATCTTGGCTCCTTCCACAGTTTGGCTATTATGGACATTGCAGCTATGAACATTGGGATACAGGTGCCGCTTCTTTTCATTACTCTGTGTCTATGGGGTAAATACCCAGTAGGGCAATTGGTGGGTCGTAGGATATCTCTGTGGTTAACGTTGTGAGGAACATCCATATTGTTTTCAAAAGTGGCTGTACCAGCTTGAATTCTCACGAGTAGTGTAAGAGGGCTCCCCTTTCTCCACATCCTCTCTGACATTTTTTTATTTCTGTCTTGTTAATTTTTTTTTCAAGATTTTATTTATTTATTCCACAGAGATAGAGACAGCCAGCGAGAGAGGGAACACAAGCAGGGGGAGTGGGAGAGGAAGAAGCAGCATCATAACGGAGGAGCCTGATGTGGGGCTCGATCCCATAATGTCAGGATCATGCCCTGAGCCGAAGTCAGACGCTTAACCGCTGTGCCACCCAGGTGCCCCCTGCCTTGTTAATTTTAACCATTCTAACTGGTGTAAGGTGGTATCTCATTGTCGTTTTGATTTGTATTTGCCTGATGGCAAGTGATGTGGAGCATTTTTTCATGTGTCTGTTGGCCATTTGTATGTCTTCTCTGGAGAAGTATCTCTTTGTGCCTTCTGCCCATTTTTTGGGTGTCGAGTTTGAGGAGTTCTTTATAGATCTTGGAAACCAGCCCTTTATCTGTAATATCATTTGCAGATATCTTCTTCTTTTCCATAGGTTGCCTTTTTGTTTTTTGATCATTTGCTTTGCCAAGCAGAAGCTTTTTATCCTGATGAAGTGCCAATAGTTCATTTTTGCTTTTATTTCCTTTGCCTTTAGAGACGTGGCTTGCAAGAAGTTGTTGTGTCCAAGGTTGAAGAGTTCTTTTGATTTTGATATGAGACAGGAATCCATTATCTTATTTTCCTGATTGTATTCGAGTCCTCTGTCTTTCTTGGTGAGTCTAGCTAAGTTTGTCAGTTTTGTTTATCTTTCCAAAAAAGGCCGCTCTCATTTTCATTGTATTTTTTTTTGTCTTTTTAGTATCCATTGGATTTATTTATGCATTCCTTTTTGTTATTTCCTTATTTCTACTAATTTGGGGTTTTGTTGGTTGTTTTTTTTTTCTACTTCTTTACCACATAAATCAGGTTGTTTATTGGAGACCATTCTCATGGAATGATGAAGACTTGAATTAGTATGAATGTCCCCCATAAAGCTACTTCTGCTGCATCCCATAAGTTTTTGTAGGTTGTCTTTTTCATCAGTGTCAAGGTACTTCTAAAATTTTTTTGATTTCTTCTTTGACTGTTGGTTGTTCAGTAGCATGTTGTTAAATCTCCGAATATTTTTTTAAGATTATTTAAGTATCTGACAGAGAGTGAGACAGCGAGAGAGTGAACACAAGCAAGGGGGTGGGAGAGGGAAAAGTGGGCTTCCCACTGAGCAAGGAGCCTGATATGGGGCTAGATCCCAGGATCCTGGGATCAAGACCAGAGCTGAAAGCAGATCCTTAACGACTGAGCCACCCAGGCCCCAAAAATCTCCACCTATTTTTGACTGTCCCATTTTTTTCTTTAGACTGATTTCTAGTTTCATATCATTGTGGTTGGACAAGATTTGAAGCAGAAGGTGAAGAGAGCATTCAGATGAAAGGTTTGTTTCCTGGAGGGCTTTCTGAGGGCAGACCATGAGTTAAGTGGGGATGGAGGAAGTTTTTGTGAGACAGGGAGTGGGGTTAACCCTTGTTAGAATTACTGACTACTACCATGAAAGCTGTGTGCTACCGTTCACACCATAGTCCTGATGGACTTGTACTTAATTAGAAATATTTTCTAGGAGGTGTAGGCATAGCCTTCACTTAAAGAAAGGTGCCATGTGGGTTCATGGCATGACCCCAGGTCAGCAACCAGGATGTATGGTATTGTGGGGGATCATAACCAGGCTTTCTGTGGGAAGTGACAGAAATAGGGTATGGTGAGCTCCATGACCATAGGTGAGGTCCCGAGTGATCCACTGGGTGTTGGTTTCTGTGGATCTGTCTCATCAGGTCCTGTGGAATTCAGGGACACCCTCCTGTCTGTGGATTTGTATGGAGACAGGTAGACATCAGTGTCTTGCCAGGCACAAGGGTCGCACTGGACCACCACCAGAGGTGCAGCGTGTGCGGGAGCCACTGCTTGCTTTCCACGAAAGCTGACCAGGGTCTGTGAACGTGATTCCTAGGAGCTGCAAGGGGAGAGGAGGACGGGGGTGGTGCACACTTCCTAGAGTTGTGGTCAGGACTAGTCTGGAGCCCACTGATGTCAGCCACACCTGGCACAGAAGGCACCCATTCAGTGAAGCTGTGGGCACTGCTCCCATGATACTTTTGGGACGGCTCCATGCTGCCACCTCCTGCTTTTCATCATCATCTTCAAGGTCATGTGCCTCTGCTCTTACCCATGGCCTCCGGGGTATTGTCCGTCCTCCATCTGGCCCTCGTCCCTGGTGCCCTGTGCAGTCTAATGCCAGGGTAGCCTTCTCGAGACAAACATCTGGCCCTGATGGAACACTTCCATGGATCTCTTTTGATGTGAGGATGATGCCCTGCCCTGGAAGGGGGCTGCAGGTCCCCAATCAGGAGAGCCATGTCTCCCTTTTCAGCATGGCCTGCCCTCCCCTCAGTCTTCTTCAGGGAAGCTCTCCCCACTTCCTGAGATGACAGCTCTGAACTTAAAAATGAATGTTATTTTACATATCTCTATGCTTTAGTTCATCCATGTCAAGTCTTTCAAACCCGTTAGTGGTTTTTTTTTAGCAGTTCTGAAGGGCTGTTTGCTCAAAGAGGGGGTGACCAGGGTGGGGCAGCTTTCCCTCTCATCTCCCTCAGCATGTCTCTGAGCCCTGGGGACAGCTGTCCCACTGAGGATTGAGGGACGCGAGCCAGCCCATCCTGAGCCCAGGCTGTGTCAGCTGTGTCGACTGATGCGTGTCGGAGCGGTGGGCAGCTGGATGGGCCAGGAGCAGGCAGTGTCTCCTTCTCACTCCATCCCTCCCTTCCTCCCAGAGGTAGCTCAGAGCAGCCTTCAACCCCTGCATCTCCAGATCCCTTGACCTGTGCCTCCTGTGTTCAGCTGGTGACCTTGGAGTTTCGCATGAATTCTCCCACCTGTACCCTCTCCCATAGCAGTTCCTGGATCAGGGAAGGGTCGGACCCTTGTCTGTTTTTGGTCTTCTTCCTGTCCCGCACCAAGCCCACCCACCTTTTCATCTTCCATGTAAGTGCTTGGAAGCAAGCCCATCCACAGGGAACCTATTAGCCAAATGGATCCAGGCAATGAACATTGAAGTAGAGATCCAGGATCCATAATAAACCTGCTCTGAAACCTGTCCCAAAGTCTGTGACTCTCACACTGAAACAGAAACAATAATAGCTTTCTGGAATGTGAAGTGACATGTGTCTCTACTTCCAATCTTGAATGCATAGGTGCTGAGCCTTGACAGAAAAGGACCATGGCTCCCGTGGGCTGGAATCCACGGTAAGAACTCAGTGAAATATGAATTTGAGGCATGGAGTGAATAATTACTGTAGAGTGAATCCTCCCAAGTAGGGCTTATGCACAGTGCACAGGAAAAGCTTTTTCAAAGAGGTTCCTGAAAGAAAAATCTTTTTTAAAATTTATTTTAATCCCAGTAGAGCTAACATACAGTGTTACATTCATTTCAGGTGTACAAGAGAGTGATTTAGTAATTCTATATATTACTCAGTGGTCATCAAGAAAAGCGTCCTCTTAATCCCCTTCATCTATTTCACTCATCCCTCTAACCACCTCCTCTCTGGTAACCATCCGTTTGTTCTCTATTGTTAAGAGTTTGTATTTCGGTGTGTCTCCTTTTTCTCTTTTAGTTATTTATTTTGTTTGTTTTTTAAATTCCCCATTAGAATGACATCGTATGGGATTTGTCTTTCTCTGACTGACTGATTTTAGTTAGGATAATCCTCTCTAGCTCCATCCATGTGTCTGCAAATGGCAAGGTTTCATTCTTTTTCAAGCCGAGTAATACTCCATTGTGTGTGTCTGTGTGTGTGTGTGTGTGTGTGTGTGTGTGAATACACACACCTATCATCTCATTTGTCAGTTTTTCTACAGACACTTGGGTTGCTTCCATATTGTGATATTGTAAATAATGGTGCAAGAAACATAAGGGTGCACGTATCCTTTTACGTTACTGTTTTCCTATTCTTTGGGTAAATACGAGTAGTGTGATTGTTGGATCGTAGGGTAGTTCTATATTTAATTTTTTGAGGAACCTTCATACTGTTTTCCACGGTGGCTACCACAGTTTGCATTCCCACCCACAGTTCGCTAGGATTCCCCTTTATCCACATCCTCCCAACACCTGCTCTTTGTTGTGCTTTTGATGTTAGCCATTCTGACAGGTTTGAGGTATTACCTCATTGTCCTTTGGATTTACATTTTCCTGATGATGGGTGATGGTGAACATCTTTTCACGGGACTGTTGGCCATTTGTATTTCTTCTTTGGAGAAATGTCTGTCCATGTCTTCTGCCTATTTTTTAACTGGAGGATTTGTTTTTTGGGGGGTCGAGTAGTATCAGTTGTATATGTTTTGGACACTATCCCTTTATTGCATATGATCTTTGCAAATATCTTCTCCCTTTGAGTAAGTTGTCTTATTATTTTTACGTTTTCATTGTTCTTCTGCCGTGTGGAAACTTTTTATTTTGCTGTATTCCCAATAGTTTATTTTTGCTTTCATTTCCTTTGCCTCAGGACACAGTCTAGAAAAACGTTGGTATGGTCAATGTCAAGAAGTTACTGTCTTCCCTCCTGTAGGATTTTTATGGATTCAGGTCTCATATTGAGGTCTTGAAACTGTTTTCTGTTTGTCTGTATTGTGTAAGAAAGCAGTCTAATTTCATTCTTTTGTGCATAGCTGTCTAGTTTTCCCAACACCATTTGTTGTAGAGACTGTCCTTTTCCCTTTTGATATCGTTGCTTGCTTTGTGGAAGATTCACGAACCACATAATTGTGGGTTTCTGTCTGAACTTGTATCCTGTTCCTTTGGTCGCTGTGTCTATTTTTGTGCCGTACTGTCTTGTTAGGATGACTGCAGCTTTGTAGTATAACCTGAAATCTGAAATTGTCAGTCCTCCAGCTTTGTTTTTCTTTTCCACATTGCACTGGCTGTTCGGAATCTTTAGTGGTTCCATACAAATGTGTAGGATTGTTTATTCGAGGTCTTTTGTTCTTTAATTTAAATTCAATTAGCCAACTTACAGTACATCATTCGTTTCACATGTAGTCTTCAATAAATTTTCAGTCATGTGTAACACCCAGTGCTCATTGTATCGTGTGACCTCCTTAATGCTACTCACCCAGTTACCCCCGCCAACTTCTCCTCCAACAATCATCAGTTTCTTGCGATAGTTAAGCGTCCATTATGGGTTTTCTCCCTCTCTGTTGACTTCCCATTCTATTTTCCCTTCCTTGTCCTATGGTCTTCTTCCTTGTTTCTGATATTCCACATAGGAGTGAAAGCATATGATCATTGTCTTTCTTTCATTGGCTTATTCCACTCAGCATAATACCCTCCAGCTCCACCCAGGTCGGTGTGATGGTAAGTACTCATCCTTTCTGATGGCTGAGTAATATTCCATTATATATATGATCCACATCTTCTTTATCCATTCATCTATCCATGGTCATCTGCACTCCTTCCACAGCTTGTCTATTATGGTTATTGCTGCTATGAACACTGGGGTGCATGTGTCCCGTCCTCACTACCTCTGTCTCTTTGGGGGTAAATAGCCAGTAGTGCAATTGCTGGGACATAGGGTAACTTTATTTATAACTTCTTGAGGAAACTCCGTACCATTTTCAAGAGTGGCTGTACCGGACTGCATTCGTACAGGGGTGTAAGAGGGTTCCTGTTTCACCACATCCTCTCCAACATGTATAGTTTCATGTCTTCTTATTTTTAGATATTCAGCCTCGTGTGATATGGCATCTATAGGGGTTTAGATTTGCATTTCCCTAAAGCCAAGTGATATGAAGCATTTATGCATGTATCTTTTGGTCACCAGTACGTCGTCATCAGTGAAGTGACTTCCCATTTTAATCCATCTCAAGACCTAAAGCTGGGTAAGGCACTGAAGCTGGATGATGCCATCGGTTGGAAGTGTGGAGAATTTCAAAAGATCTCTGTGGAGAGCAAGTTTAAAGGTCAGTGTGAAGCTACTAATTGGATCCGGGGAGATCTCTGAAAGTGGGGGTTGCCTGGGATGGGCTGAAGGGGGCCCTCCGATTTTCCTATGAATTCTTGCTGCAGCCCAAAATGGACAGTTTCCTGCTGTGGGGCAGGCTGAGTCCTCTAGTCGTGCAGAGGTGAGCCCAATGCCTGGTGCCTTGGAGGCAGGCAAACGGGGAGGGACCCTCAGCAGAAGACCCAGGGTTAGGTTAGGCCTCAAGAGACAGCAGATCTGAACTGCCCAGTGCTCAGAGAACTCTCATGCCGAGTGAGATGAGGGCACAAGGGCGGGTGAGTGTGAGCCTTGGGGTTTCATCTGGAAGGGCCCACAAATGTCGGGGTTCACCAGAAGGGGCTCTCAGGGGGTGCCCCAATTCTCTTGCCCTGAATGCTCTGTTGTGTCCCAAAATGGTACAGTTTACTGTGGGTTGCAGGCTGAGTCCTGCGGTGGGGCTTGGGTGTCCCCATCCCCTGGAGTTGGTTGCCAGGACCCTGGGGAGGGGCCCCTCTCTGCCCAACCTAGGGTAAGGGTTAGGGTCCCGGAGCCCGGCAGGGACAATCTGCAGGCTGTTAGGCGAGCTCTGTGGAGGGCTGAGAGGAGGCCATGGGGGAGGGTGAGCATGGGCCTCAGGGTTGGGGCATGGGGGGCTGCCAAAGGATGGGGATGGGCTCCGGGGGCCTCCCCAAGTTCTCGTGCCCTGTAGCCTCCTTAGAGCCCCAAGGGGCAATGTTTCCTGTCGGGTGGCAAGGTGAGTCCTGCAGTGGGGCACAGGTATCCCAATTCCCCGGGGCTGCGGTGTAAGGCTCCTGGGGAGGCCCCCATACCCACGGCCGACCTAGGGCTAGGGTTAGGCCCAGGAGCCCCGCAGGCCCGATCTGTTGGCTGTATGGTGAGCTACAAGGGCTGAGGTGAGGGTGTGGGGAGGGTGAGCGTGGGCCTCAGGGTTGGGGTGCGGGAGGCCACCGAAGTTCGCTGGTGGCTCAGGAGGGCCCTCCTGGTTCTCCCGCCCTGAATGCTCTATGGCCTCCCAATGGGCACGGTTTCCTGCGGGGTGGCAGACTGAGTGCTGCTGTGGGGCTCAGGTGTCCCAAATTCCCGCAGCTGCGGCTCCAGGCTCCTGGGGAGGGGCCCCTCCACAGATGAACTAGGGTTAGGGTTGGCGCCCAGGAACCCCGCAGGCCAGATCTGCCCACTATGTGGCGAGCTACGCCATGGGCTGAGGTGAGGGTGTGGGGTGGGGTGAGCATGGGCTTCAAGGTTGGGTTTAGGGATTGCCGACGTTCGCTGGGGGCTCTGGGGGCCCTCCTGGTTCTCCCGCCCTGAATGCTCTACAGCCTCCCAAGGGGCACGGTTTCCTGCGGGCTGGCAGGCTTTGTCCTGCAGTGGGGCTCAGGTGTCCCCAGTCCCTGGGGCTGCGGCACCGGGCCCCAGGGGAGGGGCCCTACCCAGCCGACCTAGGGTCAGTTCTAGGCCCCAGGAACCCGGCAGGCCTGATCTGCTGGCTCTGCGACGAGCTCGGTGGCAAGCTGAAGGGAAGGTGTGGGGCGGGATGAGCGTGGGCCTCAGCGTTGGGGTGTATGGGGCCGCCGAGGATCGCTGGGGGCTCAGGGGGGCCCTACCAGTTTTCCTGCACGGGATGCTCTGCGGTGCCCCAAGGGGCATGGTTTCCTGAGCGGTGGCAGGCTGAGTCCCATGGTGGGGCTCAGGTTTACCAATCCCCGGGGTTAGGGTACGGTTTAGGGTATGGGTTAAGGTTAGGGTATGGGTTACGGTTAGGGTATGATTGAGGGTAAGGGTTAGGGTTAGGGTAAGGAGAGGGTACGGGTTAGGGTTGGGTTTAGGGGTTACAGTTTAGAGGTTACGAGTTAGGGTACAGATTAGGGTTTAGGGTAAGGGTTAGGGTTTAGGGTTAGGGTTAGGGTTGGAGTACGGGTTAGGTTTAGGATACGGGTTAGGGTTAGGGTATGGGTTAGGGTACACATTAGGGTACAGTTTAGGGTACGGGTTAGGGTACGGTTTAGGGTAAGTGTTGGTGTACGGATTTGGGTACGGCTTAGGGTACGGGTTAGGGTTAGGGTTAGGGTACGGGTTAAGGTACAGATTAGAGTATGTGTTAGGGTTACGTTTAGGGTTAGGGTACAGGTTAGGGTAGGATTAGGGTTAGGTTACGGGTTAGGTTACGGGTTAGGGGTAGGGTTAGCTGAAGGGGTAGGTTTAGGGGTAGGGTTAGGGGTATGGTAGGGGTCGGGTAGGGTTAGGGTTTAGGGTTAGGGTTTGGGGTTTGGAGTTAGTGGTTAAGGTTAGGGTTTAGTGTTTAAGGTTTCGTGATTAGGGTTAGGGGTTAGGGTTTAGGGTTTAGTGTTAATGTTAGGGTTTAGGGTTTAAGGATTAGGGTTTATTGTTAGGTTTAGAGTAGGGTTATGGTTAGGGTAAGGGTTAGAGGTTAGAGTTAGGGTTAGGTTTAGGGGTTAAGGTTTAGGGTTTAAGGTTAGGGGTTAGGGTTTAGGGTTAGGGTTAGACCCAGTAGGCCAGCAGGACCCATGCGCCAGTTGTGCGGGGAGTGAAGGAGTGGGATGAGGTGAGTGCGCTGGCGAGCAGGAGTATGGTATCTAGCGTTTTGGCGCAGGGGGCCTTTGAAAGTCGCTAGAGGCTCGGAGGGCCCTGTCCGTTCTCCCGTCCTGAATGACCGGCGGCGCCCCTAGTGCCTGGGTGGTGGCAGGTTGGCAGTGTGAGTCTGGCTTTGCGGTTTGGGGGTCCCCAATGCCATGCATTGCAGTGCAAGGCCCCTTGGGAGGGGCCCCTCTGGGGCCATCCTAGGGTTACTGTTAGCACCCAGGATTCCAGTAGACATGATCTGCCAGCTGTGCGGTAGCGGAGGGCCAGGCCGAGGTGAGGGCGCCGGCGAACTGGAGCGTGGGCCCAAGCATTTTGTCACGGGGGGCCTTGGAAGGTCGCCGGGGTCTCGAGGGCCCTGCCTGTTCTCCCACCCTGAATGAACAGTAATGCCCCAGCGTGTCCGGTGTCAGCGGGGCGGCACGGAGAGTATGGTGCTGGGGCTCGGGGGTCCCCAATCCCTGGCGTTGCTGCGCCAGGCCCCTTGGGAGGTTCCCCTTGGGGGCCAACCTAAGGTTAGGGTTAGCCCCCAGGAGGCTGGCAGACCTGATCAGCTGGCTGTGCGTCGAGCAGAGGGGCGGGTCGAAGTGAGGGCGCTGCTTAGCGGGAGCATGGGCCCAAGCATTTTGGTGCATGGGCCCTTAGAAGTTCACCAGGACTCAGAGGGCCCTGCCCATTCTCCCGCCCTGAATGACCAGTGGCGCCCCTAGTGGCCTGGGTGCCAGCGGGGCAGCAGGGTGAGTCCAGCGCTGGGGCTTAGGGGTCATCAATCCCCGGTGTTGCAGCGACAGGCCCCTTGGGAGGGGCCCCTTGGGGGCCAACCTAGGGTTAGGTTTAGTCCCCAGTAGCCCGGCAGGCCCGATCCGCCTGCTGAGTGGCGAGCAGTGGGGCGGGCCGAGGTGAGTGCGCTGGCGAGCGGGAGCGTGGTCCCAAGCGTTTTGGAGCAGGGGGCCTTCGAAAGTCACTGGGGGCTCGGAGGGCCCTGCTCGTTCTCTCACCTGGATGACCAGCGGCGCCCCTAGCGGCCCGGGTGATGGCGGGGCGGCAGGGTGAGTCCAGTGCTGAGGCTCGGGCTTCCCTATACCCGACGTTGCAGTGCGAGGCCCCTTGGGAAGGGCCCCTCTGGGGCCAAGGTAGGGTTAGAGTTAGCCCTCAGGAGGCCGTCAGGCTCGATCCACCATCTTGAGGTGAATGGAGTCGCGGTCCGAGGTGAGGCCGCTGGCGAGCGGAGCGTGGGCCCCAGCGTTTTGGTGCTGGGGCCTTCAAAGTTCACCGGGGCTCAGAGGGCCCTGCCCGTTCTCCCGCCCAAAACGATCTGTGGCGCCCTAGCACCACTGGTGTCAGCGGGGCAGCAGGGTGAGTCCGGCATTACGACTCGAGGGTCCCCAATCCCCGGCATTGTGGCGGCAGGCCCCTTCAGAGGGGCCCCTCTGGGGCCAACCTAGGATTAGAGTTAGCCCCCAGGAGGCCGGCAGGCCTGATCTGCCAGCTGTGCAGAGGGCGGAGGGGCAGGCTGAGGTGAAGGCGCTGGCGAGCTCCAGCGTGGGCCCCAGCATTTTGGCGCGGATGGCCTTCAAAATTCACCGGAGTCTCGAGGGCCCTGCCCATTCTCCCACCCTGAAGGACCAGCGACGCCCCAGAGAGCCTGATGTCGACAGGACGGCAGGGTGAGTCCGGCGCTGCGGCTCGGCTGTCCCCAATCCCCAGCTTTGGTCACTAGTACCCTTGGGAGGGGCCCCTCTGGGCCAACCTAGGGTTAGGGTTAGCCCCCAGGAGGCCGGCAGGCCCGATATGCCAGCTAGACTGTGAGAGGAGGGGCGGGCCAAAGTAAAGGTGCTGGAGAGCAGGAGCCTGGGAACCAGCGTTTTGACTTGGGGCTTTCAAAGGTCGCCGGGGTCTCGAGGGCCCTGCCTGTTCTCCCACCCTGCATGAACGGCGGTGCCCCTAGCGGCCCGGGTGGTGAGGGGTGGCAGGGTGAGTCAGGCCCTGAGGCTCAGGTATCTCCAATCCCCAGCGATGAGGCGCCAGGCCCCTTGGGAGGGGCCCCTCGGATGACAACTTAGGGTTAGGTTTAGCCCCTAGGAACTCGGCAGTTCCTATTCGCCAGCTGTGTGGAGAGTGGAGTGGCGGACCTAGGTGAGGGTGCTGGTGTTTGGGAGCGTGGGCCCAGGCATTTTGGCGCAGGGGGGGATTCGAAGGACACCGTGTATCGGAGGGCCCTGCCCGTTCTCCCACCCTGAATGAACGGCAGCACCCCAAGCCCCTGGGTGGCGGCTGGGTGGCAGGGTGAGTCAGGTGCTGAGGCTCAGGGTCCCCAATCCCCTGTGTTGCAGCGCCAGGCCCCTTGGGAGGGGCCCCTCAGGGGTCGATCTAGGGTTACGGTTAGCCCCCCGGATGCCGGTGGACCCGATCAGCGTCTGTGCGGCACGCAGCAGGGTGGGCCGAGTTGAGGGCGCTGGCGAGCCTGAGCATGAGCCCAAGCGTTTTAGCGTGGGGGGCTTTCGAAGGTCAGTGGGGGCTCAGAGGGACCTGCCCGTTCTCCCGCTCTGAATGACCAGCGGGGTCCCTAGTGGCTCAGGTGGCTGAAGGGCAGCAGGGTGAGTCTGGCACTTGGGCTCGGTTGCCCCATCCCCGGCGTTGGGGCGCCAGGCCACTTGAGAAGGGCCCCTCGGGGGCCGACCTACAGTTAGGGTTAGCCCCCAGGAGGCCGGCAGGCCCTATACACCGCCTGTGCGTGGAGCGGAGAGTTGGGCCGAGGTGAGGGTGCTGGTGAACATGAGCCTGGGCACAAGCATGTTGTTTCTGGGCGCCATTGAAGGTGGGCGGGGGTTCGGAGGTCCCTGCCAGTTCTCCCGCCGAGAATGAATGGCGGCGCCCCTAGCGGCCCGTGTGGGGTGGGATTGCAGGGTACACCCGGCGCTGGGGCTTGGGGGTCACCAATCCCCGGCGTTGCACCGCAAGGCTCCTTAGGAAGGGACCCTCAGGGGCCGTCCTAGGGTTAGGGTTAGCGCCCAGGAGGCCGGCAGGCCCGAGTCGCCGGCTGTGCGAGTAGCGGAGGTGTGGGCTGAGTTGAGGGGGATGCAGAGCGGGAGCGGGGGCCCCAGCGTTTTGGCGCCCTGGGCCTTCGAATGTGCCATGTCTCGGAGGGCCCTGCCCATTCTCCTGCTCTGAATAACCAGTGACACCCCTAGCGGCTCTGTTGGCAGTGGGGTGGCAGTGTGAATCCCACGCTGTGGCTCGGGGATCCCCAATCCCCAGTGTTGCGGTGCCAGGCCCCTTGGGAGGGGCTCTTCCTGGGCCGACCTATGGTTAGAGTTAGCCCCCATGAGGATGGCAGGCCGGATCCTCTGGCTGGGCGGCGAGAGGTGGGTGGGCCGAGCTAAAGGCGCTGGGGAGCGGGATTGTGGGCCCCTGCATTTTGGCGCTGGAGGCTTCAAATGTCCCGGTTTCTCCAGGGCTCTGTCCATTCTCCCACCCTGAATGACCGGCGGCGCCCCTAGCGGCCCGGGTGGCAGCGTTGTGGGAGGGTGAGCCTGGCTCTGGGGCTTGGGGTCCCAGATCCCCGGTGTAGTGGCACCAGGACCCTTGGGAGGGGCCCCTGGGGCGCCGACCTAGGGTTAGGGTTAGCCCCAAGGAGACCTTCAGGCCCAATCCGCACACTGTGCGGCGAGCGGAGGTGCAGGCCGAGGTGAGGGCGCTGGGGAGGGGGAGCGTGGGCACCAGTGTTTTGGCACGGGGAGCCTTTGAATGTCACTGGTGGCTCAGAAGGCCCTGCCCTTCTCTCGCCCTCTATGACCTGCAGCGCCCCTAGCGGCCTGGGTGGGGACAGTGCGGCAGGGTGAGTCTGGCTCTGGGGCTCTGAGTCACCAATCCCCAGCATTGCAGAGCCAGGCCTCTGGGGATGTCCCCACAGGGCCAACCTAGGGTTTTGGTTAGCTGCCAGAAGCCCAGCAGGCCCTATCCACCAGCTCTGAAGCAAGCAGAGGGGTGGGCCGAGGCGAGGGCGCTGGTGAGCAGGATCCTGGGAGCCAACGTTTTTGCGCAGGGAGCCTTCAAAGGTCAGCGTGGGCTCGGAGGGCCCTGCCCGATCTGCCCTGATTGACCGGCGGGGCCTCTAGCGGCTCCAGTGGCTGAAGGGCAGCAGGGTGAGTCCGGCACATGGGCTCAGGATCCCCATCCCCAGCGTTGTGATGCCAGGCCCCTTGGGTAGAGCCCCTCGGGGGCCGACCTATGGTTAGGGTTAGCCTCAAGGAGCCCCACAGGCCCGAGACACCACCTGTGCGTCGAGCAGAGAATTGAGGCGAGGTGAGGGTGGTGGTGAACATGAGCCTGGGTCCAAGCTTTTTGGTTCGGTGCGCCTTTGAATGTCGGCAGGGGTTCGGAGGGCCCTCCAGTTCTCCCACCCTGAATGAATGGCGGCGCCCCTAGCGGCATGTGTGGGGCGGGCGGCAGCATGCATCTGGCGCTGGGGCTTGGGGGTCCCCAATCCCTGGCGTTGCGTCGCCAGGCCCCTTAGGAAGGGACCTTCAAGGGCTGTCCTAGGGTTAGGGTTAGCGCCCAGGAGGCCGGCAGGCCCGAGTCGCTGGCTCTGCGAAGAGCGGAGGTGCGGGCCAAGTTGAGGGTGATGCAGAGCGGGAGCGTGGTCCCCAGCGTTTTTGCGCCCTGGGCTTTTGAATGTTGCCATGTCTCAGAGGGCCCTGCCCATTCTCCTGCCCTGAATAACCAGAGGCGCGCTTTGCGGCTCCGTTGGAGGTGGGGCGGCAGCGTGAGTTCCGCACTGCGGCTCAGGGATCCCCAATCCCCAGCATTGAGGGGCCAGGCCCCTTGGGAGGGGCTCCTCATGGGCGGACCTAGGGTTAGAGTTAGCACCCAGGAGGCCGGCAGGCCCAATCCTCTGGCTGGACGGCGAGAGGTGCACGGGCCGAGGTAAAGGCTCTGGCGAGCAGGAGCGTGGGCCCCTGCATTTTGGCGCAGGAGGCTTCAAATGTCGATGGTTTCTCCAGGGCCCTGTCCGTTCTCCCACCCTGAATGAGCGGCGGCGCCCCTAGCGGCCTGGGTGGGAACAGTGCGGCAGGGTGAGTCTGGCTCTGGGGCTCTGAGTCACCAATCCCCAGCGTTGCAGAGCCAGGCCCCTTGGGTTGTGCCCCACGGGGCCGACCTAGGATTTCAGTTAGCCCCCAGGATCCTGGCAGGCACTATCCACTGGCTCTGCAGCAAGCGGAGGGGCGGGCTGAGGTGAGGGCGCTGGCGAGCAGGAGGATGGGAACCAATGTTTTTGCACGGGGGGGCTTCGAAGGTCAGCGGGGGCTCCGAGGGCCCTGCCCATTCTCCCGCCCTGATTGACCAGTGGTCTCTAGCAGCTCAGGTGGCTGAAGGGCAGCAGGGGGAGTCTGGCACTTGGACTCGGGGTCCCCATCCCTAGCGTTGTGATGCCAGGCCCCTGGGAAGTGCCCCTCGGGGGCCGAACTATGGTTAGGGTTAGCCCCCAGGAGGCCGGCAGGCCCGATACACCACCTGGGCGTTGAGCGGAGAGTTGGGCTGAGGTGAGGGTTCTGGTGAATATGAGCCTGGGCCCAAGCATTTTGGTTTGGGGCGCCTTCGAAAGTTGGCAGGGATTCGGAGGGCCCTGTCCATCCTCCCATGGTGAATGAATGGCGGCGCCCCTAGCGGCCTGGGTGGGGAGGGGCGGCAGGGTGCATCCGGCACTGGGGCTTGGGAGTCCCCAATCCCCAGTGTTGTGGCACCAGGCCCCTTGGGAGGGGCCCTTCGGGGCCCAACCTAGGGTTAGGTTTAGCCCCTAGGAGGCCAGCAGGCCCTATTCGCCAGCTGTGTGAAGAGAGGAGTGGCAGACCTATGTGAGGGCGCTGGTGAGTGGGAGGGTGGGCCTGGGCGTTTTGGCGCGGGAGGCCTTCGAAGTTCACCGTGTCTCGGAGGGCCCTGCCCGTTCTCCCGCCCTGAATGAACGGCAGCACCCCAAGCCTCCGAGTGGCGGCTGGGCGGCAGGTGAGTCAGGTGCTGGCGCTTGGGGTCCCCAATCCCCGGCGTTGTGGCGTGAGGCCCCTTGGGAGGGCCCCCTCAGGTGCTGACCTAGGGTTAGGGTTACCCCCAGGAGGCCAGGAGGCCCAATCTCCCGGCTGTGCGGTGAGCGGAGGGGCGGGTTGAGATGAGGGTATTGGCGAGCGGGAAAGTGGGCCCAAAGTTTTGGAGCGACGGGCCATCGAAGGTCACCAGGGGCTCAGAGGGTCCTGCCTGTTCTCCCGCCCTGAATGACCGGGGGTGCCCCTTGTGGCCCAGGTGGCGGTGGGGGGCATGGTGAGTCCGGCGCTGGGGCTCAGGAGTCCCCAATCCCCGTCGTTGAGGCTCCAGGCACCTTGGGAGGGGCCACTAGGGGGCCGACCTAGGGTTTGGGTTAGCCCCCAGAAGGCCCGCAGGCCCAATCAGCCAGCTGTGCGGCGAGCGGGGGGGAGGGCCGAGGTAAGGGCGCTGGCCAGCGGGGGCGTGGGCCCAAGCGTTTTGGTGCGGGGGGCCTTCGAAGGTCGCCGGTGACTTGGAGGGCCCTTGCCATTCTCCCTCCCTGAATGAAAGCAGCGCCCCTAGCGGCCCAGGTGGCGGTAGGGCAGGAGGGTGAGTTGGGCGCTGGGGCTCGGGAGTCCCCAATCCCCGGTGTTGCGGCAATAGGAACCTGGGATGAGCCCCTCGGGGGCCCACCAACGGTTAGGGTAACACCCAGGAGGCTGGCAGTCCAGATCCACCGGCTGTGCGGCGAGCGGAGGGGCAGACCGAGGTGAGGGTGCAGGCGAGCGGGAGCATGGGCCCAAGCGCTTTGGCACGGGGGGGCCTTCGAAGGTCGCCAGGGGCTCGGAGGGATCTGCCCATTCTCCCTCCCTGAATGACCGACGGTGCTCCTAGGGGCCCGGGTGGTGGCGGGGCAACATAGTGAGTCCGGCACTGGGGCTCGAGGGTCCCCAATCCCAGGCATTGCGGTGCCAGGCACCTTCAGAGGGGCCCCTCAGGGGCCAACCTAGGGTTATGTGTAGCCCCAGGAGGAGGGCAGTCCTCATCCCCCAGCTCTGCAGGGAGTGGAGGAGTGGGCCAAGGTGAGGGTGCTGAGGATGGGGAGCATAGGCTCAAGCGTTTTGGATGTGGGGGCCTTCGAAGGTCGCCGTGGGCTCAGAGGGCCCTGCCGTTCTCCCTCACTGAATGACCAGGGACACCCTAGCGGCCCGGGTGGTGGTGGGGCAGCACGGTGAGTCCGGCGCTGGGGCTCGGCAGTCTCTGATACCCAGCGCTGCGGCGCCAGGCCCCTTGGGACGGGCCCCTCGGGGACTGACCTAGGGTTAGGGTTAGCCCCCAGGAGACTGGCAGGCTCATTCCGCCCATGTGCAGTGAATGGAGGTGTGGGTCAAGGTGAGGTAGCTGGTGATCGGGAGCATAGGCCATAGCATTTGGCTTTGGCTCGGGGTGCCTTCGAAGATTGCAGGTGGCTCAGAGGATCCTGCCCATTCTGTCGCCCTGAAGGACTGGCGACGCCCCTAGCACCCCAGGTGGTGGCGGGGTGGCAGGGTGCGTCCGGCGCTGGGACTTGGGGGTCCCCAATCAATGGCATGCGGCGCCAGGCCACTTGGGTGGGGCCCCTCGGGGGCGACCTAGGGATAGGGTTAGCCCCCAGCAAGCCAGCAGGCCTGATCCGCCAGCTCTGCAGCGAGAGGAGGGATGGGCCGAGGTTAGGGCACTGGCGAGCAGGAGCGTGGGAGCCAGAAGTTTTGCGCGGGGGGCCTTCGAGGTCACAGGGGGATCAGAGGGCCCTGCCCGTTCTCCCTTCCTGAATGACTGGCAACGCCCCTAGCACCCTGGGTGCTTGCGAGGTGGCAGAGTGAGTCCAGCACTGGGGCTCGGGGGTCCCAAATCCCTGGCATTGCGGTGCCAGGCCCCTTCGGAGGGGCCTCTCAGGGGACAACCTAGGCCCCTCAGGGGACACCCTAGGAGGGCGGGCCTCATCCGCTGGCTCTGTGGCGAGTGGAGGGGAGGGCCGAGGTGAGGGCGCTGAGGAGCCGGAGCGAGGGCTCAAGTGTTTAGGATGGGGGGCCTTCGAAGATTGCCATGGGCTCGGAGGGCCCTGCCCATTCTCCCGCCCTGAATGACCAGCGGCGCCCCCAGCGGCTGGGTTGGCGGCGGGGCAGCAGGGTGAGTCCGGCGCTGGGGCTTGGGTGTCAGCAATCCCAGGCGTTGTGGCACCAGGCCCCATCGGACGGGCCCCTCGGGGGCCGACCTACGGTTAGGGTTAGCCCCCAGGAGGCTGGCAGGCCTGATCCGCCAGCTGTGAGGTGAGTGGAGGGGCGGGCCGAGGTAAGGGCACTGGCAAGAGGGAGCGTGGGCTGAAGCATTTTGTCGCTGGGGGCCTTCAAAGGTCTCCGGGGACTCAGAGGGCCCTGCCCATTCTCCCACACTGAATGACTGGCGGCGCCCCTAGCGGCCCAGGTAGCAGTGGGGCGGCAAGGTGAGTCCGGCGCTGCGGCTCGGGGGTCACCAATCTCCAGCGTGCAGCGCCAGGCCCCTTGGGATGTACGCCTCGGGGGCTGTCCTAGGGTTAGGGTTAGACCTCAGGAGGCTGGCAATCCCGAAATGTCAGCTGTGCGGCGAGCGGATCGGTGTTCTGAGGTGAGGGCGCTGGCGAGGGGGACCATGGGAGCATTTTGGGGCGGGGCACTTTCGAATGTCGCCTTGGGCTCGAAGGGCCCTGCCTGTTCTCCCACACTGAATGAACGGCGGCTCCCCTAGCAGCCCGGGTGGCGACGGGACGACAAAATGAGTCCTGGCTGGGGCTCTGGGGTCCCCAATCCCCGGCGTTGTGGGGCCAGGCCCCTTAGTAGGGGCCCCACGGGGGCCGACCTAGGGTTAGTGTTAGCCCCCAGGAGGCCGGCAGGCCCGGGAGCGTGGGCCCAAATGTTTTGGTGCAGGGGGACTTCGAATGTCGCCGGGGGCTAGGAGGGCCCTGCCCATTCTCCCGCCCTGAATGACAGTCTGTACCCCTAGCGGCCCGAATGGCGGCGGGGCGGCAGGGTGAGTCCAGCGCTGCAGCTTGGGTGTCCCCAATCCCCGCGTTGCGGCGCCAGGCCCCTTGGCAGGGGCCCCTTGGGTCTGACCTAGGGTTAGGGTTAGCCCCCAGGAGGCCGGGAGGCCCGATCCTCCGGCTGTGCACGAGCGGACGGGTGGGATGAGATGAGGGCGCTGGCGAGCGGGAAGGTGGGCCCAAGCATTTTGGCGTAAGGGGCCTTCAAAGGTTGCCAGGGGCTCGGAGGGCCCTGCCTGTTCTCCTGCCCTGAATGACCAACAGCGCCCCTCGCGGCCCGTTTAGCAGCGGGACGGCAGGGAGAGTCTGGCGTTGGGGCTCGGGGGTCCCCAATCCCCGGTGTTGCAGCGCCAGGCCCTTTGGGATGGGCCCCTAGGGGGCCTACCTAGGGTTAGGGTTAGCCACAAGGAGGCTAGGATGCCTGATTCGCCGGCTGTGTGGCGAGCGGAGGGGCAGGCCGAGGTAAGGGCGATGGGAGCGGGAG